>NC_086453.1:264254378-265529378 GCF_028390025.1 Pseudophryne corroboree | reverse complement strand
CTGAACTGATCGCACAGGCAGAGTAAGTCTGAAGCTACTCAGAAACTGCTATCTCGTTTGTAATCGCAATATTGCGCGTACGTCGGTCGCAATTTTAAGAAGCTAAGATTCACTCCCAGTAGGCGGCGGCTTAGCGTGTGTAACTCTGCTACATTCGCCTTGCGAGCGAACAACTCGGAATGAGGGCCCGTGACCGGGAAGCCCAATTAGTGCACCGTGTCCGCTCGCCATGCTTTTGGTTACCGTTCCAATCGTAGTCCACGTGGATCGTTAAGTATGAAAAAGTAAAAAAAAAAAAAAAGTGTGAACAACTCATGTCGACCTTTTGACCTGTCGACCTAGAACTTGTCGACCTAGAAACCCTGTTGGCCTTGAAAACATGCCGACCTAGTGATTGTCGACCTATAGTGGACGACCTAAACATTGTCGACCTAGACACTGTCAATCTTCAGACCGGATCACGTTATCAACAGCTACAGTGCATTCTCTTTCCTGCCAATGTCAAGAGTGACGACAAGTAGGCGAGGGAGAATAGCTATGGGACGGATGTGTAACATCAGACTGCAGCACTGTACTAGCGGGCACCAGGCAAGACACAGTGATGTTAATTGTGGGCAAGAGTCTGTATGGCAAGGCAAGGGATCAGGTGTGCAAGACACTGTGGTGTCCATGAGGTTGTTATGCGAGGCACAGTAGGGTAGTACAGACATGGGACTGTGGTGTCTATGAGGCTGTTATGTGAGGCACGGTAGGGTAGTATGGACATGGGACTTTGGTGTCCATGAGATACTGTTATGTGAGGCACAGTAGGGTAGTACAGACATGGGACTGTGGGGTCTATGAGGCTGTTATGTGAGGCACGGTAGGGTAGTATGGACATGGGACTTTGGTGTACATGAGATACTGTTCAAGAGCATCCGGAAAGTATTCACAGCACTTCACTGTTTCCACATTTTGTTATGTTACATCCTTATTCCAAAATGGAATAAATTCATTTTTCCCCTCAAAATTCTACACAGAATGGGGGTAATTCTGAGTTGATCGCAGCAGGAACTTTGTTAGCAGTTGGGCAAAACCATGTGCACTGCAGGGGAGGGGCAGATACAACATGTGCAGAGAGAGTTAGATTTGGGTGGGTTATTTTGTTTCTGTGCAGGGTAAATACTGGCTGCTTTATTTTTACACTGCAATTTAGATTGCAGATTGAACACATCCCCACCCCACTTTTTCCCGTTGGGGAACTGGGGCCTGCTGGGCAAATATATGTGTTCCACTTATTCCCTTACTTAGTTGGAACAGAGGATTTAAATTATTGAGCTGATGCTTTGACTGCTTATTAATGGTTATTGTTGCAAGCCTGCTGTTCACAGTAGAAACAAGGTTTCATGTGACAAGTTAGAAATGGCTTAAAGATAAAGTAGCAAACTTGTATCATTTCCCTATAATAGCTCATTGCTAATCCCAGCAACTAAGTTACACCATATCTATATGCTTGGCTAGCTACCATTCTAATGTGTGCGGATCATAAAATTGTGTACCTGAGTCACCACTCTACAACAGCTACCATATTCAGCTTACTATTGATACAGTAACAAGGTTACATATGTACATACATAAATAAATCCTTTCTTTTATACTGATATGGTAAAAGAATTATTTAGAGGACACTGTATCTAATTTTCCACAAGTACTTATATTGTACCCAATTCCCTATAATTAAATTTTTATGTTTTGACCTAGAATATATTTCTGCCTTAGTAGTGGTAGGTACTTATATATCACCTATGCATGCTGAGGAAAACGCCTTGCAGGGAGCTGCTGGTATCAGATTTCCTAAAGAGATCAGAATTTAATTAGAAAAGATCTCAACTTTTTTTTTTAATTAGATCATTTAAACTGATACATTACTGTTAATTTCTATTTATATTTTCGCTTTGCTGACACAATTGAAGCTAGTTTGCCCTCACTCTGTGTATAATACAGGAATTAAATGACCTCCAATCATGAAGTTACAATAGGGCAATATTTACTCTTATTGTTAAAAACTTTCAGGCTACCAAATTACTGTTTTCATGCCTGTCAAAAACATTATTTTAGAACACAAATAAAAGTTAAGTTTTAACTTATTCATCAAATCATTTTAAGAGTGCGCCATACATTAAGCCTCCTTTAGTTGTAAACTCAATAGTGGTTTCCACTAACCCCCCGAAAAAATACGCATTATACTCTGCTTAGGTGGCACACCTTCAACCCTTATTATTTAATATTTCTGTACCTACACGGTCCAAATTTCATCCTTTATTGGTTGGTTAATACTGAACATTTCTATTATCATTTAGTAGACCTGTGCATCGTCTCCTGGACTGGCTGTCTTCCCCCGAGAACAAAGGTCGCCACAAGGCCCAAAGCATGGCGAGCACAGAGAAACTGCAAGGGCGCGCGCTGCGCTCACCGCCATGATTCTGGTGTCGGTTTCCTGACCAATGAGATCCCAAATGCCGGTATATCATACTCATCTCTTTTAGACTATGTATATCTACTGTGAGCAGCCTGCCTACTGCACACAAAGCAGTATTCCTATGGCATTCAAGAAATCAAATTACCGGATATATTTAAATACAGTATATAAAGATGAGTTATTTTACCGCTCAGGACCTGTTTCATATGGCTACTACAACAATAACCATTCAACAGTCACGCAATTAGGAATAACAGAGGGCAGACTAAAAATCCTTTTCAGATTACTATAAGAAAATGTTTGTAAAGTGCGGCACACAAGAGTATACATTTCAGCATAAACATGTTCCCTGACTCCCCCAGTCTGCTCATTAGGAGAAAGCAGAAGCAGCCTTTATCTCTGCACAGGGCTATAATAAGGAGTTATACGCGCGTCACCGCTCAAATGCATGGACACAATGCGTCACTGGAGATTAGATCAGTCAGCTGCTGACGCAAGGTGTCTAGAAAGGGAAGAAATAAAATTAGGTACATGTCAATTCACAGCGATTTGTGTTAAGCGTACCATAGCTGTTCACATGGATAAACACTGCTCAGTTTGACCATTTCTCTGCCAAAGACACCAATAGTATTAATACTCTGCTCAATAGTAGTTCTACACAACACAAGCTAGGTATTTAACATAAGAAAAAAAAATGGATGACAGCGATGTGACCAAACCAATGCATGAAAGTTCACCTTTAACGATACTGCCAGGTCTGACGGGCGTTTCTGCTATCCCCTACCTGGCCTGGTGCAGGGCCACTGGGAGAGGTCTGACCCCTATGCATGTCCAGTGGTCCCCGGCACACACAAATAACAAATGCGCATGCGCAGTTTACGCTGCCGCAGGGGCCGCTGGGAGAGGGCGATCGCGTCCATGTGCTGAAGTTACAGGCAAGCTGAAAGGGACAGCCAAAAGTGGGAGCGCGTACATCACCAACAAGGTAATTTAGTGCTTTCGCACATCAGCTGTATGATTTAAAATACTGTCGAAGTCAAAAATATTACATAAAGAGAACATACAAACTCTACACACATATAAGTCACTATACTTTGTCAAAGTCAGAAAAATATCACTATGCACACTGCCATATTTGCACCTCATGCGTGTCCTCGCTGCGCGTGCATGTGCTCTCCCGTGCGTGCGCATACTCGCTGTTGCGTGCACCCGCAGGCGCACGGTGTGCGCATTTACGGTAGAGTTTATGTGCGTCTAGCGGGCGACTCGTTCATAACATATTTTAACCATATAATGTATTTTGTAGATCATGGTCTCTTTGATAGAATCTGAAAGTTTAGTTAATGTAGCATGTTCATGGACAAAGAGATCCCTCTTTGTTTGATACGAAGGGTCAGACAGGGGTTATACAGTGGTGTTTAGTATCCATCGGAAGAGTATTTAATTAGCAATATTCCGGTGTTGGTTTGAAGCAGATTAATCGCTCGTGCGAATAGTTATGGACATAAGAAGTTTATGGACTTTTACTATATTTGCACTTTATTATCCATGCGGCGGGAAACCTAGTTTCCCACCCACCTGAGCAGTTGGAAATAGTCACAGCCCACCAGTATGAATCAACCTATGACCTTTTGTTATAATGCGAAGAGGAATTCCTGTGTCCAATGAACAATAAGAATATAGGGACCATTGTACTGTATTATGTGTAGGGTATAAAAGGACAAGCCACTCTGGGCCAGCTCTCTATTCTCTTCAACGGTTCTCATTGCTGATAATCGGGAGCTGGATATCCAGAGGCGCATGCGATTGTTTCCCTTGAGCGTAAGTTTCTCCGCAATCATATTGTCTTTCTTGTTATTGTGAGCCATATCTCTCTCTCTCTCTCTCTTCTCCTCTTTCTCTCTCTTTCTCCTAAGTGTTATTGTACTGTTATTGTATTTCATGTGTAGTTATCTGGTTAGGTAGTCTATGTTATATTGGTAGTATATGACTTGTATTGTATTATTCTTTTGCAAATAGAACATTCACATAAGGCGTTAGACCCTAAGAACGGCATCTATGTATTTCTTATATTTCTAAGTATTCGCAGAGCGTCGGAGACGCTCATACAGTTAATAAGGTTACACTGTGTTACACTTTCACCCTATCACTGCACCAAGGTTTATTGTATAAATACATTGTTTATGGTATAGTTATAAAGGTTTAACATTGTGAGCATCAGCACAGCTTGTGATCTCCTCGTGGTCCCAAGCGTCCGCTACGCTAGTAACATATCATTACGTTAGTCGGCAGCCAATAGCGTGCCCGCCTGTGATCTCTTGGCCGTGAGCGAACGTGACGCTTGAGCGTCTCGACTACGGCTAAGCGATTGTTACGCAACGTGCGTACCCTTACGGTATTCCATACGCCAATAGCGTACTGTGTTCTTTGGCCTCTTAAAGGGTTTTAAGTAAGATAAATATTTAGCTTTAACAACTTGCAAATACGCGCAGCGAGCACAGCAATATATGGTAACACACGCATTTACACGGACATGCCACAGAGATGGATTTGACACTTATCTCATACAGTACATAATTATAATAATATCAAGCGCCAGAAATCATGATGATTTAAAATTATCTAATGAATTAATGTCATGAATGTGTATTATTTGAACGAAACAAGATAGACCTGTCATGTTTACTATTGAAACGACCAGATTAATGTGTGAATTCATTTGATACTTGTTATTAAGTTGTAGGACATTGCAACACGGAATTATGATTAAATGTATAAAAGCTAAAATCACTTTTATTAGAACAATAGATATTCCAAACAGGTAATGAACAGGAAACTCAGGCCAGCCCCTTTGGACGTCCCCAAGGCTGAACCTGTTCAGCATATACAAAGAAACTAGTGACTCATCATGAATGAGAGAGAGTCCCCTCCCACAGAAACTAGTTAACACATTTTGCTGATCACACAGGAAGGTAGTTCCTGTTTTGGTCTCAGAGTTGCTGTAAGGTCTCAGAGGAAGATGGATTCCCAGCATTACATTACAGAGAGAGAGAGAGTGATATGGAAAGACGAATTTATATAACTTAAGGATAATGGTATTGTATCGCTGGCATGTAACTGTATGTAACTGTAAGTTAAATCTGCTTACTGTGCGAGTGTAACCATGTAACTATAGGTATACTGTACTTTGTAATATATTGAATCCATATCCTTTTAATAACAAATATATACATCAATGAGCTTTGGAACTCAGATAATGTGTGGGTGTATTGTTTTCTCTAATGGGATGCAGTGTTTTGAGATGTATAGCGCACATTCATGGGATATGGTAATAAGAGGTGCAGGCGTTTACAATATATATTAGAGCGGGCATTTTAAATATTTGTGAGAAATCAATTTGGCATTCTTAGATGGGTGCTCGTCCGGGATATCACGTTCTTAATGATGCACTGTACATTATAAACGCGACGCTGTGGTCGATCAGCTTGTGATGGACGCATCATAAAAGCTGAGAAAATCATATCCGTGTGTATTGTTGTTATTAGTAAGATGCTGATATGAAATTCAAAGGACAATGCGTTTCTCATAATATTTAAGATGCTAAAATGTATTTTTATTGTTGCAAAACAAAGTTCAAATAAGTCATATTGTGTTTGATTCAGATTGGATTGCTTATCTGTTAAGTAGGGTTAAAAGTACATTTAAAAGTTGCTGCATAGCCTTGATATAGGTTTTATTTTTAACTCAGGCCTAAAATAACTTCTGGTGCTTGTATGATGTGTGATTTCTTTGTGACAAAGGAAGCCGCATGGTCTGTCCTCCATTTTGGACTAACCACATGGCCTGTCCACCATTTTGTGTAATCCTCATGGATGTGGAAGGGGGAGGAGCAGCGGCCATTTTGGGAAGGTCATTTTTCTAAATGGCTGATTTTCACTGCTCAGAATAATCAGCTTTCCTTGGTCACATCAAACACCATTTATGAGTTACCAATGCATTTATTTAACCCATGCCATAGTCAATTACAAATAGTTTCAGCTGGGCCTAGTGAGAGTTAAGAGATGAATACACACAGATAAAAATAAAAAAATAAAGTTTTTCTTTTCTTTTACTTTTAGGATTTAGGTAAAATCTGCTTGCTAGTTTAGGATAGCCATTGAAATTTTAAAAAACTTGTCCCACTACCCTCTTGAACAGGCATATGAACCTCTGTTGATATGCAAATTAGAGACTTTGAAGGAAATGCATTCATTCAGTAGGTGTATACTGTGTGGAGGTTCTATGAGAGTCAAGTGGTATATATATTATATAAATATATATTATAAATAATATTATTATAATTGTGTGTATATTTATATCAGTGTATGTTCTGCAAGATAGCAATCCAATCTGAATCATATCATTTAAATTATTAATTATTGCTAGATTCATTATAGATCTGTGTGAAACCGAATACATTTGTTGCTATATAGTTAAAACTAAAATAAATGTTTAAGGAAATAAGTATAAAGACACAAAACGCAGTTCTGGCCCAGTCGTAATAGGGTTAAAACGGAACAAGTGTGTGTTGTGTTTAGTGGGCAATGGTAGTTTTTATTGCTCACATTTATCGAAGTTGTGTGAGTTGTTTTATTGCGTACGCACATTGGTAGACGTGATACGGAACGTGAGGACAGTGTAAAAAAATGTGCACGTGGCGCAAGGCCGCACACGTGGCATAGAGGTACGCAAGGTTGCGTAATTACGCAAGCTTGCGTAGGGTTGTGTGCGCACAATAAAACCACACAATAGTGTCGTTTAGTTTAAAGGTGGGACAGAAGCCACGCTACAATAGCACAAAACTGCTCGGTTTCCAAAGATTAGTATAAAACTTTTTGTTTAAACTGTATTGCCTCTGGGGGAAAAGCTGCTTATCTGAATGAATGAAAATTTTCTGTACAGAAATACAAAGTATACCTGAGTGAGCGAACGTAGGAGTGAGTGAAATTCGAACCCCGGAATTCGGGATCCCGTCATTTGGTACATCAAGTGAGTGGAGGCTTGGTGGCGTAAGAAGGCTGACTCACGTTAGTATAAGGTTTAATACGCAAATCGTGAGGTGATTTGTAGAGGAGCGTGATAGTGCATTGTATTGCAAAGTACTGAAGTAAAAAGGTTTTTTTTGGTATTACGCTCTGGACTGAGGTCCCAGTTTGTACAACGACCCGTGGTCGTACAGCAGATAAGTAACAAGTACCTATACGCTGTGCGACGCGTTTGTGGGTGCGATACATAGCGCAACATGATATCCTTTTACGAGCTTTTGCGTAAAATCGCGGTATCATTAGCGCTATATAGAGCATACGCAAGCGTGATTTGTGTATAATAAAGTGCATAGGGAGTTTTCGCTGGTCTCTCTCAGGAAAATCTCCAACGACCGATACTTCACTGGAAAGGGTAAGTTATTCCTAAAAACTTCCAGTAAATATAGGTCAGATAGGGCCCTAGGTTGGGTACATTGCCTTCGCTATCGACAATGTATGGTAGTATTGGCCAACGTGGGCGTGAGTGGGTGAAAGCGCTCTGAGAACTTTCACCGTCTATTCGTATTGTGCATTGGGGATTGCGTAAAAGGAAAAAGTCCGTGATGGGATCCAATTGCACAAGCGGTGGACGTTTTGTAACCAGGGTTCAGGTTGAATAGCCGCGGCCTAAGGGGTCAGTGAGGTTTGTTATGTGTGGAAAATATGGTTCACACACGGAAGACTTTTTGTCTGAATGGGTACGTATGACTGACAAAGATAGGGTACCATTCCCTAAAGTGGGCAGCTTTGAACCATAGGTATTGCAGAACTTAAGGATAACAATATGTCTGATAAAATCCCGAAAACAAAGGGTCAGACATACAGAGTGTTTAAACCTGTGACAGCAAGAGGGGTTGGTGAGTTTGATCCTAAGGTATTGCAGGTGGTATGTTTAACCAAAGTCATATAAGACAAGAATGGAAATATAAGAACTGTTTGAACTTGTAGCAACAATAAGTAGAGGAAAAAAAAGAGAATGCAAGTACACCGCCTTATGTAGATGTGGAAGCAGTTACGGCCAGCATACAAACTATAGAAAATAATAAAAATATGAAAAATATGACTGTAACCTATATATGTACTAATGAATGTTGAAGTTTTATTTAGGAGGAGAAGGTAACCTGATCGTTTTCAGCCATTTCTCATGCATCCAGAGGAGTATCCAACCGGTAAAAGAAGAGCAGTAGCCTGTGGGGGAAGTGGCTGAGACCAGTGGAACAGGTAAGTATGGTATCATTCGTGTACATATATAGTAAAACCCAAAAATAAAACAAAAAAAATCAAGACAGTAACGTCAGAAATGGAGAGAAAAAAAACCTGTCTGCACATTTAGTATTTGCCAGTTGGAAAGCGGGCAGAGACAAGGTAACCCCAGGGTATTTCTTTCAGTTACCATATAAGAAGTATTCATTACTAGTAATGCCCCTAGTAAAGATGAGCTTGGAAATGTTTGTTGGACCATGTACAGACCCTTAATACGGGATGAGAAGGATTGAATGAAATACTTCGCATGACCTAGTAGCTTGTTAAACTTTTTTTTGTTTTTGTCTGGATAAGACCAATGGTAAACACTAATTCGGCAAATGGGAGGTGGCTGTCTCTGTGCAAATGGACGGGCTCAATAAGGCATTGAGTGTCAGGGTGCAGACTTCTTTGCAAAATTGGAAAGGTCACAGTAGCTAATCTTAGATAGTGTGCTATTAAACATCACAAGAATAGTGTTAGGCGCAGAGAACAACAGGTGGAGAGGTTGAGAACGGTAAGAATACTGGCACATACAGGAAAGACCCATCAGTCCAAACCGCAGATCCCTAATGGTCAATAATATGTTACACTTGTAGGAAGGAAGGGCATTTTGCCAGAGATTGTAGGAGTAGTAGGACACATAGTCAATATAGATCCCCTAGACAGAAAGCACAAGCCACATTATTAAACACATAGACGGGACCAAGGGACATATAGTAAGGAATCACGAGCCATATAGAAAACACAGATTCGGTTAATGGGAAGAACAGAATAAATGCAACTTACTAATGTTACATTTCGCTGTTCTAGATGCATGTCCATCACAGTTAGAGAAAATTAACTCACAGATACCGGGTTCCCTATGAACTTAGGATGGACAGGACACTGGATTGATGGCTGGGTTAGTCCCAGTAGAGATAAGACACACAGAATTTTTTTTTTTTTAAGGGGAGTAGACCAAGTAGAAAATCACTTCCCCGTAGTGCCCAATCCAGTTGTCAAATTTTTATAAAATCTTCTCCACCTCTACAAACTCATCTGTCACCAACCTCTATTCTGTTTCTCTACAGTTTCCTCGTCATCTTTTGCGTTCACACAGGGTGGTACAATACATGGACCCAAATACAGTTAAAACTCCACGTGCCTAGGTCCTTCAGAGTTCTGCCCGAAACCAGTATATCTCAACAGCACGATGACACCAGTATTACTGCAGTGTGCCTTGTCATGCACAAAGAGTGGAGAATGGAAATACTGGTGAAGGGAAATTTTGTATAGACATGTCTGTTGGTGAATGGCAAACCTGACATTTTCTTTTTCATTTTCTTCTTCTTTCTCTCCTCTAGAAATGTTTCTTTTTTCTTTTTTTTTTCTTTTTTGAGTTATGCTCATGGTACTCTACATTGCAAACACACGATAGTTAAATTAAGATACAAAAAAATTGTGTTCCCTGCAGAAATAGGCAGTCTGGAGGACATAGGGGTATGGCCAGGAGTCCTCAGGACTGTGGGCAGGTGGACACGGTAAGCCAGTAGCCCCCAGAGCATACCTTCCAAGTCTAGCTGAGGCGGCACACGGTCTGACTCATCTAGGCAAAGAGGGTAGGTGCAGGCTGATGAGAGCCTACTGGTGTGCGCCAGAATTCTATTCTCATGCAGGTAAGAGAGCAATGACCTGTCTTTCTTGCTTGAGGAAGAATATTGGTAAAGCAATACCAACAGAGCCATCCCATATCCCTCCTCTTTTCAGGAAATACAAATCGACTTCGTACAGTTAACACCCTTTAGGAATTATTGTTATGTATTGGTGTGCACTGATGTTTTCTCAAACTAGGTAGAGGCATTTTCTGCCGGCACGGATGCTGCTGTGTTTACCGGAAAGGAAAATTGCGCAGAAATTTGTGTGTAGATAATGGTACTCCTAGAAGTAGGAGCAAAGCTTGAAATTGTACTATTGTGATCATAGATACTGCCACTAGTATATGTAGCTTCGGAACCACTCCCAGATCTTCACTCAACGAATCACCCTCTTCGAAATTTGTTTTTATTTTGGTTTTGGTATTTGTGTCTTTTTGGTTATTTTTGGAAGACAACCTCATGTCATGATTGATCCGCACAATGATCAGAAATACACCATTGAGGTGACAGTACAGTACCTAATTGAGATGAGCCAGCATTTGAGAACTTGACAAAAGAACTTGAAACTGTTGATTGCTGGTATGCCAAATGCTAACTGTCTTGATTGTGAACCAAGAGACACAGTTCTTACGCTCAGGTTGCCTAATAGACAGGTGGGAAGGACCATACCAAGATTTGTTGACAGCACTAAAGGTCGCCGAAAAAGAGACTTGGGTCCACTCGTCCCACTGCAAGAAGGTCGCTGACCCGGAGAGAACTCGTGACAAAGTAGTTTATTGCTCACATTCATCGAGTTGTGAACTGTGTTCGAACTGAACTGTGTGTTCCAAGTGAACTGTGTGTTCAAAGAGCAAGGTGGAGAGCAAAGTGAACTGTGTGTTCCAAGTGAACTGTGTGTCCAAAGAGCAAGGCAAAGAGAACCTCGTATCACCAGAGACTCTGTTCCGTGAAGACAGAGGCGGCACTGTTGAACACTACCTGAGCGTACTAAAGGATTGCAGAAAGACCAGTCATTGTAATTGATTTGTTATGAACAAGAGTTGTTTTGTTATATTTCTCTTTTCTCTCTTTCCCGCTGACAAACATTTTCTTTCAGGATATTCTATTTTTGCTAGGTTTTTTTTTTTTATGAGGAGTCGAGTGTGGGACTGGAACTGGTTCTGTAGGAAGGAGTGATCTCCTTATAGGATCCCAGGATTAGCCGATTAGTTTGTTAAAATCAGAGAAAAATCAAAGGTCTAGTAGTTATGGAGTTCAGAGGTAATCAGGAAAAATCAGACAATGGCTATTCACACATTGCAGATAAAGAGCTCATTAATATATGTGGAAGAAAGGTTTATGAGTGGCTCTCCCCGAACTCCGAAGGTTTATGTTATTTAGGAAGGACACTACTTATAACCCTTGTTCAATGATTAAACAGACCTAGCATACGTTCCAGAAATGGAAACAATGTTCAGAAAATTATAGGAATATGTAGATCATGAAAATGTTATATGTCACTGTCACGATTTGTTTGTGTCTTCTTCACCTACCCAGCAGAACCTCAATTGAATCCAAACATCAGTGTACAAAGACGTAGGTACATGTATGTGTGAAACGTTCGTCGCAAATCAGACATTATAGGCCAAAGAACTGTCCCAGCATACTCTATAGGTTGAATGTTGTCCCACACCCAACCAGTGGTCCCGTGACCGCCGAGTGCATATAGAGGATGTCTCGTCCTCCTCCCTGTCTTCCCCAAATATAGTCAAGTGTCTGATTTGCGAAATGCATACATACTTGTGTCTAGGTAACCGATTATGGTATGAAATATTTTTTTCTTATGTTAATAATTGATGGCAGTTATTGTTTACTGCCAAAGGGTGGACTGTCGAAGTCAAAAATATTACATAAAGAGAACATACAAACTCTACACACATATAAGTCGCTATACTTGCAAATACGCGCATCGAGCACAGCAATATATGGTAACACACGCATTTACACGGACATGCCACAGAGATGGATTCGACACTTATCTCATACAGTACATAATTATAATAATATCAAGCGCCAGAAATCATGATGATTTAAAATTATCTAATGAATTAATGTCATGAATGTGTAATATTTGAACGAAACAAGATAGACCTGTCATGTTTACTATTGAAACGACCAGATTAATGTGTGGATTCATTTGATACTTGTTATTAAGTTGTAGGACATTGCAACACGGAATTATGATTAAATGTATAAAAGCTAAAATCACTTTTATTAGAACAATAGATATTCCAAACAGGTAATGAACAGGAAACTCAGGCCAGCCCCTTTGGACGTCCCCAAGGCTGAACCTGTTCAGCATATACAAAGAAACTAGTGACTCATCATGAATGAGAGAGAGTCCCCTCCCCCAGAAACTAGTTAACACATTTTGCTGATCACACAGGAAGGTAGTTCCTGTTTTGGTCTCAGAGTTGCTGTGAGGTCTCAGAGGAAGATGGATTCCCAGCATTACATTACAGAGAGAGAGAATGATATGGAAAGACGAATTTATATAACTTAAGGATAATGGTATTGTATCGCTGGCATGTAACTGTATGTAACTGTTAGTTAAATCTGCTTACTGTGTGAGTGTAACCATGTAACTATAGGTATACTGTACTTTGTAATATATTGAATCCATATCCTTAACAAATATATACATCAATGAGCTTTGGAACTCAGATAATGTGTGGGTGTATTGTTTTCTCTTATGGGATGCAGTGTTTTGCGATGTATAGCGCACATTCATGGGATATGGTAATAAGAGGTGCAGGCGTTTACAATATATATTAGAGCGGGCATTTTAAATATTTGTGAGAAATCAATTTGGCATTCTTAATACATTACAACGATATGTGGACCTGCTTCACCATAATTCAGAGGTGAAGCGAGTCTACAAACATAAGGAACAAAGCATGAATACATTTACCTCATTGTTCTTTGATGTGCCTATATGCCATAATGGGGGTACAAGTGGCTACTTGTGTAAGTATGGATATTGGTTTCCTTAGTCTGGCAACTAGTTAACCAGTGCTACCCAAACTTTTTTGAAACATGGAGAGCCCTAGAGCATCAGAATGTTTTTTACGGCACACCTAGGCCAAAACTTTCTTATTGAAAACTTTAAAAAGAAATATTAAATTATGTAAATTGTGTTTATAGGTTATCCTTAGGTTCAATTGTGTGGCAAGGGACAAGATTTGCTTCTGTTTGTCCATACAGATTATGTTTGGCAGCCACCAGCACTGGTTTTGCCTATTACATTGACCATAAATTATTTGAATTGGTCCTGGACCAACAATCCAAAGAACCCCTTGCAAGTGCTTTGAGGCACACCAGGGTGCCACGGCACACAGTTTGAGAACCACTGGGTTAACCCCTTCAAGGTCCAGCACCTGGCATTGGCATGTTTCTATACACTGGTGATCTTCTAATACATTTCTAGAATGGAGATTGCTCTATGACCATTATAAAATATTTTTTTTCTATCTATCTATCTATCATGTTATGTAGGTCTATCTACACTAGTTTAACGAACCGGGCATATACTGGGTCACCTCAGTCTCCACCCCACGTACTTGGCTCCCCTCCTCTCTGGAAACACCCTCCTGCAAATCCTGTGTTTGCCCCTGCAGAATCCCCTAACTTTTAATTATGACTTTACCGTTTCCAAGGATTACCTTTATGTTCCTCATGGATTGAATGGAAACATCTCTCCAGAAGGATAACAAGGTAGAAAAATGTATGGATATATGGCTGCCTTATATCCTCACATTATCAGCTAATTTAAGAAAAAAAACAAAAACCCTGAGCAAATGCTTCCATCTCACTGCCTAATATAATCTTGAAGTATTTAATAATGGCGCACCTTTCTGAAGCCACTTTGATGTTTCATGCTGGATGGGAAACAAGATATTGCTTAGATATATGTCCTCCCAGGTAGATTGTCATCTTCCGGGATTTATATTGTTGAATACAACACAGTATACATTGGTTTTCTATTGCACCTTGATTTATTGGAATGCTTTTTGGTTGTGGGGTGTTAAGGTTAAGCTGACACCGGAGGGGTGCACAGGGGGGTTTAGGTTTAGGCAACACCGGGGAGAGGTTAGGGTTAGGCTGCAAGAAGGGAGGGTTAGGGGAAGGGTTAGTATACTACACTCACCATTGTCAGGATTTCAAACTTTGGGATGTCGACGTTGGTATTTTGACCACCGGAATCCCATACCGAACTCCAGAAGAGGACACACACAACTATTGATAGTTATTACAGGACTGTTACAATGACTCCTTATGTACTGTCCCTGCTATCCATCAGCTGTTACCACAGCACAGCCCCATTTTGATGTGTGTTATTGATAATGAGCCTGTGACTGAATAAATGGGTACATAGAGGTATAACGTGTGCTAATACCACTTCTCCCCCATATCAGAGGATCATACATACATATCGCATGATCCTCCGATATAGGGCAGAAGTGGTATTAGCACAGGTTATGTGCACTGAAACGGCTTCTTCCCCATGTATGACAGTGGCGGAGTGTCCTGTCGTTATCAGCGCTGCTATCTGTAAGAAGGCACGCCAATGTGCAGGGCAGTGTATGAACGGTTGGTTTTACTGCCTGTTTCGACACCTGCAGCTGTTCTGACAACGGTCTGCATCAAGCCCCTCTCCCTAGATCATGTTGCGCTACAAGACCCGGAACCACATGCCACCTCTGGTACGTCTAATAGGCAGTACCCTAGCATGCCATAAATGCAGCATACCCCATTTATCTGACACAATATTAGTCACACCAATCACGACACCTTGGACATTTTAGTTCATAAATTTGTTTATTACTGAGTGCACTGTGATGTCTAATATAGGGAGTGCTGGGAGCGTGCAGACAGTGCATAGAGAGCCCACAGAATACTTTCAGGTATACCAGAAAATAGACACCTTCCCATATAATATTTGAAAACTGGTGATAATGGATAAAAAATGTTACTGTACTTTTTTTTTTTTAAAGTAAGCTATCAATGTACAATTTTGTATACAGTATATCACATTTCACTTGCATCCATACCTCATATACAAATACTATTTTCAGTAATATTTTCCAACATATATATTTTGCAAACAAATGCAAGACTGGTTTCTACATATATTACACAGTTTACAATTTAGACAGGATGAAACCTTCATATACATCTACTGCCATAATGTAGGTGATCTTTAGGACTAGGCTCAGCTGCACAATTGTGACATCACAGTTACAATTGTGACATCACAGATACTGCTGACATCACACAGCTACTTACACAGCTGCTGAAGCCCCTGACTATCAGTCTTCAGACGCTCTAGTTTGAAGACACATCTTGTGTTATTTTCTCTAAGAGCCCTGTTCATGTCTTCTGACAAAACATGGGAGCTATAAGGAGAAAGAAAGCACCAAAAAATGCATGGAGATACAGAGAGAAGAGACAGAAAAGAAAGAAGCACCTAAAAAAGCAGAACGGTAGAGGAAAGCAGGCAGGCCAGACAAACTCAGCAGCCAACAGAAGGGTAAGAAGATTTGTTGCAAGAGTACAGAGAGCCTGGAATAGATTGGCAGCATTTCTGGAAAAGAAACGGGACCAGTTTATAAGTACGTGTACCAAACAAAGGAGAAACGCTGACATTGCCAAAGATCCAGGGGAAGGGTGCAGCCATTGGGCAGCCCCGATTACCCTTTCAGAGAAAAAGATCACTAACTTTGACAGATTTGCTGCATTTCTAAATAAGAAAAAAAAAACAATTCATAACAGCATTTAGAAGAGGCCAACCAGGCGCTAGGCCAACTAGCCACCAAAGCACAGTCACCGCCCACTTAACAGTGGACAAATTTACATTCCACTCAGTACTTGGAGAGGGAGGCTACGGAAAAGTGGTGCTGGCAACAGATGCTCTTCGCAGGGAAAAAGTGGCCATTAAGATCTTAAAGAAGAGAGCCCTTATAGAGGAAGACTTGGTTGAGTGTCAGGTCCTTCAAATGGCACATCAGAGCAATTTTCTTATTCATGGATATGCAGCCTTCCAAACACATCATTATCTATACTGTGTAATGGAACTGGCTGGCGGAGGGGATCTGTTTAAGTTTTTGAATCAGACATCAGAGCTGGACCTTCCCGCGATAAAATTTATTGCGGCGGAACTGATATGCGGACTGCAGTTCATGCATTCTAAAGGAATGATCCACAGAGACATCAAACTGGATAATATTCTACTGACCACAGAAGGACATGTGAAGATCATAGACTTTGGTCTATCCCTACTGAATGTGTTTGGAGAAACTGACATCAAAGACTTTGGCGGGACACCTGGCTATAATGCGCCAGAAATGATAAACCGCCATCCATACACTGCAGGTGTGGACTGGTTCGCATTTGGTTCTATATTATATCGACTCACTGCAGGATCGTTCCCTTTCCCTGGAGAGTCAGCGGCCGAGATAAAAGCAAAGATCCTTGCAGAGGAACCAACGTACAAAGGCCTTACTGATGGTGAAACAAGGGACATTTTATCCAAACTCCTGTGCAAGGACCAGTCCCTCCGGCTCGGGGTAAATGGCAATGTCCGAGAACACCCCTTCTTCTCGTCTATTAACTGGGCAAAGATAGAGACTGGTAAAACAGCATCCCCTCTCACACTGCTCAAGAACTCTATGGATTTAGATACACAGAAAATTCCTGTGCCCCATAGTGAAGCCCTGAAACAGCCAATTCCTGACACGCACCAGAGGCTATTTGAGAACATACAATTTGTATGCCCTGTGTGGAGTGAAACGTACCACAATGTGCCAATGCAATCAGATATAACACCATAGACCCGCACTAGCGTGAAACAGAAACATCTACAATCCTTAAAACATCTGGATTCTGCTGCATCAGCTGCCTGCTCACACCTCAGCTGCATCCCTAGGGATGCATTGTCTGCCCCTACCTCAGTTACATCTCAGGAGGTGCACTGTCTGCCACCTACAGTGTAATGTTGTGCTGGACATATATACGCTAGGGTAGGGCCTTGCAGAAAATTGGGGTCCCTTGACGATGGGCTGCAAGCTTAAATGTTTTGATCAAAATATGACCAAATACCCTCTGATTTATGTGCTACATGCACACAGATTTGCAGTATATTATTGTTAGCACTAACAGGAAAAGCTTGTTTTGTATACAGACGTGTCCTCATATACTTGGGACAGCGCAGCATAGTGGGGTGCGTGTGATCGCACGCTTCCGCTATGCCACAGACTTGAATAGGAGCCAGCATGCGTATGTGCCCGACACCCCTTGACTTCAATGGGACCGGCTGCAAGCTTAAATATTTTGATCAAAATATGACCAAATCCCCAATGTTTTATTTGCTACATACAGATTTACAGTATATTATTGTTAGTGTAGATAGGAAACGTCTTTGTTTTGTATACACATTAATACTGCCACGCAGCTAGTACCATGATACAAGATGCAGAACAGCTCTGCCAAATACCTCAGGTGAGTTACCGGTATAAATATGTCATTGTGTCATAACCATCCAAATTCAATTGAAAAAAAGAACGTTCCAGTAATAATATAGAAATGTAAATCGGAGCTGAATGTACCTCCTTTGGAGTAAGCTGTCATCCTATTCCAGGGGGTATATTTATTAAAAGGAGATTTGGGTCAATTTTGATAGATTTTTGGTCTATGTTTGGTCGATTGTGTGTTTCAGAGTCTAAAGCACACATTTACTAACAGATGATTTTTGACATTGTAAATTTTTTTTTTTTTTAAATAAACTGTTAGTAAACGGGGAGATGTACTAAGATGTACTAAGCAGTGAAAAGACTGGAGAAGTGAGCCAGTGGAGAAGTTGCCCATGGTGACAATCAGCTGCTCTGTATAATATTATACTATGTAAATTAGAAATGTTACTTCAATGCAACTCTTTTCACTGCCTAGTACTCTCCCCTTTAGACCCTGAAATAAATAATCGACCAAACATTGACTAAAAAAATGACCCAGATTGACTTTTAGTAAATATACCCCTAAATCCCACATTTACCATAAGATGGTTTGTTTTTTTACATATTTTTTAAAAGTATGTAAGAAATCATATGTTAGTAAATGTGTGATTTAGACCCTGAAACACAAAATCGATCAAAAATCAACCAACAATCGATCAAAATCGACCAAAATCGTTTTTTATTAAATATACCCCAGACGTCAACTTGCAAATTTAGACCCATTGATTTCCCCAGCAATATCATGCTCCCCTAGCACCCTGTACATACTTGTGCTGCTGACAGCAGTGGCACGGACATCTATCAGGGTGGAAGGTTCTCTCTGTAGTAAGCAAAAACAGGATTTTGATACCTACTGGTAAATCCTTTTCTCTTAGTCCGTAAAGGATGCTGGGGTCCACTTCATGACCATGGGGTATAGACGGTTCCGCAGGAGCCATAGGCACTCTTAAGACTTTTCAATGGGTCTGAACTGGCTCCTCCCTCTATGTTCCTCCTCCAGACCTCAGTTATAGGAACTGTGCCCAAGGAGACGGACAGTTTGAGGAAAGGATTTACTTTAATACTAGTGGTGAGATACATACCAACTCACACCCCAACCATGCCGCACACATGGTATTCAACATAACACACGCCAACAGGCATGAAACAATTGCAGCAACATGCTGAAACTAAGATAACACAACTTGTGTAACTCTAATAACTAAACTGCAGGTAAAGTACGCACTGGGACGGATGCCCAGCATCCTCTACGGACTAGGAGAAAAGGATTTGCCGGTAGGTATCAAAATCCTGTTTTCTCATACATCCTAGAGGATGCTGGGGTCCACTTCATGACCATGGGGTTTAAACCAAAGCTCCAGTACGGGCGGGAGAGTGCGTACTTGAGGTCTTCATCGGCCAAGGTGTCAAACTTGTAGAATTTTGCAAATGTGTTTGACCCTGACCAAGTAGCTGCTCGACAAAGTTGTAATGCCGAGACCCCCCGGGCAGCCGCCCAGGATAAGCCCACCTTCCAAGTGGAATGGGCCTTCACTGACGTCGGTAACGTCAATCCAACCGTAGTATGAGCGTGTCGAATCGTACTTCTGATCCAACGCGCAATAGTCTGCTTGGAAGCAGGACACCCAATCTTGTTGGGAGCATACAGGACAAACAAAGACTCTGTTTTCCGTATTCGAGCTGTTCTAGCGACATAAATCTTCAAAGCCCTAACCACATCTAGAGACTTTGACTCAGAGAACGTGTCAGTAACTACTGGCAGCACAATAGGTTGGTTTATGTGGAAAGATGAAACCACCTTTGGAAGAAAATGTTGACGAGTTCTCAACTCTGCCCTACCTTCATAAAGATCAGGTAAGGGCTCTTGTGAGACAAAGCCCCCAACTCAGACACCCGCCAAGCGGATGCCAATGCCAAAAGCATCACCACTTTCCAAGTGAGAAACTTCAACTCTATCTGTTGTAGAGGCTCAAACCAATCCGATTGAAGGAACTGCAACACCACATTAAGGTCTCATGGTGCCACTGGAGGCACAAATGGAGGCTGGATGTGCAGAACCACTTTCACGAAGGTCTGAACCTCTGGAAGAGAAGCCAACTGTTTCTGGAAGAACACTGACAAGGCCGAAATCTGGACCTTGATTGATCTCAATCAGAGGCCCGCCTCCACACCAGCCTGCAGAAAATGGAGAAAGCGTCCCAACTGAAACTCTTCCGTAGGAGCCTTCTTGGATTCACACCAACACACATATTTTCTCCAAATACGGTGGTAATGTTTCGACGTTACTCCTTTCCTGCCCTGAATAAGGGTGGGGATGACTTCCTTGGGAATACCCTTTCGGGCTAGGATCCGGCGCTCAACAGCCATGCCATCAAATGTAGCCGCGGTAAGTCTTGATACACGCATGGCCCCTGCTGCAGCAGGTCCTCGCGAAGAGGAAGAGGCCGAGGATCTTCCATGAGCAACTCCTGAAGATCTGGGTACCAAGCCCTCCTTGGCCAGTCTGGTGCAATGAAAATTGCTTGAACCCTTGCTCTTCTTATGATCCTGAGAACTTTTGGGATCAGCGGAAGTGGAGGGAAGACAAACACTGACCGGAATGCCCACTGGGTCACTAGCGCATCCACTGCTATTGCTTGAGGGTCTCTCGACCTGGAACAATATTTCTGAAGCTTCTTGTTGAGACGAGATGCCATCATGTCTACTTGAGGAACTCCCCAAAGACTTGTCACCTCTGCAAAGACTTCTTGGTGGAGGCCCCATTCTCCTGGATGGAGATCGTGTCTGCTGAGGAAGTCTGCTTCCCAGTTGTCTACTCCCAGAATGAAAATTGCCGACAGAGCCTTTACATGTCTTTCTGCCCAGAGGAGGATCTTCGTCACCTCTGCCATTGCCGCTCTGCTTTTCGTTCCGCCCTGCCTGTTTATGTACGCGACTGCTGTTACATTGTCCGACTGGATCTGCACGGGATGCTCTTGAAGATGATGTACCGCTTGTTGTAGGCCATTGAAAATGGCTTTCAATTCCAGCACGTTTATGTGAAGGCAGGCGTCCTGACTTGACCATTTTCCGTGGAAGCTTTCCCCCTGAGTGACAGCTTCCCTGCCTCGGAGACTTGCATCCGTGGTTACCAGGACCCAGTCCTGAATCCCGAATCTGCGTCCCTTTAGTAGGTGAGAACTGTGTAGCCACCACAGGAGCGAAATCCTGGCTTTTGACGACAGGATTATCTTCTGGTGCATGTGTAGGTGGGATCCCGACCACTTGTCCAACAGGTCCCACTGGAAAACTCTGGCATGGAACCTTCCAAACTGTATGGCCTCGTAGGCCGCCACGATCTGCCCCAACAATCGAATGCACTGATGGATCGACACACTTGATGGTTTCAATATCTGTTTTACCATTTTCTGGATTTACAGAGCCTTTTCCACCGGAAGAAATACTCTCTGAACGTCTGTGTCCAGAATCATCCCGAGAAAAGACAATCTTGTTGTCGGTTCCAACTGTGACTTTGGATAATTTATGATCCAACCGTGTTCTTGGGAGTATTGACAGGGAGAGTGTGATGTTGTGTAACAACTGCTCCCTGGATCTCGCCTTTATCAGGAGATCGTCTAGATAAGGAATTATATTGACTCCTTTTTGACGCAGGAGAACCATCATCTCCGCCATCACCTTGGTGAATACCCTCGGCACCGTGGAGAGACCGAAAGGTAACGTCTGGAATTGGTAATGGCAATCCTGAACCGCGAATCTCAAATAAGCCTGGTGAGGAGGATAAATGGGAACATGCAGGTAAGCATCCTTTATGTCTACAGACACCATGTAGTCCCCCTCCTCCAGACTGGAAATCACTGCCCTCAGTGATTCCATTTTGAACTTGAATCGTTTCAAGTAGAGGTTCAGATTTTTTAGGTTTAGGATCGGTCTGACCGAGCCTTCCGGCTTCGGAACCACAAAAAGGCTTGAATAAAACCCCTCCCCTTGTTGTGACAAAGGTATCAGGACTATGACCTGATCCTGACATAATTTTTGGATTGCGGCTGTTACTGCTTCCCTTTCCGAAAGAGAAGCTGGCAAGGTCGATTTGAAAAATCGGCATGGGGGAACGTCTTGAAACTCCAGCTTGTACCCCTGGGATACTATCTGCAAAACCCAAGGGTCCAGGCCAGACAGAATCCAACCTTGGCTGAACAGTTTGAGACGTGCCCCCACCCGAGCGGCCTCCCGCAAAGGAGCCCCAGCGTCATGCTGAAGATTTGGCAGAAGTAGGGGTAGACTTCTGCTCCTGGGAACCTGAAGCCGCTGTGGACTTCTTTCCCTTTCCCCTTCCCCTACCTGCAAAGAAGGGGGAACCTCTCGCTTTTTTGTATTTATTGGGCTGAAAGGACTGCATGTGCGGGTGAGATGTCTTTTTTGCCGGTGCAGGCGCAGAGGGCAAAAATGTCGACTTATCTGCGGTAGCCGCCGAGACTAACGCAACCAGTCCATCGCCAAATAAGGCCTCACCTTTATATGGGAGAGCCTCCATATTTCTTTTGGAATCTGCATCCGCGTTCCACTGGCGAATCCACAACACCCGCCGAGCCGATACTGCCATGGTAGCGGCTTGTGAACTCAAAAGTCCAATATCTTTCATCGCTTCTAGCATGTATGTGGCAGCATCTTTGATATTCCCTAACGTAAGGAGTATCTCATCTTTATCAATCGTGTCAATTTCTGATAACACGCTTTCTGCCCATTTTTCAATAGCGCGACTCACCCACGCGCAAGCAATTGTGGGCCTGAGCAGCGTACCATTGGCAACATAAATGGATTTTAATGTAGTCTCCATTTTGCTGTCTGCTGGCTCCTTTAGTGAAGCCGTGCCAGGTGCAGGGAGAATTACCTTCTTTGTCAACATGGACAGAGCACTGTCTAACACGGGGTGACTCCCATTTTTTCCTGTCCTCCACCGGGAAAAGGATAAGCTATCTGAATTCTCTTGGGAATACGAAATTTATTTTCGGGATTCACCCACATCCCTTCAAAGAGAGTATTAAGTTCAAGGGAAGGAGGGAAAGTGACCTTGGATTTCTTTTCTTTATAGAAATAAGCCTTCTCTTGAGGTACAGGAGTTGCTTCCGTGACTTCCAGAACTTCCCTTATAGCTACAATCATATATTGTATATTTTTTGCCAATTTATGATCTATTGCTCTGGAGTCACTATCGTCGACACAAGAATCAGTGTCCGTGTCGGTATCAGTATTCACAATATTCGCAAATGGTCTCTTATGTGACCCAGAGGGGTCGCCTCCAGATGAAATAACAGAGCCCTGAAAAATCACATCCTCCACAGATTTTCTCCAGCACTCAGCATGAGATTCAGACTTATCTAATCTCCTATTGATATGATGCATACTATCACGTATTTCTTTCACCCATGCAGGCTCTTGGTGTGGCGGCAGCGCCACCACATTACAATTCTGTGTCCCTAAAATGCCTTCCTCCGGGGAGGAACTCCCTGCCTCAGACATGTCTTACACACGTGTACAACACACACTCACAGACACACTGGGACTTATAGGGGACAGACCCACAGTAAAATCTGTCAGAGGGACACAGTTTAGGAGCAGCCAATTCACAACCCAGCGCCAAAGGAAAAAATCCCCGTGCCGCGTACTTTGTACACAGAGACAAAATCCCTGTGTCGTGTACTCCGTACACAGAAACCTTTAAGCGCTATTATATTGTGCACAATATGTATTTGCACACAGGCCCCCCCCCCCCCTTTTTTCAACCTGATACTTGTTCAGAAGTGGAGGAGGACCAGCTTCTTCTCTGCAGTCTGTGAGTGAGAGAAAATGGCGCGGAACAGTGTGCTGGCTGCCTGAGGAGGAAGCTCCGCCCCTGCAACTCCTCAGAGATTTTTCACATAATATTTATACTGGCGGGGGTAGGGCTGTGCCTTGGCATCTTATGCCCCCCTTTGATCCAGTTTACGAGGTTATTTGATACCCAGGGCGCCCCCCCCCCCCCCCGCGCCCTGCAATGCCTGTGTATGTGTGGAGAGCAATGGCGAGCTGCGCTCCCGCCAGCCGCGCGGTTCCTCAGCCGTCACTTTGCATGATTGAAGATCTGTCTTCATACACTCACCTGTCTTCCTACTTCTGGCTCTGTGAAGGGGGTGACGGCGTGCTGTGGGAGTGAGCATCTAGACACGGCTAGCGTTCAGTTCACTTCAGGAGCTATTGGTGTCCTGTCAGCAAGAAGCAGAGCCATGAAACTCTTCAGGAAGTTGGTTCCTACTTCTGCCCCCACAGTCCCACAAAGCAGGGAGATTGTTGCCAGCAGTTCTCCCTGAAAATAAAAAAACCTAACATAAGTCTTTTCAGAGAAGCTCAGGAGAGCTCCTCAGAGTGCATCCAGTCTGCCTGGGCACATTTCTAAAACTGCGGTCTGGAGGAGGGGCATAGAGGGAGGAGCCAGTTCACACACATTGAAAAGTCTTAAGAGTGCCCATGGCTCCTGCGGAACCGTCTATACCCCATGGTCATGAAGTGGACCCCAGCATCCTCTAGGACATATGAGAAAAGGCCAATCTTACTACGCACCCCCAGGAACCCCTCAAAAAGACTCATCTGTGCATGCATTGCGTCACTGCTACAACTATGGTAATCATTGCTAAAAAGAAAAACACATGGCAAAACACATTTGGAACAACACTTGGGCCTACACAGAACACTGGCCCTCAATCCGAGTTGTTCGCTCGCTAGCTGCTTTTAGCAGCTTTGCACACGCTAAGCCGCCGCCTACTGGGAGTGAATCTTAGCATAGTAGAATTGCGAACGAAAGATTTGCATAATTGCGAAAAGAAACTTCTTAGCAGTTTCTGAGTAGCTCGAGACTTACTCGGCCACTGCTATCAGTTCAGTCAGTTTCGTTCCTGGTTTGACGTCACAAACACACCGAGCGTTCACTCAGACACTCCCGCGTTTTTCCCAGAAACGGCAGCGTTTTTGCGCACACACCCCTAAAACGTCCAGTTTCCACCCAGAAACACCCACTTCCCGTCAATCACACTCCGATCACCAGAACGAAGAAATTTCTTCTTAAAGCCGTGAGTAAAATACCTAAATTATTAGCAAATTTACTTGGCGCAGATGCACTGCGGACATTGCGCATGCGCATTAGCGACTAATCGCTCCGATGCGAAAAAAAAATAACGAGCGAACAACTCGGAATGACCCCCACTATCCACACAAATTCACACGCCTTGTTAAATTGTTTAATCTTCCATTTCTTGTCAATTTGAACACTGTTACAGTTACATAAAAAAAATAAGATTTTAAACCTACCGGTAAATCTTTTTCTCCTAGTCCGTAGAGGATGCTGGGGACTCCGTAAGGACCATGGGGTATAGACGGGCTCTGCAGGAGACATGGGGACTATAAAGAACTTTAGAATGGGTGTGCACTGGCTCCTCCCTCTATGCCCCTCCTCCAGACCTCAGTTAGAGAAACTGTGCCCAGAGGAGACGGACAGTACGAGGAAAGGATTTTGGTAATTTAAGGGCAAGATTCATACCAGCCCACACCATCCACACCGTATAACCTTGAATATACGCAACCAGTTTACAGTATGAACAAACAGTATCAGTCAACGACTGATCTTAACTGTAACATAACCCTTATGTAAGCAAGAACTATATACAAGTCATGCAGAAAAATGTCCGCACTGGGACGGGCACCCAGCATCCTCTACGGACTAGGAGAAAAAGATTTACCGGTAGGTTTAAAATCTTATTTTCTCTTACGTCATAGAGGATGCTGGGGACTCCGTAAGGACCATGGGGATTATACCAAAGCTCCAAACCGGGCGGGAGAGTGCGGATGACTCTGCAGCACCGATTGAGCAAACATGAGGTCCTCATCAGCCAGGGTATCAAACTTGTAGAATTTTGCAAAAGTGTTTGAACCCGACCAAGTAGCTGCTCGGCAAAGCTGTAAAGCCGAGACGCCTCGGGCAGCCGCCCAAGAAGAGCCCACCTTCCTAGTGGAATGGGCCTTTACCGAATTTGGTACCGGCAATCCAGCCGTAGAATGAGCCTGCTGAATCGTGTTACAGATCCAGCGAGCAATAGTCTGCTTAGAAGCAGGAGCGCCAACCTTGTTGGCTGCATACAGGACAAACATAGCTTCTGTTTTCCTAATTCGAGCCGTCCTGGCTACGTAAATTTTTAAGGCCCTGACTACATCAAGGGATTTGGAATCCTCCAAATCTCCCGTAGCCACAGGCACCATAATAGGTTGGTTCATATGAAACGATGACACCACCTTAGGCAAAAATTGAGGACGAGTCCTCAACTCTGCTCTATCCACATGGAAAATGAGATAGGGGCTCTTATGAGACAAGGCCGCCAATTCGGACACCCGCCTTGCAGATGCCAAGGCCAACAACATGACCACCTTCCAAGTGAGAAATTTTAACTCAACAGTTTGAAGAGGCTCAAACCAGTGAGATTTTAGGAACTGTAACACCACGTTAAGGTCCCATGGTGCCACTGGGGGCACAAAAGGAGGCTGAATGTGCAGCACTCCCTTTACAAAAGTCTGGACTTCTGGGAGAGAAGCCAATTCTTTCTGGAAGAATATAGAAAGGGACGAAACCTGTACCTTAATGCAGCCTAACTTTATCATATCCACTCCAGTCTGTAGAAAGTGGAGAAACAGTCCCAAGTGGAAACAGGCCCAAGTGGAAGTCTTCCGTAGAAGCATTCTTGGCTTCACACCAAGAAACATACTTCCTCCAGATACGGTGATAATGTTTCGCCATCACCTCCTTCCTAGCCTTTATCAGAGTAGGGATGACTTCTTCCGGAATACCCTTCCCAGCTAGGATTTGGTGTTCAACCGCCATGCCGTCAAACGTAACCGCGGTAAGTCTTGGAACACGCAGGGCCCCTGCTGTAACAGGTCCTCCCTGAGAGGAAGAGGCCATGGATCTTCTGTGAGCAGCTCCTGAAGATCTGAATACCAGGCCCTTCGAGGCCAATCTGGAACAATGAGTATTGTCTGCACTCTTTTTCGCCTTATGATTCTCAGTATCTTTGAGATGAAAGGAAGAGGAGGGAACACATAGACCGACTGAAACACCCATGGTGTCACGAGAGCGTCCACCGCTACTGCCTGAGGGTCCCTTGACCTGGCACAATACCTCCGAAGCTTCTTGTTGAGGCGTGACGCCATTATGTCTATTTGAGGAAGTCCCCAAAGACTTGTTATCTCTGCAAAAACTTCTTGATGAAGTCCCCACTCTCCTGGATGGAGATCGTGTCTGCTGAGGAAGTCTGCTTCCCAGTTGTCCACTCCCGGAATGAATACCGCTGACAGAGCGCTTACGTGATTTTCTGCCCAGCGCAGAATCCTGGTGGCTTCCGCCATTGCCACTCTGCTCCTTGTCCCGTCTTGGCGGTTTATATGAGCCACGGCTGTGACGTTGTCTGATTGAATCAGAACCGGTAGGCTGCGAAGAATATTCTCCGCTTGTCGTAGGCCATTGTATATGGCCCTCAATTCCAGTATGTTGATGTGTAGACAAGCCTCCTGGCTTGACCACAGTCCCTGAAATTCCTTCCTTGTGTGACTGCTCCCCATCCCCGGAGGCTCGCGTCCGTGGTCACCAGAACCCAGTCCTGAATGCCGAACCTGCGACCCTCTAGAAGGTGAGCACTCTGGAGCCACCACAGGAGAGACACCCTGGCCCTGGGGGACAGAGTTATTTTCTGATGTATTTGAAGGTGGGACCCGGACCACTTGTCCAGAAGGTCCCACTGAAACGTCCTCGCATGAAACCTGCCGAAGAGGATGGCCTCGTAGGTCGCCACCATTTTCCCCAGTACTCGAGTACACTGATGGACTGACGCTCTTTTCGGTTTTAACAGGTCTCTTACCATGTTCTGGAGTTCCTGGGCTTTTTCCCCTTGGGAGAAAAACCCTCTTTCGTTCTGTGTCCAGAATCATGCCTAAGAAAGACAGCCGAGTCGCTGGAACCAACTGCGACTTTGGTAGATTTAGAATCCATCCATGTTGCTGTAGCACTCCCAGGGAGAGCGACACGCTTTTCTGCAACTGTTCCTTTGATCTCGCTTTTATCAGAAGATCGTCCAAGTACGGGATAATTGTGACTCCTTGCCTGCGTAGGAGCACCATCATTTCCGCCATTACCTTAGTGAACACCCTCGGGGCCGTGGAAAGCCCAAACGGCAACATCTGAAACTGGTAATGACAGTCCTGTACAGCGAATCTCAGGTATGCCTGATGAGGAGGATATATGGGGACGTGAAGGTATGCATCCTTTATGTCTAATGACACCATAAAATCCCCCCCTTCCAGGCTGGAGATGACTGCCCTGAGCGATTCCATCTTGAACTTGAACCTTTTTAAGAACAGGTTCAGGGATTTTAGATTTAGAATGGGTCTGACCGAGCCATCCGGTTTCGGGTCCACAAATAGGGTTGAATAGTACCCTTTCCCCTGTTGTGTTAGGGGAACCTTGATAATCACTTGCTGTTGACACAGCTTTTGAATTGCAGCTAAAATTATCTCCCTCTCTGGGGGAGAAGCTGGTAAAGCCGATTTGAAGAATCGACGAGGAGGCACGTCTTCGAATTCCAGCTTGTAGCCCTGGGATACAATTTCCATCGCCCAAAGATCCACGTCCAACTGAACCCAGACGTGGCTGAAGAGTCGAAGACGTGCCCCCACCGGTGCGGCCTCCCTCAGTGGAGCCCCAGCGTCATGCGGTGGATTTAGTAGAAGCCGGGGAGGACTTCTGTTCCTGGGAACTCGCCGTAGCAGGCATTCTTTTCCCTCTACCCTTACCTCTGGCGAGGAAGGAAGAGCCCCGACCTCTTCTGGACTTACGCGACCGAAAGGACTGCATCTGATACTGTGGAGTTTTCTTTTGCTGTGGGGGAACATAAGGCAAAAAGGTAGATTTACCCGCGGTAGCTGTGGAAACTAGGGCCGCGAGACCTTCCCTAAATAAAACCTCACCCTTGTAAGGTAAAACTTCCATATGCTTCTTTGAGTCGGCATCACCCGTCAATTGGCGGGTCCACAGTGCTCGCCTAGCCGAGACCGCCATCGCGTTAGCCCTTGAACCTAGTAGTCCGAGGTCTCTCTGAGCGTCTCTCATATATAAGACTGCGTCTTTGATGTGACCTAAGGTCAACAAAATGGTATCCCTATCTAGTGTATCAATATCAGCTGACAAGGTATCTGTTCAAGCTGCTACCGCGCTACAGACCCAAGCCGATGCTATAGCCGGTCTGAGTAAAGCACCAGTATGTGTATAAATTGATTTTAAAGTTGTTTCCTGTCTGCGATCAGCAGGATCTTTGAGAGCTGCCGTGTCTGGGGACGGTAGCGTCACCTTTTTGGATAAGCGCGTAAAAGCTTTGTCCACCCTGGGCGAGGATTCCCACCGTACCCTGTTCTGTGCCGGGAAAGGATACGCCATAAGAATTTTTTTGGGAATCTGCAGTTTTTTGTCTGGAGTTTCCCAAGCTTTTTCAAATAACGCGTTCAGCTCATGAGATGGGGGAAATGTTACCTCAGGTTTCTTTTCCTTAAACATGTGTACCCTCGTGTCAGGGACAGAGGGGTCATCTGTGATATGCAAAACATCTTTTATTGCAATAATCATATAATGAATACTTTTGGCCACCCTTGGGTGTAGCCTTGCATCATCGTAGTCGACACGAGTCGGAATCCGTGTCGGTATCAGTGTCTGCTATTTGGGATAGGGGACGTTTTTGAGACCCTGAAGGGCCCTGTGACACCGTCAAAGCCATTGATTGACTCCCCGTATTATCCCTGGACTCTGCTTTGTCCAATCAGGTCACATTTGCATTTAAAACATTCCACATGTCCAACCAATCAGGTGTCGGCGTTGCCGACGGAGACACCACAATCATCTGCTCCACCTCCTCTCTAGAAGAGCCTTCCGCCTCAGACATGCTGACACAGGCGTACCGACACCCCCCACACACACAGGGATTGTATATATTTTTATATATATATATATATATATATATGGAGACAGTTCCCCCAATAAGGCCCTTTGGAGAGACGGAGAGAGAGTATGCCAGCACACACCCAGCGCCAATAACACTGGAAACAAAATTCCCAGATAAACAGCGCTTTTATATAATCATATAGATAAATCTATACACTCACTGCGCCTTACAAGTGCCCCCCACCGCCCTCTTTTTTGCCCTCTGTCACCGTGTTCAGCAGGGGAGAGTCCGGAGAGCCAGCTTCTGCAGTGTGCTGTGGAGAAAATGGCGCTGGTTAGTGCTGTGAGATCAAGCTCCGCCCCCTCAGCGGCGGGCTTCGGTCCCGCTCAAATTTATTTATACTGGCAGGGGATTATGAAATATACTGCCTCCGCAGCCTATATATTCATATGAGCCAGTCCTAAAGGTTTATTGCTGCCCAGGGCGCCCCCCCAGCACCCATCAGTGCCTGCAGTGTGTGTGGTGTGTGGGAGCAATGGCGCGCAGCGTTACCTCATAGAAGATCTGAAGTCTTCAGCCGCCTTTGAAGTCTTCTTTCTTCGTATACTCACCCGGCTTCTATCTTCCGGCTCTGCGAGGAGGACGGCGGCGCGGCTCCGGAACGAACGGCGAGGGTGAGACCTGTAATGCCCCCAGTCTCCTCTGGGCACAGGATCTAACTGATGTCTGGAGGAGGGGCATAGAGGGAGGAGCCAGTGAACACCCATTCTAAAGTTCTTTATAGTGCCCATGTTTCCTGTGGAGCCCGTCTATACCCCATGGTCCTTACGGAGTCCCCAGCATCCTCTAGGACATAAGAGAGAAAAAAATCTGACTATTGTAATCGGAGACTTCTTAACACACACGGAAAGGAACATGACGTAAGGACAGTATGCTTAACATGCACAATGGTTTGAGACTCAATGCAAAGTTACTATAGCATAACTTAGCTGACATCAGCAAGCACATCAATGTGAAAACAGAAAATAAGATTTTACTTACCGGTAAATCTATTTCTCGTAGTCCGTAGTGGATGCTGGGGACTCCGTAAGGACCATGGGGATAGACAGGCTCTGCAGGAGACATGGGCACTTTAAGAAAGAATTTAGGATCTGGTGTGCTCTGGCTCCTCCCTCTATGCCCCTCCTCCAGACCTCAGTTAGATAAGAGCTGACAGTACAAGGAAAGGATTTTGATAATCCAGGGTAAGATTCATACCAGCCACACCAATCACACCGTATACCAAGTGATAACAACTATTTAACAGTATGATCAATAACAGAGCATCAGGCCAAACCCCTGATGCAACAATAACTCAACCCTTATATAAGCAATAACTATATACAAGCATTGCAGAAGTAGTCCGCACTTGGGACGGGCGCCCAGCATCCACTACGGACTACGAGAAATAGATTTACCAGTAAGTAAAATCTTATTTTCTCTAACGTCCTAGTGGATGCTGGGGACTCCGTAAGGACCATGGGGATTATACCAAAGCTCCCAAACGGGCGGGAGAGTGCGGATGACTCTGCAGCACCGATTGAGCAAACACAAGGTCCTCCTCAGCCAGGGTATCAAACTTGTAGAATTTTGCAAAAGTGTTTGAACCTGACCAGGTAGCTGCTCGGCAAAGCTGTAATGCCGAGACCCCTCAGGCAGCCGCCCAAGAAGAGCCCACCTTCCTAGTGGAATGGGCCTTAACTGATTTTGGCAGCGGCAATCCAGCCACAGAATGAGCCTGCTGAATTGTGTTACAGATCCAGCGAGCAATAGTTTGCTTTGAAGCAGGAGCACCAAGCTTGTTGGAAGCGTACAGGATAAACAAAGACTCTGTTTTCCTGACCCTAGCCGTTCGTACATAAACCTTCAAAACCCTGATCACATCAAGTAACTCGGAATCCTCCAAGTACGTAGTAGCCACAGGCACCACAATAGGTTGGTTTATATGAAAGGATGAAACCACCTTCGGCAGAAATTGTGGACGAGTCCGCAATTCCGCTCTATCCGCATGGAAAACCAGATAGGGGCTTTTATGTGACAAAGCCGCCAACTCTGACACCCGCCTAGCCGAAGCTAAGGCTAACAACATGACCACCTTCCACGTGAGATATTTCAACTCCACAGTCTTAAGTGGTTCAAACCAGTGGGATTTCAGGAAACTCAACACCACGTTAAGATCCCAAGGTGCCACTGGAGGCACAAAAGGGGGCTGGATATGCAGCACTCCCTTTACAAACGTTTGAACTTCCGGTAGAGAGCCAACTCTTTTTGAAAGAAAATGGATAGGGCCGAAATCTGGACCTTAATGGAACCCAATTTTAGGCCCAAATTCACTCCGGACTGTACGAAGTGAAGGAAACGGCCCAGCTGGAATTCGTCCGTAGGAGCATTCCTGGCCTCACAACAAGCAACATATTTTCGCCAAATACGGTGATAATGTTGAGCTGTCACGTCCTTCCTAGCCTTTATCAGCGTAGGAATGACCTCGTCCGGAATGCCTTTTTCTGCTAGGATCCGGCGTTCAACCGCCATGCCGTCAAACGCAGCCGCGGTAAGTCTTGGAACAGACAGGGCGCCTATTGCAACAAGTCCTGTCTTAGAGGAAGAGGCCACGAGTCCTCTGTGAGCATTTCTTGCAGATCTGGATACCAAGTCCTTCGTGGCCAATCTGGAACAATGAGTATTGTTCTCACACCTCTTTTTCTTATTATCCTCAGCACCTTGTGTATGAGAGGAAGAGGAGGAAATACATAGACCGACTGGAACACCCACGGTGTCACCAGGGCATCTACAGCTATCGCCTGAGGGTCTCTTGACCTGGCGCAGTACCGCTGTAGCTTTTTGTTGAGGCGGGATGCCATCATGTCCACCTGTGGCAGTTCCCACCGACTTGTAATCTGTGCGAATACTTCCTGATGAAGTCCCCACTCTCCCGGGTGGAGGTCGTGTCTGCTGAGGAAGTCTGCTTCCCAGTTGTCCACTCCCGGGATGAACACTGCTGACAGTGCGCTTACGTGATTCTCCGCCCAGCGAAGAATCTTGGTGGCTTCCGCCATCGCCACTCTGCTCCTTGTGCCGCCGCTGCGGTGATGTTGTCTGACTGAATCAGAACCAGTTGGTCGCGAAGCAGGGTCTCCGCTTGACGTAGGGCGTTGTATATGGCCCTTAGTTCCAGGATGTTGATGTGAAGGCAAATCTCTTGACTTGACCACAGCCCTTGGAAATTTCTTCCTTGTGTGACTGCACCCCAACCTCGGAGGCTTGCATCCGTGGTCACCAGGACCCAGTCCTGAATGCCGAACCTGCGTCCCTCGAGAAGGTGAGCACTCAGCAGCCACCACAGGAGTGACACCCTGGTCCTGGGGATAGGGTGATTAACCGATGCATTTGAAGATGTGACCTGGACCACTTGTCCAGTAAGTCCCACTGAAAGGTCCTCGCATGGAACCTGCCGAAGGGAATGACCTCGTATGAAGCCAACATCTTTCCCAGGACACGAGTGCAGTGATGCACTGACACCTGTTTTGGTTTTAATAGGTTCCTGACCAGTGTCATGAGTTCCTGAACTTTCTCTATCGGGAGATAAACCCTTTTCTGGTCTGTGTCTAAAATCATGCCCAGGAAGGGCAGACGAGTCGTAGGAACCAACTGTGACTTTGGAATATTCAGAATCCAGCCGTGTTGCTGTAACACTTCCAGAGAAAGTGCTACACTGATCAGCAACTGCTCTTTCGATCTCGCTTTTATGAGGAGATCGTCCAAGTATGGGATAATTGTGACTCCTTGCTTTCGCAGGAGTACCATCATTTCCGCCATTACCTTGGTAAATATTCTCGGTGCCGTGGAGAGACCAAACGGCAACGTCTGAAATTGGTAATGACAATCCTGTACCACAAATGTGAGGTACGCCTGATGAGGTGGATAAATGGGGACATGCAGGTATGCATCCTTTATGTCCAGAGACACCATAAAATCCCCCCCTTCCAGGCTTGCTATGACCGCTCTTAGCGATTCCATCTTGAACTTGAACCTTTTCAGGTATATGTTCAGGGATTTTAAATTCAATATGGGTCTGACCGAACCGTCCGGTTTCGGGACTACAAACATGGTCGAATAATAACCCCTTCCTTGCTGAAGGAGGGGAACCTTGACCACCAACTGTTGAAGATACAATTTGTGAATTGCAGTAAACACTATCTCCCTCTCGTGGGGGGAAGCTGGCAGGGCCGATTTGAGGTATCGGTGAGGGGGCATCTCCTCGAATTCCAGCTTGTATCCCTGAGACACAATCTCTATTGCCCAGGGATCCAACTGGGAGTGAACCCACTTGTGGCTGAAATTTTGGAGACGCGCCCCACCGGGCCTAGCTCCGCCTGTGGAGCCCCAGCGTCATGCGGTGGATTTTGTGGAAGCCGGGGAGGACTTCTGTTCCTGGGAACCAGCTGTGTTGTGCAGCTTCTTTCCTCTGCCCCTGCCTCTGGCAAGAAAGGACGCACCACGGATTTTCTTGTTTTTCTGTGATCGAAAGGACTGCATTTGGTAATACGGTGCTTTCTTAGGCTGTGAGGAAACATATGGCAAAAAATTTGACTTTCCAGCAGTAGCTGTGGAGACCAGGTCCGAGAGATCCTCCCCAAACAATTCCTCACCCTTGTAAGGTAAAACCTCCATGTGCCTTTTTGAGTCGGCATCACCTGTCCATTGCCGAGTCCACAGGACCCTTCTGGCAGAAATCGACATAGCATTTATTCTAGAACCCAGTAGGCTAATGTCTCTTTGAGCATCTCTCATATACAGGACAGCGTCTTTAATATGCCCCAGGGTCAATAATATAGTCTCCTTGTCTAAGGTATCAATTTCCTCAGATATGGTATCCGTCCATGCCGCTACAGCACTACACACCCAGGCCGACACTATTGCTGGCCTCAGTAAGGTACCTGAATGTGTATAAATGGACTTCAGGGTACCCTCTTTTTTTCTATCAGCAGCATCTTTGAGGGTAGCCGTATCCTGTGACGGCAGGGCTACCTTCTTGGATAAGCGTGTTAAAGCTTTGTCCACCCTAGGGGAGGCTTCCCAGCGTAACCTGTCTGTTGGCGGGAAGGGATACGCCATAAGAAGCCTTTTGGAAATCTGCAGTTTTTTATCTGGAGATTCCCAGGCCTTTTAACATAACTCATTGAGCTCGTTTGAGGGGGAAAAGTTACCTCCGGCTTCTTTTCCCCATACATATGTACCCTCCTGTCAGGGACCGGGGTTTCCTCTGTGATGTGCAACACATCCTTAATTGCAATAATCATATAACGGATGGATTTAGCCAATTTTGGCTGTAACTTTGCATCATCGTAATCGACACTGGAGTCAGAATCCATGTCGGTATCTGTGTCAACAATTTGGGATAGTGGGCGCTTCTGAGACCCTGTCGGCCTCTGCGACATAGGATCAGGCATGGATTGGTACCCTGACTGTCCTAAGGCTTCAGCTTTTTCTAACCTTTTATGTAAGGAATTAACATTTTCATTTAAAACCTTCCACATATCCATCCAATCAGGTGTCGGTGCCGTCGCAGAGACACCACATTAATTTGCTCCCGCTCTGCTTCCACATAGCCTTCCTCGTCAGACATGTCGACACAAGCGTACCGACACACCACACACACACAGGGAATGCTCTTTATGAAGACAGTTCCCCCACAAGGCCCTTTGGAGAGACAGAGAGAGAGTATGCCAGCACACACCCCAGCGCTATAAAACCCAGGAATAACACAGTAACTTAATGTTAACCCAGTAGCTTCTGTATATTGTGTTTTTAGCGCCCAATTATGTGCCCCCCCCTCTCTTTTTACCCTTGTCTACCGTGTACTGCAGGGGAGAGCCTGGGGAGCCTCTTCTCAGCGGAGCTGTGGAGAGAAAATGGTGCTGGTGAGTGCTGAGGGAGAAGCTCCGCCCCCTCGACGGCGGGCTTCTGTCCCGCTAAAATACATATCTTTGTGGCGGGGGCTCATACATATATACAGTGCCCAACTATATATATATATGAGTACTTTTGCCACCAGAGGTCCATATGCTGCCCAGGGCGCGCCCCCCCCCCCCCCCCCCCTGCGCCCTGCACCCTTACAGTGACCAGAGTATGTGAGGAGTGTTTGGAGCAATGGCGCACAGCTGCAGTGCTGTGCGTTACCTCATGTGAAGAACGGAGTCTTCTGCCGCCGATTTCGAAGTCTTCTTGCTTCTCAAACTCACCCGGCTTCTGTCTTCCGGCTCTGCGAGGGGGACGGCGGCGCGGCTCTGGAATCGGACGACGAGGGTGAGATCCTGTGTACGATCCCTCTGGAGCTAAGGGTGTCCAGAAGCCTAAGAAGCAGGACCTATCTTCAGAGAGTAGGGCTGCTTCTCTCCTCTCAGTCCCACGATGCAGGGAGTCTGTTGCCATCAGAGCTCCCTGAAAATAAAAAACCTAACAAAATACTTTCTTACAGCAAGCTCAGGAGAGCTCACTGAAAAGCACCCAGCTCGTCTGGGCACAATATCAAACTGAGGTCTGGAGGAGGGGCATAGAGGGAGGAGCCAGAGCACACCAGATCCTAAATTCTTTCTTAAAGTGCCCATGTCTCCTGCGGAGCCCGTCTATCCCCATGGTGCTTACGGAGTCCCCAGCATCCACTAGGACGTTAGAGAAATACTGACATAATGTATTTAAAAAGGGATATTACTATCCCACTGTTTCACATGGAACAGCAGATCAGCTATACACTCCACATAACGGAATCTTTTTGGGAGATAAACTTATTACTAAGGGAGTAATTCAGACCTGATCGTAGAAGAGTGAAAAAACGCACATCTACGATCAAATTATTTGACATGCGGGGGGACACTCAGCATAGGTCAAGTTCACCCCCGCAAGCCGGGTCCTGCCCCCACCCCTTACACAAACGAAAGCACTGCACGAGGCAATGCTTTTGCATGTTTCGAGTAGCCGTCTGCCTACGCAGCCTAGCTGCAAAGGCAGACGGCTACCGACCATGTTTTGGGTCACAGCGGATGCGTGTAATGTCACGCAGCCGGCACGACACGCCCCAACAATGTTTCGACACGCCTCCATTGTCCGGACCATGCCCCTTAAACGGAGCGTTAACACCCACAAAATGCGGCGTCAACGCCCCGTCCCCATCAGATCTTAAACTGCGTTCTGAAGAAAACGCAGTTTAGGACCTTGCACATGCGCGTACCGGCGTACGAGCATGTGCAGATGTGCAAAAATCACTTCAAAGCCATTTTACAAGTGTTATATACGTTATCCCTTTTGGGTGATACATAAAGGCACCTACACTATATCTAGTTATGTCCCTGGACCTGCTCATTGTAGTGTGGTATAAAATAAACAGGAGGGAACAATACTATTACATAATATGAAATGGGGCGCTGTAATGTGGCAATATATGAAGTGGAGGCACTGTAATGTGGCACAATATGAAGCTGAGGAACTACAGTATAATGTGGCACAATATGAACTGGTGGCACTGCAATGTGGCACAATATGAACTGGGGTACTGCAATGTGGCATGATATGTACAGGCGGCACTAATGTGGCATAATATAAACTGGGGATACTTTATGCCATAATGTGAATCGAGGGTACTGTGTTGCATAATGTGTACTGGCAGCCATACAATGTGACATCATGTGAACCAGGGCACTACTATGAATCGTAAAATAAACTAGGACACAATTGTGGGGCATAACATTACCAACTGCTGTGCAGAGGTGTCTCTCTGGAAGCATTGGGACAGAGGCCCAGCTTCAAAATGTTGCTATGGGGCCCACAAAGCACTGGCTACGCCCATGTCTGTAAGCACGGAGCATGCAATTTCTTATTAGTCATATGGATTAACAAACTATTTCAGTGGACATTTTAAAATGGAAATGCAATGTATCTGAGGATAGCTGAGAGCACACTTTTATGCAACTGTACCTAGAACAGCCGTTATGGCACAATTACAAATATAGGGGGAAAGGGGTGGTTGGCCCTCGCTAACTTGGGGAAATCATGCCCTCGACTCGAACCTTAGTGTTAGAGACCTGGTCACGGTTGGTGGGCCCAGTAGTGCTTGGTACTATAGAGTGTACATCTGCATTTTATTTTGTCTGGATCTATGTCTGTCTATAAGGGTTGGGTATGGATTACGGGGGAGCGGACAAGCGCAACGAGTCCCCTTGCAGCTGTCTGGCTGTCGGGATCCCGGTGTCAGTCTCCTGATCGCCAGTATCCGGACTACAGGGATATCATACTGAATCTGTGTTGTGTAAAATTATTTACCTTTTTACCTCAAAGGAAGAGCCCTAAGGAGAGTGAGAAGCTATCCAAGGAGACCTAGGGCCCTTTGGAATATTGTTAGCCTATACCTGCAAACCTTACATATTTAACATAGAGTGGGCGGAGCTTGGCCTGTCATCCCAGCATTTACAGCACTGAGCAGGGCAGCATCAGAGACGGGACAGGGCAGAGAAGGAGGGGGGAAATTCTCCTCAGCGCCAGACTTTTGACAGCATCAACCCGGAGAAGGCCCGCCCGGATTTGCGGCCTAACTAAGATTGGCAGTGGTGGGCGGAGCATCTCCTGTTGTAAGTCTAATTAGTTTACCAGGAAGTCCATCAAAATTAAAGTTATACGCACAGTAGTAATTTAAATTCCACAGCGAAGCACGTGTATTCTGCTAATATATATATATATATATATATATATATATTTTACACACAAGGATACTCTCTGTAGTTTGTCTATCGGTAGCGCATATACTAGACTGTGCAATCCGTCAATCCATTTGTGGTATAACAATAATTTATTACATATAAATATTTAAAAATATTCAAACTGGAGATAAATGGCAGAGTGAAAACATATAAACCCATTATAGGGTAGTCCCGTAAGGTTCAAGCGATTGAACTCGCAGCTTCCTGTTGGTCTGTGGAGTTACGTCTCTATCTGGCAGACATCTTTGGCTGATATAAAAGTCTTACATAAAAACACAAAAGGGCAGTTTATGATAATAAGCTCCAATGTCAAAGACATAATGAGGCCCGATAGGTTACTGGGCATTCTATAATACATAGCAGAACATATCGCATCAGCCTGTGATATTTCTGCTTGTAACCCACTGTCTACACCTTACAGATTCTCCAATAAATACAGACTGTTTTATATGCTTCTCTAGTCTGATATGATGGCAAAACAGTCTAATCCCTTCTCCCAAATGTCACCTTTTTAAAAAAATATTGATTTGGATGTTTACTATGGGCAGAAATACATTCTACATAGGTAGAATTAGGACACTTTCTACATATCTTACATAGTTTACAATTCGAACAAGATGAAACGTTCATATACATCAACTGCCATAATGTAGGTGACCTTTAGGACTAAGCTCAGCTGCACAATTGTGACATCACAGTTACAATTGTGACATCACAGATACTACTGACATCACACAGCTACTTACACAGCTGCTGAAGCCCCTGACTATCAGTCTTCAGACGCTCTAGTTTGAAGACACATCTTGTGTTATTTTCTCTAAGAGCCCTGTTCATGTCTTCTGACAAAACATGGGAGCTATAAAGAGGAAGAAAGCACCAAAAAATGCATGGAGATACAGAGAGAAGAGACAGAAAAGAAAGAAGCACCTAAAAAAGCAGAACGGCAGAGGAAAGCAGGCAGGCCAGACAAACTCAGCAGCCAACAGAAGGGTAAGAAGATTTGTTGCAAGAGTACAGAGAGCCTGGAATAGATTGGCAGCATTTCTGGAAAAGAAACAAGACCAGTTTATAAGAACGTGTACCAGACAAAGGAGAAACGCTGACATTGCCGAAGATCCAGGGGAAGGGTGTAGCCATTGGGCAGCCCCGATTACCCTTTCAGAGAAAAAGATCACTAACTGGGACAGATTTGCTGCATTTCTAAATAAGAAAAAAAAACAATTCATAACAGCATTTAGAAGAGGCCAACCAGGCGCTAGGCCAACTAGCCACCAAAGCACAGTCACCGCCCCCTTAACAGTGGACAAATTTACATTCCACTCAGTACTTGGAGAGGGAGGCTACGGAAAAGTGGTGCTGGCAACAGATGCTCTTCGCAGGGAAAAAGTGGCCATTAAGATCTTAAAGAAGAGAGCCCTTATAGAGGAAGACTTGGTTGAGTGTCAGGTCCTTCAAATGGCACATCAGAGCAATTTTCTTATTCATGGATATGCAGCCTTCCAAACACATCATTATCTATACTGTGTAATGGAACTGGCTGGCGGAGGGGATCTGTTTAAGTTTTTGAATCAGACATCAGAGCTGGACCTTCCCGCGATAAAATTTATTGCGGCGGAACTGGTATGCGGACTGCAGTTCATGCATTCTAAAGGAATGATCCACAGAGACATCAAACTGGATAATATTCTACTGACCACAGAAGGACATGTGAAGATCACAGACTTTGGTCTATCCCTACTGAATGTGTTTGGAGAAACTGACATCAAAGACTTTGGCGGGACACCTGGCTATAATGCGCCAGAAATGATAAACCGCCATCCATACACTGCAGGTGTGGACTGGTTCGCATTTGGTTCTATATTATATCGACTCACTGCAGGATCGTTCCCTTTCCCTGGAGAGTCAGCGGCCGAGATAAAAGCAAAGATCCTTGCAGAGGAACCAGCGTACAAAGGCCTTACTGATGGTGAAACAAGGGACATTTTATCCAAACTCCTGTGCAAGGACCAGTCCCTCCGGCTCGGGGTAAATGGCAATGTCCGAGAACACCCCTTCTTCTCATCTATTAACTGGGCAAAGATAGAGACTGGTAAAACAGCATCCCCTCTCACACTGCTCAAGTACTCTATGGATTTAGATACACAGAAAATTCCTGTGCCCCATAGTGAAGCCCTGAAACAGCCAATTCCTGACACGCACCAGAGGCTATTTGAGAACATACAATTTGTATGCCCTGTGTGGAGTGGAACGTACCACAATGTGCCAATGCAATCAGATATAACACCATAGACCCGCACTAGCGTGAAACAGAAACATCTACAATCCTTAAAACATCTGGATTCTGCTGCATCAGCTGCCTGCTCACACCTCAGCTGCATCCCTAGGGATGCATTGTCTGCCCCTACCTCAGTTACATCTCAGGAGGTGCACTGTCTGCCACCTACAGTGTAATGTTGTGCTGGACATATATACGCTAGGGTAGGGCCTTGCAGAAAATTGGGGTCCCTTGACGATGGGCTGCAAGCTTAAATGTTTTGATCAAAATATGAGAAAATCTCCTGTTTTATGTGCTACATGCACACAGGTTTGCAGTATATTATTGTTAGCACCAACAGCAAAAGCTTGTTTTGTATACAGACGTGTCCTCATATACTTGGGACAGCGCAGCATAGTGGGGTGCGTGTGATCGCACGCTTCCGCTATGCCACAGACTTGAATAGGAGCCAGCATGCGTATGTGCCCGACACCCCTTGACTTCAATGTTACCGGCTGCAAGCTTAAATATTTTGATCAAAATATGACCAAATCCCCAATGTTTTATTTGCTACATACAGATTTACAGTATATTATTGTTAGTGTAGATAGGAAACGTCTTTGTTTTGTATACACATTAATACTGCCACGCAGCTAGTACCATGATACAAGATGCAGAACAGCTCTGCCAAATACATCAGGTGAGTTACCGGTATAAATATGTCATTGTGTCATAACCATCCAAATTCAATTGAAAAAAAGAACGTTCCAGTAATAATATAGAAATGTAAATCGGAGCTGAATGTACCTCCTTTGGAGTAAGCTGTCATCCTATTCCAGGGGGTATATTTATTAAAAGGAGATTTGGGTCAATTTTGATAGATTTTTGGTCTATGTTTGGTCGATTGTGTGTTTCAGAGTCTAAAGCACACATTTACTAACAGATGATTTTTGACATTATAAATTTTTTTTTTTTTAAATAAACTGTTAGTAAACGGGGAGATGTACTAAGATGTACTAAGCAGTGAAAAGACTGGAGAAGTGAGCCAGTGGAGAAGTTGTCCATGGTGACAATCAGCTGCTCTGTATAATATTATACTATGTAAATTAGAAATGTTACTTCAATGCAACTCTTTTCACTGCCTAGTACTCTCCCCTTTAGACCCTGAAATAAATAATCGACCAAACATTGACTAAAAAAATGACCCAGATTGACTTTTAGTAAATATACCCCTAAATCCCACATTTACCATAAGATGGTTTGTTTTTTTACATATTTTTTTTAAAGTATGTAAGAAATCATCTGTTAGTAAATGTGTGATTTAGACCCTGAAACACAAAATCGATCAAAAATCAACCAACAATCGATCAAAATCGACCAAAATCGTTTTTTATTAAATATACCCCAGACGTCAACTTGCAAATTTAGACCCATTGATTTCCCCAGCAATATCATGCTCCCCTAGCACCCTGTACATACTTGTGCTGCTGACAGCAGTGGCACGGACATCTATCAGGGTGGAAGGTTCTCTCTGTAGTAAGCAAAAACAGGATTTTGATACCTACTGGTAAATCCTTTTCTCTTAGTCCGTAAAGGATGCTGGGGTCCACTTCATGACAATGGGGTATAGACGGTTCCGCAGGAGCCATAGGCACTCTTAAGACTTTTCAATGGGTCTGAACTGGCTCCTCCCTCTATGTTCCTCCTCCAGACCTCAGTTATAGGAACTGTGCCCAGGGAGACGGAACATTTTGAGGAAAGGATTTACTTTAATACTAGTGGTGCGATACATACCAACTCACACCCCAACCATGCCGCACACATGGTATTCAACATAACACACACAAACAGGCATGAAACAATTGCAGCAACATGCTGAAACTAAGATAACACAACTTGTGTAACTCTAATAACTAAACTGCAGGTAAAGTACGCACTGGGACGGGTGCCCAGCATCCTCTACGGACTTGGAGAAAAGGATTTGCCGGTAGGTATCAAAATCCTGTTTTCTCATACATCCTAGAGGATGCTGGGGTCCACTTCATGACCATGGGGTTTAAACCAAAGCTCCAGTACGGGCGGGAGAGTGCGGATGACCCTGCAGCACCGATTGACCGAACTTGAGGTCTTCATCGGCCAAGGTGTCAAACTTGTAGAATTTTGCAAATGTGTTTGACCCTGACCAAGTAGCTGCTCGACAAAGTTGTAATGCTGAAACCCCCGGGCAGCCGCCCAGGATAAGCCCACCTTCCAAGTGAAATGGGCCTTCACTGACGTCGGTAACGGCAATCCAGCCGTAGTATGAGCGTGTCGAATCGTACTTCTGATCCAACGCGCAATAGTCTGCTTGGAAGCAGGACACCCAATTTTGTTGGGAGCATACAGGACAAACAAAGACTCTGTTTTCCGTATTCGAGCTGTTCTAGCGACATAAATCTTCAAAGCCCTAACCACATCTAGAGACTTTGACTCAGAGTAACTACTGGCAGCACAATAGGTTGGTTTATGTGGAAAGATGAAACCACCTTTGGAAGAAAATGTTGACGAGTTCTCAAATCTGCCCTACCTTCATAAAGATCAGATAAGGGCTCTTGTGAGACAAGGCCCCCAACTCGGACACCCGCCAAGCGGATGCCAATGCCAAAAGCATCACCACTTTCCAAGTGAGAAACTTCAACTCTATCTCTTGTAGAGGCTCAAACCAATCCGATTGAAGGAACTGCACCACCACATTAAGGTCTCATGGTGCCACTGGAGGCACAAATGGAGGCTGGATGTGCAGAACCCCTTTCACAAAGGTCTGAACCTCTGGAAGAGAAGCCAACTGTTTCTGGAAGAACACTGACAAGGCCGAAATCTGGACCTTGATTGATCTCAATCGGAGGCCCGCCTCCACACCAGCCTGCAGAAAATGGAGAAAGCGTCCCAACTGAAACTCTTCCGTAGGAGCCTTCTTGGATTCACACCAACACACATATTTTCTCCAAATACGGTGGTAATGTTTCGACGTTACTCCTTTCCTGGCCTGAATAAGGGTGGGGAAGACTTCCTTGGGAATACCCTTTCGGGCTAGGATCCGGCGCTCAACAGCCATGCCATCAAACGTAGCCGCGGTAAGTCTTGATACACGCATGGCCCCTGCTGCAGCAGGTCCTCGTGAAGAGGAAGAGGCCGAGGATCTTCCATGAGCAACTCCTGAAGATCTGGGTACCAAGCCCTCCTTGGCCAGTCTGGTGCAATGAAAATTGCTCGAACCCTTGCTCTTCTTATGATCCTGAGAACTTTTGGGATCAGCGGAAGTGGAGGGAAGACAAACACTGACCGGAATGCCCACTGGGTCACTAGCGCATCCACTGCTATTTCTTGAGGGTCTCTCGACCTGGAACAATATTTCTGAAGCTTCTTATTGAGACGAGATGCCATCATGTCTACTTGAGGAACTCCCCAAAGACTTGTCACCTCTGCAAAGACTTCTTGGTGGAGGCCCCATTCTCCTGGATGGAGATCGTGTCTGCTGAGGAAGTCTGCTTCCCAGTTGTCTACTCCCAGAATGAAAATTGCCGACAGAGCCTTTACATGTCTTTCTGCCCAGAGGAGGATCTTCGTCACCTCTGCCATTGCCGCTCTGCTTTTCGTTCCGCCCTGCCTGTTTATGTACGCGACTGCTGTTACATTGTCCGACTGGATCTGCACAGGATGCTCTTGAAGATGATGTACCGCTTGTTGTAGGCCATTGAAAATGGCTTTCAATTCCAGCACGTTTATGTGAAGGCAGGCGTCCTGACTTGACCATTTTCCTTGGAAGCTTTCCCCCTGAGTGACAGCTTCCCAGCCTCGGAGACTTGCATCCGTGGTTACCAGGACCCAGTCCTGAATCCCGAATCTGCGTCCCTCTAGTAGGTGAGAACTGTGTAGCCACCACAGGAGCGAAATCCTGGCTTTTGACGACAGGATTATCTTCTGGTGCATGTGTAGGTGGGATCCCGACCACTTGTCCAACAGGTCCCACTGGAAAACTCTGGCATGGAACCTTCCAAACTGTATGGCCTCGTAGGCCGCCACGATCTGCCCCAACAATCGAATGCACTGATGGATCGACACACTTGATAGTTTCAATATCTGTTTTACCATTTTCTGGATTTACAGAGCCTTTTCCACCGGAAGAAATACTCTCTGAACTTCTGTGTCCAGAATCATCCCGAGAAAAGACAATCTTGTCGTCGGTTCCAACTGTGACTTTAGATAATTTATGATCCAACCGTGTTCTTGGGAGTATTGACAGGGAGAGTGTGATGTTGTGTAACAACTGCTCCCTGGATCTCGCCTTTATCAGGAGATCGTCTAGATAAGGAATTATATTGACTCCTTTTTGACGCAGGAGAACCATCATCTCCGCCATCACCTTGGTGAATACCCTCGGCACCGTGGAGAGACCGAAAGGTAACGTCTGGAATTGGTAATGGCAATCCTGAACCGCGAATCTCAAATAAGCCTGGTGAGGAGGATAAATGGGAACATGCAGGTAAGCATCCTTTATGTCTACAGACACCATGTAGTCCCCCTCCTCCAGACTGGAAATCACTGCCCTCAGTGATTCCATTTTGAACTTGAATCGTTTCAAGTAGAGATTCAGATTTTTTAGGTTTAGGATCGGTCTGACCGAGCCTTCCGGCTTCGGAACCACAAAAAGGCTTGAATAAAACCCCTCCCCTTGTTGTGACAAAGGTATCAGGACTATGACCTGATCCAGACATAATTTTTGGATTGCAGCTGTTACTGCTTCCCTTTCCGAAAGAGAAGCTGGCAAGGTCGATTTGAAAAATCAGCATGGGGGAACGTCTTGAAACTCCAGCTGGTACCCCTGGGATACTATCTGCAAAACCCAAGGGTCCAGGCCAGACAGAATCCAACCTTGGCTGAACAGTTTGAGACGTGCCCCCACCCGAGCGGCCTCCCGCAAAGGAGCCCCAGCGTCATGCTGAAGATTTGGCAGAAGTAGGGGTAGACTTCTGCTCCTGGGAACCTGAAGCCGCTGTGGACTTCTTTCCCTTTCCCCTTCCCCTACCTGCAAAGAAGGGGGAACCTCTCGCTTTTTTGTATTTATTGGGCTGAAAGGACTGCATGTACGGGTGAGATGTCTTTTTTGCCGGTGCAGGCGCAGAGGGCAAAAATGTCGACTTATCTGCGGTAGCCGCCGAGACTAACGCAACCAGTCCATCGCCAAATAAGGCCTCACCTTTATATGGGAGAGCCTCCATATTTCTTTTGGAATCTGCATCGCGTTCCACTGGCGAATCCACAACACCCGCCGAGCCGATACTGCCATGGTAGCGGCTTGTGAACTCAAAAGTCCAATATCGTTCATCGCTTCTAGTATGTATGCGGTAGCATCTTTGATATTCCCTAACTTAAGGAGTATCTCATCTTTATCAATCGTGTCAATTTCTGATAACACGCTTTCTGCCCATTTTTTAATAGCGCGACTCACCCACGCGCAAGCAATTGTGGGCCTGAGCAGCGTACCATTGGCAACATAAATGGATTTTAATGTAGTCTCCATTTTGCTGTCTGCTGGCTCCTTTAGTGAAGCCGTGCCAGGTGCAGGGAGAATTACCTTCTTTGTCAACATGGACAGAGCACTGTCTAACACGGGGTGACTCCCATTTTTTCCTGTCCTCCACCGGGAAAAGGATAAGCTATCTGAATTCTCTTGGGAATACGAAATTTATTTTCGGGATTCACCCACATCCCTTCAAAGAGAGTATTAAGTTCAAGGGAAGGAGGGAACGTGACCTTGGATTTCTTTTCTTTATAGAAATAAGCCTTCTCTTGCGGTACAGGAGTTGCTTCCGTGACTTCCAGAACTTCCCTTATAGCTACAATCATATAGTGTATATTTTTTACCAATTTATAATCTATTGCTCTGGAGTCACTATCGTCGACACAAGAATCAGTGTCCGTGTCGGTATCAGTATTCACAATATTCGCAAATGGTCTCTTATGTGACCCAGAGGGGTCGCCTCCGGATGAAATAACAGAGCCCTGAAAAATCACATCCTCCACAGATTTTCTCCAGCACTCAGCATGAGATTCAGACTTATCTAATCTCCTATTGATATGATGCATACTATCACGTATTTCTTTCACCCATGCAGGCTCTTGGTGTGGCGGCAGCGCCACCACATTACAACTCTGTGTCCCTAAAATGCCTTCCTCCGGGGAGAAACTCCCTGCCTCAGACATGTCTTACACACGTGTACAACACACACTCACAGACACGCTGGGACTTATAGGGGACAGACCCACAGTAAAATCTGTCAGAAGGACACAGTTTAGGAGCAGCCAGTTCACAACCCAGCGCCAAAGGAAAAAATCCCTGTGCCGCGTACTTTGTACACAGAGACAAAATCCCTGTGTCGTGTACTCCGTACACAGAAACCTTTGAGCGCTATTATATTGTGCACAATATGTATTTGCACACAGGACCCCCCCTTTTTTCACCCTGATACTTGTTCAGAAGTGGAGGAGGACCAGCTTCTTCTCTGCAGTCTGTGAGTGAGAGAAAATGGCGCGGAACAGTGTGCTGGCTGCCTGAGGAGGAAGCTCCGCCCCTGCAACTCCTCAGAGATTTTTCACATAATATTTATACTGGCGGGGGTAGGGCTGTGCCTTGGCATCTTATGCCCCCCTTTGATCCAGTTTACGAGGTTATTTGATACCCAGGGCGCCCCCCCCAGCGCCCTGCAATGCCTGTGTATGTGTGGAGAGCAATGGCGAGCTGCGCTCCCGCCAGCCGCGCGGTACCTCAGCCGTCACTTTGCATGATTGAAGATCTGTCTTCATACACTCACCTGTCTTCTGACTTCTGGCTCTGTGAAGGGGGTGACGGCGTGCTGTGGGAGTGAGCATCTAGACACGGCTAGCGTTCAGTTCACTTCAGGAGCTATTGGTGACCTGTCAGCAAGAAGCAGAGCCATGAAACTCTTCAGGAAGTTGGTTCCTACTTCTGCCCCCACAGTCCCACAAAGCAGGGAGATTGCTGCCAGCAGTTCTCCCTGAAAATAAAAAAACCTAACATAAGTCTTTTCAGAGAAGCTCAGGAGAGCTCCTCAGAGTGCATCCAGTCTGCCTGGGCACATTTCTAAAACTGAGGTCTGGAGGAGGGGCATAGAGGGAGGAGCCAGTTCACACACATTGAAAAGTCTTGAGTGCCCATGGCTCCTGCGGAACCGTCTATACCCCATGGTCATGAAGTGGACCCCAGCATCCTCTAGGACGTAAGAGAAAAGGCCAATCTTACTACGCACCCCCAGGAACCCCTCAAAAAGACTCATCTGTGCATGCATTGCGTCACTGCTACAACTATGGTAATCATTGCTAAAAAGAAAAACACATGGCAAAACACATTTGGAACAACACTTGGGCCTACACAGAACACTGGCCCTCAATCCGAGTTGTTCGCTCGCTAGCTGCTTTTAGCAGCTTTGCACACGCTAAGCCGCCGCCTACTGGGAGTGAATCTTAGCATAGTAGAATTGAGAACGAAAGATTCGCATAATTGCGAAAAGAAACTTCTTAGCAGTTTCTGAGTAGCTCGAGACTTACTCGGCCACTGCTATCAGTTCAGTCAGTTTCGTTCCTGGTTTGACGTCACAAACACACCGAGCGTTCACTCAGACACTCCCGCGTTTTTCCCAGAAACTGCAGCGTTTTTGCGCACACACCCCTAAAACGTCTAGTTTCCGCCCAGAAACACCCACTTCCTGTCAATCACACTCCAATCACCAGAACAAAGAAATTTCTTCTTAAAGCCGTGAGTAAAATACCTAAATTATTAGCAAATTTACTTGGCGCAGACGCACTGCGGACATTGCGCATGCGCATTAGCGACTAATCGCTCCGATGCGAAAAAAAAATAACGAGCGAACAACTCGGAATGACCCCCACTATCCACACAAATTCACACGCCTTGTTAAATTGTTTAATCTTCCATTTCTTGTCAATTTGAACACTGTTACAGTTACATAAAAAAAATAAGATTTTAAACCTACCGGTAAATCTTTTTCTCCTAGTCCGTAGAGGATGCTGGGGACTCCGTAAGGACCATGGGGTATAGACGGGCTCTGCAGGAGACATGGGGACTATAAAGAACTTTAGAATGGGTGTGCACTGGCTCCTCCCTCTATGCCCCTCCTCCAGACCTCAGTTAGAGAAACTGTGCCCAGAGGAGACGGACAGTACGAGGAAAGGATTTTGGTAATTTAAGGGCAAGATTCATACCAGCCCACACCGTATAACCTGGAATATACGCAACCAGTTTACAGTATGAACAAACAGTATCAGTCAACGACTGATCTTAACTGTAACATAACCCTTATGTAAGCAAGAACTATATACAAGTCATGCAGAAATATGTCCGCACTGGGACGGGCACCCAGCATCCTCTACGGACTAGGAGAAAAAGATTTACCGGTAGGTTTAAAATCTTATTTTCTCTTACGTCCTAGAGGATGCTGGGGACTCCGTAAGGACCATGGGGATTATACCAAAGCTCCAAACCGGGCGGGAGAGTGCGGATGACTCTGCAGCACCGATTGAGCAAACATGAGGTCCTCATCAGCCAGGGTATCAAACTTGTAGAATTTTGCAAAAGTGTTTGAACCCGACCAAGTAGCTGCTCGGCAAAGCTGTAAAGCCGAGACGCCTCGGGCAGCCGCCCAAGAAGAGCCCACCTTCCTAGTGGAATGGGCCTTTACCGAATTTGGTACAGGCAATCCAGCCGTAGAATGAGCCTGCTGAATCGTGTTACAGATCCAGCGAGCAATAGTCTGCTTAGAAGCAGGAGCGCCAACCTTGTTGGCTGCATACAGGACAAACATAGCTCCTGTTTTCCTAATTCGAGCCGTCCTGGCTACGTAAATTTTTAAGGCCCTGACTACATCAAGGGATTTGGAATCCTCCAAATCTCCCGTAGCCACAGGCACCATAATAGGTTGGTTCATATGAAACGATGACACCACCTTAGGCAAAAATTGAAGATGAGTCCTCAACTCTGCTCTATCCACATGGAAAATGAGATAGGGGCTCTTATGAGACAAGGCCGCCAATTCGGACACCCGCCTTGCAGATGCCAAGGCCAACAACATGACCACCTTCCAAGTGAGAATTTTTTTTTTTTTTTTTTTAAATTGTTTATTTTAATTTTTAGGTTATAAATATCACCACAGCTCCCCACCACACGTGGGGTGAGCTGTTGTCGTGTAACAATATACAACCAAAAACAGAGATATAACCTTGGAACAAAGATTATGCGGTTCCCAGCTTGCGATAAGAAAGAGAGGAGGTAAATAAGAAGAATAAGATAACATATGAGCCATTAATCATACATTTGTTAAAACGAGAAACAGTTATGGATTATACCTCTGGGTGAATAGAGACCCTACTGTCGGATGGGAACCGGAAGTTACACACTTAACTATGGCATTAGAAAGAAGAAGTCTAAAGAGAGAAAGAGAGAGCATGAAGAGAGAGAAAGGGGAACGGGACAAGACGGGATGGGAATAGAATAGGGGGGGGGGGGGGGGGGGAGACTCAGGGTTGGGGGGGGCCGCCAGTGCGCCTCCTTGATCCGCTTACCTCGTATAGGGCGTTAGTATAAAAAGGGAAAGTGCTACCTGAGGGACACGAAAAGGTCAAATTTAAGGGCAAGCTTGTGACTACTCGTCAGGGTAGGAGATCACCGAATTCAGAGCAGGAGAGCCATCGAGCTCCCGGGGGATCGTAATCCACTTGCGGGAGCCTGTGAGTCGAACCATAGTTCCCAATTCAGGAGAAACTGGAAAGATCTATTATGGAGGTATGCAGTGATTTTTTCCATGCTTGCGAGATACCATACTTTGTTGATGACCTGTTTAATAGGGGGGGGCTCCCTCTGTTTCCATTGAAGGGCAATTGAGCACCTAGCCGCGTTTAGGATCTGTGTCAGTAGTTTACCGGAGTTTGGGGGCGCGTTAGTAATGGGGAGGCCTAGCAGGAAGGACCAAGGGTCTTTTTGTACCTGAGTCTGGAGTACTGCACTCAACAGGCGTGCGACTGCGTCCCAGAATATTGTGATTTTAGGGCACGTCCACCATATGTGGAGGAAAGAGCCATGTTCCCCGCATTCTCTCCAGCACATGGGTGATGAGGAGGGAAACATTTTGTGGAGTCTTGAGGGGACAAGATACCACCTGTATAAGATTTTATATGCGTTTTCCTTTACCAGGGTTGAGATAGAGGACTTCGCGACCGCAGTGAAGATATCCGACCAATCATAGCCATCAGGCACCGGACCTAGATCCCGTTCCCACTGGAGAACGAAGGCCGGGGTCGTCTTCTGGTCCCGAGTCTGGAGAAGGGAATACAGCAGAGAGATGATTCCACGTTCGAGTGGTTTGTGATAACAGTAGGACTCCAGCGTGGTGAGAGGTTGGAACGGGGACGAGTTTGATAAAGATGAGACAAAGTGTCTCAGCTGGAAATAGGTGAAAGGGTTCGCCTCCGGGAAGTCAAATTTCGTCATAATATCCGATAGAGGAGCACAAGTTCCCTCGGAGAGCACGTCCAGGGCAAAGCGGATGTTCCGTTCCACCCATGGACGCGAGCGGGTCAGTGACTGACCCGGTGCGAAAGAAGGGTTGTCCCATAAGGGGGTAAGCGCCGAGGGAGATGACAGTAAGTGAAAGCGTCGTGTGCAGTAGTCCCAGATCTGACAGGTGAAATCTAGCACCGGGTGCAGTTGTAGGTGGGGAGATCTAGTTCTAAAAGGGGATAGGAGTAGGGATGACAAAGATGGGATGTGGCTAAGCGCAGTCTCCAGCTGAAGCCATCGTAAAGCCTGTGTAGGGGCAAACCAGGTCACCGCCTGGCTGAGATGGGAGGCCAAATAGTATAGACGGATATCTGGAAAGCCTCTACCTCCTTCCTGCACTGGTTTGCGCAGAGTTGAGAAGCCTATCCTAGGCACCTTGTTTCTCCACACAAAGCGGAGCAACCATGAGTGGACTTGTGCTAAGACAGAGTCCGGAACCTTCACTGGTAGTGTCTGAAACAGATAAAGCAGGCGGGGGACAATGTTCATTTTCAGAGCTACAATGCGACCCAGCCAGGAGATAATTAGTGATTGCCATTTATGGAGGTCGGCTTTAAGGTTTCTGAGCAGTGGCGAAAAGTTTTCCTTATATAAGTCTCCGTAGCGGCGTGTAATAAAGATCCCCAGATAACGAATTTTAGAAGCGCACCAGGTGAATTTAAAGTTGCTTTGCATGTGGGATAATCGGGGAGGGGGGATGTGGAAGGGGAGAGCTTCCGTTTTGGACCAGTTAACTTTGTACCCCGAGACTTGGCCATATTCAAAGAGGAGGTCAAAAAGGTTCGGCAAGGAGGTGTGTGGCGAGGAAAGCGATAGGAGGACATCGTCTGCAAACAGAGATATTTTGTAAGTAGAACCCCCCACCCTCAGCCCACCGATGTCGGGCGAGGCTCGAATGCGGGCTGCTAATGGCTCTATAACTAAGGCAAAGATCAGAGGCGAGAGTGGGCAGCCCTGTCTGGTACCATTGGAGATAACTAGAGGGTCCGACTGCACTCCATTTACAGATACTCTGGCGGAAGGGCTCGAGTACAAGGCCTGGATTCCTGTGAGAAATTCCCCCTGGAAGCCAAAATGGGCAAGAGTTTCGAATAGAAAGGGCCAACCTATCCTGTCAAACGCCTTCTCCGCGTCCAGAGAAAGCAAAAGAGCAGGAGTGTGTGTAAGGTTGATGTGGTGAGCAAGACTAACAACACGTCTTGTGTTGTCTCGGGCTTGGCGGCCGGGGATAAATCCCACCTGATCATTATGGACAAGGTGTGGTAATACCCTATTCAATCGGAGGGCTAAAATTTTTGCGTAGATCTTGATATCCGAATTAAGTAGCGAGATAGGTCTATAGTTAGCGCAATTAGATGCGTCTTTACCGTCCTTGGGAATAACTATAATTTTAGCCTCCAGAGCCGATTTGGAGAAGGAAGCTCCCTGTAAAACAGCGTTGAAGAGGGATGAAAGGTGGGGTGTAAGTTGGGGAAGAAAAGTCTTGTAATAGGCGGCCGTGAAGCCGTCTGGGCCCGGCGCCTTGGTAAGTTTTAGGGCTTTAACCACGGTGGCAATTTCTTCGTCGGAGATCTTTGAGTTTAATCCTGCAGCGTCCAATGGGCTCAGACAAGGCAGTTGGCAGTGGGATAGGAAGGTACGAATGGCCTCAAGAAAATCCGGGTTCGATTGAGTGGGCCCATGGGCATTGTACAGCTTTTCGTAGAAGCAAGAGAAAGCTTCAGTAATACCTTTAGGATCAGCTGTTTTCTTGCCAGGGGAGGACTGGATAGATAAGACGTTGTTCCTAGCAAGTTTAGCCCGAAGTCTAGAAGCTAGTAGTCGGTCAGCTTTATCCCCCTTTTCGTAAAAGGACTGATTAAGCCATTTCAGGCTAGTTTCTACCTTCGCCGTCAGGAGCATGTTTAGTTCCCCCCTGGCCGCGGACAAGGACGAGAGATCTGCTTCGGACCCTGTTTTTTTGTGTTTTTGTGAGAGGGACGCAACTAAGTCCGAGAGCTCCCGGATGCGTTTGGATCTGGTCCTCTTGTTATAAGATGAGGCACTTATCAGGCATCCACGTATTACTGCTTTGTGGGCGTCCCATAATAACATAGGGGAAATAGATGGGGATGTATTTGTTTCAAAGTAGTGTAAAATTTCGGCAGCTATGCGAGCTTTTGTTTGAGGATTCAGAAGGAGTCTATCGTTCAGCCTCCATACAGGGTGCCGAACGGGGGGATGCGGGCCAGGGACGTCCACAGAAGCCGGGCCGTGGTCTGACCATGTGCTAGGGTGGATGGAGGCGTCAAGGATACATTGAGCTGGCTCCGCGCTTAGGAATATCATGTCCAATCTTGTGTAAACATCGAAAATGGGGGAATAATATGTGTAATCCCTAGCATTTGACTCCTTCACTCTCCAGGTATCGAAGAGGAGGTGCTGTGACAGTAGGAGGTTTAGTGCAGCTGCGTTGCGCGAGTGAGAGGAGCGCATGGATCTGGGCAAAGGTTTTGATCTGTCCAGGTCGCTATCCAGAGTCATATTAAAGTCCCCCCCCAACACCACATTGCCGCGTCTGTGCAGGGCTAAGAGGCTATTTAGGGAGTGGAAGAAAGGGGCCTGAAGCTGGTTTGGGGCATATACGTTCAAGAACGTATAGGGGGATCCGTTTAACAACCCTACTAACAGCAGGTATCTGCCTTCAGGGTCCCTCAATATTTCAGAGGGGGTAAAATCTAGGTGGCTAGCAAAGAGTATAGAGACCCCCTTCTTCTTGCGCATGGAGTCGCAAGCATGGAAAGTTTGTGGGAAGGATTTTGATCTAAGTTCGGGATGCGACTTACCCGAGAAGTGGGTCTCCTGTAGAAATACGATGTCACCCCTAAGTTGTTTAAGGGACTGGAATAAAAAAGAGCGTTTACGTGGGCTGTTCAATCCCTTCGTGTTCAGGGTAATTATTCTAAGAACCATGATATTGAGGTGGAGCACAATTCCTGTGGGAGCGCATCAGCGGGACCCCTGGGGAGAGAGGGGAAAGGAAAGGGGAGGAAACCAGAGAAAGAGGGGGAGAAAGAGTAAGAGAACAGAGGAAGCATAGGCAAAGATTAGTACCAGTAACTAGATAACAGAGAAAATCCATTCTCACTGGTCGGACCCAAGGAAGAAGGAGACCCGCAGGTCCAGTTCGTCCGACGTCGACCTCGGAGGTCGAGTGGGGGGTGGATGAACCCGGCCGATCGGAGAGGAGACCGGGTCCCGTATGTGAACAAAATCAATTTAAATGTATATATTGCGGCTTATAGGCCAAAGGAGCTAACGGGGAAGGGAGGAGAGGGGGGGGGAGTGGAAGGGGGTGAGCCGCTTATTGCAATTAGTAGGCAGAAGAATCTAACAGGGGTGGGGGGAGAAGAGCAAATTCGAGGTAACTGAAGGTAAACATGGTATGTCTATTACGAAGCAACAGTAGTAACATTGGGATCAGTTTAAATTAAGAAAAGAAGGTTCGGCCCAGTCGGGCCACCCGGGGCAGGAGCCCGCGCGGCCAGGGGCGTAGGCCCCTGCTCCGGGGCCCCGGGAAGGCCCACCCAGCACACAATCACCAAGGCAACAAGTGGTTAACAGCAGTTATACAGAGGGCTCCGCACCACCCATGGATCCCGATGGAGCGCAGTGAGCCCCCCCGAGGACCATCAAGACCTCGCGCGGGAAACATGACCCCGCAAGGACATCAACAAATGCTGCATCATGTCTCTGGAGAGGCCCGGGAGGCCGGACCAACAGTGTTCCAGTTTGAGGAAGGGGCTGCGGGGGGAAGGGAGGTGTTGACTGGGAGAGGACGTTGGGATGCTTCTGGGGGACCGGAGATGTTCAATTGACGGAGTAGCTGAAGGGCCTCGTCAGGGGACCTGGCCGAGAGGAATTTGCCATCTGCCCTAACTTGGAGGGCAAAGGGAAAGCCCCACCGATATCTGATATTGTTGTCTCTCAGGGTTTTGGTTATGTCCTTTAGCTCCCTTCTTCTATTCAGCGTTACCGGTGACAGGTCCTGGAAGATCAAAAGATCGGAGCCTTCGAAAGGGATGATCGGAGACCTCCGGGCTTTGGCGTAGACTTGATCCTTAACGGCAAAATAGTGAAAACGTAGAATCACATCTCTTGGTGTTTTGGCGTCTTGTGATCTAGGACGCAAAGCTCTGTGCGCCCTATCTAGGAGTAGCATGTCATCCGGAACGGAGGGGACGAGGGAGCGGAAGAGGCGGAGCAGGTAGGCCACGAGGTGGGTCTGCTCCACTGTCTCGGGGATATTACGTATTCGAAGATTGTTCCGGCGGCCTCCGTTGTCCATATCTTCTTGTTTATCCGCTAGCAACATAACATCTGTGCGCACTTGAGTCATCTCTTGTTCCGATTCTTGCTGGAAGGCGATGAGCTCCTCTTGTTTTCTTTCAATGGCATCAACTCTGGAGCCCAGGCTGTCCACATCTGTTTTCAGGCCAGAGATAGCCTCCTGTACCTCCGCACGGATTGATTTTTTAATATTGCGCATTTCGGACAGCAGAAGGGCGACGTCCGCTTTTGTGGCGGGGGTAGAGGAAGAGTCGTCGTCTGAGTCCCGGTCAGAGGTGGGTAGAGGCGAGGGAGCTCTCCGGGCGGAGGCCGGAGCAGCATTCTTGAAATAGCCTACTAAATTATGGGCGTTCGACTTTTTCCCCCCTTTGGGCATTGTGGCGGAGAGAGGTGAGGTAGATTGGTAGTCAACACCTGGGTAGGTATGGGGGAACTCCTATGGCATTAGAAAGCACATACGGGATCAGGTGCGTTACATAGCGCGGTCACATGGCAGGCGGTTCACAGGGGTTGGCCCAGGCAGCCCGGCCGGGTGCGCTGTAGCGTGCAGGTACTCCCCCAGGTCCCAGCAGAGTAGGGATCTTCTGATGGATGAGGTCTCCTCCCAGGTCACCCAGAGTGCAGTGGCTGTAGCATATGTGGGTAGGGGGAATGGCGCCTGGAGGATGTCTCGAGTGGTCTCGGAGTGTATAGGCACACGGTTGCTTTACAAATCCTAGGTGTCCCTGGAGGGGGTAACAAGACCCGTAGTAGGACGTGATCAAGGGGGGGTGGGTACAGCGTGTGCAGGGAAGTGTATTTCCTCAGTAGTTGCACCGTTACACGCTGAGTCACCCCGTCTTTTTGTTGCGTAGGGCTATGCTACTGGTCTGGGGTGCGATGCTGACGAGGTGTGTGCGGGCCGGGCGGCCTGGGTCTGCGGGAGCTCTGCCCAGTAATATAATAAAATCGAGGGGATAGGCGGCCCTCCAGCCACGGGAACCTGCGCCCTGATACACTCTGCCGTAGTGCAGGACTGTGCACCGAGTGTGAGTCCCGGGGTCCAGGTCAGGGGCGCTAAAAGTTGAGGAATGCAGCACAGGGCTCTAGGGCCGTAGTGGGTCTCCCCTAAAATGGCCGCCCGCCAGGCAGGCTGGTGTTCGGCCTGGTCCCCAGCCGGGGAGGCAAGTAGAGTCAGCGGGGGGGGAAAACAGCGTCTCGGTCGGTGGACCAGTATGGGGGAAGGGGCCGGAAGCCCGATCCGCGGTGGTCGTGGGCTCTGGCTGGCCGGTGATGGGATTGAGATCCCGGCCTTTAGGCGGCTGGCAGGCCGCAGCTCGCGGGAGTCCTCAGCGGGCTGTGTCCGGCTTATATGAGGGGATCGATGTGGGTAGGGGTAGCGGGGAGAGAGGGAAGAGGTCTCCGGCGCTGCGCTGAGAAGAACCAGCGCGAGACTCACCCGCCGCGTGTGGCCGCCGTCACTCCCAGTCCCGGTGATAGCTGCGGGGGTACCGGAGGGCCTCAGCTCGGGGGGATTCCACCGCCTCTCCTGTTCCCGATCTTCACCGGGTCGTGAGGAGCACGTCACCCCGGGCTACGCCGACAACAGGTCTGCACAACTTCGGGGGGGAGATCCGTACTCCAGCCCCCGGCTTCTGATGGAGGGGAAGGCCGCAGCCTGCAGGAACCCTTACAAGGGCTCACCGGCTCCGCGACCGAGATCCCCCCGTCCCAGGTATTAAAGGGATTCGGTACCACTGTTTGTGGATTTCTAGGAGACAAAAGGGCTCTTTTAATCGGAGGTATATGAGCAGGGTAGCAGGAGCTCATACAGATCGCTATACAGATATATATATGGAGACAGTTCCCCCAATAAGGCCCTTTGGAGAGACAGAGAGAGAGTATGCCAGCACACACCCAGCGCCAATAACACTGGAAACAAAATTCCCAGATAAACAGCGCTTTTATATAATCATATAGATAAATCTATACACTCACTGCGCCTTACAAGTGCCCCCCTCCGCCCTCTTTTTTGCCCTCTGTCACCGTATTCAGCAGGGGAGAGTCCGGAGAGACAGCTTCTGCAGTGTGCTGTGGAGAAAATGGCACTGGTTAGTGCTGTGAGATCAAGCTCCGCCCCCTCAGCGGCGGGCTTCGGTCCCGCTCAAATTTATTTATACTGGCAGGGGATTATGAAATATACTGCCTCCGCAGCCTAAATATTCATATGAGCCAGTCCTAGAGGTTTATTGCTGCCCAGGGCGCCCCCCCTGCGCCCTGCACCCATCAGTGCCTGCAGTGTGTGTGGTGTGTGGGAGCAATGGCACGCAGCGCTACCGCTGTGCGTTACCTCATAGAAGATCTGAAGTCTTCAGCCGCCTTTGAAGTCTTCTTTCTTCGTATACTCACCCGGCTTCTATCTTCCGGCTCTGCGAGGAGGACGGCGGCGCGGCTCCGGAACGAACGGCGAGGGTGAGACCTGCGTTCCGACTCCCTCTGGAGCTAATGGTGTCCAGTAGCCTAAGAAGCAGTGCCTATCATTTAAGTAGGGCTGCTTCTCTCTCCTCAGTCCCATGACGCAGGGAGCCTGTTGCCAGCAGTGTTCCCTGAAAATAAAAAACCTAACAAAATTCTTTTTCAGAGAAACTCAGGAGAGCTCCCCTGTAATGCCCCCAGTCTCCTCTGGGCACAGGATCTAACTGATGTCTGGAGGAGGGGCATAGAGGGAGGAGCCAGTGCACACCGATTCTAAAGTTCTTTATAGTGCCCATGTTTCCTGCGGAGCCCGTCTATACCCATGGTCCTTACGGAGTCCCCAGCATCCTCTAGGACATAAGAGAAAAAAAAATTCTGACTATTGTAATCGGAGACTTCTTAACACACACGGAAAGGAACATGACGTAAGGACAGTATGCTTAACATGCACAATGGTTTGAGACTCAATGCAAAGTTACTATAGCATAACTTAGCTGACATCAGCAAGCACATCAATGTGAAAACAGAAAATAAGATTTTACTTACCGGTAAATCTATTTCTCGTAGTGGATGCTGGGGACTCCGTAAGGACCATGGGGATAGACGGGCTCCGCAGGAGACATGGGCACTTTAAGAAAGAATTTAGGATCTGGTGTGCTCTGGCTCCTCCCTCTATGCCCCTCCTCCAGACCTCAGTTAGATAAACTGTGCCCAGAAGAGCTGACAGTACAAGGAAAGGATTTTGATAATCCAGGGTAAGATTCATACCAGCCACACCAATCACACCGTATACCAAGTGATAACAACTAGTTAACAGTATGATCAATAACAGAGCATCAGGCCAAACCCCTGATGCAACAATAACTCAACCCTTATATAAGCAATAACTATATACAAGCATTGCAGAAGTAGTCCGCACTTGGGACGGGCGCCCAGCATCCACTACGGACTACGAGAAATAGATTTACCAGTAAGTAAAATCTTATTTTCTCTAACGTCCTAGTGGATGCTGGGGACTCCGTAAGGACCATGGGGATTATACCAAAGCTCCCAAACGGGCGGGAGAGTGCGGATGACTCTGCAGCACCGATTGAGCAAACACAAGGTCCTCCTCAGCCAGGGTATCAAACTTGTAGAATTTTGCAAAAGTGTTTGAACCTGACCAGGTAGCTGCTCGGCAAAGCTGTAATGCCGAGACCCCTCAAGCAGCCGCCCAAGAAGAGCCCACCTTCCTAGTGGAATGGGCCTTAACTGATTTTGGCAGCGGCAATCCAGCCGCAGAATGAGCCTGCTGAATCGTGTTACAGATCCAGCGAGCAATAGTTTGCTTTGAAGCAGGAGCACCAAGCTTGTTGGAAGCGTACAGGATAAACAAAGACTCTGTTTTCCTGACCCTAGCCGTTCTGGCTACATAAACCTTCAAAACCCTGACCACATCAAGTAACTCGGAATCCTCCAAGTCCGTAGTAGCCACAGGCACCACAATAGGTTGGTTTATATGAAAGGATGAAACCACCTTCGGCAGAAATTGTGGACGAGTCCGCAATTCCGCTCTATCCGCATGGAAAACCAGATAGGGGCTTTTATGTGACAAAGCCGCCAACTCGGACACCCGCCTAGCCGAAGCTAAGGCTAACAACATGACCACCTTCCACGTGAGATATTTCAACTCCACAGTCTTAAGTGGTTCAAACCAGTGGGATTTCAGGAAACTCAACACCACGTTAAGATCCCAAGGTGCCACTGGAGGCACAAAAGGGGGCTGGATATGCAGCACTCCCTTTACAAACGTTTGAACTTCCGGTAGAGAGCCAACTCTTATTGAAAGAAAATGGATAGGGCCGAAATCTGGACCTTAATGGAACCCAATTTTAGGCCCAAATTCACTCCGGACTGTAGGAAGTGAAGGAAACGGCCCAGCTGGAATTCTTCCGTAGGAGCATTCCTGGCCTCACACCAAGCAACATATTTTCGCCAAATACGGTGATAATGTTGAGCTGTCACGTCCTTCCTAGCCTTTATCAGCGTAGGAATGACCTCGTCCGGAATGCCTTTTTCTGCTAAGATCCGGCGTTCAACCGCCATGCCGTCAAACGCAGCCGCGGTAAGTCTTGGAACAGACAGGGCGCCTGTTGCAACAAGTCCTGTCTTAGAGGAAGAGGCCACGGGTCCTCTGTGAGCATTTCTTGCAGATCTGGATACCAAGTCCTTCGTGGCCAATCTGGAACAATGAGTATTGTTCTCACACCTCTTTTTCTTATTATCCTCAGCACCTTGTGTATGAGAGGAAGAGGAGGAAATACATAGACCGACTGGAACACCCACGGTGTCACCAGGGCGTCTACAGCTATCGCCTGAGGGTCTCTTGACCTGGCGCAGTACCGCTGTAGCTTTTTGTTGAGGCGGGATGCCATCATGTCCACCTGTGGCAGTTCCCACCGACTTGTAATCTGTGCGAATACTTCCTGATGAAGTCCCCACTCTCCCGGGTGGAGGTCGTGCCTGCTGAGGAAGTCTGCTTCCCAGTTGACCACTCCCGGGATGAACACTGCTGACAGTGCGCTTACGTGATTCTCCGCCCAGCGAAGAATCTTGGTGGCTTCCGCCATCGCCACTCTGCTCCTTGTGCCGCCTTGGCGGTTTACATGAGCCACTGCGGTGATGTTGTCTGACTGAATCAGAACCGGTTGGGTCTCCGCTTGACGTAGGGCGTTGTATATGGCCCTTAGTTCCAGGATGTTGATGTGAAGGCAAATCTCTTGACTTGACCACAGCCCTTGGAAATTTCTTCCTTGTGTGACTGCACCCCAACCTCGGAGGCTTGCGTCCGTGGTCACCAGGACCCAGTCCTGAATGCCGAACCTGCGTCCTTCGAGAAGGTGAGCGCTCTGCAGCCACCACAGGAGTGACACCCTGGTCCTGGGGGATAGGGTGATTAACCGATGCATTTGAAGATGTGACCTGGACCACTTGTCCAGTAAGTCCCACTGAAAGGTCCTCGCATGGAACCTGCCGAAGGGAATGGCCTTGTATGAAGCCAACATCTTTCCCAGGACACGAGTGCAGTGATGCACTGACACCTGTTTTGGTTTTAATAGGTTCCTGACCAGTGTCATGAGTTCCTGAGCTTTCTCTATCGGGAGATAAACCCTTTTCTGGTCTGTGTCTAAAATCATGCCCAGGAAGGGCAGACGAGTCGTAGGAACCAACTGTGACTTTGGAATATTCAGAATCCAGCCGTGTTGCTGTAACACTTCCAGAGAAAGTGCTACACTGATCAGCAACTGCTCTTTCGATCTCGCTTTTATGAGGAGATCGTCCAAGTATGGGATAATTGTGACTCCTTGCTTTCGCAGGAGTACCATCATTTCCGCCATTACCTTGGTAAATATTCTCGGTGCCGTGGAGAGACCAAACGGCAACGTCTGAAATTGGTAATGACAATCCTGTACCACAAATGTGAGGTACGCCTGATGAGGTGGATAAATGGGGACATGCAGGTATGCATCCTTTATGTCCAGAGACACCATAAAATCCACCCCTTCCAGGCTTGCTATGATCGCTCTTAGCGATTCCATCTTGAACTTGAACCTTTTCAGGTATATGTTCAGGGATTTTAAATTCAATATGGGTCTGACCGAACCGTCCGGTTTCGGGTCTACAAACGTCGTTGAATAATAACTCCTTCCTTGCTGAAGGAGGGGAACCTTGACCACCAACTGTTGAAGATACAATTTGTGAATTGCAGTAAACACTATCTCCCTCTCGTGGGGGGAAGCTGGCAGGGCCGATTTGAGGTATCGGTGAGGGGGCATCTCCTCGAATTCCCGCTTGTATCCCTGAGACACAATCTCTATTGCCCAGGGATCCAACTGGGAGTGAACCCACTTGTGGCTGAAATTTTGGAGACGCGCCCCCACCGGGCCTAGCTCCGCCTGTGGAGCCCCAGCGTCATGCGGTGGATTTTGTGGAAGCCGGGGAGGACTTCTGTTCCTGGGAACTAGCTGTGTTGTGCAGCTTCTTTCCTCTGCCCCTGCCTCTGGCAAGAAAGGACGCACCACGGATTTTCTTGTTTTTCTGTGATCGAAAGGACTGCATTTGGTAATACGGTGCTTTCTTAGGCTGTGAGGAAACATATGGCAAAAAATTTGACTTTCCAGCAGTAGCTGTGGAGACCAGGTCCGAGAGACCCTCCCCAAACAATTCCTCACCCTTGTAAGGTAAAACTTCCATGTGCCTTTTTGAGTCGGCATCACCTGTCCATTGCCGAGTCCACAGGACCCTTCTGGCAGAAATCGACATAGCATTTATTCTAGAACCCAGTAGGCTAATGTCTCTTTGAGCATCTCTCATATACAGGACAGCGTCTTTAATATGCCCCAGGGTCAATAATATAGTCTCCTTGTCTAAGGTATCAATTTCCTCAGATATGGTATCAGTCCATGCCGCTACAGCACTACACACCCAGGCCGACATTATTGCTGGCCTCAGTAAGGTACCTGAATGTGTATAAATGGACTTCAGGGTACCCTCTTGTTTTCTATCCGCAGCATCTTTGAGGGTAGCCGTATCCTGTGACGGCAGGGCTACCTTCTTGGATAAGCGTGTTAAAGCTTTGTCCACCCTAGGGGAGGCTTCCCAGCGTAACCTGTCTGTTGGCGGGAAGGGATACGCCATAAGAAGCCTTTTGGAAATCTGCAGTTTTTTATCTGGAGATTCCCAGGCCTTTTCACATAACTCATTGAGCTCGTGTGAGGGGGGAAAAGTTACCTCCGGCTTCTTTTCCCCATACATATGTACCCTCCTGTCAGGGACCGGGGTTTCCTCTGTGATGTGCAACACATCCTTAATTGCAATAATCATATAACGGATGGATTTAGCCAATTTTGGCTGTAACTTTGCATCATCGTAATCGACACTGGAGTCAGAATCCATGTCGGTATCTGTGTCAACAATTTGGGATAGTGGGCGCTTCTGAGACCCTGTCGGCCTCTGCGACATAGGATCAGGCATGGGTTGGTACCCTGACTGTCCTTAGGCTTCAGCTTTTTCTAACCTTTTATGTAAAGAATTAACATTTTCATTTAAAACCTTCCACATATCCATCCAATCAGGTGTCGGTGCCGTCACAGAGACACCACATTAATTTGCTCCCGCTCTGCTTCCACATAGCCTTCCTCGTCAGACATGTCGACACAAGCGTACCGACACACCACACACACACAGGGAATGCTCTTTTTGAAGACAGTTCCCCCACAAGGCCCTTTGGAGAGACAGAGAGAGAGTATGCCAGCACACACCCCAGCGCTATAAAACCCAGGAATAACACAGTAACTTAATGTTAACCCAGTAGCTTCTGTATATTGTGTTTTTAGCGCCCAATTATGTGCCCCCCCTCTCTTTTTACCCTTGTCTACCGTGTACTGCAGGGGAGAGCCTGGGGAGCCTCTTCTCAGAGGAGCTGTGGAGAGAAAATGGCGCTGGTGAGTGCTGAGGGAGAAGCCCCGCCCCCTCGACGGCGGGCTTCTGTCCCGCTAAAATACATATCTTTGTGGCGGGGGCTCATACATATATACAGTGCCCAACTATATATATATGAGTACTTTTGCCACCAGAGGTCCATATGCTGCCCAGGGCGCCCCCCCCCCCCCCCTGCGCCCTGCACCCTTACAGTGACCGGAGTATGTGAGGAGTGTTTGGAGCAATGGCGCACAGCTGCAGTGCTGTGCGTTACCTCATGTGAAGAACGGAGTCTTCTGCCGCCGATTTCGAAGTCTTCTTGCTTCTCAAACTCACCCGGCTTCTGTCTTCCGGCTCTGCGAGGGGGACGGCGGCGCGGCTCTGGGATCGGACGACGAGGGTGAGATCCTGTGTACGATCCCTCTGGAGCTAAGGGTGTCCAGTAGCCTAAGAAGCAGGACCTATCTTCAGAGAGTAGGGCTGCTTCTCTCCCCTCAGTCCCACGATGCAGGGAGTCTGTTGCCATCAGAGCTCCCTGAAAATAAAAAACCTAACAAAATACTTCCTTACTGCAAGCTCAGGAGAGCTCACTGAAAAGCACCCAGCTCGTCTGGGCACAATATCAAACTGAGGTCTGGAGGAGGGGCATAGAGGGAGGAGCCAGAGCACACCAGATCCTAAATTCTTTCTTAAAGTGCCCATGTCTCCTGCGGAGCCCGTCTATCCCCATGGTCCTTACGGAGTCCCCAGCATCCACTAGGACGTTAGAGAAATACTGACATAATGTATTTAAAATAAGAATTTACTTACCGATAATTCTATTTCTCGGAGTCCGTAGTGGATGCTGGGGTTCCTGAAAGGACCATGGGGAATAGCGGCTCCGCAGGAGACAGGGCACAAAAAGTAAAGCTTTTCCAGATCAGGTGGTGTGCACTGGCTCCTCCCCCTATGACCCTCCTCCAGACTCCAGTTAGGTACTGTGCCCGGACGAGCGTACACAATAAGGGAGGATTTTGAATCCCGGGTAAGACTCATACCAGCCACACCAATCACACCGTACAACTTGTGATCTAAACCTAGTTAACAGTATGATAACAGAGGAGCCTCTGAAAGATGGCTCCCTAAACAATAACCCGAATTAGTTAACAATAACTATGTACAAGTATTGCAGATAATCCGCACTTGGGATGGGCGCCCAGCATCCACTACGGACTCCGAGAAATAGAATTATCGGTAAGTAAATTCTTATTTTCTCTATCGTCCTAGTGGATGCTGGGGTTCCTGAAAGGACCATGGGGATTATACCAAAGCTCCCAAACGGGCGGGAGAGTGCGGATGACTCTGCAGCACCGAATGAGAGAACTCCAGGTCCTCTTTTGCCAGGGTATCAAATTTGTAGAATTTTACAAACGTGTTCTCCCCTGACCACGTAGCTGCTCGGCAGAGTTGTAATGCCGAGACCCCTCGGGCAGCCGCCCAAGATGAGCCCACCTTCCTTGTGGAATGGGCCTTAACAGATTTAGGCTGTGGCAGGCCTGCCACAGAATGTGCAAGTTGAATTGCGTTACAAATCCAACGAGCAATCGACTGCTTAGAAGCAGGCGCACCCAACTTGTTGGGTGCATACAGTATAAACAGCGAGTCAGATTTTCTGACTCCAGCCGTCCTTGAAATGTATATTTTTAAAGCTCTGACAACGTCCAACAACTTGGAGTCCTCCAAGTCGCTTGTAGCCGCAGGCACTACAATAGGCTGGTTCAGGTGAAACGCTGATACCACCTTAGGGAGAAAATGCGGACGCGTCCGCAGCTCTGCCCTATCCGAATGGAAAATTAAATAAGGGCTTTTATAAGATAAAGCCGCCAGTTCAGATACTCTCCTGGCGGAAGCCAGGGCCAGTAACATAGTCACTTTCCATGTGAGATATTTCAAATCCACATTTTTTAGTGGTTCAAACCAATGGGATTTGAGGAAATCTAAAACTACATTTAGATCCCACGGTGCCACCGGAGGCACCACAGGAGGCTGTATATGCAGTACTCCTTTGACAAAAGTCTGGACCTCAGGGACTGAGGCCAATTCTTTTTGGAAGAATATTGACAGGGCCGAAATTTGAACCTTAATAGATCCCAATTTGAGACCCATAGACAATCCTGATTGCAGGAAATGTAGGAAACGACCCAGTTGAAATTCCTCCGTCGGAGCACTCCGATCCTCGCACCACGCAACATATTTCCGCCAAATGCGGTGATAATGCTTCGCGGTGACTTCCTTTCTTGCCTTAATCAAGGTAGGAATGACTTCTTCTGGAATGCCTTTTCCTTTTAGGATCTGGCGTTCAACCGCCATGCCGTCAAACGCAGCCGCGGTAAGTCTTGAAAGAGACAGGGACCCTGTTGAAGCAGGTCCCTTCTCAGAGGTAGAGGCCACGGATCGTCCGTGACCATCTCTTGAAGTTCCGGGTACCAAGACCTTCTTGGCCAATCCGGAGCCACTAGTATCGTTCTTACTCCGCTTTGCCGTATGATTCTCAATACCTTTGGTATGAGAGGCAGAGGAGGAAACACATACACCGCCTGGTACACCCAAGGTGTTACCAGCGCGTCCACAGCTATTGCCTGCGGATCTCTTGACCTGGCGCAATACCTGTCCAGTTTTTTGTTGAGGCGAGACGCCATCATGTCCACCATTGGTCTTTCCCAACGGTTTATTAGCATGTGGAAAACTTCTGGATGAAGTCCCCACTCTCCCGGGTGAAGATCGTGTCTGCTGAGGAAGTCTGCTTCCCAGTTGTCCACGCCCGGGATGAACACTGCTGACAGTGCTATCACGTGATTCTCCGCCCAGCGAAGGATCCTGGCAGCTTCTGCCATTGCACTCCTGCTTCTTGTGCCGCCCTGTCTGTTTACATGGGCGACTGCCGTGATGTTGTCCGACTGGATCAACACCGGTCTTCCTTGAAGCAGAGGTTCCGCCTGGCTTAGAGCATTGTAGATTGCTCTTAGTTCCAGAATGTTTATGTGAAGAGACTTTTCCAGGCTCGACCACACTCCCTGGAAGTTTCTTCCTTGTGTGACTGCTCCCCAGCCTCTCAGGCTGGCGTCCGTGGTCACCAGGATCCAATCCTGTATGCCGAATCTGCGGCCCTCCAATAGATGAGCCCTCTGCAACCACCACAGAAGAGATACCCTTGTCCTTGGAGACAGGGTTATCCGCAGGTGCATCTGAAGATGCGACCCTGACCATTTGTCCAACAGATCCCTTTGGAAAATTCTTGCATGGAATCTGCCGAATGGAATTGCTTCGTAAGAAGCCACCATTTTTCCCAGGACTCTTGTGCATTGATGTACAGACACCTTTCCTGGTTTTAGGAGGTTCCTGACCAGGTCGGATAACTCCTTGGCTTTTTCCTCGGGAAGAAAAACCTTTTTCTGAACCGTGTCCAGAATCATCCCTAGGAACAGCAGACGAGTTGTCGGCATTAATTGGGATTTTGGAATATTCAGAATCCATCCGTGCTGCTTTAGCACCTCTTGAGATAGTGCTAATCCCATCTCTAGCTGTTCTCTGGACCTTGCCCTTATTAGGAGATCGTCCAAGTATGGGATAATTAATACGCCTTTTCTTCAAAGAAGAATCATCATCTCGGCCATTACCTTTGTAAGGACCCGAGGTGCCGTGGACAAACCAAACGGCAGCGTCTGAAACTGATAGTGACAGTTTTGTACAACGAACCTGAGGTACCCCTGGTGTGAGGGGTAAATTGGAACGTGGAGATACGCATCCTTGATGTCCAAGGATACCATAAAGTCCCCTTCTTCCAGGTTCGCTATCACTGCTCTGAGTGACTCCATCTTGAACTTGAACTTCTTTATGTACAGGTTCAAGGACTTCAGATTTAGAATAGGCCTTACCGAGCCATCCGGCTTCGGTACCACAAATAGAGTGGAATAATACCCCTTCCCTTGTTGTAGAAGAGGTACCTTGACTATCACCTGCTGAGAGTACAGCTTGTGAATGGCTTCCAAAACCGTCTCCCTTTCGGAAGGGGACGTTGGTAAAGCAGACTTCAGGAAACGGCGAGGTGGATCTGTCTCTAATTCCAACCTGTACCCTTGAGATATTATCTGCAGGATCCAGGGATCTACCTGCGAGTGAGCCCACTGCGCGCTGTAATTTTTTGAGACGACCGCCCACCGTCCCCGAGTCCGCTTGAGAAGCCCCAGCGTCATGCTGAGGCTTTTGTAGAAGCCGGGGAGGGCTTCTGTTCCTGGGAAGGAGCTGCCTGTTGCTGTCTCTTCCCTCGACCTCTGCCTCGTGGCAGATATGAATAGCCCTTTGCTCTCTTATTTTTAAAGGAACGAAAGGGCTGCGGTTGAAAAGTCGGTGCCTTTTTCTGTTGGGGAGTGACTTGAGGTAGAAAGGTGGATTTCCCGGCTGTAGCCGTGGCCACCAAATCTGATAGACCGACTCCAAATAACTCCTCCCCTTTATACGGCAAAACTTCCATATGCCGTTTTGAATCCGCATCGCCTGTCCACTGTCGCGTCCATAAAGCTCTTCTGGCCGAAATGGACATAGCACTTACCCGTGATGCCAGTGTGCAAATATCCCTCTGTGCATCACGCATATAAAGAAATGCATCCTTTATTTGTTCTAACGACAGTAGAATATTGTCCCTGTCCAGGGTATCAATATTTTCAATCAGGGACTCTGACCAAACTACCCCAGCACTGCACATCCAGGCAGTCGCTATAGCTGGTCGTAGTATAACACCTGCATGTGTGTATATACTTTTTTGGATATTTTCCATCCTCCTATCTGATGGATCTTTAAGTGCGGCCGTCTCAGGAGAGGGTAACGCCACTTGTTTAGATAAGCGTGTTAGCGCCTTGTCCACCCTAGGAGGTGTTTCCCAGCGCTCCCTAACCTCTGGCGGGAAAGGGTATAATGCCAATAATTTCTTTGAAATTATCAGCTTTTTATCAGGGGCAACCCACGCTTCATCACACACGTCATTTAATTCTTCTGATTCAGGAAAAACTATAGGTAGTTTTTTCACACCCCACATAATACCCTGTTTAGTGGTACCTGTAGTATCAGTTAAATGTAACGCCTCCTTCATTGCCAAAATCATATAACGTGTGGCCCTACTGGAAAATACGGTTGATTTGTCACCGTCACCACTGGAATCAGTGCCTGTGTCTGGGTCTGTGTCGACTGACTGAGGCAAAGGGCGTTTTACAGCCCGTGACGGTGTTTGAGGCGCCTGGACAGGCACTAATTGATTGTCCGGCCGCCTCATGTCGTCAAACGACTGCTTAAGCGAGTTGACGCTATCCCGTAATTCCACAAATAAAGGCATCCATTCTGGTGTCGACCCCCTAGGAGGTGACATCCCCATATTTGGCAATTGCTCCGCCTCCACACCAATATCGTCCTCATACATGTCGACACACACGTACCGACACACAGCAGACACACAGGGAATGCTCTAAACGAAGACAGGACCCACTAGCCCTTTGGGGAGACAGAGGGAGAGTCTGCCAGCACACACCAAAAAGCGCTATATATGACAGGGATAGCCTTATAATAAGTGCTCCCTTATAGCTGCTTTATATATATCAAAATATTGCCATTAAATTTGCCCCCCCTCTCTGTTTTACCCTGTTTCTGTAGTGCAGTGCAGGGGAGAGACCTGGGAGCCGTCCTGACCAGCGGAGCTGTGAGAGGAAATGGCGCCGTGTGCTGAGGAGATAGGCCCCGCCCCTTTTCCGGCGGGCTCGTCTCCCGCTATTTTGTGAATCCAGGCAGGGGTTAAATATCTCCATATAGCCTCTGGGGGCTATATGTGAGGTATTTTTAGCCTTTTAATAGGTTTTCATTTGCCTCCCAGGGCGCCCCCCCCCAGCGCCCTGCACCCTCAGTGACTGCGTGTGAAGTGTGCTGAGAGGAAAATGGCGCACAGCTGCAGTGCTGTGCGCTACCTTTAGAAGACTGCAGGAGTCTTCAGCCGCCGATTCTGGACCTCTTCTTACTTCAGCATCTGCAAGGGGGCCGGCGGCGCGGCTCCGGTGACCATCCAGGCTGTACCTGTGATCGTCCCTCTGGAGCTGATGTCCAGTAGCCAAGAAGCCAATCCATCCTGCACGCAGGTGAGTTCACTTCTTCTCCCCTCTGTCCCTCGTTGCAGTGATCCTGTTGCCAGCAGGAATCACTGTAAAATAAAAAACCTAAGCTAAACTTTCTCTAAGCAGCTCTTTATGAGAGCCACCTAGAATTGCACCCTTCTCGGCCGGGCACAAAAATCTAACTGGAGTCTGGAGGAGGGTCATAGGGGGAGGAGCCAGTGCACACCACCTGATCTGGAAAAGCTTTACTTTTTGTGCCCTGTCTCCTGCGGAGCCGCTATTCCCCATGGTCCTTTCAGGAACCCCAGCATCCACTAGGACGATAGAGAAAAAGGGATATTACTATCCCACTGTTTCACATGGAACAGCAGATCAGCTATACACTCCACATATCGGAATCTTTTTGGGAGATAAACTTATTACTAAGGGAGTAATTCAGACCTGATCGTAGAAGAGTGAAAAAACGCACATCTACGATCAAATTATTTGACATGCGGGGGGACGCTCAGCACAGGTCAAGTTCACCCCCGCAAGCCGGGTCCTGCCCCCACCCCTTACACAAACGAAAGCACTGCACGAGGCGATGCTTTTGCATGTTTCGAGTAGCCGTCTGCCTACGCAGCCTAGCTGCAAAGGCAGACGGCTACCGACCATGTTTTGGGTCACAGCGGATGCGTGTAATGTCACGCAGCCGGCGCGACACGCCCCAACAATGTTCCGACACGCCTCCATTGTCCGGACCATGCCCCTTAAACGGAGCGTTAACACCCACAAAATGCGGCGTCAACGCCCCGTCCCCATCAGATCTTAAACTGCGTTCTGAAGAAAACGCAGTTTAGGACCTTGCACATGCGCATACCGGCGTACGAGCATGTGCAGATGTGCAAAAATCATTTCAAAGCCATTTTACAAGTGTTATATACGTTATCCCTTTTGGGTGATACATAAAGGCACCTACAATATATCTAGTTATGTCCCTGGACCTGCTCATTGTAGTGTGGTATAAAATAAACAGGATGGAACAATACTATTACATAATATGAAATGGGGCGCTGTAATGTGGCAATATATGAAGTGGAGGCACTGTAATGTGGCACAATATGAAGCTGAGGAACTACAGTATAATGTGACACAATATGACCTGGGACACTGTAATGTGGCACAATATTAACTGGGGAAACTGTAATGTGGCACAATATGAACTGGTGGCACTGCAATGTGGCACAATATGAACTGGGGGTACTGCAATGTGGCATGATATGTACAGGCGGCACTAATGTGGCATAATATAAACTGGGGATACTTTATGCCATAATGTGAATTGAGGGTACTGTGTTGCATAATGTGTACTGGCAGCCATACAATGTGACATCATGTGAACCAGGGCACTACTATGAATCGTAAAATAAACTAGGACACAATTGTGGGGCATAACATTACCAACTGCTGTGCAGAGGTGTCTCTCTGAAAGCATTGGGACAGAGGCCCAGCTTCAAAATGTTGCTGTGGGGTCCACAAAGCACTGGCTACGCCCCTGACTGTAAGCACGGAGCATGCAATTTCTTATTAGTCATATGGATTAACAAACTATTTCAGTGGACATTTTAAAATGGAAATGCAATGTATCTGAGGATAGCTGAGAGCACACTTTTATGCAACACTACCTAGAACAGCCGTTATGGCACAATTACAAATATAGGGGGAAAGGGGTGGTTGGCCTTCGCTAACTTGGGGAACTCATGCCCTCGACTCGAACCTTAGTGTTAGAGACCTGGTCATGGTTGGTGGGCCCAGTAGTGCTTGGTACTATAGAGTGTACATCTGCATTTTATTTTGTCTGGATCTACAAGGCTCAGCATGATAGCACCTCTTTTTATGCTTGGAATTAGGGAGTACAGTCCAAAGCACCCCCTTCCCCACCCCCATCCCCCCTTCATGTGTGTTTCATATTGGTATATATCACTCCATGTGTGCACATTCATACATTATGCTGTCTATAAGGGTTGGGTATGGATTACGGGGGAGCGGACAAGCGCAACGAGTCCCCTTGCAGCTGTCTGGCTGTCGGGATCCCGGTGTCAGTCTCCTGATCGCCAGTATCCGGACCGCCGGGATATCATACTGAATCTGTGTTGTGTAAAATTATTTACCTTTTTACCTCAAAGGAAGAGCCCTAAGGAGAGTGAGAAGCTATCCAAGGAGACCTAGGGCCCTTTGGAATAGAGTTAGCCTATCCCTGCAAACCTTACATATTTAACATAGAGTGGGCGGAGCTTGGCCTGTCATCCCAGCATTTACAGCACTGAGCAGGGCAGCATCAGAGACGGGACAGGGCAGAGAAGGAGGGGGGAAATTCTCCTCAGCGCCAGACTTTTGACAGCATCAACCCGGAGAAGGCCCGCCCGGATTTGCGGCCTAACTAAGATTGGCAGTGGTGGGCGGAGCATCTCCTGTTGTAAGTCTAATTAGTTTACCAGGAAGTCCTTTAAAATTAAAGTTATACGCACAGTAGTAATTGAAATTCCACAGCGAAGCACGTGTATTCTGCTAATATATATATATATATATATTTTACACACAAGGATACTCTCTGTAGTTTGTCTATCGGTAGCGCATATACTAGACTGTGCAATCCGTCAATCCGTTTGTGGTAAAACAATAATTTATTACATATAAATATTTAAAAATATTCAAACTGGAGATAAATGGCAGAGTGAAAACATATAAACCCATTATAGGGTAGTCCCGTAAGGTTCAAGCGATTGAACTCGCAGCTTCCTGTTGGTCTGTGGAGTTACGTCTCTATCTGGCAGACATCTTTGGCTGATATAAAAGTCTTACATAAAAACACAAAAGGGCAGTTTATGATAATAAGCTCCAATGTCAAAGACAAAATGAGGCCCGATAGGTTACTGGGCATTCTATAATACATAGCAGAACATATCGCATCAGCCTGTGATATTTCTGCTTGTAACCCACTGTCTACACCTTACAGATTCTCCAATAATTACAGACTGTTTTATATGCTTCTCTAGTCTGATATGATGGCAAAACAGTCTAATCCCTTCTCCCAAATGTCACCTTTTTAAAAAAATATTAATTTTGATGTTTACTATGGGCAGAAATACATTCTACATAGGTAGAATTAGGACACTTTCTACATATCTTACATAGTTTACAATTCGAACAAGATGAAGCGTTCATATACATCAACTGCCATAATGTAGGTGACCTTTAGGACTAAGCTCAGCTGCACAATTGTGACATCACAGTTACAATTGTGACATCACAGATACTGCTGACATCACACAGCTACTTACACAGCTGCTGAAGCCCCTGACTATCAGTCTTCAGACGCTCTAGTTTGAAGACACATCTTGTGTTATTTTCTCTAAGAGCCCTGTTCATGTCTTCTGACAAAACATGGGAGCTATAAAGAGGAAGAAAGCACCAAAAAATGCATGGAGATACAGAGAGAAGAGACAGAAAAGAAAGAAGCACCTAAAAAAGCAGAACGGCAGAGGAAAGCAGGCAGGCCAGACAAACTCAGCAGCCAACAGAAGGGTAAGAAGATTTGTTGCAAGAGTACAGAGAGCCTGGAATAGATTGGCAGCATTTCTGGAAAAGAAACGAGACCAGTTTATAAGAACGTGTACCAGACAAAGGAGAAACGCTGACATTGCCGAAGATCCAGGGGAAGGGTGTAGCCATTGGGCAGCCCCGATTACCCTTTCAGAGAAAAAGATCACTAACTGGGACAGATTTGCTGCATTTCTAAATAAGAAAAAAAAACAATTCATAACAGCATTTAGAAGAGGCCAACCAGGCGCTAGGCCAACTAGCCACCAAAGCACAGTCACCGCCCCCTTAACAGTGGACAAATTTACATTCCACTCAGTACTTGGAGAGGGAGGCTACGGAAAAGTGGTGCTGGCAACAGATGCTCTTCGCAGGGAAAAAGTGGCCATTAAGATCTTAAAGAAGAGAGCCCTTATAGAGGAAGACTTGGTTGAGTGTCAGGTCCTTCAAATGGCACATCAGAGCAATTTTCTTATTCATGGATATGCAGCCTTCCAAACACATCATTATCTATACTGTGTAATGGAACTGGCTGGCGGAGGGGATCTGTTTAAGTTTTTGAATCAGACATCAGAGCTGGACCTTCCCGCGATAAAATTTATTGCGGCGGAACTGGTATGCGGACTGCAGTTCATGCATTCTAAAGGAATGATCCATAGAGACATCAAACTGGATAATATTCTACTGACCACAGAAGGACATGTGAAGATCACAGACTTTGGTCTATCCCTACTGAATGTGTTTGGAGAAACTGACATCAAAGACTTTGGCGGGACACCTGGCTATAATGCGCCAGAAATGATAAACCGCCATCCATACACTGCAGGTGTGGACTGGTTCGCATTTGGTTCTATATTATATCGACTCACTGCAGGATCGTTCCCTTTCCCTGGAGAGTCAGCGGCCGAGATAAAAGCAAAGATCCTTGCAGAGGAACCAGCGTACAAAGGCCTTACTGATGGTGAAACAAGGGACATTTTATCCAAACTCCTGTGCAAGGACCAGTCCCTCCGGCTCGGGGTAAATGGCAATGTCCGAGAACACCCCTTCTTCTCGTCTGTTAACTGGGCAAAGATAGAGACTGGTAAAACAGCATCCCCTCTCACACTGCTCAAGTACTCTATGGATTTAGATACACAGAAAATTCCTGTGCCCCATAGTGAAGCCCTGAAACAGCAAATTCCTGACACGCACCAGAGGCTATTTGAGAACATACAATTTGTATGCCCTGTGTGGAGTGAAATGTACCACAATGTGCCAATGCAATCAGATATAACACCATAGACCCGCACTAGTGTGAAACAGAAACATCTACAATCCTTAAAACATCTGGATTCTGCTGCATCAGCTGCCTGCTCACACCTCAGCTGCATCCCTAGGGATGCATTGTCTGCCCCTACCTCAGTTACATCTCAGGAGGTGCACTGTCTGCCACCTACAGTGTAATGGTGTGCTGGACATATATACGCTAGGGTAGGGCCTTGCAGAAAATTGGGGTCCCTTGACGATGGGCTGCAAGCTTAAATGTTTTGATCAAAATATGAGAAAATCTCCTGTTTTATGTGCTACATGCACACAGGTTTGCAGTATATTATTGTTAGCACCAACAGCAAAAGCTTGTTTTGTATACAGACGTGTCCTCATATACTTGGGACAGCGCAGCATAGTGGGGTGCGTGTGATCGCACGCTTCCGCTATGCCACAGACTTGAATAGGAGCCAGCATGCGTATGTGCCCGACACCCCTTGACTTCAATGGGACCGGCTGCAAGCTTAAATATTTTGATCAAAATATGACCAAATCCCCAATGTTTTATTTGCTACATACAGATTTACAGTATATTATTGTTAGTGTAGATAGGAAACGTCTTTGTTTTGTATATATAAATTCAATTGAAAAAAAGAACGTTCCAGTAATAATATAGAAATGTAAATCGGAGCTGAATGTACCTCCTTTGGAGTAAGCTGACATCCTATTCCAGGGGGTATATTTATTAAAAGGAGATTTGGGTCAAATTTGATAGATTTTTGGTCTATGTTTGGTCGATTGTGTGTTTCAGAGTCTAAAGCACACATTTACTAACAGATGCTTTTTGACATTGTAAAAAAATTTTTTTTTAAATAAACTGTTAGTAAACGGGGAGATGTACTAAGATGTACTAAGCAGTGAAAAGACTGGAGAAGTGAGCCAGTGGAGAAGTTGCCCATGGTGACAATCAGCTGCTCTGTATAATATTATACTATGTAAATTAGAAATGTTACTTCAATGCAACTCTTTTCACTGCCTAGTACTCTCCCCTTTAGACCCTTAAATAAATAATCGACCAAACATTGACTAAAAAAATGACCCAGATTGACTTTTAGTAAATATACCCCTAAATCCCACATTTACCATAAGATGGTTTGTTTTTTTACATATTTTTTTAAAAGTATGTAAGAAATCATCTGTTAGTAAATGTGTGATTTAGACCCTGAAACACAAAATCGATCAAAATCGACCAAAACCGTTTTTTATTAAATATACCCCAGACGTCAACTTGCAAATTTAGACCCATTGATTTCCCCAGCAATATCATGCTCCCCTAGCATCCTGTACATACTTGTGCTGCTGACAGCAGTGGCACGGACATCTATCAGGGTGGAAGGTTCTCTCTGTAGTAAGCAAAAACAGGATTTTGATACCTACTGGTAAATCCTTTTCTCCTAGTCCGTAAAGGATGCTGGGGTCCACTTCATGACCATGGGGTATAGACGGTTCCGCAGGAGCCATAGGCACTCTTAAGACTTTTCAATGGGTCTGAACTGGCTCCTCCCTCTATGTTCCTCCTCCAGACCTCAGTTATAGGAACTGTGCCCAGGGAGACGGACATTTTGAGGAAAGGATTTACTTTAATACTAGTGGTGAGATACATACCAACTCACACCCCAACCATGCCGCACACATGGTATTCAACATAACACACGCCAACAGGCATGAAACAATTGCAGCAACATGCTGAAACTATGATAACACAACTTGTGTAACTCTAATAACTAAACTGCAGGTAAAGTACGCACTGGGACGGGTGCCCAGCATCCTCTATGGACTAGGAGAAAAGGATTTGCCGGTAGGTATCAAAATCCTGTTTTCTCATACATCCTAGAGGATGCTGGGGTCCACTTCATGACCATGGGGTTTAAACCAAAGCTCCAGTACGGGCGGGAGAGTGCGGATGACCCTGCAGCACCGATTGACCGAACTTGAGGTCTTCATCGGCCAAGGTGTCAAACTTGTAGAATTTTGCAAATGTGTTTGACCCTGACCAAGTAGCTGCTCGACAAAGTTGTAATGCCGAGACCCCCCGGGCAGCCGCCCAGGATAAGCCCACCTTCCAAGTGGAATGGGCCTTCACTGACGTCGGTAACGGCAATCCAGCCGTAGTATGAGCGTGTCGAATCGTACTTCTGATCCAACGCGCAATCGTCTGCTTGGAAGCAGGACACCCAATCTTGTTGGGAGCATATAGGACAAACAAAGACTCTGTTTTCCGTATTCGAGCTGTTCTAGCGACATAAATCTTCAAAGCCCTAACCACATCTAGAGACTTTGACTCAGAGAACGTGTCAGTAACTACTGGCAGCACAATAGGTTGGTTTATGTGGAAAGATGAAACCACCTTTGGAAGAAAATGTTGATGAGTTCTCAACTCTGCCCTACCTTCACGGAAGATCAGGTAAGGGCTCTTGTAAGACAAGGCCCCCAACTCAGACACCCGCCAAGCGGATGCCAATGCCAAAAGCATCACCACTTTCCAAGTGAGAAACTTCAACTCCATCTCTTGTAGAGGCTCAAACCAATCCGATTGAAGGAACTGCAACACCACATTAAGGTCTCATGGTGCCACTGGAGGCACAAATGGAGGCTGGATGTGCAGAACCACTTTCACGAAGGTCTGAACCTCTGGAAGAGAAGCCAACTATTTCTGGAAGAACACTGACAAGGCCGAAATCTGGACCTTGATTGATCTCAATCGGAGGCCCGCCTCCACACCAGCCTGCAGAAAATGGAGAAAGCGTCCCAACTGAAACTCTTCCGTAGGAGCCTTCTTGGATTCACACCAACACACATATTTTCTCCAAATACGGTGGTAATGTTTCGACGTTACTCCTTTCCTGGCCTGAATAAGGGTGGGGATGACTTCCTTGGGAATACCCTTTCGGGCTAGGATCCGGCGCTCAACAGCCATGCCATCAAACGTAGCCGCGGTAAGTCTTGATACACGCATGGCCCTTGCTGCAGCAGGTCCTCGCGAAGAGGAAGAGGCCGAGGATCTTCCATGAGCAACTCCTGAAGATCTGGGTACCAAGCCCTCCTTGGCCAGTCTGGGGCAATGAAAATTGCTCGAACCCTTGCTCTTCTTATGATCCTGAGAACTTTTGGGATCAGCGGAAGTGGAGGGAAGACAAACACTGACCGGAATGCCCACTGGGTCACTAGCGCATCCACTGCTATTGCTTGAGGGTCTCTCGACCTGGAACAATATTTCTGAAGCTTCTTGTTGAGACGAGATGCCATCATGTCTACTTGAGGAACTCCCCAAAGACTTGTCACCTCTGCAAAGACTTCTTGGTGGAGGCCCCATTCTCCTGGATGGAGATCGTGTCTGCTGAGGAAGTCTGCTTCCCAGTTGTCTACTCCCAGAATGAAAATTGCCGACAGAGCCTTTACATGTCTTTCTGCCCAGAGGAGGATCTTCGTCACCTCTGCCATTGCCGCTCTGCTTTTCGTTCCGCCCTGCCTGTTTATGTACGCGACTGCTGTTACATTGTCCGACTGGATCTGCACAGGATGCTCTTGAAGATGATGTACCGCTTGTTGTAGGCCATTGAAAATGGCTTTCAATTCCAGCACGTTTATGTGAAGGCAGGCGTCCTGACTTGACCATTTTCCTTGGAAGCTTTCCCCCTGAGTGACAGCTTCCCAGCCTCGGAGACTTGCATCCGTGGTTACCAGACCCAGTCCTGAATCTGCGTCCCTCTAGTAGGTGAGAACTGTGTAGCCACCACAGGAGCGAAATCCTGGCTTCTGACGACAGGATTATCTTCTGGTGCATGTGTAGGTGGGATCCCGACCACTTGTCCAACAGGTCCCACTGGAAAACTCTGGCATGGAACCTTCCAAATTGTATGGCCTCGTAGGCCGCCACGATCTGCCCCAACAATCGAATGCACTGATGGATCGACACACTTGATGGTTTCAATATCTGTTTTACCATTTTCTGGATTTACAGAGCCTTTTCCACCGGAAGAAATACTCTCTGAACGTCTGTGTCCAGAATCATCCCGAGAAAAGACAATCTTGTCGTCGGTTCCAACTGTGACTTTGGATAATTTATGATCCAACCGTGTTCTTGGGAGTATTGACAGGGAGAGTGTGATGTTGTGTAACAACTGCTCCCTGGATCTCGCCTTTATCAGGAGACCGTCTAGATAAGGAATTATATTGACTCCTTTTTGACGCAGGAGAACCATCATCTCCGCCATCACCTTGGTGAATACCCTCGGCACCGTGGAGAGACCGAAAGGTAACGTCTGGAATTGGTAATGGCAATCCTGAACCGCGAATCTCAAATAAGCCTGGTGAGGAGGATAAATGGGAACATGCAGGTAAGCATCCTTTATGTCTACAGACACCATGTAGTCCCCATCCTCCAGACTGGAAATCACTGCCCTCAGTGATTCCATTTTGAACTTGAATCGTTTCAAGTAGAGATTCAGATTTTTTAGGTTTAGGATCGGTCTGACCGAGCCTTCCGGCTTCGGAACCACAAAAAGGCTTGAATAAAACCCCTCCCCTTGTTGTGACAAAGGTATCAGGACTATGACCTGATCCTGACATAATTTTTGAATTGCGGCTGTTACTGCTTCCCTTTCCGAAAGAGAAGCTGGCAAGGTCGATTTGAAAAATCGGCATGGGGGAACGTCTTGAAACTCCAGCTTGTACCCCTGGGATACTATCTGCAAAACCCAAGGGTCCAGGCCAGACAGAATCCAACCTTGGCTGAACAGTTTGAGACGTGCCCCCACCCGAGCGGCCTCCCGCAAAGGAGCCCCAGCGTCATGCTGAAGATTTGGCAGAAGTAGGGGTAGACTTCTGCTCCTGGGAACCTGAAGCCGCTGTGGACTTCTTTCCCTTTCCCCTTCCCCTACCTGCAAAGAAGGGGGAACCTCTCGCTTTTTTGTATTTATTGGGCTGAAAGGACTGCATGTGCGGGTGAGATGTCTTTTTTGCCGGTGCAGGCGCAGAGGGCAAAAATGTCGACTTATCTGCGGTACCCGCCGAGACTAACGCAACCAGTCCATCGCCAAATAAGGCCTCACCTTTATATGGGAGAGCCTCCATATTTCTTTTGGAATCTGCATCCGCGTTCCACTGGCGAATCCACAACACCTGCCGAGCCGATACTGCCATGGTAGCGGCTTGTGAACTCAAAAGTCCAATATCTTTCATCGCTTCTAGCATGTATGCGGCAGCATCTTTGATATTCCCTAACTTAAGGAGTATCTCATCTTTATCAATCGTGTCAATTTCTGATAACACGCTTTCTGCCCATTTTTCAATAGCGCGACTCACCCACGCGCAAGCAATTGTGGGCCTGAGCAGCGTACCATTGGCAACATAAATGGATTTTAATGTAGTCTCCATTTTGCTGTCTGCTGGCTCCTTTAGTGAAGCCGTGCCAGGTGCAGGGAGAATTACCTTCTTTGTCAACATGGACAGAGCACTGTCTAACACGGGGTGACTCCCAATTTTTCCTGTCCTCCACCGGGAAAGGATAAGCTATCTGAATTCTCTTGGGAATACGAAATTTATTTTCGGGATTCACCCACATCCCTTCAAAGAGAGTATTAAGTTCAAGGGAAGGAGGGAAAGTGACCTTGGATTTCTTTTCTTTATAGAAATAAGCCTTCTCTTGCGGTACAGGAGTTGCTTCCGTGACTTCCAGAACTTCCCTTATAGCTACAATCATATATTGTATATTTTTTGCCAATTTATGATCTATTGCTCTGGAGTCACTGTCGTCGACACAAGAATCAGTGTCCGTGTCGGTATCAGTATTCACAATATTCGCAAATGGTCTCTTATGTGACCCAGAGGGGTCGCCTCCAGATGAAATAACAGAGCCCTGAAAAATCACATCCTCCACAGATTTTCTCCAGCACACAGCATGAGATTCAGACTTATCTAATCTCCTATTGATATGATGCATACTATCACGTATTTCTTTCACCCACGCAGGCTCTTGGTGTGGCGGCAGCGCCACCACATTACAACTCTGTGTCCCTAAAATGCCTTCCTCCGGGGAGAAACTCCATGCCTCAGACATGTCTTACACACGTGTACAACACACACTCACAGACACGCTGGGACTTATAGGGGACAGACCCACAGTAAAATCTGTCAGAGGGACACAGTTTAGGAGCAGCCAGTTCACAACCCAGCGCCAAAGGAAAAAATCCCTGTGCCGCGTACTTTGTACACAGAGACAAAATCCCTGTGTCGTGTACTCCGTACACAGAAACCTTTGAGCGCTATTAAATTGTGCTCAATATGTATTTGCACATAGCCCCCCCCCCCCCTTTTTTCACCCTGATACATGTTCAGAGGTGGAGGAGGACCAGCTTCTTCTCTGCAGTCTGTGAGTGAGAGAAAATGGCGCGGAACAGTGTGCTGGCTGCCTGAGGAGGAAGCTCCGCCCCTGCAACTCCTCAGAGATTTTTCACATAATATTTATACTGGCGGGGGTAGGGCTGTGCCTTGGCATCTTATGCCCCCCTTTGATCCAGTTTACGAGGTTATTTGATACCCAGGGAGCCCCCCAGCGCCCTGCAATGCCTGTGTATGTGTGGAGAGCAATGGCGAGCTGCGCTCCCGCCAGCCGCGCGGTACCTCAGCCGTCACTTTGCATGATTGAAGATCTGTCTTCATACACTCACCTGTCTTCTTACTTCTGGCTCTGTGAAGGGGGTGACGGCGTGCTGTGGGAGTGAGCATCTAGACACGGCTAGCGTTCAGTTCACTTCAGGAGCTATTGGTGTCCTGTCAGCAAGAAGCAGAGCCATGAAACTCTTCAGGAAGTTGGTTCCTACTTCTGCCCCCACAGTCCCACAAAGCAGAGAGATTGTTGCCAGCAGTTCTCCCTGAAAATAAAAAAACCTAACATAAGTCTTTTCAGAGAAGCTCAGGAGAGCTCCTCAGAGTGCATCCAGTCTGCCTGGGCACATTTCTAAAACTGAGGTCTGGAGGAGGGGCATAGAGGGAGGAGCCAGTTCACACACATTGAAAAGTCTTAAGAGTGCCCATGGCTCCTGCGGAACCGTCTATACCCCATGGTCATGAAGTGGACCCCAGCATCCTCTAGGACGTAAGAGAAAAGGCCAATCTTACTACGCACCCCCAGGAACCCCTCAAAAAGACTCATCTGTGCATGCATTGCGTCACTGCTACAACTATGGTAATCATTGCTAAAAAGAAAAACACATGGCAAAACACATTTGGAACAACACTTGGGCCTACACAGAACACTGGCCCTCAATCCGAGTTGTTCGCTCGCTAGCTGCTTTTAGCAGCTTTGCACACGCTAAGCCGCCGCCTACTGGGAGTGAATCTTAGCATAGTAGAATTGCGAACGAAAGATTCGCATAATTGCGAAAAGAAACTTTTTCGCAGTTTCTGAGTAGCTCGAGACTTACTCGGCCACTGCTATCAGTTCAGTCAGTTTCGTTCCTGGTTTGAAGTCACAAACACACCGAGCGTTCACTCAGACACTCCCGCGTTTTTCCCAGAAACGGCAGCGTTTTTGCGCACACACCCCTAAAACGTCCAGTTTCCGCCCAGAAACACCCACTTCCTGTCAATCACACTCCGATCACCAGAACGAAGAAATTTCTTCTTAAAGCCGTGAGTAAAATACCTAAATTATTAGCAAATTTACTTGGCGCAGACGCACTGCGGACATTGCGCATGCGCATTAGCGACTACTCTCTCCGATGCGGAAAAAAAATAACGAGCGAACAACTCGGAATGACCCCCACTATCCACACAAATTCACACGCCTTGTTAAATTGTTTAATCTTCCATTTCTTGTCAATTTGAACACTGTTACAGTTACATAAAAAAAAAATAAGATTTTAAACCTATCGGTAAATCTTTTTCTCCTAGTCCGTAGAGGATGCTGGGGACTCCGTAAGGACCATGGGGTATAGACGGGCTCTGCAGGAGACATGGGGACTATAAAGAACTTTAGAATGGGTGTGCACTGGCTCCTCCCTCTATGCCCCTCCTCCAGACCTCAGTTAGAGAAACTGTGCCCAGAGGAGACGGACAGTACGAGGAAAGGATTTTGGTAATTTAAGGGCAAGATTCATACCAGCCCACACCATCCACACCGTATAATCTGGAATATACGCAACCAGTTTACAGTATGAACAAACAGTATCAGTCAACGACTGATCTTAACTGTAACATAACCCTTATGTAAGCAAGAACTATATACAAGTCATGCAGAAATATGTCCGCACTGGGACGGGCACCCAGCATCCTCTACGGACTAGGAGAAAATAGATTTACCGGAAGGTTTAAAATCTTATTTTCTCTTACGTCCTAGAGGATGCTGGGGACTCCGTAAGGACCATGGGGATTATACCAAAGCTCCAAACCGGGCGGGAGAGTGCGGATGACTCTGCAGCACCGATTGAGCAAACATGAGGTCCTCATCAGCCAGGGTATCAAACTTGTAGAATTTTGCAAAAGTGTTTGAACCCGACCAAGTAGCTGCTCGGCAAAGCTGTATAGCCGAGACGCCTCGGGCAGCCGCCCAAGAAGAGCCCACCTTCCTAGTGGAATGGGCCTTTACCGAATTTGGTACCGGCAATCCAGCCGTAGAATGAGCCTGCTGAATCGTGTTACAGATCCAGCGAGCAATAGTCTGCTTAGAAGCAGGAGCGCCAACCTTGTTGGCTGCATACAGGACAAACATAGCTTCTGTTTTCCTAATTCGAGCCGTCCTGGCTACGTAAATTTTTAAGGCCCTGACTACATCAAGGGATTTGGAATCCTCCAAATCTCCCGTAGCCACAGGCACCATAATAGGTTGGTTCATATGAAACGATGACACCACCTTAGGCAAAAATTGAGGACGAGTCCTCAACTCTGCTCTATCCACATGGAAAATGAGATAGGGGCTCTTATGAGACAAGGCCGCCAATTCGGACACCCGCCTTGCAGATGCCAAGGCCAACAACATGACCACCTTCCAAGTGAGAAATTTTAACTCAACAGTTTGAAGAGGCTCAAACCAGTGAGATTTTAGGAACTGTAACACCACGTTAAGGTCCCATGGTGCCACTGGGGGCACAAAAGGAGGCTGAATGTGCAGCACTCCCTTTACAAAAGTCTGGACTACTGGGAGAGAAGCCAATTCTTTCTGGAAGAATATAGAAAGGGACGAAACCTGTACCTTAATGCAGCCTAACTTTATCATATCCACTCCAGTCTGTAGAAAGTGGAGAAACAGTCCCAAGTGGAAACAGGCCCAAGTGGAAGTCTTCCGTAGGAGCATTCTTGGCTTCACACCAAGAAACATACTTCCTCCAGAGACGGTGATAATGTTTCGCCGTCACCTCCTTCCTAGCCTTTATCAGAGTAGGGATGACTTCTTCCGGAATACCCTTCCCAGCTAGGATTTGGTGTTCAACCGCCATGCCGTCAAACGTAACCGCGGTAAGTCTTGGAACACGCAGGGCCCCTGCTGTAACAGGTCCTCCCTGAGAGGAAGAGGCCATGGATCTTCTGTGAGCAGCTCCTGAAGATCTGAATACCAGGCCCTTCGAGGCCAATCTGGAACAATGAGTATTGTCTGCACTCTTTTTCGCCTTATGATTCTCAGTATCTTTGAGATGAAAGGAAGAGGAGAGAACACATAGACCGACTGAAACACCCATGGTGTCACGAGAGCGTCCACCGCTACTGCCTGAGGGTCCCTTGACCTGGCACAATACCTCCGAAGCTTCTTGTTGAGGCGTGACGCCATCATGTCTATTTGAGGAAGTCTCCAAAGACTTGTTATCTCTGCAAAAACTTCTTGATGAAGTCCCCACTCTCCTGGATGGAGATCGTGTCTGCTGAGGAAGTCTGCTTCCCAGTTGTCCACTCCCGGAATGAATACCGCTGACAGAGCGCTTACGTGATTTTCTGCCCAGCGCAGAACCCTGGTGGCTTCCGCCATTGCCACTCTGCTCCTTGTCCCGCCTTGGCGGTTTACATGAGCCACGGCTGTGACGTTGTCTGATTGAATCAGAACCGACAGACCGCGAAGAATATTCTCCGCTTGTCGTAGGCCATTGTATATGGCCCTCAATTCCAGTATGTTGATGTGTAGACAAGCCTCCTGGCTTGACCACAGTCCCTGAAAATTCCTTCCTTGTGTGACTGCTCCCCATCCCCGGAGGCTCGCGTCCGTGGTCACCAGAACCCAGTCCTGAATGCCGAACCTGCGACCCTCTAGAAGGTGAGCACTCTGGAGCCACCACAGGAGAGACACCCTGGCCCTGGGGGACAGAGTTATTTTCTGATGTATTTGAAGGTGGGACCCGGACCACTTGTCCAGAAGGTCCCACTGAAACGTCCTCGCATGAAACCTGTCGAAGGGGATGGTCTCGTAGGTCGCCACCATTTTCCCCAGTACTCGAGTACACTGATGGACTGACGCTCTTTTCGGTTTTAACAGGTCTCTTACCATGTTCTGGAGTTCCTGGGCTTTTTCCCCTTGGGAGAAAAACCCTCTTTCGTTCTGTGTCCAGAATCATGCCTAAGAAAGACAGCCGAGTCGTTGGAACCAACTGCGACTTTGGTAGATTTAGAATCCATCCATGTTGCTGTAGCACTCCCAGGGAGAGCGACACGTTTTTCTGCAACTGTTCCTTTGATCTCGCTTTTATCAGATCATCATCCAAGTACGGGATAATTGTGACTCCTTGCCTGCGTAGGAGCACCATCATTTCCGCCATTACCTTGGTGAACACCCTCGGGGGCGTGGAAAGCCCAAACGGCAACGTCTGAAACTGGTAATGACAGTCCTGTACAGCGAATCTCAGGTATGCCTGATGAGGAGGATATATGGGGACGTGAAGGTATGCATCCTTTATGTCTAATGACACCATAAAATCCCCCCCTTCCAGGCTGGAGATGACTGCCCTGAGCGATTCCATCTTGAACTTGAACCTTTTTAAGAACAGGTTCAGGGATTTTAGATTTAGAATGGGTCTGACCGAGCCATCCGGTTTCGGGACCACAAATAGGGTTGAATAGTACCCTTTCCCCTGTTGTGTTAGGGGAACCTTGATAATCACTTGCTGTTGACACAGCTTTTGAATTGCAGCTAAAATTATCTCCCTCTCTGGGGGAGAAGCTGGTAAAGCCGATTTGAAGAATCGACGAGGAGGCATGTCTTCGAATTCCAGCTTGTAGCCCTGGGATACAATTTCCATTGCCCAAAGATCCACGTCCAACTGAACCCAGACGTGGCTGAAGAGTCGAAGACGTGCCCCCACCGGTGCGGCCTCCCTCAGTGGAGCCCCAGCGTCATGCGGTGGATTTAGTAGAAGCCGGGGAGGACTTCTGTTCCCGGGAACTCGCCGTAGAAGGCATTCTTTTCCCTCTACCCTTACCTCTGGCGAGGAAGGAAGAGCCCCGACCTCTTCTGGACTTACGCGACCGAAAGGACTGCATCCGATACTGTGGAGTTTTCTTTTGCTGTGGGGGAACATAAGGCAAAAAGGTAGATTTACCCGCGGTAGCTGTGGAAACTAAGTCCGCGAGACCTTCCCTAAATAAAACCTCACCCTTGTAAGGTAAAACTTCCATATGCCTCTTTGAGTCTGCATCACCCGTCAATTGGCGGGTCCACAGTGCTCGCCTAGCCGAGACCGCCATCGCGTTAGCCCTTGAACCTAGTAGTCCGACGTCTCTCTGAGCGTCTCTCATATATAAGACTGCGTCTTTGATGTGACCTAAGGTCAACAAAATGGTATCCCTATCTAGCGTATCAATATCAGCTGACAAGGTATCTGTTCAAGCTGCTACCGCGCTACAGACCCAAGCCGATGCTATAGCCGGTCTGAGTAAAGCACCAGTATGTGTATAAATTGATTTTAAAGTTGTTTCCTGTCTGCGATCAGCAGGATCTTTGAGAGCTGCCGTGTCTGGGGACGGTAGCGTCACCTTTTTGGATAAGCGCGTCAAAGCTTTGTCCACCCTGGGCGAGGATTCCCACCGTACCCTGTTCTGTGCCGGGAAAGGATACGCCATAAGAACTCTTTTGGGAATCTGCAGTTTTTTGTCTGGAGTTTCCCAAGCTTTTTCAAATAACGCGTTCAGCTCATGAGATGGGGGAAATGTTACCTCAGGTTTCTTTTCCTTAAACATGTGTACCCTCGTGTCAGGGACAGAGGGGTCATCTGTGATATGCAAAACATCTTTTATTGCAATAATCATATAATGAATACTTTTGGCCACCCTTGGGTGTAGCCTTGCATCATCGTAGTCGACACTGTCGGAATCCGTGTCGGTATCAGTGTCTGCTATTTGGGATAGGGGACGTTTTTGAGACTCTGAAGGGCCCTGTGACACCGTCAAAGCCATTGATTGACTCCCCGTATTATCCCTGGACTCTGCTTTGTCCAATCTCTTATGTAACAAGGTCACATTTGCATTTAAAACATTCCACATGTCCAACCAATCAGGTGTCGGCGTTGCCGACGGAGACACCACAATCATCTGCTCCACCTCCTCTCTAGAAGAGCCTTCCGCCTCAGACATGCCGACACAGGCGTACCGACACCCCCCACACACACAGGGATTGTATATATTTATATATATATATATATATATATATATATGGAGACAGTTCCCCCAATAAGGCCCTTTGGAGAGACAGAGAGAGAGTATGCCAGCACACACCCAGCGCCAAAAACACTGGAAACAAAATTCCCAGATAAACAGCGCTTTTATATAATCATATAGATAAATCTATACACTTACTGCGCCTTACAAGTCCCCCCCCCCCCCCGCCCTCTTTTTTGCCCTCTGTCACCGTGTTCAGCAGGGGAGAGTCCGGAGAGCCAGCTTCTGCAGTGTGCTGTGGAGAAAATGGCGCTGGTTAGTGCTGTGAGATCAAGCTCCACCCCCTCAGCGGCGGACTTCGGTCCCGCTCAAATTTATTTATACTGGCAGGGGATTATAAAATATACTGCCTCCGCAGCCTATATATCCATATGAGCCAGTCCTAGAGGTTTATTGCTGCCCAGGGCGCCCCCCCCCCCTGCGCCCTGCACCCATCAGTGCCTGCAGTGTGTGTGGTGTGTGGGAGCAATGGCGCGCAGCGTTACCGCTGTGCGTTACCTCATAGAAGATCTGAAGTCTTCAGCCGCCTTTGAAGTCTTCTTTCTTCGTATACTCACCCGGCTTCTATCTTCCGGCTCTGCGAGGAGGACGGCGGCGCGGCTCCGGAACGAACGGCGAGGGTGAGACCTACGTTCTGACTCCCTCTGGAGCTAATGGTGTCCAGTAGCCTAAGAAGCAGTGCCTATCATTTAAGTAGGGCTGCTTCTCTCTCCTCAGTCCCATGACGCAGGGAGCCTGTTGCCAGCAGTGTTCCCTGAAAATAAAAAACCTAACAAAATTATTTTTCAGAGAAACTCAGGAGAGCTCCCCTGTAATGCCCCCAGTCTCCTCTGGGCACAGGATCTAACTGATGTCTGGAGGAGGGGCATAGAGGGAGGAGCCAGTGCACACCCATTCTAAAGTTCTTTATAGTGCCCATGTTTCCTGCGGAGCCCGTCTATACCCCATGGTCCTTACGGAGTCCCCAGCATTCTCTAGGACATAAGAGGGGAAAAAATTCTGACTATTGTAATCGGAGACTTCTTAATACACACGGAAAGGAACATGACGTAAGGACAGTATGCTTAACATGCACAATGGTTTGAGACTCAATGCAAAGTTACTATAGCATAACTTAGCTGACATCAGCAAGCACATCAATGTGAAAACAGAAAATAAGATTTTACTTACCGGTAAATCTATTTCTCGTAGTCCGTAGTGGATGCTGGGGACTCCGTAAGGACCATGGGGATAGACGGGCTCTGCAGGAGACATGGGCACTTTAAGAAAGAATTTAGGATCTGGTGTGCTCTGGCTCCTCCCTCTATGCCCCTCCTCCAGACCTCAGTTAGATAAACTGTGCCCAGAAGAGCTGACAGTACAAGGAAAGGATTTTGATAATCCAGGGTAAGATTCATACCAGCCACACCAATCACACCGTATACCAAGTGATAACAACTAGTTAACAGTATGATCAATAACAGAGCATCAGGCCAAACCCCTGATGCAACAATAACTCAACCCTTATATAAGCAATAACTATATACAAGCATTGCAGAAGTAGTCCGCACTTGGGACGGGCGCCCAGCATCCACTACGGACTACGAGAAATAGATTTACCAGTAAGTAAAATCTTATTTTCTCTAACGTCCTAGTGGATGCTGGGGACTCCGTAAGGACCATGGGGATTATACCAAAGCTCCCAAACGGGCGGGAGAGTGCGGATGACTCTGCAGCACCGATTGAGCAAACACAAGGTCCTCCTCAGCCAGGGTATCAAACTTGTAGAATTTTGCAAAAGTGTTTGAACCTGACCAGGTAGCTGCTCGGCAAAGCTGTAATGCCGAGACCCCTCAGGCAGCCGCCCAAGAAGAGCCCACCTTCCTAGTGGAATGGGCCTTAACTGATTTTGGCAGCGGCAATCCAGCCGCAGAATGAGCCTGCTGAATCGTGTTACAGATCCAGCGAGCAATAGTTTGCTTTGAAGCAGGAGCACCAAGCTTGTTGGAAGGGTACAGGATAAACAAAGACTCTGTTTTCCTGACCCTAGCCGTTCTGGCTACATAAACCTTCAAAACCCTGACCACATCAAGTAACTCGGAATCCTCCAAGTCCGAAGTAGCCACAGGCACCACAATAGGTTGGTTTATATGAAAGGATGAAACCACCTTCGGCAGAAATTGTGGACGAGTCCGCAATTCCGCTCTATCCGCATGGAAAACCAGATAGGGGCTTTTATGTGACAAAGCCGCCAACTCTGACACCCGCCTAGCCGAAGCTAAGGCTAACAACATGACCACCTTCCACGTGAGATATTTCAACTCCACAGTCTTAAGTGGTTCAAACCAGTGGGATTTCAGGAAACTCAACACCACGTTAAGATCCCAAGGTGCCACTGGAGGCACAAAAGGGGGCTGGATATGCAGCACTCCCTTTACAAACGTTTGAACTTCCGGTAGAGAAGCCAACTCTTTTTGAAAGAAAATGGATAGGGCCGAAATCTGGACCTTAATGGAACCCAATTTTAGGCCCAAATTCACTCCGGACTGTAGGAAGTGAAGGAAACGGCCCAGCTGGAATTCTTCCGTAGGAGCATTCCTGGCCTCACACCAAGCAACATATTTTCGCCAAATACGGTGATAATGTTGAGCTGTCACGTCCTTCCTAGCCTTTATCAGCGTAGGAATGACCTCGTCCGGAATGCCTTTTTCTGCTAGGATCCGGCGTTCAACCGCCATGCCGTCAAACGCAGCCACGGTAAGTCTTGGAACAGACAGGGCGCCTGTTGCAACAAGTCCTGTCTTAGAGGAAGAGGCCACGGGTCCTCTGTGAGCATTTCTTGCAGATCTGGATACCAAGTCCTTCGTGGCCAATCTGGAACAATGAGTATTGTTCTCACACCTCTTTTTCTTATTATCCTCAGCACCTTGTGTATGAGAGGAAGAGGAGGAAATACATAGACCGACTGGAACACCCACGGTGTCACCAGGGCGTCTACAGCTATCGCCTGAGGGTCTCTTGACCTGGCGCAGTACCGCTGTAGCTTTTTGTTGAGGCGGGATGCCATCATGTCCACCTGTGGCAGTTCCCAACGACTTGTAATCTGTGCGAAGACTTCCTGATGAAGTCCCCACTCTCCCGGGTGGAGGTCGTGTCTGCTGAGGAAGTCTGCTTCCCAGTTGTCCACTCCCGGGATGAACACTGCTGACAGTGCGCTTACGTGATTCTCCACCCAGCGAAGAATCTTGGTGGCTTCCGCCATCGCCACTCTGCTCCTTGTGCCGCCTTGGCGGTTTACATGAGCCACTGTGATGATGTTGTCTGACTGAATCAGAACCGGTTGGTCGCGAAGCAGGGTCTCCGCTTGACGTAGGGCGTTGTATATGGCCCTTAGTTCCAGGATGTTGATGTGAAGGCAAATCTCTTGACTTGACCACAGCCCTTGGAAATTTCTTCCTTGTGTGACTGCACCCCAACCTCGGAGGCTTGCGTCCGTGGTCACCAGGACCCAGTCCTGAATGCCGAACCTGCGTCCCTCGAGAAGGTGAGCGCTCTGCAGCCACCACAGGAGTGACACCCTGGTCCTGGGGGATAGGGTGATTAACCGATGCATTTGAAGATGTGACCTAGACCACTTGTCCAGTAAGTCCCACTGAAAGGTCCTCGCATGGAACCTGCCGAAGGGAATGGCCTCGTATGAAGCCAACATCTTTCCCAGGACACGAGTGCAGTGATGCACTGACACCTGTTTTGGTTTTAATAGGTTCCTGACCAGTGTCATGAATTCCTGAGCTTTCTCCATCGGGAGATAAACCCTTTTCTGGTCTGTGTCTAAAATCATGCCCAGGAAGGGCAGACGAGTCGTAGGAACCAACTGTGACTTTGGAATATTCAGAATCCAGCCGTGTTGCTGTAACACTTCCAGAGAAAGTGCTAAACTGATCAGCAACTGCTCTTTCGATCTCGCTTTTATGAGGAGATCTTCCAAGTATGGGATAATTGTAACTCCTTGCTTTCGCAGGAGTACCATCATTTCCGCCATTACCTTGGTAAATATTCTCGGTGCCGTGGAGAGACCAAACGGCAACGTCTGAAATTGGTAATGACAATCGTGTACCACAAATCTGAGGTACGCCTGATGAGGTGGATAAATGGGGACATGCAGGTATGCATCCTTTATGTCCAGAGACACCATAAAATCCCCCCCTTCCAGGCTTGCTATGACCGCTCTTAGCGATTCCATCTTGACCTTGAACCTTTTCAGGTATATGTTCAGGGATTTTAAATTCAATATGGGTCTGACCGAACCGTCCGGTTTCGGGACTACAAACATGGTCGAATAATAACCCCTTCCTTGCTGAAGGAGGGGAACCTTGACCACCAACTGTTGAAGATACAATTTGTGAATTGCAGTAAACACTATCTCCCTCTCGTGGGGGGAAGCTGGCAGGGCCGATTTGAGGTATCGGTGAGGAGGCATCTCCTCGAATTCCAGCTTGTATCCCTGAGACACAATCTCTATTGCCCAGGGATCCAACTGGGAGTGAACCCACTTGTGGCTGAAATTTTGGAGACGCGCCCCCACCGGGCCTAGCTCCGCCTGTGGAGCCCCAGCGTCATGCGGTGGATTTTGTGGAAGCCGGGGAGGACTTCTGTTCCTGGGAACTAGCTGTGTTGTGCAGCTTCTTTCCTCTGCCCCTGCCTCTGGCAAGAAAGGACACACCACGGATTTTCTTGTTTTTCTGTGATCGAAAGGACTGCATTTGGTAATACGGTGCTTTCTTAGGCTGTGAGGAAACATATGGCAAAAAATTTGACTTTCCAGCAGTAGCTGTGGAGACCAGGTCCGAGAGACCCTCCCCAAACAATTCCTCACCCTTGTAAGGTAAAACCTCCATGTGCCTTTTTGAGTCGGCATCACCTGTCCATTGCCGAGTCCACAGGACCCTTCTGGCAGAAATCGACATAGCATTTATTCTAGAACCCAGTAGGCTAAGGTCTCTTTGAGCATCTCTCATATACAGGACAGCGTCTTTAATATGCCCCAGGGTCAATAATATAGTCTCCTTGTCTAAGGTATCAATTTCCTCAGATATGGTATCCGTCCATGCCGCTACAGCACTACACACCCAGGCCGACACTATTGCCGGCCTCAGTAAGGTACCTGAATGTGTATAAATGGACTTCAGGGTACACTCTTGTTTTCTATCTGCAGCATCTTTGAGGGTAGCCGTATCCTGTGACGGCTGGGCTACCTTCTTGGATAAGCGTGTTAAAGCTTTGTCCACCCTAGGGGAGGCTTCCCAGCGTAACCTGTCTGTTGGCGGGAAGGGATACGCCATAAGAAGTCTTTTGGAAATCTGCAGTTTTTTATCTGGAGATTCCCAGGCCTTTTCACATAACTCATTGAGCTCGTGTGAGGGGGGAAAAGTTACCTCCGGCTTCTTTTCCCCATACATATGTACCCTCCTGTCAGGGACCGGGGTTTCCTCTGTGATGTGCAACACATCCTTAATTGCAATAATCATATAACGGATGGATTTAGCCAATTTTGGCTGTAACTTTGCATCATCGTAATCGACACTGGAGTCAGAATCCATGTCGGTATCTGTGTCAACAATTTGGGATAGTGGGCGCTTCTGAGACCCTGTCGGCCTCTGCGACATAGGATCAGGCATGGGTTGGTACCCTGACTGTCCTAAGGCTTCAGCTTTTTCTAAACTTTTATGTAAGGAATTAACATTTTCATTTAAAACCTTCCACATATCCATCCAATCAGGTGTCGGTGCCGTCGCAGAGACACCACATTAATTTGCTCCCGCTCTGCTTCCACATAGCCTTCCTCGTCAGACATGTCGACACAAGCGTACCGACACACCACACACACACAGGGAATGCTCTTTTTGAAGACAGTTCCCCCACAAGGCCCTTTGGAGAGACAGAGAGAGAGTATGCCAGCACACACCCCAGCGCTATAAAACCCAGGAATAACACAGTAACTTAATGTTAACCCAGTAGCTTCTGTATATTGTGTTTTTAGCGCCCAATTATGTGCCCCCCCCTCTCTTTTTACCCTTGTCTACCGTGTACTGCAGGGGAGAGCCTGGGGAGCCTCTTCTCAGCGGAGCTGTGGAGAGAAAATGGCGCTGGTGAGTGCTGAGGGAGAAGCCCCGCCCCCTCGACGGCGGGCTTCTGTCCCGCTAAAATACATATCTTTGTGGCGGGGGCTCATACATATATACAGTGCCCAACTATATATATGAGTACTTTTGCCACCAGAGGTCCATATGCTGCCCAGGGCGCCCCCCCCCCCCCTGCGCCCTGCACCCTTACAGTGACCGGAGTATGTGAGGAGTGTTTGGAGCAATGGCGCACAGCTGCAGTGCTGTGCGTTACCTCATGTGAAGAACGGAGTCTTCTGCCGCCGATTTCGAAGTCTTCTTGCTTCTCAAACTCACCCGGCTTCTGTCTTCCGGCTCTGCGAGGGGGACGGCGGCGCGGCTCTGGGATCGGACGACGAGGGTGAGATCCTGTGTACGATCCCTCTGGAGCTAATGGTGTCCAGTAGCCTAAGAAGCAGGACCTATCTTTAGAGCGTAGGGCTGCTTCTCTCCCCTCAGTCCCACGATGCAGGGAGTCTGTTGCCATCAGAGCTCCCTGAAAATAAAAAACCTAACAAAATACTTTCTTACAGCAAGCTCAGGAGAGCTCACTGAAAAGCACCCAGCTCGTCTGGGCACAATATCAAACTGAGGTCTGGAGGAGGGGCATAGAGGGAGGAGCCAGAGCACACCAGATCCTAAATTCTTTCTTAAAGTGCCCATGTCTCCTGCGGAGCCCGTCTATCCCCAATGGTCCTTACGGAGTCCCCAGCATCCACTAGGACGTTAGAGAAATACTGACATAATGTATTTAAAAAGGGATATTACTATCCCACTGTTTCACATGGAACAGCAGATCAGCTATACACTCCACATATCGGAATCTTTTTGGGAGATAAACTTATTACTAAGGGAGTAATTCAGACCTGATCGTAGAAGAGTGAAAAAACGCACATCTACGATCAAATTATTTGACATGGGGAGGGACGCTCAGCACAGGTCAAGTTCACCCCCGCAAGCCGGGTCCTGCCCCCACCCCTTACACAAACGAAAGCACTGCACGAGGCGATGCTTTTGCATGTTTCGAGTAGCCGTCTGCCTACGCAGCCTAGCTGCAAAGGCAGACGGCTACCGACCATGTTTTGGGTCACAGCGGATGCGTGTAATGTCACGCAGCCGGCGCGACACGCCCCAACAATGTTCCGACACGCCTCCATTGTCCGGACCATGCCCCTTAAACGGAGCGTTAACACCCACAAAATGCGGCGTCAACGCCCCGTCCCCATCAGATCTTAAACTGCGTTCTGAAGAAAACGCAGTTTAGGACCTTGCACATGCGCATACCGGCGTACGAGCATGTGCAGATGTGCAAAAATCACTTCAAATCCATTTTACAAGTGTTATATACGTTATCCCTTTTGGGTGATACATAAAGGCACCTACAATATATCTAGTTATGTCCCTGGACCTGCTCATTGTAGTGTGGTATAAAATAAACAGGAGGGAACAATACTATTACATAATATGAAATGGGGCGCTGTAATGTGGCAATATATGAAGTGGAGGCACTGTAATGTGGCACAATATGAAGCTGAGGAACTACAGTATAATGTGACACAATATGACCTGGGACACTGTAATGTGGCACAATATTAACTGGGGAAACTGTAATGTGGCACAATATGAACTGGTGGCACTGCAATGTGGCACAATATGAACTGGGGGTACTGCAATGTGGCATGATATGTACAGGCGGCACTAATGTGGCATAATATAAACTGGGGATACTTTATGCCATAATGTGAATTGAGGGTACTGTGTTGCATAATGTGTACTGGCAGCCATACAATGTGACATCATGTGAACCAGGGCACTACTATGAATCGTAAAATAAACTAGGACACAATTGTGGGGCATAACATTACCAACTGCTGTGCAGAGGTGTCTCTCTGGAAGCATTGGGACAGAGGCCCAGCTTCAAAATGTTGCTATGGGGCCCACAAAGCACTGGCTACGCCCCTGTCTGTAAGCACGGAGCATGCAATTTCTTATTAGTCATATGGATTAACAAACTATTTCAGTGGACATTTTAAAATGGAAATGCAATGTATCTGAGGATAGCTGAGAGCACACTTTTATGCAACTGTACCTAGAACAGCCGTTATGGCACAATTACAAATATAGGGGGAAAGGGGTGGTTGGCCCTCGCTAACTTGGGGAACTCATGCCCTCAACTCGAATCTTAGTGTTAGAGACCTGGTCATGGTTGGTGGGCCCAGTAGTGCTTGGTACTATAGAGTGTACATCTGCATTTTATTTTGTCTGGATCTACAAGGCTCAGCATGATAGCACCTCTTTTTATGATTCTAATTAGGGAGTACAGTCCAAAGCACCCCCCTTCCCCACCCCCATCATGTGTGTTTCATATTGGTATATATCACTCCATGTGTGCACATTCATACATTATGCTGTCTATAAGGGTTGGGTATGGATTACGGGGGAGCGGACAAGCGCAACGAGTCCCCTTGCAGCTGTCTGGCTGTCGGGATCCCGGAATCAGTCTCCTGATCGCCAGTATCCGGACTGCCGGGATATCATACTGAATCTGTGTTGTGTCAAATTATTTACCTTTTTACCTCAAAGGAAGAGCCCTAAGGAGAGTGAGAAGCTATCCAAGGAGACCTAGGGCCCTTTGGAATAGAGTTAGCCTATACCTGCAAACCTTACATATTTAACATAGAGTGGGCGGAGCTTGGCCTGTCATCCCAGCATTTACAGCACTGAGCAGGGCAGCATCAGAGACGGGACAGGGCAGAGAAGGAGGGGGAAAATTCTTCTCAGCGCCAGACTTTTGACAGCATCAACCCGGAGAAGGCCCGCCCGGATTTGCGGCCTAACTAAGATTGGCAGTGGTGGGCGGAGCATCTCCTGTTGTAAGTCTAATTAGTTTACCAGGAAGTCCTTCAAAATTAAAGTTATACGCACAGTAGTAATTGAAATTCCACAGCGAAGCACGTGTATTCTGCTAATATATATATATATATATAAATATATATATATATATATATTTTACACACAAGGATACTCTCTGTAGTTTGTCTATCGGTAGTGCATATACTAGACTGTGCAATCCGTCAACCCGTTTGTGGTATAACAATAATTTATTACATATGAATATTTAAAAATATTCAAACTGGAGATAAATGGCAGAGTGAAAACATATAAACCCATTATAGGGTAGTCCCGTAAGGTTCAAGCGATTGAACTCGCAGCTTCCTGTTGGTCTGTGGAGTTACGTCTCTATCTGGCAGACATCTTTGGCTGATATAAAAGTCTTACATAAAAACACAAAAGGGCAGTTTATGATGATAAGCTCCAATGTCAAAGACATAATGAGGCCCGATAGGTTACTGGGCATTCTATAATACATAGCAGAACATATCGCATCAGCCTGTGATATTTCTGCTTGTAACCCACTGCCTACACCTTACAGATTCTCCAATAATTACAGACTGTTTTATATGCTTCTCTAGTCTGATATGATGGCAAAACAGTCTAATCCCTTCTCTCAAATGTCACCTTTTTTTAAAAATATTAATTTTGATGTTTACTATGGGCAGAAATACATTCTACATAGGTAGAATTAGGACACTTTCTACATATCTTACATAGTTTACAATTCGAGCAAGATGAAACGTTCATATACATCAACTGCCATAATGTAGGTGTAGGTGTAGAGGACTAAGCTCAGCTGCACAATTGTGACATCACAGTTACAATTGTGACATCACAGATACTGCTGACATCACACAGCTACTTACACAGCTGCTGAAGCCCCTGACTATCCGTCTTCAGACGCTCTAGTTTGAAGACACATCTTGTGTTATTTTCTCTAAGAGCCCTGTTCATGTCTTCTGACAAAACATGGGAGCTATAAAGAGGAAGAAAGCACCAAAAAATGTATGGAGATACAGAGAGAAGAGACAGAAAAGAAAGAAGCACCTAAAAAAGCAGAACGGCAGAGGAAAGCAGGCAGGCCAGACAAACTCAGCAGCCAACAGAAGGGTAAGAAGATTTGTTGCAAGAGTTCAGAGAGCCTGGAATAGATTGGCAGCATTTCTGGAAAAGAAACGAGACCAGTTTATAAGAACGTGTACCAGACAAAGGAGAAACGCTGACATTGCCGAAGATCCAGGGGAAGGGTGTAGCCATTGGGCAGCCCCGACTACCCTTTCAGAGAAAAAGATCACTAACTGGCACAGATTTGCTGCATTTCTAAATAAGAAAAAAAAACAATTCATAACAGCATTTAGAAGAGGCCAACCAGGCGCTAGGCCAACTAGCCACCAAAGCACAGTCACCGCCCCCTTAACAGTGGACAAATTTACATTCCACTCAGTACTTGGAGAGGGAGGCTACGGAAAAGTGGTGCTGGCAACAGATGCTCTTCGCAGGGAAAAAGTGGCCATTAAGATCTTAAAGAAGAGAGCCCTTATAGAGGAAGACTTGGTTGAGTGTCAGGTCCTTCAAATGGCACATCAGAGCAATTTTCTTATTCATGGATATGCAGCCTTCCAAACACATCATTATCTATACTGTGTAATGGAACTGGCTGGCGGAGGGGATCTGTTCAAGTTTTTGAATCAGACATCAGAGCTGGACCTTCCCGCGATAAAATTTATTGCGGCGGAACTGGTATGCGGACTGCAGTTCATGCATTCTAAGGGAATGATCCACAGAGACATCAAACTGGATAATATTCTACTGACCACAGAAGGACATGTGAAGATCACAGACTTTGGTCTATCCCTACTGAATGTGTTTGGAGAAACTGACATCAAAGACTTTGGCGGGACACCTGGCTATAATGCGCCAGAAATGATTAACCGCCATCCATACACTGCAGGTGTGGACTGGTTCGCATTTGGTTCTATATTATATCGACTCACTGCAGGATCGTTCCCTTTCCCTGGAGAGTCAGCGGCCGAGATAAAAGCAAAGATCCTTGCAGAGGAACCAGCGTACAAAAGCCTTACTGATGGTGAAACAAGGGACATTTTATCCAAACTCCTGTGCAAGGACCAGTCCCTCCGGCTCGGGGTAAATGGCAATGTCCGAGAACACCCCTTCTTCTCGTCTATTAACTGGGCAAAGATAGAGACTGGTAAAACAGCATCCCCTCTCACACTGCTCAAGTACTCTATGGATTTAGATACACAGAAAATTCCTGTGCCCCATAGTGAAGCCCTGAAACAGCCAATTCCTGACACGCACCAGAGGCTATTTGAGAACATACAATTTGTATGCCCCGTGTGGAGTGAAATGTACCACAATGTGCCAATGCAATCAGATATAACACCATAGACCCGCACTAGTGTGAAACAGAAACATCTACAATCCTTAAAACATCTGGATTCTGCTGCATCAGCTGCCTGCTCACACCTCAGCTGCATCCCTAGGGATGCATTGTCTGCCCCTACCTCAGTTACATCTCAGGAGGTGCACTGTCTGCCACCTACAGTGTAATGGTGTGCTGGACATATATACGCTAGGGTAGGGCCTTGCAGAAAATTGGGGTCCCTTGACGATGGGCTGCAAGCTTAAATGTTTTGATCAAAATATGAGAAAGTCTCCTCTATTTTATGTGCTACATGCACACAGGTTTGCAGTATATTATTGTTAGCACCAACAGCAAAAGCTTGTTTTGTATACAGATGTGTCCTCATATACTTGGGACAGCGCAGCATATTGGAGTGCGTGTGATCGCACGCTTCTGCTATGCCACAGACTGGAATAGGAGCCAGCATGCGCATGTGCCCGACACCCATTTACTTCAATGGTACCCGGCTGCAAGCTTAAATATTTTGATCAAAACATGACCAAATCCCCAATGTTTTATTTGCTACATACAGATTTACAGTATATTATTGTTAGTGTAGATAGGAAACGTCTTTGTTTTGTATACAAATTAATACTGCCACGCAGCTGGTACCATGTACAAGATGCATATCAGCTCTGCCAAATACCTCAGGTGAGTTATCTGTATAAATATGTATCATTGTGACAAAATTATAACAATACTATATAAATGTAAGTAGCAGCTGAATCTACCTTCTTTGGAGTAAGCTGCCATCCTAGTCCACATACAAATGTGGACCCACCGACTTCCCCAGTTATATCATGCTCCCCCAGCACCCTGTACATACTTGTGCTGCTGACAGCAGTGGCACGGGTACAGACACTTCCGCTCCCTCTGAGAGCAGCAGCATAGGAAAGTTTCCCTGCAGCTGCACACGCTGTCTATCTGACTGGTCGCATCCTGTGCGACCAGATCAGATAAAACACTTGCTGGTGTGGTTGTATCTGATGCGTCCATGCCAGGCAAGTGGTTAAAGGACACAGGTAACCAAAATGTGGGAGATACTCTGTTGGAAGCTCTTTATTTGTTTTCAGGTTGAACAGACATTTACTGATCCATTCAATCATCGTGATGTTTACAGGGTGACGCTCAGGTCATCATCATGTAAAATGGCGTTATAGGGGACTAGATTTGTTTCTGCTTACCCAGGAACAAGGTCTTTCATATCAACCTGGTACAAGAAATTAGCCAAAACTTAATACGAAGACCACAAGAACAGGACAGCGTTTCCAAACTTGAGTCATCGGGGAACACTAATAGATCATGTTTTCTACTCACAGAATCACGTGTGAAATAATGAGCCCCGCCTGTGGAAATATTTAACACCTGGGCTCCATCAAAGTGAACTGGAAAACATGCACTGTGAGTGTGTCCTGAGAACTGGAGTTGGGAAACCCTGACACAGGAAAAATGGGATTCCTAAAAAGTATTTTAAGCAACAGAGGTCTCATATGACACCAGACTGAAGTAGCCCATAGGACGCAAACATACAGCCCCTAAAGTTGAGTACACACTAGACTATGGGTCTTCAACCTGTGGCCCTCTAGCTGCTGTGGAACTACACATCCCAGCATGCCCTGTCTCGGTTTTAGCAAACTTTGGCAGGGCATGCTGGGCTGTATAGTTCCACAGCAGCTGGAGGGCCACAGGTTTAAGACGCATGTGCTAGACGATATGCTCCATGAGCGATATGGTCCGTGTTTGCCCTTGAACACTCAACGATATCGCTAATGATATCATTCAGTAACGTCATCCTGTCATCACCCCGAACATACAGTTCTAACCATATCATCAGATTGACCTGCATGTACAAAGGACATTGTTAATGACACGCAGGAGCAGGCACTGTTAACGAAATTGGGGTCATTCCAACTTGATCGCTCGCTATTTTTGCAGGGCTGCGAGCAGATAGTCGCCGCCTATAGGGGAGTGCATGTTTGCTTTGCAAGTGTGCGAATGCATGTGCAGCCGAACGGTACAAAAAAGTTTTGTGCAGTTTCTGAGTAGCTCAGAACTTACTCAGCCACAGTGATCACTTCAGCCTGTTCTTGTCCGGAATTGACGTCAGACACCCGCCCTGCAAACGCTTGGACACGACTGCGTTTATACAACCACTTCCAGAAAACGGTCAGTTGACACCCCACAAACGCCCTCTTCCTGTCAATCTCCTTGCGATCGGCTGTACAAATGGATTCTTCGTTAAATCCATTGCTCAGCAACGTTCCGCTTTGTACCCGTACAACACGCTAGCACATTGTGGTGCATACGCATGCGCAGTAGTGACCTGATCGCAGAGCAGCAAAAGATCCTAGCATGCGATCAGGTCGTAATGTCCCCAATTGTGCGTGCACAATTGCCTATTATCATAACGATGTGTTATCGTCCACATCGTTCAAAATATCGTCTAGTGTTTACCCAGCTTTACAGTCACCACAGATGAAATGGAAATGGTATGTAAAACCTACACACGATCATTGCAAGAAAACAATGTTTACATATATTATCGTACACTCTCCTTCAGAGTGAATGAAATCACCAAGAGGAGTGGCCACACAGAAGATGAGGATGCACGGAGCAAATCGCTAATGGTGCAAGAACTTCAGGACACCAGAAGCTTTCTCTGTAGCTGCTACGGACATTATTTAAATATACCGGCCCATCCTGGTGACGAAGTGAACAGCTGACCTATCGCAGGTCGGCCATACACACAGAACGATCAGTATCCCATCAGTGAACCATATATTTACCTATCAATTGATTGGTCAATATATCTGTCAGTTTGTACCCAGCACTACTCGATTAGGAATACCTTCAGGTATACCAGAAAATAGACACCTTTCCATACAAATAGAAGCTTCTAATATGCAGAATCATTTAAAGCAGGGTGTGTAGCATAGGCGTAGGAAACGGGGGGGCAGCTCGCTTCCCCCAAACGTAGAGAGGCGCCGATGGTGTACAGGAGGAGCGGAGGAGTGATGTGCGGTCAAGTGAAAGACCGCACAGTACATCCTCCGCTCCGTGCAGTGAACGTCGCAGGCCCGGCGCTACCCGCTCAGCAAGGTCTGCAAAGCAGGGAGGAGCCGGGTCGGAGAGGCGCTTTCCCTGCTCTGCGACCTTGCTGATATGTGCTGCCGTTGCTGACGGCTGCCAGTGCTTGTCACTCTGACAGGCAGCAGCAGCCCCGGCAGCATGAAAAGCGCCCCCCCCCCCCCCCCCCTCTCTACCTCCTTACTGAGGGAGCCGCACAGTCTCCTTCTCTGCTCCAGCCCCAGGCACCCAGCAGCATGTGCTGTCTGGCCACTGCCTTTTCCGCTGTCAGGACTGCCACGTCAGGTGGCTTGAGGACGCTACCCAGCCAGCCAAGGGCATAGATCGAGGGGAGCCAGATATGGGCACTACTGCCTGTACCAGTATAACGCCGGCAAAGTGAGTAACCACAGGTGGCTGCTGAAAGAACACCAGCTGGGATATCCTTCAATCCCCTTTGCTTTGCTTTATTGGCTCCTCCCCATTCCTGTGCCCTGAACAACATTAAACATCTTGGTTTAAATCTAAATTCAAGTAGACTAAAGTATCTTGCCCACCCCCTGCCCCTCCACTTACCCTAATGCTCTCCTCCCGCAGCCTAACCATAACCATCCTCCCCCACAGCCTAAAGGTGGGTACACACTGATAGATATATCTGCAGATCAATTGATCTGCAGATATATCTATGGACTGATCGGGCAGTGTGCTGTGCATACACACTGCCCAATACGTAGGGGACAGACGTCATAAACTGGGCAGGCGTGTACACACGCCCGCCCAGTTCAGCTGTCAATCACCGCCGGCTGCCGCAACATGTGTACAGGCGGTCGGCTGGGGGTGGGGGTGGGGTTTCAGAGTTAAGCTTGGGGGGGCAGGATGGTTAGGGTTAGGCTGTAGGTGCGGTACACACACAGCAATGCGCCAATATATCGGTAGATATATTGGCCGTCGGCTGTGCTGCAGGGCCGACGCGATATGTCTGTGAACAGCGGAGTTCACAGACTTATCGTCCATACACACTGGCCGACGGACCCGCGATATATCGGCCGTTCTATTGAATATATCGGCCAGTGTGTATCCACCTTTACACTAACTGCCCACCCTCTGCAGCCTAACTCTAACCATCCCCCCACAGCCTAACCCTGATCATGCTTCCCCCACAGCCTAACCCTAACTGCCTCCTCCCTCTGCAGCCTAACCCTGACCATCCTTCCCCCACAGCCTAACCCTAACTGCCTCCCCCCTCTGCAGCCTAACCCTGACCATCCTCCCCCTACAGCCTAAGGGCCCGTACACACTGGTCGATATATCGGCCGTTCTCTTGAACGGCCGATATATCGCGGGAGCGTCGGCCAGTGTGTACGGCCAATACGTCTGTGAACTCCGTCGTTCACAGACGTATCGCGTCGGCCGCGCAGCACAGCCAACGGCCAATATATCTACCGATATATTGGCGCGTCGCTGTGTGTGTACGGGGCGGTCGGCCGACCGCCCGTACACATGCTGCGGCGGCCGGCGGTGATTGACAGCTGAACTGGGCGGGCGTGTGTACACGCCCGCCCAGTTCATGACGTCAGTCCCCGACGGATCGAGCAGTGTGTATGCTGAACACACTGCTCGATCCGTCCATAGATATATCTGCAGATCAATTGATCTGCAGATATGTCTGTTAGTGTGTACCCACCTTTACACTAACTGCCCACCCTCTGCAGCCTAAAACCTAACCATCCTCCCCCCACAGCCTAACCCTTGACCATCATTCCCCCACATCCTAACCCTAACTGCCTCCCCTTCTCTGCAGCCTAACCCTGACCATCCTCCCCCCATAGCCTAACCCTAACTGCTTCCCCCTCCAGCCTAACCCTGACCATCCCCCCACAGCCTAACCCTGACCATCCTCCCCCCACAGCCTAACCCTAAATGCCCCCTCTGCAGCGTAACCATCCCCCCACAGCCTAAACATCACCATCCTCCCCACCTACAGCCTAACCCTAACCATCCTGCCCCCCCAAGCTTAACCCTGAAACCCCACCCCAACCCCCAGCCTAACCCTGAACATCCCGCTCCCTGCAGCCTAAGCATCCTATATATGGTAAACGACAGTCGGGGGGGATGGCTCTCCGCATGTTATAATCTGTATATGAATGTTTAATCCACACTTGGATTTAGAGTATCTTATTTATTCTAATAAAGCTATTTGTATAGGCCCCTTCCCTCACTCTCCCTGTACCTCCCCCCTCAGTGCCCCTGCCTTCACCCTCCCTTTAACACCCCATCAGCGTCCATGCCCTCACCCTTCCTGTAACTCCCGGTCAGCATCCCCGCCGTCACCCTCCATGTAACTCCCCCTCAGCATCCCCGCCGTCACCCTCCCTTTAACTCCCCCTCAGCATCCCTGCCGTCACCCTCCATGTAACTCCCCCTCAGCAACCCTGCCGTCACCCTCCCTGTAACTCCCCCTCAGCATCCCCGCCGTCACTCTTCATGTAACTCCCCGTCAGCATCTCTGCCGTCACCCTTCATGTAACTCCCTGTCAGCATCCATGCCCTCACCCTCCCTGTAACTCCCCCTCAGCATCCCTGCCCTCGCCCTCCCTGTAACTCCCCCTCAGCATCCCTGCCGTCACCCTCCATGTAACTCCCCGTCAGCAACCCTGCCGTCACCCTCAATGTAACTCCCCCTCAGCAACCCTGCCGTCACCCTCAATGTAACTCCCCCTCAGCATCCCTGCCGTCACCCTCCATGTAACTCCCCCTCAGCAACCCTGCCGTCACCCTCCCTGTAACTCCCCCTCAGCATCCCCGCCGTCACTCTTCATGTAACTCCCTGTCAGCATCCATGCCCTCACCCTCCCTGTAACTCCCCCTCAGCATCCCTGCCCTCGCCCTCCCTGTAACTCCCCCTCAGCATCCCTGCCGTCACCCTCCATGTAACTCCCCGTCAGCAACCCTGCCGTCACCCTCAATGTAACTCCCCCTCAGCAACCCTGCCGTCACCCTCAATGTAACTCCCCCTCAGCAACCCTGCCGTCACCCTCAATGTAACTCCCCCTCAGCATCCCTGCCGTCACCCTTCATGTAACTCCCCGCCGTCAGCATCTCTGCCGTCACCCTTCATGTAACTCCCCGTCAGCATCCATGCCCTCACCCTCCCTGTAACTCCCCCTCAGCATCCCTGCCCTCACCCTCCCTGTAACTCACCCTCAGCATCCCTGCCCTCACCCTCCCTGTAACTCCCCCTCAGCATCCCTGCCCTCGCCCTCCCTGTAACTCCCCCTCAGCATCCCTGCCGTCACCCTCCATGTAACTCCCCCTCAGCAACCCTGCCGTCACCCTCAATGTAACTCCCCCTCAGCATCCCTGCCGTCACCCTTCATGTAACTCCCCGTCAGCATCTCTGCCGTCACCCTTCATGTAACTCCCCGTCAGCATCCATGCCCTCACCCTCCCTGTAACTCCCTCTCAGCATCCCTGCCCTCACCCTCCCTGTAACTCACCCTCAGCATCCCTGCCCTCACCCTCCCTGTAACTCCCCGTCAGCATCTCTGCCGTCACCCTTCATGTAACTCCCCGTCAGCATCTCTGCCGTCACCCTTCATGTAACTCCCTGTCAGCATCCATGCCCTCACCCTCCCTGTAACTCACCCTCAGCATCCCTGCCCTCACCCTCCCTGTAACTCCCACGGCCACTACTATCAGTCACCTCATCGCCAGCACTGCACTGGTCACTGCTAGTGCTTGATCTACTCTCCCTGCTACATGGGGCACGTGGTGGGAAACTAGAGTGACATGGGAGAGCTGAAGTGATAATTTTGCTGTTCTGTGTTCAAATAGTCGCCATCTCCAGGGGGAGTGTATATTTGCCGTGCAAGTGTGCGATTGCATGTGTACGCCGAGCTGCAAAAATACATTAAAATCCACTTAGTGCAGCCTCTGTGCAGCCCAGTACTTACTCCTACAGTGTGATGAGAACAGGCTGATCGGGGCCGGAGCTAACCTCAAACACCCTCCCTGAAAACGCTTGTCACTCGCCTGCGTTTTTCCGGACACTCCCAGTTAACGGTCAGTTACCACCCACAAACGGCTTCCTCCTGTCAATCACCTTGTGAACACCCGTGCAAACAGATTTTTCGCACCATCTCGTCGCTGACCAGCGATGGTCTTCGTTGCGGTGCATGCGGTTAGTACCTGATCGCCCGCTGTGTGAAAACGTACAGCAGCGATCAGATCTGAATGACCCCCTTAGTGTGGATCTGGCCTTCTTAATGTATTTCATGTGGATCTGGCCTTTAGCGATTCAGCAATTTAGGGGCACCAAAACAAGATTATATCTTTATCCCCCCGAACATAAAATCGTTCTGATGCCCCTGGTGTGCAGTAGTCCTTATATTCAACAAGTTTCCCTAATGACCACTTAAGTAGTGACATCAGAAGTCACTGAATATAAACAATGACATCACAGCTCATAGTCTACACAATTAGTAATCAATGGAGTATAAACAGCGAATAAATATCTTGTGTGTTTTGCTAAAACACGGCCTTCTAAATATATTGTACATTAAACTTTACTACAGCGCAATGGAGACATCTATTGGCCCTAAACTGAAAATGCATTTTAGAGAATATTCTACACATTAAAAGGTGCATACACACTTGCCGAGAAAGTAAAGGACGTCGCTCATTTTCACCCTTCCTGAATGACGTAGTTTACTTTCTCGGCAAGTGTGTATGCCGGCGACGGTGAGCGATTCGCGGCCCCACGGGTCATTTACGACCCTCGCTGTCAGCCGTGTATGCAGCTCAATTTGGACTTTCGTCCAAGAGCTGCATGCACGTCCCGGCCACGGCATGACCCAGGAGGGGAAACACTAGGCAACGTCGCTCATAGAGCATGTCGCCTAGTGTGTACCCACCTTTAAACAGTTCTTTGAGCAGAAAACAATTATACATATACCACAAATTTTTTTATCAATAACCATGTTGAAAAAAACGAGAATTTAAAATTGTTAACATGTAAAAACAAATGCAGACATTTTATATAGACACATTTAGCTGGGCCTGTATATTGTGTAAACTATACATACAATACAGTATTTTATAGTTTTTAAATGTTGAAAGTATAAAAATTGCAGACATCTAGAATATAGATGTGCCCTTAGTAAGTTTTGCTAAAATCAAGCAAAACCCCCATGTATCTCCGTGTAATGGATACAGTGGTGTGCCATGCTATCAGTATATCCAGTAATGCAGGCATTCCCAACCGATCACGCACAGTGTAGTTTTTAGGGATATCCAGGCTTCAGCACAAATTGCATGAGTGTGCATAACCCGTGTCGCTGGTTGGTGTAAAAGGGTCGAGTTGGAATAATCCGGGTCGAGTGACCCGGTATTCCAACTCGGGTAGTTTGCAGGGTTGATCACGGGTTCAACCCGCAAATTGTGCAGTGTAAACGGGAGCGGGGTCGCATCGACCCAGCTTCCCTTTCACAGTGATGTACAGGTGGCGCTTGGAGATCATGTGATTTCCAAGCGCTGCCCCCGACGCCCCACCAGCAACGTTACCAACCCGGCAATATGCCGGGTTGGTGACTGAAGTGGGAGAGGGGGCTGACGTGGGTTGCAGCCGGGTAGCACCCGTGTCAGGCTTTTGGATGTGACCCGCAATTTTAGTGTAAAAGTGGTATAAGTCACCCGTGCTCAAGAATATCACTAAAATCTGGACTGTTAGGGGGTCCTGGGGACTGGGGTTGGGAATGCCCGCAGTAATGGATACAATGACATGCCATGCTGTCAGTATATTATGAGTTCTCGCAAAGCATGCCTACTCTATATTATATATGTATGCCTACTCTATATTATATATGTAAAGAAATACTTAACATAACACATTCACCTGCACAGAATTCATACAAATAGATTAAAAATAGTAGCAACATATTTGCAGATAAAGTAGCAAAGTACCTTAATACCAGCCAACACTGCGGTCTTTCCTTAAGACTAACAATGTGGCTAAACAAAAAAAATTTGGATTTTAATACATACCAGTAAATCCTTTTCTCGAAGTCCATAAGGTATTTTGGGGACACATTAGTACGATAGGTATAGACGGGGTCTGTCTCTTCCCCTCTATGCCCCCTCCCACAGGCAGTTATAGGTAAAACAGCGCCCGAAGGAGTAATGACATACTTGAGAGAAGGAACATAACAACAATAAGTGTGGTGAGATTTACACACCAGCACACCATAACATAACCGGGCCAGCAACGGCTGGCAACATAACAGCAACAGCTGAACAGGTAACACAGAACAGAGAACCTGCAGAAAGTCACAGCACAAAGGGCGCGCGCTGGGGACAATATCCCTTATGGACTGCGAGAAAAGCATTTACCGGTAGCTATTAAAATCCTATTTTCTCTAGCATCCATAAGGGATATTAGGGACACATTAGTACGATGGGGATGTCCCAAAGCTTCCAGAACGGGGTGGGAACCTGCGGAGACATCTGCAGCATCGCCTGCCCAAACTGGGTATCCTATTTGGCAAGGGTATCAAATTTATAGAACTTCACAAAGGTCTTCTTCCCCGACCAGGTAGCAGCGCAGCATAGTTGCAGGGCCGAGACTCCATTGGTAGCCGCCCAGTATGAGCGTACCGATCTTGTAGAGTGGGCCTTCAGAGACTTAGGAATAGGTAAGGCTGCCGACACATAGGCCTGTTGGATAGTAAGTCGAATCCAATGAGCAATGGACTTCTTTGAAGCAGGACAACCCTTTTTCTGCGCATCATAGAGCACGAACAAGGAATCCGTCTTTCTGATCCGAGCCGTCCTCTTGACATAGATCTTCAAGGCTCGCACTGCATCCAATGCCTCCGGAGGGGCAGAAGTGCCATAACTGGACGGAATCACAATACGTTGATTCAAGTGAAACGCGAAGACCACCTTCGGCAGGAACTGCTGTCTATTCCTGAGCTTCGATCTGTCCTCGTAAAAGACCAAGTATGGACTTTTACACGATAAGGCCCCCAATTCCGAGACACGTCTAGCAGAAGCCAGGGCCAGTAACATCACCATCTTCCACGTGAGGTACTTGTCTTCCACCGTCATCAGAGGTTCAAACCAGGAGGACTGCAGAAAACGTAACACCACATCCAAAACCCAAGGTGCCGTAGGCAGCACAAACGGAGGTTGTATGTGAAGCACCCCTTGGCAAGAAGGTCTGAACTTCTGGCAATAGAGCCAACTTCTTCTGGAAGAAGACGGAAAGAGCTGAAATCTGGACCTTAATGGATACCAGACGTAAGCCTTTATCCACTCCAGTTTGCTGGAGACTAAGGAATCTTCACAAGTGGAAGTCTGCAGATGGATATGTGCATTCCTCGCACCAGGAAACATATCTCCGCCAGATATGATGATAGTGTTTTGACGTCACAGGTTTTCTGGCTTGCACCATAGTGGCAATGACCTTTTTGGAAAACCCTTTGTGAGCTAGGATGTTCCGCTCAACCTCCATGCCGTCAAACGAAGTCACCGTAAGTCCGGGTAGACGAACGGTCCTTGCTGAAAAAGATCCCTTCTTAGTGGCAGAGGCCAAGGGTCTTCTACGGACATGTCCAGGAGAGCCGTGTACCATGCTCTTTGGGGCCAATCCGGGGTAATCAAGATTGCTTGCACTCCTTGATGCCTGATCCTCTTGAGATCCTTTGGGATCAACAGAATCGGAGGAAATAGGTAGACCAGCTGGTAAGGCCAAGGAGATGTCAGCGCATCCACCGCATCCACCGCACTCACCTGAGGGTCTCTGGTCCGTGCGCAATAGCAGTGAAGCTTCTTGTTGAGGTGAGTTGCCATCATGTCGATCTGTGGGCATCCCCACCGGTCAATGATCTGTTGAAACACCTGAGGGTGGAGTCCCCACTCCCCCAGGTGGATATCGTGGCAACTCGGGAAGTTGTCCACTCCCGGAATGAAGATTGCGGACAGTGCTCTCGCATTTCTTTCCGCACAGAGGAGTATCCTTGACACCTCGCATGCAGGCCCTGCTTTTTGTTCCTCCTTGTCGACTGATGTACGCCACGGCCGTGGCATTGTCCAACTGAACCTGGATTGCCAGATTCCAGAGCAGAGGGGAGGCCTGAATCAAAGCATTGTAGATAGCCCGAAATTCCAGTGTGTTGATCAGAAGTAGGGCCTCTTGGGCAGACCACCTGCCCTGGCACTGTGCCTCTGGGTGACAGCTCCCCATCCTCTTAGACTCACATTTGTCGTGAGGAGGACCCAATCCTGGATCCTGAAGTGTCGACCTTCCAGTAGTTTGGAAGACTGTAGCCACCACAGGAGAGAAATCCTGGCCTGGGGTGACAGCTGAATCATCCGCTGCATCTGGAGATGGGAACCGGACCATTTTTTCAGGGTGTCCACATGGAAGGGTCTGGCATGGAACCTTCGATATTGTATCGCCTCGTACGAGGCCACCATCTTTCCCAACAATTTTAAGCAAAGATGAATGGATATTCGAGCAGGTCAGAGAACCATGCAAACCATTTCCTGGAGCGTTCTCGCTTTGTCCTCTGGGAGGAATACTCGTTGTGCTACAGTATACAGTAGCATACCCAGAAACAGGAGCCGCTGAGACGGGTCCAAGTGGGACTTCTGGAGATTCAGGATCCACCCGTGGAAGGACAGAAGTTGTATCATACGATCTATATGGAGCAGGAGAAGCTCACAGGAATTTGCTTTTATCAGGAGATTGTACAGATAAGGGACAACGTTGACCCCCTGGACTCTGAGCTGAAACATCATTTCCGCCATCACCTTCGTGAACACCCTCGGAGCAGTAGACAGGCCGAAGGGTAACGCCTGGAACTGGCAGTGATCGTTCAGCAGGGTGAACCTCAGATAGGTCTGATGAGGAGGCCAAATCGGGATATGGAGATAGGCGCCCTTGATATCCAGGGATACCAGGAATTCCTGTGGTTCCAGGCCTGCGATCACCACTCTTAAAGATTCCATCTTGAATTTGAAAACCTTCAGGTAAGGATTCAAGGACTTCAGATTCAAAATGGGTCTCACAGACCCGTCTGGTTTTGTTACTACGAATAGGCTGGAGTAGTAACGTTGTCCCTGTTGATGCAGGGGCACTGTAACAATGACCTGGGACTGGACCAACTTTGTGATGGCCAGCAGCAGCGTAACACGCATATTTTCCAAAGCTGGTAAGCTTGATTTGAAAAATCGTTGGAGAGGAGCACTGTCAGCTTGCAACCCTGAGAGATGAGGTCTCTTACCCAGACATCCTGGCAGGAATCTTCCCAGATGTGGCTGAAACGACGTAACCGAGCTCCCACCACGAGATCCTCTCGGGGTGGGCGGGCACCGTCATGCTGAAGCTTTTGCGGAAGCTGAACTGGTGCTCTGTTCCTGAGAGCCGGCAATGGCTGGTTTCTTAGGCTTACCTCTGGTGCCTCTAGCTGCGTTGGAGGCACCCCTGGTCCTAGATCGAAATCTGGTGGACCGAAAGGACTGGGTAGACGGTCCCGGGTAGGTATGTCTTCCCAGAGGGAATAAACGTGGATTTCCCAGCAGTAGCCTTGGAAATCCATGCGTCCAATTCACCTCCAAAGAGCCATTCACCTGTAAAGGAAGAGATTCCACATTACGTTTGGAGTCAGCATCTGCATCCACTGACGCAACCATATGGCTCTGCGTGCAGATACAGCCATAGCAGTGGTCCTAGCATTAATATTGACAATTTCTTTTAGGGAGGCACAGAGGACTCTAGCAGTGTCCTGAATGTGTTTGAGGAAAGTTGCTGTAGTAACCAGGATCATATCCCCCGAGAGACCCACCTGAATTTGAGTAGCCCAGGAATGAATTGAATGTGTCATCCTGCAACCTGCAATGACTGGTCTTTGAGATACACCCGCAGCAGTGTAGATAGATTTCAGTGTGGCCTCAATTTTCTTGTCCCCCGGGTTCTTTACCGTAAAGGATCCTGGGGCAGGGAGTACCGCCTTCTTGGAAAGGCGAGAGACAGAGACATCTACAGCTGGAGATTCTTCCAAGAACTTTCTGCCTTCAGTGGCAAAGGGGAAGGTATGCAAAAATCGTTTTGACAACCGATATTTTTTTATCAGGAGTTTTCCCGGCTAATTTAAACAAATCATCTAATTCCTTGGAATCAGGAAAAGTGACTGTCAGTTTGTCTTGTGGGAGGAAAAATGACTGCTGATTTGTAGCGTCCTCCAGGGGCAGCTTTAGCACATCCCTTATAGCCAAAATGAGGGGTTCAATACCGTGTGCAGGGGTGAAGTACCCACTTATAGGGTCCACATCATCCCCATCATCCTGTATATCATCAGAATCTGATAGGAGTGCAGGTAAAGCACGTTTATGTGCACCTGTAGTAGACAGTGGGGGATGGGGGGCATCAGCCCTGGCAGCTAGGCTTGCCACCGCTTGTTGCAGTTCTTGTGTTTTATTGGCATTAGCAGTTAACTGAGATTACATATCAGACATCATAGTTTTGATAGCCCCCAGCCAGGAGGGCTCGTGACTGTCCCCCACATTGTCAGCATTTTGTGATGACTGACTACACTGCTCACATGATAAGGAGCCAGATGAGGGAGGGGAGAATCTGGCATTACATACACTGCATAATTTTTATTTCACCATTATGGAGTAACACACAATAACACATACAACACAGACTGAGTTACAAACAAGCCTGCCCTATTGCATGTGAGAGGAGACAAATAGTAAGAGAGAACACCAGCACACCACCACTGCAGAGCCCCAGTGAGGCTGTCAGCATTTTTATATACATATATCAGTTAAACTGTTTCTAACTAGGATTCCCCTAGAGGAATATTGTGCACAAATAGCAGTTCTCCCCCTACTCAAACACCCCGTAACAGTGATCCAGCGTGTGACAGACCGGAGAAGCTGTGTGAGGCTGCTGCTGTTTATGCAGAGGAAGGCGCCAAAATGCCGCTGAGCCCGCTCTGATATAGCTCCGCCCCCCGTAATGGCGCCGGAGCTACTGTTACATATTTATACTGGCTATGTCTTCTAAATGCGCTGTGGTGTCACATAAATGTTAAATACAGCTAATGTCAGCCAGTGTCACGCTACAGCGGGTCCCCCACAGGAGTGACCCGCATGCCTCACCCGCGTTTTTGCCGCACCATGAACTGGGAGACCCCCCTAGCGGGGCCCCCGGTGTGTACTCACCACGACGATCACCTTCAGGCAGCGTTAGGGGGTGTGCGGCATGCTGCGACTGTGACAGCTAAGGCGCAGTGCCTCGCTGAACAAACAGCCTCTCAGGACAGTGGTCCTGCAGCAGGGAAGCAGCTCTGCACCTCACGAGGCCGGTGACCATTCTCCCTTTAACTCCCACGGCGCAGGTATGCTGTTGCCCAAACAGCATACCGAAAATAATAAAGTTTTAAAATAAATTAAAGAAATCTCTCTGGAGTTCCAGAGTGTGTATCCTCTCCTGAGGGCACTTTTTTCTAAACTGCCTGTGTGAGGGGGCATAGAGGGGAGGAGCCAGCACACCCAGTGGAAGAAATTTAAAGTGCACTGGCTCCTTTGGACCCCGTCTAAACCCATCGTACTAATGTGTCCCCAATATCCCTTATGGATGTTAAAGAAATCATGTTGTACATATAATAAAGTGGCCTAGAGACAAGCACTGTATTTAGTAGTATTATTATTATTATTAACAGTTTCTTATTTAGCGCAGCATATTCCGTTGCGTTTTACAATTAGAACAACAGTAATAGAGCAAAACTGGGTAAAAACAGACAGACAGAGGAAGGAAGGCCCTGCTCGCTAGCTTACAATCTATTAGGGAAATAGGCATTGATACACAAGGATAGATGTTACCTATTGCATAATGGTCCACCAGATTGCTAAATTCTTAATGGGTTGTATGATATGATCACTCAACAATTTTGGCCAAGGGTCAGGAGGGTGTGAGAGTAAAGAAAGACAAAATATGTGAGCGTAAAGAAAGACAAATGTACTGTGTACTGTACAGACAGGATGTAATTAGATAGGGAAGCATTGAAGGTTTAGGCGGGTGGGTCTGGAATTTGATAGGCTTGTCTGAAGAGGTGCGTTTTCAGGGAACGTTTAAAGGTTTGGAGGCTAGAGGTGAGTCTTATTGTGCATGGGAGGGCATTCCACAGATTGGGAGAAGCTCTGGATAAAGGGGGTCATTCAGACCTGATCTCACGCTAGGTTTTTTGCTGCACTGCAATCAGGTCAGAACTGCGCATGTATATGCACCGCAATGCACAGGCGCGCCACATGGGTACAAAGTGGATCGTTGCTGTGAGATGGATTTTATGAAGAATCCATTCACACAGCCGATCACAAGGAGATTGACAGGAAGAAGGCGTTTCTGTGTGGTAACTAACCGTTTTCAGGGAGTGGTTTGAAAAATGCAGGCGTGTCCAAGTGTTTGCAGGGCGGGTGTCTGACGTCAATTCCTGTCCCGGACAGGCTGAAGTGATCGCAGCGGCTGAGTAAGTCCTGGGCTACTCAGAAACTGCAAAAGATCTTTTTGTACCACTCGGCTGCACATGCGTTTGCACACTTGCACAGCTAAAATACACTTCCCTGTAGGCGGCGACTATCTGATCGCAGTGCTGCAAAAAACTGCTAGCGAGCGATCAGGTCTGAATGACCCCCTAAGTCCTGTAATTTTGAGTGGGAACAGGTAATATGTGTGGATGAGAGACGCAGATCTTGTGCAGAGCAGAGAGGTCGGGTAGAAAGATATTTTGAGATGAGTGAAGAGATGTATGTTGGTGCAGCTTGGTTAATAGCCTTGTATGTAAGTAAAAGTATTTTAGATTTAATACGGTAGAATACAGGTAACCAATGGAAGGACTGACAAAGCGGATCTGTAGACGATGAACGTCTAGCGAGGAAAATTAGCCTCGCAGCTGCATTCAGAATGGATTGTAGTGGTGAGAGCCTATGTTTGGGAAGACCAGTCAGGAGACAATTACAATAATCAATGTGGGAGATAATGAGAGCATGCACCAGAGTTTTTGCTGTGTCTTGTGTAAGATAAGGGCGTATTTTAGATATTTTTCTTATAGGCCCTACACACTGGCCGACATCACTGCACGATATGAACGATCTCATTCATTAATGAACGAGATAACGTTCATATCGTGCAGTGTGGAGGCACCAGCGATGAACGATGCACGGCCCCGCGCTCGTTCATCGCTGGTGCCCCGTCGGCTGTGCATGCAGGCCAATATGGACGATCTCGTCTATATTTGCCTGCAGTTCTATGGAGCCGTGTGACGGGGGGAGTGAAGTAACTTCGCTCCCCCCGTCACTGCCCGTCCGTCGGCCGTATCCGCCGTCGGGCAGCTCGACGGCGGATCGGCCAATGTGTAGGGCCCTTTAGAGGTATAACATGATTTTGAGACAGATTGAATGTGGGGAACAAAGGACAGTTTAGAGTCAAGAATGACACCTAGGCAGCGAGCTTGCGGGGTAGGGATGATTGCTGAGTTATCAACAGTGATAGAGATATCAGGTTGGTAAATACTATTGGACGGTGGAAATATAATTAATAATGTTTTGGAAATATTAAGTTTGAGGTGGCGAGATGTCTCAAGATGAAATGGCAGAAAGACATTCAGTGACACGGCCCAATACAGATGATGACAAATCTGGGGAGGATAGGTAGGTTTGTGTATCATCCGCGTACAGGTGATACTGACATCTGAAAGAGCTGATTAGTTTGCCAAAAGATGTGGTATAGATAGAAAAAAGCAGAGGACCTAAGACTGAGCCTTGCAGTACTGATAGAGGTAGCGAAGAGGCGGTGGAATCACAGGAACGAACACTGAAGGAGCGATTAGATAAGCAGGATGAGAACCAAGAAAGGGCTGTGTCCTGAAGACATCTTATGCATCTTATTTATAGACAAGCACTGTATTTAGTGTCCTATGTATAGACAAGCACTGTATTTAGTGTCCTATGTATAGACGAGCACTGTATTTAGTATCTTGTGTATAGACAAGCACTGTATTTAGTATCTTATGTAGAGACAAGCACTGTATTTAGTATCTTATGTAGAGACAAGCACTGTATTTAGTAACTTATGTATAGACAAGCATTGTATTTAGTGTCCTATGTATAGACAAGCACTGTATTTAGTGTCCTATGTATAGACGAGCACTGTATTTAGTATCTTGTGTATAGACAAGCACTGTATTTAGTATCTTATGTAGAGACAAGCACTGTATTTAGTATCTTATGTAGAGACAAGCACTGTATTTAGTAACTTATGTATAGACAAGCACTGTATTTAGTATCTTATGTAGAGACAAGCACTGTATTTAGTAACTTATGTATAGACAAGCACTGTATTTAGTATCTTATGTAGAGACAAGCACTGTATTTAGTAACTTATGTATAGACAAGCATTGTATTTAGTATCTTATGTAGAGACAAGCACTGTATTTAGTAACTTATGTATAGACAATACTGTATTTAGTATCTTATGTAGAGACAAGCACTGTATTTAGTAACTTATGTATAGACAAGCATTGTATTTAGTATCTTATGTAGAGACAAGCACTGTATTTAGTATCTTATGTATAGACAAGCACTGTATTTAGTATCTTATGTATAGACAAGCATTGTATTTAGTATCTTATGTAGAGACAAGCACTGTATTTAGTATCTTATGTAGAGACAAGCACTGTATTTAGTATCTTATGTAGAGACAAGCACTGTATTTAGTGTCCTATGTATAGACAAGCACTGTATTTAGTATCTTATGTAGAGACAAGCACTGTATTTAGTGTCCTATGTTTAGACAAGCATTGTATTTAGTATCTTATGTAGAGACAAGCACTGTATTTAGTATCTTATGTAGAGACAAGCACTGTATTTAGTATCTTATGTAGAGACAAGCACTGTATTTAGTATCTTATGTATAGACAAGCACTGTATTTAGTATCTTATGTAGAGACAAGCACTGTATTTAGTATCTTATGTATAGACAACCACTGTATTTAGTGTCCTATGTATAGACAAGCACTGTATTTAGTATCTTATGTATAGACAAGCACTGTATTTAGTATCTTATGTAGAGACAAGCACTGTATTTAGTATCTTATGTATAGACAAGCATTGTATTTAGTATCTTATGTAGAGACAAGCACTGTATTTAGTATCTTATGTATAGACAAGCACTGTATTTAGTATCTTATGTATAGACAAGCATTGTATTTAGTATCTTATGTATAGACAAGCATTGTATTTAGTATCTTATGTATAGACAACCACTGTATTTAGCATCTTATGTATAGACAACCACTGTATTTAGCATCTTATGTATAGACAAGCACTGTATTTAGTATCTTATGTAGAGACAAGCACTGTATTTAGTATCTTATGTATAGACAAGCATTGTATTTAGTATCTTATGTATAGACAACCACTGTATTTAGCATCTTATGTATAGACAAGCACTGTATTTAGTATCTTATGTATAGACAAGCACTGTATTTAGTATCTTATGTATAGACAAGCACTGTATTTAGTATCTTATGTATAGACAAGCACTGTATTTAGCATCTTATGTAGAGACAAGCACTGTATTTAGTATCTTATGTAGAGACAAGCACTGTATTTAGTGTCCTATCTATAGACAAGCACTGTATTTAGTATCTTATGTATAGACAAGCACTGTATTTAGTATCTTATGTATAGACAAGCACTGTATTTAGCATCTTATGTATAGACAAGCATTGTATTTAGTATCTTATGTAGAGACAAGCACTGTATTTAGTGTCCTATCTATAGACAAGCACTGTATTTAGTATCTTATGTATAGACAAGCACTGTATTTAGTATCTTATGTATAGACAAGCACTGTATTTAGTATCTTATGTAGAGACAAGCACTGTATTTAGTGTCCTATGTATAGACAAGCATTGTATTTAGTATCTTATGTATAGACAAGCACTGTATTTAGTATCTTATGTAGAGACAAGCACTGTATTTAGTGTCCTATGTATAGACAAGCACTGTATTTAGTATCTTATGTAGAGACAAGCACTGTATTTAGTGTCCTATGTTTAGACAAGCATTGTATTTAGTATCTTATGTAGAGACAAGCATTGTATTTAGTATCTTATGTATAGACAAGCACTGTATTTAGCATCTTATGTATAGACAAGCACTGTATTTAGTATCTTGTGTATAGACAAGCACTGTAATTAGTATCTTATGTAGAGACAAGCACTGTATTTAGTATCTTATGTATAGACAAGCACTGTATTTAGCATCTTATGTATAGACAAGCACTGTATTTAGTATCTTATGTATAGACAAGCACTGTATTTAGTATCTTATGTATAGACAAGCACTGTATTTAGTATCTTATGTAGAGACAAGCATTGTATTTAGTATCTTATGTAGAGACAAGCACTGTATTTAGTATCTTATGTATAGACAAGCACTGTATTTAGCATCTTGTGTATAGACAAGCACTGTATTTAGTATCTTGTGTATAGACAAGCACTGTATTTAGTATCTTATGTAGAGACAAGCACTGTATTTAGTATCTTATGTATAGACAAGCACTGTATTTAGTATCTTATGTATAGACAAGCATTGTATTTAGTATCTTATGTAGAGACAAGCACTGTATTTAGTATCTTATGTATAGACAAGCACTGTATTTAGTATCTTATGTATAGACAAGCACTGTATTTAGTATCTTATGTATAGACAAGCACTGTATTTAGTATCTTGTGTATAGACAAGCATTGTATTTAGTATCTTATGTATAGACAAGCATTGTATTTAGTATCTTATGTAGAGACAAGCACTGTATTTAGTATCTTATGTATAGACAAGCACTGTATTTAGCATCTTATGTAGAGACAAGCATTGTATTTAGTATCTTATGTAGAGTCAAGCACTGTATTTAGTGTCTTATGTATAGACAAGCATTGTATTTAGTATCTTATGTAGAGTCAAGCACTGTATTTAGTGTCTTATGTATAGACAAGCATTGTATTTAGTATCTTATGTAGAGACAAGCACTGTATTTAGTGTCTTATGTAGAGACAAGCACTGTATTTAGTATCTTATGTAGAGTCAAGCACTGTATTTAGTGTCTTATGTATAGACAAGCATTGTATTTAGTATCTTATGTAGAGACAAGCACTGTATTTAGTATCTTATGTAGAGACAAGCACTGTATTTAGTATCTTATGTATAGACAAGCACTGTATTTAGTATCTTATGTAGAGACAAGCACTGTATTTAGTGTCTTATGTAGAGACAAGCACTGTATTTAGTATCTTATGTAGAGACAAGCACTGTATTTAGTATCTTATGTATAGACAAGCACTGTATTTAGTATCTTATGTAGAGACAAGCACTGTATTTAGTGTCTTATGTAGAGACAAGCACTGTATTTAGTATCTTATGTAGAGACAAGCACTGTATTTAGTATCTTATGTATAGACAAGCACTGTATTTAGTATCTTATGTATAGACAAGCACTGTATTTAGTGTCTTATGTAGAGACAAGCACTGTATTTAGTGTCTTATGTAGAGACAAGCACTGTATTTAGTATCTTATGTAGAGACAAGCATTGTATTTAGTATCTTATGTAGAGACAAGCACTGTATTTAGTATCTTATGTATAGACAAGCACTGTATTTAGTGTCTTATGTAGAGACAAGCACTGTATTTAGTATCTTATGTAGAGACAAGCACTGTATTTAGTATCTTATGTAGAGACAAGCACTGTATTTAGTGTCTTATGTAGAGACAAGCACTGTATTTAGTATCTTATGTAGAGACAAGCACTGTATTTAGTATCTTATGTAGAGACAAGCACTGTATTTAGTATCTTATGTATAGACAAGCACTGTATTTAGTGTCTTATGTATAGACAAGCACTGTATTTAGTATCTTATGTAGAGACAAGCATTGTATTTAGTATCTTATGTAGAGACAAGCACTGTATTTAGCATCTTATGTATAGACAAGCACTGTATTTAGTGTCTTATGTATAGACAAGCACTGTATTTAGTATCTTATGTAGAGACAAGCACTGTATTTAGTATCTTATGTAGAGACAAGCATTGTATTTAGTATCTTATGTAGAGACAAGCACTGTATTTAGTATCTTATGTATAGACAAGCACTGTATTTAGTGTCTTATGTAGAGACAAGCACTGTATTTAGTATCTTATGTAGAGACAAGCACTGTATTTAGTATCTTATGTAGAGACAAGCACTGTATTTAGTGTCTTATGTAGAGACAAGCACTGTATTTAGTATCTTATGTAGAGACAAGCACTGTATTTAGTATCTTATGTAGAGACAAGCACTGTATTTAGTATCTTATGTAGAGACAAGCACTGTATTTAGTGTCTTATGTAGAGACAAGCACTGTATTTAGTATCTTATGTAGAGACAAGCACTGTATTTAGTATCTTATGTATAGACAAGCACTGTATTTAGTGTCTTATGTATAGACAAGCACTCTGTTTAGGGGGTCATTCCGACCCATTCGCATGCAGCAGTTTGTCGCTGTGGTGCGAATGGGTCCAGAATGCACATGCGCGGTGGCCGCACTGCGCACGCGCGTCGTTGCCCAGCGACAGCCGTCGTTGCCTAGCGATCGCCTCTGAGGCAGAGGCGGTCGCTGGGCAGGAGGGGGCTGGATGGCGGTGTTAAGCCGCTGTTTAGGGGGCACGGTCTGGCCAACGCAGACGTAGCCAGACCGTTGGGGGGGTGCGGCGGCTGCGTGACGTCACACGTAGCCGCTGCGGGCTGGGGAGCGACGAGTAGCACCCGGCCAGCACGCTAAGGCTGCGCTGGTCGGGAGCTACTCTTGAAGTGCAAAGGCATCGCTGCTGCGCGATGCCTTTGCACTTCTGCGGGGGGGGGAAGGGGGGCGGCACTGACATGCGGGGCGGACTAGCCCTGTGCTGGGCGTCCCCCTGCATGTCAGTGTGAATGATAGTAGCTGTGACCCCCACAGTACACAGACCATCACACAAAACTTCCCCCTCAGGTAAATCCGTTGCGCATGCTCTGCAGGATGCAGGGGCATCCCCAGATTTACTGCCCTACACGTTATACACAAATGCAACAGAGAGCGGTTTAGTACAATGAAGCCAGACAGAGTACGATACCTGTGAAAAAATCCGTTAGCGTGTAACTGAGTACCCAGTACACAACGCCTACAAATAAATCCGGTGTTATGTGACTGAGAACACAGTAGATTACACGTAATAATAGGATTTTAAATTACCTACCGGTAAATCCTTTTCTCGTAGTCCATAGAGGATGCTGGGGTCCACATTAGGGGTCCACATTAGTACCATGGGGTATAGACTGGTCTACTAGGAGCCATGGGCACTTTAAGAGATTAATAGTGTGGGCTGGCTCCTCCCTCTATGCCCCTCACTACCAGACTCAGTCTAGAAACTGTGCCCGAGGAGACGGACATACTTCGAGAGAAGGAAATTCACAGATAATGGTGAGCTTCACACCAGCTCACACATACAACAAAGGGAAAGCCAAGCTAACCAACATAAAACGATTCAGCAATGGCTGAACTCACAAACTGAACCAAGTAACAATGCAGGAACATGAAGCACTGGGCAGTCGCCCACCATCCTCTACGGACTACAAGAAAAGGATTTACTGGTAAGTAATTAAAATCCTATTTTCTCTTACGTCCTAGAGGATGCTGGGGTCCACATTAGTACCATGGGGATGTACCAAAGCTCCCAGTACGTGAGGGAGAGTGCTGTGGTTCCTGCAGAACTGACTGACCAAACCTTAGGTCCTCAGAGGCCAAAGTATCAAACTTGTAGAACTTAGCAAACGTGTTTGACCCTGACCAAGTAGCTGCTCAGCAAAGCTGAAGAGCCAAGATACCCCGGGCAGCCGCCCATGAAGAACCCACTTTACGAGTAGTGTGTGCCTTAACAGATTTCGGACACGGCAATACTGCCGTAGAATAAGCGTGTTGGATAGTTTACCTGATCCAGCGAGAAATTGTCTGCTTAGAAGCAGGACACCCAACCTTGTTGGGATCATAAAGGACAAATAGAGCGTCCGACTTTCTGTGACGAGAAGATCTCTTCACATATATTTTCAAAGCCCTCACAAAGTCCAAGGACCTTGAGGTAATTGAGGAGTCAGTAGCCACTGGCACCACAATAAGCTGATTGATATGAAAGGCTGACACAACCTTTGGAAGAAATTGCTGACAAGTTCTGAGCTCAGCTCTACTCTCATGGAAAATCAAATAGGGGCTCTTGCATAACAAAGCCATCAATTCCGACACGCGTCGAGCAGACGCAAAATGCCAACAGTGTGACCGCTTTCCAAGTAAGAAACTTGACTTCCACATCCTGTAAAGGTTCGAACCAATCCGATTGCAGGAACTGCAGCACCACATTAAGATCCCAAGGTGCCGTAGGAGGCACAAAGGGTGGTTGAATATGCAGAACCCCTTTCAAGAATATCTGAACCTCAGGAAGAGCCACCAATTGTTTCTGGGGGAAAAATGGACAAGGCCAAAATCTGGACCTTTATGGGGCCCAAGCGTAGGCTTACATCCACACCTGCTTGCAGAAAGAGGAGAAACCGTCCCAGTTGAAACTCCACCGCAGGAAACTTGTTGGATTCACACCAAGACACATACTTTTTCCAAATCAGATGGCAATGTTTTGACGTTACTCCCTTCCTAGCCTCCATTTCAGAATGCCTTTCCGAGCTAAGATAACCTCCATGCCGTCAAACGTAGCCGCGTAAGTCTTGATAGGCGAATGACCACTGTAGGAGTAGGTCCTCGCGAAGAGGAAGAGGCCTCGGATCCTCCAACAGTAATTCCAAAAGATCTGCGTACCAAGCCCCTCTTGGCCAGTCCGGAGCAATGAGGATCGCCTGAACTCTTGTTCCTTTTATGAGCTTGAGAATCCTTGGGATGAGCGGAAGTGGAGGGAACACATACACTGACTGGTACGTCCACGGAGTTACCAGTGCGTCCACCGCCACTGAGTATGGGTCTCTCGACCTGGAACAGTACCTCCGAAACGTCTTGTTGAGGCGATAGGCCATCATGTCTATCTGAGGTACACCCTATTGGCTTGTCACCTCTGCGAACACCTCCGGATGGAGGCCCCATTCTCCTGGATGGAGATCGTGTCTGCTGAGGAAGTCCGCTTCCCAGTTGTCCACTCCCGGAATGAAGATTGCGGACAGTGCCAGCGCACGCTTTTCTGTCCAGAGGAAGATTCTTGTTACCTCTGACATCGCAGCTCTGCTCTTCGTTCCGCCCTGTCTGTTTATGTAGGACACCGCTGTGACGTTGTCCGACTGAACCTGAATGGCTTGATTTTGCAGAAGATGTGCCGCTTGTAGAAAGCCGTTGGAAATGGCCCTTAGTTCCAGAACGTTTATTGGCAGGAGAGATTCCTGACTGGACCACCTTCCTTGGAAATTTTCCCCTTGGGTGACAACTCCCCAACCTCTGAGACTTGCGTCCGTGGTTAGAAGGATCCAGTTCTGAATCCCGAACCTGCGGCCTTCGAATAGGTGAGAAGCTTGGAGCTACCAGAGGAGTGAAATTCTGGCTTTCGGAGACAGGCGTATCCGCTGGTACATGTGAAGGTGTGATCCCGACCACTTGTCTAGGAGATCCAGTTGGAAGAACCGTGCATGGAATCTTCCGTACTGAAGAGCCTCGTAGGAGGCAACCATCTTTCCCAGAAGGCGAATACACTGATAAACCGATACCCGGGTTGTCTTCAGAAGCTCCCGGACCATTGACTGGATCACCAACGCTTTCTCCAACGGTAGAAACACCTTCTGCACTTCCATGTCGAGTATCATTCCCAGGAAGGGCAGTCTCGCTCCAAATTTGACTTTGGAAGATTCAGGATCCACCCATAATCCTGGAGTAGCCGAGTTGCGATAGCAATACTCTGCAACATCTTCTCCTTGGAAGCTTTTATCAGCATATCCTCCAGATATGGAATTATGTTCACACCCTGTCTGCGAAGGAGTAGCATCATCTCTGCCATGACCTTGGTGAACACCCTTGGTGCTGTGGATAGGCCAAATGGCAGTGCCTGGAACTGATAATGACAGTCCAGCAGCGCAAATCTGAGATAAGCCTGGTGAGGCGGTCAGATCGGAATGTGAAGGTATGCATCCTTGATATCCAGGGATACTAGGAATTCCCCTTACTCCAGACCGGAGATCACCACTCTCAGAAACTCCATCTTGAATTTGAATTCCCTCAAGTAGGGGTTCAATGACTTTAGGTTTAATATTGGCCTTACCGAACCATCCGGTTTCGGTACTACAAACAGGCTTGAGTAATAACCCTTGTGTTGCAGGTGAAGTGGAACTGGAACAATGACATTTGTTTGAACCAATTTTTGAATGGCTTCCTGTAAGATGGCACTTTCTGTCAGCGAAACTGGTAAGCCTGATTTGAAGAATCTGTGAGGTGGGAGCTCTTGAAACTCCAGCCTGTATCCCTGGGCAACAATATCTTTTACCCAGGGGTCTATGCATGATGACGTCAAAACGTGACTGAAAGCTTTTAGTCTCGCTCCCACCTGCCCGACCTCCAGGCTGGGAGGTCCACCGTCATGCTGACGATTTTGAGGAAACAGAACCTGGTTTCTGTTCCTAGGAACCTGATGGTGCAGGTTTTCTGGACTTTCCCCGACCTCCTCTAAAGAAGGTGGGGTTTGGATTTTTAAAATGTTGTGGTCCGAAAGGACTGCAGTGTAGGCGAAGGATAAGATTTCCTAGCCGGAGGTGCTGCTGAGGGAAGAAAGGTTGACTTACCCGCAGTTGCCGTGGAACTCCACGCATCCAATGCATCCCCAAACAGAGCCTGACCTGTGAAGGGTAGGTTCTCCACACTTCTCTTGGATTCTGCATCTGCAGTCCATTGGCGTAGCCAGAGTCCTCTGCACGCCGAGACCTCCAGAGAAGTAGCCCGTGCATTCAGCATGCCAAGGTTCTTCATGGCCTCCACCATGAACCCCGCAGAATCCTGTATGTGACGTAAGAACAAATCAATGTCACTCCTATCCATAGTATCTAAGTCCTCTAGCAATGTGCCTGACCACTTCACTATGGCTTTAGAAATCCACGCACAAGCAATAGTGGGCATCAAAGCTACGCCAGTAGCTGTGTATAGTGATTTGAGTGTAGTCTCAATTTTGCAGTCAGCCGGCTCTTTCAAAGCGGTTGAACCAGGAACAGGTAAAACCACCTTTTTGACAACCTAGATACAGAAGCATCAACTATAGGGGGGTTTTCCCACTTTTTTCTATCCTCGTTAGGAAAAGGGAAAGCAATAAGAACCCTTTTTGGGACCTGGAATTTTTTTCTCTGGGTTTTCCAAGGATTCTTCAAACAAAGAGTTTAACTCCTTGGAAACCGAAAAGGTAAGCAAGGATTTCTTACTTTCTGTAAAATAAGATTCCTCCACCTGTTCAAGTACGTTCTCAGAAATGTGTAAAACATCCCTAATGGCTTCAATCATTAGTTGCACCCCTTTAGCAAGGGATGCATCCCCCCCCCTGCATATCCCCATCACCGTCCCCTGTATCAGAGTCGGTATCAGTGTCAGCTTGCATTATCTGGGCAAGTGTATGCTTTTGTGGGTATGTAGGTGGGGTTTTTGATGAAGTAGTGGGGGCCAAATATTGTAACCCCTCCACAGATTTCCTCAAAAACTATGTCTCTTTCTCGGTATGTGACATCCTTGTAGAAATCTGGGATATCATTCCCCTTAAAGAATCCACCCATGGGGGCTCGGATTCCAAAGGCTGAGACAGTATATTGCAGTCCTTAGCAAATGGAATAGACTCCTCAGGAGAAGATAAACACTCTGCAGCACAGGACACAGAGTCCTTAGACATGGTAATGTGGGATATATACACACACACACACACACACACACACACACACACACACACACAGGAAAATGTCAGATACAGTTTCCCCCAGAGTACCTTCAGAGAGTCACAGAGTCTAAGGAGCCAGCCACACAGCGCACCTGTGGGCAGTTATTATGATAAAAGCCTGGCACTGACTAACTAACCTTAATAGGTTAATTAGTACTAACAGTACACTCCCCCGTCTATAACACCCTGGTACCGCAGAGGATAACTGGAGTTATGTGGAGGATCAGCGCTCCCTGTCAGCGTCTTCCTTCTATGTCTGCAGGGAGAAAAATAGCGCTAGTGAGTGCTGGATCCACTCTGAGGAGAAGCCCCGCCCCCCGTAATGGCGCGCGGCTTCCTGCACAAATTTGATTATACTGGCCGGAGGTATACTATGCTAACAGCGGGATTAGCCGCTGTTAGCGTTTTTGACCAGTTTAGGGTGACCGCGCTGGCCCAGGACGCCCCTCCAAGCGCCTACACTTAGGCCCTCATTCCGAGTTGTTCGCTTTTAGCAGTAGGGCAAACGCTAAGCCGCCGCCCTCTGGGAGTGTATCTTAGCATAGCAGAAGTGCGAACGAAAGGATCGCAGCGCTGCTACAAAAAAAGATTGTGCAGTTTCTGAGTAGCTCCAGACCTACTCCTAGCTAGCGATCACTTCAGTCTGTTTAGTTCCTGTTTTGACGTCACAAACACGCCCTGCGTTCGGCCAGCCACGCCTACGTTTTCCCAGCTACTCCTGCGTTTTTATCTGGCACGCCTGTGTTTTTACACACACACTCCCCGAAAACGGTCAGTTACCACCCAGAAACACCCACTTCCTGTCAAACACTCTGCGGCCAGCAGTGCGACTGAAAAGTGTCGCTAGAGCTCGTGTAAAACCGCATCGGCTTTTGTGAAAGTACGTCGCGCGTACGCAGTGCGCACCATACGCATGCGCAGAAGTGCCGATTTTTAGCCTGATCGCTGCGCTGCGAACAACGGCAGCTAGCGATCAACTCGGAATGAGGGCCTTAGTGTTACTGAGCCTTCATGGAGCGCAGCCTGTCAGAGCTGCGCTCCCACCCTTGTGCCAACATATCTGCCGGCAACCCGCTAACCGGGCTCTGTTAGGAAGTAGCGGCCGTGCTGCGGGAGTGAGCGGTCACTTCGTGGGCTTGCGATCATCACCCTCAGTAGCTCAGTGTCCTGTCAGCAGAGATAGAGAACCATTAACTTCAGGAGTAGGTTCCTAATCCCCCCCCTAAGTCCCACGAAGCAGGAAGGCTGTTGCCAGCAGCCTTACTGTAACCTAATGCTCTAATAAAACAAAAAAACTAAGAAAACTCTTAAGTGCTCCCCTAGCTGTGACCGGCTCCTCCGGGCACATTTTCTAAACTGAGTCTGGTAGGAGGGGCATAGAGGGAGGAGCCAGCCCATACTATTAGTCTCTTAAAGTGCCCATGGCTCCTAGTGGACCCGTCTATACGCCATGGTACTAATGTGGACCCCAGCATTCTCTAGGATGTAAGAGAAAGGTAAATACTGTGACGCACTATATATTGACCAAGACGCACCTAGTACCCCAGGGTACAGTATACAGTGATAGATATATCTGGAATACACAACAGTGAACTCACATAGCAGATTCAGGCACACATAGTCACGTTTGCAATGCAGATAATTATTTTCATGACAATAAAATTGCATTGGATTATTATATGTACACATATAAAAAAATATATATATATTTATATATATATTTACAAAGTTTACAAAGGAGACCTTGCCCTGCAGTCCCGGAGACCAATCGCATCTATGTTAGAAAATGGCGCCCAGCGTCTCAGTCAGGGAGTGAGGGAGAGTGTGAGGCAGCTCCAGGGCGGGAACACCAGCAGTAGATGGCGCCCTGGGCCGGGGTATGGGCTACAGGTCAGGCGCCGGCTCCCCTATGCTGGACATTAGTATATCCGACCTGTACTCCTATGCCCTGGTGGATATAGTGGGGTCACTGCTCGGTCACAGTGTCCATGCAAGCGTCGCAGTCCGTCTCCCTAGACTGCGATCGGAACGTGATTTAATGGCGGGTCACGCCTGGGTGACCCTCTTACCTCCTTCCCGTAGCAGCCACGTGAACCAGGAGAGCGTCTGCGACTGTGTGCCTAAGGCGGAGCGTCTCCGCTGCAAGTATCCGGGAACTGAGCCAGCGGGAGTATGCAACGCCGCTTGGGAGGTGATGGAGCTGCAGCGCTGAAGTGTCACCCTGACATACAGCGCTGACAGCCCAGTTTTGAAGAAATTTTCTGTCAGAAAAACCTTTTTAAGGGCAGCCCACCTGTTAAGTGACCTGCTTCTGCAGACACCAACTGAAAACTGAGCTCACAGTGCCTGGAGGCGGGGTTATAGAGGAGGCCCCAATGCATCTTGAGACAGCGAAAGCTTTAACCTGTTGGTGCCTGGATCAAGATTCAGCTCTACACCCAAGGTATTCCCTGTGGAACACAGTGTACCCCGCTGCAGAAATATATATATATATATATATATATATATTTATATATATTTGTTTTACTACATCTTCATTGCATTATGTTCTGCCTTTTAGAACAATAGTAACAGTAGACTTAATAAAGGTAAATAATCACCTACCATACAAATCAGGTCCATGTGGTGAAAATACATTGTAAAGGACAATATTAAGAGGGGTTATTACAAGTTTGCCATAGTAATAACTGTCAACAGCCACCAAAGGAACCTGTGACACAGAGAGATAGGAGCAGTGAGATCTCTTTGCCTGGAATATATAGTATTAATTTAATCATAGTTTCTAAACAGATCAATGTGAAATTATACTAATTCCCACTGTTCCCCAACCTGCATATTTTACAGATTTTTGCACAATGCTAAAACTGGCAGCCGGTTGCATAGTAGGAGTGGTCCTGTATGCTGGGTCTCTTCCTGACCACATCAACAATCTGCAGTGAAGGCAGAACTGATCTGGGTTGAGCACTGAATTGCTGGATCTCTACCATCTCTGGCCATCAATGTGCAGTACTGTATGTGGTCAAGCTGAACAATGATCATGGTGCTGCTCTACCGTAGTCGAGCAGCAGGATGAGACTGTACGTCACCACCATAAGCCTCACATTTATACCTAGGACCAGTACTTACCAGGAATAAGATCAGCGCCACAAGAGACCAGCTGATAAAACTCTTCCATTTTTGTTTCAGGAAAAGTAAATCAAAGGCAATTGGAATCCTGAAAATGAGAGTTGTAACGTTAGTGCATAGCAGTGTTCCACCTAACCCTTCTGTTGTAATAAACAACAACTCCGTAATCAACAACGAATAAAAGTTCACCAGCACATCCTATTCTAACCTAGCAACAATAAGCAATCCTACCATACATATTAGAACTCAAACAGAAGACAACTGGTAAAAAGAATAAGTCTGTAACATACTGTACTTCACATAGTAAGGGTTAAAACTGCGGTGTCCAGTGCTTATGATTAAGCTGAATATGTGCAAAGCTTACAACAATATGTGAACACATACTGGGTGCAGACAAAAAAGCAGAAATAATTGTAATGTATAAATTGTTGTACGGTATCAAATATTTTTTGCAGATTATGGTGAAAAAAAAATAAGAATTTACTTACCGATAATTCTATTTCTCATAGTCCGTAGTGGATGCTGGGGACTCCGAAAGGACCATGGGGAATAGCGGCTCCGCAGGAGACTGGGCACAAAGTAAAAGCTTTAGGACTAGCTGGTGTGCACTGGCTCCTCCCCCTATGACCCTCCTCCAAGCCTCAGTTAGGATACTGTGCCCGGACGAGCGTACACAATAAGGAAGGATTTTGAATCCCGGGTAAGACTCATACCAGCCACACCAATCACACCGTACAACTTGTGATCTGAACCCAGTTAACAGCATGATAACAGAAGGAGCCTCTGAAAAGATGGCTCACAACAACAATAACCCGATTTTTGTAACAATAACTATGTACAAGTAATGCAGACAATCCGCACTTGGGATGGGCGCCCAGCATCCACTACGGACTATGAGAAATAGAATTATCGGTAAGTAAATTCTTATTTTCTCTAACGTCCTAGTGGATGCTGGGGACTCCGAAATGACCATGGGGATTATACCAAAGCTCCCAAACGGGCGGGAGAGTGCGGATGACTCTGCAGCACCGAATGAGAGAACTCCAGGTCCTCCTCAGCCAGGGTATCAAATTTGTAGAATTTAGCAAACGTGTTTGCCCCTGACCAAGTAGCTGCTCGGCAAAGTTGTAAAGCCGAGACCCCTCGGGCAGCCGCCCAAGATGAGCCCACTTTCCGTATGGAATGGGCTTTTACAGATTTTGGCTGTGGCAGGCCTGCCACAGAATGTGCAAGCTGAATTGTACTACAAATCCAACGAGCAACTGTCTGCTTAGAAGCAGGAGCACCCAGCTTGTTGGGTGCATACAGGATAAACAGCGAATCAGATTTCCTGACTCCAGCCGTCCTGGAAACATATATTTTCAGGGCCCTGACTACGTCCAGCAACTTGGAATCCTCCAAGTCCCTAGTAGCCGCAGGCACCACAATAGGCTGGTTTAAGTGAAATGCTGAAACCACCTTAGGGAGAAATTGAGGACGAGTCCTCAATTCTGCCCTGTCCGTATGAAAAATTAGGTAAGGGCTTTTATAGGATAAAGCCGCCAATTCTGAGACACGCCTGGCTGAAGCCAGGGCTAACAGCATTACCACTTTCCATGTGAGATATTTTAAGTCCACAGTGGTGAGTGGTTCAAACCAATGTGATTTTAGGAATCCCAAAACTACATTGAGATCCCAAGGTGCCACTGGAGGCACAAAAGGAGGCTGTATATGCAGTACTCCCTTGACAAACGTCTGAACTTCAGGAACAGAAGCCAGTTCTTTTTGGAAGAATATTGACAGGGCCGAAATTTGAACCTTAATGGACCCTAATTTGAGGCCCATAGACAGTCCTGTTTGCAGGAAATGCAGGAAACGACCCAGTTGAAATTCCTCTGTAGGGGCCTTCCTGGCCTCGCACCACGCAACATATTTACGCCAAATACGGTGATAATGTTGTATGGTTACATCCTTCCTGGCTTTGATCAGGGTAGGGATGACTTCATCCGGAATGCCTTTTTCCTTCAGGATCCGGCGTTCAACCGCCATGCCGTCAAACGCAGCCGCGGTAAGTCTTGGAACAGACATGGTCCCTGCTGGAGCAGGTCCTTTCTTAGAGGTAGAGGCCACGGGTCTTCCGTGAGCATCTCTTGAATTTCCGGGTACCAAGTCCTTCTTGGCCAATCCGGAGCCACGAGTGTTGTCTTTACTCCTCTCCTTCTTATGATTCTCAGTACTTTTGGTATGAGAGGAAGAGGAGGGAACACATACACTGACTGGTACACCCACGGTGTTACCAGAGCGTCCACAGCTATTGCCTGAGGGTCCCTTGACCTGGCGCAATATCTGTCCAGTTTTTTGTTGAGGCGGGACGCCATCATGTCCACCTTTGGTTTTTCCCAACGGTTCACAATCATGTGGAAGACTTCTGGGTGAAGTCCCCACTCCCCCGGGTGAAGATCGTGTCTGCTGAGGAAGTCTGCTTCCCAGTTGTCCACTCCCGGAATGAACACTGCTGACAGTGCTATCACATGATTCTCCGCCCAGCGAAGAATCCTTGCCACTTCCATCATTGCCCTCCTGCTTCTTGTGCCGCCCTGTCTGTTTACGTGGGCGACTGCCGTGATGTTGTCCGACTGGATCAACACCGGCTGACCCTGAAGCAGAGGTCTTGCCTGACTTAGGGCATTGTAAATGGCCCTTAGTTCCAGGATATTTATGTGAAGTGACGTTTCCATGCTTGACCACAAGCCCTGGAAATTTCTTCCCTGTGTGACTGCTCCCCAGCCTCTCAGGCTGGCATCCGTGGTCACCAGGACCCAGTCCTGAATGCCGAATCTGCGGCCCTCTAGGAGATGAGCACTCTGTAACCACCACAGGAGAGACACCCTTGTCCTTGGAGACAGGGTTATCCGCTGATGCATTTGAAGATGCGATCCGGACCATTTGTCCAGCAGATCCCACTGAAAAGTTCTTGCGTGGAATCTGCCGAATGGAATCGCTTCGTAAGAAGCCACCATCTTTCCCAGGACCCTTGTGCATTGATGTACTGACACTTGGCCTGGTCTTAGGAGGTTCCTGACTAGGTCGGATAACTCCCTGGCTTTCTCCTCCGGGAGAAACACCTTTTTCTGTACTGTGTCCAGAATCATCCCTAGGAACAGCAGACGTGTCGTCGGAATCAGCTGCGATTTTGGAATATTTAGAATCCATCCGTGCTGTCGTAGTACTACTTGAGATAGTGCTACTCCGACCTCTAACTGTTCTCTGGACCTTGCCCTTATCAGGAGATCGTCCAAGTAAGGGATAATTAAGACGCCTTTTCTTCGAAGAAGAATCATCATTTCGGCCATTACCTTGGTAAAGACCCGGGGTGCCGTGGACAATCCAAACGGCAGCGTCTGAAACTGATAGTGACAGTTCTGTACCACGAACCTGAGGTACCCTTGGTGAGAAGGGCAAATTGGGACATGGAGGTAAGCATCCTTGATGTCCAGAGACACCATATAGTCCCCTTCTTCCAGGTCCGCTATCACTGCTCTGAGTGACTCCATCTTGAACTTGAACCTTTTTATGTAAGTGTTCAAGGATTTCAGATTTAAAATGGGTCTCACCGAGCCGTCCGGCTTCGGTACCACAAACAGCGTGGAATAATACCCCTTTCCCTGTTGTAGGAGGGGTACCTTGATTATCACCTGCTGGGAATACAGCTTGTGAATGGCTTCCAATACCGCCTCCCTGTCGGGGGGAGACGTTGGTAAAGCAGACTTTAGGAACCGGCGAGGGGGAGACGTCTCGAATTCTAATTTGTACCCCTGAGATACTACCTGCAGGATCCAGGGGTCCACTTGCGAGTGAGCCCACTGCGCGCTGAAATTCTTGAGACGGGCCCCCACCGTGCCTGAGTCCGCTTGTAAGGCCCCAGCGTCATGCTGAGGACTTGGCAGAAGCGGGGGAGGGCTTCTGTTCGTGGGAAGAGGCTGTTTGCTGCAGTCTTTTTCCCCTTCCTCTGCCCCGGGGCAGATATGAGTGGCCGTTTGCCTGCTTGCCCTTATGGGGACGAAAGGACTGAGCCTGAAAAGACGGTATCTTTTTCTGCTGCGAGGTGACTTGGGGTAAAAATAAGAATTTACTTACCGATAATACTATTTCTCGTAGTCCGTAGTGGATGCTGGGGACTCCGTCAGGACCATGGGGATTAGCGGCTCCGCAGGAGACAGGGCACAAAAGTAAAAGCTTTAGGATCAGGTGGTGTGCACTGGCTCCTCCCCCTATGACCCTCCTCCAAGCCTCAGTTAGGATACTGTGCCCGGACGAGCGTACACAATAAGGAAGGATTTTGAATCCCGGGTAAGACTCATACCAGCCACACCAATCACACTGTACAACCTGTGATCTGAACCCAGTTAACAGCATGATAACAGCGGAGCCTCTGAAAAGATGGCTCACAACAATAATAACCCGATTTTTGTAACAATAACTATGTACAAGTATTGCAGACAATCCGCACTTGGGATGGGGCCCAGCATCCACTACGGACTACGAGAAATAGAATTATCGGTAAGTAAATTCTTATTTTCTCTGACGTCCTAAGTGGATGCTGGGGACTCCGTCAGGACCATGGGGATTATACCAAAGCTCCCAAACGGGCGGGAGAGTGCGGATGACTCTGCAGCACCGAATGAGAGAACTCCAGGTCCTCCTCAGTCAGGGTGTGCCCCTGACCAAGTATCAGCTCGGCAAAGTTGTAAAGCCGAGACCCCTCGGGCAGCCGCCCAAGATGAGCCCACCTTGTGGAATGGGCATTTACATATTTTGGCTGTGGCAGGCCTGCCACAGAATGTGCAAACTGAATTGTACTACACATCCAACTAGCAATCGTCTGCTTAGAAGCAAGAGCACCCAGTTTGTTGGGTGCATACAGGATAACAGCAAGTCAGTTTTCCTGACTCCAGCCATCCTGGAAACCTATATTTTCAGGGCCCTGACAACATCTAGCAACTTGGAGTCCTCCAAGTCCCTAGTAGCCGCAGGTACCACAATAAGCTGGTTCGGGTGAAACACTGACACCACCTTAGGGAGAAACTGGGGATGAGTCCGCAGCTCTGCCCTGTCCGAATGGACAATCAGATATGGGCTTTTTGAGACAAACGCCGCCAATTCTGACACTCGCCTGGCCGAGGCCAGGGCCAACAGCATGGTCACTTTCCCTGTGAGATATTTCAAATCCACAGATTTGAGCGGTTTAAACCAATGTGATTTTAGGAATCCCAGAACTACGTTGAGATCCCACAGTGCCACTGGAGGCACAAAAAGGGGGTTGTATATGCAGTACTCCCTTGACAAACTTCTGGACTTCAGGAACTGAAGCCAATTCTTTCTGGAAGAAAATCGACAGGGCCGAAATTTGAACCTTAATGGACCCCAATTTGAGGCCCATAGACACTCCTGTTTGCAGGAAATGCAGGAAACGACCCAGTTGAAATTTCTTCATGGGGCCTTCCTGGCCTCACACCACGCAACATATTTTCGCCACATGTGGTGATAATGTTGTGCGGTCACCTCCTTCCTGGCTTTGACCAGGGTAGGAATGACCTCTTCCGGAATGCCTTTTTCCCTTAGGATCCGGCGTTCAACCGCCATGCCGTCAAACGCAGCCGCGGTAAGTCTTGGAACAGACATGGTACTTGCTGAAGCAAGTCCCTTCTTAGCGGCAGAGGCCATGAGTCCTCTGTGAGCATCTCTTGAAGTTCCGGGTACCAAGTCCTTCTTGGCCAATCCGGAGCCACGAGTATAGTTCTTACTCCTCTACGTCTTATAACTCTCAATACCTTGGGTATGAGAAGCAGAGGAGGGAAGACATACACCGACTGGTACACCCACGGTGTTACCAGAACGTCCACAGCTATTGCCTGAGGGTCTTTTGACCTGGCGCAATACTTGTCCAGTTTTTTGTTCAGGCGGGACGCCATCATGTCCACCTTTGGTCTTTTCCAATGGTTCACAATCATGTGGAAGACTTCCCGATGAAGTCCCCACTCTCCCGGGTGGAGGCTGTGCCTGCTGAGGAAGTCTGCTTCCCAGTTGTCCACTCCCGGAATGAACACTGCTGACAGTGCTATCACATGATTTTCCTCCCAGCGAAAAATCCTTGCAGTTTCTGCCATTGCCCTCCTGCTTCTTGTGCCGCCCTGTCTGTTTACGTGGGCGACTGCCGTGATGTTGTCCCACTGGATCAATACCGGCTGACCTTGAAGCAGAGGTCTTGCTAAGCTTAGAGCATTGTAAATTGCCCTTAGCTCCAGTATATTTATGTGGAGAAAAATCTCCAGACTTGATCACACTCCCTGGACATTTTTTCCCTGTGTGACTGCTCCCCAGCCTCTCAGGCTGGCCTCCGTGGTCACCAGCATCCAATCCTGAATGCCGAATCTGCGGCCCTCTAGAAGATGAGCACTCTGTAACCACCACAGGAGAGACACCCCTGTCCCTGGAGACAGGGTTATCCGCTGATGCATCTGAAAATGCGATCCGGACCATTTGTCCAGCAGATCCCACTGAAAAGTTCTTGCGTGGAATCTGCCGAATGGAATCGTTTCGTAATAAGCCACCATTTTTCCCAGGACTCTTGTGCACTGACACTTTTCCTGGTTTTAGGAGGTTCCTGACTAGCTCGGATAACTCCCTGGCTTTCTCCTCCGGGAGAAACACCTTTTTCTGGACTGTGTCCAGAACCATCCCTAGGAACAGCAGACGTGTCGTCGGAAACGGCTGCGATTTTGGATATTTAGAATCCACCCGTGCTGTCGTAGAACTACTTGAGATAGTGCTACTCCGACTTCCAACTGTTCTCTGGACCTTGCCCTTATCAGGAGATCGTCCAAGTAAGGGATAATTAAGACGCCTTTTCTTCGAAGAAGAATCATCATTTCGGCCATTACTTTGGTAAAGACCCGGGGTGCCGTGGACAATCCAAACGGCAGCGTCTGAAACTGAAAGTGACAGTTCCGTACCACGAACCTGAGGTACCCTTGGTGAGAAGGGCAATTTGGGACATGGAGGTAAGCATCCTTGATGTCCAGGGACACCATATAGTCCCCTTCTTCCTGGTTCGCTATCACTGCTCTGAGTGACTCCATCTTGATTTGAACCTTTGTATGTAAGTGTTCAAAGATTTCCCATTTAGAATAGGTCTCACCGAGCCGTCTGGCTTCAGTACCACAATATAGTGTGGAATAATACCCCTTTCCTTGTTGTAGGAGGGGTACTTTGATTATCACCTGCTGGGAATACAGCTTGTGAATTGTTTCCAATACTGCCTCCCTGTCGGAGGAAGACGTTGGTAAAGCAGACATCAGGAGCCTGCGAGGGGGAGACGTCTCGAATCTCCAGTCTGTACCCCTGGGATACTACTTGTAGGATCCAGGGGTCCACTTGCGAGTGAGCCCACTACGCGCTGAAACTCTTGAGACGACCCCCCACCGCACTTGAGTCCGCTTGTACGGCCCCAGCGTCATGCTGAGGACTTGGCAGAAGCTGTGGAGGGCTTCTGTTCCTGGGAATGGGCTGCCTGCTGCAGTCTTCTTCCCTTTCCTCTATCCCTGGGCAGATATGACTGGCCTTTTGCCCGCTTGCCCTTATGGGGACGAAAGGACTGAGGCTGAAAAGACGGTGTCTTTTTCTGCTGAGATGTGATTTGGGGTAAAAAAGGTGGATTTTCCAGCTGTTGCCGAGGCCACCAGGTCCGATGGACCGACCCCAAATAACTCCTCCCCTTTATACGGCAATACTTCCATGTGCCGTTTGGAATCTGCATCACCTGACCACTGTCGTGTCCATAAACATCTTCTGGCAGATATGGACATCGCACTTACTCTTGATGCCAGAGTGCAAATATCCCTCTGTGCATCTCGCATATATAGAAATGCATCCTTTAAATGCTCTATAGTCAATAAAATACTGTCCCTGTCAAGGGTATCAATATTTTCAGTCAGGGAATCCGACCAAGTCACCCCAGCGCTGCACATCCAGGCTGAGGCGATCGCTGGTCGCAGTATAACACCAGTATGTGTGTATATACCTTTTTAGGATATTTTCCAGCCTCTCAGCTGGCTCCTTGAGGGCGGCCCTATCTGGAGACGGTACCGCCACTTGTTTTGATAAGCGTGTGAGCGCCTTATCCACCCTAAAGGGTGTTTCCCAACGCGCCCTAACTTCTGGCGGGAAAGGGTATACCGCCAATAATTTTCTATCGGGGGAAACCCACGCATCATCACACACTTCATTTAATTTATCTGATTCAGGAAAAACTACAGGTAGTTTTTTCACACCCCACATAATACCCTTCTTGTGGTACTTGTAGTATCAGAAATATGTAACACCTCCTTCATTGCCCTTAACATGTAACGTGTGGCCCTAAAGGAAAATACGTTTGTTTCTTCACCGTCGACACTGGAGTCAGTGTCCGTGTCTGTGTCTGTGTCGACCGACTGAGGTAAATGAGCGTTTTACAGCCCGACGGTGTTTGAGACGCCTGGACAGGTACTAATTTGTTTGCCGGCCGTCTCATGTCGTCAACCGACCTTGCAGCGTGTTGACATTATCACGTAATTCCTTAAATAAGCCATCCATTCCGGTGTCGACTCCCTAGAGAGTGACATCACCATTTCAGGCAATTGCTCCGCCTCCTCACCAACATCGTCCTCATAAATGTCGACACACACGTACCGACACACAGCACACACACAGGGAATGCTCTGATAGAGGACAGGACCCCACTAGCCCTTTGGGGAGACAGAGGGAGAGTTTGCCAGCACACACCAAAAACGCTATAATTATACAGGGACAACCTTTATATAAGTGTTTTTCCCTTATAGCATTTTAATATATATATACATATCGCCAAATAAGTGCCCCCCCTCTCTGTTTTAACCCTGTTTCTGTAGTGCAGTGCAGGGGAGAGCCTGGGAGCCTTCCCACCAGCATTTCTGTGAGGGAAAATGGCGCTGTGTGCTGAGGAGAATAGGCCCCGCCCCCTTTTCGGCGGGCTTCTTCTCCCGTTTTTCTGAGACCTGGCAGGGGTTAAATACATCCATATAGCCCCCAGGGGCTATATGTGATGTATTTTTAGCCAGAATAAGGTACTATCATTGCTGCCCAGGGCGCCCCCCCCCCAGCGCTCTGCACCCTCAGTGACCGCTGCTATGAAGTGTGCTGACAACAATGGCGCACAGCTGCAGTGCTGTGCGCTACCTTATGAAGACTGAAGAGTCTTCTGCCGCCGTTTCTGGACCTTCACTTTTCGGCATCTGCAAGGGGGGTCGGCGGCGCGGCTCCGGGACGAACCCCAGGGTGAGACCTGTGTTCCGACTCCCTCTGGAGCTAATGGTGTCCAGTAGCCTAAGAAGCCAATCCATCCTGCACGCAGGTGAGTTCACTTCTCTCCCCTAAGTCCCTCGTAGCAGTGAGCCTGTTGCCAGCAGGACTCACTGAAAATAAAAAACCTAACAAACTTTTACTCTAAGCAGCTCTTTAGGAGAGCCACCTAGATTGCACCCTTCTCGGCCGGGCACAAAAATCTAACTGAGGCTTGGAGGAGGGTCATAGGGGGAGGAGCCAGTGCACACCACCTGATCCTAAAGCTTTTACTTTTGTGCCCTGTCTCCTGCGGAGCCGCTAATCCCCATGGTCCTGACGGAGTCCCCAGCATCCACTTAGGACGTCAGAGAAAAGGTGGATTTTCCAGCCGTTGCCGTGGCCACCAGGTCCGATAGACCGACCCCAAATAACTCCTCCCCTTTATACGGCAATACTTCCATATGCCGTTTGGAATCCGCATCCCCTGACCACTGTCGCGTCCATAATCCTCTTCTGGCAGAAATGGACATCGCACTTACTCTTGATGCCAGAGTGCAAATATCCCTCTGTGCATCTCACATATATAGAAATGCATCCTTTAAATGCTCTATAGTCAATAATATATTGTCCCTGTCCAGGGTATCAATATTTTCAGTCAGGGAATCCGACCAAGCCACCCCAGCACTGCACATCCAGGCTGAGGCGATTGCTGGTCGCAGTATAATACCAGTATGTGTGTATATACTTTTAAGGATATTTTCCAGCTTCCTATCAGCTGGTTCCTTGAGGGCGGCCGTATCAGGAGACGGTAACGCCACTTGTTTTGATAAGCGTGTGAGCGCCTTATCTACGCTAGGGGGTGTTTCCCAACGCGCCCTAACCTCTGGCGGGAAAGGGTATAATGCCAATAATTTTTTAGAAATTAGCAGTTTTTTATCGGGGGAAACCCACGCTTCATCACACACCTCATTTAATTCATCTGATTCAGGAAAAACTACGGGTAGTTTTTTCACACCCCACATAATACCCTTTTTTGTGGTACTTGTAGTATCAGAAATGTTCAAAACCTCCTTCATTGCCGTGATCATGTAACGTGTGGCCCTACTGGAAAATACGTTTGTTTCCTCACCGTCGACACTGGAGTCAGTGTCCGTGTCAGTGTCTGTATCGACCTGAGGTAACGGGCGTTTTATAGCCCCTGACGGTGTTTGAGACGCCTGTACAGGTATTAACTGATTTGCCGGCTGTCTCATGTCGTCAACAGTCTTTTGTAAAGTGCCGACACTATCACGTAATTCTTTCCATAAGACCATCCAGTCAGGTGTCGACTCCCTAGGGGGTGACATCACTAACACAGGCAATTGCTCCGCCTCCACACCATTTTCCTCCTCATACATGTCGACACAGCGTACCGACACACAGCACACACACAGGGAATGCTCTGACAGAGGACAGGACCCCACCAGCCCTTTGGGGAGACAGAGGGAGAGTTTGCCAGCACACACCAGAGCGCTATATATATACAGGGATAACCTTATATAAGTGTTTTTCCCTAATATAGCTGCTGTATATATTAATATGCCAATTTAGTGCCCCCCCTCTCTTGTTTTACCCTGTTTCTGTAGTGCAGGACTGCAGGGTAGAGTCAGGGAGCCTTCCTCCAACGGAGCTGTGATGAAAAAATGGCGCTTGTGTGCGGAGGAGATAGGCTCCGCCCCTTTTTCGGCGGCCTTTCTACCGCTTTTTTGTGGAAAACTGGCAGGGGTTAAATACATCCATATAGCCCAGGAGCTATATGTGATGTATTTTTAGCCATTTAAGGTATTTTCATTGCATCCCAGGGCGCCCCCCCCCCAGCGCCCTGCACCCTCAGTGACCGGAGTGTGAAGTGTGCTGAGAGCAATGGCGCACAGCTGCGGTGCTGTGCGCTACCTTATTGAAGACAGGACGTCTTCTGCCGCCGATTTTCCGGACCTCTTCTGCTCTTCTGGCTCTGTAAGGGGGACGGCGGCGCGGCTCTGGGACCCATCCATGGCTGGGCCTGTGATCGTCCCTCTGGAGCTAATGTCCAGTAGCCTAAGAAGCCCAATCCACTCTGCACGCAGGTGAGTTCGCTTCTTCTCCCCTTAGTCCCTCGATGCAGTGAGCCTGTTGTCAGCAGGACTCACTGAAAATAAAAAACCTAATTTAAACTTTTACTCTAAGCAGCTCAGGAGAGCCACCTAGATTGCACCCTTCTCGTTCGGGCACAAAAATCTAACTGAGGCTTGGAGGAGGGTCATAGGGGGAGGAGCCAGTGCACACCAGCTAGTCACTTTTGTGCCCAGTCTCCTGCGGAGCCGCTATTCCCCATGGTCCTTTCGGAGTTCCCAGCATCCACTAGGACGTTAGAGAAAATGTAGTATGTAAGTTTCAAACATCAGGGGGGGAAAAAAACAGAAAAAAACTCAAGCATTACTAAAATGGTACAATATCTAACACTTACAAAACATCCTGAGGCACAGATTCATATACATATATACTGTATGTACTGTATATACATATACACAGACACACATATATAAGTGACGTGCGGTGAGGTGAGGCAGAGTCTTTCCTGTCATACCAACGTAAAAGCCTGAGTTTTTATTATATAAATTTATGCAAAATACAAAGAAAATATTAGAAATGTCTTCTTTCTATTATTCTAATAATTTTTATAGTCAAAACTCAAAAAATCTTTTCCGCACATCTCTAATCAAAACTCACCAAATTTCCAGGAGTATATACTGCTGCACCTGTGTATAATGCCAACACAACCTCCCTTGGGCTCATATATTGTGAATAAATCTGGCTCTCACCACCTCATATATATATATATATATATATATATATATATATATACACACACACACACATATTCGTCAGGGGTGTAGTATAGTTTGCCGGCGGTCGGAGGCCCGGCGACCAGCATACCGGCCCCGGAATCCTGACCGCCGGCATACCGACAGCTGGGCGAGCGCAAATGAGCCCCTTGCGGGCACGGTGGTGCGCGATCTATTCTCCCTCCATGGGGGTCGTGGACCCCAAGAGGGAGAAAAGATGTCGGTATGCCGGCCGCCGGCAACATGAAGACCACCCATTCAGCACATAAATGAAATGAGCATTTAGTCCATGAAAAGTCCCTCTTTACTCCAAAGGAGAGTGAGTACCACTCATTGCAGATAGTAAAATGTAGTGCTGCTGCCTCCAATAACCTTCCAGGCTAACTCTTGATATCAATAGGTCTTGCGTCATCTGGCCACATGTGTTGACGTCCTGAGTGAGCCCGGCAGGACACAAGACACTCAATACCACGTAGCGCTACTGGCGATTGTACAGCTTACCCTGCGCCCACAACTTGGTGATATGCTGATCATTCTATTTTCAGATGTACGTGATTTCAGCTTTAGTAAAAATGGTTTACTTTGAACTATTCAAGTATGTATGCCATCCGTCTTTTATATATATATATATATATACACACACACACATAGATACATATATATATATATATATAGATACATATATATATATACATATATATATACACATACATATATACATATATATATATATATATATATATATATATATATATATAGATATAGATATATATATATACTTGCGTGCTACAGCTCAGCTGGACACACTGACCTGCTGCTGTGCGGAAGATACAGTGGGGTAAACATTGCCTCTATGGACTGAGTATTGGGAACGGACTGACTGACAGGTCCACTTAGCGCCGCCGTTTCCATCAGGCTCCTAGCATCACCAACTAACCAACAAACTGGTGAGTCTAAAAAGGGCTGTGATTTTACCTATATTTCTCAATTGAGAACACATGGCAGTCTAAAGGAAACCATTTACATTTAAACTACAGCGGAGGGTGAAGTATAACCTTATATATATTTCCATCAAAGATTGGGCTTTACTAACAGACTGTGCATTCATCAAAATCATTGTTATTAACTGACAGCATTGCATGCCGACCGCTACTCGCTTACACCAAACCAGCCAGTGCTAAGATTGAAGTATTGTTTTTAATGTTGTGTCTTATGGATAATATGAATGTCTATTGCTAATGTTACATTAAGGTGTATTGGCAATTGCTATTGCTAATATAACATATATGTTTTTTAAACCATAAAATATAAAAGATAAATATAAATATAAAAACATAAATATAAAAGATAAAGATATACACCCATGTGTGTAAAAACACCCAACAGCCACCTCCCTAATATTGTGTAGTACCCCCTTGTGACACCAAAACAGTTCTGATCCATGGAAGCATGGACTCCACAAGACTTCTCCCGTGAAAAGAGACACCAAGGCGTTAGCAGCAGATCAAGTCCTGGGAGTTGTAAGGTGTGGCCTAAATGGCTCAGACTTTCCAGCACAACTCCCAGATGCTCAATCGGATGAGATCTGGAGAATTCCAACACCATGAATGCTTTGTCATGTTCCACAAACCATTCCTTTATTACAGATAGTCCAGTTCTGATGGGCATGTACTATGCATTGTGTTCTGACACCTTTCTGTCATAGTCCGCAATAATTTTTTCATCAATTTGTGCTACAGTAGCAATTCTATAGTATCTGTGGATCTGACAAGACAGACTAACCTTCTCACCCCAACCCACATTAATGAGCCTTAGGTGCTCATGACAGAGCCGATTCTAGCCCTTGTGACGCCCCAGGCAGAAATAGGGGCGTGGCTTCATAAAGGGTTGTGGTCAATGTGCCCCCAGTAGTATTGCCCCCCGTTTGTGTCCCCAGTAGTATTGCCCCCCGTTTGTGCCGCTTAAAAAAAATAAAATTAATACTTACCATCCCCGCTCCGGATTCCGGACCGCTGCTGCCCTCCGTCTCTGGCCGCGGGCGCCGCTCCTCTGATCTATGGGAGAGACGTCATGACGTCTCTCCCATAGAACCGCATAGACACTAGAGATAAATCATGACCCCTAGTGTCTAAGTGCCGCTCCCACAATGCAGTGCGGTGCGCGATGTCTTCATCGCACACCGAACAGCAGTACCGGCACCGGAGGGTAGGGGGGGGTGCACCACCAGTAGCGGATCTTGCCACAGCGGCGGCGCCCTCTGGAGGGCGGCGGCACCCTCCGGAAGGCTGCGCCCCAGGCAAAAATCCTGTGTGCCCATAGCAAGTTCCGCTACTGGCTCATGACCATGCACCCGTGTCACCAGTTGTCCTTCCTTGGACCACTTTTAGGTGTTAACCATTGCATACCTAGGACACCCATAAGACACGCTGTTTTGGAGATGCTCTCAATCTAACCAACAGCATTCCACCATTACAATTTTGTGAGATGGAAGGGGCGATGTTTAAGGGGCTACACACACACATAATATAGGGGGTGCAAATTACAAGCAACAGGGTTTTTTTTACTTACCGGTTAAGTCCTTTTCTATTTTCAAGGGGGACCCTGGGCACAATGGGAATAGCATGTGCAAGGAGTCTGAGCACTACATGGTTAAAGTCTTCACAGCACAGACTCTTTTCACTCTATACCCCACCCCCTGCCTCCTCATAACACTTAACACCAACTAAGCTAAAGGACAGAGGGAGGCCGATATAAACACACAAAACAGTGGTTGCTAGGAAACCAAAGCCCCCGTTAACTGCTGCGAGCGCCAGGGAGCCCATCCAGTGTCCGCTATGGGGGAAAATGGGGACGCCCTAGAACTGTGCAGCATGACCACACCCTACAACCAAAACTAATGTAACATCACACGCAAAGGTGTCAAAACGATAGAACTTAATGAAAATGCGCCCTGAGGACCAGGTTGGAGCACTACAAAGCTGTGCCACTGAGACAAAGCGTTGAGCCACCCAGGAGGTCCCCACTGTGCAGGTAGAATGAGCTTTCACAGAGTCAGGAACAAGCTGCCCAGCTAACACATAAGAATCAAGAAAAACAGCCATGGTCCCAATGAAAAATTAGGAATGGGGACCAAAGTGGCAGAGCCAACAGTTCTGAGAACCTCCTGGCCGAAGAAATGGCTAGCTAGAAGACCATTTTCCTGGTCAAACACCGCAGGACTGCCCATTCCAATGGCACAGGGAGGTTTTAGTAGAGGCCAAAGCCCTAGGATCAACTCCCACAGCAGGCACGAAGGGGGAACTGGATGTCTAACACCCTCTGTAGGAAAGTATGAATGGCGATACTTCTTTTCTGGAAGCAAATCATAAGGACCAACACATGACCCTTCAGAAGGAACTTTGACATCCAAGTCTAGTACTCACTGGATGATAGAAGTTTGGACAAACAGAACACCAATGGAGAAGACTCCTGTTTGCACCAAGTATAATACGCTTTACACACCCTGAGGTAAATCCTAGCCAAGATGGTTTCTGGGCATGTAGCATAGTCCTAACCACTGCTTTAGAGAAACCCTTTGCTTTTAGGATGGATGTTTCAATAGCCACCACATCAAAGCCAGTTTCGGCTGATTGTTGTGATAAAAGGGACCTTAGCAGAAAAGATCCACGTAGAAAGGAAACCTCCAAGGGGGTGCCACAAATATTAAAAAAAAAGTCTGCATTCCAGGACCAACAGGGCTAACAAGGAGCCTCAACAATTGCAGGAACTTATTTTTCCTTAAGTTTGCTTATAAAGTGTGGAATCAGGGCGGTCGGAGGGAAGAGGTAGACCAGGTTGACTGACCTCGGAGCAGATAGGGCACCGATGAGATATGGCCCTGGGTCAGCTGTACCTGTCCACCACCTTGTCGTTATGCCTGGAGGCCATTAAGGTAATTTCCAGTGGCCCCACCGATCCACGAGAAGACTGAAGATGGATGGGTGGAGGGACCATTCCCCAAGTGGACATCCTGGCGGCTAAGATAATCCGAAACTAAAACTGAAACTAAAAGGGAATGAATGGTCCACTTCAGAATCTCGAACGGGTGGAAAAAAATAACGTGGAGAAGTACCCCAAAGGTCCAGGGTGGACCCCTTGGAAGCAATGTTTGGAACCCACCTGTCTGGAGTAGAGAGATTCTACCGTTCACTGAACCGAATAAGACAGGCCTCCACCGCTGAATGCCACTGAGGGGAAGGAAGGTAGAAAGCAGTCATGCTGTGGATTTTTCAGTGGGCTTGGGAGTAGGATGGTGTCCAGGCACAGTTAGACGTCCTCTAAGTCTTAATCCACAAGAGGGACCTACAACAAAAGTGACTGCATGGCACCTGGAAGGAGAAACGAATCATAGTCTCCTGTGCAGGCGAATGGACCGCAAGGAAAAGGTTTAGGCTTTGGTGCAGATGAGGGCAGAAAAGCAGTCTTAGAGAGTGCTGCAATGCTTTTTTTCAGCTTCGGGTCAAAAAGGACTTACCCCGTAAAGGGAAGAGATTCCAATGCTTTTTTAGATTCTGCATCCGCTTACCACATGTGTGGCCAAAAGGCTCACCGGCTGCAATGGCTGAAGCAGAGACTCTGGAATATAAATTATTAGAATCAATAGCCACCACCCCTAGGCACCTGGTTGCCAAATTGATGTTCTTTAGAAGAGGCAACAGCACAGAATGGGGTGTACTGTTACGAAGATCGTCATCTAAAGAATCCACCCATTGGTTCTAGGTCTTTGTTGACCCAAGCTGCAGACATTGCCGGACTTAAAGATATATTCTTTCCATCACGAATGAGACAACGAATTGAATCTTCATATGGTTTACACCAGTAAGTCCTATAAATCACTAAAAACATAAAACAAGAAAATAGGATTTTAATTACCTACCGGTAAATCCTTTTCTCGTAGTCCATAAGGGATATTGGGGAGACACAGTACGATGGGGTCCAAAGGAGCTGGTGCACTGTAAATTTCTTCACGGGGTGTGCTGGCTCCTCTCCTCTATGCCCCCTCCCAAAACAGTGCCCGCAGGAGAAAGGACATATACGAGAGAAGGAACATAACAACGAGTGGTGAGATTTATACATCAGCACACCACTAACATCCAACAACGGCTGGTAACAACAACAACAGCAACAGCTGAACAGGTAACCATATAAAAGAGAACTTGCAGAAAAGTCAACACACTGAGGCGAGCGCGCAATATCCCTTATGGACTACGAGAAAAGGATTTCCTGGTAGGTAATTAAAATCCTATTTTCTCTAGCATCCACAAGGGATATTGGGGAGACTTAGTATGATGGGGACGTCCCAAAGCTTCCAGAACCTGCGGAGACTGCTGTAGCACTGCCTGCCCAAACTGGGTATCCTCTTTGGCCAGGGCATCAAATTTGTAGAACTTGACAAAAAAGTGTTCAACCCTGACCAGGTAGCAGCGCGGCATAGTTGCAAGGCCGAGACTCCACGGGCAGCCGCCCAGGAAGAGACAACCGATCTTGTAGAGTGGGCCTTCAGAACCTAGGAACAGGTAAGGCTGCCGACACATATGCCTGTTGGATAGTAAGCCTAAGCCAAAGAGGAATGGACTGCTTTGAAGCAGAGAAAGCCTTTTCTGCGCATCATAGAGCATGAACAAGGAATCCATCTTTCTGATCCGAGCCGTTCTGCTGACATAGATCTTCAAGGCTCGCACAGCATCCAATGCCTCCGGAGGAGCAGAAGTGCCAGAACTGGACGGAAGCCACAATAGGCTGATTCAAGTGGAACGCAGAGGCAACCTTCAGCAGTAACTGCTGCCTAGTCCTGAGCTCCGCTCTGTCCTCGTAATAGACCAAATAGCGACTTTTACACGATAAGGCCCCCAATTCTGAGACACGTCTAGTAGAAGCCAGGGCCAGTAACATCACCGTCTTCCACGTGAGGTACTTGTCTTCTACCGCCATCAGAGGTTCAAACCAGGAGGACTGTAGAAATTCCAAATCACATTCAAATCCCAGGGTGCCGTAGGCGGCATAAAAGGAGGTTGTATGTGGTAGCCTTTGGCGAGCATGGTGTAAGGAGCTAGGAGTTAGAGCTCCGTCTATCCTCCTACTTCTATCCTGTTTTCCCCGCTGGTGACTGCTCCTGACCTGGCTCATCCTTCGTGCACACCAGTCCTGCACACTTTGAGGGGTCTGCTCCTCTGCCCTGTACAGCCGCCAGACGGATTGTGGTCTGCGCCGCTCTGCCTCCCTGCCTCCGTCTGACCGGAAGTGCGGCACCATATTGGGAGCCGGGAACGGAGACCTGAGACGCGCTGTGCCGGAGCTCCCTCCACGCGCGCCCTTTGCTGCCTCTCCTGCTCCGGCCGCCTGTGTGTGCCCCTATACCCCTCCACCTTGCAATCGGCGGGCTGGGTGTCCCTGGGTGGCGGTGGCCGCTACTATCAGTGCGGGGAAGCCCTTATCTGCACTGGCTGTGCCTGCTGGTGACCCCTGCCTCCCTGCACTGCTGTTTAACGCTTCCCTGTCTGCACTACTCTGCTTGTGAGGCTGCCTGGACGCCTGCAGCTATTCTACTCTGCCTGCATTGCTGGTTGGCGCTTCCCTACCTACACTACTCTGCATGAGGGTCTACTTGGAAGCCTGCTGCTGATTCTACAACCTGGCTGTCACTAATGGTCAGTTCTTCCCTGCCTGCATCCCTTAGCATGAGGGACACACTGGAAGCCTGAAGATTTTACAGCTTGTGGTGAGCACGTACTATTTGTTCTGTATCCTCGCTGCAGGAGTCTTCTGTCTGCATTGTTTTTGTAACTTTGCTCTCACACCTGGACTCTATTGTTATTGTTATTTATACCTGCACCCCCGTGCTATACTCAGGTCCCATTATGGTGCGTGGTGGCAGTGCTGCTGCTGCTTCCAAGCTTGAAAAATTTGCTAGGGGTTCTCAGTCCTCCTCTCAGCTCACCCGGGGTGCTGCTCCCCCATCTCCTCATTCCCCCTCAGGGAATCCTCCTCAGGAAGATGACACGTCCCAGTCGACGCAGCAGATTCTCTTGGCCATATCCACATCCGAGCACAGAGTCATGGACAAAATTGGCCAAGTGCAGGTGGATATCACCTTAATCAGGTATGACTTGCAAAAGATTTGTGAACAGGTGGGGGAAGCGGAGCACCGTATCTCCGATTTGTAAGAGATCACCAACCCTCTTAAAGATACGGTGTCCAGTCTCACAACTCAAACGTCAGCAGTTAAGGCGAAGCTCTCTGATATTGAAGGAAGACTCCGTCGCAATAATGTACGCTTTTTGTTGGCCTCCCGGAGAGAGCGGAAGGCTCCTCTCCAGAGTCGTTCCTGGAGACATGGCTTCTCCAATTATTTCAACGTGATGACTTTGGTCCTCAATTCTCTGTGGAGAGAGCGCATCGGTTGCCTGCTAGGGCTCCTCCCCCAGGTGCACCTGCACGCACTTTCATAGCTCGTTTCCTGCACTACAAGGACCGGGATGCGGTCCTAAAGCTGGCCCGCACACAGGGTCCTTTGAAATTTGACAACCATGTTTATTTCTGTTTATCCGGACTTCGCCGTGGATGTCCAGAAGTCGCGTGCGCAGTTTCTTCAGGTGAAAAGGAGGCTTCGTGACCACCAAATACAATATGCCATGCTGTTCCCGGCACGTTTAACAGTGGTGTATGATGGCTCCACGCACTTCTTCAATACCCCTCAGGAGGCGGAGGCCTGGCTGGAGCGCAGACCTCGGGCCCCTAATTGAGGACGATTGTTCAAATGTTTTTATTCTGATGTTTTGATTACTTTTCTCTCAGGTGTTGCTTTGTTTGCTGGGTTTAGTACTCCTGCTATTTGCCATTTTTCAGTGTTCACATAGCAGGGACATTCTTTAAGTTTAGGAGCTGAATGCTAGGATATAGCCTTTTTGTAGAGTCATTATTTGTCTCTGTCCCCTGGGGTTGCTATAGGTTTTCAGCTTTAGTTTAGTTGTTCTTGGGATCCAGGTGTATCTAGTTTGTGATGGATATACAGGATAGGGGGTGTTTGGGCTGTTTTGGGTTTGTTTGTTTTCTTATATGTGTATTGCTACTTGTGTCACTGTGTTATTTTTTTTTCTTGAACTGCAGTCTGCCTACGCTTTTTATTATGTATGTTTTGTGGTCTCCATATGTTCTACTTGATTGCTGGTGGGGTGCCATAGAGGCCCCTTTGCTCTTTCCCTCTCTATGCTCCGGGTTCCTCTTTATTATGTGCCCCGCTTACCTTGGATATTCATTCTATTCTGCCCCTCTGTGTTCTCCCCTTGCTTCTTTTCTCCTTCTGTCCCTTCTTTCTTATACTCATGGCTGCAGGGGTTGATGGGCTCCGCATACTCGGCTGGAATGTGAGGGGCCTGAATGACCGCATCAAGCGTGCTCTAGTATTGTCTCAGGTGAAGAAGTATAGAGCAGATATTATATGCCTCTCCGAAACACACTTGGTTGGTACTAGAACCTTGGCTCTCAGGAGGCCCTGGGTTGGTCTGTCCTATCATTCCACTTTTTCTACTAATTCCAGGGGTGTTTCAGTTTTGATAAGGAAGTCGGTTAATTTTCATTTAGTTCATAGTCAAATTGACCAATATGGCAGGTATGTCTTCCTCAGGGCTTATGTTAATCGTACACTTTTACATATACTTGCTGTTTATGTCCCCCCCCCCCTACAATAATGAAGTACTCCGACATGCAATGTCATTTATTGCTACCTCTCCCTCAGCACCGATCCTTTGCATCAGAGATTTCAATAATGTTTTAGATAAAGTTTTAGATCGCTGGGCTGAGCTTCCGCCTTCTCTACCCTCCACTTCCCCTTCCCATACGCCATTTGCAAGGGTGGTTACTGAGCTTGGGCTTCTAGATGTTTGGAGGCTGAGACACCCTCTGCAGCTACAATACTCTTGCCACTCAGCATAGATTTGGCCCTCGTTTCCCCTGATCTCACCCCTAGAATAATTGATGTCCAATATCTACAAAGGGGAATCTCGGACCACTCACCCTTGCTGGTGGCCCTAGATTCTGTGCCTGTATGTGGGGCTAAACTCTGGAAATAGAATCCCTTTTGGTTGACTTTGCTGACTGATCATGATGTCTTAGTTCATGAATGGAGTGATTTTGAAGTAAATAATGCATCTTGTTCTGATCCGCTTCTTAAACATGACGCATTTAAGGCTTCGTTAAGGGGCTCCTTTATATGACAAATTGCTACTGTAAAAAAGTCCAGCAGAGAGGAGGATGTACGCCTAGAACTTGCCTGTTCCCAATGTGAGTCTGTTTATCTTTCCACTAAAGCCCTTAGTGATCGTGGGAAGTGGGATTTGGCCAGGAAAGCCTGGTCTGACTACTTACTTGATAAATCCAAGCGTAAATTACTTTTCTCTCAGCATACCCTCTATTCACAATCAGACACGGGGAGTAGCTACGTAGCTTTTCTGGCACGGGAGGAGATAACTGGAGGCTCCATTAAACAGATTTGTGACCCCCAAAGCGAAACAGTCTATTCCACTCCTGAGATAGCCCAGGGTTTCCAGTCCTATTACTCCTCGTTGTATGCCTCTAAAATCACTTATACCTCCAGTCAACTGCAGCAATACCTTTCCTGTATTGACCTACCCCAAATGTCACCACAATCTACAGATTTTTTAGATGCTAGTATCACTATAGAGGAGGCTGAGGCAGCTATTGCCTCCTTCCCTAATAAAAAAGCCCCAGGTAGTGACGGTATACCTGTTGAAGTCTATAAACAGTATCATGCTTACTTTGTCCCTTATCTTTTGACTCTCTTTAATGCTTTACTGGAGGGTGTTTGTTTGCCCCTTCTATGTCGGAAGCCATTATTGTGGTGATCCTCAAGCCGGGTAAAGACCCTACGGCCCCAGAATCCTACCGCCCAATCTCATTGTTATCTACTGATGTCAAGATCTTGGTCAAAATTCTGGCAATTCGACTCAATAATGTTATCACTTCGATCATTCACGATGATCAGACAGGATTTATGCCAGGCAAGTCTACTCTCCAAAATTTGAGACAACTGTTTTGTCACCTGCAGATGGGAGATCAATCAGAGTCGGGGGCTGTGGTGGTTTCCCTGGATGCTGCCAAGGCCTTCGACTCTGTGTAATGGGAGTATTTGTGGGAAGTCCTTAGAAAATTTGCTTTTGGCCCCAAATTCATACACTGGGTACAATTACTCTACTCCTCCCCCGTGGCTCAAATATCTGTCAATGGCTATGTAACATCCCCATTTGCTTTGTTTCGTAGTACTAGACAGGGCTGCCCACTGTCCCCTGCACTCTTTGCCCAGGCTGTGGAGCCGTTGGCGAGTTTTATTAGAGCATCCCCTGATGTTAGGGGCATTACTATTGATGGACATGAGGATGTCATTGCATTATATGCTGATGATATGCTCTTGTTTCTCAATGATGCCGACACTTCCCTGACCTCCCTTCTAAGTATTGTTGATACATTCGGCTTTTATTCCGGCCTATCTATCAACTGGAATAAATCTAATATAATATCCTTCCCATGTCTGGTGTTATTCCTGACCCATTGCCTATTGTGTGCTCATTACATTGGACCCTTCGCTTTCAGTATCTTGGTGTCTGGATCACTCCTAATGTTAAGTCTTTTGTACATCAAAACATTGACCAGGTCACGGTGGATCTGAAGCGACGGGTTCATGTATGGAAGAAGCTTCCCCTTACTGTCATGGGTCGCATTAACTTGATTAAGATGGTGATACAACCAAAATATCTTTATTTATTACAGCACTCTCCTGTCTATATCCCCAAGAAGGTATTCACTAGCATTGATAGCGTGCTTTCTTCATTTGTTTGGGGTAATAAGGCGCCTAGGGTTCCCCTGAGAGCTCTGGTTAAGGCTAAATCGGATGGAGGATTCGGTTTTCCTAATATGCGCGCTTATTATCTGGCTGCCCAACTTGCGCATTTGTCCAATTGGATTCTAAGCAGGGATAGTCCCATGTTTGAGAGATTCTTTGCCGAGGGTGTGGGGTCTCACTTCTCCCCTGTTCAGATCCTTCTTTCTGCCTCTTCTACTGCTGGTCTTCCTCCTTTACTCCGTCAGTCGCTACTTGTGTGGCGTCAGACTCACTCTTATGACTGGAGAGATATAGATTCTGACACGCAACTTTGGTTTAACCCAACGTATAGGGAGCTATTGCAGCTCACACAGGACAATATATGAATTGGGGCGGGCCTTGCAACAATTTCACAAATATATGATAATGGTGTTTTTAAATCTTTCACACAACTGTGGGTGGAGCTTGATATATCTAATAGATCCTTTTATCGATATCTACAGCTCCGCCATGCGGTGCAGGCACAGTTTGGGGTCTCGCCTCCGTCCATTTCTACTTCACCAGTTAAGGAACTGGTTAGGAATCTGGGTACAAGTCACCAAGTTTCCACTTTGTATGTTAGCCTTAATTCCCACATTTGCCCAAATGTTTTTGACCAGCTTAAACTTAAGTGGGAGCAAGACATTGGCCCACTTACAGATGACCAATGGCTTCAGGTGTTGTGCTCTCTTAAATATACTACTCCGTGTATCAGGTACCAACAGGTTTTGTTTTTTTGTTCTCCATAGGACATATAGAACCCCAGTCTCTCTATGTAAAGCGGGACTGCGGCCTAGTACTACCTGCCCAAGGTGTGATGCCCCTGAAGCTAACTTTTGGCATTTATTATGGTTATGCCCCACTGTATATGTCTTTTGGGAAGCAGTCTGGTTAGACATACTGCTTACTGAACCCACGTTAGCCCCCCCCCCCTTTCTCCTACACTGTGTATGTTTGCTCTAGACTTAGAGGAATCCTACTGTCCGGCAATATACAAATATGTTCTTTGCCTGACTACTGTCACGATCCAGGTAATTCCTTATCCGTATTTACCTTCCAAATACCTCCTGAGACTGTCCCAGCGTTCCAAGCCAGGATTCCATCTGCACTGTCTGTGTGCAGCACGCTGCATCTCATTGTCTCTAATCTCTTTACTGTGATTCTGGCAGCATCAGGGTTAAGTTTCACATGCAAGTTACAAACAATCTTTCCCTCCAAAAAGCTAACATGGGCGCAGCCATGTTTTCCTTATCACATGTTACCATTCAGCCTATCAGCTGCACTCTACTCTCAGCCTGATTACCCAGCAGCTGCACTCTGGTCTCTGGTTAATCAGCCAGCCAATCCCTGTTTCCCAGCTGGTATAAATATCTTGTTCCTGGGGTGGAAAGATGTCAGTGCTTCAATTGTCTTCAGTGATTCCAGTGTGCAGTCCTCCCATGGACTTTTTCTGCAGTACAGCCTGACTCTGCAGTGTCTCATCATTGCATCCTGTGACTGGCAGTTACCGACACCAGCTTCCAGCAGTGCTTTGCCCTGCCAGTAACCATCGGCGTTCCACCATCGATCTCCAGTCACCATTGGTGTTCCGCCATCGATCCCAAGTCACCATCGGTGTTCCGCCATCGATCCCAAGTCACCATCGGTGTTCCGCCATCAATCCCAAGTCACCATCGGTGTTCCGCCATCGATCCCAAGTCATCATCGGTGTTCCGCCATCGATCCCAAGTTACCATCGGTGTTCCGCCATCGATCCCAAGTCACCATCGGTTTGCTATCATCAGTATTCCTCTGAACTGTGTTTCCTATTACCAGTACCAAGTCATCAGTATTCCTCTGAACCGTGTTTAATAAAACCTTTGAACTTTCCTTTGTTGTCTTGGTCACGCCTTCGGGCATTTGTTCTAAAGGTTCCCTGCATGTCCAAGAACCCTGTACTGCCTCCCAGGTACACATATACCTCAGCCCCTACAACTGAGGCTTCCCCCTGATCATCACCAGCCCTCAGTTGTGACAACTACCTTAGCAAAGGTGATTATAGCACGAAACTGGTTTGCTACATACTCTCCTAATTTATACAATTGGCGGGCTCTGGTAAATGAGGTGTCTGGACATGAGAGGCTTACACATAGGTCTAGAGGTACCCTACCCCATTACCTCAATAAGTGGGACAGATGGAACACCTCCCTTCTGGCTACAGCTAGGGCGGCTCCACCACAACTCTCTAATTAATTGAGGTTCCGTCTGTGAAATTTGTTTCGCTGATTTGCCTGTTTGTACTGTGTTTCTTAGCTGTATGGCTTTTGTTCTATGCGAGGTTAGTGTGGCACTCATTATTTCCATATATGTGACACTGTGACACAGATTGTATCTGATTTATTTTTCCTGTACTTTTTTTTTTCTTTCTTTTTGTTCTGTATTCAATATTCTCTGTTTTTTTTTCTCTGCAAAATTTCAATTAAACAAATTACACAAGTAAAAAAGGAGGTTGTATGTGGAGCACCCCTTGCAAGAAGGTCTGAACTTCTGGCAACACTGCCAATTTCTTCTGAAAGATAATTGAGAGAGCTGAAATCTGGACCTTAACGGAACCCAGGCGCAAGCCCTCATCCACGCCAGCCTACAGAAAACGTAAGAAACGTCCCAAGTGAAACTCTGCAGGCGGATAGGTTCGTTCCTCGCATATTCTCCAGATATGATAGTGTTTTGACGTCACAGGTTTCCGGGCCTGAACCATGGTAGCAATAACCTTCTTGGAAAGGCTCTTGTGAGCTAGGATGTTCCGCTCAACCTACATGCCGTCAAACAAAGTCGCCGTAAGTCCGGGTAGACTTACGGCCCTTGTTGAAGAAGATCTCTTCTTAGTGGTAGAGGTCAAGGGTCTTCGACGGACATGTCCAGATGATCCGCGTACCACGCCCTTCGAAGCCAATCCGGGGCAATCAGAATTGCCTGGACGACTTGATTTCTGATTCGCTTGAGCACCCTTGGGAGCAACGGAATCGGAAAAAACAGGCAGACCAGTCGGTAAGGCCAAGGCGACGTCAGTGAATCTACTGCCCTCGCCTGAGGGTCCCTGGTTCGTGAGCAATACCAGTGAAGCTTCTTGTTGAGTCGAGAAGCCATCATGTCTATCTGTGGGCAGCACCACCGGTTGATGATCTGCTGAAACACCTGATGGTGGAGCGCTCACTCTCCCGGGTGGAGAGCGTGACGACTCAGGAAGTCCGCTTCTTAGTTGTCCACTCCCAAATGAAGATTGCTGACATTGCTCTTGCATTTCTTTCTGCCCAGAGGAGTACCTTTGACAACTCTTGCATGCAGGCTCTGCTTTTTGTCCCTCCTTGCCGACTGATGTACGCCACTGCCGTGGCGTTGTACGACTGTACTTGGATCGCATGATCCTTGAGCAGAGGAGAGGCCTGAAGCAGAGCATTGTAGATCGCCCGAAGTTCCAGAATGTTGATCGGAAGGATGGCTTTGTGGGCTGACCGCCTGCCCTGGAACTGGGTGACAGCTCTCCATTCTCTCAGACTCACATCCGTTGTGAGGAGGGTCCAATCCTGAATCTCCGGGCTTCCAGGAGATTGGAGGACTGCAGTCACCACAGGAGGGAAATCCTGGCCTGAGGTGACAGCCGTATCATCCGGTGCATCTGTAGATGTGATCCGGACCACTTGCTCAGGAGATCCAATTGAAATGTTCTGGCATGGAACCTCCCATATTGGATCGCCTCGTATGAGGCAACCATCTTCCCCAACAATCCTATGCAAAGATGGGTGGAAACTCGAGCAGGTCGGAGCACCATGCGGACCATCTCCTGAAGTGTTCTCGCTTTGTCCTTCTGGACCACAGCATCCAGTAACATCCCCAGGAACAGGAGCCGCTCCAGGAGAGACTTTTTTTGCTTTTTTATTGCTTTCATCAGGAGATCATCCAGGTAAGAGACAACATTGACCCCCTGGAGCTGGAGCTGGAACATCATCTTTATTGCTTTCATCAGGAGATCATCCAGGTAAGAGACAACATTGACCCCCTGGAGCTGGAGCTGGAACATCATCTCCGCCATTACCTTTGTGAATACCCTCGGAGCTGTGGACAGGCCAAAGGACAGTGCCTGGAACTGGTAGTGATCATCCAGTAGGGCAAACCTCAGATAAGCCTGATGAGGCGGCCAAATTGGAATATGAAGGTAGGCATCCTTGATATCCAAGGAAACCATGAATTCCTGTTCTTCCAGGCCCGCAATCACTGCTCTCAAGGATTTCATTTTGAACTTGAAAATCTTCAGGTAAGACTTTAGATTCAAAATGGGTCTTACCGAACTGTCCGGCTTCTGTACCACAAACAGGTTGGAGTAATAACCCTTTCCTTATTGTGGTACAGGTACTAGAACAATGACGTGGGACTGGACCAACTTTTGGATGGCCTGTTGCAACGTAACTTGCGTAACCTCCAAAGCTGGTAAGCTTGATTTGAAAAATCGTTGGGGTGGAGCACCGTCGAACTCCAGCTTGTAGCCCTGAGAAATGAGGTCTTTGACCCAGGTATCCTGGCAGAAAACCTCCCAGACGTGGCTGAAGTGACGCAGTCGAGCTCCCACCTCGAGATCCCCTCGGGGTGGGTGGGCACCGTCATGCTGGGGACTTAGTGGAAACAGAACTGGTGCTCTGTTCCTGAGAACCGGTGTTTGCAGGTCTTCTTGTCTTACCTCAGGTGCCTCTAGCTGCATTGGAGGCACCTCTGGCTCTAGATCGAAATCTGTTAGACCGAAAGGACTGGACAGACGGCCCCGGGTAAGAACGCCTAGCCAGCGTGGCCCCAGAGGGGAGAAACATGGATTTCCCTGCAGTGACTTTGGAAATTCACGTATCCAACTCAACCCCAAAAAGCCATTCTCCAGAAAAGTGGAGAGATTCCACACTGTGCTTGGATTCTGCATCCGCTATCCACTGATGCAACCACAAGGCCCTGCGCGCCGACACTGCCATGGCAGAAGTCCTAGCATTAATATTGCCCATCTCCTTGAGCGAGTCACACAGGATGAATGCAGTATCCTTAATGTGCTTCAGGAGAGTCACCGTAGTGACCAGAGGCATATCCCTGGAGAGGTCCTCCTGAATTTGAGAAGCCCACGTGTGAATGTCATGGGTCATCCAGCAACTGGCTATGTCCGGCCTTTGCGATACACCTGCTGCTGTGTAGATGGACTTTAGTGTAGTCTCTATTTTTCTGTCCCCAGGGTCCTTTATGGTAAAGGAGCCGGGGCAGGCAGCACCGGCTTTTTTGACATTCGAGACACTGATACGTCAACTCCCAGGGGTTCTTCCCAGAATTTCCTACCTTCAGTAGCAAATTGAAAAATGTGCAAATATCTTTTTGACACTTGGTATTTTTTGTCTGGATTTTTCCAGGCTAACTTAAATAGGTCATCTAACTCTGCAGAATAAGGGAAAGTGACATTAGGTTTGTTTTGAATAAAGAAAAATTACTGCTGTCCTCTAGAGGGAGCTTTAAACGTCCCGTATAGCCAGAATGAGGGGTTCAATACCCTTAGGTTCCTTATGTTCACTATGATCCAACAGGCGTCACCGGATAGATGGTATGGCAAAAACCGGTCTGAATCCAAAATGGTTCCCATGTTCTCCTCACTAACTGTCACGGACCTGGGTTGAGAGAGCTGAGAACTCGGGGATTCTTCCGATGGTCGGGAAGTTGGACCGTAGTTGGGTCGAAATAGAGGGGGCCGAATGTAGGTCTTCCTCATGCAGGATTAATAGATAACTTAAGTTCGTGAATGATGCTGAAGAACACTGAATGAAAGATGACTTGTGAACGATGCTGAAGAACACTGAATGAGGGATGACTTGTGAACGGTGCTGAAGAAAACAGAATGAGAGCTGGAAGCGCTGGAGACTGTAAGCTGAGAGTCACACTGTATGCTGGAAGCACTGGAACTCTGTAGCTGAGAGTCACACTGTATGCTGGAAGCACTGGAACTCTGTAGCTGAGAGACACACTGTATGCTGGAAGCACTGGAACTCTGTAGCTGAGAGACACACTGTACGCTGGAAGCACTGGAACTCTGTAGCTGAGAGACACACTGTACGCTGGAAGCACTGGAACTCTGTAGCTGAGAGACACACTGTATGCTGGAAGCACTGGAACTCTGTAGCTGAGAGACACACTGTATGCTGGAAGCACTGGAACTCGGCAGCTGAGAGCCTGGCTTTGCCCGGCGCCTCCTTTTGAACTTCCCGCCCTCATCTCATTCGCGGAGGTGCGGTGATTACGTCACCCGCCCCCGCGCCCCGCGTGGGCGGAAGCGCTGACGGCAGCGCTACCCACACACCGGGACCTAGATGCTGGCGGGGAGAGAGGACGCCCCAGGTACCAGGGCATGCGGCAGGGTAAGTGCAGTGGCCACCGCTGTGCGGCCGTGACAGTAACGTGTTTTTGATACCATATATGTGTATCTTTTTCAAGGTAAAAATACCTATATACAGTACCTTGAAAAAGATACCTATAGGGTATCGAAATGCTTTGGTGAGGAGAACGTGGGTACCATTTTGGACTCGGACCAAAATGCAGGTTTGGAAGAGGGCCCTGCAACTGGGGAACTAGCCCTCTGCGGCTCAGCAAAGCACGCCTCACAAAATGAAAGTAAAAACTCAGCTCAAAAGTGTGCCCAAAACCTAAAGCGGAAAAAAAAAAAAAAAAAAACTGTTTAGAGGAGGCAGGAAGGTATAGAAGGCAAGTAGCCTGTACTGTAAAGACTTTAACCATTTAGTACCCAGACTCCTCTCGTACCTGCTATACCCATTGAATCCAGTGTTCCCCATGAATGAAAGAAAAATACTTTGCAAATTCAGCAAATATTTGAAAGAAACAATAATGTTTTGGGGCAGTACGGATGGTGTAATGGTTAGCATTACTGCCTCACAGCATTGAGGTCATGGGTTCGATTCCCACCATGTCTCTAACTGTGCAGAGTTTGTATATTCTCCCCGTACTTGCGTGGGTTTCCTCCGGGTACTCCGGTTTCCTCCCACAATCCAAAAATATACTGGTAGGTTAATTGGCTCCAAACAAAATTAACCCTAGTGTGAATGTGTCTGTGTGTACATGTGATAGGGAATATAGAGTGTAAGCTCCACTGGGGCAGGGACTGATGTGAATGGGCAAATACTCTCTGTAAAGCGCTGCGAAATATGTGTGCGCTATATAAATAACTGGTAATAATAATAATAATGTTTAATTAAACTGGTTCTATTTACTGTGTGCTACATCTGGGTTGCATTAAAGCTGTTTGTCATTTTATGGCAAGTATTAAGTATTCATGAGCAATAATGAGCTTACATGCTATGTTCTGTAGAGGGCTCATTTACTGTTGTAAAACTTTCTTTGACCTCCTTAAACTGTAGGAAGTCTATCAGATTCCAGCACATTATCTCTGATTGGTAACATGAGATTTGTGTCACAGGGTGAAAAGTCCATACCAACTCCATTTAAATAGTTCCTGAAGCACTGTCACAGGAGGTGTGTTAATCATATATTAATTACAATTTGTTATAGCAATGTCTTATTGGTTATTTGTATTATTCCCTTATTTGTTTTGTTATATCGCCACATAAGATGCAATCTTGTGTCTCTGCCATTACTATATTCAGTTGGTTATACGCTACGGGATGGTATCGGGATTCCGGCGCTTGGGATGGCGGTATGTGCAGGATCCTAATGTCACAACTGAGGGCTGGTGTTGACCAAGAGTCGCCTCAGTTGTAGGGGCTGGGTGGTAGTCATGTGACCGCCGGCTGACCGACAGTCACATGACCTCCTCCGTGAGCCCGACGGCTCACTATCCCGATGGTCGGCATGCCGACCAACAGGGACTATTTCCACTCGTGGGTGTCCACGACACCCATAGAGTGGAAATAGAACCCGTGGCGACCGCAGGTCGCCACCGAGCCCGCAGCGTGGCGAGCGCAGCGAGCCCGCAAGGGGCTTGCTGCACTCGCCCTTCCCCACCGGGATCCCGGCGTCGGTATGCTGCCGGTATCCCGGCGTCGGTAAGGTGACCGGCGGTCAGGAGACCGCCAGTCACCCGTACTACACCCGTAGGGGCTGGTGTGTATGTAAACCTGGGCGGCAGTATAGGACTTCTAGACATGCAGATAGATTTGTTCCAACAATGCCCGAAGGTGTGACCACGACAACAAGGATAAAATTAATGTATATTTATTCAGCACAGTTCAGATGGTACACGGCAGTAGCAGTAGTAGAATATGAGGAATGCAGCAATAAAGGAAATGTCCTTAGGTGTGGTATCCACAACAAGACTATCTTGAAGGGTTAGGAGATGGAAAGTCCTTTCACCAACACCTATATGCTGAAATAATAAGATGGAGATATGAACTGGTCAGCAGATGTTGTACAGAGGCTGAATGTACTGTAGAGTAGATTGTACACGTAGACTGCCGGGTTTGCAGATTGGAACCGGTGATGGAGAACTGTTGAAGAAGTGCAGATGAACCAGTGTTAACAGGAGGAGAGTTGAATGACACTGGTGACGCTAGGGATCGGTGATATTGAAGAAGAGATGACTGAATATCGATGGTATCAAGGAAACCGATGGTGGAACATCGATAGTACTGTGAAAATGAACACCGCTGAGAGCCAGGCGCTGGAAGCCGGTGTTTTAAAGCACTGCCAGTAGCAGAGAGCAGTGAGGACACTGTGAAGTCAGGCTGCACCGCAAGGTGGTGATTGGTGCGGGTCTCTGATGGAATGAAGACACAGGAGCTGGAATACCTGGAACTTAATAATCAACCACAAGGAGCAGAGACAGGTTACACTGGTAATGACAACCAAAGCATAGACAACTTCCTGGTTCAGGATCAGTCCCTCAGCAGTGCAGGGATTGGATGAGCAATCAGGCAGTGTTCAGCAATGCAGTGGATTGGTGGAAATAGCGTCATGTGATTAGGACAAACATGGCTGCGCCCATACTGGCACTTGGAGGGAAATCTAGTTTGTAGCACCACATGGGAGTTTACAGTAATGGCGGCGGCGGCCGCAAGAGCCAAAGGACGCCAACCCGCGTATCAGACACACGGAGCTGGCGGCAGAGACCACAGCGGGTGAGAATCGTCACGCAGACCCGCCTGTGCACATGAATTACAATGATGGCGGCAGAGGCCGCAACTGACAGGAGATGCCATGCAGAGCCATCTGTGCACCAAAAGCGCAGCAATGGCGGCGGAGGCCGCGGCGGCTAGAAACACCATCCAGACAATAAGAGTTCTTTATGACAGCATCTGCAGACTGGCAGAGAGGAGACATAAAGTGAGGATATCAGCAGCATGACTGAGACCCGGCCCTGGAACGCTGAGCCAGCCTCAGGAGACACCTGAAAGGTAAATAATGGTGTCCTGTAACCCGGATCGTGACACCTAACACCTGGAAGGAAAGTAGGCTAACCCTCCCCCTCTAACCCTAACTCTCTGTACTCGAAGCCTGACCCTAACCATCCCAGTTGCCTAACCCTCTCCGGTGTGTCTAAACCTAACCCGCCCACTGCTGCAGCCTAAATCTCTCCTTCCCACCGCTGCAGCCTAAACCTAACCTGCCCACCCACACAGCCCAAACCTAACCCTCCCCGGTGGTGCCTATACCTAACCCCCCAGCAGCCTAACCCTCCTCGGTGGTGCCTAAACCTAACTGCCCCCCCCCCATGTAGCCTAGACCGTACCCGCCCACACCCGCAGCCTAACCCTCCCTGGTGGTGCCTAACCATAGACCCCACCTCCCCGCAGCCTACGCCTAATCTTTTCCCCGCAGCCTAAGCCTCCCCCGAAACCTAAACCTAACCTTCCCCTCGGCCTGGAACTAAGGAGACCCGGCATACTTACATTTGGGATGCTGGCAGTCGGAATTCTGGTGCAGGCATGTTGATCCAAGTCGGGATTCCAGTGTCGACATAATGACTGCCGGCATCCTGACCGCATCACATACGCTACAGTTTTCCGCATACTGTATTTGTTTGACTGCGGAGTCTCCAATATTATTAACGGAACTTAGCAGCAGCGATGTGTTCCACGTACATCTCTGAATCAAGCACTATGCTCTTTTATTTGTAAGGTAGTTGCACAGGACAAATCGGGAATGGATCAATAGGTTATGTGGAATAAATCAGCAGCTGACCGTAGTTTGCTCTCTCATATGACCCTAGAAGTTCTTCTGGTTTGGATTTTGTGAAATACCGCTCCTGGTCTCTGACTGCAATGGCCGTACATGCCACAATAGTCTGAGGACGAATGCCGTCACGGCTATTGTACAGAGGTCGCCCAGGGCCAATAGAGTGCAATGCTCCAGGTGTGTCCCTTGCAGTACGTAAAGCTGGGTACACACTGAAGCAACGCGCATTCGTTCAGACATCGGAACGAAAGCCAGTCAGCGGAGATTGCCAGTACACGCTGGCACAATGTTAATGATGAACGGAACGACCATGTTTCGCTCTTCATTAGCATAAACAAGGACGCTAGGTTTGATGTGCAGCACATCAAACCTAGCGTCCGTCGCTAGCGACGCGGGAGCGCGTAACACTGGGTACACACTGAGCGATGTAAGTGATATATCGTTCCAAAACGGCATTTTGGAACAACATCACTCCAGTGTGTACCCAGCTTAACAGCACAGATGGCTGCTAAGTTGCCACTATGAACATAGCAGCTAGGTGGCAGAAATCTTGCTGTTGCATGCAACTCACAGGCTAATGAATTTAGGACTCAGTGTTGTTATTGTTATTAACCATTATCTATATGGCTCCACAAGGTATCTGCAGAATACATAAATAAGCAAAACAAGAAAACACTGACTGGACTGACTGTTGGGGTTCTTAATGAGGGGCAGTGAGATGGGGCAGGGGGCTGGCTGGGGGGGAGGAAAGACACTGGGCAGGCAGGGTTGTAGACACTGGGATGAGGGAGTTAGTGAGATGGTGGGGGGCACTTTGAATAGGGAGGCACTGGGCAGGATGAGAAGGGGATAATGAGATAGGGGTGTGGGGGGGGGAAATCAGTGTGTCTGGACTGACTGGGGTGTTCTAGATGGGAGGCCAGTGAGATGGGTACAGTGGGCTGGTTGGAGAGGAAAGGGGAAACACTGGGCTGACAGGATGGAGGACACTGGGATGGGGGGGGGGGGCAGTCAGTAATGGTGGGGAACACTGGGTTGGGGAAGGGGTAGACACTGTGAAGGAAGCTCCAGCCTAGTTCAGTTTGTCTGGCCCCGCACACTCACACAGTAGCCCTTCCCCAGTGTCCCTGCATCCTACCTGCATCGTCTGGCGTTCTCTGTCCCCAGCTCAATCACCCCCTGCAGTGCCAGCTCTGTGCAGGGATCTGTCCTCCGGTGGCAGTTCACGCTCGCTCCATCACTCCACCAGTTGATTTGTCACCAGGTGGTGGCATTGGCAGCTCCAACACATCTCCGCGGACACCCAGAAACCCCCCCTCCCCCATGGACTAGTTCAGCCAGGGAGAGGGGGACACTCCAGATCATGCCCAGCCCGCGGATAAGAATGCAGGAGGCGGAGCTGGGTTGCTCGATCATAGCTGACAGTGGAGTGCAGTATGTTAAAAAAATAAACTCCTAAATGACGAGGGTGGGGGGGTACACGTGCCTTTGTGCCCCCCCTGAATCTGCGTATGGCTTTACCTGCACCAGGTCCCGCATGGAGGTCACGTGAACGGCCGCACTGCCCTGGTGATCTCGCCGGGTACTGAGGAATGTGAGCTATTACCTGGCTGCCCCGAGTCCATCACTCTACCCTGGCTACAACACCCCCTCACTTCCAGCAGCAGTGGTACCCTCCCACATGATCCTCACCCATTTGCGCCAGAGCGTCATACTTTCAACAGGCAGCCAATCCCAACGGAGCGCGTTCCCGTGGACTCGCCCATTCTTAAAAAGAGAGTCCCCAGTACTCATTGTGGGGTAAAATATGCGCTATAGCGCGATTTTGCGATCACTGGGGAGAGGAAGAGAATTCTAGAGAAAGGGAGCAGCGTGTGCAAAATCTTGGGAGTAGAAGAGTGGGTGGTAATCAGTAGGCAGGAGAGGCGGCGTGCATTAGTGGAGTGAAGAGAATGGGTGGAGTGTAAAGGGAGATAAGATCAGATAAGTAAATGGGAGAGGAGTAATACATGAGGGCTTTGTAAGCGAGTGTGAAAAGCTTAAATATGATTCTGAAGAGGAATGGGAGACAGTGAAGGGCTTGTAAGAGAGGGGAGGTGGATGTAGTGCATTTGGTGAGGAAAATGAGCCGGGCAGCAGCATTGAGGATAGATTGGAGTGAAGAGAGACGTTTGTCAGAGATGCCAGACAGGAGAAGATTACAGTAGTCCAGTCTGGGAATGACCAGTGAGTGGATGAGTGTCTTAGTGGCATCCTGGGTGAGAAAGGTTCTGGTCCTGGAAATATTCTTGAGATGAAACCGGCAGGTTTGTGAGAGGTGCTGTGTGTGCTGCATGTGTGGTTTGAAGGTCAGGGAGAGTCAAGGATAAATCCAAGACAGATTAACTCGTGATTTAAAAAAGAAAATAAAAAAGGTGAAATAAATATGAAAATCTCAAAAAACACAGTATCTGAAGAGATAACTGGAGTCAGTAAGACACGGATGTTCCAACATTAGGGACAAACTACATTGAATGTAGGAAATTATTTCTTACCCGAGGACACCACTAAACGGCCAGCCCCATATAGCTCCAGCGGCAACTCCAAGCACCGCCACAGAGACCTTCTCCATATACCAGCCTGTCATGGCAATCACGGTGGTGTACATACAGAAACTGCTGGGGAGGTAGGCTGCAGGAGGAAACACAACGCTGTAAGCAGCTATACACACACACACACACACACACAATATGATGAGTATGTGACCTGTGTAATTCTACTTTCACCACTACCTGCATTTCATTTTATAAAATCATTTCCCAGCTAGAATACCAGGCATAAAGCTGGTAACCATATTATAACTGGACAACTATTTTATTTAATGTTGAACAAAGAGAAACGAAGCACATAACGGACAATCTATGTGACTACAATTTCTGGAGAAGAAAACAGAAACAGGATACAAAACATTACAGAATCCATACAAGAACAGGCGTCAGGGCAGTCCCCACCCCAAAAAGACTCCTGTGGATGCAGTATATGCTGACATGCCAAAAGTGTTATCTTAGACCTTTCCATTAAAAAAAAAAAAAAAAACACAGCATGACACAGCATACAGATAGAATAGCTTGCAAACAGTAGGTATTTTTATTACTGGACTGGACTGATGTCAGGCATAAAGAAAAATAATAGGATTTTAATTACCTACCGGTAAATCCTTTTCTCGTAGTCCATAAGAGATATTGGGGAATCTAGTACGATGGGTATAGACGGGATCCAAAGGAGCCAGTGCACTTTACATTTCTTCACGGGGTGTGCTGGCTCCTCCCCTCTGTGCCCCCTCCCACAGGCATTATAGGTAAAAACGTGCCCGAAGGAGAAAGGACATACAGTATATGAGAGGAGGAAACATGACAACAAAGAGTGGTGAGATTTATACATCAGCACACCACTAACATATAACAACCAGCAACGGCTGGTAACAACAACAGCAACAGCTGAACAGGTAACCACATAAAAGAGAACCTGCAGAAAAGTCAAAGCACTGAAGTGGGCGCCCAATATCCATTACGTACTATGAGAAAAGGATTTACCGGTAGGTAATTAAAATCCTATTTTCTCTAGCATCCATAAGGGATACTGTGGAATCTAGTACGATGGGGATGTCCCAAAGCTTCCAGAACGGGCGGGAACGTGCGGAGACTGCTGCAGCACCGCCTGCCCAAACTGGGTATCCTCTTTGGCCAGGGCATCAAATTTGTAGAACTTCACAAAGGTGTTCATCCCCGACCTGGTAGCAGCTGGGCATAGTTGCAAGGCAGAGACTCCACAGGAAGCCGCACAGGAGGAGCCCAACGATCTAGTAGAGTAGGCTTAAGAGACTTAGGAACCGGCAAAGCTGCCGACACATAGGCCTGTTGGATAGTAAGCCTAAGCCAACGAGCAATGGACAGCTTTGTAGCAGGACAACCCTTTTTCTGCGCATCACAGAGCATGAACAAGGAATCCATCTTTCTGATCCAAGCTGTTTGCTTGACATAGATCTTCAAGGCACGCACAGCATCCAATGCCTCCGGAGGCGCAGAAGTATCAGAATTGGACGGAAACACAATAGGTTGATTCAGGTGAAACGCGGAGACAACCTTCGGAAGGAACTGTTGTCTAGTCCGGGGCCCCGCTCTGTCCTCGTAAAAGACCAAGTACGGACTTTTACACGATAAGGCCCCCAATAAGGAAGCCAGTGTGGTTTGCAAAAGAAGTAGCAAATATTTTGAGAGCAAAAAAGATGGCTTTTAGGAAATATAAGCAGACACAAAATAATGAAGACAAAAAGATATATCTTGTTAGACAGAAGGAGACAAAGAAGGTAATCAGATGTGCAAAGGCACAAGCTGAGGAGAAAATGGCCCAGTCAGTGGGTAAAGGAGGCAAAACTTTTTTTAGGTATATAAGCGAAAGGAGAAAAACAAAAGGCGGAATTATAAAACTAAAGACGGACACTGGCAGTCTTGTTGAAGGAGACAATTTAATAGCAGATCATCTTAATGATTATTTTTGTTCAGTATTTACTACTGAAAGAGAGGGGAAGGGGCCACAGTTAAGTTGCAGGGATGTTCAGGAAAATGAAACAAGTACATTTACAGAGGAGAAGGTCCTAACAGAACTCTCAAAGCTGAAAGTGGACAAATCTATGGGGCCAGATGGGATACATCCAAGGATACTAAAAGAACTTAAAGAGGTGCTGGTAGCACCATTGACAGAATTATTCAACCAGTCATTAGCTACAGGAGTAATTCCAGGGGACTGGAAAAGAGCAAACGTAGTCCCACTGCACAAAAGTGGAAGCAAGGAAGAGGCAAACAACTACAGACCAGTGAGTCTTACATCAGTAGTAGGGAAATTGATGGAAACACTCTTAAAAGAAAGAGTTGTAGATTATCTCAAATCCGGCAATTTACTGGATCCCAAACAGCATGGATTCACTGGGGGGAGATCATGTCAAACAAATCTTATTGACTTTTTTGATTGTGTGACTAAAGTGATGGATAAAGGTGGAGCCATGGATATAGCTTATCTAGACTTTAGTAAGGCTTTTGACACAGTTCCACATCGTATACTGCTAAATAAACTTGAAAGTTTGGGATTGGATATTAGGATTATTGAATGGATAAGATCTTGGTTGAAGGATAGAAAACAGAGAGTTGTGGTAAATGGAGTGCATTCACAGGAGGGAAATGTTACCAGTGGAGTACCCCAGGGATCTGTACTTGGACCAGTGCTTTTTAATATCTTTATTGGTGACATTGCAAATGGCATTAAAGGGAAAGTATGCCTTTTTGCAGATGACACAAAGGTATGCAACAGGGTAGACACACCAGGTGGGGTAAAACAAATGATTGAGGATCTAGGTAGACTAGAGGAATGGTCAAGAGTCTGGCAATTACAGTTTAATGCCAAAAAATGCAAAATCATGCACTTGGGTCTCAAAAATCCTAAAGCTAAATACAGTATTAATGGCACTATACTGGAAACTACTGAGGAGGAAAGGGATCTAGAAGTCACTATTTCAGATGACTTAAAGGCAGGTAAGCAATGTAACAAGGCAATGAGGAAGGCTAGTCAGATGCTTGGCTGCATTAGGAGAGGAATCAGCAGCAGAAAGAAAGAAGTAATAATGCCACTGTATAGGTTATTGGTACGGCCTCATCTAGAATACTGTATTCAGTTCTGGAGGCCATATCTTCAAAAGGATATTAATACATTAGAAACTGTACAAAGGAGGGCAACTAAAATGGTGCATGGCCTACATCACAAAACATACCCAGAAAGACTAAGAAATCTCAATATGTATAGTTTGGAGCAGAGAAGGGAAAGGGGGGACATGAAACTTTCAAATAAATCAAGGGTTTTAACAAAGTCCAGGAGGGAAACATTCTCCAAATGAAGAGAAGCAATAGGACACGAGGACATGCACTGAGACTGGAGGGGGGGAGGTTCAGGGGAAATTTGCGGAAAAATTATTTCACAGAAAGGGTAGTGGACAAGTGGAATAGCCTCCCATCAGAGGTGGTAGAGGCTAAGACAGTAGAGCAATTTAAACATGCATGGGATAGACATAAGGATATCCTTACAAAGAAATAAGGATCAAATTAGGTTAGAGATAAAAATAATATAAAAAAAAAAAAAGGGGCAGACTAGATGGGCCAAGTGGTTCTTATCTGCCGACAAATTCTATGTTTCTATGTTTCTAATGCTGAGACACGTCGAGCAGAAGCCAGGGCCAGTAACATCACCATCTTCTACGTGAGGTACTTGTCTTCTACCGTCATCAGAGGTTCAAACCAGGAGGACTGTAGAAATTCCAACACTACATTCAAATTCCAGGGTGCCGTAGACGGCATAAAAGGAGGTTGTATGTGAAGTACCCCTTGCAAGAAGGTCTGAACTTCTGGCAACACTGACAATTTCTTCTGGAAGAAAATGGGGAGAGATGAAATCTGGACCTTAATGGAACCCAGACGTAAACCCTTATCCACACCAACCTGCAGGAAACGTAAGAAACGTCCAAAGTGGAACTCCGCAGGCGGATACGTGCGTTCCTCTCACCAAGAGACATATCTTCTCCAAATATGATGATAGTGTTGTGACGTCACAGGCTTCCTGGCCTGAACCATGGTAGCAATAACCTTTTTGGAAAAGCCCTTGTTAGCTAGGATGTTCCGCTCAACCTCCATGCCATCAAACAAAGTCGCCGAAGTCCGGGTAGACGAACGGTCCTTGTTGAAGAAGATCTCTTCTGAGAGATAGAGGCCAATGGTCTTCGACGGACATGTCCAGAAAATCCACGTACCACGCCCTCCGAGGCCAATCCGGGGCAATCAGAATTGCCTGGATTCCTTGATTTTTTATGTGCTTGAGCACCCTTGGGAGCAACGGAATCGGAGGAAACAGGTAGACCAGCCGGTAAGGCCAAGGCGACATCAGTGCATATACTGCCCTCGCTTGAGGGTCCCTGGTTCGTGAGCAATACCAGGGAAGCTTCTTGTTTAGACGAGAAGCCATCTGTGTATCTGTGGGCAGCCCCACATGGTGGATGATCTGCTGGAACACCTGCTGGTGAAGACCCCATTCCCTCGGGTGGAGATTGTGACGACTCAGGAAGTCCACTTTCCAGTTGTCTACTCATGGAATGAAGATTACGGACATTGGTCTTGCATTTCTTTCTGCCCAGAGGCGTATCCTTGACACCTCTCACATGCAGGCCCTGCTTTTTGTCAATCCATGCTGATTGACGTATGCCACTGCCGTGGCGTTGTCGGACTGTACTTGGATCGCGCAATCCCTAGGCATAGGAGAGGCCTGAGGCAGAGCATTGCAGATCGTCGGAAGTTCCAGAATGTTGATCGGAAGGAGGCTTTCGTGGGCTGACCACCTGCCCTGGAACTGAGCCCCTTGGGTGACAGCTCCCCATCCCCTTAGACTCGCATCCGTCGGGAGAAAGGTCCAATCCTGAATTCCGAAACTCCGGCCCTCCAGTAGATTGGAGGACTGCAGCCACCACAGGAGGGAAATCCTGGCCTGAGGTGACAGCCGTATCATCCGGTGCATCGAAGATGTGATCCGGACCATTTGCTCAGGAGATCCTGCTGAAAAGTTCTGGCATGGAACCTTCCATATTGGATTGCCTCATATGAGGTGACCATCTTTCCCAACAATCTTATACAAAGATGGATGGACATTCGAGTAGGTCGGAGCACCATGCGGACCATCTCCTGAAGTGTTCTCGCCTTGTCCTCTGGTAGGAACACCTTCTGGGCCACAGTATCCAGCAACATCCCCTGGAACAGGAGCTGCTGAGTTGGCTCCAGGTGGGACTTCTGTAAGTTGAGGATCCACCCATGGTGTGACAGTAGTTGGATAGTGCGGTCGATATGGAGCAACAAAAGCTCCCTGGATCTTGCTTTGATCTGAAGATCGTCCAGGTAAGGGACAATATTGACTCCCTGGACCCGGAGCTGGAACATCATCTCCGCCATCACCTTTGTGAATACCCTCGGAGCTGTGGACAGGCCGAACGGCAGTGCCTGGAATTGGTAGTGATTGTCCAGCAGGGCAAACCTCAGGTACGCCTGATGAGGCGGCCAAATCAGAATATGGAGGTAGGCGTCCTTGATATCCAAGGAAACCATGAATTCCTGTTCTCCCAGGCCTGTAATCACTGCTCGCAAGGATTCCATTTTGAACTTGAACACCTTCAGGTAAGGATTCAAGACTTTAGATTCAAAATGGGCCTTACCACAAACAGGTTGGAGTAATAACCCTTGCATTGTTTTGTGGTATTGGTACTGGAACAATGACGTGGGACTGGACCAACTTTAGGATGGCCTGTTGCAACGTAACCTGCATATCCTCCAAAGCTGGTAAGCTTGATTTGAAAAATCGTTGGGAAGGAGCACTGTCAAACTCCAGCTTGTAGCCTTGAGAAACGAGATCCCTGACCCAGGTATCCTGGCAGGAAGCCTCCCAGACGCGGCTGAAGTGATGCACTCGAGCTCCCACCTCGAGATCCCTGGTGGTCTGCTCCTGAGAGCTGGTGCTTGCAGGCTTTCTTGACTTAACTCTGGTGCCTCTAGTCGCATCTGGCCTTAGATCAAAATCTATCAGACCGAAAGGACTGTACAGACGGCCGCGGGTAGGGGCTCCTCGCCGGCGGGGCCCCAGAGGGGAGAAACGTGGATTTCCCAGCCGTAACTTTGGAAATCCATGTATCCAATTCAACCCGAAAGAGCCATTCCCCTGAAAAGGGGAGGGATTCCACACTGCATTTGTATTCCGCATCCGCTATCCACTGATGCAACCACAAGGCTCTGTGCACCGACACTGCCATGGCAGAAGTCCTAGCATTGATATTCCCCATCTCCTTGAGGGAATCACAGAGGACGCATGTAGTGCTTTAAGAGGGTCACCATAGTGACCAGAGGCATAGCCAGAGGCCCTCCTGAATTTGAGTGGCCCATGAATGAATGGCATGGGTCATCCAGCAACCCGCAATGACCGGCCATTGCGATACACCTGCTGCCATGTAAATAGATTGGAGTGTAGCTTCTATTTTCCTATCCCCAGGATCCTTTATGGTAAAGGTGCCCGGGGCAGGCAGCACCACCTTTTTGGACAGTCGAGAGACTGATACATCAACCCCCGGGGGTTCCTCACAAAATTTCCTACCTTCAGGAGCAAATGGGAAAGTGCGCAAAAACTTTTTTGACACTTGGAATTTTTTGTCTGGATTTTTCCAGACCAACTTGAATAGGTCATCTAGCTCTGCAGAATCAGGGAAAGTGACATTGGGTTTGTTTTGTGTAAAGAAAAACGACTGCTTTGATGCAGCGTCCTCTAGAGGGAGCTTTAACACGTCCCGTAGAGCCAGAATGAGGGGTTCAATACCCTGAGCAGAACCGGTATCCCCACTAACGAGGTCCAAGTCCTCCCCATCCTCCTGTATATTCTCATCTGTGTCAGACAGTAGAACAGGCAAACCACGCTTTTGTGGTCCTGCATGAGAGGAGGGGGGCTGTGTAACATCTGCCATAGCAGCTAAATCTGCAACAGCCTTTTGTAGTAGCTGAGTTTTCTGAACATTAGCAATGAGCTGGGATGACATATCAGACATCATATTTTTAAGAGACCCTAGCCATGCGGGCTCTGGACCCTCTCCCCCCAGCACCTTCACTAATTTATGAAGATTGACTGCATTGTTCACAAGAAACAGAATCAGATGATACTGGAGAGAATCTAGCGTGACATGCACTGCACAGCTTGTGTTTGCCCATGTTTCAAAGTAATCACAATGACATACACACAGACAGTAATATATCTCAAGCCTGCCCTTACTGTATGTGAGAGGAGACACCCAGAGAGAAGGACACCAGCACAACCCTAGCTGCACGGCCCCAGTGAGGCTGACTATATCACAGTAAACACTAATAATTTCTGTCCTGTAGAGGACCCAGATAGTGTACAATAGCAGCTCTCCCCCTTTGCTACACCCTGTACCAGTTTTCCAGCTTGTCTTGTGAGGCAGGAAGCACTGTGTGTCCTGTCTGTGGTTGCATTAAGCAGAGGAAGGCGCCAAAATGCATCTGGTCCCGCTCTGAGGTAGCTCCGCCCCCTCCAATGGCACCGGAGCTACAGTGATTATTTATACTGGCAATGTCTCCTGTTTGCTTAAAAACATCACAGTGCTAGTTCAAGCGATTGTCAGCCAGTCTACACGGGGGGCTCTAGCGGTACCCCCCCAGGAGGGTCCCATATACTGCGCCCGCGTTCAGACGCACTTTGAACTGGGGGACCTCCCTAGCGGGGCACCCAGCTTGTACTCACCACAGACATCACCTTCAGGCTAGTGTTAGGGGTGTGCGTCGTGTTGCGATTGTGACAGCCAAGGCGCAGTGCCCCGCTGAACAACCACCCCTCAGGACGGTGGTCCAGCAGCGGGTAAGCGGCTCTGCACCTCGCAAGGCCGGTGACCCTTTTCCCCCTAACTCCCACAGTGCAGGTATGCTGTTGCCCAAACAGCATACCGAAAATAATAAACATTGAAAAGAAATTGAAGAAAACTCTCTGGAGCTCAGAGATGTGCATGCTCTCCTGAGGGCACTTTTTTCTAAACTGCCTGTGGGAGGGGGCATAGAGGGGAGGAGCCAGCACACCCAGTGAAGAAATTTAAAGTGCACTGGCTCCTTTGTACCCAGTATATACCAATCGTACTAGATTCCCCAATATCCCTTATGGATGCTATAGAAAAAATAAGAATTTACTCACCGGTAATTCTATTTCTCGTAGTCCGTAGTGGATGCTGGGGACTCCGTAAGGACCATGGGGAATAGACGGCTCCGCAGGAGACTGGGCACATCTAAAGAAAGATTTAGGACTATCTGGTGTGCACTGGCTCCTCCCCCTATGACCTCCTCCAAGCCTCAGTTAGGACACTGTGCCCGGAAGAGCTGACACAATAAGGAAGGATTTTGAATCCCGGGTAAGACTCATACCAGCCACACCAATCACACCGTATAACTCGTGATAGGAACCCCGGTTAACAGTATGATAACAACGGAGCCTCTGAACAGATGGCTCACAATAACAACCCGATTTGTGTAACAATAACTATTTACAAGTATTGCAGACAATCCGCACTTGGGATGGGCGCCCAGCATCCACTACGGACTACGAGAAATAGAATTACCGGTGAGTAAATTCTTATTTTCTCTGACGTCCTAGTGGATGCTGGGGACTCCGTAAGGACCATGGGGATTATACCAAAGCTCCCAAACGGGCGGGAGAGTGCGGATGACTCTGCAACACCGAATGAGAGAACTCCAGGTCCTCCTCAGCCAGGGTATCAAATTTGTAGAATTTTGCAAACGTGTTTGCCCCTGACCAAGTAGCAGCTCGGCAAAGTTGTAAAGCCGAGACCCCTCGGGCAGCCGCCCAAGATGAGCCCACCTTCCTTGTGGAATGGGCTTTTACAGATTTAGGCTGCGGTAGTCCCACCGCAGAATGCGCCAGCTGAATAGTGCTACAAATCCAGCGCGCGATAGTCTGCTTAGAAGCAGGAGCACCCAGTTTGTTGGGTGCATACAGGATAAACAGAGAGTCAGTTTTCCTGACTCCAGCCGTCCGGGAAACATAAATTTTCAGGGCCCTGACTAAGTCCAGTAACTTGGAATCCTCCAAGTTCCTAGTAGCCGCAGGCACCACAATAGGCTGGTTCAAGTGAAACGCTGATACCACCTTCGGGAGAAACTGAGGACGAGTCCTCAACTCTGCCCTATCCATATGGAAAATCAGATAAGGGCTTTTATATGACAAAGCCGCCAATTCTGACACACGCCTGGCCGAAGCCTGGGCCAACAGCATGACCACTTTCCACGTGAGATATTTCAAATCCACAGTCTTAAGTGGTTCAAACCAATGTGATTTCAGGAACTCCAAAACCACATTGAGATCCCAAGGTGCCACTGGGGGCACAAAAGGAGGCTGAATATGCAGAACTCCTTTGACAAAAGTCTGAACTTCAGGCAGTGAAGCCAGTTCTTTCTGGAAGAAAATCGTCAGGGCCGAAATCTGGACCTTAATGGACCCCAATTTGAGGCCCAACGTCACCCCTGCTTGCAGGAAATGCAGGAATCGACCCAGTTGAAATTCCTCCGTTGGGGCCTTCCTGGCCTCACACCAAGCAACATATTTCCGCCAAATGCGGTGATAATGTTTTGCGGTGACATCCTTCCTGGCTTTGATCAGGGTAGGGATGACTTCCTCCGGAATGTCCTTTTCCTTCAGGATCCGGTGTTCAACCGCCATGCCGTCAAACGTAGCCGCGGTAAGTCTTGGAACAGACAGGGCCCCTGCTGCAGCAGGTCTTGTCTGAGCGGCAGAGGCCAAGGGTCCTCTGAAAGCATCTCTTGAAGTTCTGGGTACCAAGCGCTTCTTGGCCAGTCCGGAACCACGAGTATAGTTTTCACTCCTCGCCTTCGTATTATTCTCAGTACCTTGGGAATGAGAGGCAGAGGAGGAAACACATAAACCGTCTGGTACACCCACGGTGTTACTAGAGCGTCCACAGCGATCGCCTGAGGGTCCCTTGACCTGGCGCAATATCTTTTTAGCTTTTTGTTGAGGCGGGACGCCATCATGTCCACCTGTGGTCTTTCCCAACGGTTTACCAGCATTTGGAAGACTTCTGGATGAAGTCCCCATTCTCCCGGGTGGAGGTCGTGCCTGCTGAGGAAGTCTGCTTCCCAGTTGTCCACTCCCGGAATGAACACTGCTGTCAGTGCTAACACATGATTTTCCGCCCATCGGAGAATCCTTGTGGCTTCTGCCATTGCCCTCCTGCTTCTTGTGCCGCCCTGTCTGTTTACATGGGCGACCGCCGTGATGTTGTCTGATTGGATCAGTACCGGTTGGTTCTGAAGCAGGGGCCTTGCTTGGCTTAGGGCATTGTAAATGGCCCTTAGCTCCAGAATATTTATGTGAAGCGAAATCTCCTGATTTGACCACAGTCCTTGGAAATTTCTTCCCTGTGTGACTGCACCCCAGCCCCGAAGGCTGGCATCCGTGGTCACCAGGACCCAGTCCTGTATCCGAATCTGCTGCCCTCTAGTAGATGAGCCCTCTGCAGCCACCACAGCAGCGACACCCTGGTCCTTGCCGACAGGGTTATCCGCTGTTTCATCTGGAGATGGGACCCGGACCATTTGTCCAACAGGTCCCACTGGAAAGTCCTTGCGTGGAACCTTCCGAATGGAATTGCTTCGTACGAAGCTACCATTTTTCCCAGGACTCGTGTGCATTGATGTACCGACACCTGTCCCTGTTTTAGGAGGTCTCTGACTAGAGATGACAACTCCTCGGCTTTTTCCACTGGAAGAAACACTTTTTTCTGGTCTGTGTCCAGAATCATTCCCAGGAACAGAAGACGTGTCGTCGGGACCAGCTGTGACTTTGGAATATTGAGAATCCAGCCGTGCTGTTGTAGCACTTACCGAGAAAGTGCTACCCCCACTACCAACTGTTCCTTGGACCTCGCCTTTATCAGGAGATCGTCCAAGTACGGGATAATTAAAACTCCCTTCTTGCGAAGGAGTATCATCATTTCGGCCATTACCTTGGTAAAGACCCTCGGTGCCGTGGATAACCCAAACGGCAGCGTCTGGAACTGATAGTGACAGTCCTGTACCACAAATCTGAGGTACTCCTGGGAGGAGGGTAAATGGGGACATGCAGGTAGGCATCCTTGATGTCCAGAGAGACCATGTAATCCCCCTCGTCCAGGCTCGCAATAACCGCCCTGAGCGATTCCATCTTGAACTTGAACTTTCTGATATACGTGTTCAAGGATTTTAAATTTAAGATGGGTCTTACCGAACCGTCCGGTTTCGGTACCACAAACATTGTGGAATAGTAACCCTTTCCTTGCTGAAGGAGGGGTACCTTGACAATCACTTGCTGTGAATACAGTTTTTGGATAGCCACCAACACTGCCTCCCTGGCAGAGGGAGTTGCTGGTAAGGCAGATTTTAGAAAACGGCGGGGGGGTGATGTCTCGAATTCCAGCCTGTACCCCTGAATAACTACTTGAAGGATCCAGGGATCCACCTGTGAGAGAGCCCACTGTGTGCTGAAATTTCTGAGACGGGCCCCCACCGTACCCGGGTCCGCCTGTGAAGCCCCAGCGTCATGCTGTGGACTTACCGGACGCGGGGGAGGACTTTTGCTCTTGGGAACTGGCTGTATGCTGCAGCTTTTTCCCCTCTACCTTTGCCTCTCGGCAGAAAGGATGCGCCTCGAGCCCTCTTGTGTTTATGGGGCCGAAAGGACTGTACTTGATAATACGGTGCTTTCTTTTGCTGTGGGGTAGCCTGTGGCAAAAATGTCGATTTCCCAGCCGTAGCTGTGGAAACGAGGTCTGAAAGACCATCCCCAAACAGTTCCACCCCCCTATAAGGCAAAACTTCAATGTGCCTTTTTGAATCGGCATCACCTGACCACTGCCGAGTCCATAACCCCCTTCTGGCGGCAATGGACATTGCGCTTATTTTTGATGCCAGCTGGCAAATATCCCTCTGTGCATCACGCATGTATAAGACAGCGTCTTTTATATGCTCTACTGTCAGCAAAATATTGTCCCTATCCAGGGTATCAATATTATCCGACAGGGAATCTGACCACGCAGCAGCAGCACTGCACATCCATGCTGATGCAATCGCTGGTCGCAATATAATGCCCGTGTGTGTATATATAGCTTTTAGGGTAGCCTCCTGCTTTCTATCAGCAGGATCCTTTAGGGCGGCCGTATCCTGAGACGGTAGTGCCACCTGTTTTGATAAACGTGTAAGCGCTTTATCTACCCTAGGGAATGTTTCCCAACGTGACCTATCCTCTGGCGGGAAAGGGTACGCTGCCAATAACCGTTTAGAAATTATCAATTTCTTATCGGGGGAAGTCCAGGCTTCCTCACACACCTCATTTAATTCCTCAGATGCAGGAAAAACTACTGGTAGTTTTTTCTCACCGAACATAATACCCTTTTTTGTGGTACCTGGGGTACTATCAGAAATGTGTAATACATTTTTCATTGCCTCAATCATGTAACGGGTGGACCTATTGGAGGGTACACTAGTCTCATCGTCGTCGACACTGGAGTCGGTATCCGTGTCGACATCTGTGTCTGCCACCTGAGGTAGCGGGCGTTTTAAAGCCCCTGATGACATTTGAGACGCTGGAACAGTCACAAGCTGAGTAGCCGGCTGTCCTATGTCGTCAAACCTTTTATGTAAGGAGCTGACACTGTCACGTAATTCCTTCCATAAGTCCATCCACACAGGTGTCGACCCCTCAGGGGGTGACAACACATTTACAGGCATTTGCTCTGCCTCCACATCATTTTCCTCATCATACATGTCGACACAGCGGTACCGACACACAGCACACACACAGGGAATGCTCTGACAGAGGACAGGACCCCACAAAGCCCTTTAGGGAGACAGAGGGAGAGTATGCCAGCACACACCAGAGCGCTATATAACAGAGGGATATCACTATACAGAGTGTTTTCCCCTATAGCTGCTAGTATTATATATATATACTGCGCCTAAATTTAGTGCCCCCCCCCCCTCTCTTTTTTACCCTTTCTGTAGTGCAGGACTGCAGGGGAGAGCCAGGGAGCGATCCTTCCAGCGGAGCTGTGAGGGAAAATGGCGCCAGTGTGCTGAGGGAGATGGCTCCGCCCCTTTTTCGGCAGGCTTTCTCCCGCTTTTTGTGTTATTCTGGCAGAGGTAATTTACACCTATATAGCCTCTGGGGCTATATATGGTGTCAGTTTTGCCAGCCAAGGTGTTAATATTGCTGCTCAGGGCGCCCCCCCCAGCGCCCTGCACCCATCAGTGACCGAAGTGTGTGGTGTGCATGAGGAGCAATGGCGCACAGCTGCAGTGCTGTGCGCTACCTTGGAGAAGACAGAAGTCTTCAGCCGCCGATTTTCCGGACCTTCTTGTTTCTGGATCTGTAAGGGGGACGGCGGCGCGGCTCCGGGAACGGACGACGAGGTCGGGTCCTGTGTGCGATCCCTCTGGAGCTAATGGTGTCCAGTAGCCTAAGAAGCCCAAGCTACCACCACTTAGGTAGGTTCGCTTCTTCTCCCCTTAGTCCCTCGCTGCAGTGAGCCTGTTGCCAGCAGGTCTCACTGTAAAATAAAAAACCTAAACTATACTTTCTTTCTAGGAGCTCAGGAGAGCCCCTAGTGTGCATCCAGCTCGGCCGGGCACAGAAATCTAACTGAGGCTTGGAGGAGGGTCATAGGGGGAGGAGCCAGTGCACACCAGATAGTCCTAAATCTTTCTTTAGATGTGCCCAGTCTTCTGTGGAGCCGTCTATTCCCCATGGTCCTTACGGAGTCCCCAGCATCCACTAGGACGTCAGAGAAAAAAGAAAGTACCAGAATCAGAGGACTGTGTTGAAGCAGTTTGTGCCTCCTTTCTCCCTGATTGTAAACAAAATCTACAGTACGGCCTAGTGGGCTCTTAGTGGTTATAATCTGTTTACATTATAAACTCAATGGAGCTCATCCTCCCATTGGTAAAGTGTAGACATTAGTGCTACGTTATCATTAAAAACAGGAGCTTATATTATCCTTCCAAAAATTGGAGCACCGGTTAGGATTAGTTAAGGGGGTGGGTGGCTGGATTACCCTCTGCCAACATGTGTGTAAAAACCTAATGTAAAAAAGCTTAACGTTTCAGGTACCATTAAGTGGGTGTTGTGTAACAGCTGCTTTTAGAGCTATTTCTAAACAAATAAGCATCACTACAAATAAAGTTCCTGCAAGATGCCTTTACCTGCTGTGCTACTGTGACCTATAGGTTCTACCCCTTTCACACCGCACAAATAACCCTGTATGGAACCAGTATATTGCCGAGTCGATGCGGGTTGCAGTGCGGTGTGAAAGGGTCAGTCCCGAGTTCCAGGGTTGCCTGGCCCGGTAATTCAACCCGGGATAAAGAAAGGTTATTCCTGGGATATTACTGGTTCAGGTGCAGTGTGAACGGGTTTCCTGGGTCAATGCGTCCCAGTACCCATTCACAACATAGGGAGAGGCGGTGCAGAGAATATATCATCTCCTAGCGCCACCTCCGCCCCCGATGACGCCATGGTCCCCGCCCCAGGTGGCAACCTGACCCGGCAATATGCCGGGTCGGGAAGCAAGTTCTTAGGGTCCAATGCCGAGTCGCACCCGGGAAGGACTCGTTTCCAATTACTGGGTGCGACCCGGCATTAAATTGTATGAGAGGTAACCCCATCTGTTCTGTGCTAAGCCCAGGGTCCTGAATTAATCAACACACTGCCTGCTAACCAGCAGTCCTGATCCAAAGTTACTAGCAATCAAAAAATGGCAGGTGTCAGTGACTGTGTCTGATGGTGACATTCCCTTATAGCTGGGGGCATCACTTTGATGTGCAGTTAACACTTGCAGTCCATGATTGGTTTGGCCATACAGCAACAATGGAGGTATATCAGTAACGGCAGGTAAAATTAGTATTTTAATACCTACCGGTAAATCCTTTTCTCTTAGTCCGTAGAGGATGCTGGGGACTCCCAAAGGACCATGGGGTATAGACGGGATCCGCAGGAGACATGGGCACACTATAAGACTTTGAATGGGTGTGAACTGGCTCCTCCCTCTATGCCCCTCCTCAAGACTCCAGTTATAGAACTGTGCCCAGGGAGATGGACATTTCGAGGAAAGAATTTATTGTTTAAACACGGTGATGCCAAGGACAACCGCATGACCACTTTCCAAGTGAGGAATTTCAACTCAACCATACTGAAAAGTTCAACCAAAGAAATTGCAGGAACTGCAACACCACGTAAAGATCCCATGGTGCCACAGAGGCACAAAGGGAGGATGGATGTGTAAGACTCCTTTTACGAAAGTTTGAAACTCTGGAAAGGAGGCCAATTGTTTTTGGAAGAAAACCGATAAGGCTGAAATCTGAACCTTAATCGAGCCCAACCCAAGATCGCATCCACACGATCTTGTAAGAAAAGAATGAATAAAACGATCCAACTGGAATTCTTCCGTAGGAATCTTCTCGGATTCACACCAAGACACATAATTTCCTCCAAATATGGTGGTAATGTTTTGACGTTACTTCTTTTCTGCCTGAAGAAGAGTAGGGATGACTTCACTGGAAATATCCTTTCGGGCTGGGATCCAACGTTCAATCTCCAAGTCGTCAATGGAAACTGCGGTAAGTCATGGAACACACACGGCCCCTGCTATAACAGATCCTCTCGCAGAGGAAGAGGTCAGGGATTTCCTATGAGTAATTGCTGAAGATCCGGATACCAGCCCTCCTTGACCAGTCTGGAACAATGAGGAACACCTGAACCTTTGTTCTTCTTATAATCCTTAACATCTTTTGAAAAGAGTGGAAGTGGAGAGAACACATAGACCGAACGAAACACCCATGGTGTCACTAGGGCGTCCACCGCTATCGCTTGAGGGACCCTCTACCTGGAACAACATTTCTGAAGTTTCTTGTCGAGGAGACACGCCATCTTGTCTATTTGCGGAATTCTCCAAAGACTTGTCACTTCTGTGAAAACCGATTGATGAAGACTCCACCCTCCTGGACAGAGAACGTGTCCGCCGAGGAAGTCTGCTTCCCAGTTGTCCACTCTTGGAACGAACATCGCTGATAGAGCGCGTAAATGTTTCTGTCGCCCAGCGGAAAATCTTTCTGGCTACTGCCATTTCTTCTCCAGTTTTTGTCTGTAGAAAACCGTTATAACCGGCCCTTAACTCTAGACCGCTAGCGAGGCGACAAGTATCCTAACATGACACTTGTCCTCGGTGAGAATTGCGCCGCTACCACAGGAGCGAGATACTGTTCTTGAAACCATGATTATCCCAGGTGGACACCGGACCACTTGTCCAAGAGGTCCCGCTAAACACTCAGGCCTGCAACCTACCCACTGAATGGCCTCGCCGCAACCATCTTTTTCAGCAACTGAATGTATTGACAGATTGACACCGTTGCAGGTCTGCCAGACTCTGAATTCTCAGAGATTCCCTTTTTTTTTAGAAGCAAATAAACTCTCCTCAGTACAGCATCTAATAATATTGCCCAAGACGATCACAGCGTCATTGGGACCAACAGGGATTCTGGCAAGTCCTGTTGTTGAAGAACTGTCAAGGAGAAAACAACGTTTTGCACCATTTGGCTTCTTGATCTCTCCGTAATTCGGAGAGCGTTCCAGTACAGAATAATTATGACTCCTTACTATCGAAGGAAACCCATCATACCACCATCACCCTGGTGAAATGGCAACAACAAATCCTGAATCGCAAACCTCAGGTAAGCCTAATGCGGAATAAACCGTAATTAGACCTCCTTACTCCATGGACCTCCTTACTCATGGAGTTTAAGTAGGAATATTGGGATTTGTCTGACCGAGCCGTCCGGCCTCGGGAGCACGAAAAAGCTTGAACAACAGCTTCTTCTCTTTTTTTTTTTTTTTATGACCGGAACAGCAGGACAATGACCTGATCCAGACACAACTCTTGTATTGCGTCACATACTACCTCCCTGTCATGAGGAGGATCGGTAAGGTTGATTCGAAAAAATCGGTGAGGGGAACGTCTGGAACTCCCGTATGTCCCCCTAGGGACTCTATCCTTAACTCACTGGTTCATGTCCTTTCCAGGACTGACTGAAGAGTTTTAGACGTGGTCCCATCGGTGTGGGCCCCCGCAAGATAGACCCAACGTCCCGCGGTGGACATGGCAGAAAACCATGGATGATTTCTGCTCCTGTGAACCTGAAAAGGCAGCTGACCTCTTACCTTTTTTACCTTCCTTTACCTGCAAAGAAAGCGGAATCCTTATCTAATCGGTCGAAATGACTGCATCCTACAACACTGCGTCACCAACTGTTGTGAGGGAACATAGGGCAAGAAGATAGATTTACCCGTGGAACCTGCCAAGAGCATATTAACAAGGCCATCACCAAACCAGGCTTCACTTCATGGGGAAGAGACTCCACTTCTTTTCGGAGTCAGCATTTGCATCCCTTTGGTGAATCCACAACGCCCTCCTAGCCGAGACCGCCATGGAAGTGGCCCGCGCAACCAAGAGTCCCATCCCTTGTAGTCGCACGGCAGTATGTTGCAATGTTCTAGATATGACCCAACTTAAGGAGTATCACATCTCTCCCCAGGGTAATTATATCGGATGACAAAGTAACCGACCATTTCTGAATACAAGCACTCCCCCCTGTGCATGCAATGCAAGTATAATCAAAGCATATAATTAAATATCACTTAGCTTCCTGTAAACGATCCTTTGTGACAGGGCCCCGTGTAGAACAGGGGTTGACTCTCACTTTATTCTATCCATGGCGGGAAAAGAATAAACACTCGGACTCCTTGTGATGATTTGAAACCATCTTGTCACGGCTGACCTAGAGTTATTCAACAGAGCGACCAGCACATGAGAAGGAAAAGTTTACTTCAGCATTCATTATACATTTTTTGTATAAATATACACAATTAAATACACATATACACACATATATCTATATATACATATCTCATATATATATATATATATATATATTTTTGTCAGGAACAGCAGGGTCCCTAGTGACATTAATGCGTTATTAATGTGTATGAAACATGTACTGAATGCCGGATGTTGTGGATCTAATCTGGAAACATTATGGTCGACATAAGACATAGTATTCGTGTCGACAACAGGGAATAGTAACTGGGCAAAATAACATTTTTGCGACCCCGAGGGTCTGAGGGAAATATATATCTTATTAATATTACGCCCCCACAAATATTACTAAGTCTGTGCTCGAGCCACAGATCAATGCAACCGTACCATACATAAACACATATATATATACACACACACACACACACACACACACACACACAGGTATAGCTTTTTGAAATGCATCACATTATCATGTTAATTTATACCCAGTCAGATTAGTTGGTGCCGACAGGGTCACCCACATACGTCTGTGAAAATCATACAACTACTGACATGCTGACACTTAATCTCATGAATCAAGTACCATCAGGAGTCGGCGGTGCCGACAGAGGGATACCCACGGCCGTTTGTGGCAGAGCACTCAGACATGCCGACACATGTGTACTAAACACCCACCGACATTACACTGACTATAAGGGGTAGATCCTAGTATCTGACAGGGAAAACACAAACTGTTTACCAGCTCATTTACCACACTCATTATATATAGTGCTTTACTTTTGTACATATATTGCACTAAACAACTGTGCCCCCCCCCCCCCTCGTTTTACACTGTGAGCTGTTCATCAGTGTTTTGGCAGGGCCAGCGTCACTGTGAGAAAATGGCGCTGGATAGAGTTGTGAGGGCTAAGCCACGCCCCCTTATCAGCGCGCTTCAGTCCCGCTACTTTTTCTAATTTTTATACTGGCGGGGGTCTGTATACAGTGCCTATGCACTATATACCTCTTTGCCAGGCTAATATATGAAATATATTGCTGCCCAGGGCGTCCCCCCCTGCGCCCTGCACCCTTGTAGTGCCGCTTGTGTGTGGGAGCAATGGCACACAGCGCAACCGCTGCACGGTACCTCAGAGACTCTGAAGTCTTCTGCCGTCACTTTAGTCTTCTGTTCTTCCTTTACTCACCCGGCTTCTTTCTTCTGGCTCTGTGAGGCTACTGACGGCGCGGCTCCGGGAACGAGCAGCTAGGCGTACCAAGTGATCAGACCCTCTGGAGCTAATGGTGTCCAGTAGCCCAAGAAGCAGAGCCTTTAAACTCACAGAAGTAGGTCTGATTCTCTCCCCTCAGTCCCACGATGCAGGGAGCCTGTTGCTAGCAGTGCTTCCTGAAAATAATAAACCTAACAAAAGTCTTTTCAAAGAAACTCAGTAGAGCTCCTTAGTGTGTGACCAGTCTCTCTGGGCACAGAATCTAACTGGAGTCTGGATGAGGGGCATAGAGGGAGGAGCCAGTTCACACCCATTCAAAGTCTTAATGTGCCCATGTCTCCTGCGGATCCCGTCTATACCCCATGGTCCTTTTGGAGTCCCCAGCATCCTCTAGGACGTATGAGAAACCTAATCAATCAGTAAGCCCAGTATCACAGTCCCAGTTCTCCTGTTCCTCATTAAGGGACAGACTTTATTAAGTCGTTCAATCAACAAACAGTGAGGGCTACATTTCCTAAATCGAATTCCAGGACTGTATAGTTCCTATTGCCTAGAGACAGAAAATAATGCTATCCAACTACAGTCACAGGGCCTCAGGGGGATTTGAGAAGGGTGTGTCCAAACTACATCTAAATTGCAGTGTAAAGATAAAGCTGTCCAGCATTTGTGGGCTACATACAGAAGCAGTCAGTATTTACCCTGCATGAGCTTGCACCCTTTGCGGTGCAGCATGGATTGCCCAGGTATACAGTTACTTGCTCTTTTTTTGCTTTACTCCCAACTCTGAATCAGGCCCACAGACACTAGCTCTGAGGATTTGGAACTAATAGGATAGAGAATAAGCATAGCAAGGTAGCAAGGTTATACAACAGTACAAAGCCTGGCCCCTTGGCTGCTGCATGCCTAGTAAGGCAGATACAGAACATTTTGTCTTGAAAAGCGGCCCATGGTTTGGTATGAAATGCTGTCTTCTGATGGATTATCTGCACTTCTAAAGGCAAGAAAAGTCCCTTACCGATGTATATTATTACGTTATTTCATTGCTGCCTATATAAATGGGTAACACAATTTTCTAAGATCACTTTTCCTATGTGTCTGGATAGCGGCTAGTTATATAGAATGACCTGGAAGCCTCCAAAGTGTCGGACAAGCGCACATCATACTCCAAATGCAACAAAAGGTTAATGCGGATAGACTCTGCTCAGCCCTTTACATTGCTTGTCTGTGACAGAAGAATATAAATGTCACTTCAAGATGCAGAGTATTAGCACCATTAGTGCAAGCCTTAATATACTACTAGTGGTGGTCTATCCGGGCCTGATTCACAATCACACACGGTCGCGTCTATTGCTGCACCTGCGTCTCGTGCCAATGCTGCGGCCAATTTCCTTAATACTGAGACGCCCACTTGCACCGTACATCTTGGTATGTCTTTAGACGCACAGGCACTCTGTCCGAGTATGGCTTCTATGTGAGCTGCTGGGCGTCTTTGCTTGCAGTGACATGTCTGCTTAACCGCCCTCAATTATCTCCCAGGAGCACATACTGACAACCCCACTCTCAGCATCCAAACCTGTTCTGCATCTCTGTGCCGTGACGATCAGGACACGTGCGCTGTGTGACCCCAACACATGAGCAGAAGTCAAAACGCTGTCGGTCTGGTCAAATATCGGCATAGTGTGCGACTCAGGCCCTTTGTGTCTTAAGCAGTGACAGTAGGACAGATTTTTCATCTAATTGTTTAGATTTATTTATTTTATTTATTAAGAGTTTCTTATATAGTGCAGCAAATTCCATTGCGCTTTACAACTGGACACAAATGATAAGACAAAACTAGGTAATTACAAACAAACAGTCATAGAGGTAGGAAGGCCCTGCTCGCAAGCTTACAATATATGGGGAAACAGGCTTTGATACACAAGGATAGGGGCTATCTATTGCAAAGGTTCTTGGTGGGCTGCATATCATATCATATCACAGCAGTGATGAACCAGGGTCAGGAGGAAGGGAGAGTGATGAAAAAAATATGTTGCGGATATGTGTGGACTGTACAATGGGGATATAATTGGATAGGAAAGATTATGAAGTTTATGTGAGCGATTGTGGAATTTGATAAGCTTGTCTGAATAGGCGAGTTTAATTGTTTATATACGGTTACATGCACAAGTGGATCTGTATCGGCTCTGGACATCTTCTACATGGCGCAAACGGTCACAGTGACAGATAACCTCCAAAGTGTAACAATACAGCCACTTTGTGCATACACCTGCTAGCCTGGGACCGCCTCCACGTCACACCCCTTGCACTTACTTGGTGGCGCTGTCACTGACATATAATTGAATAATGTTCCTCCTGGTTTAGCAATTACAGACCTCTATAATAGCGATCTGTATGATGAAATGCATATAGCACAGGTTCTAAGGAACCATTGAGCCTATCTTTCATGCGTTATGTGATCATCTCCATGCTGAAACACCACCATACAGTTGCAAGTTCGTCCTTTACTATACAGGTTGAGTATCCCTTATCCAAAATGCTTGGGACCGGAGGTATTTTGGATATCGGATTTTTCCGTATTTTGGAATAAGTGCATACCATAATGAGATATCATGGCAATGGGACCTAAATCTAAGCACAGAATGCATTTATGTTACATATACACCTTATACACACAGCCTGAAGGTAATTTTAGCCAATATTTGTAATAACTTTGTGCATTAAACAAAGTGTGTCTACATTCACACAATTCATTTATGTTTCATATACACCTTATACACACAGCCTGAAGGTCATTTAATACAATATTTTTAATAAAATGTGTATTAAACAAAGTTTGTGTACATTGAGCCATCAAAAAACAAAGGTTTCACTATCTCACGCTCACTCAAAATATTCCGTATTTCGGAATATTCCGTATTTCGGAATATTTGGATATGGGATACTCAACCTGAATTAACTTATAGCTTTATACAATACTTTACTGAGGTTTCTGTGTTGCACGAGACAATTTTATTTAGTCCTGGAAACTCATAAAAGTACAGCGTATTGTTATATCACAGCTGCTAACAGGACCAGTAGTTAAGAAAAAGCTGCACATGTAATATACATGTAACATAATGCTTTGCAAGTGTTTTGGAAGATATTTCTGCATACAACAATTGGTGGTTTTCATCACTCAAGTGCTAGAGCTGTAATGGTAACTGCTTTATATACTAGTGCTTTTTTTATTGGCAGCTATGTTCACAAGTGCTCAGTTTATGGCTGACAGTAAGTGGTGAAGGGGGAACGTCCTTACTCTGTCACTCAAGATTGGTTAAGCCCATGCAGTATCGTCATACTGTATGTTGCCCCCCCTGCACAGCAGTGAATGGGCACTTGTGAATGATGCACTTTTCTAGCAGGAAAAGCATTTGTGATTGAAACCCCCATGTGACTCAGACATTCACCAGTTACATCATAGGCACCTACCAGCAGCTGAACAAAACATTCCCGTGCTGAGGACAAGGAAAGCCAACATAAGGCGCCCAACATGAAGGCCAAACTTTTTGCATACAGCCCTAGAAACCGACAAAAAAAATTACAAATCAAAATAAAAAGAGGGTAAAAGAAATGCACGTTACATGTTAATTGTTCCCGATACATAACCCTTATGTCCTGGTGTTTTATTTAATTGCTGTCACTGGCAATAAAGGAGACTGATCATTTACACCCCCATTTAATTACTCCAATGCATCAGGTATAATACTTGGCCACGTTGTATCAGGATATGGTACTTCCACACCAAATCAATACCGATTCAGATGAAATGTACCAGTGTACTTAGCCTAAGATTTGGGGGTTTTCTTTGCACCCATGGCAACATTTATTAGACCAAATCACATTACAATATGAAATAGTCAGTTTGAAACCTGTGTTGATTTGTAATCAGATACCCACTTTGCAAAAGGACAATAAAATTCACAGTATCAACATAATTAAATGAATTTAAGTAATGGTAAATTATATGACATTGGAAAGGCTTCAAAATATTATGTCTGTACATGCGTATTACATGTTCCTTGAATCATATGCAACATCAACACGACTCAGCAAACCTACTTACATGCAAATTCCACATTTCAGTTACTGCCATACAAATAACTGGTATTATACTGCACAAACATTGCACAATATGAAATGACACTCTAAACCAGAGGTTCTCAAATGCAGTCCTCAAGGCACCCCAAAAGCCCAGGTTTCAGGTATATCCATGGCTCAAGATGGTTGAATCAAACTGACCAAGGGGCTAATTAAGTCACCCGTAGCCGGGCATGGATAAACCTAAAACATGGACTGTTGGGTTGCCCTGAGGACCGCGTTTGAGAACCTCTGCTCTAAACTATATAAAATAATACAAGACTACATAAAACACTGAACTCCATAGAAACCAGTCTGATACTCCTACAGAGACATTTTTCTAAAAACTACTAGTGATGACACCAGAACTCATCGATTACCAGTAAAGAGGAGCCAAGACCAGGTTTCACTATATCAGTACACAAAAGACAAGTAAAGGGACTCAGCATATGCCAGGTCACCTCAGTGTGCGCCTGGCACCATCTCTGCTCCCCCTCTGCTGCTCTGCCAGTCACCCACCCTCTGGTGGCCCTACCAGGATATTTATCTTGTCCGCCTGCCACCACTGTAATCCCAGCATGCGCCGATGGCCACCACTGTCCTCTTGGCATGCTTCACTTGCCATCAATGTCCTCCCAGCATGCTGCGCTCACCTCCACTGTCCTGCTAGCATTAAGCATCTTTTTTGCTAAAATTGCGTCTTAATCGCAACACAATGCGGCAAGGACGCACAATGAGACTGTGCTGATTAATTTAAAATATAGGACATAAAAAAATAACTAAAAATAAACAAAACACTACCAGAGTCTCACGGGACCTGGCACCAGAAAATGGGCTGTTTGACACGACTGCAGCAATAATGTAACAGCACGTCTGTATAAATACCGGTCTTTGGATCTCCAAAAGTTGTACCTGTGATTAACCTTTTAGTGAGCGAATACTCAATTCACGTTTTGTTCATTTGCCACAAAAATTAAGAGTATATAACAGGCCCCTATCACGTACTTCTGTCTGGGATGTCTGTAAGGCAAAATGAAGCCACTTTCCAGATTATTACAATCAAAGACCCACTGCTGGGGCAAAACCTTCCCTGTGATAATAAGATTTCATGGATTCAAACGATCAGGTTTTCTCCACAAATGTCTTTTGCAAAGAATTTCACCAGAGATGCCGCACAGACTTCCCATCCATGACTGACTCATCAGCCATGTCCAGCTGTCTTTTACATCATTTACCAGAAGTCACCTCTTCACACCTAACAGCACTGACAAATGGAAGGCGACTCCCCTCAAACCATCTGCCAATTAGCTCATTTATTTTGGCCTTGCATATTTGTACATTGCATTTCCAGAAAAAACCTGTGCCAAAATACAATGGGGCCTACGTACTAAGCCCTGTAGAGAGGTAAAGTGGACGGAGATAAAGTACCAACCAATCAGCTCCTAACTGCCATGTTACAGGCTGTGTTTGAAAAATGACAAGAGCTGATTGGTTGGTACTTTATCTCTATTTGTTAGATCTCCCCCAAAGCCTGTAAAAATAAGATTTTAAACCTACCGGTAAATCTTTTTCTCCTAGTCCGTAGAGGATGCTGGGGACTCCGTAAGGACCATGGGGTATAGACGGGCTCCGCAGGAGACATGGGCACTACAAAGAACTTTTAGTATGGGTGTGCACTGGCTCCTCCCTCTATGCCCCTCCTCCAGACCTCAGTTAGAGAACTGTGCCCAGAGGAGATGGACAATACGAGGAAAGGATTTTGTTAATCTAAGGGCAAGATTCATACAAGCCACAGCAATCACACCGTATAACCTGGAAACATTCAACCAGTTAACAGTATGAACAAAAAACAGCATCAGTTAAAGACCGATTCCCACTGTAACATAACCCTTATGTAAGCAACAACTATATACAAGTCTTGCAGAGTAAGTCCGCACTGGGACGGGCGCCCAGCATCCTCTACGGACTAGGAGAAAAAGATTTACCGGTAGGTTTAAAATCTTATTTTCTCTTACGTCCTAGAGGATGCTGGGGACTCCGTAAGGACCATGGGGTTTATACCAAAGCTCCAAACTGGGCGGGAGAGTGCGGACGACTCTGTAGCACCGATTGAGCAAACACAAGGTCCTCATCAGCCAGGGTATCAAACTTGTAGAATTTAGCAAAAGTGTTTGAACCCGACCAAGTAGCTGCTCGGCATAATTGCAAAGCCGAGACGCCTCGGGCAGCCGCCCAAGAAGAGCCCACCTTCCTAATGGAATGGGCCTTTACCGAATTTGGTAACGGCAATCTAGCTGTAAAATAAGCCTACTGAATCGTGTTATAGATCCAGCGAGCAATAGTCTGCTTCGGCGCAGGCGCGCCAATCTTGTTGGCTGCATACAGGACAAACAGAGCCTCTGTTTTCCTAACCCTAGCCGTCCTGGCTACATAAATCTTTAAAGCCCTGACTACATCCAGGGACTTGGAGTCCTCCAAGTCACTCGTAGCTACAGGCACCACGATAGGTAGGTTCATAAGAAATGAAGACACCACCTTAGGTAAAAATTGAGGACGAGTCCTCAATTCTGCTCTATCCACATGAAAAATCAAGTAGGGGCTCTTGTGAGACAAGGCCGCCAATTCTGACACCCGCCTTGCCGAAGCCAAGGCTAATAACATGACCACCTTCCAGGTGAGAAATTTCAATTCAACCGTTTGAAGGGGTTCAAACCAGTGTGATTTAAGGAACTGTAACACCACATTCAGGTCCCATGGTGCCACTGGGGGCACAAAAGGAGGTTAGATGTGCAGCACTCCCTTCACAAAAGTTTGGACTTCTGGGAGAGAAGCCAATTCCTTCTGAAAGAATATAGATAGGGCCGAAATCTGTACCTTAATGGAGCCTAACTTCAGGCCCATATCCACTCCTGTCTGCAGGAAGTGGAGAAAACGGCCCAGATGGAAATCTTCCGTAGAAGCCTTCTTGGTTTCACACCAAGAGACATACTTCCTCCAGATACGGTGATAATGTTTCGCCGTCACCTCTTTCCTAGCCTTTATTAGAGTAGGTATGACCTCCTCCAGAATACCCTTCTCCGCTAGGATCCGGCGTTCAACCGCCATGCCGTCAAACGTAACCGCGGTAAGTCTTGGAACACGCAGGGCCCCTGCTGTAACAGGTCCTCCCTGAGAGGAAGAGGCCAAGGATCTTCTGTGAGCATTTCCTGAAGATCTGAGTACCAGGCCCTTCGAGGCCAATCTGGGACAATCAGTATTATCTGTACTCTTTTTCGTCTTATGATCCTCAAAATTTTTGCGATGAGAGGAAGAGGAGGAAACACATAGACCGACTGAAACACCCATGGTGTTACCAGGACGTCTACTGCTATTGCCTGAGGGTCCCGGGACCTGGCACAATACCTCCGAAGTTTCTTGTTGAGGCGCGACGCCATCCTGTCTATTTGAGGAATTCCCCAGAGACCCGTTATCTCTGCAAAGACTTCTTGATGAAGTCCCCACTCGCCTGGATGGAGATCGTGCCTGCTGAGGAAGTCCGCTTCCCAGTTGTCCACTCCCGGAATGAAGACTGCTGACAGAGCGCTTACGTGATTTTCCGCCCAGCGAAGAATCCTGGTGGCTTCCGCCATTGCGACTCTGCTCCTTGTCCCGCCTTGGCGGTTCACATGAGCCACGGCTGTGACATTGTCTGATTGAATCAGAACCGGTAGGTTGCGAAGAAGACTCTCCGCTTGTCGAAGGCCGTTATATATGGCCCTTAATTCCAGCACGTTGATGTGCAGACAAGACTCCTGGCTTGACCATAGTCCCTGAAAATTTCTTCCTTGTGGGACTGCTCCCCATCCTCGGAGGCTCGCGTCCGTGGTTACGAGAACCCAGTCCTGAATACCGAACCTGCAACCCTCTAGAAGGTGAGCACTTTGCAGCCACCATAGGAGAGACACCCTGGCCCTGGGGGACAGTGTAATTTTCTGATGTATTTGTAGATGGTACCCGGACCACTTGTCCAGAAGGTCCCACTGAAACGTCCTCGCATGAAACCTGCCGAAGGGAATGGCCTCGTAGGAGGCCACTATTTTTCCCAGAACTCGAGTGCATTGATGAACTGACACTCTTTTTGGCTTTAGCAGGTCTCTGACCATGTTCTGGAGGTCCTGGGCTTTTCCTAACGGGAGAAAAAGGTTCTTTCGTTCCGTGTCCAGTATCATGCCTAGGAACGATAGTCGAGTTGTTGGAACCAACTGCGACTTTGACAGATTGAGAATCCAACCGTGCTGTTGGAGCACTCTCAGGGAGAGCGACACGTTCTTCAACAATTGATCTCGCCTTTATCAGGAGATCGTCCAAGTATGGGATAACTGTGACTCCCTGCCTGCGCAAAATCACCATCATTTCCGCCATTACCTTGGTGAAAATCCTTGGGGCCGTGAAAAGCCCAAACGGCAACGTCTGAAACTGGTAATGACAATCCTGTACAGCGAATCTCAGGTACTCCTGATGAGAGGGATATATGGGGACATGAAGGTAAGCATCCTTTATGTCTAGCGACACCATAAAATCCCCCCCTTCCAGGCTGGATATTACAGCTCGGAGCAATTCCATCTTGAATCTGAATCTTTTCAAGTACTGATTTAGGGATTTTAGATTTAAAATGGGCCTGACCGAACCTTCCGGCTTCGGGACCACAAACAGGGTCGAATAATATCCTTTTCCCTGTTGGACCAGGGGAACCCTGACAATCACTTGCTGTTGACACAGCGTTTGAACTGCAGTTAACACTACTTCCCTCTCTGGGGAAGAAGCTGGTAAAAACCGGCGTGGGGGCACCTACTCGAATTCCAGCTTGTAGCCCTGGGAAACAATATCCATCGCCCAAGGATCCACGTTTGACCGAACCCAGACGTGGCTGAAGAGTCGGAGGCGTGCCCCCACCGGTGCGGACTCCCGTAGGGGAGCCCCAGCGTCATGCGGTGGACTTAGTGGAAGCCGGGGAGGACTTCTGCTCCTGGGAACCAGCCGAAGCAGGTGTTCTTTTTCCTCTACCCTTACCTCTGGCAAGGAAAGAGGAGCCCCGACCTCTTCTGGACTTTTGCGACCGAAAGGACTTTATCTGATACTGTGGAGTTTTCTTTTGCTGTTGGGGAACAAAAGGTAAAAAGGTAGATTTACCCGCTGTAGCTGTGGAAACCAGGTCCGCGAGACCGTCCCCAAACAACACTTCACCCTTGTAAGGTAAACCCTCCATATGCTTTTTTGAGTCCGCATCACCCGTCCATTGGCAGGTCCATACGGATCGCCTCGCAGAAATAGCCATGGCATTGGCCCTGGAACCCAGCAATCCAATGTCTCTTTGAGCGTCTCTCATATATAAGACTGCGTCCTTAATATGGGCTAAAGTTAACAAAATGGTATCCCTATCTAGGGTATCAAGGTCAGCGGACAGGGTATCTGTCCAAGCTGCAACTGCGCTACATACCCATGCTCACTCAATTGCCGGTCTGAGCAAGGTACCAGTATGTGTATAAATAGACTTTAACGTAGTCTCCTGCCTGCGGTCCGCAGGATGCTTGAGGGCCGCCGTGTCAGGAGACGGCAGCGCCACCTTCTTGGACAGGTGTGTTAAAGCCTTGTCCACACTGGGAGAGGATTCCCAACGTAACCTGTCCTGCGTAGGGAAAGGGTATGCCATAAGAACCCTCTTGGGAATATGCAGTTTCTTATCTGGAGTTTCCCAAGCTTTTTCAAATAACTCGTTAAGTTCATGAGATGGGGGGAAAGGATACTACTTGCTTCTTTCCCTTAAACATGTGTACCCTTGTGTCGGGAACGGTTCCGGTATGAATGGTCGACCATGTTATGGTCGACAGTCATTAGGTCGACCACTATTGGTCGACATTGACATGGTCGACATGGACACATGGTCGACACATGAAAATGGTCGACACATGAAAAGGTCGACACATGAAAAGGTCGACATGAGTTTATTAACTTTTTTTGGTGTCGTTTTTTGCGTAAAGTGACTGGGAACCCCAATTAGTGCACCGCGTCCCCTCACATGGCTCGCCATGCTTCGGGCATGGTGCCTTCACTCCGCTACCGCTTCGCTCGGCACAGATTACCGTTCCAATCGTAGTCCACGTGGATCGTAAAGTATGGAAAAGTTCCCCAAAAGAAAAAAAAGTTAAAAAATGCATGTCGACCTTTTCATGTGTCGACCTTTCATGTGTCGACCATGTGTCCATGTCGACCATGTCAATGTCGACCAATAGTGGTCGACCTAATGACTGTCGACCATAACATGGTCGACCATCTGTACGGATACCGTCGGGAACAGAGGGTTCATCAGTGATATACAAAACATCCTTTATTGCAATAATCATACACTGAATACTTTTTGTCACCCTAGGGTGCAATCTTGCTTCATCATAGTCAACACTGGAGTCAGAGTCCGTGTCGGTATCCGTGTCTACTATTTGTGACAAGGGATGTTTCTGAGACCCTGAAGGGCCCTGTGAGTCGGTCCAATCTGTGGATTGACCCCCTATTGTCTCCCTGGACTCTGCTTTGTCCAGTCTCTTATGTAAGGATGCTACAGTTGCATTTAACATATGCCACATATCCATCCATTCCTGAGTCGGCACCACCGACTGGGACCCACCACTCATCTGCTCCACCTCCTCCTTGGACGAGCCTTCCGCTTCAAACATGCCGACATGCACGTACCGACACCCTACACACACCGGGATATAACTATAAAGGGACAAATCCCCAACCAGGCCCTTTGTAGAGACAGAGAGAGAGTATGCCAGCACACACCCAGCGCCAAACTGACACTGGAATGACCCCAGATAGCGCTTTTATGTTATAATAATGATTTCCCCACTCACTGCGCCAATAATTGTGCCCCCCTCCTCTTTTTCAGCCCTCTGATTCGTGTTCAGCAGGGGAGAGTCCGGGGAGCCAGCATCTCTGCAGCTTCTGTGGAGAAAATGGTGCTGGTTAGTGCTGAGGGATCAAGCTCCGCCCCCTCCAGCGGCAGGCTTCGGTCCCGCTCTGATTTACAAAAAATGGCGGGGGTTTATCTATTTACTGCCTCCACAGCCTAATATTCTCTAATATGCCAGCCTTGAGGTTTATTGCTGCCCAGGGCGCCCCCCCTGTGCCCTGCACCCATCTGTGCCTGCTCTGTGTGTGTTGTGTGGGATCAATGGCGCGCAGCGTTACCGCTGCGCGCTTACCTCAGTGAAGATCTGAAGTCTTCTGCCGCCTTGAAGTCTTCTTTTCTTCTAATACTCACCCAGCTTCTATCTTCCGGCTCTGCGAGCAGGACGGCGGCGCGGCTCCGGGACGAACTGCAGGGTGAGATCTGCGTTCCGACTCCCTCTGGAGCTAATGGAGTCCAGTAGCCTAAGAAGCAGAGCCTATCATTTAAGTAGGTCTGCTTCTCTCTCCTCAGTCCCACGATGCAGGGAGCCTGTTGCCAGCAGTGCTCCCTGAAAATAAAAAACCTAACAAAATTCTTTAAACAGAGAAACTCAGGGGAGCTCCTCTGTAATGCACCCTATCTCCTCTGGGTACAAGATCTAACTGAGGTCTGGAGGAGGGGCATAGAGGGAGGAGCCAGTGCACACCCATACTAAAAGTTCTTTGTAGTGCCCATGTCTCCTGCGGAGCCCGTCTATACCCCATGGTCCTTACGGAGTCCCCAGCATCCTCTAGGACGTAAGAGAAAATAAGATTTTACTTACCGATAAATCTATTTCTCGTAGTCCGTAGTGGATGCTGGGGACTCCGTCAGGACCATGGGGATATAGCGGCTCCGCAGGAGACAGGGCACAATAATAAAAGCTTTAGGATCAGGTGGTGTGCACTGGCTCCTCCCCCTATGACCCTCCTCCAAGCCTCAGTTAGGATACTGTGCCCGGACGAGCGTGCATAATAAGGAAGGATATTGAATCCCGGGTAAGACTCATACCAGCCACACCAATCACACCGTACAACCTGTGATCTGAACCCAGTTAACAGTATGATAACAACGAAGGAGCCTCTGAAAAGATGGCTCACAACAAGAATAACCCGATTTTTGTAACAATAACTATGTACAAGTATTGCAGACAATCCGCACTTGGGATGGGCGCCCAGCATCCACTACGGACTACGAGAAATAGATTTATCGGTAAGTAAAATCTTATTTTCTCTGACGTCCTAGTGGATGCTGGGGACTCCGTCAGGACCATGGGGATTATACCAAAGCTCCCAAACGGGCGGGAGAGTGCGGATGACCCTGCAGCACCGAATGAGAGAACTCCATGTCCTCCTCAGCCAGGGTATCAAATTTGTAGAATTTAGCAAACGTGTTTGCCCCTGACCAAGTAACTGCTCGGCAAAGTTGTAAAGCCGAGACCCCTCGGGCAGTCGCCCAAGATGAGCCCCCTTCCTTTTGGAATGGGCTTTTACCGATTTTGGCTGTGGCAGGCCTGCCACAGAATGTGTAAACTGAATTGTATTACAAATCCAGCGAGCAATCGTCTGCTTAGAAGCAGGAGCACCCATCTTGTTGGGTGCATACAGGCTAAACAGCGAGTCAGATTTTCTGACTCCAGCCTTCCTGGAAACATATTTTTCAGGGCCCTGACAACGTCAAGTAACTTGGAGTCCTCCAAGTCCCTAGTACCCGCAGGTACCACAATAGGTTGGTTTATGTGAAAAACAGAAAACACCTTAAGGAGAAATTGAGGACGAGTCCTCAATTCTGCCCTGTCAGAATGAAAAATTAAGTAAGGTCTTTATATATGATAAAGCCGCCAATTCTGACACACGCCTGGCTGAAGCCAGGGCTAATAGCATCGTCACCTTCCATGTGAGATATTTTAAGTCCACAGTGGTGAGTGGTTCAAACCAATGTGACTTTAGGAAACTCAAAACAACATTGAGATCCCAAGGTGCCACTGGGGCACAAAAGGAGGCTGTATATGCAGTACCCCTTTTACAAACATCTGAACGTCAGGCACTAAAGCCAGTTCTTTCTGGAAGAAATTCGACAGGGCCGAAATTTGAACCTTAATGGACCCTAATTTTAGGCCCATAGACAGTCCTGTTTTCAGGAAATGTAGGAAACGACCCAGTTGGAATTCCTCTGTAGGGGCCTTCTTGGCCTCACACCACGCAACATATCTTCGCCAAATGCGGTGAAAATGTTTTGCGGTTACATCCTTCCTGTCTTCGACCAGGGTAGGGATGACTTCATCTGGAATGCCCTTTCAGGATCCGGCGTTCAACCGCCATGCCGTCAAACGCGGCCGCGGTAAGTCTTGGAACAGACAAGGCCCCTGCTGGAGCAGGTCCTTTCTTAAAGGTAGAGGCCACGGGTCTTCCGTGAACATCTCTTGAAGTTTCGGGTACCAAGTCCTTCTTGGCCAATCCGGAACCACGAGTATCATTCTTACTCATCTCCCTCTTATGATTCTCAGTACTTTTTGTATGAGAGGCATAGGAGGGAACACATACTCTGACTGGTACATCCACAGTGTTACCAGAGCGTCCACCGCTATTGCCTGAGGGTCCCTTGACCTGGCGCAATATCTAGTTTTTTGTTCAGGCGGGACGCCATCATGTCCACCTTTGGTTTTTCACAACGGTTTACAATCATGTGGAAGACTTCCCGATGAAGTCCCCACTCTCCCGGGTGGAGGTCATGCCTGCTGAGGAAGTCTGCTTCCCAGTTTTCCACTCCCGGAATGAACACTGCTGAGAGTGTTATCACATGATTTTTCGCCCAGCGAAGAATCCTTGCAGTTTCTGCCATTTCCCTCCTGCTTCTTGTGCCGCCCTGTCTGTTTACGTGGGCGACTGCCGTGATGTTGTCCCACTGGATCAATACCGGCTGACCTTGAAGCAGAGGTCTTGCTAAGCTTAGAGCATTGTAAATTGCCCTTAGCTCCAGTATATTTATGTGGAGAGAAGTCTCCAGACTCGATCACACTCTCTGGAAATTTTTTCCTTGTGTGACTGCTCCCCAGCCACTCAGGCTGGCATCCGTGGTCACCAGGACCCAGTCCTGAATGCCGAATCTGCGGCCCTTTCATAGATGAGCACTCTGCAGCCACCGCAGAAGAAACACCCTTGTCCTTGGAGACAGAGTTATCCGCTGATGCATCTGAAGATGCGATCCGGACCATTTTTCCAGCAGATCCCACGTAAAGGTTCTTGCGTGAAATCTACCGAATGGGATCGCTTTGTAAGAAACCACCATTTTTCACAGGATCCTTGTGCAATGATGCACTGATACTTTTCCTGGTTTTAGGAGGTTCCTGACTAGCTCGGATAACTCCCTGGCTTTCTTCTCCGGGAGAAAACATCCTTTTCTGGACTGTGTCCAGAATCATCCCTAGGAACAGTAGACGTGTCGTCGGAAAAAACTGCGATTTTGGAATATTTAGAATCCACTCGTGCTGTCGTAGAACTACTTAAGATAGTGCTACTCCGACCTCCAACTGTTCTCTGGACCTTGCCCTTATCAGGAAAGCGTCCATATTTCTTTTAAGAAGAATCATCATTTCGGCCATTACCTTGGTAAAGACCCGGGGTGCCGTGGACAATCCAAACGGCAGCGTCTGAACTGATAGTGACAGTTCTGTACCACGAACCTGAGGTACCCTTGGTGAGAAGGGCAAATTTGGACATGTAGGTAAGCGTCCCTGATATCCAGTGACACCATATCGTCCCCTTCTTCCTGGTTCGCTATCACTGCTCTGAGTGACTCCATCTTGATTTGAACGCTTGTATGTAAGTGTTCAAATATTTCAGATCTCACCTAGCCGTCTGGCTTCAGTACCACAATATAGTGTGGAATAATACCCCTTCCCTTGTTGTAGAAGGGGTACTTTGATTATCACCTGCTGGGAATACAGCCTGTGAATTGTTCCCAATACTGCCTCCCTGTCGGAGGGAGACATTGGTAAAGCAGACTTCAGGAACTTGTGAGGGGAAGACGTCTCGAATTTCCAATGTACACCTGGGATACTACGTGTAGGATCCAGGAGTCCACTTGTGAGTGAGCCCACTGCGTGCTGAAACTCTTGAGATGACCCCCTACCGCACCTGAGTCCGCTTGTACGGCCCCAGCGTCATGCTGCGGACTTGGCAGAAGCTGTGGAGGGCTTCTGTTCCTGGGAATGGGCTGCCTGCTGCAGTCTTCTTCCCTTTCCTCTACCCCTGGGCAGATATGACTGGCCCTTTTGCCCGCCTGCCCTTATGGGGACGAAAGGACTGAGACTGAAAAGACTGTGTCCTTTTCTGCTGAGATGTGACTTGGGGTAACAAAAAGTGGATTTTTCAGCTGTTGCCATGGCCACCAGGTCCGATGGACCGCCCCTTTATACGGCAATACTTCCATGTGCCGTCTGGAATCTGCATCACCTGACCACTGTCGTCTGGCAGATATGGACATCACATTTACTCTTGATGCCAGAATGCAAATATCCCTCTGCGCATCTCGCATATATAGAAATGCATCCTTAAAATGCTCTATAGTCAATAAAATCTTGTCCCTGTCAAGGGTATCAATATTTTCAGTCAGGAAATCCGACCAAGCCCCCTCAGCGCTGCACATCCAGGCTGAGGCGATTGCTGGTCGTAGTATAACACCAGTATATGTGTATATACTTTTAGGATATTTTTCAGCTTCCTATCAGCTGGCTCCTTGAGGGCTGCCGTATCTGGAGACGGTAACGCCACTTGTTTTTATAAGCGTGTGAGCGCCTTATTCACCTTAAGGTGTGTTTCCCAACTCGCCCTAACTTCTGGCGGGAAAGGGTATACCGCCAATAATTTTCTATCGGAGGAAACCCACGTATCATCACACACTTCATTTAATTTTTCTGATTCAGGAAAAACTACAAGTAGTTTATTCACACCCTACATAATACCCTTATTTGTGGTACTTGTATCAGAAATATGTAACACCTCCTTCATTGCCCTTAACATGAAACGTGTGGCCCTAAAGGAAAATACGTTTGTTTCTTCACCGTCGACACTGGAGTCAGTGTCCGTGTCTGTGTCTGTGTCGACCGACTGAGGTAAATGGGCGTTTTTACAAGCCCCTGACGGTGTCTGAGACGCCTGGACAGGTACTAATTTGTTTGCCGGCCGTCTCATGTCGTCAACCGACCTTGCAGCGTGTTGACATTATCACGTAATTCCTAAATAAGCCATCCATTCCAGTGTCGACTCCCTAGAGAGTGACATCACCAATACAGGCAATTTGCTCCGCCTCCTCACCAACATCGTCCTCCTACATGTCGACACACACGTACCGACACACCGCACACACACAGGGAATGCTCTGACAGAGGACAGGACCCCACTAGCCCTTTGGGGAGACAGAGGGAGAGTTTGCCAGCACACACCAAAAACGCTATAATTATACAGGGACAACCCCTTATACAAGTGTTTTCCCTTATAGCATTTTTATATATGTAATCATATCGCCAAATAAGTGCCCCCCCTCTCTGTTTTAACCCTGTTTCTGTAGTGCAGTGCAGGGGAGAGCCTGGGAGCCTTCCTCACAGCAGAGCTGAGCAGGAAAATGGCGCCGTGTGCTGAGGAGAATAGGCCCCGCCCCCTTTTCGGCGGGCTCTTCTCCCGGAGTTTGTGAGATCTGGCAGGGGTTAAATACATCCATATAGCCTCAAGGGCTATATGTGATGTATTTTAGCCATAAAAAGGTATTATACATTGCTGCCCAGGGCGCCCCCCCCAGCGCCCTGCATTCTCAGTGACAGTTGGTGACTGTTGGTGAAGTGTGCTGACAACAATGGCGCACAGCTGCAGTGCTGTGCGCTACCTTATGAAGACTGAAAAGCCTTCTGCCGCCGGTTTCTGGACCTTCAATCTTCAGCATCTGCAAGGGGGTCGGCGGCGCGGCTCCGGGACGAACCCCAGGGTGAGACCTGTGTTCCGACTCCCTCTGGAGCTAATGGTGTCCAGTAGCCTAAGAAGCAAATCCATCCTGCACGCAGGTGAGTTTACTTCTCTCCCCTAAGTCCCTCGTAGCAGTGAGCCTGTTGCCAGCAGGACTCACTGAAAATAAAAAACCTAACTTAAACTTTTATTCTAAGCAGCTCAGGAGAGCCACCTAGATTGCACCCTTCTCGTCGGGCACAAAAATCTAACTGAGGCTTGGAGGAGGGTCATAGGGGGAGGAGCCAGTGCACACCACCTGATCCTAAAGCTTTTATTATTGTGCCCTGTCTCCTGCGGAGCCGCTATATCCCCATGGTCCTGACGGAGTCCCCAGCATCCACTAGGACGTCAGAGAAATGACAGTTAGAAGCTGATTGGCTGGTACTTTATTTCTCTCTAAGGTTTGATCCATCTCCCTCTGATGATTGGTTAATACTTTGGTGTCTATGGAGAAATTCAACTGTGCTGCACACCCCTTGGGTGTCTATCAGAGCAATTCACTTGTTGTTCTGATGAGGCGTCCACTATCCGCGGCAGTCATATTGTTTCTCTCGCAGCTTCCGGAGGTGCGAGAAAAATTGAGTGAAAAGTCAATATTTTGTGTGCAAAAACTTGAAGTTCAGACGTCCAATAGAGATCTTTAGATGAGTATAGCAAATTTCCACGGATAAACCTGGTGCTTTCAGCCGCATTAAATGCTAATGGACGTCTGTTCAGAGCAACAATTGAAGTGCTCTACTAGAAGTCCATTATTATAGACGGCTATAAGGAGGCGCGCGGTACAAGAATTCCCCCCTATGTACTAACAAATTAACGCAGCTAAAAATCCCCTCTTGCTTCACCTGCGAAGCATGAGGCGGCTAACACAGTTGTTACTTTTAATAGACCTGCTGAGGAGGGTGAACGGTAAGTCACCCCCTCAGCAGTAACCGCAGAGACAGACGAGTCCCGTACAGTGCAGCAATAGAAACAAGATTTTTTTTCTTAGTGAAGAACTTTATTGACAGCCGGACAAAAGGGACAGCGCTCGCTTCCTGCTTCTCCAGTGAGTAGAAGCAGATACCGGCAGCTACAGGAGGTGATATCACCGCAGCAGAAGACACCCAATGATAAGTGACCTCTCCTCTCAAGCTGGGTACACACTGCAGCGACGGGCATTCGATCCAACATCGGAACAAAAGCCCTTGAGCCCAGATTTTGTGTACACACTGGAACGAGTTTTACAAGGGACGGAACAGTCATGTTCCTCCTTCATTAGCATAAACATGATTGCTAGCAATATCGCTAGGTTTGATGTGCAGCACATCAAGCATAGCAAGAGTTACTAGCCACCGCGGGAGCGTACAATCACCTGTACACACTGAGTGATGCAGGCGATTTGACGTTACGAAATGGCTAATTGGCCCCACAGCACTCCAGTGTGAACCCAGCTTTGGTAACACATGGGACACTTAGTACTGCCTATAGCAGCGCTAGTGACTCGGGTGCAGCTCCAATATTCCTGCCTGCTAATAGCAGTAACAGGCAGAGCAAATCCCTTTAGTACATATCGAGAAGAGATATGTACAGGGGTCCGCTCTGCCTTTTGCATTCAGCCCCTTATCTCCTGTTAGTACATGGACCCCCATTTCTCAGTCAACTTTTTCTCTCTCCAATGCTTAGTACATAGAGCCCAAAGTGACATAATGCCCATTCCTGCACTCTCTTCCTGCTGGCAGAACACCGTTACTCTGTAATACCCCTTTCAAACCTGGCATATTGCCGGGTTGGCGATGTCAGCGGTGACATGGCGGGGGCGGCGCTTGGAAAGCACATGATCTCCAAGTGCCGCCCGTACACAGAGAGTGAATGGGAAATGGGTCGCAACGACCTGGCTCCCTGCTCACGACCAGGGTTGAAATAACGGATCACTCGACCCGGTATTTCAGCCCTTGTACCTTTCAGACCGCACCTGAACACGGGTTATGCACGCTCATGTGACAAAAAATAAGAATTTACTTACCGATAATTCTATTTCTCGGAGTCCGTAGTGGATGCTGGGGTTCCTGAAAGGACCATGGGGGATAGCGGCTCCGCAGGAGACAGGGCACAAAAAGTAAAGCTTTAGGATCAGGTGGTGTGCACTGGCTCCTCCCCCTATGACCCTCCTCCAAGCCTCAGTTAGGATACTGTGCCCGGACGAGCGTACACAATAAGGAAGGATTTATGAATTCCGGGTAAGACTCATACCAGCCACACCAATCACACTGTACAACCTGTGATCTGAACCCAGTTAACAGTATGATAACAGCGGAGCCTCTGAAAGATGGCTCACAACAATAATAACCCGATTTTTGTAACTATGTACAAGTATTGCAGATAATCCGCACTTGGGATGGGCGCCCAGCATCCACTACGGACTCCGAGAAATAGAATTATCGGTAAGTAAATTCTTATTTTCTCTATCGTCCTAGTGGATGCTGGGGTTCCTGAAAGGACCATGGGGATTATACCAAAGCTCCCAAACGGGCGGGAGAGTGCGGATGACTCTGCAGTACCGAATGAGAGAACTCCAGGTCCTCCTTAGCCAGGTTATCAAATTTGTAGGAGTTTACAAACGTGTTTGCCCCTGACTAAATAGCCGCTCGGCAAAGTTGTAAAGCCGAGACCCCTCGGGCAGCCGCCCAAGATGAGCCCACCTTCCTTGTGGAATGGGCATTTACATATTTTGGCTGTGGCAGGCCTGCCACAGAATGTGCAAGCTGAATTGTATTACACATCCAACTAGCAAAAGTCTGCTTAGAAGCAAGAGCACCCAGTTTGTTGGGTGCATACAGGATAACAGCAAGTCAGTTTTCCTGACTCCAGCCGTCCTGGAACCTATATTTTCAGGGCCCTGACCACATCTAGCAACTTGGAGTTCTCCAAGTCCCTAGTAGGCGCAAGACACCACAATAAGCTGGTTCAGGTGAAACACTGACACCACCTTAGGGAGAGAACTGGGGACGAGTCCGCAGCTCTGCCCTGTCCGAATGGACAAACAGATATGGGCTTTTTTGAGAAAAAAAACACCAATTTTACACTCGCCTGGTCCAGGCCAGGTCCAAGAGCATGTTCACTTTTCATGTGAGATGCTTCAAATCCACAGATTTGACTGGTTTTAAACCAATGTGTTTTGAGGAATCCCAGAACTACGTTGAGATCCCACAGTGCCACTGGAGGCACAAAAGGGGGTTGTATATGCAATACTCCCTTGACAAACTTCTGGACTTCAGGAACTGAAGCCAATTCTTTCTGGAAGAAAAATCGACAGGGCCGAAATTTGAACCTTAATGGACCCCAATTTGAGGCCCATAGACACCCCTGTTTGCAGGAAATGCAGGAATCGACCGAGTTGAAATTTCTTCGTGGGGCCTTCCTGGCCTCACACCACGCAACATATTTTCGCCACATGTGGTGATAATGTTGTGCGGTCACCTCCTTTCTGGCTTTGACCAGGGTAGGAATGACCTCTTCCTGAATGCCTTTTCCCTTAGGATCCGGCGTTCCACCGCCATGCCGTCAAACGCAGCTGCGGTAAGTCTTGGAACAGACATGGTACTTGCTGAAACAAGTCCCTTCTTAGCGGCAGAGGCCATAAGTCCTCTGTGAGCATCTCTTGAAGTTCCGGGTACCAAGTCCTTCTTGGCCAATCCGGAGCCATGAGTATAGTTCTTACTCCTCTACGTCTTATAATTCTCAGTACCTTAGGTATGAAAAGCAGAGGATGGAACACATACACCGACTGGTACACCCACGGTGTTACCAGAACGTCCACAGCTATTGCCTGAGGGTCTCTTAACCTGGCGCAATACCTGTCCCGTTTTTTGTTCAGACGGGACGCCATCATGTCCACCTTTGGTAATTCCCAACGGTTTACAATCATGTGGAAAACTTCCCCATGAAGTTCCCACTCTGCCGGGTGGAGGTCGTGCCTACTGAGGAAGTCTGCTTCCCAGTTTCCATTCCCGGAATGAAACACTGCTGACAGTGCTATCACATGATTTTCCGCCCAGCGAAAAGTCCTTGCAGTTTTTGCCACTGCCCTCCTGCTTCTTGTGCCGCCCTGTCTATTTACGTGGGCGACTGCCGTGATGTTTTATCCCACTGGATCAATACCGGCTGACCTTGAAGCAGAGGTCTTGCTAAGCGTAGAGCATTATAAATTTACCCTTAGCTATATTTATGTGGAGAAAAGTCTCCAGACTTGATCACACTCCCTGGAAATTTTTTCCTTGTGTGACTGCTCCCCAGCCTCTCGGGCTGGCCTCCGTGGTCACCAACATCCAAAACTGAATGCCGAATCTGCGGCCCTCTAGAAGATGAGCACTCTGTAACCACCACAGGAGAGACACCCTTGTCCTTGGATATAGGGTTATCCGCTGATGCATCTGAAGATGCGATCCGGACCATTTGTCCAGCAGATCCCACTGAAAAGTTCTTGCATGAAATCTGCCGACTGGAATTGCTTCGAAGGAAGTCACCATTTTTTTTTACCATGGCCCTTGTGCAATGATGCACTGATTTTAGGAGGTTCCTGACTAGCTCGGATAACTCCCTGGCTTTCTCTTCCAGGAGAAACACCTTTTTCTGGACTGTGTCCAGAATCATCCCTAAGCACAGGAGACTTGTTGTCGGGATCAGCTGCGAATTTGGAATATTTAGAATCCACCCCTGCTGTTGTAACAGTATCCGAGCTAGTGCTACTCCGACCTCCAACTGTTCCCTGGACTTTGCCCTTATCAGGAGATCGTCCAAGTAAGGGATAATTAAGACGCCTTTTCTTCGAAGAAGAACCATCATTTCGGCCATTACCTTGGTAAAGACCCGGGGTGCCGTGGACAATCCAAACGGCAGCGTCTGAAACTGATAGTGACAGTTCTGTACCACGAACCTGAGGTACCCTTAGTGATAAGGGCAAATTTGGGACATGGAGGTAAGCATCCCTGATGTCTCGGGACACCAGATAGTCCCCTTCTTCCCGGTTCGTTATCACTGCTCTGAGTGACTCCATCTTGATTTGAACCTTTGTAAGTGTTCAAATTTTTTTAGATTTAGAATAGGTCTCACCTAGCCTTCTGGCTTCAGTACCACAATATAGTGTGGAATAATACCCCTTTTCTTGTTGTAGGAGGGGTAATTTAATTATCACCTGCTGGGAATACAGCTCGTGAATTGTTTCCCATACTGCCTCCTTGTCGGAGGGAGACCTTGGTAAAGCAGACTTCAGGAGCCTGCGCAGGGGAAACGTCTCGACATTCCAATCTGTACCCCTGGGATACTACTTGTAGGATCCAGGGGTCCTGTACGGTCTCAGCGTCCTGCTGAGAGCTTGTCAGAAGCGGTGGAACGCTTCTGTTCCTGGGAATGGGCTGCCTGCTGCAGTCTTCTTCCCTTTCCTCTATCCCTGGGCAGATATGACTCTTATAGGGACGAAAGGACTGAAGCTGAAAAGACGGTGTCTTTTTCTGCAGAGATGTGACTTAGGGTAAAAACGGTGGATTTTCCAGCAGTTGCCGTGGCCACCAGGTCCGATGGACCGACCCCAAATAACTCCTCTTCCTTTATACGGCAATACACCTTTGTGCCGTTTGGAATCTGCATCACATGACCACTGTCGTGTCCATAAACATCTTCTGGCAGATATGGACATCGCACTTACTCTTGATGCCAGAGTGCAAATATCCCTCTGTGCATCTCGCATATATAGAAATGCATCCTTTAAATGCTCTATAGTCAATAAAATACTGTCCCTGTCAAGGGTATCAATATTTTTAGTCAGGGAATCCGACCAAGCCACCCCAGCTCTGCACATCCAGGCTGAGGCGATCGCTGGTCGCAGTATAACACCAGTATGTGTGTATATACTTTTTATGATATTTTCCAGCCTCCTGTCAGCTGGCTCCTTGAGGACGGCCCTATCTATAGACGGTCCCGCCACTTGTTCTGATAAGCGTGTGAGCGCCTTATCCACCCTAAGGGGTGTTTCCCAACGCGCCCTAACTTCTGGCGGGAAAGGGTATACCGCCCATATTTTCTATCGGGGGGAACCCACGCATCATCACACACTTCATTTAATTTATCTGATTCAGGAAAAACTACGGTAGTTTTTTCACATCCCACATAATACCCTCTTTTGTGGTACTTGTAGTATCAGAAATATGTAACACCTCCTTCATTGCCCTTAACGTGTGGCCCTAATAAGGAATACGTTTGTTTATTCACCGTCGACACTGGATTCAGTGTCCCTGTCTGTGTCTGTGTCGACCGACTAAAGTAAACGGGCGTTTTAAAACCCCTGACGGTGTTTCTGAGACGTCTGGACCGGTACTAATTGTTTGTCGGCCGTCTCATGTCGTCAACCGACCTTGCCGCGTGTTGACATTATCACGTAATTCCCTAAATAAGCCATCCATTCCGGTGTCGACTCCCTAGAGAGTGACATCACCATTACAGGCAATTTCTCCGCCTCCTCACCAACATCGTCCTCATACATGTCGACACACACGTACCGACACACAGCACACACACAGGGAATGCTCTGATAGAGGACAGGACCTACTAGCCCTTTGGAGAGACAGAGGGAGAGTTTGCCAGCACACACCAAAAACGCTATAATTATATAGGGACAACCTTATATAAGTGTTTTCCCTTATAGCATCTTTTTTATATATTTCTAACGCCAAATTAGTGCCCCCCCTCTCTGTTTTAACCCTGTTTCTGTAGTGCAGTGCAGGGGAGAGCCTGGGAGCCTTCCCTCCAGCCTTTCTGTGAGGGAAAATGGCGCTGTGTGCTGAGGAGATAGGCCCCGCCCCTTTTTCGGCTGCCTCGTCTCCCGCTCTTAACGGATTCTGGCAGGGGTTAAATATCTCCATATAGCCCCCGGAGGCTATATGTGAGGTATTTTTAGCCAAAAATAGGTTTTCATTGCCTCCCAGGGCGCCCCCCTCCCAGCGCCCTGCACCCTCAGTGACTGCCGTGTGAAGTGTGCTGAGAGGAAATGGCGCACAGCTGCAGTGCTGTGCGCTACCTTAAGAAGACTGAGGAGTCTTCATGCCGCCGATTCTGGACCTTCTTCTTGTTTCAGCATCTGCAAGGGGGCCGGCGGCGAGGCTCCGGTGACCATCCAGGCTGTACCTGTGATCGTCCCTCTGGAGCTAATGTCCAGTAGCCAAAGAAGCCAATCCATCCTGCACGCAGGTGAGTTCACTTCTTCTCCCCTAAGTCCCTCGTTGCAGTGATCCTGTTGCCAGCAGGACTCACTGTAAAATAAAAAACCTAAGCTAAACTTTTCTAAGCAGCTCTTTAGGAGAGCCACCTAGATTGCACCCTTCTCGGCCGGGCACAAAAATCTAACTGAGGCTTGGAGGAGGGTCATAGGGGGAGGAGCCAGTGCACACCACCTGATCCTAAAGCTTTACTTTTTGTGCCCTGTCTCCTGCGGAGCCGCTATCCCCCATGGTCCTTTCAGGAACCCCAGCATCCACTAGGACGATAGAGAAACCCGTGTTCATAGGTGGCGCCCTGAAAGGGGTATAATAAAGACATAGCTTCACTAGCAGTAAGGGGAAGTTCCCATATTCACATGATGCCAGAATTAGTACAGGGCGGACTGCTTACCTGACAATGTTATGGACGGAGTTTAAATGTACAAAAAAAAAAAAAAAAACACAATTAAAAGGCAGCTACAAATAAATAAAACAAACAAATAAATAAACAGAGCAGCTAATGTGTAACAAGTGTTTTACAAACAGGCACTATTTAACCTAATATTTAAGAAAGATAATAAACACAGATAGTCCATGTACTACTCCCTATCCTTATAATATTTAAACTCCCAATCTAACATTAAAATTGATTTTAAATAAATAAAAAATAAATCTAAATATGCTTCTAGGTCACTGCATACACCCTGAGATACTTACTTGTAGAAATAAAGCTCACACACACAACTGACAAATGCTAAAAAGCATCGTATGAAGTAAAACACCAGAACCTGCAAGAAACAATTCACAGGAAATTAGACAATTTATTATTTTTCTTAATATCATGCGTTTTGTTTTCTTATTTGTAGCAGCTGCTCTTTTCACTATCACAATTCCATTATCTATTTAAAGAAGGATGATGACATACATGTGAGTGGGGTATGCTTATTAAGCACATAGGGGGGAATTCAAGTAGCTGCAGAACTTACCATTGTCTTTTAGCTAGATTCCTGTGCTAAGTGGCCGCAGCTATTCAATTACACCCCGTAAAACTGCAGTAAGCCCTGTGGCTAACGCATGGTAATGCACAGGTTCCGGGCTAAGTTATTGTTATTATTATTATTATCACCATCATCATCAACAGTTTTTTATATAGCGCAGCATATACTGTTGCGATTTACAATTAGAACAACAGTAATAGAACAAACACGGCAAAAACACACAGACATAGAGGTAGGAAGGCCCAGCTCACAAGCTTACAATCTATAGACTAAGTGCCCTAAGCTATTTAATTACATCCTGCAGTAAACCCTGTGGCTAACGACACGGTACTGCATAGATTCCTGGTTAAGTGCCACAGCTATTCAATTACATCCTGTATTTAGCCCCACAGTAATGCATAGATTCCGGGTTAAGAGCACTACCTATTCAATTACATCCCGCAGTAAGACCTGTGGCTTACACAAGGTAATGAATGAATAAATTCCAGGTTACATGCCGAAGCTATTAAATTACATCCTGCGGTAAGCCCTGTGGCTAAAGCCTTGTGGCTAACGCATGGTAATGCATAGATCCCGCAGTAAGCCCTGTGACTAACGCACGGTAATGCATAGATTCCAGGTTAAGTGCTGGACCTATGCAAGTACAATGCACAGTAAACCAGTGGTGAGTCCTGAGGGTGCTCCTAATGTAGATTTCTGCTCGCACCCTCCTGAGGTGCCAACAGAAATCTCAAAGTGCACCCTTGAGACTTACCATGGGCAATAACTGAGTAACTCCTGGCTCTTAACCTGGGAGCTAAAAGCCTGAGGTAAATCCCATGGCTTATTTAAGTTCCCCTTTAGTTTCAATCTAGCTTCCTACACACAGAATAAACAGTTATTTCTTTGTGACATTAAATTGTATTCAAAAAATAAAATAAAAACATAATATATGTGGGTGACTAATGTGAACAAAATAGATTTCCAATTTGATTGTCTTTTAAAGTAACAGTCCCACATTAGCTCATGTTTACCTCACAATCTCATGAGAAATGATGGTGTTGTAACGTGTGCCTCTCAATTTCATTTTGATGCAATTCTACAGAAACTATACCAATAATACGGGCTATAGGGTATCACACACTCCTTTAATGGGATGCTAGTGTTAGGAATAAAACACTAAGTACACCCCAGAAGATACTTCATTTTTCGAACAACCACATGATGGGCAGCTTCACAAATAACACTGCATCTTCCTCTCACTCTGGTGGGACCTCTATTTTTGTAAAAACATAATTGTCCATCCTAATATAATCCTTACAGAAATTGACGGGCGCTCCCTCATTCATCAGATTGCCATTAGATCCCACTGGTTCACAGTTGTTAGCACCCCCTGAGATATCATAGATCAGGGCTGCTCAGCTGTTAGCCTGTGGGTCAGATGCCAACCTTCAAAGCTTGTCACATCCAGTTTCTTTGAAAAGTTGTCTGGGTCTATATTTATTTATTTTTCAAAAATGAAATCCACCCTGATAACATAGTTAATCGGAGAACCTGCCTTTTCATGACATGACTAGGGGCTTTATTTATGAAGCGGCAAGTGTAATTTTACATTTTCACCTCCAACCCACGGTAAGCGGCAGCTTACAAAACTCACTACTTTGTAAACACAGCACTTGGACAGAACTGCTTCTACGGGTAACAGAAGGGCTTCCCAGCAAGAGCCAGTTACTGTTACATAGCCGGTGATAGGAACACGTCCTGGACTGTTTATACACCGTATCTTTAGAAAGCCATATACACCATAAGAAGGTGAATCATCTTCCACAGGGTGTTTCAGATCATACTAACACTTATATTACAACAATTTCTCATCAACAACCACAAGGTGGAGTTTAAGCCCCTATTGCACAGGTTCTCAAACTCGGTCCTCAGGACCCCACACAGTGCATGTTTTGCAGGTCTCCTCACAGAATCACAAGTGAAATAATTAGCTCCACCTGTAGACCTTTTAAAATGTGTCAGTGAGTAATTAATATACCTGTGCACCTGTTGTGTGACCTGCAAAACATGCACTGTGTGGTGTCCTGAGGACCAAGTTTGAGAACCTATGCCCTATTGAATTATCAATGACAAGATCTCACTTGAAGCTGGAATCCACTTTCAATCCCTTTTGGGAAATTAATAAGGATCCAGCCCCTGAAGCTACGAGTAAGTGCAGCCAGACATATGTTGAAGCATAGGACTTGAATATGTATTAGTCACGGTAGCCGAAGTACCTTGGATGGGAACCTTAGACTGACTTACATAGATGTGGACAGAGGCAAATTGTCCTTACTAAGAAGTAAAAAGTCACCACTCACCCACCCTGGCCTTCTGTGGCTCTAGAGATAACATTTGTTACCATGCACATGTCGGGAACAAGGGTGAGTAAAATGCCAGGAGGCATGTCTCCCTGCTTCTGTCACAGTAGCAAGTTGTGCAGAGACTGTGTCCCCAAACTACATGTGACAATACGGGTCAGTGGCTTGGACTGTGAATTACTGGTGTATGCATATACAATGAGGTATCTTATGGCTTAGATTAATACAACACCACACTTTGTGAGCTTGGAATGATTATTTGACAATTTATTACAAACTGCAAACAGAGCCAAATTGTTAGATAACTGTTATATGTGGTATGTCTTGTCTGTGGTATACCGGTATTAGGCTGAAATTAAGACACAACTATAGCATTTTATTTATTTATTTAATGGATGACCCAGTTGGAGGATAAGGTTTTTAACCTAATTATAAAAAATGTAATAAATTAGTTATTTTGATTGTGCTATTGCTATGGCTGTAAGCTCCGGATGGAGGGAGGGTACACTATTGGCCATGGTTGTAAGCTCCAGCTGAGAGGGGTGCTATTGGCCACGGGTCTATACAAGCATGTGGCCCCTGGCCAACTGTGTTGGAGAACTGTATAACATCCGTAACGAGTTATAACAAAAATATCACTCGTTAAATCTACCCCTAGATCTCACATTTAAAATGAAACAAATGTCTGTGAAAGGGATATAATTGGTGCAGGGTGTGCAGTGCACACTGGACCCATGGGGACCAAGAACACACACCCTGCACCCACAGACGATACCTGTCTATCGGCGTCGTAGAAATCACTGGGAAATGCAGCTGGTGCCATTTTCACGAACATGGGCGTCTGCACAATAGAGTGATCACCGGGAAAATGGCATGGGTGTGACAATGCTAAATTCTTTTGTCGTATAAACAACCCTTTATGAAGTCTAAGAACACTGTACGCTGTTTACTTAAGAAGTACCGTATGGGTACACTAGTTGCGTAACGATCGCTCAGCCGTAGGCGAGACGCTCAAGCGTCACATTCGCTCACGGCCCAGAGATCACAGGACAGCACGTTATTGGCTATGACTAGAGTAATGATTCGCTATGGCGTAGCGGACGCTCGAGACCACGAGGAGATCACCAGCGGCGCAGGCGCTCACAACGCTATACCTTTATGTCTAAACCTTATCAATGAAATACACAGAATACCTTAATGTGAATACAGGGTGTAAGTGCAACCTTGTGTAACCTGACTAGCTACAAAGCTGCTTGAGCGTTACCGACGCTCAAGTGAACACTTAAAACTATAGAAAATACACAGATACTGGTTTAGGGTCCAAAGCCTATTAACTGTATTATATCTAATATACTTGTAAAAGAGAATCACAGTACAAATGATACACTACAATATAACAGAGACTTCCTAACCAAAATAGCTACACTAGAAATACAATACAATACCAATCTAATACAATACAATACAATACTAGTCAAGGGGAGATATGGGAGAAAAGAGAAGGGAGAGAGAGAGAGAGAGAGATGAGAGAAATGGCTCACAGTAAGACAACATGATTGCAGAGAAGCTTACACATGTGAGGAACAATCGCTGCGCAGTTAGTCAATGCTGATGAAATACTTGGGCTTACTCATACTGGCTGTCCCTATATCATGGGACAGAAGCTAGACTCCATTTTGGGAAACCTCCACTTGATTCCAAAGACCACACCACATGGCTGAAAGGGGGAGGGGAAGACATCCAGCAGCAGCCATTTTAGATTTGCAGGTCCAAACACATGGCACTCTCTACTACACCACAATCACATAGCAGGAGACACAAGACTCCATGTTATTCCAAAATGTCCAAGCCTCAAAACAATGCATATGTTCTGATTTTACAATTCCAAACCATCTAAATCACCTTTCACAATGTAATCCAACTTCCTAGAACCATCTCATAATTTCACATCCCAAACAACTTCAGTATCTCAATAACCAGAGCATATTCATCACAAGACCAGATCACAATGTAATTAACACAAACGTAACTGCATGGTGGTATTTATGATTAACAGGATATATAGTATAACTAACCAGCACAATCTATTTTAAATCTCCATAGGCAAACAAATACCACAAATACTATGCTACAGATGGTATACTGTTCCAATTCATCACAGACTTCACAGAGTATCCACAAACACCCAACAATCACACAACCAAGTTACAATATCCTATTTAAACCAGAAAGCAATCTGTCTGTTTCCTTATCTAGCCATGTGAAATTCAATACTTAGCCTTTAGTTTGGAGGATGTCCTGGGGATTTAGCCGCCATGCTGCTGGGTGCCAGGTAGCTGTGTGTGTGTGTGTGAGTGTAGCTACATTACATCTGTTCTCTGAGGCCACACCTGACCACTACCTTCCTGTTTGACCAGTACCTGGGGGAGGGGTCTTTCTTTCTCCTTTGTATTGAGTCACTATTCTCTTTGTATATGCTAATCAGGTTCAGCCCTGAAAACTTAGTAAAAGGTTGTCTTGAGCATCCATTGTTCTAACAATATGATCTTAGCTTTTATACATATAATCATATCTATCTGCTGCAATGTCCCACAACTTCACAACCAGCATCAAACTAACCCACACATCATTCTGCTTGCTTCAATACCAAACATGATGGGCACACCTGGTTCTGTTCAAATGATACGTATTCATGACATCAATTCATCAGCCAATTCTAAATCTCCATGATGTCTGGTGTTTGCTGTGCTCGCTGCGCATATTTGCAAGTATAGCGGCTTATATGTGTGCAGTTTATATGGTCTCTCTATGTAATATTTTTGACTTTGACAGGTGCCTTGTTGCCGGAGATCAGCGCAGGGTCCTCTCTCTCTCTTAAACCATCCTTGTATTCATAATAGCACTTACATGAGAAATGAGCAGCTCCCCTACCAGCGGCTGAAAATAGCCATTGGGAGATGCGTCTTGTGAGCTTTGCTGCACCTGTGTGGTTACCAGACAGTTAAAAATACATAAGTCTTACCTTGTTTGTCTGAAGGATGTTGGCATGGAACCATGCAGGCAATGCATGGAGCCAGAGGTAAGCATAAGAGCGCATAGCGTAAGCTGGAGAATACTCCCATGTCTGGAATCCTTTGCCATAAACAAGGTAGTGAGTCTAAAAAAACACATGACACTTATTCTAAAACCTTCATTGCAACACGTTACGGCAGTGGTTCCCAAACTTTTTGGAATCATGGCACCCTAGAGTATCATCATTTTATTCATAGCACCCCTAGGCCAAAAATTTATTAGCAAGAAATTTTGTAATAAATGTTAACGCAAAGATTGTTTGTGTTTATATGTCATCTTTAGGTTCCATTATGTGGTGAAGAACAAGATTTGCTTCTGTTTGTCCACATATTTTATGATTGGCAGCTCTGGTTTTGCCTATTACATTGAACAGAAATAATTTTGATTGGTCCTGGACCACCAATCCAAGGCACCCCTGCAAGTGTTCTGAGGCACCCCAGGGTGCCTAGGCACACAGTTTGGGAACCACTGCGTTACGGTAATGTGTAGTGACAAATGCTTCTGCTCACATGTATAATTCTCAGTATGTATACAAGGAAAATACTGAAAGGGAAATATATTTTTATTGTATAGTAATACACCAAAATCTGACTGTTCAATATATACTCAAAGACTAAAAAAAATAGAATTTTAATTACCTACCGGTAAATCCTTTTCTCGTAGTCCGTAGAGGATAATGAGATCCATTTAGTACCATGGGGTATAGACGGGTCCACTAGGAGCCTTGGGCACTTTAAGAAATCAATAGTGTGCGCTGACTCCTCCCTCTATGCCCCTCCCTACCAGACTCATAACAGGACATACCTTGAGAGAAGGATTTAAAGGAAAGTGGTGAGATTCGAACCAGCACACACAAACAAGAGGAAAGCCATGCTAACCAAACATGACGAGGGACAGCAACAGCTGAACCAACAACAATACTTAACCAAGTAACAGTGCAGGAACACACGAAGCGCTGGACGGGCGCCCAGTATCCTCTACGGACTACGAGAAAAGGATTTAACGGTAGGTAATTAAAATCCTATTTTCTCATACGTCCTAGAGGATACTGGGGTCCATTTAGTACCATGGGGACGTACCAAATCTCCCAAACCAGGTGGGAGAGTGCTGATGTTCCTGCAGAACTGATTGACCAAACCTAAGGTCATCAGAGGCCAAAGTATCGAACTTGTAGAACTTAGCAAACGTGTTCGAACCTGACCAAGTAGCCGCTCGGCAGAGCTGTAAAGCAGCCGCCCAGGAAGAACCCACCGACCTAATAGAGTGGGCCTGTACAGACTTAGGAACCGGCAAACCTGCCATAGAGTAAGCATGCTGGATAGTAAGCCTGATCCAGTGACCAATAGACTGATTTGAAGCAGGACACCCAATTTTATGGGGATCATAGAGCACAAACATCGAGTCCGATTTTCTGTGACGCACTGTCCGCTTCACATAGATTTTCAAAGCCCTCACAACACCCAGGGACTTTGAAGTAGTAGAGGTGTCGGTAACCACCGGGACCACAATAGGTTGGTTTATATGAATTGCGGACACCACCTTTGGAAGAAATTGCAGACGAGTTCTGAGTTCACCTCTATCTTCATGAAATATCAAATAGGGGCTCTTATGAGACAACACCCCCAATTCCGAACACGACTTGCAGAAGCCAAGGCCAACAGTGTGACAGTCTTCCACATAAGAAACTTTACGTCAACCTCCTGTAAAGGCTCAAACCAATCAGATTGTAGAAATTGCAACACCACGTTGAGATCCCAAGGTGCCGTGGGAGACACAAAGGGCTGTTGGATGTGCAGAACCCCTTTGAAGAACGTCTGAACCTCAGGGAGGGAAGCCAACTATTTCTGGAAGAAAATGGAGAAGGCCGAAATCTGGACTTTTATGGAGCCCAGGAGTAGACCCACATCCACACCTGACTGTAGAGAAAGCAGAAAACGTCTTCACACCAAGAGACGTATTTTCTCCAAATACAGTGGTAATGTTTAGACGTTACCCCTTTTCTGGCTTGGATCAAGGTAGGAAATACCCTGTCCAGAATGCCTTTCCGGGCTAGAATTTGATGCTCAACCTCCATGCCATCAAACGTAGACGCGGTAAGTCTTGATAGATGAACGGCCCCTGTTGCAGAAGATCCTCTCGAAGAGGTAAAGGCCACGGATCCTCCAGGAGCATTTCCAGTAGATCAGTGTACCAAGCCCTTCTCTGCCAATCCGGAGCAATGAGAATTGCTTGAAACTTTTCCCTTTTTATTCTTTTGAGAATTCTTGGGATCAATGGAAGTGGTGGAAACACATACACCATATGGTAGACCCATGGAGTCACCAGGGCGTCCACCGCCACTGCCTGTGGATCTCTCGACCTGGAACAATACCGCCTGAGCTTCTTGTTGAGATGAGAGGTCATCATGTCGATCCGTGGAATTCCCCACCGACGTGTCAAGCCCCCGAACACTTCCCGGTGAAGGCCCCACTCTCCTGGGTGGAGGTCGTGTCTGTTGAGGAAGTCTAGTTTACTCCTGGAATGATGATTGCGGACAACGCCACAGCATGTCTTTCTGTCCAGAGGAGAATCCTTGTTAACTCTGACATTGCAGCTCTGCTCTTCGTTCCGCCCTGTCGGCTTATGTACGTTACCGCCATCACATTGTCCGACTGAACCTGGATGGCCTGATCTTGAAGAAGATGTGATGCCTGTAGAAGAGCGTTGTTCCAGAAGGGCGTAGTTCCAGAATGTTGATTGGAAGAATGGTTCCTGACTTGACCATTTTCCTTGGAAGTGTTCCCCCTGGGTGACTGCTCCCCAACCTCTGAGGCTTGCATCTGTGGTTAGTAGAATCCAATTTTGAATCCCGAACCTTCGCCCCCCTGTCAGGTGAGAAGTCTGAAGCCACCACAGAAGATAAATCCTGGCTCTTGACGACAGACGTATCCTCTGGTGCATGTGGAGATGCGATCCGGACCATTTGTCCAACAGATCCAGCTGGTAGGACCTTGCGTGGAACCTTCCTTACTGCAACGCCTCGTAAGCGGCTACCATCTTTCCCAGAAGGCGAATGCATAGATGCACCGATATCTGGGTTGGCTTTAGAACATCCCGCACCATCAACTGGATTACCAATGCCTTTTTCAATGGAAGGAATACCTTCTGTGCCTCCGTATCCAGTATCATCCCCAGGAACGGAAGCCTCCGTGTTGGTTCCAGGTGAGATTTTGGTAGGTTCAGAATCCACACGTGATCCCAGAGTAGTCGAGTTGAGAGGGCAATGTTGTCCAACAACCGCTCCCTGGATGGTGCTTTTATCAGCAGATCATCCAGGTACAGGATTATGTTCACTCCCTGTTTGCGGAGGAGAAACATCATCTCTGCCATTACCTTGCTGGACACCCTCGGTGCAGTGGAGAGGACAAATGGCAGGGCCTAGAACTGGTAGTGACAGTCCTGTAATGCAAACCTTAGATAAACCTGATAAGGCGGCCAGATTGGGATATGAAGGTACGCATCCTTGATATCCAGAGACACCAAGAATTCCCCTTCCTCCAGACCTGAGATCACCACTCCCAGAGACTCCATCTTGAATTTGAACACCCGTAAATACGGGTTCAGTGACTTGAGGTTTAAAATGGGTCATACCGAACCGTACGGTTTCGGTACCACAAACAGGTTGGAATAATAACCTTTGTTCTGTAGCTGAGGTGGAACTGGAACAATGACCTGAATCTTTACCAGTTTTTGAATTGCATCCTGTAAAATTATACTTTCCTCCTGAAAAGCTGGTAAGCCTGATTTGAAGAATCTGTGAGGTGGGAGTTCCTGAAACTCCAGTCTGTACCCCTGGGCGATGAGCTCTTTGACCCAGGGATCCTGGCATGATGTCGCCCATATGTGACTGAAATCTCTTAATCGGGCTCCCACCTGCCTGTCTTCAAGGCAGTGCGGTCCACCGTCATGCTGCAGGCTTAGAGAAAAAAGAACCTGAGTTCTGTTCCCGTGAACCTGCAGTTGCTGGTTTTCTGGGTTTACATCTATTGCCTTTGAAGGCTATAGAAGAACCTTTGGTTTTATCTTTTAAATTTTGCTGTCCGAAAGGACTGCAGAGTTGGAGCAGAGTAGGTCTTCCTAGCTGGGGGGGCTGCGGAAGGAAGGTATGTAGACTTACCCACCCTAGCCTTGGATATCCACGTATCCAGTTAATCTCCAAAGAGGGCCTCACCTGTGAATGGTAGGCTTTCCACACCATTTCTGGAATCCGCATCCACAGTCCACTGACGTAGCCATAGGCCCCTGCGTGCTGACACTGCAATGGCCGTGGTGCGTGCATGGAGCAAGCCTATCCCTCTTATGGCCTCCACTATAAAATTTGCACAGTCCTGTATATGCTGTAGGTTGTAAAGCTATCTCCCCTCTGGGTAAAGAATCTAACCCCTCAATTAAGTTACCTGACCACTTTGCAATGGCCCTGCTGATCCATGCACAAGCTATAGTGGGTCTTTGGGTCTCCCCCGCAGCTGTGTACAGAGATTTGAGAGTGATCTCAATCTTGCGGTCAGCCGTGTCCTTTAAGGAGGCTGCCCCCGGGACCGGTAAGATTATCTTACGCGACAACCTAGATACCGATGCATCAACAATCGGTGGGTTTTCCCATTTTTTTCTATCATCCTGAGGAAAAGGGAAGGATGCCAGTAACCTTTTAGGGATCTGAAACTTCTTGTCAGGATTAATCCAAGTTTCTTCAAATAGGGAATTTAATTCCTTAGATGCAGGGAAAGTAGCAGAGGATGTATTTTTTATATTAAAATAAGATTCCTCATCTTCCTCTGTCACTTTGTCAGGAATGTGCAGGACGTCTCTAATAGCTTCTATCAGGGCCTGTATTTCCTGTGACAGAGCTGCATCCCCCCCTCCCGAGTCCACCTCACCCTCCTCTGCATCTGATACATCATCATCAGTGTCAGCCTGCAGGATTTGGGCCAGTGTACGCTTTTGTGGGCAAATGGTAGGGGTCGGAGACGCTGGTATGGACACAATCTCTATTCATCAAGTCATCTACCGACTGTCTTAAGTATTGCGTCTCTTTCTCATTTTGGGACAATTTATGTGAATTATTTGAGATCATCCCTTTTAATGAAGCCTGACAATGTGTACTATCCTGAGTACACTGTAGTGATCCTCCTGGGGAAGAAAAACACTCTGCCCTGCATGAGACACACTCCTTTGACATTGTAAAATGTGAAAGAAAACACCCACACAGGAGAAAGGTTAAAATCACAGTTAACCCACACAGAGCCCTCTAGGGAGACACAGAGTATGATGGAACCAGCCACACCGCGCCCTTATAGCTAATGCCAAGCTTAGCTGGGTCGCAAACTAAGTACCTTTAATAGGGCTTAGTATTCTAATATTGCTCCCCCCTCCTTGCTATGACCCCCTGGTACCGCTGAGATAATCTGGAGTCCTCGTGGAGGAGCTGTGCTTCCCTGCCAGTTTGTCTGTGTAATTTGCAGAAGGAAAATGGCGCTGGTGAGCTGCTAGATCCACTCATAGAGAAGCACCGCCCCCTCAATGGCGCAAGGTCTTCCCAGTTTTCTTATACTGGCTGAGGTGATTTTGGTGCTTAACAGTGTGTCAGAGCCCCTGTAAGCGCTGTGCCAGTGTGGGTATTTGCTTAAAACCAGCTCAGTTCGCCCCTCATAGCGGTGCAGCAATGCTGATCTGAGCCTGGAGACACAGCCTGCACTCAGAGCTGCGCTCCTACCATTGTGCCGCCATAATAGCCAGCAACCCGCTAACCGGGATGCCGGCATAGTACTCACCACTCTTCATTCTTATGGCTGTTAGGGGTGGCGGCGTGCTGCGGGAATGTACGCTCGCCGTGGTGGGGCTTGCAAATGGTTCTCTCAGGAGCTCAGTGTCCTGTCAGCGGAGAACGGGACCATTAACCCTTCAAGAGGTTGAGCCGTTCCCCCCCTAAGTCCCACGAAGCAGACAGGCTGGTGCCAACCAGCCTCTCTGAAAATAACAAACAGAAAATAAATGCAGAAAACTCTTCAGGAGCTTCCCTAAGCGTGACCGACTCATCCGGGCACATTTTCTAAACTGAGTCTGGCAGGAGGGGCATAGAGGGAGGAGCCAGCGCACAATATTGATTTCTTAAAGTGCCCAAGGCTCCTAGTGGACCCGTCTATACGTCATGGTACTAAATGGAACCCAGTATCCTCTAGGACGTAAGAGAAAATACAACTATACAACTTTGTATCTTCTAATAGTACAAAAATGTAAATAATAAATACATAACTATTAACATAATATCATGGATCTACCTCTTAGTTCCCCTTTAGAATGTAGAGGCTGTGGAGTAATCTGATATAGCGGCACAGTGATCAGCTTCTAGGGTCATGATTCCCAACCAAGCAGCAGACTCAGAGGTGGATGTGAGAATATGCTAATGCCACAGGAGGTATCTTGCGTAAACAGACGGCTTCTCTGACCTGCTGAAGCGTCTGAAGACGCAACATCGAATCATCTGCGAGAACATCTGAGTAACCCTCAGGTTACTGAGGATGTCTGGTGTAATCATGCAGTAGAGGCCAGGAAATCTGTACTGGAAGAAGTAGACCCTGGCCTCAGTAAGCCTACAAAACAGGGATGACAAGCACCTGTTTTTTTAAGGCTCACTGTCGTCGCCCCCAAAACGGACACAGCAAGTTAATCATACTGCGACTTAGGGGGAACTGCGACCGTTGCATCCACTGAGCTACACACGCGCAGTGGTGATCTGGTGCATGTGCAGACCAATATCCATAGAGACATACGTAAACCATCGAGTATGCGTACTGTCTGAAATCAGGCCCCATGCATTATGTGTGGCGTTTGCATGTTCTCTCTATGTTTGTGTGTATATGTTCTGGTTTCCACACTGGGGAAGGATAATTGGTTGCTGGCTAAAATGTACCTTAGCGTGTGTGTGTGCTTGTGTGTTGGGGAATTTAGACTAAGATCCAACGGAACAGGGACTAATGCCAATTACAATTATTCCCTGTACCATGCTGTATAATTAATGACACTATATAAATGTATAAGAATTAGTAAGAATAAGTATTATACCCCTTTTCCACCAAAATGCCAGGTCCAACCCAAGTTTTCCAACATGGTTCCAACCCGTGTCAGAGCTGGGTCAAACCCCTTTCATGCTGCACCTTGGACCCAAGTTATTGCCAGGGGCTCAGGTCTTCCCTCTGCCAGCGCTTGGAGATGACATCATCTCCAAGCGCCGGTGATCCGGCTCTCCATATGCTATTAGCGTGACATAGGTCACAAAGTTCGCATTGCAGGCTCCCCAGGTCATTGCCGGGATTGACCCTGGTAGCTATGAGGCCGGATTCCCAGGTAACATGACCCAGGTAGACCCTTTCACACCATACTTGCACCCCGGTTGCCCCGGCAATAACCCATGTTATAAGTTTGGTTGAAAAGGGGTATATAGCGTTTTCCCTGGGAAGTATGGAAGGAGACAACTAACATTATAAAAAATCCATGGGCAATGAGATCTACGCGCATACAGATTAGACCTTATCCATTGAGCTGACAGTCCTACTGGTCTATACAAATGCTAGCTCACTTCTTTTCAATGCTGTTTAGATACTTATCTTCAGATTCCCGAAAAGAAATTAGTTTCTATAGGGGAAGGGTCTATCAGTGATAATACGTTGGTGGAAGAGGAGAAATTGTGCACAGGTACTGTACATTTGCCTAATTAAGCCACATGTATGGTACAGAGTATAAAAAAGAGAACTGTGTTAGGCAAGCAGGGGCTATAGATACATTTCCCAAGTTACTCTACCTCCCAGAATGAAGTAAATGACATGGGGGGTCATTCCGAGTTGATCGCTTGCTGCCTATTCTCGCAGCACAGCAATCAGGTGAAAAAACTGCATTTCTGCGCCTGCGTATGCCCCGCAATGCGCACGTGCAACGTACGGGTACAAAGCTCTTTGTGGTTGTGCTCAGGTTCTAGCGAAGTTTTCCTTCGCACTAGCGGCCGCAAGAAGATTGACAGGTAGGGGGCGTTACTGGGTGTCAACTGACCGTTTTCAGGGAGTGTTTGCAAAAACGCAGTTGTGTCTGAAAAAACGCAGGCGTGGTTTGGCGTTCGCTGGGCGGGTGTATGACATCAAATCCAGACACGAATAGGCTGAAGTGATCACAAGCGCTGAGTAGGTTCAGAGCTACTCAAACTGCACAAACTGTTTTTGCAGAGTTCGGCTGCACATGCGTTCGCACTTCTGTTAAGCTAAAATACACTCCCCAGTGGGCGGCGGCATAGCGTTTGCACGGCTGCTAAAACTAGCCAGCGAGCGATCAACTCTGAATGACCCCCATGGTCTCCTCCGTAACTTGCATTACTAAATATGTTATAAATATGGTCATACTGTACACTTACAGAAAGTGACAGACTAGAACATATCTGAGGCTTGCTTCTATCCACGTAGGACAAGCTGTAGGTTTCTATTATTGACTGCAAGCGCCTTTACTCTGGGTTAAACTTTTTCAGTGAACTTCACGATCTTACATAAAATAAGAATTTACTTACCGATAATTCTATTTCTCGTAGTCCGTAGTGGATGCTGGGAACTCCGTAAGGACCATGGGGAATAGCGGCTCCGCAGGAGTCTGGGCACATCTAAAAAAAGCTTTAGGACTACCTGGTGTGCACTGGCTCCTCCCCCTATGACCCTCCTCCAAGCCTCAGTTAGGATACTGTGCCCGGACGAGCGTACACAATAAGGAAGGATTTTGAATCCCGGGTAAGACTCATACCAGCCACACCAATCACACTGTACAACTTGTGATCTGAACCCAGTTAACAGCATGATAATAGAGGAGCCTCTAGAAAAGATGGCTCACTACAGCAATAACCCGAATTTTTTTTTTTTTTTTTTTTGGTAACAATAATTATGTACCAGTATTGCAGACAATCCGCACTTGGGATGGGCGCCCAGCATCCACTACGGACTACGAGAAATAGAATTATCGGTAAGTAAATTCTTATTTTCTCTGACGTCCTAGTGGATGCTGGGAACTCCGTAAGGACCATGGGGATTATACCAAAGCTCCCAAACGGGCGGGAGAGTGCGGATGACTCTGCAGCACCAAATGAGAGAACTCCCGGTCCTCCTCAGCCAGGGTATCAAACTTGTAGAATTTTACAAACGTATTTGCTCCTGACCAAGTAGCTGCTCGGCAAAGTTGTAAAGCCGAGACCCCTCGGGCAGCTGCCCAAGATGAGCCCACCTTCCTTGTGGAGTGGGCATTTACAGATTTTTTGGCTGTGGCAGGCCTGCCACAGAATGTGCAAGCTGAATTGTACTACAAATCCAACGAGCAATAGTCTGCTTAGAAGCAGGAGCACCCAGCTTGTTGGGTGCATACAGGATAAACAGCGAGTCAGATTTCCTGACTCCAGCCGTCCTGGAAACATATATTTTCCGGGTCCTGACAACGTCTAGCAACTTGGAGTCCTCCAAGTCCCTAGTAGCCGCAGGCACCACAATAGGTTTGGTTCAGGTGAACGCTGAAACCACCTTAGGGAGAAACTGAAGGACAAGTCCTCAATTCCGCCCTGTCCGAATGGAAAATCAGATAAGGGCTTTTTCAGGATAAAGACGCCAATTCTGACACGCGCCTGGCCCAGGCCAGAGCCAACAGCATGACCACTTTTCCTGTGAGATATTTTAACTCCACAGATTTAAGTGGGTCAAACCAATGTGACTTTTGGAACCCAAAAACTACCTTGAGATCCCAAAGTGCCACTGAAGGCACAAAAGGAGGCTGTATACACAGTACCCCTTTAACAAACATCTGAACTTCAGGGACTGAAGCTAGTTCTTTTTGGAAGAAAATTGACAGAGCCGAAATTTGAACCTTAATGGACCCCAATTTCAGGCCCATAGATACTCCTGTTTGCAGGAAATGTAGGAATCGATCCAGTTGAATTTCCTCCGTCGGGCCTTACTGGCCTCGCACCACGCAACATATTTTCGCCAAATGCGGTGATAATGTTTTGCGGTTACATCCTTCCTGGCTTTGATCAGGATAGGGATGACTTCATCCGGAATGCCTTTTTCCTTCAGGATCCGGCGTTCAACCGCCATGCCGTCAACGCAGCCGCGGTAAGTCTTGGAACAGACAAGGTCCTTGCTGGAGCAGGTCCCTTCTTAGAGGTAGAGGCCACGGATCCACCGTGAGCATCTCTTGAAGTTCCGGTTACCAAGTCATTCTTGGCCAATCCGGAGCCACGAATATAGTGCTTACTCCTCTCCATCTTATCAATCTCAGTACCTTGGGTATGAGAGGCAGAGGAGGGAACCCATACACTGATTGGTACACCCACGGTGTTACCAGAGCATCTACAGCTATTGCCTGAGGGTCCCTTGACCTGGCGCAATACCTGTCGAGTTTTTCCCAACGGTTTATAATCATGTGGAAGACTTCTGGGTGAAGTCCCCACTCTCCCGGGTGGAGGTCGTGCTGAGGAAATCTGCTTCCCAGTTGTCCACTCCCGGAATGAAAACTGCTGACAGTGCTATCACATGGTTTTTCGCCCAGCGAAGAATTCTTGCAGCTTCTGCCATTGCCCTCCTGCTTCTTGTGGCACCCTGTCTGTTTACGTGGGTGACTGCCGTAATGTTGTCCGACTGGATCAACACCGGCTGACCTTGAAGCAGAGGTCTTGCTAAGCTTAGAGCATTGTAAATGGCCCTTAGCTTCAGGATATTTATGTGAAGTGATGTCTCCAGGCTTGACCATAAGCCCTGGATATTCCTTCCCTGTGTGACTGCTCCCCAGCCTCGCAGGCTGGCATCCGTGGTCACCAGGACCCAGTCCTGAATGCCGAATCTGCGGCCCTCTAGAAGATGAGCACTCTGTAACCACCACAGGAGGGATACCCTTGTCCTTGGTGACAGGGTTATCCGCTGATGCATCTAAAGATGCGACCCGGACCTTTTGTCCAGTAGGTTCCACTGGAAAGTCTTGCGTGGAATCTGCCGAATGGGATTGCTTCGTAGGAAGCCACCATTTTTACCCAGAACCCTTGTGCATTGATGCACTGAGACTTGGTTCGGTTTTAGGAGGTTCCTGACTAGCTCGGATAACTCCCTGGCTTTCTCCTCCGGGAGAAACACCTTCTTTCTGGACTGTGTCCAGGATCATCCCTAGGAACCGAAGACAAGTCGTCGGAACCAGCTGCGCGATTTTGGAATATTGAGAATCCAATCGTGCTGCCGCAACACTACCTGAGATAGTGCTACACCGATCTCCAACTGTTCCCTGGATCTTACCCTTATCAGGGAATCGTCCAAGTAAAGGATAACTAAAATTCCCTTCCTTCGAAGGAATATCATCATTTCGGTCATTACTTCAGTAAAGACCCGGGGTGCCGTGGACCATCCCTACGGCAGCGTCTGAACTGATAGTGACAGTTCTGTATCATAACCTGAGATACCCTTGGTGAGAAGGGTAAATTTTGACATGAAGGTAAGCATCCTTGATGTCCCGAGACATTATGTAGTCCCCTTCTTCCAGGTTCGCAATCACTGCTCTGAGTGACTCAATCTTGAATTTGAACCTCTGTATGTAAGTGTTCAAAGCTTTTAGATTTTAAAATCGGTCTCACCGAGCCGTCTGGCTTCGGTACCACAATAGTGTGGAATAATACCCCGTTCCCTGTTGCAGGAGGGGTATTTAATTATCACCTGCTGGGAATACAGCTTGTGAATGGCTTCAAAAACTGCCTCCCTGTCAGCGGGAGACGTCGGTAAAACAGACTTTTGGAAACGGCGAGGGGAATACGTCTCGAATTCCAATTTGTACCCCTGAAATATTACCTGAAGGATCCAGGGGTCTACTTGCGAGTGAGCCCACTGCGCACTGAAATTCATTGAGAACGGGCCCCCACCGTGCCTGAGCTTGTAAAGCCCTAGCGTCATACTGAGGGCTTGGCAGAGGCGGAAAAGGGTTTCTGTTCCTGGGAACTGGCTGATCACTGCAGCCATTTTCCTCTCCCTCTGTCACGAGCAGAAAAGAGGAACCCTTTTGTCCGCTTGCCAAACAGGACTGCGCCTGATAATACGGCGTCTTATTTTGAGAGGCGACCTGGGGTACAAACGTGGATATTCCAGCTGTTGCCGTGGCCACCATGTCTGAAAGACCGACCCCAAATGTCCCCTTTTTTAAGGCAATACTTCCAAATGCCGTTTGGAATCCGCATCACCTGACCACTTTACTGGTAGAATTGGACAACGCACTTATACTTGATGCCAGTCGGCAAATATTCCGCTGTGCATCATGCATATATAGAAATGCATCTTTTAATTGCTCTATAGGCAATAATATACTGTCCTTATCTAGGATATCAATATTTCCAGTCAGGGAATCCGACCACGCCAACCCAGCACTGCACATCCAGGCTGAGGCGATTGCTGGTCGCAGTATAACACCAGTATGTGTGTAAATACATTTTAGGATACCCTCCTGCTTTCTATCAGCAGGATCCTTAAGGGCGGCCATCTCAGGAGAGGGTAGAGCCCTTGTTCTTACAAGCGTGTGAGCGCCTTATCCCCCCTAGGGGGTGTTTCCCAACGCACCCTAACCTCTGGCGGGAAAAGGTATACTGCCAATAACTTTTTAGAAATCATCAATTGTTATCGGGGGGAAACCCACGCATCATCACACACCTCATTTTATTTCTCAGATTCAGGAAAACTACAAGTAGTTTTTCCTCACCAACATAATACCCCTTTTTGGTGGTACTCATATTATCAGAAATGTGTAAACATTTTCCTTTGCCTCAATCATGTAACGTGTGGCCCTATTGGAAAACACGGTTTGTCTCTTCACCGTCGACACAGGAGTCAGTATCCGTGTCGGCGTCTGTATTTGCCATCTGAGGTAACGGGCGCTTTAGAGCCCCTGACGGCCCATGAGACGTCTGGACATGCACAAGCTGAGTAGCCGGCTGTCTCATGTCAACCACTGTCTTTTATACAGAGCTGACACTGTCACGTAATTTTCAACAGTACATCCACTCAGGTGTCGACCCCCTAGGGGGTGACATCACTATTACAGACACTCTGCTCCGTCTCCACATCATTTTTCTCCTCATACATGTCGACACAAACGTACCGACACACAGCACACACACAGGGAATGCTCTGATAGAGGACAGGACCCCACTAGCCCTTTGGGGAGACAGAGGGAGAGTTTGCCAGCACACACCAGAGCGCTATATATATATATACAGGGATAACCTTATATAAGTGTTTTCCCCTTTATAGCTGCTGTATTATTTATACTGCACCTAATTAGTGCCCCCCTCTCTTTTTTAACCCCTTTCTGTAGTGTAGTGACTGCAGGGGAGAGCCAGGGAGCTTCCCTCCAACGGAGCTGTGAGGGAAAATGGCGCCAGTGTGCTGAGGAGATAGGCTCCGCCCCCTTCTCGGCGGCCTTATCATCCGTTTTTCTGTATGTTCTGGCAGGGGTTAAATGCATCCATATAGCCCAGGAGCTATATGTGATGCATTTATTTTAGCCATATAAGGTTTTTATCGATTTATTGCGTCTCAGGGCGCTGCCCCCCCAGCGCCCTGCACCCTCAGTGACCGGAGTGTGAAGTGTGCTGAGAGCAATGGCGCACAGCTGCGGTGCTGTGCGCTACCTTATCTGAAGACAGGACCGTCTTCTGCCGCCGATTTTCCGGACCTCTTCGCTCTTCTGGCTCTGTAAGGGGGCCGGCGGCGCGGCTCCGGGACCCATCCAGGCTGGACCTGTGATCGTCCCTCTGGAGCTAATGTCCAGTAGCCAAGAAGCCCAATCCACTCTGCACGCAGGTGAGTTCGCTTCTTCTCCCCTTAGTCCCTCGATGCAGTGAGCCTGTTGCCAGCAGGTCTCACTGAAAATAATAAACCTAAACTAAAACTTTCACAAAGAGCTCAGGAGAGCCCCTAGTGTGCACCCTTCTCGTTCGGGCACAAAGATCTAACTGAGGCTTGGAGGAGGGTCATAGGGGGAGGAGCCAGTGCACACCAGGTAGTCCTAAAGCTTTCTTTAGATGTGCCCAGACTCCTGCGGAGCCGCTATTCCCCATGGTCCTTACGGAGTTCCCAGCATCCACTAGGACGTCAGAGAAAGGTTTTATACATTGCACTACTCTCAAGCAAGCCCCTAATGCACGCACTGCTTGGGACAAAGTAATCTTCCCTCATGACCATTTTCTCTCAAACAACCTTCTATAGTAACAGAAACACATTCAGGCCTCATGGCCTGGAAACAGACAAGGAGATGGATCTGGGATCTCCCTTTCCTCATGCTAACAGTTCTACCCTCACGTGCACCCATTGTTTGTAGTATTTACCAACCCTCACTTTCAGTCCCTTCTCTCTGTACTGCTATAAGCTATAGTTGCCCTTTGACGGCTTGGGATTGCTTTGCCGGTGGTCAGGATCCCGGAGGTCAGCATACCGACGCCAGAATGGACACCCATGAGTGGGAATAGTACCTGTGTGTCGGCATGCCGACCATCAGCATTGCTAACGATCAGGATCTCGGCGTCAGAATCCTGACCGCCGGTCATGTGACCGGATCCCTCATTGATGACATCAAAGATATCTTGACCATTTGTCTGCCTGATGCTCTCATTTCTGATCCAAAGACACTGGCACAATCAATGTGGCCGATTTCAGAATCACTATTAAATATACACATTGTCCTTCTGCCTCCAAATCGTTCTCTCTAACCTCCTGAATTGGCCTCTCTCAGAGGACAAACTCATCTGTTTACAAAATGAAGACACTATCCTTACGGTAATCTAAAGACTAAAGGTGGGCACACACTAGGCGACGTGCTCTATGAACAACGTCGCCTAGTGTTTCCTCCGTCCGGGCCGGGCAGTTGGCGGCAGTGCATATACACTGAGCGATACGACAACCATATCGCTCAGTGACCTTACACCGTGGCCGGGCCGTGCAGGCAGCTCTTCGACGACAGTCAAAATTGAGCTGCATGCACGGCCGACAGCGAGGGTCATTACGAGCCGTGGGGCTGCGCATCGCGCTGCGGCATACATATTTGCCAATAAAGTGAACGATGTTGCTCAGGAAGGGTGAAAATGAGTGACAGCGTTCATTTTCTCAGCAAGTGTGTATGCACCTTAAGATCATTTATTATCAGTTATTTATATAGTGCACACATATTCCACAGAGCTTTACAGAAACTATGTGGCCATTCACATCACTCCCTGCCCCAGTGGAGCTAACAATCTATATTCCCTACCACATGCACACGCACACACATTCACACTAGGGTTAATTTTGTTGCGAGCCAATTAACCTACTAGTATATTTTGGAGTACCAGGAGGAAACTCACGCAAGCATTGAGGAAAATATACAAACTCCACAGTTAGGACAATGGTGGGAATTGAACCCATGACCTCAGTGCTATGAGGTAGTAATACTAACCATTACACCATCCGTGCTGTTCAGTTTCTGTTTCCTTAAATAATACTTTCCCACTCACAGATCACGCATGATCACCTACATTATCTAATAAGCCTCCTCATAACCACAGAAATTATTACTCATCCCAAATTCTACATTTAGACATCCTGGTCTGGCTGTACCTTGATATTTACTCTCTGCAATTAGATCATATATACGTAGATATAGCATAATTTACTATAAGAGTAATTATTGTGCTTAATAAATACAATAATATAGGCTGTACACTGAAAGTGCTTAAGGGTTCTTAGATTTTCAGAAGTCAAACGGTTGGGCAGAGCACTGACATATCTTACTGAGATACTCACAGGTTCCCAGTAGTTGAAGGTTTCATCACAGTCTGAGATGTTGCTAAGCAGTGCTGCACAAAACCTGGCAGATATCAGGCATTTAAATGCAGTAGCCCCTTCGGGTGCCCACACTTGGCCTGCTCTGCTGTATGTAGAACTAGAAGAGGAACACAAGGAGGCGGTTAGTGCTGAAGAGCTTTTTGCATTTCACTGCAATCACATTTAAGTATGATTAAAGTTAACGATTCATATTAATGCTCAGAACTTTACCCAGGCAATTTACAATTAGGCCTATGCTGAGTTGGACATACAGCTTTCCAAGCATATCTTAAGGTGCATACACACAGTGAGCTATTGGGGTGTATTCAATACCTGTCAGATTCTTTCCGACGGAAAGGATCCAACAGGTCAGTATTCAATGAGCTGGCCAAATCTGACTGTCGGATTTGGCCACTCCCGACAGCCGCTGCTCACCCATCCATGCCGCTCCGTCCCAACAGCCACTTCCTGCTCCTCAGCCATCCACGCCGCTCACTGCTCCTCAGCTGTCCACAGCCGTCCATGCCGCTCCCCAGCCATCCACGCTGCTCCCCGCTCCTCAGCCATCCACGCCGCTCCCTGCTCCTCAGCCATCCACGCTGCTCCCCGCTCCTCAGTCGTCCACGCTGCTCCCCGCTCCTCAGCCATCCACGCCGCTCCCCACAGCCGTCCATGCTGCTCCCCACTCCTCAGCCATCCACGCCGCTCCATGCTCCTCAGCCGTCCACACCACTCCATCCCCACTCATCTCCACACATAGTCCCGTCCCCGCTTCTCAGTCCCCTGTCTCATCTCCCCGCTTCCGACACTGTCAATCCGACTTTAAATAAAGTCGGATTGACATTGTCGGATCCGGGACCAAAACCTGTCGGATTTGGCCACGGAACACGTGGATCCGCGGCTAATCCGACAATCCACGTGGTTTCCGACAAATCAGGAATTACCGACTTGCCGGAAAAAATGGCCCGGCATTGAACAGGTCAGAACCCCTTTCCGACCTAAATCTGTCGGAAGCAAGACGGCAGCTTCCGACACTTATTGAATATACCCCATTGACTATCTCCGATTTGCGATTTCCCCTGAACTACCTGGAGCCCTGAACCACCGATATTGACTATCTGTACTTGAGATTTTGACTATGGGGGTAATTCTGAGTTGATCGCAGCAGGAACTTTGTTAGCAGTTGGGCAAAACCATGTGCACTGCAGGGGGGGCAGATATAACATGTGTAGAGAGAGTTAGATTTGGGTGGGTTATTTTGTTTCTGTGCAGGGTAAATACTGGCTGCTTTATTTTTAAACTAAAAACTAATATAATCCATATAATTAGACCATATAAGAGAGCGCATTAAATGAATGACAATTTATTCCAACTTTACAAAAAGGATATATAATATCCAAGCATAAATAAAAACAATTGTATCATATAATAAAAACCACAATGATAAGTCCTTGATGATCACCTATATAAACCACCAGAAATGTATAGACAATTGAGTCCCTACTGGAGCATGCTTCAGAAATTGTGCATATTTATTAGCAATGATGAAACATAGTTCTCCTTGGTAGTAAATCACAATTTGTGTGACAATTAGTATCAGGTTACCTTCTGAGGAAACCGACAGGATAGACGTCGGAGAAACGCGTTAAGGGTTCAACCACATTCTTGATAACCCTGGTGATTATCCACAGCATTTGGACAGCTGCAACGCTGAAACATCACCACCGCCATCGGCCACGTCCTCCCTCCCAGAGACCTGCATCAACGGTCACCGCCGCTCCCGTTACTGCCGCTTCGTCCCGCTGCAGGGGGACACGGCAGCCAAGTTACATCTACGGTGAGCAACGCTACCTTGGCGGCGGGGGGGGTCGTAGCACAACGCTGACCGGGAGGCGACGTCCTTCCACCTCTAGGCAGATAATCTGATACTAATTGTCACACAAATTGTGATTTACTACCAAGGAGAACTATGTTTCATCATTGCTAATAAATATGCACAATTTCTGAAGTCCCCCTGTCAGCAGGAGTTACGCTGAAATATATATACATCTGCACTTTGTTGGAACTTTGGACATTATCAGCATGCTCCAGTAGGGACTCAGTTGTCTATACATATATTTCTGGTGGTTTATATAGGTAATCATCAAGGACTTATCATTGTGGTTTTTATTATATGATACAATTGTTTTCATTTATGCTTGGATATTATATATCCTTTTTGTAAAGTTGGAATAAATTGTCATTCATTTAATGCGCTCTCTTATATGGTCTAATTATATGGATTATATCAGTTTTTAGTTTATTCTATTGGGTATATCAGAATACCTTATGAGAGCTGCTAATTGCACATAACATAGGTTGCAATATTTTATTAGTGTGGTTTATTGATTTTTGTAGCGCCTGATCTTTTATTGATATTATTGTCTGCTTTATTTTTACACTGCAATTTAGATTGCAGATTGAACACACCACACCCAAATCTAACTCTCTCTGCACATGTTATATCTGCCTCCCCTGCAGTGCACATGGTTTTGCCCAACTGCTAACAAAGTTCCTACTGCGATCAACTCAGAATTACCCCCTATGTGAGATTATGACTAAGTGACAATTTTGACTATACTATGTACTAGATTGTACACAATATAGTCAAGATTGACTTGCCTGCGATACAGACTCCACGAGAGCATGCATCAGCATCGCAAGCTGTCTACAAATGGTGCGATTTGCACTAACTTTCCTACGACTTTGACTATATAGTCAAAATCATAAGGTTACATTGCACCGTATGAATGCGCCTTAACATTGACCAAACACACCGCAGGCTACATGCAGTATTCTAATTGAAGCATCTGATGACACACCATAATCTAAACATCTGCATTTAGAACTACTAGTAAATAAGCTACGTGTGTGTGTGTGTGTGTGTGTGTGTGTGTGTGTGTGTGTGTGTGTGTGTGTGTATACATATATATATATATATACACATATATACATACACACACACATGCAGACTCCAAACTGCACCATGTATGAACCCATTGGTTTATAGGTGCAACATTTCAGACTTCCAATGCAATTTCTCGAGCAATACAATCATACAAGTGTACAGATGGGTACACACTTAGCGATATAGGGCCTAATTCAGAGTTGATCGCAGCAGCAAATTTGTTAGCAGTTGGGCAAAACCATGTGCACTGCAGGTGGGGCAGATATAGCATGTGCAAAGAGATTAGATTTGGGTGGGGTGTGTTCAAACTGAAATCTAAGTTGCAGTGTAAAAATAAAGCAGCCAGTATTTACTCCACAGAAACAATATAACCCACCCAAATTTAACTCTCTCTGCAAATTTATATCTGCCCCCCCTGCAGTACACATGGTTTTGCCCAACTGCTAACAAATTGCTGCTGCTGCGATCAACTCTGAATTACCCCCATAGTGAACTATGGGGGTCATTCAGAGTTGATTGTAGCTGTGCTAAATTTAGCACAGCTACGATTAGGCACTCAAACATGCGGGGGGACGCCCAGCACAGGGCTAGTTCACCCCGCATGTCACTGCAGCCCCCCCCCATCCCCCGCAGAAGTGCAAAAGTATCGCACAACGCGATGCTTTTGCATTTCAGGAGTACCTAACGGCCAGCGAAGCTCCTGTCCGGGTCGCAGCAGCTGCATGTTACGTCACGCAGCCGCCGCGGCCCGTCCCCCCAACGGTCCGGCCACGCCTGCGTTGGCCGGACTGCGCCCCCTTAACTGCGGCTTAACGTCGCTGTCCGGCCCCCTCCCGCCCAGTAACCGCCTCTGCCTGTCAATCAGGCAGAGGCGATTGCTAGGCAACGACGGCCTTTCGGCCGTTTGGCATGCGCCGGCGCACTGCAGCGCCGGCGCATGCGCAGAACTGACCCGATCGCACCGCTGCAATAAACTGCAGCGTGCGATCGGGTCAAAATGACCCCCAATATCGCTCATTTCCCCCTCCTGAGTGATATAGTTTACTATATCGCCCAGTGTTTATGCCGCGCCAAGCGATGCACAGCCCCGCGGGTCATTAACGGCCATCGGTCTCGGCCGTACATGCAGCTCTATTTGTACTTAGCGTCCAAAGCTGCATGCTCTTGCCGGCCGCGGCATGACGTCACTGTGCAATATCATTAGTGATATCGCACAGTGTGCCAGCCGTCGGGCGGCCCCGCGGGTCGTTACGGAAAACACTAGGCGATGTCCCTCACCGAGCACATCGCCTAGTGTGTACCCACCTTAACAGGCAAGAGAATTTAAAACTAAAACGGTGCCAAAAACCAGCCCTCATCTAACATAATTGGTAATTGACAATAACAGCATGAAAAAGATGAAATATGAAAACCATAGTACGGATAGTCTCCCATATGTAAAATTCTGAAATACAGAGCACGACTGAGATAGTGACACCTTTGCTTTCTGAGGTATATGAACTATACAAAATATGGAAAAATCAGATATCCAAAATACCTCTGGTCCCAAGCATTTTGGATATGGGAGATGCAACCTGTATAGAACTGTAATGTACATTGTATACATGAGGATCCCGACCAGATGCACAATGTAACTACAGATTGTGGGCCTAATTCAGCTTGAGTTGTAGTATTGCGAGAAATCAACTCCTTTTCTCTAAAGTCCTAGTGGATGCTGAGGACTCCGTAAGGACCATGGGAATAGACGGAATCCGCAGGAGACTGGGCACTCTAAGAAAGATTTAGTACTACTGGTGTGCACTGGCTCCTCCCTCTATGCCCCTCCTCCAGACCTCAGTTAGAATCTGTGCCCGGACAGAGCTGGGTGCATTTTAGTGAGCTCTCCTGAGCTTGCTAATAAGAAAGTATTTTAGTTAGGTTTTTTTATTTTCAGAGAGCTTCTGCTGGCAACAGACTCTCTGCTACGTGGGACTGAGGGGAGAGAAGCAAACCTACTAACTGCGGCTAGGTTGCGCTTCTTAGGCTACTGGACACCATTAGCTCCAGAGGGATCGAACACAGGAACCTAACCTTGGTCGTCCGTTCCCGGAGCCGCGCCGCCGTCCCCCTCGCAGAGCCAGAAGACAGAAGCCGGCGGGTTGAAGCAAGAAGACGTCAAAATTGGCGGCAGAAGACTCCTGCCTTGATATGACGTAGCGCACAGCACTGCAGCTGTGCGCCATTGCTCCCACACTAACCCACACACTCCGGTCACTGTAGGGTGCAGGGCGCAGGGGGGGGCGCCCTGGGCAGCAATTTATTACCTCCTGGCAAAAGCAGCATATATACAGCTGGGCACTGTAATATGCATGAGCCCCCGCCATTAATTTTACACAAAATCGCGGGACAGAAGCCTGCCGCTGAGGGGGCGGGGCCTTCTTCCTCAGCACTCACCAGCGCCATTTTCTCTCCACAGCTCCGCTGAAAGAAAGCTCCCCAGGCTCTCCCCTGCAGACTCACGGTAGAAAGAGGGTAAAAAGAGAGGGGGGGCACATAAATTTAGCGCATTAATCATATATACAGCAGCAACTGGGTAAACACTAAGTTACTGTGTGATTCCTGGGTCATATAGCGCTGGGGTGTGTGCTGGCATACTCTCTCTCTGTCTCTCCAAAAGGCCTTGTGGGGGTCCTGTCCTCATATAGAGCATCCCCTGTGTGTGTGGTGTGTCGGTACGCGTGTGTCGACATGTTTGACGAGGAGGGATATGTGGAGGCAGAGCAAGTGCAGATGAATGACGTGTCTCCGCCGACACCTGATTGGATTGTGTTAAATGATAATGTAAACTCCTTGCATAAAAGGTTGGATAAAGCTGATGCCTTGGGACAGTCGGGGTCTCAGCCCATGCCTGATCCTACAGCGCAGAGGCAGTCAGGGTCTCAGAAGCGCCCACTATCCAAAATTGTTGACACAGATATCGACACGGATTCTGACTCCAGTGTCGATGACGATGATGCAAAATTGCAGCCTAAAATGGCTAAAGCCATCCGCTACATGATTATACAGTAGCAATGAAGGATGTATTGCACATATCAGAGGTAAACCCTGTCCCTGACAAGAGGATTTATATGTATGGGGAGAAAAAGCAAGAGGTGACTTTTCCCCCTTCACATGAGTTTCACATAACTAATTTAAAAGCGTGGGATTCCCCCGATAGGAAAGTGCTGATTTCCAAAAGGTTACTTACGGCGTACCCTTTCCCACCAACGGACAGGATGCGCTGGGAATCCTCCCCTAGGGTAGATAAAGCTCTGACACGCTTATCTAAGAAGGTGGCCCTGCCGTCACAGGATACGGCCGCCCTAAAGGATCCTGCTGATAGGAAGCAGGAAAGTATCCTGAAGTCTGTTTATACACATTCAGGTACTCTGCTGAGGCCGGCAAATGCGTCGGCCTGGATGTGTAGTGCTATAGCAGCATGGACAGATAATATGTCTGAGGAACTGGATACCTTAGACAAGGATACCATTTTACTGACCCTGGGGCATATAAAAGACGCTGTCCTATATATGAGGGATGCCCAGAGGGACATTTGCCTACTGGGCTCTAGAATAAATGCAATGTCAATTTCTGCCAGAAGGGTCCTGTGGACTCGGCAATGGACAGGTGATGCCGACTCCAAAAAGCACATGAAGGTTTTACCTTACAAGGGTGAGGAATTGTTTGGGGACGGTCTCTCGGACCTAGTTTCCACAGCTACGGCTGGGAAGTCAAATTTTTTGCCATATATTCCCTCACAGCCTAAGAAAGTACCGTATTACCAAATGCAGTCCTTTCGATCACAAAGAAGCAAGAAGGTCAGAGGTGTGTCCTTTCTTGCCAGAGGCAGGGGTAGAGGAAAGAAGCTGCACCATACAGCTAGTTCCCAGGAACAGAAGTCCTCCCCGGCTTCCACTAAATCCACCGCATGATGCTGGGGCTCCACAGATGGAGCCAGGAGCGGTGGGGGCGCGTCTCCGAAATTTCAGCCACCAGTGGGTTCACTCCCAGGTGGATCCCTGGGCTATAGAGATTGTGTCTCAGGGATACAAGCTGGAATTCGAAGTGATGCCCCCTCACCGTTACCTCAAATCGACCCTGCCAGCTTCCCCCATGGAACGGGAAGTAGTGTTAGCGGCAATTCAGAAGTTATATCTCCAGCAGGTGGTGGTAAAGGTTACCCTCCTTTAACAGGAAAGGGGATACTATTCCACAATGTTTGTGGTACCGAAACCGGACGGTTCGGTCAGACCCATATTGAATTTAAAGTCCCTGAACATTTATCTGAAAAGATTCAAGTTCAAAATGGAATCGCTCAGAGCGGTCATTGCAAGCCTGGAAGAGGGGGATGTTATGGTGTCTCTGGACATCAAGGATGCTTATTTGCATGTCCCCATTTATCCACCTCATCAGGAGTACCTCAGATTGTGGTACAGGACTGTCATTACCAATTCCAGACGTTGCCATTTTGGGCTCTCCACGGCACCGAGAATATTTACCAAGGTAATGGCGGAAAATAAGATTTTACTCACCGGTAAATCTATTTCTCGTAGTCCGTAGTGGATGCTGGGACTCCGTAAGGACCATGGGGAATAGCGGCTCCGCAGGAGACTGGGCAAGAAAGCTTTAGAACTACCTGGTGTGCACTGGCTCCTCCCACTATGACCCTCCTCCAGACCTCAGTTAGGATACTGTGCCCGGAAGAGCTGACACAATAAGGAAGGATTTTGAATCCCGTGTAAGACTCATACCAGCCACACCAATCACACCGTATAACTCGTGATACTATACCCAGTTAACAGTATGAAATATAACTGAGCCTCTCAACAGATGGCTCAACAATAACCCTTTAGTTAGGCAATAACTATATACACGTATTGCAGACAATCCGCACTTGGGATGGGCGCCCAGCATCCACTACGGACTACGAGAAATAGATTTACCGGTGAGTAAAATCTTATTTTCTCACGTCCTAAGTGGATGCTGGGACTCCGTAAGGACCATGGGGATTATACCAAAGCTCCCAAACGAGCGGGAGAGTGCGGATGACTCTGCAGCACCGAATGAGCAAACTCTAGGTCCTCCTCAGCCAGGGTATCAAACTTGTAGACTCTTGCAAAAGTGTTTGAACCGGACCAAGTAACAGCTCAGCAAAATTGTAAAGCCGAGACCCCTCGGGCAGCCGCCCAAGAAGAGCCCCTTTCCTCGTGGAATGGGCTTTTACAGATTTAGGGTGCGGCAGTCCAGCCGCAGAATGTGCAAGTTGAATCGTGCTACAGATCCAGCGAGCAATAGTCTGCTTAGAAGCAGGAGCACCCAGCTTGTTGGGTGCATATAGGATAAATAGCGAGTCAGTTTTCCTGACTCCAGCCGTCCTGGAAAAATATATTTTTCAGGGCCCTGACTACGTCCAGTAACTTGGAATCCTCCAAGTCCCAAGTAGCCGCAGGCACCACAATAGGTTGGTTCACATGAAACACTGATACCACCTTAGGAAGGAATTGGGAACGAGTCCTCAATTCCGCCCTATCCATATAAAAAAATCAGATAAGGGCTTTTGCATGATAAAGCCGCCAATTCTGATACACGCCTGGCCGACGCCAAGGCCAACAGCATGACCACTTTCCATGTGAGGTATTTTAGCTCCACGGATTTAAGTGGCTCAACCCAATGCGACTTCAGGAAATCCAACACCACGTTGAGATCCCACGGTGCCACTGGAGGCACAAACGAGGGCTGACTATGCAGCACTCCCTTAACAAAAGTCTGAACTTCAGGCAGTGAAGCCAGTTCTATTTTGGAAGAAAATCGATAGAGCCGAAATCTGGACCTTAATAGAACCCAATTTTAGGCCCATAGTCACCCCTGACTGTAGGAAGTGCAGAAATCGACCTAGCTGAAATTCCTCAGTTGGGGCCTTCCTGGCCTCACAGCACGCAACATATTTCCGCCATATGCGGTGATAATGGTTTGCGCTCACTTCTTTCCTAGCTTTAATTAGCGTAGGGATAACTTCCTCTGGAATGCCCTTTTCCTTCAGGATCCGGCGTTCAACCACCATGCCGTCAAACGCAGCCGCGGTACGTCTTGGAACAGACAGGCCCCCTGCTGCAGCAGGTCCTGTCTGAGCGGCAGAGGCCATGGGTCCTCTGAGATCATTTCTTGGAGTTCTGGGTACCAAGCTCTTCTTGGCCAATCCGGAACAATGAGTATAGTTCTTACTCCTCTCCTTCTTATTATTCTCATTACCCTGGGTATGAGAGGCAGAGAAGGGTACACATACACCGACTGGTACACCCACGGTGTTACCAGAGCGTCCACAGCTATCGCCTGAGGGTCCCTTGACCTGGCGCAATATCTTTTTAGCTTTTTGTTGAGGCGGGACGCCATCATGTCCACCTGTGGCCTTTCCCAACGGTGTACAATCATTTGGAAGACTTCTGGATGAAGTCCCCACTCTCCCGGGTGGAGGTCGTGTCTGCTGAGAAAGTCTGCTTCCCAGTTGTCCACTCCGGGAATGAACACTGCTGACAGTGCTAACACATGATTTTCCGCCCATCGGAGAATCCTTGTGGCTTCTGCCATCGCCATCCTGCTTCTTGTGCCACCCTGTCGGTTTACATGAGCGACCGCCGTGATGTTGTCTGACTGGATCAGCACCGGCCGGTGTTGAAGCAGGGTATAGCCTGACTTAGGGCATTGTAAATGGCCCTTAGTTCCAGAATACTTATGTGTAGGTAAGTCTCCTGACTTGTCCATAGTCCTTGGAAGTTTCTTCCCTGTGTGACTGCCCCCCAGCCTCGAAGGCTGGCATCCGTGGTCACCAGGACCCAGTCCTGTATGCCGAATCTGCGGCCCTCTAGAAGATGAGCACTCTGCAGCCACCACAACAGCGACACCCTGGCCCTTGGAGACAGGGTTATCCGCCGATGCATCTTAAGATGCGACCCGGACCACTTGTCCAACAGATCCCACTGGAAGATCCTTGCATGGAACCTGCCGAATGGAATTTCTTCGTAAGAAGCTACCATCTTTCCCTGGGCTCGCGTGCATTGATGCACCGACACCTGTATTTGTATTAGGAGGTCTCTGTCTAGAGACGACAACTCCTTGGACTTCTCCTCCGGGAGAAACCCTTTTTTCTTGTTCTGTGTCCAGAACCATACCCAGGAACAGTAGACGCGTCGTAGGAACCAGCTGCGACTTTGGAATATTCAGAATCCAGCCGTGCTGTTGTAGCACTTCCCGAGATAGTGCTACTCCGACGAACAACTGCTCCCTGGACCTCGCCTTTATAAGGAGATCGTCCAAGTACGGGATAATTATTTCGGCCATTACCTTGGTAAATACCCTCGGTGCCGGGGACAGACCAATGGCAACGTCTGGAATTGGTAATGACAAACCTGTACCACAATTTTGAGGTACTCCTGGTGAGGAGGGTAAATAGGGACATGCAGGTAAGCATCCTCGATGTCCAGTGATACCATGAAATTCTCCAGGCTTGCAATAATCGCCCTGAGCGATTCCATTTTGAACTTGAACCTTCGTATATAAGTGTTCAAGGAGTTCAATTTTAGAATGGGTCTCACCGAACCGTCTGGTTTCGGTACCACAAACATTTTGGAATAGTAACCCCGGCCTTGTTGAAGGAGGGGTACCTTGATTTCACCTGCTGGAAGTACAGCTTGTGAATTGCCGCCAGTACTACCTCCCTTTCTCCGAGGGCAGCAGGCAAGGCTGATGTGAGGTAACGGCGAGGGGGAGTCGCCTCGAACTCCAGCTTGTATCCCTGTGATACTACTTGCAGAACCTAGGGATCCACCTGTGGGCAAGCCCACTGGTTCCTGAAGTTCCCGAGACGCGCCCCCACCGCACCTGTCTCCACCTGTGGAGCCCCAGCGTCATGCGGTGGACTCAGAGGAAGCGGGGGAAGATTTTTGATCCTGGGAACTGGCTGTCTGGTGCAGCTTTTTCCTTCTTCCCTTGTCTCTGTGCAGAAAGGAAGCGCCTTTGACCCGCTTGCTTTTCTGCTTTTCCACTGCCGGGTCTCTAATACCCTCCTGGCAGAATGGACATTGCCTTAATTCTGGATGCCAGCCGGCAAATATCCCTCTGTGCATCCCTCATATATAAGACGACGTCTTTAATATGCTCTATGTTAGCAAAATATTATCTCTGTCTAGGGTATTAATATTGACAGGGTATCAGACCACGCTGCAGCAGCACTATTCATGCTGAGGCAATTGCAGGTCTCAGTATAGTACCTGAGTGTGTATATACAGACTTCAGGATAGCCTCCTGCTTTTTATCAGCAGGCTCCTTCAAAGTGGCCGTATCCTAAGACGGCAGTGCCACCTTTTTTGACAAACGTGTGAGCGCCTTATCCACCCTAGGGGATATCTCCCAACGTGACCTATCCTCTGGCGGGAAAGGGTACGCCATCAGTAACTTTTTAGAAATTACCAGTTTCTTATCGGGGGAACCCACGCTTCTTTACACACTTCATTCACTCATCTGATGGGGGAACAAAACACTGGCTGCTTTTTCTCCCCAAACATAAAACCCCTTTTATGTGGTACTTGGGTTCATGTCAGAAATGTGTAACACATTTTTCATTGCCGAGATCATGCAACGGATGTTCCTAGTGGATTGTGTATATGTCTCAATCTCGTCGACACTGGAGTCAGACTCCGTGTCGACATCTGTGTCTGCCATCTGAGGTAACGGGCGTTTTTTGAGCCCCTGATGGCCTTTGAGACGCCTGGGCAGGCGCGGGCTGAGAAGCCGGCTGTCCCACAGCTGTTACGTCATCCAGCCTTTTATGTAAGGAGTTGACATTGTCGGTTAATACCTTCCACCTATCCATCCATTCTGATGTCGGCCCCACAGGGGGCGACATCCCATTTATCGGCCTCTGCTCCGCCTCCACGTAACCTTTCTCATCCAACATGTCGACACAGCCGTACCGACACACCGCACACACACAGGGAATGCTCTGAGGACAGGACCCCACAAAGTCCTTTGGGGAGACAGAGAGAGAGTATGCCAGCACACACCAGAGCGCTATATAATGCAGGGATTAACACTATAACTGAGTGATTTTTCCCCCAATAGCTGCTTGTATACACATATTGCGCCTAAATTTAGTGCCCCCCCCTCTCTTTTTAACCCTTTGAGCCTGAAAACTACAGGGGAGAGCCTGGGGAGCTGTCTTCCAGCTGCACTGTGAAGAAAAAATGGCGCCAGTGTGCTGAGGGAGTTAGCCCCGCCCCTTTTTCGGCTGACTTTTCTCCCGCTTTTTTCAGGAATTCTGGCAGGGGTAATTTATCACATATATAGCCCTGGGACTATATATTGTGATGATTTGCCAGCCAAGGTGTTTATATTGCTGCTCAGGGCGCCCCCCCCCCCCAGCGCCCTGCACCCATCAGTGACCGGAGTGTGAGGTGTGCATGAGGAGCAATGGCGCACAGCTGCAGTGCTGTGCGCTACCTTGTTGAAGACCGAGGTCTTCTGCCGCCGATTTTCCGGACCACTTCTTGCTTCTGGCTCTGTAAGGGGGACGGCGGCGCGGCTCCGGGACCGAACGATCGAGGTCGGGTCCTGTGTTCGATCCCTCTGGAGCTAATGGTGTCCAGTAGCCTAAGAAGCCCAAACTATCTCCAGTCAGGTAGGTTCGCTTCTTCTCCCCTTAGTCCCTCGCTGCAGTGAGTCTGTTGCCAGCAGATCTCACTGTAAAATAAAAAACCTAAAATATACTTTCTTTCTAGGAGCTCAGGAGAGCCCCTAGTGTGCATCCAGCTCAGCCGGGCACAAGATTTTAACTGAGGTCTGGAGGAGGGTCATAGTGGGAAGAGCCAGTGCACACCAGGTAGTCCTAAAGCTTTCTTTAGTTGTGCCCAGTCTCCTGCGGAGCCGCTATTCCCCATGGTCCTTACGGAGTCCCAGCATCCACTTAGGACGTCAGAGAAATGATGGTGATCCTGAGAAAGCAAGGAGTCACAGTTATCCCATACTTGGACGATCTCCTCATAAAGGCGAGGTCCAGAGAGCAGTTGCTGATCAGCGTAGCACACTCTCAGGAAGTGTTGCAGCAGCATGGCTGGATTCTGAATATTCCAAAGTCACAATTGATTCCTACGACGCGTCTGCCCTTTCTGGGCATGATTCTGGACACAGACCAGAAGAAGGTGTTTCTCCCGGCGGAGAAGGCTCAGGAGCTCGTGACTCTAGTCAGAGACCTCTTAAAACCGAAACAGGTGTCGGTGCATCACTGCACGCGAGTCCTGGGAAAGATGGTGGCATCGTACGAAGCCATTCCCTTCGGCAGGTTCCATGCGAGGATCTTTCAGTGGGATCTGTTGGACAAGTGGTCCGGATCGCATCTTCAGATGCATCGGCTGATCACCGTCCCCGAGGGCCAGGGTGTCTCTTCTGTGGTGGCTGCAGAGTGCTCACCTTCTCGAGGGCCGCAGGTTCGGCATACAGGACTGGGTCCTGGTGACCACGGATGCGAGCCTCCGAGGGTGGGGGGCAGTCACTCAGGGAAGAAACTTCCAAGGGTTGTGGTCAAGTCAGGAGGCTTGTCTGCACATAAATATCCTGGAACTAAGGGCCATATACAACGCCCTGAGTCAAGCGGAGCCTCTGCTTCGCAACCAACCGGTGCCGATTCAGTCAGACAACATCACCGCAGTGGCTCATGTAAACTGCCAGGGCGGCACAAGAAGCAGAGTGGCGATGGCGGAAGCCACCAGGATTCTTCGTTGGGCGGAGAATCACGTGCAAGCACTGTCAACAGTGTTCATTCCAGGAGTGGACAACTGGGAAGCAGACTTCCTCAGCAGGCACGACCTCCACCCGGGAGAGTGGGGACTTCATCACGAAGTCTTCACTCAGATTACAAATCGATGGGAACTGCCACAGGTGGACATGATGGCATCCCGTCTCAACAAAAAGCTACAAAGGTATTGCGCCGGGTCAAGAGACCCTCAGCTGTGGACGCACTAGTAACACCGTGGGTGTTCCAGTCGGTCTGTGTGTTTCCTCCTCTTCCTCTCATACCCAAGGTGCTGAGAATCGTAAGAAAAAGAGGAGTGAGAACAATACTCATTGTTCCGGATTGGCCAAGAAGGACTTGGTACCCGGAACTGCAAGAAATGCTCACAGAGGACCCATGGCCTCTGCCGCTCAGACAGGACCTGTTGCAACAGGGGCCCTGTCTGTTCCAAGACTTACCGCGGCTGCGTTTGACGGCATGGCGGTTGAACGCTGGATCCTAGCGGAAAAAGGCATTCCGGATGAAGTTATTCCTACGCTGATAAAGGCTAGGAAGGACGTGACAGCAAAACACTATCACCGTATATGGCGTAAATATGTTGCCTGGTGTGAGGCCAGGAAGGCCCCTACAGAGGAATTCCAGCTGGGCCGGTACCTGCACTTCCTACAGTCTGGAGTGACTATGGGCTTGAAGTTGGGGTCCATAAAGGTCCAGATTTCGGCCCTATCCATTTTCTTTCAAAAGGAACTGGCTTCTCTTCCTGAAGTTCAGACGTTTGTTAAGGGAGTGCTGCATATTCAGCCCCCTTTTGTGCCACCAGTGGCACCTTGGGATCTCAACATGGTGTTGGGTTTCCTGAAATCCCACTGGTTTGAGCCACTTAAGCCCGTGGAGCTAAAGTATCTCACGTGGAAGGTGGTCATGCTATTGGCCTTAGCTTCGGCTAGGCGTGTGTCGGAATTGGCGGCTTTGTCATGTAAAAGCCCCTATCTGGTTTTCCATATGGACAGGGCAGAATTGCGGACTCGTCCGCAATCTCTGCCGAAGGTGGTGTCATCTTTTCATTTGAACCAACCTATTGTGGTGCCTGCGGCTACTCGTGACTTGGAGGATTCCCAGTTGCTTGATGTAGTCAGGGCTTTGAAGATCTATGTAGCCAGGACGGCTGGAGTCAGGAAGACTGACTCGCTGTTTATCCTGTATGCATCCAACAAGCTGGGTGCTCCTGCTTCAAAGCAAACCATTGCTCGCTGGATCTGTAGCACGATTCAGCAGGCTCATTCTGCGGCTGGATTGCAGCATCCAAAATCAGTGAAAGCCCATTCCACAAGGAAAGTGGGCTCTTCTTGGGCGGCTGCCCGAGGAGTCTCGGCATTACAGCTTTGCCGAGCAGCTACTTGGTCAAGTTCAAACACATTTGCTAAGTTCTACAAGTTTGGTACCCTGGCTGAGGAGGACCTTGTGTTTGCCCATTCGGTGCTGCAGAGTCATCCGCACTCTCCCGCCCGTTTGGGAGCTTTGGTATAATCCCCATGGTCCTTACGGAGTCCCCAGCATCCACTAGGACGTTAGAGAAAATAAAATTTTACTCACCGGTAAATCTATTTCTCGTAGTCCGTAGTGGATGCTGGGCGCCCGTCCCAAGTGCGGACTTTCTGCAATACGTGTATATAGTTATTGCTTAATAAAGGGTTATGTTATGTTGGCATCCATTGTTGATGCTCTGTTGTTGTTCATACTGTTGACTGGGTAAGTTTATCACAAGTTATACGGTGTGATTGGTGTGGCTGGTATGAGTCTTACCCTGGATTCTAAAATCCTTTCCTTGTAATGTCAGCTCTTCCGGGCACAGTTTCCTTAACTGAGGTCTGGAGGAGGGGCATAGAGGGAGGAGCCAGTGCACACCAGTAGTACTAAATCTTTCTTAGAGTGCCCAGTCTCCTGCGGAGCCCGTCTATTCCCATGGTCCTTACGGAATCCCCAGCATCCACTACGGACTACGAGAAATAGATTTACCGGTGAGTAAAATCTTATTTTCTAGCATGTGGGTGGCCGCCCCTCATGTCGGGTCTCCCTACCCCGCCGAAATGCGAGTGCATCGCTAAACAGTAATGCACTCAAATCTAAAGGGTACCCCCTGCCTGAGAAGGCAGTCACCGAGCCGCCATGATTTGGTGACGTCACGCAACCACCCCGCCCACAGACCGAACATGCCTCCATTGTCCGGACCGCAACCCCCCCCCAACCCCGCCTACCTAAATCCAAAACACTGCTCGGCCGTCCCGACGCCGGCTCTTAAACTGTGATCGCAGTTTAAGTCCACACATGTGCGCTGCGGCGTGCACAGGATTGCGGAAATCGCGGAATAGCGATTTCCACACTTCTACAATCAGTACGGAACCAGGCCCTGTGTCTTGGCTTTTGATCTTCCCACAAAGTAGGCTGTCTGACTACGCAAGCGGGATGCGGTCACATGACCGGCGGTTGGGATCCCAGCAGTCTGGATGCCAGGGATTCCGATTGCTGGCAATGCCGACGGTCGGCATGATGATACACAGGGACTATTCCAACTCGTGGGTGTCCATAGAGTGGGAACAGAAACTGTGGCGAGCACAGTGAGCCAGAGCCCACAGTGTGGGGAGCACAGCGAGCCCGCAGGGGCTCCATTGTGCTCACCCCCTCCGCCGGCATTCTGGTGTCCAGGATCCCGGGGTCGGTATGCTGACCTCCAGGATCCCGACTGCTGGCAAAACAATCCCAACTCAATCTGAATCTTACCCCCAGGTAAAATACAAAGCAAACAATAAAAGAATGGACACAGCCAAGGGTCTGTATTACACATCGAGATTAGAGATTAATAAAACATATGTAAGTAAGGTTATATCACATGTAAGGCTTATGCACTACTATGTAAGTATGCATGCACAGAAGCACCAGTCACACAATCAGGGGCGGATCCAGAACAAAATGACATGGGGGGGTAGGAAGGAGCGGTTCGGCACATGGGCCCCTGGGAAAGAGGGTGTGGCTTCATGACAAGGGGTGTGGCCTCACAGAGAATGCCATACCCATGAATCACGCTGGGGGGCATGGAGTACAAGTGTAATGTGTGATAGGGTGAGTGTGCGGAGAAAAAAGGTCTGGTAAGAGACAGGGTGAGAGTGCGGGCACAGGCCTGGTAAGGGACAGGGTGCGTGTGCGGGGACAGGTCTGGTAGGAGACAGGGCGAGTGTGCAGGGATAGGTGTGGTAGGAAACAGGGCGAGTGTGCGGGGATAGGTCTGGTAGGATACAGGGCGAGTGTGCTGGGACAGGTCTGGTAGTGGACAGGCTGAGTGTGCGGGGACAGGTCTGGTAGTGGACAGGCCGAGTGTGCGGGGACAGGTCTGGTAGTGGACAGGCTGAGTGTGCGGGGACAGGTCTGGTAGTGGACAGGCTGAGTGTGCGGGGACAGGTCAGGTAGGAGACAGGCTCCTTAGGGGACAGGCTCGTTAGGGGACAGGGTAAGTGTGCGGGGGACAGGGCGAGTGTGCGGGGACAGGGCGAGTGTGCGGGGACAGGGCGAATGTGTGGGGACAGTGCGAGTGTGCGGGGATAGGTCTGGTAGGAGACAGGGCGAGTGTGCAGGGATAGGTCTAGTAGGAGACAGGGCGAGTGTGCGGGGATAGGTCTAGTAGGAGACAGGGCGAGTGTGCAGGGATAGGTCTAGTAGGAGACAGGGCAAGTGTGCGGGGATAGGTCTGGTAGGAGACAGGGTGAGTGTGCGGGGACAGCTGGTAGTGGACAGGCCGAGTGTGCGAGGACAGGTCTGGTAGTGGACAGGCTGAGTGTGCGGGGACAGGTCTGGTAGTGGACAGGCCGAGTGTGCGGGGACAGGTCTGGTAGTGGACAGGCTGAGTGTGCGGGGACAGGTCTGGTAGTGGACAGGCCGAGTGTGCGGGGACAGGTCTGGTAGTGGACAGGCTGAGTGTGCGGGGACAGGTCTGGTAGTGGACAGGCCGAGTGTGCGAGGACAGGTCTGGTAGTGGACAGGCTGAGTGTGCGGGGACAGGTCTGGTAGTGGACAGGCCGAGTGTGCGGGGACAGGTCTGGTAGTGGACAGGCTGAGTGTGCGGGGACAGGTCTGGTAGTGGACAGGCTGAGTGTGCGGGGACAGGTCTGGTAGGAGACAGGGCAAGTGTGCGGGGACAGGTCAGGTAGGAGACAGGCTCCTTAGGGGACAGGGTAAGTGTGCGGGGGACAGGGCGAGTGTGCGGGGGACAGGGCGAGTGTGCGGGGACAGGGCGAGTGTGCGGGGACAGTGTGAGTGTGCGGGGATAGGTCTGGTAGGAGACAGGGCGAGTGTGCAGGGATAGGTCTAGTAGGAGACAGGGCGAGTGTGCGGGGATAGGTCTAGTAGGAGACAGGGCGAGTGTGCAGGGATAGGTCTAGTAGGAGACAGGGCAAGTGTGCGGGGATAGGTCTGGTAGGAGACAGGGTGAGTGTGCGGGGACAGCTGGTAGTGGACAGGCCGAGTGTGCGAGGATAGGTCTGGTAGGAGACAAGGCAAGTGTGCGGGGACAGGTCAGATAAGAGACAGGCTCCTTAGGGGACAGTGCGAGTGTGCGGGAACAGGGCGTGTGTGCGGGGACAGGTCAGGTAGGGGACAGTGCGTGTGCGGGAACAGGGCGAGTGTGTGGGGACAGGTATGGTAGTGGACAGGGTGAGTGTGCGGGGATAGGTCTGGTAGGAGACAGTGCGAGTGTGCAGGGATAGGTCTGGTAGGAGAAAGGGCGAGTGTGCAGGGATAGGTCTGGTAGGAGACAGGGCGAGTGTGTGGGGATAGGTCTAGTAGGAGACAGGGCGAGTGTGCGGGGATAGGTCTAGTAGGAGACAGGGCGAGTGTGCGGGGATAGGTCTAGTAGGAGACAGGGCAAGTGTGCGGGGATAGGTCTAGTAGGAGACAGGGCGAGTGTGCGGGGATAGGTCTAGTACGAGACAGGGCGAGTGTGTGGGGATAGGTCTGGTAGGAGACAGGGCGAGTGTGCGGGGATAGGTCTGGTAGGAGACAGGATGAGTGTGCGGGGACAGCTGGTAGTGGACAGGCTGAGTGTGCAAGGATAGGTCTGGTAGGAGACAAGGCAAGTGTGCGGGGACAGATCAGGTAAGGGACAGGCTCCTTAGGGGACAGGGCGAGTGTGCTGGGACAGGTCTGGTAGGGGACAGTGCGAGTGTGCGGAGACAGGTCTGGTAGGGGACAGTGCGAGTGTGCTGGGAGAGGGTGAGTGTGTGGGGACAGGTCTGGTAGGTACAATACCTCTCCCCCAATCTGTTTTTGTGTTACAGTACTACCCCTTTTTGACTATTTTTGCTATAGCGCATAGTCTGTCTCGCTCATAGTTACAGTGACCCCTTAAAGTTTTTTGTTATAGACTATAGTCCCCTTTTATGTCTGGAGTGCTCCACCTGTCTGTTTTTGTTTTATCTTATAGAGCTCTCCTTTTTTGTAATAGCCCCCACGGCTCCTGCCCATGTGTTTGGATACAGGGCTACAATCCCCTGCATGTACGACGTTGCCGGGAGGGTAGAGGCTAGATCCAAGTGGCCTCAACCTTGCCGGGAGCCGGCGCTGCTGTAAGGGACCGTCATCCAGCCAGGGCACATTCCCCGCTCACTCCAGCCTTGGGCTCTGACCAGTCACAGCGGCACGGGGTATGGTGACAGCAGCAGCCGCATCCTTGTGCCCCCGTGCAGCTAAAATGAACGTTAAAATAAAAACTTCTATAAGACAGGGGGGGCACGTGTCTGAATCCCACCCTGGACCCCCCCTGATTCCACCACTGCACACAACAGCCACGCATCTGATATCCAGAGCAGCCCTCACTCGGCCCTGTGGTCGGTCAGCCGGGTTTCTTCTCTCTGTTTAATGCTATTATCCTCCCTCTCTCCTCCGGTTCCCTTCCACCGCTGGCGAGCTCCCTTAGATGCCATTACTACTAAGGGCAAGAGAACGACACTTCCGGGTAATCGTAATCACTGGGAAACATGCTGGCGCCATTTTTCTTCCGGGCAGCTCAGCTTTACAAGCCGCAGGTGTATTCTGTTGGAAGGTTGAAATGACGTGTCATTTATTACATGTGTAATAGGGTACGGTTGCGTCTAATAGGGTACCACAAAAACAAAACAAAAACGACTCTGCTTACTTTGTCATATTGGTCAGACGTTTAATAACTTTACATACTTTTCTCATGTGTGCATAATTATATTGCAATTAAGTGATGCAAATTGCTTTTGTGCATTTTAAATATATTTTAAAACACGGGCAGATATACTAAAGCTGGGTACACACTGAGCAATCTATGGTGGTCATTCCGAGTTGATCGCTCGTTATTTTTTTTTCGCAACGGAGCGATTAGTCGCTAATGCGCATGCGCAAAGTCCGCAGTGCGACTGCGCCAAGTAAATTTGCTATTAAGTTAGGTATTTTACTCACGGCATTACAAGGTTTTTTCTTCGTTCTGGTGATCGGAGTGTGATTGACAGGAAGTGGGTGTTTCTGGGCGGAAACTGGCCGTTTTATGGGTGTGTACGAAAAAACGCTGCCGTTTCTGGGAAAAACGCGGGAGTGTCTGAAGAAACGGGGGAGTGTCTGGGTGAACGCTGGGTGTGTTTGTGACGTCAAACCAGGAACGAAACTGACTGAACTGATCGCAGTGGCGGAGTAAGTCTCGAGCTACTCAGAAACTGCTAAGAACTGTCTATTCGCAAATCTGCTAATCTTTCGTTCGCAAATCTACTATGCTAAGATTCACTCCCAGTAGGCAGCGGCTTAGCGTGTGCAAAGTTGCTAAAAGCAGCTTGCGAGCGAACAACTCGGAATGAGGGCCTATATCGGCTGTTCGATCATATAGGATGACATATCACAAGCCCATCAGTGGATGTGTACCCCTGATACGTCTGTGAATGACGTCTCTCACAGACATATCGCGTGCAGCACAGCCGATGGTCGATATATCGGCGCATCTGGCTGTGTGTACAGGCGGTCAGCTGCAGGGACATCAGGAATGACACATCGGGCAGATGATTGGTAAGTGTATGCACTTAACAATCATTAGATAGATTGGCGGATCGGCCAGTCTGGAGTGTACCCGCTTGATCCTTGGAGAGAAATAAAACGGAGAGAGATAAACTACCAACCAATCAGCTCCTAACTGTCAGTTTCAAACACACAGGACGAGTTGGTGTTTTTGAATTATGGTGCTGGAGACAAATATTACGTATATTATGGCCTGCACGAAGAACAAACCAATCTGTATTAGACAAGATAAAACCTAAGCTCTCCCATACCTTCCAACTGTCTCGATTCCAGTGGGATAGTCCCATTATTCGGGGTACCAGGGCGGCAGGAAAGCGCCCACTGAGCTAGTCCCATGCCCCCCCTCCCTACCCAGTTGAGCCATCCGGCCAGCTCACACTATTGTTTGCCAGGCCAGATATCGGCCACTGTGATCGGAGCTCAGAAGCTCCATGTGCACTGAAGTAAGATGGTTGCTGGAGGGCTGCTGTGCCTCAGGAAGCTCCTCCCAAGGTCCTTTGCAGAGGTTGCGAGTCATAACTCACGGCTCCGCTTCCAGCAGCCACACCAAGGGGTCTATGTATTGAGCCTTGGAGAGAGATAAAGTGGACGGAAACAAAGTACCAACCAATCAGCTACTGTCATTTTTCAAATATAGCCTGTAACATGGCAGTTAGAAGCTGACTGGTTGGTACTTTATCTCCGTCCACTTTATTTCTGTCCAAGGTTAGTACATAGACTCCCAAGTCTTGCCTCCTGCAACATTGCTACCTGCATCACAGGAGCCTGGAATAGTAGGGGCGGACAAGGCTGTAACAAAGTAAGTGCCTAGCCAAGTCACACAAGTATTAACAAGCAGCAGCGCCAAGCCTAGCGCAGAACTAGATGGGCCAAGAGGTTCTTATCTGCCCAATGGAAGCTTTTGTCTCTGGACACAAGATTTCAGGAGGACCACAGGGACCCTCTACAGGTCAAGACTGGCGGTGCTGGGGGCAACCACAATCCCAACCTCACCACGAGTTCTAACTTCCCAGATGCAGGCCGTGCCTTGACCTGCGTGGGGTGAGATCATAGGTCACGCTGCTGCCCGATATTTCACCTGCACAGTGCAGCCGCGGGAGTCTGCCCTGATACAGCAGTCACAGCTGATGTTGCCAGCAGCTGAAAGCAGGAAGGGACACTCTTGTGGGTGACCTCAATTAACCTTGCAGTCTACCACAGGCCGCAAGGTTCCCACCATAGGCAATAATAGGGATTTCTCTCCTCATTACTGCCTATGCGCTCCGTTTGATTGGCAGGCCAGGAGCGTACATCCAATCAGGAGAGCGCTATAACGTGGCGCTTACTGATTGGCTGGCGGGTCCCCTAGTGACAGGAGTCCTAAGGAGTCTCGGCATTCAGGGAAAGGGGATCCACTTAGTTGCGTGGTTCGGGTTTTCCTTTTTTTAACCCCTGGATGCCTACTGATAAAGCTAAATATTTATCGTATATAAAACACTTTAAGAGGTCTAAGAACACTGTACGCTATCTACGTAAGAAATGCCGTAAGGGTACGCCAGTTGCGTAACGATCGCTCAACCGTAGTCGAGACGCTCAAGCGTCACGTTCGCTTACGGCCCAGAGATCACAGGCAGGCACGCTATTGGCTGCCGACTAACGTAATGATTCGCTATAGCGTAGCGGACGCTTGGGACCACGAGGAGATCTCCAGCGGTGCAGACGCTTACGACGTTAAACCTTTATATCTATACCATTAACAACGAAATATACAGTAAACCTTAGTGTGGTGATAGAGTGTAAATGCAACCTGGTGTAACCTGATTAACTACAAAGCTGCTTGGGCGTCACCGACGCTCAGGGAATACTTAACACTATAAGAAATACACAGATACCTGGGCTTAGGGTCCAAAACCTAATATATGTATTATGACTATTATACTTGCAAAAGAATCACAGTACAAAGCATACACTACAATATAACATAGACTAACTAACCAGATAATTACACAGGAAATACCATACAATATAATACAATACAATCAAGGGAAAATAAGGGAAAAAGAGAGGAGAGAGAGATGGCTCATAATAACATCAAGACAATATGACTGCGGAGAAAACTTACGCACAAGGGGAAACGATCGCATGCGCCTCGATATCCAGCTCCCGATTATCAGCAATGAGAACCGTTGAAGAGAGTGAACTGGATATGGTCGGCCTGCCTATTTATGCCCCACACACAATGCAATTCAATGGTCCCTACAATCTTATTGTTCATTGGACACAGGAATTCGGCTTCGCATTATAACAAAAGGTCATAGGTTGATTCATACAGGTGGGCTGTGACTATTTCCAACAGCTCAGGTGGGAGGGAAACTGGGTTTCCCGCCGCATGGGTAATAAAGTGCAAATAAAGTAAATGTTCATAAACTTCTTATGTCCATAACTATTCGCACGAGCGATTGATCTGCTTCAAACCAACACCGGAATATTTCTAATTAAATATTCTTCCGATGGATACTAAACACCACTGTATTACTCCTGTCTGACCCTTCGTATCAAACAAAGAGGGATTTCTCTGTTCATGAACATTCTATATTAACCAAACTTGCAGAATCTATCAAAGGGACCATGATCTACAAAATACATTATATAGTGAAAATATGTAATGATTGAATCGCACGCTATGATCGCATAAACTCTACCGTAAATACGCATACCATGCGCCTGCGGGTGCCCGCGACTGTGAGTATGCGCACGTACGGGAGAGCGTACGCATGCGCAGCACGGACCTGTGTGAGGTGCAAATATGGTAGTGTGCATAGAGGTATTTTTCTGACTTTGACAGTCCACCCTTTGGCAGTCAACAATAACTGCCACTTCCTGAAAACATTTCAAAAGGAGAAAAATATATGTTAGGGGTTAATACATTTACATGGTTGGGTAAGGGAGGAGAGGAGATGGTAGGAAAAGGGTATGACCTAGTGAGATAGCAGAAGCATGTGTGTATGAATCCGTGCTTGGGGGTCATGTATCATCGTGCCGTACGTGTTTTAAATCAAGCTTCGAGGTATTGCGAAGTATACATGTGAATTCCTTCTTATCCCGTGGTACGGGTCTGTGGATGGGCTGTCAAACTTTACCGAGCTCTTTTCGGTTTTGGTTGTAACAAAATGGGGGAGCACATTTTAGTTGATGATACATGAATGGGGGAGATATGTGATTGCTGATATCTGTGCCTGTATTCCCTATCGACTATGTGTGTCATTACCTGAGGGTTGTAGAAATGAAGAAAAGACATAATTACGGTAAATGCGGTGGTATTCTATGTCAGGTAAATGTACAGTCGTCGATTGAGGTCTTGTTTGGTGTCTGTTGAATGCAGTCTTCTTTGTGCTTTTGCCCATAAGGTGCGAGCAAAAGCTGTCAATGTCCATAGATTTACAAAAGTGTTGGGCTAGCGTAATTTTAAAATTTCTAGGGAAACTGGGGATCCATGGCATAGTTCATCAAAAATCTGTGTATCAGGTTGTCAAACTTCTTCTTTAATCCCTCTGTTGTCTGTATATCGGCTCATCAAATTCCTCGTCCAAGTGGGTCTTGTTACCTTGGAGAAAACGGAAAAACAGGTGAAAGAAACGGACCGTAGAAATCGCATTTTCATCACATCATTGTTTCTACATTTGGGTCATAAATCAAGTCCAGGTTAATTACAGTTTCCTCACTCCTTAAACTCATTACCCTTGTACGGTGTTTGCACTTCATTAAAGCCTGACCGCATTTAAATATCAATCCAATCGATATGACAACACCTAAGATACATAGGAGAAACTTCCCAACATCCATTATGACTCCTTGAGCCCAGTCTCCTAAACCAGAAAACCAATTTCGCGGGTTCAACCATGACACCCAACCAGTCAGCTCATTACCTACAGCAGCAAGAGTGAGATTGTGTCTCCTGCGAAATTCCCACTTCAATTGGAGAATATCGTCCATCTTTTGGTCTATGACCTCGACCGGATCCTCGGTGCTATTTGTAATATATGTGCAACATTTCACGCCGTATTGTGTTGCCAGTGTGACACAATATCCGCCTGTCACTGCTGTGAGGTAATTGAGAACCATTCTATGCTGCACCAGTTCTGTTTTATAAGCTTGAAGTTCCCTTCCAGTATATCTAAACGTGTCATCATACATTTCAGTGATATTATCTAACAAATTTGCGAGCGCCGATATGTATTTATAATTCAGCACTCCTCTAGCGGTGCGGGTGAAATCTAACGCGATTAAGAATTGAATCCCGGTGGATTCACTTATCAGGTCAGAGGCCGGATGCTCTGTCTTCTCTATCAAGTGCCTTTTAACAACGTGCTCGTAATGGGTGTGAGTATAAGGAGCTTGGGCACCACGGTGTATGTCTTTCATTTTGTCATGTGATACAGTCATTACTTCAGGCAGTACTTTTCCAATATAACACAATCCTTCAGAGTTTGGGGCAAGCCACTTGTACGCCTTTCTCCCGCATATGAAATATGCATCATCGGGGAGAACATATGGGACGGAGTAGGACATAACCATATTACACACCTTCCATGTGAAATCTCCTAACCCTAATTCTTCCATCTGCTTAGTACACGTATCAGGTTGTACGATATGTGCACAGTATCCTGGTGATACCTCTCCAACTTTAGTAATCCTATTTCCTAAGGTATACCTATACCGGAAAGATTTTCCTCTACTGGCTATGTGGCGTACAAGCTCTGTATCTGTAGGCATTCTATCTGCTCTATGCGAAAAGGTCATGGTGTGGTTACTCCATGACACTTCCCAATTTCCCGGTTTTCGGGGATTGGAGATGTTGAAACATAATAGGGACCTATCCACATGGTATTGGTGGAGCTTCAAACTAGGAGGGCTGGAGATATTAAACCTCCGGTCCACCGGTCTCCCACCATTTAACTCAAGTACCTCCCCTAACGTTAAAGGAAATGGTACTAGCCCTGATTTTCTGTGACCTTGAGGTACTTGAGAGCATACCCAACAATCTGTTTTATTAAGCACACTACCCACTAAAGAGTGATAGTCACTCAAGGGATGCCGGTCCATATGGGTATTAAAACTGGATTGGCATTTCTTAATACACCCATCCTCAATGACATTATCACAGAGCCTACAGATACAGTTTTCTTCAGCTAATAATCCTTAAAAGAAAAATGTTTACAAATAACATGGCTGCTAGATCGTTTCCGGTACTCGCCTTTGCTTGGTGATTGGGTTGCTATTGGAAATTTACACCTCCATCTTTATCATCAGGACCTTTCTGGATCCTTTCACGACCTCACTGATACTCTCACCGGAACAGACTGCTCTGGTCAACATCATGGTCAACAGGAAAATCCAGATCACAGTCTCTTGGGGCAAGTCCATCTTACAGGAGGAGAAAAGAAGAAATTTGTAATGGGGGTACAGAAAATCAGTTTGAGGGGGAGAGAAACTTGTTACGATAATTAGTTCTCTCGTCTTGTTGTTCTTCTTGTTCTGCTGTCTTCTCAAAGGTGCTGTCTCTCAGTCTTCCAAACGAACATTCTGGTGATGCAATATTCCCTCCAAACCAGCGATCTTTCTGTAAGGAGCAAAAATCTTGCATTACCATTTGTCTAACTGATGGGTGACATACCATCTTTAAAACATGAAAGCATGAGTGAGAAGAGAGAGAAAACAACAACAGCAAAAAAAACAAAGAGAGAGAACAATTTATGTGCATGTGTATATTACTTAAATCAACAATAGCCATCAATAGGAAAAGAGAAAAAAAAAATTTTTTTCAAACATTTCAAAACACTGTCAGATCATCAGGCTGTCATATCTACATGTCCAATGGTTTCCTTGCGCAGTCCCTCCCCCCAGCACTTCCATATTCCATTGTCTGTATCTGGCCAGAATACATTGGTGCGGATAGGTCATGCTGGGGTTTGGTAGACTTCTGCAAAGACCAAGTATGTATGCAATGTTTGAATCCTACCAATAATCGTCAGAGATGGGGAGAGAGAAAACGAAACATTTCACAGATACATTTACAACGTTTCACCCGGTCATTCCTGTGTTTTCAGGGAATGACCTCCCAATTTATTAACTATAACCTCAGGCTTACCATCAGTCCTAATGATCACCTTTCCTGACTGCACATTATGGGTGTGGGCCAAAATTTTTCCTATATGATCCCTGATTATAATTTTGTGTGTTATAACTTTGCTCATTTCTTGGTCTAGGGGGTCTGACTTTATGTGGGTTATTACAGTTGCTGGCATAATGCCCTTCTCTTCTACAATTATAACAAATCCTTGGTTTCCTCCAAGTGTCAATGACCTGAGGTCTTGGTTGATTTGATGCCTCCTCAAACGCTCGGATGTTCATCGCCATCAACCGTTCTCCCTGCGCTTCCCTGGTTCTTTGGATATTGCGGTCATGCTCGATAGCGGACTCTCTTAATGCAGCCACCGAGATGCCTCTCCAGTGAGGTATGGAGGTTTGTACCCTGATTTTTAGTGTGTCTTTTAAGCTGTCCATTAATACAGACACAGCTACCTCTCTGTGGTGTACGTTAGTGTCAATGTCATCTATACCCGTGTACCTAGCCATATCCTGCAGAGCCCGGTGAAAATACTCTGATGCGGATTCACCTTCTTTTTGTTTTATTGTAAAGATTTTATTCCATTTTACTACTGTGGGAAAATATTCTTTCAACTGTAGATTGATTCTTTTTACATTATCTTGGTTATACTCGTTTGTTAGTGGCACTTCCTCATCTAGCTTACAATCAGCGATAAATTTCAATGAATCAACATCGGGGGGTAAACATGCCCTCAAAACTGTCCTCCAATCTTTGTTATTTGGCTCTGCAGTATGTCCTAGCACTCTAATGTATCTTTGACAAGCAACTAAGTCTTTCCTGGGATCAGGAAATTCAGACAGAATTGTTCTTAATTCTGTTCGGGAAAAGGGGCAGTACATGGCGATGTTCCTGACGGGGGTGACTCCTGAAGAGTCAGTTTTCCCATTTGGTACTGCAATTACCCTGACAGGATTAAGTCCAGTAACGTCATCCTGAATTGATTCTACAATATGAGGTACATTTGTTTGTGCGTAATGTATAATACCATATGTACCTGTGGACACGACCTCACCTGACCCTCCATTAGGGGGTTTGATTACAGTCTTTACCGATTGGGTCGCGTCCACCTGGATGTCTTGTGTGATGGCTTCTGGAAGAGGTGCCGACATCGTTCTGGGCTCACTTTCTTGTTGGTGTTCCTGAGGAAAGTTTAACATGGGGGTGCGACTTGCATGGGTTAATAGTTGTACATTCAACAGTATTACAATTATCTTTGTTACATTTATTACACTTATTCTTATCATCTATACTACAGTTGCTAAGAGCGTTTTTATTGTTCACCCTTGTGCTTTTCTCCGCAACCATAATCCCCTCCATTGCCATGTCTCTCCTCTCAAGATGAAAGTTAGGTATGTAAGTTACATTTCTCTGCATGTCACTTTCCTGTAGCCATATCTGCAAATAATCATCATTTTTAACTCGTTGTTTCCAGGATTTTATGAGACCGATCCTCCGCCTTAAATTATGCAACACTTCTAAGTCAAAACTACCTATCCCGGGAAATGGTGCCTTATCCCCCGCAGTCATTCGTGTCCATTCATCACAAAAGGTCTCAGTGTGGGGACCATACCTCCTCCACATTACTAACCGAGCAGACCCTCGGGGTCTGCAAGCCTCTGGAGTCTGAATCCTGACCTCCGACCGTCTCTGTATTGTGCACTTGGCTGCCATTGTGGACCTTTCTAACACAGAAAAACTTCCTAAAATGCACCAAACACAGAACTTCGTTGGAAATCCTTAAAGCTCTTCCACTGAACTTCTTCTGCTCCGGGTATCTCCGGTCCGCCTTCTAGCAGACACGTGTAGCCGTTGCAGGCCCTATCTTTAGAGATTTTCCTGCGAAAATTCCCTTCCTTTTTCTTTACACAAATCACGCTTGCATGTGCTCCCTACAACACGTATGAGGGCAAGATTTACGCATGGATATACGACCTCATATCACGTTGCGTTATTGGTCACACATACAACCGTGCGGTCCAATCGTACCACTTATAGACACTTGTTGCCCATAAATGGTAGGATCATTGGCCAGAGCGTAATACAACGAAAACTTTATCACACTCTGTTGCACGTTTTCACTTCAGGCCGTGCTCATAGATCACACAGATCACAAAGTCCACAAAGCGGGATTCAATACCGTTTTATCACATAGATCACAAAGTCCACAAAGCGGGATTCAATACACTCATACCGTTTTCAACCCACTATCATTCTTATAGTTTTCTGATCAGAAAAAAATAATTTCCCGTAGTCTGATAGCTCTCCCCAGAGGTGTTGCAGTAAAGTAAGGTATTTAAACTAAGTTTTGGAAAGCTGAAATCAATTTGTGCTATTTATCGCTTTGCGTTATTTACCGCGTTGCGCTACTTATCGCCTGTTGTTTGAGTTACGTGGGCGTACCCAGACGCTCCGTTGCGTAATATACGCTGCGTGCGTCGGCCTTTGGATTGCGTACGCAAGTCTTTGTTAGAGACACGTGTACGCAAAGCAAAGATCCACCGTAACACAATTTATACTTTTATCAATGTAGATGATCCTTGATCATCTACCACACACCACACTGACTTCGCCTTATCTCCCAGGCAAAAACTGTGTGTTTGTCTACACTTTAACTATATTACCTTTACTCAAACTATTGAAATAGCGGCAAATCTCTCTCAGCACGTTTATCAACTATAAACTGGCAAACAGGAGAGTGACATACGAAAATACACAAATGAAAAGGAAATGCAGATATGTATGTGTGCGTGCAAGACAGAAAAATAAACAGTTTTAAAAGACACTAGCGTTTTGCTCTTACCTCCGGTTCCCGGATTCCTTCAGCACCCTTTACCTAAGCGAAGCAGACGCTTATCCCGTCAGCACTACGAGGGATACAACCTCCCGCCCTTTGCTGATGGATAATGTCTGCTGATATTACCTAGTGCAGATATGTGAAGGACTGGACGGCCCCCAATTGATAAAGCTAAATATTTATCGTATATAAAATACTTTAAGAGGTCTAAGAATACTGTACGCTATCTACGTAAGAAATGCCGTAAGGGTACGCCAGTTGCGTAACGATCGCTCAACCGTAGTCGAGACGCTCAAGCGTCACGTTCGCTTACGGCCCAGAGATCACAGGCAGGCACGCTATTGGCTGCCGACTAACGTAATGATTCGCTATAGCGTAGCGGACGCTTGGGACCACGAGGAGATCTCCAGCGGTGCAGACGCTTACGACGTTAAACCTTTATATCTATACCATTAACAACGAAATATACAGTAAACCTTAGTGTGGTGATAGAGTGTAAATGCAACCTGGTGTAACCTGATTAACTACAAAGCTGCTTGGGCGTCACCGACGCTCAGGGAATACTTAACACTATAAGAAATACACAGATACCTGGGCTTAGGGTCCAAAACCTAATTTCTCTGACGTCCTAGTGGATGCTGGGGACTCCGTCAGGACCATGGGGATATAGCGGCTCCGCAGGAGACAGGGCACAATAATAAAAGCTTTAGGATCAGGTGGTGTGCACTGGCTCCTCCCCCTATGACCCTCCTCCAAGCCTCAGTTAGATTTTTGTGCCCGACGAGAAGGGTGCAATCTAGGTGGCTCTCCTGAGCTGCTTAGAATAAAAGTTTATGTTAGGTTTTTTATTTTCAGTGAGTCCTGCTGGCAACAGGCTCACTGCTACGAGGGACTTAGGGGAGAGAAGAAAACTCACCTGCGTGCAGGATGGATTTGCTTCTTAGGCTACTGGACACCATTAGCTCCAGAGGGAGTCGGAACACAGGTCTCACCCTGGGGTTCGTCCCGGAGCCGTGCCGCCGACCCCCCTTACAGATGCCGAAGTTGAAGAGATCCAGAGGTCCAGAAACAGGCGGCAGAAGACTTTCAGTCTTCATAAGGTAGCGCACAGCACTGCAGCTGTGCGCCATTGTTGTCAGCACACTTCACCAACAGTCACCAACTGTCACTGAGGGTGCAGGGCGCTGGGGGGGGGCGCTCTGGGCAGCAATGTATTATACCTTTTATGGCTAAAATACATCACATATAGCCCTTGAGGCTATATGGATGTATTTAACCCCTGCCAGATCTCACAAACTCCGGGAGAAGAGCCCGCCGAAAAGGGGGCGGGGCCTATTCTCCTCAGCACACGGCGCCATTTTCCTGCTCAGCTCTGCTGTGAGGAAGGCTCCCAGGCTCTCCCCTGCACTGCACTACAGAAACAGGGTTAAAACAGAGAGGGGGGGCACTTATTTGGCGATATGATTACATATATAAAAATGCTATAAGGGAAAACACTTGTATAAGGGGTTGTCCCTGTATAATTATAGCGTTTTTGGTGTGTGCTGGCAAACTCTCCCTCTGTCTCCCCAAAGGGCTAGTGGGGTCCTGTCCTCTGTCAGAGCATTCCCTGTGTGTGTGCTGTGGGTCGGTACGTGTGTGTCGACATGTAGGAGGACGATGTTGGTGAGGAGGCGGAGCAAATTGCCTGTATTGGTGATGTCACTCTCTAGGGAGTCGACACTGGAATGGATGGCTTATTTAGGAATTACGTGATAATGTCAACACGCTGCAAGGTCGGTTGACGACATGAGACGGCCGGCAAACAAATTAGTACCTGTCCAGGCGTCTCAGACACCGTCAGGGGCTTGTAAAAACGCCCATTTACCTCAGTCGGTCGACACAGACACAGACACGGACACTGACTCCAGTGTCGACGGTGAAGAAACAAACGTATTTTCCTTTAGGGCCACACGTTTCATGTTAAGGGCAATGAAGGAGGTGTTACATATTTCTGATACTACAAGTACCACAAATAAGGGTATTATGTAGGGTGTGAATAAACTACTTGTAGTTTTTCCTGAATCAGATAAATTAAATGAAGTGTGTGATGATACGTGGGTTTCCTCCGATAGAAAATTATTGGCGGTATACCTTTTCCCGCCAGAAGTTAGGGCGAGTTGGGAAACACACCTTAGGGTGAATAAGGCGCTCACACGCTTATAAAAACAAGTGGCGTTACCGTCTCCAGATACGGCAGCCCTCAAGGAGCCAGCTGATAGGAAGCTGAAAAATATCCTAAAAGTATATACACATATACTGGTGTTATACTACGACCAGCAATCGCCTCAGCCTGGATGTGCAGCGCTGAGGGGGCTTGGTCGGATTTCCTGACTGAAAATATTGATACCCTTGACAGGGACAAGATTTTATTGACTATAGAGCATTTTAAGGATGCATTTCTATATATGCGAGATGCGCAGAGGGATATTTGCATTCTGGCATCAAGAGTAAATGTGATGTCCATATCTGCCAGACGACAGTGGTCAGGTGATGCAGATTCCAGACGGCACATGGAAGTATTGCCGTATAAAGGGGCGGTCCATCGGACCTGGTGGCCATGGCAACAGCTGAAAAATCCACCTTTTGTTACCCCAAGTCACATCTCAGCAGAAAAGGACACAGTCTTTTCAGTCTCAGTCCTTTCGTCCCCATAAGGGCAGGCGGGCAAAAGGGCCAGTCATATCTGCCCAGGGGTAGAGGAAAGGGAAGAAGACTGCAGCAGGCAGCCCATTCCCAGGAACAGAAGCCATCCACAGCTTCTGACAAGTCCGCAGCATGACGCTGGGGCCGTACAAGCGGACTCAGGTGCGGTAGGGGTTCATCTCAAGAGTTTCAGCACGCAGTGGGCTCACTCACAAGTGGACTCCTGGATCCTACACGTAGTATCCCAGGTGTACATTGGAAATTCGAGACGTCTCCCCCTCACAAGTTCCTGAAGTCTGCTTTACCAACGTCTCCCTCCGACAGGGAGGCAGTATTGGGAACAATTCACAGGCTGTATTCCCAGCAGGTGATAATCAAAGTACCCCTTCTACAACAAGGGAAGGGGTATTATTCCACACTATATTGTGGTACTGAAGCCAGACGGCTAGGTGAGATCTGAAATATTTGAACACTTACATACAAGCGTTCAAATCAAGATGGAGTCACTCAGAGCAGTGATAGCGAACCAGGAAGAAGGGGACGATATGGTGTCACTGGATATCAGGGACGCTTACCTACATGTCCAAATTTGCCCTTCTCACCAAGGGTACCTCAGGTTCGTGGTACAGAACTGTCACTATCAGTTCAGACGCTGCCGTTTGGATTGTCCACGGCACCCCGGGTCTTTACCAAGGTAATGGCCGAAATGATGATTCTTCTTAAAAGAAATATGGACGCTTTCCTGATAAGGGCAAGGTCCAGAGAACAGTTGGAGGTCGGAGTAGCACTATCTTAAGTAGTTTCTGCGACAGCACGAGTGGATTCTAAATATTCCAAAATCGCAGTTTTTTCCGACGACACGTCTACTGTTCCTAGGGATGATTCTGGACACAGTCCAGAAAAGGATGTTTTCTCCCGGAGAAGAAAGCCAGGGAGTTATCCGAGCTAGTCAGGAACCTCCTAAAACCAGGAAAAGTATCAGTGCATCATTGCACAAGGATCCTGTGAAAAATGGTGGTTTCTTACAAAGCGATCCCATTCGGTAGATTTCACGCAAGAACCTTTACGTGGGATCTGCTGGAAAAATGGTCCGGATCGCATCTTCAGATGCATCAGCGGATAACCCTGTCTCCAAGGACAAGGGTGTTTCTTCTGCGGTGGCTGCAGAGTGCTCATCTATGAAAGGGCCGCAGATTCGGCATTCAGGACTGGGTCCTGGTGACCACGGATGCCAGCCTGAGTGGCTGGGGAGCAGTCACACAAGGAAAAAATTTCCAGAGAGTGTGATCGAGTCTGGAGACTTCTCTCCACATAAATATACTGGAGCTAAGGGCAATTTACAATGCTCTAAGCTTAGCAAGACCTCTGCTTCAAGGTCAGCCGGTATTGATCCAGTGGGACAACATCACGGCAGTCGCCCACGTAAACAGACAGGGCGGCACAAGAAGCAGGAGGGAAATGGCAGAAACTGCAAGGATTTTTCGCTGGGCGAAAAATCATGTGATAACACTCTCAGCAGTGTTCATTCCGGGAGTGGAAAACTGGGAAGCAGACTTCCTCAGCAGGCATGACCTCCACCCGGGAGAGTGGGGACTTCATCGGGAAGTCTTCCACATGATTGTAAACCGTTGTGAAAAACCAAAGGTGGACATGATGGCGTCCCGCCTGAACAAAAAACTAGATATTGCGCCAGGTCAAGGGACCCTCAGGCAATAGCGGTGGACGCTCTGGTAACACTGTGGATGTACCAGTCAGAGTATGTGTTCCCTCCTATGCCTCTCATACAAAAAGTACTGAGAATCATGGGAGGGAGATGAGTAAGAATGATACTCGTGGTTCCGGATTGGCCAAGAAGGACTTGGTACCCGAAACTTCAAGAGATGTTCACGGAAGACCCGTGGCCTCTACCTTTAAGAAAGGACCTGCTCCAGCAGGGGCCTTGTCTGTTCCAAGACTTACCGCGGCCGCGTTTGACGGCATGGCGGTTGAACGCCGGATCCTGAAAGGGCATTCCAGATGAAGTCATCCCTACCCTGGTCGAAGACAGGAAGGATGTAACCGCAAAACATTTTCACCGCATTTGGCGAAGATATGTTGCGTGGTGTGAGGCCAAGAAGGCCCCTACAGAGGAATTCCAACTGGGTCGTTTCCTACATTTCCTGAAAACAGGACTGTCTATGGGCCTAAAATTAGGGTCCATTAAGGTTCAAATTTCGGCCCTGTCGAATTTCTTCCAGAAAGAACTGGCTTTAGTGCCTGACGTTCAGATGTTTGTAAAAGGGGTACTGCATATACAGCCTCCTTTTGTGCCCCAGTGGCACCTTGGGATCTCAATGTTGTTTTGAGTTTCCTAAAGTCACATTGGTTTGAACCACTCACCACTGTGGACTTAAAATATCTCACATGGAAGGTGACGATGCTATTAGCCCTGGCTTCAGCCAGGCGTGTGTCAGAATTGGCGGCTTTATCATATATAAAGCCCTTACTTAATTTTTCATTCTGACAGGGCAGAATTGAGGACTCGTCCTCAATTTCTCCTTAAGGTGTTTTCTGTTTTTCACACGAACCAACCTATTGTGGTACCTGCGGGTACTAGGGACTTGGAGGACTCCAAGTTACTTGACGTTGTCAGGGCCCTGAAAAATATGTTTCCAGGAAGGCTGGAGTCAGAAAATCTGACTCGCTGTTTAGCCTGTATGCACCCAACAAGATGGGTGCTCCTGCTTCTAAGCAGACGATTGCTCGCTGGATTTGTAATACAATTCAGTTTACACATTCTGTGGCAGGCCTGCCAAAGCCAAAATCGGTAAAAGCCCATTCCAAAAGGAAGGGGGCTCATCTTGGGCGACTGCCCGAGGGGTCTCGGCTTTACAACTTTGCCGAGCAGTTACTTGGTCAGGGGAAAACACGTTTGCTAAATTCTACAAATTTGATACCCTGGCTGAGGAGGACATGGAGTTCTCTCATTCGGTGCTGCAGGGTCATCCGCACTCTCCCGCCCGTTTGGGAGCTTTGGTATAATCCCCATGGTCCTGACGGAGTCCCCAGCATCCACTAGGACGTCAGAGAAAATAAGATTTTACTTACCGATAAATCTATTTCTCGTAGTCCGTAGTGGATGCTGGGCGCCCATCCCAAGTGCGGATTGTCTGCAATACTTGTACATAGTTATTGTTACAAAAATCGGGTTATTCTTGTTGTGAGCCATCTTTTCAGAGGCTCCTTCGTTGTTATCATACTGTTAACTGGGTTCAGATCACAGGTTGTACGGTGTGATTGGTGTGGCTGGTATGAGTCTTACCCGGGATTCAATATGCTTCCTTATTATGCACGCTCGTCCGGGCACAGTATCCTAACTGAGGCTTGGAGGAGGGTCATAGGGGGAGGAGCCAGTGCACACCACCTGATCCTAAAGCTTTTATTATTGTGCCCTGTCTCCTGCGGAGCCGCTATATCCCCATGGTCCTGACGGAGTCCCCAGCATCCACTACGGACTACGAGAAATAGATTTATCGGTAAGTAAAATCTTATTATATGTATTATGACTATTATACTTGCAAAAGAATCACAGTACAAAGCATACACTACAATATAACATAGACTAACTAACCAGATAATTACACAGGAAATACCATACAATATAATACAATACAATCAAGGGAAAATAAGGGAAAAAGAGAGGAGAGGGAGATGGCTCATAATAACATCAAGACAATATGACTGCGGAGAAAACTTACGCACAAGGGGAAACGATCGCATGCGCCTCGATATCCAGCTCCCGATTATCAGCAATGAGAACCGTTGAAGAGAGTGAACTGGATATGGTCGGCCTGCCTATTTATGCCCCACACACAATGCAATTCAATGGTCCCTACAATCTTATTGTTCATTGGACACAGGAATTCGGCTTCCCATTATAACAAAAGGTCATAGGTTGATTCATACAGGTGGGCTGTGACTATTTCCAACAGCTCAGGTGGGAGGGAAACTGGGTTTCCCGCCGCATGGGTAATAAAGTGCAAATAAAGTAAATGTTCATAAACTTCTTATGTCCATAACTATTCGCACGAGCGATTGATCTGCTTCAAACCAACACCGGAATATTTCTAATTAAATATTCTTCCGATGGATACTAAACACCACTGTATTACTCCTGTCTGACCCTTCGTATCAAACAAAGAGGGATTTCTCTGTTCATGAACATTCTATATTAACCAAACTTGCAGAATCTATCAAAGGGACCATGATCTACAAAATACATTATATAGTGAAAATATGTAATGATTGAGTCGCACGCTATGATCGCATAAACTCTACCGTAAATACGCATACCATGCGCCTGCGGGTGCCCGCGACTGTGAGTATGCGCACGTACGGGAGAGCGTACGCATGCGCAGCACGGACCTGTGTGAGGTGCAAATATGGTAGTGTGCATAGAGGTATTTTTCTGACTTTGACACTACATGGAAAGAAGAGGACCGAATATACAGGATTTTAGGTGTGTATAATTTGTATTTTATTTTATAGGTACCCGTGGATTCTACGGGACAAGTGATGTTATTGGCTGCGTGGGATGTAGGTAAGTATGTGTGAGTGTATAAGTGTGTGTAAATAAAATTGTACTGTCACGGTGTGTGTTTTTATTTGAATATTTCTTTTGTTGTGGAACTACAGGTACCAATGGGTGCTTTAATGCCACACATGCTGGTACTTATGGTTCTCCAAGTACCAGCATGCGGGGGAGTCTTGCTGGGACCTATAGTTCCACAGCAAAAGACAATATTTTTTTAACACTTTTTATGGCTATCAGTCCACCATCCACATACCACAGATGGCGGGGACAGCCTCAGGCTTCATCCCTGGCCCTTGGGTGCCTAGAGGAGGGACCCCTTTATTGTAGGAGTCCCTACTTCCCCAGGGAACCCCAGCCAGGGGTGACTAGTTGGGGGGTGTGATGCTGCGGCCACAGGGACCTATATAAATGTGTCCCCCGGCTGCGGCATTACCTCCCTGGCTAGTGGAGCCCAGTGCTGGTTTTAAAAATATGGGGGCTCCTACATCTTTTGCCCCTGTATTTTTGGAACAAGGACCGGTCCAAGAGCCCGATGCTGGTTGTTTAAATATGGGGAAACCCAACTCAGTTTTCTTCCGTATTTTTTGCTTTTGGGAGGACCAGCACGTCTTAACTCTTTCTTTAATTTTCCATACAGAAGCATGCATGGATCTCACTGATGTGTGCATGCTTCTGTTAAACTCGCACAGTTAATGAAACATCACATTACATTGTGCGAGTTTTCATTCTAGAAAAATCGCCCTACATCGCACAATGTAATAGCCTTGAACTTAAAAACTTGCAGGCTATTACATTGGGCGAGTTTGTAGACTAATGTGCCAGAAGGTGCTGGTTTGTCCCACAAATAAAAACCTGCACCACATTACGGCCCATAGTCCCTTATCCACGATTTGTGTTATTGGATTTTTGTAGCTCCAACAAACCTGAAGGCAATTTGAATGAAGTGGTATCGACTCTACAATTTGGTAGGACTTGCAGCAAACTGAGCTTTATTTACGATCTCTAGGAGAGGCTGTGGATCCCACTTCCACCTGTAAGGCAGCAAACACTACCAGTTGATCTACTTGTCTCCATAGTGAGAGGGTGCAGATCACTTTCTTCAACAGAACTAAGGGGTAGATGTATTAACCTGGAGAAGGCATAAGGAAGTGATAAACCAGTGATAAATGCAAGGTAATAAACACACCTGCCAATCAGTTCCCATATGTAAATTAACAGTTTGCAGCTGAATGTCTGATGCATTATCACCTTGCACTTAACACTGCTTTATCACTGGTTTATCACTTCCTTGCGCCTTCTCCAGGTTAATACATCTACCCCTAAGTTTCACGTTAGCACCTCAAAGCTCAACAGCAGCAGCAGCCACCCATAGTTTCCTATGGTGACAGTAAGGGCCAGTTCTAGACTTTGTGGCGCCCAGGGTGAAAGTTTCCTTTGGCGACTTTGTGGCACCCGCCCCCCCCCCCCCAGAAATTTTTTTACAAAATAAAAAAGGGTTAGTATGCGCCACAGGTGCGCGGCAACAAATAGGGGTGTGGCTTCATAGGGAAGGGGCCTGGCTTCATAGAGAAGGGGCATGGTCACAGTTATGCCACCTGTAGTTGTGCCCCCTGTAGCTGTGCCCTTAGTAATTGTGCCCCTGTAGTTGTGCCCCCTGTTGCTGTGCACTCAGTAGTTGTGCCCCCTGTTGCTGTGCACTCAGTAGTTGTGCCCCCTGTTGCTGTGCCCTCTGTTGCTGTGCCCTCAGTAGTTTTGCCCCCTGTTGCTGTGTCCTCAGTAGTTGTGCCCCTAGTAGCGGTGCTTGAAGAAAAAAATACTCACCAACCCCGCTCCAGCTTCCCAACCGCTGCTGCTGTCCTCCATCTCCGGCTGCCGCTCCTTGGATCTATGGGAGAGACGTCATGACGTCTCTCCCATAGCGCCGCACACTGCACAGACACTAGGGGTCAATTGCGCGATGACGTCAGGCGCACCGCACGGAACCGGCAGTAGAGACTCTTGCCACGGCAGCGGTGGCGGCGCCCTCAGGACAGCGGCACCCCGGGCAAAAAGCCTGCTTGCCCGTGGCAAGAGACGCTACTGGTGACAGTGTTAAGAGAAAATTTCAGTTTGCCTCTGTTAACTAATGCCATCTTCATATGGCATTAGCCCATTTACCTTAATGGAGCAGCCCAACCATAGTAGGATCTTCCGATCCCTCGCCTATGTGTTAGCGTTGATGTGTTGCCCATTGCAGCCTTTCCTCTGTGCACTTACACAGGCAGACAGTACAGTTGCACATATGGGTAAGACCTGGAAGTAAAGGATAGAATAAGCCATCACATCACTTCTTACTCATCACGGGGATGGTCTCTTATCGGAGCCTGTGTCCCAGCAACTTCTAATTGGTAAATAACCCCCACCCCCAAAAAAATTCCCTTATCTCTGTAATTCGCAGCAGTAAAGGTATATTTTTCAGGGGTACACTGTAACTTAGGGGCCTTAAGAAGACATGCTTAGCAGAGTACAGAAAAATTGCAATTATATTACATAGCTGAACCAGAATCCGTTCATTGCCAATTATAACAGTACATAATACACAAAGAATTTGTTTGCGATAATCACAGCTCCAAGACAGTATATGACATACGACAAGAAACAAAGAAAGGAAGAACACATGACAATAGCTTGAGTACATGAGTCGAGTACTGAACGAATTTGCGAATATGACTAAGCGATTGCTGAATTAACCAAGTTAGTTGCCTGAGGAAAAAAACAATTTCTGTGTCTAGCAGTTCTCACAAGCCTCGAGCAGTACCATTTGCCCAGACAGGGACGGTTCTAGACCTTGTGGCGTCCAGGGCGAAAGTTTCCATTGCCCCCCTTTCTCCATGTAAGGGGCGTGGCCACAGAATAGTACCAATTAACATTACTCCGCACAGCAGTGTCGGTCAGTCACATTACACCACACAGTAGTACCCCTTATACACATTACGCCAGGTAGAGCCCCTTATACAACGCAGGAAAAACAAAACACACAAAAAAAAACATGATTCATGCCTTTACATTATTTGTAATTTCTGCAGTGGGGTACACTGGGGTTCCACAGGGATAACATCAGGGTGTAGAGTTGGATCTTGATCCGAGGCACCAACAGGCTAAAAGCTTTGACTGTTCCCAGGATGCTTAGCGCCGCCTCCTCTATAACCCCGCCTCCGTGCACAGGAGCTCAGTTTGTAAGTTGGTGCCTGCAGTGCAGGCAGACAACAGGGAGGGCAGCCCTGAAAAGAGCTTTTATTAGAAGAAAGAAGACTTCAAAGCCGAAGCATAGGCACTTAAGTGTGCTATATGTCATTTCTGACATTTCATGCTGCGGCTCCCTCACCTCCCAGCGGCGCTGTACACTCCTGCGCCCTGGTTGCCGGGTAACTACAGCGGAGGGCTCCAGTTCTTGAATAGGGCACACATACACTGCGGCTGCTCTCTGGGATCGCGTGGCCGCTGCAAGGAGGTGGTAAGAGGGTCCCCCAGGCGGGTCCCGCTGCAAACCGCGATCCCACGTGGTCTTTGGGAGACGGACCGCACGCACTGGCGTGGACACTGTGGCCGTGCAGGGACCACACTAGACCACCAGGGCAAAGGCACAGGTCGGATTTAGGTAATAATCCGTTTTTCTAAGGCCCGCAGTACCCGGTGGTGAAGTCCAGCAAGGGGATAAGCCTCTGACCTGTAGCCCCTCCCCCAGCCCCAGGGCGTCATTTACTGTTAATGTTCCCTCCCTGAAGCTGCATCTCTCTCTCTCTCCCTCACTCACTCCCTGTCAGCGTTTGGGCGCCATTACACACACATCTGCGCTGATCTAGGACTGCTGGGCAATGTCTCCTCTGTAAAGCCACCTGCATCAGCGCCAGTAGCAGATCTTGCCACGGGCAAGCAGGAATTTTGCCCAGGCGCCGCCTTCCGGAGGGCGCCGCACCATGGCAAGATCCACCACTGTGCCCCCCCGCAGTGCCCCCCGCTTTGAAGGGAACCAGACGCGTAGCGTCTAGTTTCCCTTCATGGAGAGGACCTTTGTTGTGCGGTGCGCGATGACGTCATCGCGCACAGCATAGTGGCACAGACACTAGGGGTCATAATTGACCTCTAGTGTATATGCTGTAGTGTATATTGTGACAAGAACACTGGGATAGTGTTTGAGGGCAGGTATGTTTGTCCCAGGTTCTTGTCTTACATGTATTAGAAAAAATGAAAACTTCTGGGAATATGTTTTGTTTTGTTTTGTTAGAACCTTTTCAGTTTGTTGGAAAAACTGGGTAAGGACCCTGAAAGAGAGATGGGACAAGTTCCAGATATTGGGCCCAGTTCGGGTCTTTGGCCTCACAGAAGGCTAATCAGGCTTTCAGCTGTGTAAGAGTGTTATAGAGCTGCTGGCCTGATTAGGGTGTGCAGACTGCCTGGGAAGACTGCAGGATCTCTGTGTGAGAGACACGCTTCCTGATACCAGTGAGCTATACAGGGTACTGGAGAACTCTGTGTTTTTGTTTAGTGATAGTTAATAGGAACATCTTGTGTTTAGTTAGTGCCGGACAGGCAAGGTATTTTCTTTTGCTGTTTGTTTTATTTTCTGTCTAATAAACAACTGGCTGGGGCCAGTTGTACCGGAAACTGGACTTGTGTGGTTCCTCAGCTGCTGCAGGCTGCCATTTATCCCAGGAAACGGCACCTTGTACCCTTACAGCGTTACAACTTGGTGGAGAATGCGAGCATGCCGCTCTGCGCATAAGTGAAAGCAGCAGCTTTATGAGGCCTGCAGAAAACGGTGGTTTATGCAGATACAGCACAGTGTGAAATTGCTGAGATTCACCCCGAGCGTTTGATATATGTCCTGGGTGAAAGCAGCTACAAAGCCGCCTGAAAAATCTGTCGACATGGAGGAACTGCTTAAAGCCTTGCTGCAAGCTACAGTGGCTCAGCAGGAGGCCAACAGACAGCAGCAGGTGGCAATGGAGGAAAATAGGAGACAACAGCAGGCAGCTGTTGACGAACTTTACAGGCAACAGCGTCAGGATAGAGAGGCCTTAACAGAAGTGGTGCAGAGACTTGCAGCTCGGGTTGGAGATGTGGCCGTCAGTGCTCCGACCAGCTCTAGTTCTATACGGGCCAGTCACTTCCTGCAGAAAATGACAGAGGCTGATGATGTGGAGGCCTATCTGACCACGTTTGAAAGGACTGCCGAGCGTGAGAACTGGCCGAAAGCACAGTGGGCCAGTCTGCTGGCACCTTTCCTGTCAGGTGAGCCCCAAAAAGCTTACTCTGATTTAAGCCCTGCTGAGGCTCGGGACTATGATAAACTAAAGACTGAGATCCTGGCCCGCCTGGGAGTCACGCTGTCAGTACGAGCACAACGGGTGCACCGTTGGGTGTACGCCATGGAGAAGCCTCCGCGCTCCCAGATGCACGACCTTATTCAGCTAACAAAAAAATGGCTACAGCCAGAGACATTAACTGGTTCCCAGATGGTTGAAAGAGTCGTCATGGACCGCTACTTGAGATCTTTGCCCATGGTCCTGCGCAAGTGGGTGAGCCATGGAAACCCGGGTACTGCTGACTAATTAATGGACATGGTAGAGAGGTATTTGGCAGCAGAGGAACTACTGATGACCACCCAGCAACCCATATATCCTCGACAGCGCCCTTCAGTAAAGACTGGTAAGACTGTTCCGTGGGAAAACGTTGCTGGGCGGTTAAGAGAACGCAAGGCTGGAGAGACTGTAAACACTGGCCCTGGAGACAGGCCAATGGGGCTAGAACGGTCTATGCTGCCCAAACGGGTTGATAATCGTGTGGTTAAATGTTTTAGGTGTGGTATGCCAGGTCATGTTATTGCCAATTGCCCAGTCACGCAAGAACCCATGCAATGTGATGCTGCCTTTGAATGTCGCAGAATGTCTTTCTTTGCTAGGTTAGCCTGTACTGTGGTACCTTCACCTGAGCTGGAAAAACAAATGTGTGATGTGTTCTTAGAGGGTAACCGGGTAGAGGCCTTGCTAGATTCAGGAAGTTTAGTTACCCTCGTGAAAGCTGGGTTAGTGAACCCCTTAAAGGTCCAGCAAATACCTATTGGGGTAACTTGCATACATGGGGATACCCAACATTATGTCACTGCTGAAGTGAATATGGAAACTTGTTGTGGGTCAGCAGTGGTTAAAGTGGGACTGGTCCCCACCTTGGTGCATGAGGCCATAATAGGGAGGGATTTTCCTCATTTTTGGAAACTGTGGGAAGCACGGTTATCAACAGATGTGAGAAGTAAAGAGCCAGTTGATAATACCGGTGATTGTAGGGATGTACGTGTGTCTTCGGAACTTTCTGACCCTTTGCCTTTTGCTAGTTTGGCTGGGGAAGTGACAGATGGGGAGTCCAGTGAGGACCCTCTTGCTGGGAACAGAGACATAGTGTCACGAACCGGTCTCTCACCTTTGCGGGTTCTGGGGTTCATCCGTTGCCAGTGCGGTTGCTCGCGGTGCTGTGCGCCCGTGTGGGGACACGGCGTGATCAATGGCACAGGTAATGCAGAGTCTGGGAACTGTGAGTGCGGGGACCAAATGGCCTAAGGCACTGCGGTGTGTCTGCTGTATAGGAGGTGGCCATGTTGGAGACCAAATAGCTAATACTGAGCACTTGTGAAAACACCTGTGGGCAGGTGTAAGCCAATCCCGTGCTTGTGCTGCCTTTAAGTAGGCTGGGATTATGTCACTCTGGGCCAGTGCTTTGTTGTATCAAAGCTGTGCTCTAGCTCTGAACTCTCTCCGTGCATTCCTGTGTGATTCCCGTGGTCCAGATATCGCCTCCGTTCCCAGAGGTCCGTTTTGCAGCCTTCACTGCCAAAGATCTACCGGCTCTCCATTGTGCTATCAGTCAATTGCACACCTATTGGAAATACTTGGATTCCCAGTGTCCTGCATGAGGTTACCTTGTCTGTCTGCCTATCATACAAAGTCTGGAGGATTCCAATTCCCTCAGCTGTTCGTTTGTTCAACTCTGCATTTAACCCATTCATCACCTCGCCATCTACTACAGTTTCACAGTGATCTCCGGAACCCGCAAGTAACCCAATTCAGTACTTTTTCTATGTTGTCATTACAAGGATAATTCTTCACAGTCTCTCAGTTAACTCTTAAAACTCCATTGCAAATTCTTACAGTTAATTCTCCATGTCTGCATTAACCAGTTAAACACAATCTGCAGTTCAGCATCAAAGCCTGTTTATATTTGGACAATTCAACATTTATTCTTCAGCTTGTTTTTGCATATGTTTCCATGAACATTTCTTTTATTTATTTCTGAGTTTTCTCTTGCATATTATTTCTGTCATTCCTGCAATACTTCAGTATAATGATGATTAACAACTAGTCATTTAACTCCTTACTGAATTGTTACTTTAATAAATATATGAAACGGAACTTCCTTCGTCCTCCCTGTTTTCTTCATACCCCAGCACCTACCCCTGTGGTTGGTTCCAGGTTAACGGATTCACAAAAACACCCGGACCTGACAGTAAGCACTGGCCACATGGATCCGTCAAGTGACCAATTCGCAGGAGGCGGTGCTACGTCAAATATCCTTTCCCGTCTGGAAAACCAGGAGTCTATACAGACACAAATAGTGCAGTTTATGCAAACTATGGCAGACCGTTTAGAGACTCTTCATACAGCAATTAAAACGTCTCAAGTCCAGATTCCAACTCCGGTTGTCCCAGTTACCACTACAGCTTCTCCTGTGATGCTGCCTACGTCCCGCTTGCAGTTACCCTCTCCGAGTAAGTTTGACGGAACTCCAAAACTTTGCAGGGGATTCCTGAATCAATGCGAGATCCAGTTCGAACTGATGTCTGCCAGTTTCCCATCAGCTCATTCTAAGGTCGCATATATTATTGCCCTCCTCTCCGGTCAGGCTCTGGAGTGGGCATCACCATTATGGGAGAGAGGTGATCCTATCCTCTCTAATTACAAAGAGTTTGTATCTTCTTTCCGGAGAATCTTTGACGAACCCGGCAGGACCACCTCAGCATCTTTGGAGATTCTCCGTCTACGTCAAGGTTTACGTCCTGTCAATCAATATATTGTTCAGTTTCGCACGTTGTCTTCAGAGTTAAACTGGAATGAGGAGGCCCTGATCGCCGCGTTTTGGAATGGACTTTCTGAGAGAATCAAGGACGATTTAACTATCCGGGATGTGCCAACTAAACTGGATGAATTGATTTCTCTCTGTAACAAACTTGACCTACGCTACAGGGAGCGATGTTTAGAGAAATCCAGGGCAGAGCGATCCAGTCCACGTTATCATCCTAGGCCTCGACAAGATTCTTCATCACAGTCTCCGGTAACGACAGACGAACCTATGCAGATTGGGCGCTCTCGCCTCACAGAAGAGGAACGACTTCGTCGTCGACAGGGTAACCTCTGCATGTACTGTGGGTCCTCTGAACACTTAGTTAAATTCTGCAAACTCCGACCGGGAAACTCTCGCTCCTAGCTTATTCAAGAGAGGTTAAGCTAGGAGTTACTCTAGAATCACGTTCTGGGAAAGAGCCGACCTTGTCTATTCAATTAGAAGTGCCAAGTTCTACAGTGAAAGTTTCAGCTCTCCTAGATTCTGGGGCAGCCGAGAACTTCATCTCCTCAGCCTTTGTCATGCGGTCTAAAGTTCAAACCATGCCTCTGGAAGCAGCAGTTGCCGTTACAGCAGTGGATGGAAGTCGAATTCCAGATGGTATAATTACTCATCGAACCGTATGTCTCAAGATGAAAGTTGGTGTGCTCCATTCCGAATACCTCTCCTTCTACGTGATTCCCAAAGCCTCTCAAGATGTGATACTTGGTTTACCTTGGCTGCAGAAACATAACCCTCAACTTAATTGGCAAACCATGGAAGTCCTTTCATGGGGTAAATCTTGTACCAAGAACTGTTTAGCCTCAATTGTACCTCTCCGGTCAATCAGCCTTCCCGACCTACCTCCGGTGTATCAATCCTTTGCGGATGTTTTCAGTAAACAAGCAGCAGACTCTCTACCTCCTCATCGCGAATGGGACTGCCCAATCTTCCTGGTTCCGGGTAAAACACCTCCTAGGGGACGAATTTATCCGCTATCCATCCCAGAGACGCAAGCTATGTCTGATTATATACAAGAAAATCTAACCAAAGGATTTATCAGACCATCTTCTTCACCTGCAGGAGCCGGATTCTTTTTCGTTAAGAAGAAGGACGGTGGGTTACGACCATGCATAGATTACCGTGGACTCAATGAGATCACTGTGAAAAACAAGTATCCATTACCCTTAATTCCAGAATTATTTGACCGGGTAAAAGGAGCTACTGTGTTTACAAAACTGGATCTCCGAGGGGCCTACAATTTAATCCGCATCCGAGAAGGGGACGAGTGGAAGACTGCTTTTAATACCCGGGATGGGCATTACGAATACCTTGTAATGCCTTTCGGTCTTTGTAATGCACCTGCAGTTTTTCAAAGCTATGTGAATGAACTTTTTCGTGATCTTCTCTACAAGTGTCTAGTAGTGTACCTGGATGATATCCTAATATTCTCTAGGGATATAAAGTCTCACCGTCACCAAGTTAAAGAGGTACTGACACGTCTGAGGAAAAATCAACTTTATTGTAAGTTAGAGAAGTGCACTTTTGAAGTATCTTCCATACCGTTCCTTGGTTACATCATTTCTGGATCAGAGCTATGTATGGATCCCGGTAAGGTACAAGCTATCCGAGATTGGTCCACTCCTACAACTCTCAAGGGGATTCAGCGATTTCTCGGATTTGCTAATTTCTATAGGAGATTCATTAAGAATTATTCTACGTTAGCTGCTCCCATCACAGCCCTAACTCGTAAGGGAGCAAATCCTACGAACTGGTCTTCAGAAGCAATCAAAGCCTTCTCTGATTTAAAGCAAGCCTTTGTGTCAGCCCCCATTCTTCGACAGCCTGATCTGAATCGTCCCTTTCTACTAGAGGTGGATGCATCTACAGAAGCAGTAGGAGCTGTGTTGTCACAAGTCTTTGAAGATAAAAAGGTCCATCCCTGCGGATATTTCTCCCGTAAGTTCCTCCCGGCAGAACGTAATTATGCAATCGGTGAGCAAGAGTTACTTGCCATCAAGTTGGCATTTGAGGAGTGGAGATACCTTCTAGAAGGAGCTCAACATCGCATTACAGTTTATACTGATCATAAGAATCTTCTGTATCTGCAGTCAGCTCAGTGTTTGAATCCACGACAAGCCCGATGGGCGCTTTTCTTCTCACGATTTGATTTCAAACTCACCTATCGTCCAGGGTCTCAGAACAAAAAGGCAGATGCCCTTTCCCGGTCCTTTGCTTCTTCTGAATTAAATGATGCTACCACGAATCAAGCCATTGTGAATCCTAGGTCCTTTTTAATGACTCGAACCTCTCCAGTTCCTCCGCCCGGCAAGACCTTTGTCGCCACAAGTCTTCGAAAACGGCTGCTTACCTGGGCTCACTCCTCTTCCTTCATGGGTCATCCTGGGGTTCTAAAGACTCTCAAGTTTATTCAACAGTCTTATTGGTGGCCACGTCTCAAAGCCGATGTCCAAGAGTTTATAGCAGCATGTCCTAAATGTGCCCAACATAAGAGTCCAAGAAGTTCTCCACCAGGTTTGTTACATCCACTATCCATACCCAAACAACCATGGACTCATATCTCAATGGATTTCGTGACCGATCTACCTCCATCAAAAGGGCGAAATACCATTTGGGTGATAGTGGATCGATTTTCGAAAATGGCACATTTCATTCCATTAACTGGGTTACCATCAGCCCCTTTACTAGCCAGATTGTTCATCTCTGAAATCTTCAAGTTGCATGGCCTTCCTCGAGAAATTGTTTCTGATCGGGGAACACAGTTTGTGGCCAAGTTTTGGAGGTCGCTTTGTTCATCTTTAAATGTCAAGTTGAACTTTTCTTCTGCATATCATCCTCAGACAGATGGACAAACTGAGAGAGTCAACCAAGACCTTGAAACATTTCTCCGGCTATATATATCGTCCTCACAGGATGACTGGGTTGACTACCTTCCATTGGCAGAATTTGCTCATAATAATCTCTTCCATTCATCTTCAGAATCTACGCCCTTTTATATTAACTTCGGCTTTCATCCTCGTGTGCCAGAGTTTCATCCATTGCCAGCCCTAGAGGTCCCAGCGGCAGATCAAGAGCTTCAACGTCTATCTAGCATCTGGAGTTGTGTACGTAAGTCCTTGGTCAAAACTTCCGCTCGTTATAAATCTTTTGCAGATAAAAAACGTAAAGCTGTACCGAATTACAAAGTGGGAGACCAAGTTTGGATTTCTACGCGCAATCTCAAGTTCAAAGTTCCTTCTAAGAAATTTGCTCCCAGGTTTATTGGTCCATTTCCCATTGTAAAGGTACTCAACCCTGTGTCATACAAAGTCAAGCTGCCACCGTCTTTGAGAATTCCTAACGCCTTTCATACATCTTTACTGAAGCCTTTGATTCTCAATAAGTTCCGTACTACCCAGTCCAAATCTCCTAAAGTTCACTCTTTGCAGAATGAGGAATTTGAAGTTAAAGAGATTGTGGACTCACGTTCCCGATATGGACGTTTACAGTTTCTGGTCGACTGGAAGGGTTACGGCCCGGAGGAGAGATCCTGGGTTTTCTCTGAAGATGTTCATGCTCCAAGACTGGTACAGAAATACTTCTCCAAAAATCCTGACAAGGTTCAAAGGTGTTCGGAGACCACCCGTAGAAGAGGGGGTACTGTCACGAACCGGTCTCTCACCTTTGCGGGTTCTGGGGTTCATCCGTTGCCAGTGCGGTTGCTCGCGGTGCTGTGCGCCCGTGTGGGGACACGGCGTGATCAATGGCACAGGTAATGCAGAGTCTGGGAACTGTGAGTGCGGGGACCAAATGGCCTAAGGCACTGCGGTGTGTCTGCTGTATAGGAGGTGGCCATGTTGGAGACCAAATAGCTAATACTGAGCACTTGTGAAAACACCTGTGGGCAGGTGTAAGCCAATCCCGTGCTTGTGCTGCCTTTAAGTAGGCTGGGATTATGTCACTCTGGGCCAGTGCTTTGTTGTATCAAAGCTGTGCTCTAGCTCTGAACTCTCTCCGTGCATTCCTGTGTGATTCCCGTGGTCCAGATATCGCCTCCGTTCCCAGAGGTCCGTTTTGCAGCCTTCACTGCCAAAGATCTACCGGCTCTCCATTGTGCTATCAGTCAATTGCACACCTATTGGAAATACTTGGATTCCCAGTGTCCTGCATGAGGTTACCTTGTCTGTCTGCCTATCATACAAAGTCTGGAGGATTCCAATTCCCTCAGCTGTTCGTTTGTTCAACTCTGCATTTAACCCATTCATCACCTCGCCATCTACTACAGTTTCACAGTGATCTCCGGAACCCGCAAGTAACCCAATTCAGTACTTTTTCTATGTTGTCATTACAAGGATAATTCTTCACAGTCTCTCAGTTAACTCTTAAAACTCCATTGCAAATTCTTACAGTTAATTCTCCATGTCTGCATTAACCAGTTAAACACAATCTGCAGTTCAGCATCAAAGCCTGTTTATATTTGGACAATTCAACATTTATTCTTCAGCTTGTTTTTGCATATGTTTCCATGAACATTTCTTTTATTTATTTCTGAGTTTTCTCTTGCATATTATTTCTGTCATTCCTGCAATACTTCAGTATAATGATGATTAACAACTAGTCATTTAACTCCTTACTGAATTGTTACTTTAATAAATATATGAAACGGAACTTCCTTCGTCCTCCCTGTTTTCTTCATACCCCAGCACCTACCCCTGTGGTTGGTTCCAGGTTAACGGATTCACAAAAACACCCGGACCTGACACATAGTAGTTAGAACTGAAAGCGTGCCTGACCTGGAGGTAAAGAAGGATCTGTTTGCGTCTGAACAGTTAAAGGATCCTACCTTAATAAAGGCTAGAGAGAATGTTAAGGTTGTTAATGGGGAACCTGTGGTACCAGGTGACAGGGTTACATATCCCCACATGGCCATCTGTAATGAGCTCTTGTACCACATTGTCAAAAACGGTGAGGATGTGGTAGAACAGCTGGTAGTTCCCCAGCCTTATCGGAGAACGGTACTAGATTTAGCTCATAGTCACGTTACCGCAGGACATTTAGGGGCAGAAAAAACCACTGAAAGAGTTTTACAAAGGTTCTTTTGGCCAGGGGTTTATAAAGAAGTGTCTGAATATTGTTCTTCCTGTCCTGAATGCCAGTATCATGCCCCTAGACCCCATTTTAGGAGCCCACTAGTTCCCATGCCTATTATAGAGGTCCCGTTTGACAGAATAGCCATGGATCTCGTGGGGCCCTTGTTAAAGTCTGCTCGGGGCCATCAGTATATCCTGGTAATTATGGACTATGCCACTCGATATCCTGAGGCTGTCCCTTTACGCACTATCACAACCAAGGCGATAGCTAGGGAGCTGGTGCAGGTATTTAGTAGAGTGGGAATACCAAAAGAAATTTTGACTGACCAAGGTACTCCATTTATGTCAAGGATCATGAAAGAATTGTGCAAATTATTTAAGGTCACTCACCTCAGGACGTCCATCTACCATCCCCAAACTGACGGGTTGGTGGAAAGGTTTAATAAAACATTAAAAAGTATGTTAAAAAAGGTTGTTGAGAGAGATGGGAAAAACTGGGATTGTTTGTTGCCCTACTTGTTAATAGCCATCAGAGAAGTTCCTCAGTCCTCTACGGGGTTTTCTCCATTTGATTTGTTGTATGGTAGACACCCCAGAGGGCTGTTGGACATTGCCAAAGAGACGTGGGAAGGACAGCCCACTCCTTATAGGAGCGTTATTGAACATGTAACACAAATGCAGGATAGGATTGCAGCCGTGGTACCTGTTGTCAGAGAGCACATGGAACAGGCCCAAAGTGCTCAACAGAGGGTCTATAACCGGAGTGCCAAGATACGGGAATTTGCTCCTGGAGATAGAGTTCTTGTTTTGGTACCCACTGTGGAAAGCAAATTCCTAGCTAAATGGCAGGGTCCATTTGAGATTACGGAAAAAGTGAATGAGGTTAATTACAAAGTATACCAGCCAGGAAAGAGAAAACCCGAACAGATTTACCATGTTAACTTAATCAAACCCTGGAAAGATAGGTTGTCTCTGTAAGCGGAGCCTTGCCCTTCGGTGTCTTCACCCCGGTTGCTTCCCGCAGTGAAGGTGTCAGAGACATTATCAGCTGATCAGAACAATCAGGTTAAAGAATTTCTCATCCAAAATAGGGAGATATTTTCAGAGCTGCCTGGCCGAACGACCATAATAAAACATGACATTGTCACAGAACCAGGGGTCAGGGTTCATTTAAAGCCATATAGGATTCCTGAAGCTCAGCGAGAAGCTATTTCTAAAGAAGTTAAAACCATGTTAGAACTTGGAGTCATAGAGGAGTCTAACAGTGAGTGGTCCAGTCCCATAGTGCTCATCCCGAAGCCCGACGGTAGCATACGCTTCTGTAATGACTTTCGTAAGTTAAATGAGGTGTCCAAGTTTGACGCATACCCCATGCCCCGTGTGGATGAGCTTGTAGAAAGGCTGAGAACAGCCAGGTTTCTCACCACGTTGGACCTGACCAAAGGTTACTGGCAAATACCTTTATCTGATAGCGCCAAAGAAAAAACAGCCTTTTCGGTTCCGGAGGGGCTGTACCAGTATAAGATGTTACCCTTTGGGTTGCATGGGGCTCCAGCAACCTTTCAACGGGCGATGGATAAAATTTTGAGGCCCCATAGAAAATATGCAGCTGCCTATTTGGATGATGTGGTAATTCACAGTACAGACTGGGGGTCCCATTTGGTTAAAGTACAAGCAGTACTGGACTCAATCAGAGAGGCAGGGTTAACTGCTAACCCAAAGAAGTGCTGCCTCGCAATGGAGGAGGTCAAATACTTGGGCTTCACCATAGGCAGAGGTCTGATTAGGCCCCAATTGAATAAAATTGATGCTATTCAAAACTGGCCTCATCCAGTGAATAAAAAACAGGTAAGGGCTTTTTTGGGAATTACTGGGTACTATAGACGGTTTATTCCCAATTTTGCGACCACAGCGGTGCCGTTGTCAGACCTTACCAAAGGGAAGCAGTCAAATATGGTGAAATGGAACCATGATGCAGAAAAAGCGTTCCAAGCGTTAAAAGTGGCTTTGTGTTCACAACCGGTGTTGATAACACCAGATTTTTCAAAAGAATTTGTGGTACAGACAGATGCCTCAGAGGTAGGGATAGGTGCGGTGCTGTCCCAAACCAGAGATGGGGATGAACACCCTATCATTTTATTTGAGTAGGAAACTCAATGAGCATGAAAAAAGGTATGCCATTGTGGAAAAGGAGGCTTTGGCCATTAAGTGGGCACTAGATACCTTGAGATATTACCTCTTGGGTAGACAATTCAGACTAGTGACGGATCATGCCCCTTTAAAATGGATGTATGTAAATAGAGGCAAGAATGCTCGGGTAACTAGATGGTTTCTAGCGTTGCAGGATTTTAAGTTTACTGTTGAACATAGACCGGGTACACAATTGGCCAACGCAGATGCATTGTCCCACATCTTCTGTCTGGGGGCTACAAGTGTTCCGGCCCCTAGGTCGAAACAGGGGAGAGGGATATGTGACAAGAACACTGGGATAGTGTTTGAGGGCAGGTATGTTTGTCCCAGGTTCTTGTCTTACATGTATTAGAAAAAATGAAAACTTCTGGGAATATGTTTTGTTTTGTTTTGTTAGAACCTTTTCAGTTTGTTGGAAAAGCTGGGTAAGGACCCTGAAAGAGAGATGGGACAAGTTCCAGATATTGGGCCCAGTTCGGGTCTTTGGCCTCACAGAAGGCTAATCAGGCTTTCAGCTGTGTAAGAGTGTTATAGAGCTGCTGGCCTGATTAGGGTGTGCAGACTGCCTGGGAAGACTGCAGGATCTCTGTGTGAGAGACACGCTTCCTGATACCAGTGAGCTATACAGGGTACTGGAGAACTCTGTGTTTTTGTTTAGTGATAGTTAATAGGAACATCTTGTGTTTAGTTAGTGCCGGACAGGCAAGGTATTTTCTTTTGCTGTTTGTTTTATTTTCTGTCTAATAAACAACTGGCTGGGGCAAGTTGTACCGGAAACTGGACTTGTGTGGTTCCTCAGCTGCTGCAGGCTGCCATTTATCCCAGGAAACGGCACCTTGTACCCTTACAGCGTTACAACTTGGTGGAGAATGCGAGCATGCCGCTCTGCGCATAAGTGAAAGCAGCAGCTTTATGAGGCCTGCAGAAAACGGTGGTTTATGCAGATACAGCACAGTGTGAAATTGCTGAGATTCACCCCGAGCGTTTGATATATGTCCTGGGTGAAAGCAGCTACAAAGCCGCCTGAAAAATCTGTCGACATGGAGGAACTGCTTAAAGCCTTGCTGCAAGCTACAGTGGCTCAGCAGGAGGCCAACAGACAGCAGCAGGTGGCAATGGAGGAAAATAGGAGACAACAGCAGGCAGCTGTTGACGAACTTTACAGGCAACAGCGTCAGGATAGAGAGGCCTTAACAGAAGTGGTGCAGAGACTTGCAGCTCGGGTTGGAGATGTGGCCGTCAGTGCTCCGACCAGCTCTAGTTCTATACGGGCCAGTCACTTCCTGCAGAAAATGACAGAGGCTGATGATGTGGAGGCCTATCTGACCACGTTTGAAAGGACTGCCGAGCGTGAGAACTGGCCGAAAGCACAGTGGGCCAGTCTGCTGGCACCTTTCCTGTCAGGTGAGCCCCAAAAAGCTTACTCTGATTTAAGCCCTGCTGAGGCTCGGGACTATGATAAACTAAAGACTGAGATCCTGGCCCGCCTGGGAGTCACGCTGTCAGTACGAGCACAACGGGTGCACCGTTGGGTGTACGCCATGGAGAAGCCTCCGCGCTCCCAGATGCACGACCTTATTCAGCTAACAAAAAAATGGCTACAGCCAGAGACATTAACTGGTTCCCAGATGGTTGAAAGAGTCGTCATGGACCGCTACTTGAGATCTTTGCCCATGGTCCTGCGCAAGTGGGTGAGCCATGGAAACCCGGGTACTGCTGACCAATTAGTGGACATGGTAGAGAGGTATTTGGCAGCAGAGGAACTACTGATGACCACCCAGCAACCCATATATCCTCGACAGCGCCCTTCAGTAAAGACTGGTAAGACTGTTCCGTGGGAAAACGTTGCTGGGCGGTTAAGAGAACGCAAGGCTGGAGAGACTGTAAACACTGGCCCTGGAGACAGGCCAATGGGGCTAGAACGGTCTATGCTGCCCAAACGGGTTGATAATCGTGTGGTTAAATGTTTTAGGTGTGGTATGCCAGGTCATGTTATTGCCAATTGCCCAGTCACGCAAGAACCCATGCAATGTGATGCTGCCTTTGAATGTCGCAGAATGTCTTTCTTTGCTAGGTTAGCCTGTACTGTGGTACCTTCACCTGAGCTGGAAAAACAAATGTGTGATGTGTTCTTAGAGGGTAACCGGGTAGAGGCCTTGCTAGATTCAGGAAGTTTAGTTACCCTCGTGAAAGCTGGGTTAGTGAACCCCTTAAAGGTCCAGCAAATACCTATTGGGGTAACTTGCATACATGGGGATACCCAACATTATGTCACTGCTGAAGTGAATATGGAAACTTGTTGTGGGTCAGCAGTGGTTAAAGTGGGACTGGTCCCCACCTTGGTGCATGAGGCCATAATAGGGAGGGATTTTCCTCATTTTTGGAAACTGTGGGAAGCACGGTTATCAACAGATGTGAGAAGTAAAGAGCCAGTTGATAATACCGGTGATTGTAGGGATGTACGTGTGTCTTCGGAACTTTCTGACCCTTTGCCTTTTGCTAGTTTGGCTGGGGAAGTGACAGATGGGGAGTCCAGTGAGGACCCTCTTGCTGGGAACAGAGACATAGTAGTTAGAACTGAAAGCGTGCCTGACCTGGAGGTAAAGAAGGATCTGTTTGCGTCTGAACAGTTAAAGGATCCTACCTTAATAAAGGCTAGAGAGAATGTTAAGGTTGTTAATGGGGAACCTGTGGTACCAGGTGACAGGGTTACATATCCCCACATGGCCATCTGTAATGAGCTCTTGTACCACATTGTCAAAAACGGTGAGGATGTGGTAGAACAGCTGGTAGTTCCCCAGCCTTATCGGAGAACGGTACTAGATTTAGCTCAGTCACGTTACCGCAGGACATTTAGGGGCAGAAAAAACCACTGAAAGAGTTTTACAAAGGTTCTTTTGGCCAGGGGTTTATAAAGAAGTGTCTGAATATTGTTCTTCCTGTCCTGAATGCCAGTATCATGCCCCTAGACCCCATTTTAGGAGCCCACTAGTTCCCATGCCTATTATAGAGGTCCCGTTTGACAGAATAGCCATGGATCTCGTGGGGCCCTTGTTAAAGTCTGCTCGGGGCCATCAGTATATCCTGGTAATTATGGACTATGCCACTCGATATCCTGAGGCTGTCCCTTTACGCACTATCACAACCAAGGCGATAGCTAGGGAGCTGGTGCAGGTATTTAGTAGAGTGGGAATACCAAAAGAAATTTTGACTGACCAAGGTACTCCATTTATGTCAAGGATCATGAAAGAATTGTGCAAATTATTTAAGGTCACTCACCTCAGGACGTCCATCTACCATCCCCAAACTGACGGGTTGGTGGAAAGGTTTAATAAAACATTAAAAAGTATGTTAAAAAAGGTTGTTGAGAGAGATGGGAAAAACTGGGATTGTTTGTTGCCCTACTTGTTAATAGCCATCAGAGAAGTTCCTCAGTCCTCTACGGGGTTTTCTCCATTTGATTTGTTGTATGGTAGACACCCCAGAGGGCTGTTGGACATTGCCAAAGAGACGTGGGAAGGACAGCCCACTCCTTATAGGAGCGTTATTGAACATGTAACACAAATGCAGGATAGAATTGCAGCCGTGGTACCTGTTGTCAGAGAGCACATGGAACAGGCCCAAAGTGCTCAACAGAGGGTCTATAACCGGAGTGCCAAGATACGGGAATTTGCTCCTGGAGATAGAGTTCTTGTTTTGGTACCCACTGTGGAAAGCAAATTCCTAGCTAAATGGCAGGGTCCATTTGAGATTACGGAAAAAGTGAATGAGGTTAATTACAAAGTATACCAGCCAGGAAAGAGAAAACCCGAACAGATTTACCATGTTAACTTAATCAAACCCTGGAAAGATAGGTTGTCTCTGTAAGCGGAGCCTTGCCCTTCGGTGTCTTCACCCCGGTTGCTTCCCGCAGTGAAGGTGTCAGAGACATTATCAGCTGATCAGAACAATCAGGTTAAAGAATTTCTCATCCAAAATAGGGAGATATTTTCAGAGCTGCCTGGCCGAACGACCATAATAAAACATGACATTGTCACAGAACCAGGGGTCAGGGTTCATTTAAAGCCATATAGGATTCCTGAAGCTCAGCGAGAAGCTATTTCTAAAGAAGTTAAAACCATGTTAGAACTTGGAGTCATAGAGGAGTCTAACAGTGAGTGGTCCAGTCCCATAGTGCTCATCCCGAAGCCCGACGGTAGCATACGCTTCTGTAATGACTTTCGTAAGTTAAATGAGGTGTCCAAGTTTGACGCATACCCCATGCCCCGTGTGGATGAGCTTGTAGAAAGGCTGGGAACAGCCAGGTTTCTCACCACGTTGGACCTGACCAAAGGTTACTGGCAAATACCTTTATCTGATAGCGCCAAAGAAAAAACAGCCTTTTCGGTTCCGGAGGGGCTGTACCAGTATAAGATGTTACCCTTTGGGTTGCATGGGGCTCCAGCAACCTTTCAACGGGCGATGGATAAAATTTTGAGGCCCCATAGAAAATATGCAGCTGCCTATTTGGATGATGTGGTAATTCACAGTACAGACTGGGGGTCCCATTTGGTTAAAGTACAAGCAGTACTGGACTCAATCAGAGAGGCAGGGTTAACTGCTAACCCAAAGAAGTGCTGCCTCGCAATGGAGGAGGTCAAATACTTGGGCTTCACCATAGGCAGAGGTCTGATTAGGCCCCAATTGAATAAAATTGATGCTATTCAAAACTGGCCTCATCCAGTGAATAAAAAACAGGTAAGGGCTTTTTTGGGAATTACTGGGTACTATAGACGGTTTATTCCCAATTTTGCGACCACAGCGGTGCCGTTGTCAGACCTTACCAAAGGGAAGCAGTCAAATATGGTGAAATGGAACCATGATGCAGAAAAAGCGTTCCAAGCGTTAAAAGTGGCTTTGTGTTCACAACCGGTGTTGATAACACCAGATTTTTCAAAAGAATTTGTGGTACAGACAGATGCCTCAGAGGTAGGGATAGGTGCGGTGCTGTCCCAAACCAGAGATGGGGATGAACACCCTATCATTTTATTTGAGTAGGAAACTCAATGAGCATGAAAAAAGGTATGCCATTGTGGAAAAGGAGGCTTTGGCCATTAAGTGGGCACTAGATACCTTGAGATATTACCTCTTGGGTAGACAATTCAGACTAGTGACGGATCATGCCCCTTTAAAATGGATGTATGTAAATAGAGGCAAGAATGCTCGGGTAACTAGATGGTTTCTAGCGTTGCAGGATTTTAAGTTTACTGTTGAACATAGACCGGGTACACAATTGGCCAACGCAGATGCATTGTCCCACATCTTCTGTCTGGGGGCTACAAGTGTTCCGGCCCCTAGGTCGAAACAGGGGAGAGGGATATGTGACAAGAACACTGGGATAGTGTTTGAGGGCAGGTATGTTTGTCCCAGGTTCTTGTCTTACATGTATTAGAAAAAATGAAAACTTCTGGGAATATGTTTTGTTTTGTTTTGTTAGAACCTTTTCAGTTTGTTGGAAAAGCTGGGTAAGGACCCTGAAAGAGAGATGGGACAAGTTCCAGATATTGGGCCCAGTTCGGGTCTTTGGCCTCACAGAAGGCTAATCAGGCTTTCAGCTGTGTAAGAGTGTTATAGAGCTGCTGGCCTGATTAGGGTGTGCAGACTGCCTGGGAAGACTGCAGGATCTCTGTGTGAGAGACACGCTTCCTGATACCAGTGAGCTATACAGGGTACTGGAGAACTCTGTGTTTTTGTTTAGTGATAGTTAGGAACATCTTGTGTTTAGTTAGTGCCGGACAGGCAAGGTATTTTCTTTTGCTGTTTGTTTTATTTTTTGTCTAATAAACAACTGGCTGGGGCCAGTTGTACCGGAAACTGGACTTGTGTGGTTCCTCAGCTGCTGCAGGCTGCCATTTATCCCAGGAAACGGCACCTTGTACCCTTACAGCGTTACAATATGTATATGCTGTTCTACGGGAGAGACGTAATAACGTCTCTCTCATAGAACGAGGAGAGGAGAGGAGAGTAGAAGAGCGGCGCCGGCGGAGGAGGTCTGCAGCGGTCTGGATCAGGAACGGGGATAGTAAGTATACTTTTTTTTATTTTTTATTTTTCTTTCAGCGGCGCTACAGGGGGCACAAATGGGGGCGTAACTGACCACGCCCCCATTTGAAGCCACGCCCCTATACTTTGCCCGGGGCGCCACAAGGGCAAGAATCGGCCCTGATCAGCGCTGTGCATTTACAGGACATTTACATGTCTTTGGACAGTGTTAGTTAAGTGCATATTGTTACGGATATTTAGTACAAGTATCCTGTGATATCCAGTCTTTACTGTGCATTGATATATCTATATATCTATATACCTAAATACCTTTACTTGAGTAGTACTAAAGTATTGCTAGTCCAGTGCAGATTTATGGTTATTTGTAATAGTTTCTGCATTGTACAAGTGACTGTATGTGTGCCAATAGCTGCTTTGTGATTTGCATTCCGTGTATATCACATATACTCCTATCCCTATATTCTGTATCCTGAGGGAGGCTAAGTTCATCAGGGTTTTCATATAATATAGTGTTTATCACAGGATATACTCTTTTGATATTTTCTCTGTGTATTACAGTCACCATATAACTCTTAAATCCTCCGTGTGTGCTCTGCCTGTAGTCACACCATCTGGGGGGATTTTGTTAGGTACTTTGTCTGCTTATATTGTACTGTGCCACCCTAAGGTAAAGCTTTCATATAATGTCAGCTCATCAGGGTGAGGGTACTGTGGCTGACCCTGCGTTCTGCAGTGCTCATGTCATGGATGTCTTGGAGGAAAATATTGCAGCTGAGGGTTCAGGTGCTGGGGGCTTTGTACCCCTCAGTCGGTCTACTACAACGGGGGCAACTACTGACCCACCGTGGGCTATGTTTTCTAATTTACTGACTATGCTGGTAACCAGATTTGCACCCCCTATGGGACCTCCTGTGCCATTAACCGCCACATATTGTCCCTGCTGTTAATCCGCCATGGGCAGATACTCTGTCCTCTCAGTTACAGCAATTGAATGAGTCTTTGGCCAAGCAAAATCCTAACCCTCGCCCGCCTAAGACAAAGATGTCATCTAAGCGGGCCAATCCTTATAGTCCACTCATGTTATTGACACTTCATCTGATGAAGATGGCGCATATACTGATCCCTCAGACGCTGATGCAGTTGCTTCTGATAAGGAATCCCTGACCCAAGTGAATGTTCCTGACCTCTTAGAGGCTATTAGGCTGATTCTTCAAATTGATGATGACTAAGAACCACCGTCTCCCTCTAAGAAACCAGGTATGTTTAAGCGTCAGAAGGTTACTAAGTTAGTTTTACCACATTCTGACCACTAAGTTGACATACGTCAGGAATCCTGGGAATATCCAGGCAAGAAATTCTCTGTCTAAGAAGATGCTAGTTCGTTATCCCCTCGCTGCAGAGTTAAGCAAAAATTGGGAAACACTACCACAAGCTGGACTCACAGGTCGCACGTCTGGTGGTATCATCTGCTCTGCCTGTCACTACCATCACCTCTCTAAAGGAACCGACGGATAAGCGTGTGGAGGGTTGCCTGAAGTCCATTTACACTCTGGCTGGAGCTGTGCATAGGCCTACTACTGCAGCCTCTTGGGCTGCTAAAGCTATTGAGACCTGGGTTCAGGAAGTTTAAGCGGAACTACAGTCTAATTTTTCTGATAATGCTGAACAGTGTCTTTCTTACATTGTTACAGCCTCTCATTATATTCAGGAGGCGGCATCTGATGCAGGTATCCTGGCGGCCAAAGCATCTACCACGTCTATTCTGGCTTGCCAGATCCTCTGGTTGCAGACCTGGTCTGTAGATCTGGACTCGAAAAAGACCTTGGAGGTTATCCCTTTTAAGAGAAACATTCTTTTTGGGGAAGATCTCAACAAGATTGTCGATGACTTAGCGCCGTGATGGCTAACCTATGACACGCGTGTCACTCGTGACACGCCGAGGCACTTTGACTGACACGCCTGTTGGTGCTGCCCTTTGGTTACATGTGCCGCTCTGCTCCAATCCCTGCTTGTTGCGTCATGTGCCGCTCTGCTCCAATCCCTGCTTGTTGCGTGGAGGCGTGGTGTCACCGCTGGTGCGAGCGTTCTGCAGAGAACTGGTCAGAAGAACGCTACAGGAGGAAAGGAGATCGGCGAGGTTCACAGCCCTGTAGACAGCCAAGTAAGGTGGCCTTCCGATCCCCACATCCTGCACCTGCAGGCCTGAGACCCGGGAGATGAGTTTCACAGCCCTGTGTGATCAGCCCAGCCCAGTCCGTCATAAGCAGTGCAGGAGGACTTGTGATAAGCAGCATTGTGTGGCTCTCCTGTAAGTGCAATCATTACGTAGTGTAGTGCTTTAAATTATTTTGTACCAGGAGTCTGTCCAACAACACCGTTACAGAGGTAATAAAGCATTTAATTTAATAGGTTTTTAATTACCTCTGTAACAGTGTTGTTGGACTGACTCCTGGTACAAAATAATATAAGTTAATTTCTGAATTTACCTTATAATGCCATGATTTTTATTTATGTATTTTTGCAGCCCTGAGATGGATAATCCAAAACATAAAAAAGCAAGATTGAATGATAAAGGGAGTGGCAGTAGCAGACCCTTTCAAGACACATGGACAGAGATGTATGGCATTATAGACAGGAAAAACAGATCATTGTGCATACTATGTAATGAGACAGTAGTAAGCAGTGGCGTAAGTTCGTCACAGTCGCCCGGAGGCAAGATAAATATTGGTGCCCCCCTATTTCCTATAGTTGTGTGTGTGTGTGTGTGTGTGTGTGTGTGTGTGTGTGTGTGTGTGTGTGTGTGTGTGTGTGTAGTGTTCTGAAAAAAATTATATACTGTATTTATTCATTTAATTGTCTTTTATTTTAAATCACACATTTCTTAGCAGTCATACCCAGGATTAGAACCCATGACATGTTACACTAACAGCAGACACTTTACTGATGGAGTTATTTGCTCCTGTAGAGGAAGCATGAGAATTCTAACTATATGAACTTACGTGTAATTGTCAAAGAAGTATCTTTATATAGTTAAAATTCTCATATTTCCTATACAGGAGCAAACAGCTTCATCAGTATGGTGTCTGCTTCCAGTGTAATAGGTTGTGGTTTCTAATCCTGGGTATGACACTTGTAAAATGTGTATATTCACTCAGTATAATAAAGAGGGTGTGATTTGTAAGGTGCAGGGACTAGTGAGATAGTCGGCCACTGAAAAGACAGCGGCAGCTATCAATTAACTTAATTCAATAGTGTCACAGAATGAGAGGAGAGGTGCCCCCCTTCAGAGCAGGAGCCCGGTGGCAGATGACTCCGTTGCCTCCCAGAGTTCTGCCTCTGGTAGTAAGCAGAACGTGGAACATAAATAGACATTTTGAAACTAATCATCGCCAGCTCTTAGAAAAAAGTCTGGATGAAAGGAGGGAATACATTTCTAGGCAGTTATACCTCTATAAGAGCCAATCAAAATCCCTCCTTAAATTTGTAAAAGGCTCTACACATTTAACATCAGCAAGTTTATGCATTGCTCACTCCATAGCTCAGCATGGAAAGCCCTCAGTGATGGAGAATTTATTAAAGACACTCTTCTAAGATGTGCACCAGTTTTATTTCACGATATGCAAAATAAACATGCTATTATTAAGCGAATTTCTGAGTTACCAATCAGTAGAAATGTCATCAAAGACAGAATAATGAGATTGGACACAAACATACAGCATCAGTTAAAAGGAGACTTAGATAATTGTAAATATTTTTCGATTTCTCTTGATGAAACTACTGATGTCACATCAAATGCTCGGTTGGACATTATTGCTAGATATTCAGATGGCCTCACAATGAGAGAAGAGTTGATTATGTTAGAATCAGTGCCAACAAGTACATCAGGGAAGGAAATATGTAAGGTTGTTATACAAACATTCCGTGACCTAAACATTGATATGTGTAAAGTCGTGTCAGTGACGACAGATGGGGCACCTAATATGGTGGGAAAAAGTGTAGGATTTGTGAAGTTGTTTATGGAAGCTATTGGACATCCACTTGTTCCTTTTCATTGTATTATCCATCAGGAGGTGTTGTGTGCCAAGGCAGGATTCACAGAATTAAATGATTTAATGTCAGTTGTAACAAAAATAGTGAATTTCATAGCTGCACGACCCCTTCACAAACGAGAATTTTCTGCACTTTTACAGGAAGTTGATTCAACCTACAGTGGACTGCTGATGTTCAATAATGTGAGGTGGCTAAGCCGAGGAAAAGTACTTGAGCGATTTGTGGAATGCTTTTCAGAAATTAAGCTTTTTCTTGAGAATAAGGATCTTGCAAAATTTCCTCGGCTCAATGATCATAAGTGGGTCAACGCATTGATGTTTTTCACAGATATCTCTATTCATATGAATGAGCTAAACTTAAAATTACAAGGTTCTGGCAAAAGTATTGACGTTATGTTTGGATACATAAAAGCCTTTCAAAGGAAACTTAAAATCTTTAAGCGAGATATAGAAAGTAAAACGTATAAGTATTTTCCACAAGTAAAAAAGTATTTTGAGAATGCCAGCACAACTGTACAAAATTAACTAGAGCCCATGCACATGAAGAACCATGATATTGTGAACTCTTTACTTGACCAGTTCAGTGAAAGATTTAATCAATTTAGGAGCCTTGAACAGACCATTAAAATAATGAAGTATCCAGATGTAGTAGTCTACAGTACTTTAGAATTAAATAGTTTCAAATGGATGGAAATTGATGATTTGGAGATGCAACTTGCTGAATTTCAAGACAGCATCTGGAGTCAAGTGTTTGTCGATTTGAGGGCCAAACTTGAGAATCTGGAAAGAAATCGTTTGGAGAATGAAGAGTGCCACTACGAACAGGAAATTTGGAGTGCTTGGAACAGATAACCAGACACTTTTAGCGCCCTGAAAAAACTAGGAATGGCTTTACTCACAATTTTTCCCTCAACATACTTTTGTGAGACCTTATTCTCAGCATTAAATAATATTAAAACAAATAAAAGAAACAGACTGACAGATGAAGTTAGTAGCGCTTGCTTGGCCCTGAAGTGCACAAAATACAACCCTGCAATTGAAGATTTAGCAAATGCAATTCAGCAACAGAAAAGTCACTAAGCCTGGTAAATCATTATTTGTTTTTTGCTTTTTGAACTAATAAATATAATAAATATATTAAATATATAACTCTTTCTTTATTATGGCTGCAAATATCACCAAATTATTGATATTTCTTGAAGTGACACGCGACCCGAGGAAGGCTACACTTTTTTCCGATTTTCGACACACCAAGCTGAAAAGGTTAGCAATCACTGACTTAGCGTCTGCTAAGACTGCATGTCTACCTAGTACTACTCCTTCGGCCCCGAAGGCTAAGTGTACTTCCTTTCGTTCCTTTCGACCTCCAGGTAAAGCAAAGGATCAGGCGTACCCAAAACAGGCTCGCACTTCCAAATCCACTAAGCCCAAACCTAAACGTGCCTGGGCTGCCTGTCAGCCTGCTTCCAAAACAGACAAGCCTGCTGCATGATGGGGCGGGCCTCCCCCTGGGCGATCCCAGGGTGGGAGGCCGACTTCTACGGTTTGCTCAGGTATGGTCACAGACCACTTCGGATGCCTGGGTAAAGGAAGTCGTCACTCACGGATACGCCATCTCTTTCAAGACACATCCCCCTCGCCAGTTTTGCTCAACAAATGTCCCTTCTGATCCGGTAAAAGCAAAAACTCTCCATCTAGTGGTACAATCCCTCCTGGACACGGGAGTGGTAGTGCCGGTGCCTCTGGCTCAGAGAGGCAGGGGGTACTATTCAACGCTGTTCCTAGTTCCAAAACCGAATGGTTCTTCCCAGCCCATTCTCAACCTCAAGTCTTTGAACAAATTTGTGAAAGTCTCAAAATTCTGTATGGAAACTCTTCGCTCTATTGTTCTGGCCTTGGAGCCCAAGGACTATATGGTATCCCTGGACATACAGGATGCTTACCTGCATATACTTATTGCAGTGTCGCATCAACAATACCTGCAGTTTGCTATTGGCAACCTACACTTTCAGTTCCAGGTCTTGCCTTTTGGTCTGACCTCGGCTCCTCCAAGGTCATGGCGGTCATGACGGCCCTACTCCGCCGTCAAGGAATCAGGATCCTGCCGTATCTCAATGACTTGTTGATCCTGGCGAACTCTCCAGAAGTCATCTTTCGTCATCTGGAGCTGATGGTCCAATTCCTGCAAGCCCACGGGTGGCTCATCAACTGGAAGAAGTCTTCCCTGGTTCCTGCTCAGAGCATGGTGCACCTGGGAGCACTATTGGACACCCATAAACAGCGGTTGTTTTAGTCTCCGGAGAAGGTCTTGAAGCTTCAGGACAAGATAAGATGCATGCTCTCTCGTCCACGTGTGTCAATACACTCGGCATGGCAAGTACTAGGCCTCATGGTGTTGGCTTTCAACATGGTGGAGTACGCTCAATGTCATTCCCGCCCTCTGCAGAGGTTAAATTCTCTCCGAATGGGACGGCCTGCCTCACTGGATCAGGTCTCACATGGTATTCTTAACTCCGGAGGTCCGTCTGTCACTGACCTGGTGGCTGCAGGACCAACAACTGAGCAGGAGTCGTCCATTCTGGATCTCCAACTGGGTCCTTCTGACAACGGATGCCAGTCTGCGGGGTTGGGGCACGTTGTTGGAGCAACACTCTCTTCAGGGTCGGTGGACCAGGGAGGAATCCCTCCTCCAGATAAACATTCTGGAATTGCGGGCAGTGTTCAATGCATTGACATTAGCCCTGCCTCTAGTACAGAACAGGCCTGTTCAGGTACAGTCGGACAATGCCACCACGGTGGCGTACATAAATCATCAAGGTGGCACTCGAAGCCGCGAAGCACTGATGGAAGTGTCAAAGATTCTTTGTTGGGCGGAACACCATCTGCCAGCCATATCGGCAGTGTTCATTCCGGGGGTCCTAAACTGGGAAGCGGACTTCTTCAGTCGTCAGGACATGCACGCTGGAGAGTGGAGCCTTCATTTGGAGGTCTTTCAACTCCTTGTGGACAAGTGGGGTCAACCAGATATAGACCTGATGGCGTCTCGACACAATCACAAAGTTCCGGTCTTCGGAACAAGGACAAGGGATCCTCAAGCAGCGTTCGTGGACACTCTGGCACATCCATGGAACTTTCGGTTGCCGTACGTGTTCCCTCCAGTGTCAGTTCTGCCCAGGGTGATAAGGAAATTCAAGCAAGAAGAAAGAATATTACTTCTAGTCGCTTCGGCGTGGCCCAGACGGCATTGGTTCTCAGACCTGCAGGGTCTATCAATAGAGCATCCTCTTCTGCTTCCGCAGCGCCCAGATCTCCTCATTCAGGGCCCTTGTGTCTACCAGGATTTGGCCCAGCTGGCTTTGACAGCGTGGCTCTTGAAGCTTCCGTACTGAGGGCCAAAGATTTCTCTGAGGCGGTCATTCAAACTATGTTGAAGGCCCGTAAACTGGCTTCTGCTCGGATTTATCATAGGGTCTGGAATTCTTACTTCGCCTGGTGTGCGACTCACAATTATGATGCATGCAAGTTCAGTACTGTCAAACTTTTGGTTTTCCTGCAACAGGGCCTGGACTTAGGCCTTCGTCTAGCCTCCCTCAAGGTTCATATTTCTGCCTTGTTAGTGTGGTTTCAGAGAAAAATTGCGTCTTTGCCTGACGTTCATACTTTCACTCAGGGTGTTTTACGGATTCAACCTCCTTATGTCCCGCCTGTGGCTCCCTGGGATTTGTCGGTTGTTCTGGACGCCTTACAAGAGTTTCCGTTTGAACCTCTTGAGTCTGTGGACCTTAAGTGGCTTACTCTTAAGGTCTTGTTTCTGCTGACTATTGCCTCTGCTAGACTGATTTCAGACTTGGGTGCCTTGTGTTGTCGGTCACCCTTTCTGATTTTTCACTGTGACCATGCGGTTCTTAGAACCCGCCCTGGTTATCTGCCTAAGGTGGTGTCATCTTTCCACCTTAACCAAGAGATTGTGTTTCCGGCTTTTACCTCTCAGGTTTATCCTCCAAAAAGAGCGGTCTTTGGCTGTGGTACAGGCTCTCTGTGTTTATGTGAAGAGGACAGCTTCTCTTCGGAGATCTGATTCCCTTTTTGTCCTTTTTGGTTTTCACAGATGTGGCTGGCATGCTAACAAGCAGACCTTGGCCAGATGGTTTAGAATGGTGATTGCACATGCTTATGTACGGGCTCATGCTACCATTAATAAAGCCCATTCTACTTGGTCTGTTGGACCTTCTTGGGCGGCCTGCCGTGGTGCGACCCTTGAACAATTGTGCAAGGTGGCTATGTGGTCCTCAGTGAACACGTTCGTAAGGTTCTATGCCTTCGATACTTCCGCCTCCCAGGATGCCTCCTTTGGACATATATATTGGTAGATGCTCAATTAGCTTAGTGATATCATTCAGGTGCTCGAAAGGGAGGGGTATTTCTGAGCAAGAAAAAAAAGCATTTGGTTTCCCCCAGCACCCTGAATGATAACAGTAACTAGATGTAAATCCCACATAATAATAGAATTCAGAGATCTTCGTTACACATATTTATATATATATATATATATATATATATATATATATATATATATATGTATATACACATATTTACACACACATATATATATATATATATATATATATATATAGATTCCTGCATTAGGAGGAAGTGCAGGCCCTGACATGCCACATGGAGCATTATGGGGTTGCTCCAAGTTAGGTAGCTCTTAGCTTAGACATATTGTAGTAAGGAGCCATTATAATGTGGCTCCTTGCTGGTTAATATTAGACCCAGATTGGGGTAATGGAAGTGTGAGGTGTGGTGCCTCTGGACTAGCTGAGCTGGATGGCTTTAGTGTGGCATACCTTTATATTCTATTAACACTTTTTCACTTATTAATTTTTTAACACTATTTCTCTATTTTAAGTACATTTCATGTTTGTATCACCCTCTCTATAGCTTCGGCTTCCTAAATACTAATTTATTAACACTATAGTTTTTTCACTGGTATGCTACGCTGGGCTTTCTGGCTTATGCTGCTGTTATCATTCAGGGTGCTGGGGGAAACCAAATGCCTCCTTTGGACGCCGGGTTCTTGTGCCTGCTACAGTGCGTCCCCTCCTATGAGGAATTGCGTTAGGACATCCCCGATGTTATCCCTGTGGAACCCCAGTGTACCCCGCTGCAGAAAAGGAGATTTGTGGTAAGACCTTACCTTTGTTAAATCTCTTTCTGCGAGGTACACTGGGTTACACTAGTCGTCTCTTTTACCTGCTACTGCATTGGACTGGTTAACAAAACTGAGCTCCTGTGCATGGAAGCAGGGTTATAGAGGAGGCGCTAAGCATCCTGGGAACAGTCAAACCTTTTAGCCTGTTGGTGCCTCAGATCAAGATCCATAGTTACACCCTGATGTTATCCCTGTGGAACCGTGTCTATCGCACAGAAAGAGATTTAACGAAGTTAAGTTCTTACCATAAATCTCTTTTTTTCCTCCTTCTAGTAATGACCCTTACACATTATGCCACACACCGTCATGCCTATTACACATTATCCCACACACCTTAATAATGCCTATTCTATGTTATGCCACACACCATAATGTACATTATAACTTATACCACACACCATAATGCCCATTACACATTACGCCACACACCGTAATGGCTATTAATCGTCACCCCACACACCGTAATGCCCATTACCCGTTACACCACACACCGTTATGCCCATTACATATTGTGCTACACATAATGTCGTACACTGTAATGCCCACTACACATTAAGTCACATACAGTTATGCCCCTTGACACCATTTTGTCCCAAACATATTAATGTCCTATACAAATTATGCCCCACAGTAAGGCTAATTATTTTTAAATTACCTGCTCACTGCCAGGAGTCTCATGCTCGTTGCCAAGGGTTTCATGCTCGTTTCCAGGGGTCCCATGCTCTCTGCCTGGAGTCTCATACTCGTTGCCAAGGGTTTCATGCTCATTTCCAGAGGTTTCATGCTCATTGCCCGCCTGCAGCAGGTGCCGTGGGCTGCGTGGGTGCCCGCTGCAGCCTATACCATTGAAGGAAACACTCAGATGCTAGCGGCCCTACTTGACCTCTAGCGTCTATCTCCCTTCTCTCCTCCAGACGCTAGAGGCCAAGTGTGACCTCTAGCGTCTGAGTGTTTCTCACAATGGTATCGGCTTTAGCGGGCGCCCACACAGCACACAGTGCCTGCTGCAGCCAGGGTGCAGAGTGCGGGTAGAAGGTGCCTGCGGGGGAGGGGGGAGACTGCAGCTGCGCCCTGAGGCAGCAGTGCCACGGGTGGCCGCCTGGCCTGCCAGCCCCTAGAACCGCTTCTGTGCCCAGACCATTACATAACAACAATACCCAGCTTACTATACAGCAGTAATGCTGGGGTTAGCATTTCTGTCATTATGGAATTAAAACTGGTACATTATAGAACAAGTCTCATGAGTAAGAACCAGTGACTCAAGAGAGACCACTGGTTCCTAGCTAATTTGTATCTGTATATCAAGCTACTGGGTGGAAAACTTGCATCTAACTGTAAATCAGCCAGTAGTCATCTACAAGTCAGTGCTGCACAATATGGACCTCGTGTAGACGAATAGATTTTCTTTCAAAAAGAACATGAAAAATACGCCCAGAAAAAAATAGTTAATTTATGTGGCAAGTCAGTATGCTAACCATGTGCAATGGTCTCACACATCAGACACAGTGGCCAGTATTTACTAAAAATCCGAGTTTTGCCGATTTGTGTTTTTTTTTCTAAGTCCCAATCCGGGAATTCACTAAGCAGAAAACTCAGCAGTGTCTGGTCTATTTGTAATGGTTTGATTGGCAAAGTTCAGAAATACGAATGAATAGACCATCGGTCAAACGCGGCTGTTATTTCATAATTTAGGGCATTCACTATTCATTTGTATTTGGGTGTTAGTCTCTGAGTGCTCAAGTGCGGGTCTGTTTTTTTCCGATTCGTTAAAAAAAGCAGCAAAAAAATAGACCTGCTTTTTCCAGTCGAGTTTGGATAACCATGCACGGATCAGTGAGATCTGTGCATGGTTATCTATGGGAAAGGGTCTGTTTAATGTAAAAACAGAAAAAAAAAATTGCGTGGGGTCCCCCCCTCCTAAGCATAACCAGCCTCGGGCTCTTTGAGCCGGTCCTGGTTGAAAAAATATGGGGGGAAAAAATGTCAGGGGTTCCTCCATATTTCATCAACCAGCACCGGGCTCTGCGCCTGGTCCTGGTTCCAAAAATACGGGGGACAAAGCGTAGGGGTCCCCCGTATTTCTCTGACGTCCTAGTGGATGCTGGGAACTCCGTAAGGACCATGGGGAATAGACGGGCTCCGCAGGAGACTGGGCACTCTAAGAAAGAATTAGGACTACTGGTGTGCACTGGCTCCTCCCTCTATGCCCCTCCTCCAGACCTCAGTTAGAATCTGTGCCCGGCTCGAGCTGGTTGCACACTAGGGGCTCTCGTGAGCTCTTAGTAAAGAAAGTATTTATTAGGTTTTTTATTTTCAGTGAGATCTGCTGGCAACAGACTCACTGCTACGAGGGACTTAGGGGAGAGAGCGAACCTACCTGCTTGCAGCTAGCTTGGGCTTCTAGGCTACTGGACACCATTAGCTCCAGAGGGATCGAACACAGGCCCAGCCTCGGTCGTCTGGTCCCGGAGCCGCGCCGCCGTCCCCCTTGCAGAGCCAGAAGCAAGAAGAATGTCTTGGAAATCGGCGGCTGAAGACTCCGGTCTTCATTAAGGTAGCGCACAGCACTGCAGCTGTGCGCCATTGCTCCCCATGCACACCACATACTCCGGTCACTGATGGGTGCAGGGCGCTGGGGGGGGGGCGCCCTGGGCTGCAATTAGATTACCTTAAAAATGGCAAAAAACACATAATATAGTCTAATAAACTATATATGTGTAAAAATCCCCTACCATTATATTAATATAAAGAGCGGGAGAAGCCCGCCAAAAAAGGGGCGGGGCTATCTCCCTCAGCACACTGGCGCCATTTCCTCTTCACAGCTCCGCTGGAAGGACGCTCCCCAGGCTCTCCCCTGCAGTTTCCAGGCTCAATAGGGTAAAAAAGAGGGGGGGCACTAAATTTAGGCGCAATACTGTGTATTATAGCTGCTATAGGGAAAATCACTTTGTGTAGTGTAAATCCCTGTTTATATAGCGCTGTGGTGTGTGCTGGCATACTCTCTGTCTCCCCAAAGGACTTTGTGGGGTCCTGTCCTCAGTCAGAGCATTCCCTGTGTGTGTGCGGTGTGTCGGTACGGCTGTGTCGACATGTTTGATGAGGCTTATGTGGAGGCGGAGTAGGTGCCGATAAATGTGATGTCACCCCCTGCGGGGTCGACACCAGAGTGGATGGATATGTGGAAGGTATTAACCGACAGTGTCAACTCCTTACATAAAAGGCTGGATGACGTAACAGCCGTGGGACAGCCGGCTTCTCAGCCCGTGCCTGCCCAGGCGTCTCAAAGGCCATCAGGGGCTCAAAAACGCCCGCTACCTCAGATGGCAGACACAGATGTCGACACGGAGTCTGACTCCAGTGTCGACGACGACGAGACTAATGTACATTCCACTAGGGCTATCCGTTGCATGATTACGGCAATGAAAAATGTGTTGCACATTTCTGACATTAACCCAAGTACCACTAAAAAGGGTATTATGTTTGGGGAGAAAAAGCAACCAGTGGTTTTTCCACCTTCAGATGAGTTAAATGAAGTGTGTGAAGAAGCGTGGGCTTCCCCTGATAAAAAAACGAGTGATTTCTAAAAAGTTACTAATGGCGTACCCTTTCCCGCCAGAGGACAGGGTACGTTGGGAGACATCCCCGAGGGTGGATAAAGCGCTCACACGCTTGTCAAAAAAGGTGGCACTACCGTCTCAGGATACGGCCGCCTTAAAGGAGCCTGCGGATAGAAAGCAGGAGGCTATCCTGAAGTCTGTGTATACACACTCAGGTACTATACTGAGACCTGCTATTGCTTCAGCATGGATGTGCAGTGCTGCAGCAGCGTGGTCTGATTCCCTATCTGATAATATTGATTCCCTTGACAGGGACACTATATTGCTAACCATAGAGCATATTAAAGACGTAGTCTTATACATGAGAGATGCACAGAGGGATATTTGCCGGCTGGCATCTAGAATAAATGCAATGTCCATTTCTGCCAGGAGAGTATTATGGACTCGGCAGTGGACAGGTGATGCGGATTCTAAAAGGCACATGGAGGTTTTGCCTTACAAGGGTGAGGAATTGTTTGGGGATGGTCTCTCGGACCTCGTTTCCACAGCGACAGCTGGGAAGTCGACATTTTTACCCCAGGTTCCCTCACAGCCAAAGAAAGCACCGTATTATCAGGTACAGTCCTTTCGGCCCCAGAAAGGCAAGCGGGTTAAAGGAGCGTCCTTTCTGCCCAGAGGCCGGGGTAGAGGGAAAAAGCTGCACCATGCAGCCAGTTCCCAAGAACAGAAATCCTCCCCTGCTTCCACTAAATCCACCGCATGACGCTGTGGGGGCCCGTCTCCGGAACTTCAGCAACCGGTGGGTTCGCTCACAGGTGGATCCCTGGGTTCTACAAGTGGTATCTCAGGGATACAAGCTGGAATTCGAGACATCTCCCCCTCGCCGTTACCTCAAATCAGCCTTGCCAGCTACTCCCCCGGACAGGGAGGTAGTGCTGGCGGCAATTCACAAGCTGTTCCTCCAGCAGGTGATAATAAAAGTTCCCCTCCTTCAACAGGGACTATTCCACAATGTTTGTGGTACCGAAACCAGACGGTTCGGTGAGACCCATTCTAAATTTAAAATCCTTGAACACTTATATAAGAAGGTTCAAGTTCAAAATGGAATCGCTCAGGGCGGTTATTGCAAGCCTGGAAGAAGGGGATTACATGGCATCACTGGACATCAAGGATGCATACCTGCACGTCCCCATTTACCCACCTCACCAGGTGTACCTCCGTTTTGTGGTACAAGACTGCCATTACCAATTCCAGACGTTGCCGTTTGGTCTGTCAACGGCACCGAGGGTATTTACCAAGGTAATGGCCGAAATGATGATACTCCTTCGAAAGAAGGGAGTTATAATTATCCCATACTTGGACGATCTCCTTATAAAGGCGAGGTCCAGGGAGCAGTTGTTGGTCGGAGTAGCACTATCTCAGGAGGTGCTACAACAGCACGGCTGGATTCTGAATATTCCAAAGTCGCAGCTGGTTCCTACGACACGTCTGCTGTTCCTGGGTATGATTCTGGACACAGAACAAAAGAAGGTGTTTCTCCCGGAGGAGAAGGCCAAGGAGTTGTCATCTCTGGTCAGAGACCTCCTGAAACCAAAACAGGTGTCGGTGCATCACTGCACGCGAGTCCTGGGAAAGATGGTAGCTTCTTACGAAGCAATTCCATTCGGCAGGTTCCATGCAAGGATCTTTCAGTGGGATCTGTTAGACAAGTGGTCCGGATCGCATCTTCAGATGCATCGGCTGATCACACAGTCCCCGAGGGCCAGGGTGTCTCTGCTGTGGTGGCTGCAGAGTGCTCATCTTCTAGAGGGCCGCAGATTCGGCATACAGGACTGGGTCCTGGTGACCACGGATGCAAGCCTCCGAGGTTGGGGGGCAGTCACGCAGGGTAGAGAAACTTCCAAGGACAATGGTCGAGTCAGAAGGCTTCCCTACACATAAATATTCTGGAACTAAGGGCCATTTACAATGCCCTAAGTCAGGCAAGACCCCTGCTTCAAAACCAGCCGGTGCTGATTCAGTCAGACAACATCACGGCGGTCGCCCATGTAAACCGACAGGGCGGCACAAGAAGCAGGATGGCGATGGCAGAAGCCACAAGGATTCTCCGATGGGCGGAAAATCACGTGATAGCACTGTCAGCAGTGTTCATTCCGGGAGTGGACAACTGGGAAGCAGACTTCCTCAGCAGGCACGACCTCCACCTGGGAGAGTGGGGACTTCATCCAAAAGTCTTCCAACTGATTGTAAACCGTTGGGAAAGGCCACAGGTGGACATGATGGCATCCCGCTTAAACAAAAAGCTAAAAAATATTACGCCAGGTCAAGGGACCCTCAGGCGATAGCTGTGGACGCACTAGTGACACCGTGGGTGTACCAGTCGGTTTATGTGTTCCCTCCTCTTCCTCTCATACCAAAGGTGCTGAGGATAATAAGAAAGAGAGGAGTAAGAACAATACTCATCGTTCCGGATTGGCCAAGAAGGACTTGGTACCCGGAACTACAAGAAATGATCTCAGAGGACCCTTGGCCTCTGCCTTTCAGACTGGACCTGCTGCAGCAGGGGCCCTGTCTGTTCCAAGACTTACCGCGGCTGCGTTTGACGGCATGGCGGTTGAACGCCGGATCCTGATGGAAAAGGGCATTCCGGTTGAAGTCATTCCTACGCTGATAAAAGCTAGGAAAGATGTGACAGCAAAGCATTATCACCGCATATGGCGAAAATATGTTGCTTGGTGTGAGGCTATGAAGGCCCCCATGAAAGAATTTCAGCTGGGTCGATTTCTGCACTTCCTATAGTCAGGAGTGACTATGGGCCTAAAATTGGGATCCATTAAAGTCCAGATTTCAGCCCTGTCTATTTTCTTTCAAAAAGAACTGGCTTCACTGCCTGAAGTTCAGACGTTTGTTAAAGGAGTGCTGCATATTCAGCCCCCTTTTGTGCCCCCAGTGGCACCTTGGGATCTCAACGTTGTGTTGGATTTCCTAACATCACATTGGTTTGAGCCACTTCAGACCGTGGAATTAAAATATCTCACGTGGAAAGTGGTCATGCTTTTGGCTTTGGCTAGGCGGGTGTCAGAATTGGCGGCTTTGTCCTGTAAAAGCCCCTATCTGATCTTCCATATGGATAGAGCAGAATTGAGGACTCGTCCCCAATTCCTCCCTAAGGTGGTATCAGCGTTTCATTTGAACCAACCTATTGTGGTGCCTGCGGCTACTAGGGACTTGGAGGCCTCCAAGTTCCTGGACGTAGTCCGGGCCCTGAAAATCGATGTTTCCAGGACGGCTAGAGTCAGACTGACTCGCTGTTTATCCTGCATGCACCCAACAAGCTGGATGCTCCTGCTTCTAAGCAGACTATTGCTCGCTGGATCTGCTCCACGATTCAGCTTGCACATTCTGCGGCTGGACTGCCGCATCCTAAATCAGTCAAAGCCCATTCCACGAGGAAGGTGGGCTCTTCTTGGGCGGCTGCCCGAGGGGTCTCGGCTTTACAACTTTGCCGAGCTGCTACCTGGTCGGGATCAAACACGTTTGCAAAATTCTACAAGTTTGATACCCTGGCTGAGGAGGACCTTGAGTTTGCTCATTCGGTGCTGCAGAGTCATCCGCACTCTCCCGCCCGTTTGGGAGCTTTGGTATAATCCCCATGGTCCTTACGGAGTTCCCAGCATCCACTAGGACGTCAGAGAAAATAAGAATTTACTCACCGGTAATTCTATTTCTCGTAGTCCGTAGTGGATGCTGGGCGCCCATCCCAAGTGCGGATTGTCTGCAATACTTGTATATAGTTATTGCCTAACTAAAAAGGGTTATTGTTATGAGCCATCTGTTAGTGAGGCTCAGTTGTTATTCATACTGTTAACTGGGTATAGTATCACGAGCTGTACGGTGTGATTGGTGTGGCTGGTATGAGTCTTACCCGGGATTCCAAATCCTTTCCTTATTGTGTCAGCTCTTCCGGGCATAGTTTCCCTAACTGAGGTCTGGAGGAGGGGCATAGAGGGAGGAGCCAGTGCACACCAGTAGTCCTAATTCTTTCTTAGTGTGCCCCGTCTCCTGCGGAGCCCGTCTATTCCCCATGGTCCTTACGGAGTTCCCAGCATCCACTACGGACTACGAGAAATAGAATTACCGGTGAGTAAATTCTTATTTTTTGAAACCAGCACCGGGCTCCACTAGCCAGGTACATAATGCCACAGCCGGGGGACACTTTTATACTGGTCCCTGCGGCCCTGGCATTACATACCCAACTAGTCACCCCTGGCCGGGGTACCCTGGAGGAGTGGGGACCCCTTAAATCAAGGGGTCCCCCCCCTCCAGCCACCCAAGGGCCAGGGGTGAAGCCCGAGGCTGTCCCCCCCATCCAAGGGCGGCGGATGGGGGGCTGATAGCCATGTGTAAAAAATGTGAATATTGTTTTTTAGTAGCAGTACTACAAGTCCCAGCAAGCCTCCCCCCGCAAGCTGGTACTTGGAGAACCACAAGTACCAGCATGCGGTGGAAAACCTGGCCCGCTGGTACCTGTAGTACTACTACTAAAAAAAATACCCCCAAAAAAACAGGACACACACACACCGTGAAAGTATAAGTTTATTACATACATGTACACCTCCATACATACATACTTACCTATGTTGCCACGAGGCTCGGTCGTCTTCTCCCTGAAGAATCCTTGGGGTACCTGTGAAAAAAATTATACTCACATAATCCAGTGTAGATTGTGTCCAATGTATAATCCACGTACTTGGCAAAACAAAAAAACGGAAACCCGACCACGCACTGAAAGGGGTCCCATGTTTACACATGGGACCCCTTTCCCCGACTGCCAGGACCCCCCTGACTCCTGTCAAAGAGGGTCCCTTCAGCCAATCAGGGAGCGCCACGTCGTGGCACTCTCCTGATTTGCTGTGTGCTCCTGTAGCAAAATTCTACAAGTTTGATACCCTGGCTGAGGAGGACCTTGAGTTTGCTCATTCGGTGCTGCAGAGTCATCCGCACTCTCCCGCCCGTTTGGGAGCTTTGGTATAATCCCCATGGTCCTTACGGAGTTCCCAGCATCCACTAGGACGTCCGAGAAAATAAGAATTTATTCACCGGTAATTCGGTAATTCTATTTCTCGTAGTCCGTAGTGGATGCTGGGCGCCCATCCCAAGTGCGGATTGTCTGCAATACTTGTATATAGTTATTGCCTAACTAAAAAGGGTTATTGTTATGAGCCATCTGTTAGTGAGGCTCAGTTGTTATTCATACTGTTACTTTGCGGTCAGCGGTTGACCGAAAGTAACCTCACCGCTGACCGCAAAGTTCCCACCATTGGCTACAATGGAGCGCATAGGCGCTACATTGTATCTCTGCCGTGTGCTGCCTCACAGACACTACAGGAGCACACAGCCAATCAGGAGAGTGCCACGACGTGGCGCTCCCTGATTGGCTGAAGGGACCCTCTTTGACAGGAGTCAGGGGGGTCCTGGCAGTCGGGGAAAGGGGTCCCATGTGTAAACATGGGACCCCTTTCAGTGCGTGGTCGGGTTTCCGTTTTTTTGTTTTGCCAAGTACGTGGATTGTACATTGGAGACAATCTACACTGGATTATGTGAGTATAATATTTTTCACAGGTACCCCAAGGATTCTTCAGGGAGAAGACGACCGAGCCTCGTGGGAACATAGGTAAGTATGTATGTATGTATGGAGGTGTGCATGTATGTAATAAACTTATACTTTCACGGTGTGTGTGTGTCCTGTTTTTTTGGGGGTATTTTTTTAGTAGTAGTACTACAGGTACCAGCGGGCCAGGTTTTCCACCGCATGCTGGTACTTGTGGTTCTCCAAGTACCAGCTTGCAGGGAGGCTTGCTGGGACTTGTAGTACTGCTACTAAAAACAATATTCACATTTTTTACACATGGCTATCAGCCCCCCATCCGCCGCCCTTGGATGGGGGGGGACAGCCTCGGGCTTCACCCCTGGCCCTTGGGTGGCTGGAGGGGGGGACCCGTTGATTTAAGGGGTTCCCACTCCTCCAGGGTACCCCGGCCAGGGGTGACTAGTTGGGTATGTAATGCCAGGGCCGCAGGGACCAGTATAAAAGTGTCCCCCGGCTGTGGCATTATGTACCTGGCTAGTGGAGCCCGGTGCTGGTTTAAAAAATACGGGGGACCCCTACGCTTTTTGTCCCCCGTATTTTTGGAACCAGGACCAGGCACAGAGCCCGGTGCTGGTTGATGAAATATGGGGGAACCCCTGTCCTTTTTTCCCCCCATATTTTTTCAACCAGGACCGGCTCAAAGAACCCGAGGCTGGTTGTGCTTAGGAGGGGGGACCCCATGCAATTTTTTTCTGCTTTTTTACGACTTTAAACACCTTTTTAAGGTACACAATAAAGCCCTGCACGGATCTCACAGATCCGGCCGGGATTCCTTGTGTTTTGTCAGGCAGTGTTTTACTCATCACTCCCCGTAAAACACTGCCTAACATTACAAATCACATCGACATCGGAAAATACGAATTTGGAAAAGTCGGCAGCTTAGTGAATGATCGTATCAGGATTCAAAAAGTTGCAGTTAAATGCACCCGATACCATTCGAGTTCAAACACCCTTCAAAACGGCAAAAAGAGGATTTTGGTACTTACCGATAAATCCATTTCTCTGAATCCTCTAGGGGACACTGGAGTCATATACAGTAGGGGTGTGAAGCTTGCAACCGGAGGTGTGGCACAATCTAAAAATTAGCATTGTCTGCACAGCCGGCTCCTCCCCCTTCACATCCCTCATCCCTCAGTTTGGGAAATTTGACCGAGAGAGCAGGACATGAAACTAGAGCACATGGCGAGGAACCGAACCGTACAACATATCAAACAGCTTCCGAGGAATTCTTAACAGAAAAACCAACGCTGTTTGCACGAACTGTTTGAACAAGAACCTTGAACACAGCAGGTTGACAGCACCGAGGCGGGCGTCCAGTGTCCCCTAGAGGATTCAGAGAAATGGATTTATCGGTAAGTACCAAAATCCTCTTTTCTCTTTCATCCACTAGGGGACACTGGAGTCATATACAGTAGGGGACGTCCCAAAGTTATCCCCCAGGGAGGGCGTGCTGTCAGTGGTCTGCAAAACTAAACGTCCGAACTTAGAGTGTCCGGACGCAAAGTCATCAAACTTGTAAAATTTTGCGAACGTGTGGGTTGAGGACCACGTCGCCGCTCTGCAAAGTTGAGTAGTGAAAACACCTCTGACGGCCCTCCACGAGGCATCCTATGATCTGGTAGGAGCACCCGTCTGAGCCGGAACCTGTTTGCCACAGGAACCATAAGCTTGCCAAATGGCAAGTCGAATCCATCTAGACAAAAGCAGCTTAGATGCTGGCCAACCCCTCTTTGGCCAATCATAGAGAACAAACAATGGTCCGACAGTTTGAAGGCCGACGTAACTTGTACGTATACCCGTAAAGCTTGGGCAACATCCAAAGACACTTCCCCATCTGTGAGACTCTGAAAAGATGGAACCACAATTGGCTGGTTTACGTGAAACCCCCTTAGGAAGGAAACCTGTTCTTGTACGGAGTTCTGCTTTAACCCCATGCGACATTCAAAGGACTCTTACACGATAGGGCTCCCAACTTAGAAACCCGCCTGGCCGAAACCAAGGCAAGCAATAACGTGACCTTCCAAAAGATATAGTTCAGCTGTTTTTGCTAACGACTCAAACGTTGGAGATCTGAAAAATTCCAACCCAAATTACAGTCCCATGGCGCATTTGTAGGGTGAAAAGGGGGTTGTATCCTCAGAACCCCCTGTAAAAAGGCTTGAACCTCTGGCAAGAATGCTAACCGCTTGTTGACATAGGATGGAGAGAGATGAAATTTGAACGTTCAGAGAGCCCAGCCTATATCTAGACCGGTCTGAAGGAACAGCAGAAGTCTGGATAAGTGGAAGTTCGTCGAATTCCACCCACGTTCTTGACACCAGTCCATGTACATCTTCCAAATCCTGCAGTAGTGCATGGCTGTGACCGGCTTCCTAGCGTTAATTATCATAGGAACGGTCGTTCTTGGTATCCCTCTGTGTGTTAAGATCCAGGTTACTATAGCCCCACCGTTAAATGCAGCCTATGTAGGTCTGGTGTTGGAACAGTCCCTGAGATAGCAGGTCCTCCCTTTGAGGTAATCGCCAACGATCTTCCACCAGTAACCCTCGCAGGACTGAGTACCAACTCCTGTGGGGCCAATCTGGTGCAATTAGAATTGCCCGTACTCATTCTTGGTTCAACCGTTACAGAACCCTGGGTATGTGTGGGAAAGGTGGAGAAATAAAAACCCTCCTGTAACACCAAGGAAGTGTTACTGCGTCCACTCCTTCTGCTGCTGGATATCTTGTCCTGGACACAGATCTGGGCAGCTGATGGTTTCACCGACACGCCATTAGATCGACTAGAGGTAGACCCCATCTCCTCACCACCCTGTCGAAAATCTGTGGATGTAGGCACCACTTTCCCGGATGCATGTCCTGGCAGCTGAGATCATCTGCTTCCCAGTTTTCTAAACCTGGAATGAACACTGCCGAGAGGATGATGTTTCGCCTTTCTGCCCACAACAAGATCTTTGTGGCTTCCATTAACGCCATCCTGCTCTTTGTTCCCCCTTGATGGTTTATACAAGCAGTCGTCGTGACATTGTCCGACTGTATCTTTAAGTGTTGATCCATGACTAGGTCTGCGGCTAAGAGAAGCGCACCGCAAACTGCTCTCAGTTCGAGAATGTATTTGGGCAGGCTGCCCTTCATGTTCTAAGCCCGCAATAACTGACTGGATTTATTCCATCCTGAATCTGCCAACCGTTAGGACTTTGTACCACTAGGACGGCATCCCAACCTCTGAGACTGGCGTTCGTTGTCAGGATCCTCCAATCCCAAATGCCTAATCTCTTGCATGCTGCGAGATTCTTTTGCAACGACCACCAAATCAGTAGGTTCGTATGTGTGGTGGAAGTTGGATTCTTTGATGTAGAAGCCAGTGCGAATCTGCTCCCTGAGCAATGAGTTTCATCTGGAATGGTCGGGAATGAAGTCTTGCGTACCGGAGAGCTGTGAATGACGCCACCCTCTTCTCGAGAAGTAGCACACAGAGGTGTAGAGAAACAGTCTGTGTCCTTAGTACCTCCTGAGCCACTAACCTTTGTGGGTCCTGGATCTAGTGCTCTGGTAGGAATACTCTCAATTGTATAGTGTCCAAGATGAGACAGAGGAATTGAGTCCGTTGAGTTAGCATGAGGTTGGATTACTTTGATGAGATGCTGAGCATCCTTTATCAGCTGTTTCTGAGATGAGGTCTATATCAGTAGATCGTCTTGAGAAGGTATGATCGTGACCCTCAACTGTCTCAATCCTGTCACCACTATTGTTATGATCTTTATAAAGATTCTTGGGGCTGATGATAGACCGAATGGCAGGGCCCTGATTCGGTAGTAATCCCACACTGGCGCAAATCTTAAGTAAGCTTGGTGAGGGGTCCAAATCGGAATATGAAGGTATTTTGCATTATTAAAAGTTTTGAATAAAATCCCGTTCCTCATTGAGGGTCGGGGACTGGCGACTTAAGCCTTTGTATCTAGGAGTCTTTGAATTTGCCTTCTGTAACGCTCCTGCTCGCAATGGGCACCTTACGCCCTCGCACTGCTAATAAACAGCCTGAGTGTACACTCCTGTAACTCTATCCTGTAACCCTGGGAAATCTCTTGCTGACCCAGACGTCTGGTGATGTTTTGGCCCAGACGTCCCCAAGGTGGACCCCAGGTGAGCAGGGAGACCGTCATACTTTTCTGGTGTCGACTGTCTTCTGGCTAGGTACGACAGCGATGGAATGAACTTAAACACTGGTCCCGAGCAACCTCCTCTAACGTGTGAAGTGGTGCTTGAGTAAGAAATAGGTAGAACGGTAGATTTCACTGCAGTTGCCTGCAAAATCTACTTGTCGAACTCATCATATAACATCTAAACCCCAAAATGGAATAGCCTCTACTCCGGGAATCGTAGACCACTAGCCATTCTCTGAGCCATAAAATTCTTCTAGTGGAAATGGCCGAAATCGAGATGCGGGACGCTATTCTACTAGCGACCCTTGAAGTCTGGCACATATAAGTCGCTGATTTTCGAATATGCTCCGCTAACTGAGAAATTTCCTCTAGGCTACTTTCTTACGCCCAGCCCATGCGACAAATGTGCTGTTATAAAATGATTTTAATGCAGTGTGCACCCGGCGACATGACATATCCTTTAAGGCGGTCACTTTAGGCAGAGGTGACATTTGTCAACGAGGAGAGGGCTACGAATAGATCGAAAACTCTCTGGTTCCTGAACTCCTTACGTCAGGAAGCGTAGGATCTACATAACCGCTTTTATAAGGGAATCTAAGCTCCTGATCTAAGGCAGACTCAATTATCTTGCCCTTTCATCTATAATAAGACCCTCATCCTCCTTCGTGTAAGATGGGGAGGGTTCTCCGAAACGCCCTGCTCACATTGCATAATGCTTGTGCAGGAGGGATTAAGTTAAATCAGAATACCTCCATGGTCTTTGATAATCCCTCAGCCCCTTTGACTGCTGTTTGTGGGATTTTGACATTGCTTTTGAAAGCTTTGTTAGAGCTTGACCGTGGCGGAAGCTTGCTCCCATGTTGAGCGCCTTTAAATAAACAGGAAACGCATACCCGGGAGTCACCCAAACTAGCGCTGATCTTATTACAGTTTGTGCACACATAATAAGCTCTTGGTAAGTGCTTTTAACATTTGAAGCCGCACCCCAGAGAGCGCTCCTCAGTGCTTTCCGCCTTTATAATAGGAACAGAAAGACCGTAACGGGTGATGGATATTAAAGGTACACCAGATTCATCTAGCTGGATTTTTTTTTATTTTTTGTTTTGTTTTGTTTTACTTTACATACTACAGATGGGTCCCCGGTTATCTCGACTAGTTGCGCATATGGCCAACATGACTTATTAGCATAAAACCCTTCGGCTATTGTTCTCGAACAATACAGCAGGGGATTAAGTCCGACTGGCCAGTCTCAGTTAATCTTATTAAAGGTCAAGATAAATGTTGGACCCATCCGTATATAAAAAAATTAAGTAATAATAATAATAATAATAATAATAACAACAATAATAATAAAAATATCACCAGTCGTTGTCACCCTCGCACACCCAACTGTATTTCAGTTCTGGGGTCGGGTTTGTGATCCAGTCGTTCCCTTTATTTCGTCGGGATCTTTTGTTTAGAAGTCCCTTGAAAATATATATATCCAACTCTTTGTTAGAGTACATTGAAAATCCATTGCAGCAGAGTCCTAATATATAAAATATCCAGTAGAGGGGGCAGTGTTCTATCATAAAACAACTCGTTCCTCTGCTATGACTGGTCTGGAAGCCTGACTATTCTAAAGGGGGCGTATACTTTCTAATAGAAACTTTTAGGCGCCTCTAATAGTTTTAAAATGGCCGCCACTATATATTTAATATATATATACATAATCACTAAAGTGGTCACTCTGCCCCCTTTTACGGCTGCCCCAGCCCGTTGTTACTGCCAAGAGGAGACTTTGTATACATTCCCCCCCTTTGCTGTCCCCCAGTGCTGCGCTGGCAGCGGGAGGTCTATACAAGGGGAGTGCGGAGGAGCTTGCTGCTAGCCTGTACGTTATAAGGCAGCAGCGTATAAGAAGCCGCTGCTGCTCTTTTCCCCCGTCAGCTTTACCAGCCCCCCGCACCCTCGTACTAGCATCGACGGCGGGAGGCGTGTGGGGGATACAGCCCGAGTCCCGGCGGGTGCAGGGGAAGCTGCGGCTGCTAGCCGCGAGAGATTTCAGCGGGAGGCGGGAGGGGGCGCGTTTTTGTAACAGCCCGCTGTTCCCTCGTGTTTAAGCGGCGGCGTTATACGGTGCCGTTGACAGCTGCAGTGTGTCTCCCTCAGCCCTCCGTTTGTAGTGGCAGGAGGGGCGGACGGGGGAGCTGACATGAAGCGGGATCTAAACACTGATCCCTTGTATAGCTGGCCAGGGAGTGTGTCACAGCGCCAGTGGAAGGAGGGGGCGGTGGGGAAAGCTTCCCAGGGCTTAGTTACTGTATGCCCTGTATCTAAGGTTAAACTATAACTAGGGCCCTTTTACAACCAGTACTCACTGCTGACTCTGTGCTCCGGATTTTCTGAGGAGAGATGTAGATCACCTTTAGTAGGGATCATTGTCTCTCTATTCTTAAGACTTTGTCCCCCTTTTCATTAGGTTAACTCAGTCTCAGTCTTGAAATGGAGCAGGAGCTCCTTCTGTGCCTGTTACCTCCTTGGCACAATTTTTCAAACTGAGGGATGTGAAGGGGGTGGAGCCGGCTGTGCAGACAATGCTAATTTTTAGATTGTGCCACACCTCCGGTTGCAAGCTTCACACCCCTACTGTATATGACTCCAGTGTCCCCTAGTGGATGAAAGAGAAAACACGAATCTTAGTAAATATACCCCAGTGTTGGGATGGAGACTCCTGGATGTTCCTACTCCATACCCCTCCTCTCTCCTAAGAAGAGATAATCCTACACAATCATAGGGATCTTTGGGCCTAATTCAGATCTGATCGCAGCAGCAAATTTGTTAACTAATTGGCAAAACCATGGGGGTCATTCCGAGTTGTTCGCTCGCAAGTGGATTTTAGCAGATTTGCTCATGCTAAACCGCCGCTTACTGGGAGTGAATCTTAGCATCTTAAAATTGCGAACGATGTATTCGCAATATTGCGATTACACACCTCGTAGCAGTTTCTGAGTAGCTCCAGACTTACTCGGCATCTGCGATCATTTCACTGCTTGTCGTTCCTGGTTTGACGTCACAAACACACCCAGCGTTCGCCCAGACACTCCCCCGTTTCTCCGGCCACTCCTGCGTTTTTTCCGGAAACGGTAGCGTTTTTTCCAACACGCCCATAAACCGGCCTGTTTCCGCCCAGTAACACCCATTTCCTGTCAATCACATTACGATCGCCAGAACGATGAAAATGCCGTGAGTAAAATTCCTAAGTGCATAGCAAATTTACTTGGCGCAGTCGCAGTGCGGACATTGCGCATGCGCATTAAGCGGAAAATCGCTGCGATGCGAAGATTTTTACCGAGCGAACAACTCGGAATGACCCCCCATGTGCACTGCAGGGGGGGCAGATACAACATGTGTAGAGAGAGTTAGATTTGGGTGGGTTATATTGTTTCTGTGCAGGGTAAATACTGGCTGCATTATTTTTACACTGCAATTTAGATTTCAGTTTGAACACAAGCTTCCCGGCCCGCAGCGGCTGCGTGTGACGTCACGCAGCTGATGCTGCCCGCCCCCAGCACGGTCCGGCCATGCCTGCGTGGACCGCACCAACGAAACAGCGGCCGAACGCTGCCATTCCGCCCCACCCCACCCAGCGACCGCCTCTGCCTGTCAATCAGGCAGAGGCGATCGTAGCGCAGCGACGGCATTCGGCCGTCGGGCATGCGCCGGCGCAATGCGGCACCGTTCTGACCCGATCGCACCGCTGCGATAAACTGCAGCATGTGATCGGGTCAGAATGACCCCAATAAGTAGCAGTATGATACAGCATAGTAATGTATTTATAATACACAAACTGAACAGGATTTCAGGTTTTCCTAGATCACCTGATATAATACAGGTTGAACTCGATGGACTTTTTGTCTGTTTTCAACCTCACCAACTAGGTAATATTTTTTAAACATAAATTGACTGCATCCAGGCTGTCCTGTCTTCTGTGGCTCCCAAGTGTTGTCCAGTCATGAAATTGTATCCCATCATTTCATCTCTGTTGTACACACCACCCTCATACACACTGCCTCCTGCTTATACCACTTTGGGGCAATCCTAATTGTCTAGCAGGACATAGGGGAAAATTTACTAAAGCTTCTAAAATTGAAGAGGTGATGTTGCCCATAGCAACCAATCAGATTTTGTCTATTATTTTCTAGGCTGCAATAGAGAAATGATAGAATCTGGCTGCTATGGGCAACATCACCTCTGTTCACTTTTGAAGCTTTAGTAAATTTACCCCTCAGTGTGCAAACGTTTAGCCCATGGCTTGTGGGTTCATGCGAGATTCCCATCGTGCACCCAAAATTTCTATCAATACATAGAGTTTAGATCGTCCAATCCGTTAGAACAGCCATGAACAGTAGGCCAGGCCCGCATAATGTTTGAATCCCTATGGTTGTCAGCCCACGAATTTATACAACAAACACAAAGCTTATAGTTCCTAATTCTTCAGTGAAAGATACTTACAAACTAAAGTGAATTCCAATCTAGCAGAGAGCCTAGATCAGTGATGGCTAACCTTTTCAGCTTGGTGTGTCGAAAATCGGAAAAAAGTGTAGCCTTCCTCGGGTCGCGTGTCACTTCAAGAAATATCAATAATTTGGTGATATTTGCAGCCATAATAAAGAGTTATATATTTAATATTTATTAGTTCAAAAAGCAAAAAACAAATAATGATTTACCAGGCTTAGTGACTTTTCTGTTGCTGAATAGCATTTGCTAAATCTTCAATTGCAGGGTTGTATTTTGTGCACTTCAGGGCCAAGCAAGCGCTACTAACTTCATCTGTCAGTCTGTTTCTTTTATTTGTTTTAATATTATTTAATGCTGAGAATAAGGTCTCACAAAAGTATGTTGAGGGGAAAATTGTGAGTAAAGCCATTCCTAGTTTTTTCAGGGCGCTAAAAGTGTCTGGTAATCTGTTCCAAGCACTCCAAATTTCCTGTTCGTAGTGGCACTCTTCATTCTCCAAACGATTTCTTTCCAGATTCTCAAGTTTGGCCCTCAAATCGACAAACACTTGACTCCAGATGCTGTCTTGAAATTCAGCAAGTTGCATCTCCAAATCATCAATTTCCATCCATTTGAAACTATTTAATTCTAAAGTACTGTAGACTACTACATCTGGATACTTCATTATTTTAATGGTCTGTTCAAGGCTCCTAAATTGATTAAATCTTTCACTGAACTGGTCAAGTAAAGAGTTCACAATATCATGGTTCTTCATGTGCATGGGCTCTAGTTAATTTTGTACAGTTGTGCTGGCATTCTCAAAATACTTTTTTACTTGTGGAAAATACTTATACGTTTTACTTTCTATATCTCGCTTAAAGATTTTAAGTTTCCTTTGAAAGGCTTTTATGTATCCAAACATAACGTCAATACTTTTGCCAGAACCTTGTAATTTTAAGTTTAGCTCATTCATATGAATAGAGATATCTGTGAAAAACATCAATGCGTTGACCCACTTATGATCATTGAGCCGAGGAAATTTTGCAAGATCCTTATTCTCAAGAAAAAGCTTAATTTCTGAAAAGCATTCCACAAATCGCTCAAGTACTTTTCCTCGGCTTAGCCACCTCACATTATTGAACATCAGCAGTCCACTGTAGGTTGAATCAACTTCCTGTAAAAGTGCAGAAAATTCTCGTTTGTGAAGGGGTCGTGCAGCTATGAAATTCACTATTTTTGTTACAACTGACATTAAATCATTTAATTCTGTGAATCCTGCCTTGGCACACAACACCTCCTGATGGATAATACAATGAAAAGGAACAAGTGGATGTCCAATAGCTTCCATAAACAACTTCACAAATCCTACACTTTTTCCCACCATATTAGGTGCCCCATCTGTCGTCACTGACACGACTTTACACATATCAATGTTTAGGTCACGGAATGTTTGTATAACAACCTTACATATTTCCTTCCCTGATGTACTTGTTGGCACTGATTCTAACATAATCAACTCTTCTCTCATTGTGAGGCCATCTGAATATCTAGCAATAATGTCCAACCGAGCATTTGATGTGACATCAGTAGTTTCATCAAGAGAAATCGAAAAATATTTACAATTATCTAAGTCTCCTTTTAACTGATGCTGTATGTTTGTGTCCAATCTCATTATTCTGTCTTTGATGACATTTCTACTGATTGGTAACTCAGAAATTCGCTTAATAATAGCATGTTTATTTTGCATATCGTGAAATAAAACTGGTGCACATCTAAAGGGCCCTACACACTGGCCGACCCACCGCCGAGCTGCCCGACGGCGGATACGGCCGCCGAGCGACCTGGCGGCGGGGGGGCAGTGACGGGGGGAGTGAAGTTTCTTCACTCCCCCCGTCACGCGGCTCCATTGAAGTGCAGGCAAATATGGACGAGATCGTCCATATTGGCCTGCATGCACAGCCGACGGGGGACCAGCGATGAACGAGCCGCGCATCGTTCATCGCTGGAGCCTCCACACTGAAAGATATGAACGAGTTCTCGTTCATTTATGAACGAGATCGTTCATATCTTTCAAAAAATCGGCCAGTGTGTAGGGCCTATTAGAAGAGTGTCTTTAATAAATTCTCCATCACTGAGGGCTTTTCCATGCTGAGCTATGGAGTGAGCAATGCATAAACTTGCTGATGTTAAATGTGTAGAGCCTTTTACAAATTTAAGGAGGGATTTTGATAGGCTCTTATAGAGGTATAACTGCCTAGAAATGTATTCCTTCCTTTCATCCAGACTTTTTTCTAAGAGCTGGCGATGATTAGTTTCAAAATGTCTATTTATGTTCCACGTTCTGCTTACTAGTTACTGTCTCATTACATAGTATGCACAATGATCTGTTTTTCCTGTCTATAATGCCATACATCTCTGTCCATGTGTCTTGAAAGGGTCTGCTACTGCCACTCCCTTTATCATTCAATCTTGCTCTTTTATGTTTTGGATTATCCATCTCAGGGCTGCAAAAATACATAAATAAAAATCATGGCATTATAAGGTAACTTCAGAAATTAACTTATATTATTTTGTACCAGGAGTCAGTCCAACAACACTGTTACAGAGGTAATTAAAAACCTATTAAATTAAATACTTTATTACCTCTGTAACGGTGTTGTTGGACAGACTCCTGGTATAAAATAATTTAAAGCACTACACTACGTAATGATTGCACTTACCGGAGAGCCACACAATGCTGCTTATCACAAGTCCTCCTGCACTGCTTATGACGAACTGGGCTGGGGTGATCACACAGGGCTGTGAAACTCATCTCCCGGGTCTCAGGCCTGCAGGTGCAGGATGTGGGGATCGGAAGGCCATCTTACTTGGCTGTCTACAGGGCTGTGAACCTCGCAGATCTCCTTTCCTCCTGTAGCGTTCTTCTGACCAGTTCTCTGCAGAGCGCTCGCACCAGCGGTGACACCACGCCTCCACGCAACAAGCAGGGATTGGAGCAGAGCGGCACATGACGCAACAAGCAGGGATTGGAGCAGAGCGGCACATGTAACCAAAGGGCAGCACCAACAGGCGTGTCAGTCAAAGTGCCTCGGCGTGTCACGAGTGACACGCGTGTCATAGGTTAGCCATCACGGGCCTAGATCATGCTGGCAGGCAGAAATCAGAGACAACACAGTCAGTAGCTCTGTAGGTGATAAGATGAATGAAAACCAATGCAAAGTTCTCACATGATTTCCCGTTTTACCCTAGAAAATGACAGATGCTGGAAAGATTGTAGAGATGGTCTCTGCCTGGATCCTTAATGCGCATCTAGTGGGATGTCCCAAATAACAGAAATTCTGGCGAGAAATAAGAGATATAGGGGCCAATTCAGTAAGGATAGCAAATTCTGCTAATCAGCAGACTTTGCTAACCATTAGCACGCATGCTGGGGGCCGCCCAGCGCTGGGCAAGGCCGCCCGGCATGCTGACCGGCGCCTCCTCCCCTGCTTCAAGCAGAAATTGCGAACAGCACTCAATTTCTGCTTGTTAACAGAAATTAAGGATGACTCCTGCCTGCGCAGCTTAGCTGCGGCCGCAGGAGTCCCGGCGCCATTTTTGTTGTCGCAGCTGCTGCGCGTGAAGTCACGCGGCCGCACCCCTGACATGCCCCCGTTCGTGCGTACCAGCCCACCGTTTGGGTGGCACGTCCCCGCAACGCTCCGTTTCCACCCAGAAAACGGAGCGTTGCCGCCCCCCTCCCGCCCCGCAACCGCCTCTGCCTGATTGACAGTGGCCCCCCGCAGAAATTGCGGGCGCATGCGCAGTACGGCCTGCTGCGCATGCGCCGGCGGCCCCTCAGCAAAAATTCTGTACGAATCGCTACTTGCGATTCATACTGAATTTGCCCCATAATTCTCACTGTTCTGCAGGGTGATGTCCCCCTTCCACCTCAGGCTTCTCCTGACCCCTGTTCCTTTAGCTTGTCGGCTCCAAAAGTAAAATCAAGCATATAATCGCCACTGCAAGCTAGTGACTGATACCCCTTTCAGATTGCCAGCTATGAACACGGGTTATTGGCACGAGTGGGCATAACCAGTGCTCATATGCGGTCTCAAAGGTTCCAGGGGAAAAATACCGGGTCTCAACCCTGGTAGCAAGCAGGGTTGAACTAGTGTTCAACCCGACTCGCTGTGCGATGTTAACAGGAGCCGGGTCGATGCGACCCGTTTCCTGTTCACTGTGTCTACGGATGGCGCTTGGAGATCATGTGATCTCCAAGCACTGCCCCCACCGCGTCACCGATGACATCAGCAACCCAGCATTATGCCGGGTTGCAGACAACAAAAGGTGGGGGCGCCTGATGGCGGATCGCACCCTGGGAGCTCCTGTGTCAGGCTCCCGGGTGCGACCCGCCTCAGGCGCTGTGAAAGGGGTATAAATGGAAAGCCCCACAGCACCCACATATATAATGGAACACTATTACTAATCCATTCTGCCAATCATGTAACCCACAGGTCTTACACCTAAAGTTGAAGCTTTTTTCAGACTCGCAGGGCAATATTTAATTGTTTTGCGCCCTCGATCTCCCATCTAAAGTGACGGAAGATCATTGGGCGCAATTCAAAACGTTTTTTATTCGTGCTGTTCGCACCCATAAAGGTTAAATTTAGCCGCATAAAGCAGCTAAACCTGATCAAAGTGCTAGGTACGATCGCGTAAAGTGCCATTTGGGCACACAAATAAGCCACTTTTCGCTCATTTCAGCTAGTCACTCCCGGGGTGCGAGCTGAAATGCAGACACTGACAGTCACTTGAACAGAGCTACAACTGAATAGCTCCGTTTGGACGCCATCTACTGGCTGCCGGCGGACAAACAATTTAATTTCCGCCTACACAGACCAAACTGTTTGTAGAGTATTTCCTCTTCACGCTCTTAATGTGACCCCTACTTTCTCTCCCATCTCCTTCTATCATAATAACCTAGTTGCGTGATGTTGCTTGTCTGATGTTATGTTTTATTTTCCAAGCAAATCTTCCTATAAATTAAAAAAAAAAAAAAATTTTTTGGGGAGGGAAACACAACAAAAGAAGAAAAACAAATTCACTGCTATTCGCTTTTAGATGTATACAATTATATTTTTACACCAGTACCCTCTGCACCTGCAGAATAAAATGGTTTCAATAACTAAATAATGCCACTAGATGTCACTATTACTGCACTGTATCTTTATACCAACTAAAATCTAAACCGCAATTTATAAAGTTATGCCATATACAGTAAAATCATAGGAGTTATAAACAATCAGTCAACTGAAAGAGATGTGGGTCTTGCTGTAAGTCTGTAGTCAAATCCAGTATTCTCTGTATGCCTGTACTCGACAGAAAGGAACCCAGGAATAGCATCTTGCAGTGACAGATTAGACCAGGGGGGTCATTCCAAGTTGATCGCTCGCTAGCTACTTTTTGCAGCCGTGCAAACGCATATAGTCGCCGCCCACTGGGGAGTGTATTTTAGCTTTGCAAGTGTGTGAACGCCTGTACAGCCAAGCTGTACAAAAACAGTTTGTGCAGTTTCTGAGTAGGTCTGAACTTACTCAGCCGCTGCGATCACATCAGCCTGTATGGTTCCGGAATTGACGTCAGACACCCGCCCTGCAAACGCTTGGACACGCCTGCGTTTTTCCAACCACTCCCTGAAAACGGTCAGTTGACACCCATAAACGCCTTCTTCCTGTCACTCTTCTTGCGATCGGCTGTGCGAATGGATTCTTCGTTAAATCCATCGCCCAGCAACGATCCGCCTGTGCATTGCGGTGCATACGCATGCGCAGTAGTGACCTGATCGCTGCGCTGCGAAAAACGGCAGCATACGATCAGGTCGGAATGACCCCCCTGTCCCTTTATCAGACTGAGAGGGAGATGGATCAAATCTTGGCGTGAGATAAAGTACCAACCGATCAGCTCCTGTCATATGTCAAATGACATTTACAGATACCCCGGACACGCCAGTCACACAGAGACATGCAGAGTGTGGACATTTATGATGCTGACAAACGTCTGTAACCTTTTTCATTAAAAAACAATCCAAAACCCAGTAAGCATAAAATAGTATTTTATTTGTAAAAAATAAATAAAAGAAAAAAGAAACAGAGGAAAACAAAACTGTGGATTACAGAAAGTACTGTAGCCACGCTCTGTATCTGCACATTTTACCGCTGTACAGGATTTTTTGCTGACATACGATGTTAGTTTTACCGCTGCTAAGGATTTTCTGCTTGCACATAAAAATATTTACCCAACCTGGTGCTCCCTGTATTTAATATGTGCCAGTACTGCCCATCTCTCTACATTGCCCATGTAAATAGCCATACTGTATCTCTCGTTGGTCAGTTGTCATTGCTTATGCTTTCTTTCTACATCCCATTACTGATAGTGGTATACAGCAACATTTGGTTGCATCTAAACAATTGAACTCCACCTTTTTAATCTGTGCTTTATTATTAGCCTTCCTTGTTTTTATTGGCAGCGCTTATTCCAATCGTTTGAGAATACCGCACTCATCAGGTCACCCTCCACTACTGTCAAGTGCTAGTCTACCTCATAGTAACGTGCAAACACCTCTGCAGCTCACCCCGTAATAGTAACTGCATTTCTAATGCAGACTCATAACTGAGAGCCCGATCACAGGACTGATAGGTCAACCGGTAACACAGACCGGTCTTACCCGCTTTCCCATCCTCATACTTGTCCTGCAGCTGCACACTGACAATGGTTCCCATAGACACTCTCCGCGCTATAGTGTGAAATTCTACTTCCTCAAATGCAGAGTCACCATCAACCCAGAAACTTACATCATGGATGTAATACGGAGGATGCAGGGAAAAGCTGTGAAAGGGTTTCAGCAGACGTTGATTGTATTGCTGCATGAATCGTTCATCAGCTGACCAAAGCATTCGCCAGTCTTCTATGGCCAATAGACACATGGCCATTAAGTCTAGATTTAAAGTTGTCAAAAGGAAACCAAGGCTGTTGGGTTGAGATCCCGGAGGAAGAACCTTCACTGTTCCGACTATTTGATCACAGTTAGCTGGCGACGCAGTAATCACATAATCTACCGCACTTTTTGGATGAAACGTTAAGGTGCTTCTCCTAGAATGGTTTTTACTATTTTCTAATTTGTCACTCGCAGTTCCTGTTATGCCACTGTACACTGATGCCACAACGGAGTCCACAGCGTTCTCAATGGTATCCATCAGCAGCTGGACCTGGGATGTCAACGAGTCACTCTGATAACCCAGCAGCAGGAGAGCTTCACGGTAAACTGGCATGGTCCATGAAGAGATCAAACACTTTCTGAAAACGTGTCCACTCAAAACAGACAGACAGCTGGGCGTAGAGCTGGATTTCTGTATTATGTCATCAATGAAACATGCCAGAGAGGACCTCAGGTAATATAGCCTTGTGGCCTGGTCAGTAGAAATATTGGATGAGTGTAGTCCTTGTTCCAGGCTCTGTTGGGATGCACATATCTGCCTCTCCTGTATATGGTCAGAGCTCCCAGCTGGTATCTTGCTCTCATCAGTCATCACATAGTAGATATTGGTATTAGTCCCTGAATATTTGGGAACAGAAGTAAGATTGCCGGTCTCACAAATGAGAGGGAATGTGTCCTCTAAAATGTTAACTGGAAGTTTATCTTTAAAAGACACGAGCAGTTCTTCATAGAGCACACTGACGGGATGGCACAAGTCCTGTCCAAGAGAATACCTGGAAGATAAAAGAAACACACTGAGAGGTCGCCCAGCGTTGCCTTTATTTCATTATATACATGTAAATCTTTACTAACATAGTAAACGGGTACCGGAACCCAATTCAATAAGGATGGCAAATTGTGCTATCCTTCTGAGCGCATGCTGGGGGCCAACCATCGCAGGGCAAGGCCGTCCAGCAAGCTAACCGCCGCCCCCCTCCTTGAGCACACTGAAATATTGCGGTCGCACCGCAATTTCTGCGTGATCGCTAAAAAAAAAAAAAGGAGATTTGTGGTAGACTTACCTTTGTTAAATCTCTTTCTGCGAGGTACACTGGATTCAACAGGGAATAACATCGGGTGTGTAGAGTTGGATCTTGATCCAAGGCACCAACAGGCTAAAGCTTTGACTGTTCCCAGGATGCACTGCACCGCCTCCTCTATAACCCTGCCTCCAGGCACTGGAGCTCAGTTTTGTTAACCAGTCCAATGCAGTAGCAGGTAAGAGAGACGGTACAGGTTAGTCACATAGAACCACATTCTCCCGACAGGAGAAGGGACTAGCGGCTAATGCCATACAAACCCAAAGAAGCTAAGTGCGTCAGAGTGGGCATCCTGTGGAATCCAGTGTACCTGCAGAAAGAGATTTAATAATGGTAAGTCTACCATAAATCTCCTTTTCTGCAGCGGGGTACACTGGTATTCCACATCGGGGATATCCCAAAGCAGTTACTCATGAGAGGGGACGCACTGTAGCGGGCACAAGAACCCGGCGTCCAAAGGAAGCATCCTGGGAGGCGGAAGTATCAAAGGCATAGAACCTGATGAACGTGTTCACTGAGGACCACGCAGCCGCCTTGCACAATTGTTCCGTGGACGCGCCACAGCGGGCCGCCCAAGAAGGTCCAACCGACCGACTAGAATGGGCCTTGATAGCAGCAGGAGCTGGAAGCCCAGCATGCGCATAAGCTTGTGCACTCACCATTCTAATCCATCTGGCCAAGGTCTGCTTATTCGCTGGCCAACCACGTTTGTGAAAACCAAATAGTACAAAAAGAGAATCTGTTCTTCTGATAGAGGCAGTCTTTTCTACATAAATACGGAGAGCCCGTACCACGTCCAAAGGTCTTTCTTTGGAGGACAAACCAGAACAGACGAAGGCCGGCACCACAATCTACTGGTTAAGGTGAAAAGATGACACCACCTTAGGTAGATAACCAGGGTGAGTTCGAAGAACTGCCAGGTCACAGTGAAAAATCAGAAAGGGTGGACGACAGGACAAAGCACCAAAATTCCGACACCCTTCTAGCAAAGGCGATAGCCAACAGAAACAACACCTTAAGCGTAAGGCATTTAAGGTCCACTGACTCAAGAGGTTCAAATGGAGACTATTGCAGGGCATTTAAGACGACAGAACGATCCCATGGACCATAGGGAGGCTGAATCCTAAGAACACCCTGAGTGAAAGTGTGAACGTCAGGAAGAGATACCAAACTGACAAGGCAGATATATAAACCTTGAGGGAGGCCAGACGAAGGCCCAAGTCCAGGCCTTGTTGTAGAAAAGCCAAAAGTCTGGAAGTTTTTAAAGTATATGCATCATAATTCTTAGCAGCACACCATGTGAAGTAAGAATTCCAGACACTGTAATAAATCTGCGCTGAAGCTAGTTTTCGGGCTTTCAACATAGTTTGAATGACCGCCTCAAAGAATCCTTTTGCTCTCAGGAGTGATGCTTCAAGAGCCACGCTGTCAAAGCCAGTCTGGCCAGGTCCGGGTAGACACAAGGGCCCTGAATGAGGAAGTCTGGGCGTTGAGGAAGTAGAAAAGGACGCTCTATCAAGAGACCCTGCAGGTTTGAGAACCAATGCCGTCTGGGCCACGCTGGAGCGACTAGAAGTAGTATTCCTCCTTCTTGCTTGAACTTCTGTATTACCCTGGGCAGGAGTGACACTGGAGGGAACACGTATGGCAGCTGAAAGTTCCATGGAATTGCCAGTGCGTCCACGAACGCTGCTTGACGATCCCTTGTCCTTGCTCCGAAGACCGGAACCTAGTGATTGTGTCGAGACGCCATCAGGTCTACATCTGGTAGGCCCCACTTGTCCACTAGGAGTTGAAAGACTTCTGGATGAAGGCTCCACTCTCCAGTGTGCACGTCCTGATGACTAAGGAATTCCGCTTCTCAGTTGAGGACTCCCGGAATGAACACTGCGGATATAGCTGGCGATGGCGTTTCGCCCACTGGAGGATTTTTGACACTTCCATCATTGCCATGTGGCTTCGAGTGCCGACTTGATTTATGTACACCACCATGGTGGCGTTGTCTGATTGTACTTGAACAGGCCTGTTCTGTAACAGAGGCAGGGCCAGTGTCAACGCATTGAACACTGTCCGCAATTCCAGAATGTTTATCGGGAGGTGAGATTCCTCCCTGGTCCACCGACCCTGGAGAGAGTGTTGCTCCAAAACCGCGCCCCAACCTCGCAGATTGGCGTCCGTTGTCAGGAGGACCCAGTTGGAGATCCAGAAGGGTCGGCCCCTACTAAACTGTTGGTCCTGTAGCCACCAGCTCAGTGACAGACGAACCTCCAGAGTCAAGGAGATAATTTGAGACCTGATCCGGTGATGCAGACCGTCCCACTTGGAAAGGATTAACCTCTGCAGAGGGCGGGAATGAAATTGAGCGTACTCTACCATGTTGAATGCTGACACCATGAGGCCTAGTACTTGCATCGCCGAGTGTACTGACACTCTCTGGCAAGAGAGGAAGTATCTGATCTTGTCCTGAAGTTTCAGGACCTTCTCCGGAAACAAAAAGAATCGTTGGTTGAGTGAGTCCAACAATGCCCCCAGGTGCACCATGCTCTGGGCAGGGACCAGCGAAGACTTCTTCCAGTTGATGAGCCACCCGTGGGCTTGTAGGAATTGGACAGTCAGTTCCAGATGACGGAGGAGAACCTCTGGGAAGTTCGCCAGGATCAGCAAGTCGTCCAGATACGGCATGATCCTGACAGCGGAGAAGAATCGTCATGACTGCCATGACCTTGGTGAAGATCCGAGGAGCCGTGGTCAGTCCGAAAGACAAGGCCTGGAATAGATATTTTAGGTTGCCAATAGCAAACCGCAGATATTGCTGATGCGACAAGGCAATAGGAATGTACAGGTAAGCATCCTGTATGTCCAGGGATACCATATAGTGCTTGGGTTCCATGGCAAGTACAATGGAACGCAGAGTTTCCATACGGAATTTGGGTACCCTCACAAATTTGTTCAAAGATTTGAGGTTGAGTATAGGCCGGGAGGAACCATTTGGTTTCGGGTCTAGAAACAGGATCGAATAGTAGCCCCTGCCTCTTTGAGACAGAGGTACCGGTACAATCACTCCGGTATCCAGGAGAGATTGTACAACCAAGTGTAAAGTCTGTGCTTTCAGCGCATCCGAAGGGATAACCGTCGAGCAGAACTGGGGACGTCTCTTGAAGGAGATCGCGTACCCGTGAGAGACAACTTCCCGCACCCAGGCGTCTGAAGTGGTCTTTAACCAGGTCTGGGCGAACTGCAGAAGTCAGCCTCCCACCCTGGGGTCCCCAAGGAGGAGGCCCGCCCATCATGCCGCAGGCTTGTCCTGTTTGGAAGCAGGCTGACCGGCGCCCCAAGAATGCTTAGACTTGGGTTTGGTGGCTTTGGAAGTACAAGCCTGTCTCGGGGTACGCCTGATCCTTTGCTTTACCTGGAGGCCGAAATTAATGAAAAGTGGTACTCTTAGCCTTCGGAGCAGAAGGATTAGTACTTAGGAGAAATGCAGTCTTAGCTGTTGCCAAGTCAGTCACGATATTGTTCAGATCCTCTCCAAATAGTATGTCTCCCTTAAAAGGGAGAACCTCCAAGGTCTTTTTGGAGTCCAGGTCCACTTTCCAGGACCTTAACACCAAAATCCAGTGAGCCAGGATAGACGTAGTAGAGGACTTGGCCGCCATTATGCCTGCATCAGAGGATGCCTTCTGAATATAGTGAGAGGCTGTGGTAATATACGATAGATATTGGCTGGCAGTGTCAGATAAATTTAGAGGTAGCTCATCCTCCGTTGCCTGAACCCATGCTTCAATTCTTTTTGCTGCCCAAGAGGCTGCCATAATGGGTCTATGCACAGCACCGGTAAGTGTGTAAATAGACTTCAGGCATCTCTCCACACGATTATCCGTTGGTTCCTTAAGTGAAGTGACAGCAGTGACAGGCAGGGTAGATGATACCACAAGACGGGCAACATGAGAGTCCACCGGCGGTGGAGTTTACCACTTGTTACTCACCTCTGCAGGGATAGGGTAACGAGCTAGCAGATTTTTGGACAGGAAAAATTACTTCCCTGGAGATTACCAGGATTCCTGACGTATGTCAATTAAAAGATCAGAATGCGGTAAAACTACTTTAGCAACCTTGTGATGTTTAAACTTATCAGGTTTCTTAGATGTAGTGGGGAGCTCAATATCATCATCAATCTGGAGAATCAGCTTGATAGCCTCAACTAGGTCAGGAACATTAACTTGAGTTGTAGATTCCGCAGAAGCAACTGTATCAGTGTCTGATGGATCAGTATAATTCCCATCCTCATCTGAAGAATCATCCAAAATATTAGTGGATTGTGAGGAAGAAATGGCCCGTTTAGAGGACCCCTTGGCCCCAGCAGGGCAAGGGGTAGGTTTTTGTCTAACCAAAGACTGATTTAATTGTTGTAACTGCGTAGACAGCATCCGCCCAAGGCGGGTTGACTGCAAGGACAATATGTGGCTGCAATGGCACAGGAGGTCCCACAGGGGGAGTAAGCCACGATACAAGCGTTGACAGCATATTTGAAAAAGCAGCCCAAGGAGGTCTTGATTTGCCACAGGTGCTGCAAACTGACTGGAAGGTGCAGGGCATGCAGTACCTGAACCCTTAGCTGAAACCTTTTCCTCAGACAAACCTGTAGCACCAGCACTGAATGATGCAGGTGCGTCTGCGGATTTCCCACCCTGAGTAGCAGACATGCAGTACAATATAGGCAGACAAACACAATATCTGCAAAAAACAAACAAACGTTATGTGATAGCAAATGCAAAGCACAAAACAGAGGATTTAAGCGGTGTGAGGTGACTGAAACACAGTGAAAAATACAAAACAGTATATCCTGTGGAACACTATATTTGAAATGAGACCCTGATGCACTTAGCCCCCCAGGGTACAGAATATAGTGATAGCAATACATGTGATACACAGAATAGAATCCACACAGCAGCTATAGGCACACACAGTCACAGGTACAATGCAGAAATTATTACATGTAAACAATAAGACAGCACTGGACTAGTAAATTTACGTATAGATATGTATGTATACAGATATAACAATGCACAGTAAACACTGGATGTACATCACAGAATACTTGTGCTAAATATTCATATAGCAGTACACTTTTTCTTAACTAACACTGTCTAAAATGACATGTAGAATATTAAGTGTCTGTAAATGCACAGCGCTGACAAGACAGGCGGTTTTACAGAGGAGACAGTGCCCAGCTATGTAATGGCGCCAAAATCTCTTCAGGTAAAGAGAGAGATGCAGCCCCAGGGCGGGAACACCAGCAGTAGATGGTGCCCGGAGCTGGGAGAGGGGCTACAGGTCAGGGCCGTATCCCCTATGCTGGACTTCACCACCAGGTACTATGGAGCCTATATTAAACGGATTTTAGTAAATCTGACCTGTACTCCCTGCCCTGGTGGATATAGTGGGGTCCCTGCACGGCCACAGTGTCCATGCCAGCGGCGCAGTCTTTTGGGACCGCGATCGGACCGCGATTTACCGGCGGGTCCCACCTGGTGGACTCTCTTACCTCCTCCCTATCGTGCAGCCATGCGATCCAGGAAAGCAGCAGCGGTGGTGTGCCTAGAAACCGGTGCGTCCCCGCTGCAAGTACCCGGGAAGCAGGGCGCGGGAGTATGCAGCGCCGCTGAGGGAGGTGATGGAGCCGATGGAGCCGCAGCACAGCATATCAGGATGACATATAAAGTACTGCGGCTTTTGAATTCTTCTTAAAAAGCTCTTTCAGGGCTGCCTAGCGCAGCCCACAGTTAGTGACCTGCACTGCAGGCACCAACTAACAAACTGAGCTCCAGTGCCTGGAGGCTCAGCTATAGAGGAGGCGGTGCAGTGCATCCAGGGAACAGTCAACGCTTTAGCCTGTTGGTGCCCCGGATCAAGATCCAACTCTACACCCCCGATATTATTCCCTGTGGAATATCAGTGTACCCCGCTGCAGAAATAGGATTTTAATACCTACCGGAAAATCCTTTTCTCGTAGGGACACATTAGTACGATGGGGATGTCCCAAAGCTTCTAGAACAGACGGGAACGTGCGGAGGCATCTGCAGCACCTCCTGCCCAAACTGGATATCCTCTTTGGCTAGGGTATCAAACTTGTAGAACTTCACAAAAGGTGTTCTTCCCCGATCAGGTAGCAGCTTGGCATAGTTGCAAGGCCGAGACTCCCCGAGCAGCCACACAGGAGGAGCCAAAAGATCTAGTAGAGTGGGCCTTTAGAGACTTAGGAACCGGCAAGGCTGCCGACACATAGGCCTGTTGGATAGTAAGCCGAAGCCAATGAGCAATGGACTGCACTGAAGCAGGGCAACCCTGTTTCTGCGCATCATACAGCACGAACAAGGAATCCGTCTTTCTGATCCGAGCCGTCCACTTGACATAGAACTTCAAGGCTCGCACTAAATCCAATGCCTCCGGTGGGGTAGAAGAGCCAGAATTGGACGGAATCACAAGAGGTTTTCAAGTGAAACGCAGAGACCACCTTCGGCAGGAACTGCTACCTAGTCCTGAGCTCCGCTCTGTACTCGTAAAAGACTAAGTATGGACTTTTACATGATAAGTCCCCCAATTCTGAGACACGTCTAGCAGAAGCCAGGGCCAGTAACATTGTCTTCCACGTGAGGTATTTGTTTTCTATCGTCATCAGAGGTTCAAACCAGGAGGACAGTAGAAAGCACAACAGCACATCCAAATCCCAAGGCGCCACAAACGGAGGTTGTATGTGAAGCACACCTTGCAAGAAGGTCTGAACTTCTGGCAAAACAGCAAACTTCTTCTGGAAGAAGACGGAAATAGCTGAAATCTGGACCTTAATGGATCCAAGTAAGCCTTTATCCACTCCAGACTGTAGGAAACGAAGAAATCTTCCCAAGTGGAATTCTGCAGATGGATATGTGCGTTCCTCGCACCAAGAGACATATCTCCGCCAGATATGATGATAGTGTTTTGACGTCACAGGTTTTCTGGCTTGCACCATAGTGGCAATGACCTTTTTGGAAAGCCCTTTGTGAGCTAGGATGTTCCGCTCAACTTCCATGCTATCAAACGAAGCCACCGTAAGTCCGGGTAGACGAACGGTCCTTGCTGAAGAAGATCCCTTCTTAGTGGCAGAGACCAAGGGTCTTCTATGGACATGTCCAGAAGAGCCGCGTACCACACTCCCCGGGGGCCAATACGGTGCAATCAAGATTGCTTGTACCCCGTGATGTCTGATCCGCTTGAGCACCCTTGGAATCAACGGAATCAAAGGAAATAGGTAGACCAGCCGGTAAGGCCAAGGCGATGTCAGCGCATCCACTGCACTCGGGTGAGGGTCTCTGGTTCGTGAGCAGTAGCAGCGAAGCTTCTTGTTGAGGCGATACGCCATCATGTCAATCTATGGGCATCCCCACCTGTCGACTATCTATTGAAACACCTGAGGGTGTAATCCCCAATCCTCCCCGGAAGGAGATCGTGGTGACTCAGGTAGTCCGCTTCCCAGTTGTCCACACCGGGAATGAAAATTGCGGACAGTGCTCTTGCATTTCTTTCTGCCCAGAGAAGTATATTGGACACTTCTCGTATGCAGGCCCTAATTTTTGTCCCTCCTTGTCGATTGATGTACGCCACTGCCGTGGCGTTGCCCGACTGAACCTGGATTGCCTGATCCTGGAGTAGAGGGGAGGCCTGAATCAGAGCATTGTAGATAGCCCGAAGTTCCAGTATGTTGATCGGAAGTAGGGCCTCATGGGCAGACCACCTGCCCTGGCACTGCGCCCCCTGGGTGACAACTTCCCATCCTCTCAGACTCGCATCCGTCGTGAGGAATATCCAGTCCTGAATCCCGAAGCGTTGACCCTCCAGTAGGTTGGAAGACTGTAGCCACCACAGGAGTGAAATCCTGGCCTGGGGTGACAGCTGAATCATCCGGTGCATCTGAAGATGGGAACCGGACCACTTGTTCAGGATGTCCAATTGGAAGGGTCTGGCATGGAACCTTCCGCACTGTATCGCTTCGTATGAGGCCACCATCTTTCCCAACAATTTTATGCAAAGATTAATGGAAACTCGAGCAGGTCGGAGAACCCTGCGAACCATTTCTTGAAGTGTTCTCAGTTTGTCCTCTGGGAGGAACACTCTCTGAGCTACAGTATCCAATACCATGCCAGAAACAGGAGTCGTTGAGATGGCTCCAGATGGGACTTCTGTAAATTGAGAATCCACCAGTGGTGAGACAGAAGTTGGATAGTGCGATCTATATGGAGCAGTAGAAGCTCCCTGGAACTCGCTTTTATCAGGAGATCGTCCAGGTAAGGGACAATGTTGACACCCTGGACTCAGAGTTGAAACATCATTTTTGCCATCACCTTCGTGAACACCCTTGGAGCTGTAGACAGGCTGAAGGGTAACGCCTGAAACTGGTAGTGATCGCTCAGTAGGGCGAACCACAGATAGGCCTGATGAGGAGGCCAAATTTGGATATGGAGGTAAGCGTCCTTGATATCCAGGGACACTAGGAATTCTTGGTGTTCCAGGCCTGCGATCACCGCTCTCAAAGATTCCATCTTGAAATTGAAAACCTTCAGGTAAGGATTCAAGGACTTCAGATTCAAAATGGGTCTCACAGACCCGTCTGGTTTTGGCACTACGAACAGACTGGAGTAGTAACCTTGAGCTTGCTGTAGAAGGGGTACTGGAACAATAACCTGGGACTGGACCAACTTGTCGATGGCCAGTAGTAGCGTAACACGCATATTTTCCAAAGCTGGTAAGCTTGATTTGAAAAATCGTTGGGGAGGAGCACCGTCGAACTCCAGCTTGTAACCCTGAGATAAGGTCCCTTACCCAGGCATCTTGGCAGGAACCGTCCCAGATGTGGCTGTAGTGACGTAACCGAGCTCCCACCACGAGATCCCCTCGGGGTGGGTAGGCACCATCATGTCGAAGTCTTTGTGGAAGCTGAACTGGTGCTCTGTTCTTGAGAACTGGAAATGGCTGGTTTCTTAGGCTTACCTCTGGAGCCTGTAGCTGCGTTGTAAGCACCCCTGGCTCTAGATCGAAATCTGTAGGACCGAAAGAAACGTGGATTTCCCAGCAGTAGCTTTGGAGAGCCATGCATCCAACTCGCCTCCGAAGAGCCATTCCCCTGTGAAGGGAAGAGATTCCACATTACGTTTGGAGTCAGCATCTGCAATCCACTGACGCAATCATATGGCTCTGCCATAGCAGTGGTCCTAGCATGAATATTGACAATCTCTTTAAGGGAGTTACAGAGGACTCTTGCCGTGTCCTGAATGTGTTTTAGGAAAGTTACAGTAGTAACTAAGGTCATATCACCTGAAAGACCCTCCCGAATTTGAGCAGCTCACGTATGAATTGCATGTGTCATCCAGTAATGACCGGTCTTTAAGCTACACCTGCAGCAGTGTAGACAGATTTCAGAGAGGTCTCAATTTCTTTTTCATCCACTAGGGGTCACTGGAGTACACTTGGGATATGGACGGCTTCCAAAAGGAAAAGGGCACTGAATATTCAAATTCAATAACACTCCTCCCCTCCATACTCCGAGTACCTCAGTGTTTTTTCTGTGCTCGTCGGAGCAACAGGGCTGGTGTGGGGGGCTCCCACACTTAGTGAATATTTTATTTTTATTTTTACACTTAAGACACATCCCTTCCCAGTTTCTTCTAAAATCATGGGTCAGGGATAGTGCCGCTGCAGAGCTGGACGGAGCTTACAGCAAGAATGCAGTGCATGGCGTGTCGGTCCTCACAAAGAGCACCCTCACAGCCACACGCAGTTCACTACTGCTGCAAGAGCTGGACGCAGCCATGAACAAGAGCTGGACGGAGCTTACAGCAAGAAGCCCCGTCGCAGCCATGAAGAGCTGGACGGAGCTTACAGATAGAAGCCCGTCGCAGCCATGAACTGAAGAGCTGGACGGAGCTTACAGATAGAAGCCCGTCGCAGCCCTCCCTACAAGACAAGGTATGCTGGGGGGGACGGGGCGGTCAGCGTGCGCTGCCGCCCCGCTGTGTGGGGTCCGTTTTCCTTACCGCCGCCCGCACCCGCCGCTAATACCAGCGCCCGCCCCAGCCGCTCCGTCTGCGCTGTACGGACTTCAAAGCCAGGGGAACCGCCGCAGCACAGCGCTCTTACTAGCCCCGCCGGAAGCCGCTACACGCCGCTCCAGCCAGCCGAACACTCGGCCGCTCTCCTCACAAGCGTCCCTCCCTGCAAGGTCAGCTTCCCGGCACCCGCTTCCCGTGAGACACACGGAGCACAGGGGGAGGGGGGGGGGGGACAAGACACAAGCAGCGCTGCTGCAAGGAGAAGATAAACTTATAATATGCTGCAACAGGCTGCCACATTCATATTCACATAGGTTATATTAATAACCTGACCTGTGATATCACTGTATAATAGACTATTGAGCCTATATTAACAGGCATGTATTGTAACCTGATCTGGGATGATCAGTGTCAGCATGGCATGGGGGCCATTTTAACCATGCTTCCTGTTTTTTGATGTTTCTAATTCCAGAACGTTCCTGTCCTACATCTCTCCTCCACCGGAGGCGCAGGGGTGTTAGTGGGAATTTTTGCTTCAGGTTTTATATAGGCTGGCCATGTGAATGCACTTCGGCCATATATATATATGTATATTACACACCTTAAGTAACACTTTTACTGAGTCGTGCAAGTGTCTGTCTTTGTTTATTGTGTTGTCTATCTGCATAATGAGTACGGCACCAGCAAAGACGTTTTACGGCAATAAAAGAAGTTTTACTGCAACGTCTGTACATGAATCTACCACATGTTCAGTATGTTTTGTTGGTTTCCACTCCGGAACCCGGTTTCGTTCCTATGTTACGCAAATGTAATGGCTGGGTTGCAATTACAATTGCCCACCGTTCGACACGAGCGTCAAGATCCGAGTCTCGAAGGAGACCGCCAAATCTAACGAAGGAGTCTCAGCCGTTGCAAAAGTCCAACTTCACTTTGGGTAACAGGGTATTAATTTAATTGGTCTTATAATTTAACCGTTTCTGCTATGTTGCAGTCTGACAATTCTATGCCAAACCTCACGGCGCTAAATAAGGGTGAGGAGGGCACATTAGACCAGCAGTCAGATAGTGCGGTTTTTGACAGCCCAGACATTGATAATGACCAGTGCGTCAGTCTCTGAAGTTTACAGAGACTAAGGAGCCTCTAACATATAATAAGTCGTATTTACTAAACGGCAGAGATCTCCAATGGGCTTCTTATTTAGGATATCTTACTAAGATGTTAGTAGAAATAAGCGAATAACCCGTTCTATACCTCACAGATTTAAGTCTATTTACCCGTTTCCACACAGTGACATCTACATTGGAGAATCCGCAATTGGTGAATTCGTCTGTGTCAAACCTTATAAAGACCCAACATACGTTTGGGTCACTAAGGCGCTCTATGTATGGAAACAATGACGATCACGTTATACTTATCGCTAATCAAATCTGAGAAGCTGCTGAGTATCTATGTACAGCTTCTGCTGCCGGCTGTTAGCTCGCTTCTCGCCTTTCATCGTCGCTAGTTACAGCACGACAAGGACTCTGGCTGCGTTCTTGGCAAGCGGAGTCAGAGGTCAAAAGAATACGGTGGCCAGAAGTTGTTTGGTCCTAAATTTGACAAATGCATTTCTCAGGCCAAGGCGATGGGGGGAAAAGTCTAGTTTCCTGCCATTCCCTCCTCCGGTACCAAGACGGAAATACTCTGGTCCGGCGTTTAAATCCTTTAGACTTCAGTCTTTTCAAGGCTGTGGTACAGAAACAGTCACGCCTTGTAACGCCAGGGCGCTAAAGTCACCAACAAGCCAGTGGCTTGACGGGCTCCCAGGCCATCTCGAATTTCCAATTGTGGGAGCGCGCCTTTAGACGATACATTTGCCGGGATTCCAGACATCCACTGATGAATGTATCCGCAATTTAGTGTTAAAAGAAAGCCGTCTCCCGCCTCTGCGCTTTTTCAAGACAGGACTGCCTCTGTCGGACGACAAGAAGGCGTTTTGGCAGATTGCCATTCAGTCTCTGCTGGATTCAGCAGTTTTTAATTCCAGGCCTGGTACACCAACAAGGTCAGGGTTATTATTCCCGTCTGTTTGTGGTACCGAAGCCGGAGGGCTCCGTCACAGTCTCAATCAGTAAGTCACTTACTACAGATTGAAGATGGAATTTCTGCGGTCAGTATTTGCAGATTTGCAGCCACAAGATTGCATGATTGCACTTGATTTCCAGGATGCGTACTTACACATTCCGATTTGGTCGCCTCATCAGAGGTTCTTGCGTTTTGCAATACGCCACAACTACCGTTTGGCCTCTCGTCAGCGCCACGGATATTCACCAAAGTGATGTTTGTGATGATAGCTCATCTCAGATCCCTGGCAGTGACAATCGTTTCGTACTTAGACGATCTGCTCATAAGAGCTCCATCTCATCAGATGCTCCTCCAACTTGCGCTGCCAACGTACACCACGGTTGCAGTGTCAACTTCAAGAAATCGCATCTAATTCCGTCTCAACGACTTCAATTCCTAGGTATGATTCGAAATACGGTAAATCAAAGAATTTACCTACTACACCAGAAAGTACAGATTATTCGCCATCTGGTACAATTAGTGCTCAAGCCACGCACACTCTCGGTACATTTGTGTATTCGCCTATTAGGAACAATGGTGGTGGTTTTCGAAGCGCTTCAGTTCGGAGGTTTTCACTCGCGTCCATTTCAACAGCATGTGCTCGCACAGTGGTCGCCCTCGCATCTGCAGATTCCCCACAGGGTGCGGTTGTCGCCAAGGGCGAGGGTGTCTCTACTCTGGGTGAGAGTCTCAGAAGTTGGGGAGCTGTAGTTTAAAATTGTCAGCGACAGGGTCTCTAGGCGGATCACGACAGATTGCTGTCTATTAATGGCCTGGAACTCCGTGCAATTTACAATGCACTACATGCTTCGCTCTCAGACTGTCCAAGTGCAGTCAGACAGGGAGGAACGAGCAGCCGCATGGCAATGCGGGAAGTAGCTCGAATCCTCAATTTGGCCAGAATACCACCAGGTGATATTGTCGGCAGGGTTCATTCCGGGAGTGGACAACTGGAAGGCGGATTATCTCAGCCGTCGGGATTTTCATCCAGGAGACTGGGCATTAAATCCAGAGGTGTTTCACATGTTGGTCCACAGGTGGGGTTACCCTCAGGTGGATCTGATGGCATCTCGCCACAATTACAAACGCCCCAGTGTGTGTCCAGAACGAGAGATCCAAGGGCAGTGGCATTGGATGCTCTCACAATCGCGTGGCCGTACAGCCTCGTGCATCTGTTTCCACCGTTTCCGCTGCTCTCTCAGTTGCTAAAACGGATCAAAAGACAGTCCGTCACAGTCATACTAGTGGTGCCTCATTGGTCTCGGAGAGCTTGGTTCTCGGATCTCCGCGGACTACTCGCAGACGATCCTTAGCCGCTTCTACTACGTCCAGCCCTGTTATAACAGGGTCCGTTCTTTTACCCCGATTTAGCGCGGCTGCGTTTGACGGGGTGGCTGTTGAGACCGCCCTCTTAAGAAGAGAGGGCATTACAGTATCGGTTCAACCATGTTACGAGCTAGGAAGCCGGTTACGGCAGCTCATTATTACAGAATTTGGCGTGCCTATATAGGTTGGTGTGAAGCTCGGAAGTTTCCGACATCATCTTTCAAGTTATCCCGTCTTTTGTTATTTCTACAGATGGGGTTAGATGGAGGACTGCGTTTATCTACACTAAAGGTGCAGGTATCTGCGTTGTCAATTTATTTTCAAACACGATGGGCTCTATTGCCGTCGGTACACACTTTTCTACAAGGTGTCCTCAGAGTACAGCCTCTATTCATTCCACCTACAGCGCCATGGGACTTGAATCTGGTTTTAGATTTCTTACAGTCTTCATATTTTGAACCCTTACAGCAAGTGGATATAAAGTTTCTCACTTGGAAAACAATTTTTCTTCTAGCCTTAGCTTCGGCAAGGCGTGTTTCAGATTTGGGTTCCTTGTCATGCAAGCCACCGTATTTGGTGTTTCATAAGGACAGAGCGGAACTTCGAACGAATCCCGTTTTCTTACCAAAGGTAGTGTCATCTTTTCACATCAATCAACCAATAGTAGTTCCTGTGTTAACAGCACATTCTGGAACTCTGGATGTGGTACGCGCATTACGCGTTTATGTATTCCGAACGTCTACAGTTCGTAAGACGGATACGTTGTTTGTTTTCTATGATGCTGCCAACATGGGTTGGCCAGTTTCTAAGCAGACCTTATCCAGATGGATTAAACTGACCATACGTCAGGCTTACCTTAATGCTAGGTTACAGCCGCATACATCAGTAACTGCTCATTCCACACGTTCTGTGGGAACTTCATGGGCAGCTGGTCGTGGACTTCTACGACGCAGCTTTGCCGTGCGGCTACATGGTCTTCAGTGCACACGTTTGTGCGCTTTTACAAGTTTGATACGTTTTGCGGCATCAGCATCTAGCTTTGGCCGCCTAGTGTTACAGGTGTCAAACAGCTCTCCCGCCCACGGGGGAAGCTTTGGTACGTCCCAAGAGTACTCCAGTGACCCCTAGTGGATGAAAAAGAAAATAGGATTTGGTACTTACCAGGTAAATCCTTTTCTTTGAATCCATAGGGGGCACTGGACGCCCACCCAGAGCAGTTTTACCTGGTTTGAAGTAAGCTCGGGGGATCTTATGGTAACACATTTTCACCGACTGGTTCGAATTTTCTAGTTCTATCGGTTATGGTGTCAACTGTTTCGTTGTCAGTTACGTTATGTGTCAACTTTATGGTTGTCCGTTATGTTATAGGTAATTCTCCATTGTCAACCTCTCTATCGCTCCTGTTTGGCTCAGTAAAAAACACTGAGGTACTCGGGGAGTATGGAGGGGAGGAGTGTTACTGAATTTGAATATTCAGTGCCCTGTTCCTTTCGGAAGCCGTCCATATCCCAAGAGTACTCCAGTGCCCCCTATGGATTCAAAGAAAAGGATTTACCTGGTAAGTACCAAAATCCTATTTTTCCTATCCCCTGGGTCCTTTACTGTAAAGGAGCCCAGAGCTGGGAGCACCGCCTTCTTAGAGAAGCGAGAGACTGAGACATCTACTGCTAGAGATTCTTCCCAGAATGTCCTGCCTTCAGGGGCAAAGGGGAAGGTATGCAAAAACCTTCTGGACACCTGATATTTATCTGGATTTTTCCAGGCTAATTTAAATAAATCATCCAATTCCTTGGAATCAGGAAATGTGACTGTCCAGTTTGTCTTGGAGGAAAAACGACTGCCGATTAGTAGCGTTCTCCCGGGGGAGCTGTAACACATCCCGTATAACCAATATGAGGGGTTCGATACCCTGTGTAGGGGTGGAATCTGCACTAATGAGATCCACATCATAACCCATCATCCTGTACATCATCATCAGTATCTGATAGGAGTGCAGGTAAAGCACGTTTTTGTGCACCTGTAGTAGACATGGGGGGATGGGGAACATCAGCCTTGGCAGCTAGGTTAGCTACTGCAGTTCTTGCGTTTTATTGGCATTGGCAGTGAGTTGAGATGACATATCAGACATCATAGTTTTGATAGGCCCCAGTCAGGAACGCTCTGGACTCTCCCCCACATTGTTATCAGCATTTTGTGATGACTGACTACATTGCTCACATGATATGGAGCCAGATGACATAGGAGAGAATCTGGCATTACATACACTGCATAACTTCTGTTTCACCATTATCACATACAGATACAATACACATACAACACAGACTGATTACAATACAAGCCTGTCCTAATGCATGCGAGTGGAGACACAGAAGAAAGGACCCCAGAGCACCCAACACTGTACAGGCCCAGTGAGGCTGTCAGCGTTTTATGTATTTGTATTTTATATTAATATTAATATATATATATATATATATATATATATATATATAAAAAAAAACAGTGATACGGTCTGTATACTGTGTACCAATAGCGGCTCTCCTCCTCTACACCCGGTACCAGTGATCCTGTGAGCGTGTGGAGGAGCTGTACGAGGCTGCTCCAGCTTCTGCAGAGGAAGTCGCCAAAATGCAGCTGAGCCAGCTCTGATGTAGCTCCGCCCCCCATAATGATCCTGGAGCTACAAATAATGTTCATATTGGCTATGTCTCTGCACACCATTTGTAGCCTCACATAAATGTTGGGTACAATAACGCCAGCCAGTCTCACGCAGGGGCTCCAGCGTGTGTGTGTGTGTCCCCCCCCAGGAGGGACCATTGCGCCTCACCCATGCCTCTGCTGCACAATGAACCGGGGGACCCCCCCCTAGCGGGGCCCCCGGTTTGTACTCACCACTGACGATCACCTTCAGGCTATGTTAGGGGTGTGCGGCATGCTGCAGCTGCGACAGCTAAGGCGCAGTGCCCCGGTGAACAAACAGCCCCTCAGGACGGTGGTCCTGCAGCGGGGAAACGGCTCTGCACCTCACAAGGCCAGTGACTGCCGCCCTAACTCTCACGGAGCGATATGCTGTTGCCTAAACAGCATACCGAAATAAATAAAAGTTTTAACAAATTTGAAGAAAAAACTCTGGAGCTTGCAGAGTGTGCATTCTCTCCTGAGGGCACTTTTTTCTAAACTGCCTGTGGGAGGGGGCATAGAGGGCAGGAGCCAACACACCCAGTTGAAGAAATTTAAAGTGCACTGGCTCATTTGGACCCATCTATACCCCATCGTACTGATCTGTCCCCAATATCCCTTATGGATGCTAGAGAAATAGGGTAGCCTCCTGCCGGCACAGCCTGGCAGCGCCAGCAGCAGGCCCACCGCCATTTTTGTGATCGCAGCGGCTGCATGTGACCTCACGCAGCCACCCATTCATGCCCAGGACGGGTCCGCGGGGTGGTTGTTAAAAGTCTGGTTGGATCTCTATTTGCGATCCAATCTGAATTAGCCCGGCAGTTACAATGAACAGACTAATGCATCTACTGAATTACAAAAACGCTTTGCTATCAAGCAGAACATCTAGGGGATTAGGGTAGCAAGGAACTGCTGTTGCAATGTTACTTATTTCTGATAGCAGGAACTAGTAACCAGTTTTTATAAGTATGTTCCACTGACAGATGGACCTTGGTATGCGTGAGATGGCAAAGAACCACGCTGTATACAACACTGCAAGCATTAAGTACCTGTGCTCATTCTAGCACCATGCACCTAATCAGTGAGGAGGGCAGATTTTCATTTTGAAGGGCAAAATGTTAGACCTGATGTATCATTACGGATCAGGTGTAGGGTGCTAGAATGAACACTAAATGCCAAAGAATTATATTTTTCCATTTCTGGAGTATCGCAGAATGGATACCCAACAAACAACGGCTGTTGTCACTGATATTTTTGCAGTCAGTTAAACTTAACTGACGATTTTTCCCTTCAAAAGCGTTAACAACATTGTTTTTTAAAATGTATTTTATTTAATAAAATTGAAAAAGTATTTTTTAAAATATTTAAACATTATATTATGCACATCTGCATAACGGATCTCCTCGTCAAAAACAGGGGGACAAGGTTGGAACGGCGCAGTTGCAAGAAATCTGACCATGCCAGTTAAGTGGTGAATAACCGAACATAAAGGAAAATAACAGTTCTACAAAAGGAAAAGAAGCCATCTATTTACATTTTGTCTTTCTTATATAGGTTTTATGTCTGCGTGACAGGTCCTATATGCCACTGCACAAATTCTAATCACATAAAATAGGCAGTGAATACAGTCACCTGTCTGCTGTACCATCCTTGTATGCTGGATCCTGGACAGACACAGGGCAGGTGGTTAATCTGTCAATCAGACGCAATGCTGCCAGGTTCTCCAGTGGTAAACTTCTGGTGAATACGTGGTCCACAGCACCACCCATGTGGAATGATTTATCCTGGCTCCTGTGTTATACATATGGTTATAGCAATTAATATAATCAGACACAGGGAGCAGGGCACAAAAGGCAAAAGTTCCCTTAACAAAAAAACAAAACAAAAGGATGCACTTTCATATCCAAGTGTTACATATAAAATATTGAGTACTTTCTTGTTCATGATCACATAGAGAAAAAATAAGAATTTACTCACCGGTAATTCTATTTCTCGTAGTCCGTAGTGGATGCTGGGAACTCCGTAAGGACCATGGGGAATAGACGGGCTCCGCAGGAGACTGGGCACTCTAAAAGAAAGATTAAGTACTATCTTGTGTGCACTGGCTCCTCCCTCTATGCCCCTCCTCCAGACCTCAGTTAAGGAAACTGTGCCCGGAAGAGCTGACACAACAAGGAAAGAATTTGGAATCCAGGGTAAGACTCATACCAGCCACACCAATCACAACGTACAACTCGTGATAACCATACCCAGTTAACAGTATGAACAACAACTGAGCCTCAGTAACAGATGGCTCATAACAATAACCCTTTAGTTAAGCAATAACTATATACATGTATTGCAGAGAGTCCGCACTTGGGACGGGCGCCCAGCATCCACTACGGACTACGAGAAATAGAATTACCGGTGAGTAAATTCTTATTTTCTCTGACGTCCTAGTGGATGCTGGGAACTCCGTAAGGACCATGGGGATTATACCAAAGCTCCCAAACGGGCGGGAGAGTGCGGATGACTCTGCAGCACCGAATGAGCAAAGGCAAGGTCCTCCTCAGCCAGGGTATCAAACTTGTAGAACTTAGCAAATGTGTTTGAACCCGACCAAGTAGCAGCTCGGCAAAGCTGTAAAGCCGAGACCCCTCGGGCAGCCGCCCAAGAAGAGCCCACCTTCCTTGTGGAATGGGCTTTTACCGATTTAGGATGCGGCAATCCTGCCGCAGAATGAGCTTGCTGAATCGTGTTACAGATCCAGCGCGCAATAGTTTGCTTTGAAGCAGGAGCACCCAGCTTGTTGGGTGCATGCAGGATAAACAGCGAGTCAGTTTTCCTGACTCCAGCCGTCCTGGCTATATAGATTTTCAAAGCCCTGACTACATCTAGTAACTTGGAGTCCTCCAAGTCCCGAGTAGCCGCAGGCACCACAATAGGTTGGTTCAAATGAAACGCTGATACCACCTTAGGGAGAAATTGGGGACAATTCTGCCCTGTCCATATGGAAGATCAGATAAGGGTTTTTACACGACAAAGCCGCCAATTCTGACACACGCCTAGCCGAAGCTAAGGCCAATAACATGACCACTTTCCACGTGAGATATGTTAGCTCCACGGTCTTAAGTGGCTCAAACCAGTGGGATTTCAGGAAATCCAACACAACGTTAAGATCCCAAGGTGCCACTGGAGGCACAAAAGGGGGCTGAATATGCAGCACTCCCTTAACAAACGTCTGAACTTCAGGCAGTGAAGCCAGTTCTTTTTGAAAGAAAATAGATAGGGCCGAAATCTGGACCTTTATGGATCCTAATTTTAAGCCCATAGTCACTCCTGACTGTAGGAAGTGCAGGAAGCGACCCAGCTGGAATTCCTCTGTAGGGGCCTTACTGGCCTCACACCAAGCAACATATTTTCGCCATATACGGTGATAATGTTGTGCTGTCACATCTTTCCTAGCCTTTATCAGCGTAGGAATCACTTCATCTGGAATGCCCTTTTCCGTTAGGATCCGGCGTTCAACCGCCATGCCGTCAAACGCAGCCGCGGTAAGTCTTGGAACAGAAAGGGCCCCTGCTGCAACAGGTCCTGTCTGAGAGGCAGAGGCCATGGGTCCTCTGAGATCATTTCTTGTAGTTCTGGGTACCAAGTTCTTCTTGGCCAATCCGGAACGATGAGTATAGTTCTTACTCCTCTTTCTTACTATCCTCAGTACCTTGGGTATGAGAGGAAGAGGAGGGAACACATAAACCGACTGGTACACCCACGGTGTCACTAGTGCGTCCACAGCTATCGCCTGAGGGTCCCTTGACCTGGCGCAATATTTTTTTAGCTTTTTGTTGAGGCGGGACGCCATCATGTCCACCTGTGGCCGTTCCCAACGGTTTACAATCTGCTTGAAGACTTCTGGATGAAGTCCCCACTCTCCCGGGTGGAGGTCGTGCCTGCTGAGGAAGTCTGCTTCCCAGTTGTCCACTCCCGGAATGAACACTGCTGACAGTGCTAGCACGTGATTTTCCGCCCATCGGAGAATCCTTGTGGCTTCTGCCATCGCCATCCTGCTTCTTGTGCCGCCCTGGCGGTTTACATGGGCGACCGCCGTGATGTTGTCTGATTGAATCAGCACTGGTTGGTTTTGAAGCAGGGGCTCTGCTTGACTCAGGGCGTTGTAAATGGCCCTTAGTTCCAGTATATTTATGTGTAGTGAAGTCTCCTGACTTGACCACTGTCCTTGGAAGTTCCTTCCCTGAGTGACTGCCCCCCATCCTCGGAGGCTTGCGTCCGTGGTCACCAGGACCCAGTCCTGTATGCCGAATCTGCGGCCCTCGAGAAGATGAGCACTCTGCAGCCACCACAGCAGAGACACCCTGGCCCTTGGGGACAGGGTGATCAACCGATGCATCTGAAGATGCGATCCGGACCATTTGTCTAACAGATCCCACTGAAAGATCCTTGCATGGAACCTGCCAAAGGGAATTGCTTCGTAAGAAGCCACCATCTTTCCCAGGACTCGCGTGCAGTGATGCACCGACACCTGTTTTGGTTTCAGGAGGTCCCTGACCAGAGATGACAATTCCTGGGCCTTCTCCACCGGGAGAAACACCTTCTTCTGTTCTGTGTCCAGAACCATGCCCAGGAAGAGCAGACGCGTCGCAGGAATCAGCTGCGACTTTGGGATATTCAGAATCCAGCTGTGCTGTTGCAACACTTCACGAGAAAGTGCTACGCTGACTAACAACTGCTCTCTGGACCTCGCCTTTATAAGGAGATCGTCCAAGTACGGGATAATTATAACTCCCTTTTTCCGAAGGAGTATCATCATTTCGGCCATTACCTTGGTAAATACTCTCGGTGCCGTGGACAGACCAAACGGCAACGTCTGGAATTGGTAATGACAATCCTGTACCACAAACCTGAGGTACTCCTGGTGAGGTGGGTAAACGGGGACATGCAAGTAAGCATCCTTGATGTCCAGCGACACCATAAAATCCCCCTCTTCCAGGCTTGCAATAACCGCCCTGAGCGATTCCATTTTGAACTTGAACTTCCTTATATAAGAGTTCAAGGATTTTAAATTCAGAATGGGCCTCACCGAACTGTCTGGTTTCGGTACCACAAACATTGTGGAATAGTAACCCCGTCCCTTTTGAAGGAGGGGAACCTTGATTATCACCTGCTGGAGGTACAGCTTGTGAATTGCCGACAGTACTACCACCCTTTCCCTGGGAGAAGCTGGTAAGGCTGATTTTTAACGGCGAGGGGGAGTCGCCTCGAACTCCAGCTTGTATCCCTGAGATACAATTTGTACAGCCCAGAGATCCACTTGTGAGCGAACCCACTGGTTGCTGAAGTTCCGGAGACGCGCCCCCACCGCACCCGGCTCCGCCTGTGGAGCCCCAGCGTCATGCGGTGGACTTAGAGGAAGCGGGGGAGGATGTTTGTTCCTGGGAACTGGCTGCCTGGTGCAGCTTCTTTCCTCTACCCCTGCCTCTGGGCAGAAAGGATGCGCCTCTGATCCGCTTGCCTTTCTGAGGCCGAAAGGACTGTACCTGATAATACGGTGCTTTCTTAGGCTGTGAGGGAACCTGAGGTAAAAAAGTTGCCGTGGATACGAGGTCCGAGAGACCGTCCCCAAACAATTCCTCACCCTTATAAGGCAACACCTCCATGTGTCTTTGAGAATCAGCATCACCTGTCCACTGCCGAGTCCATAATACTCTCCTGGCAGAAATGGACATTGCATTAATTCTAGATGCCAGCAGGCAAATGTCCCTCTGTGCATTCCGCATATATAAGACGACGTCTTTTATATGTTCTATGGTTAGCAAAATAGTATCCCTGTCGAGGGAATCAATGTTGTCTGACAGGGTATCAGACCATGCGGCTGCAGCACTACACATCCATGCTGAAGCAATAGCAGGTCTCAGTATAGTACCTGAGTGTGTATACACAGACTTCAGGATAGCTTCCTGCTTTCTATCCGCAGGCTCCTTTAAGGCGGCCGTATCCTGAGACGGCAGTGCCACCTTTTTTGATAAGCGTGTGAGCGCCTTGTCCACCCTAGGGGATGTTTCCCAACGTAACCTGTCCGTTGGCGGGAAAGGGTACGCCATCAGTAACCTCTTAGAAATCACTAGTTTCTTATCGGGGGAACTCCACGCTTTCTCACACAATTCATTTAATTCATCAGATGGGGGAAAAGTCACTGGCTGCTTTTTCTCCCCAAACATAATACCCTTCTTGGTAGTAACCGGGTTAATATCAGAAATGTGCAATACATTTTTCATTGCAGTAATCATGCATCGGATGGCTTTTGTAGACTGTGCATTTGTCTCATCCTCATCTACACTGGAGTCAGACTCCGTGTCGACATCTGTGTCTACCATCTGAGCTAGCGGGCGTTTATGAGCCCCTGATGGCCTCTGAGACGCCTGGGCAGGCGCGGGCTGAGATCCCGGCTGTCCCAAGGCTGCTGCGTCATCGAACCTTTTATGTAAGGAGTTGACACTGTCGGTTAAAACCTTCCACATATCCATCCAATCCGGTGTCGGCCCCGTCGGGGGCGACACCACACTTATCTGCCCTTGCTCCACCTCCACGTAACCCTCCTCATCAAACATGTCGACACAGCCGTACCGACACACCGCACACACACAGGGAATGCTCTGACTGAGGACAGGACCCCACAAAGTCCTTTGGGGAGACAGAGAGAGAGTATGCCAGCACACACCACAGCGCTATATAACACAGGGATGTACACTATAATGAGTGATTTTTCCCAATAGCTGCTTATTATCTTATTATCGCCTAAATTTATGTGCCCCCCCTCTCTTTTTTACCCTTCTTGTACAGGATACTGCAGGGGAGAGCCTGGGGAGCGTCCTTCCAGCGGACCTGTGAAGAGAAAATGGCGCTGGTGTGCTGAGGAAGAAGGCCCCGCCCCCTCAGCGACAGGCTTCTCCCGCGTTTTGTATATCTTAATGGCTGGTTTTTTTGCACATATACAGGTTTTCCAGACTGTATTATGTGCATAATGTGCCAAAAGGTATTCTTATTGCTGCCCAGGGCGCCCCCCCCCAGCGCCCTGCACCCTACAGTGACCGGAGTGTGTGGTGTGCAGTGGGAGCAATGGCGCACAGCTGCAGTGCTGTGCGCTACCTTAATGAAGACCGGAGTCTTCTGCCGCCGATTTCATCTCCTTCTCTTCAGTCTTCTGGCTCTGCAAGGGGGACGGCGGCGCGGCTCCGGGAACGGACGATCGAGGTCAGGCCCTGTGTTCGAACCCTCTGGAGCTAATGGTGTCCAGTAGCCTAAGAAGCACAAGCTAGCTGCACGCAGGTAGGTTTGCTTCTCTCCCCTCAGTCCCACGTAGCAGTGAGTCTGTTGCCAGCAGATCTCACTGAAAATAAAAAACCTAACAAATACTTTCTTTCTAGCAAGCTCAGGAGAGCCCACTAGGAGCACCCAGCTCTGGCCGGGCACAGATTCTAACTGAGGTCTGGAGGAGGGGCATAGAGGGAGGAGCCAGTGCACACCAGATAGTACCTAATCTTTCTTTTAGAGTGCCCAGTCTCCTGCGGAGCCCGTCTATTCCCCATGGTCCTTACGGAGTTCCCAGCATCCACTAGGACGTCAGAGAAATAAAAGAATATCTGCGAGCTAGATATGCACAAACCGCTTCATACCATCTACATGAAAGCTGTTCTCCAAGACAACAACAGCTGCATGTAAAAATGACTTCTTATCTACACGCATTCAAGAGAGATTTGTTTTCTGCCCAAGTGCATGAGGGGTTGTGGAGCAAGGTTTGCAGACTAGCAGTAATACCACAGGGCGGGACAAGGTCCAGGGCCGTAACTAGGGTGGTGCTGAAGGTGTGTAACCCACAGAGCATATGCCCTGTGGGCGCACCGCCCACATCCACAATTAGCCATTGCCACCAGTTGTAGCACTGCCGGCTGTATTGTATAATAGCAGCGTTGTCCCCGGCACTTTCTCTGCCGGATGCACTGCTGCTAATATACCAGTACAGCTGGCAGCATTGGGCAGTGTAGGAGTCTCTCTCCCCCTGTGTGCTCCGCCCCCCATCCTCCTCTCCTGCAGTGTCTGAGGAGGAGGGACGTCCGGGTACTGGAGCCATCCGCTGCTGCCGCTCATCTCAAGTAAAGTAAGTCTCTCTCTTTCTCCTCTAAATGTCTGTGTGTCTGTCTCTCTCTCTCCCTGTGTATATAACGGTCTGTGTCTCTCTCTCCCTGTGTATATAATGGTCTGTGTGTCTCTCTCTCCCTGTGTATATAACTGTCTGTGTCTCTCTCTCCCTGTGTATATAATGGTCTGTGTGTCTCTCTCTCCCTGTGTATATAATGGTCTGTGTGTGTCTCTCTCTCCCTGTGTATATAACGGTCTGTGTCTCTCTCTCTCTGTTTATATAACTGTCTGTGTCTCTCTCTCCCTGTGTATATAATGGTCTGTGTGTCTCTCTCTCTCCCTGTGTATATAACTGTCTGTGTCTCTCTCTCCCTGTGTATATAACGGTCTGTGTGTCTCTCTCTCCCTGTGTATATAACGGTGTGTGTCTCTCTCTCCCTGTGTATATAACGGTGTGTGTCTGTCTCTCTCTCCCTGCGTATATAACGGTCTGTGTCTCTCTCTCCCTGTGTATATAATGGTCTGTGTGTCTCTCTCTCCCTGTGTATATAACGGTCTGTGTCTCTCTCTCCCTGTGTATATAACGGTCTGTGTCTCTCTCTCCCTGTGTATATAACGGTCTGTCTCTCTCTCTCCCTGTGTATATAACGGTCTGTGTCTCTCTCTCCCTGTGTATATAATGGTCTGTGTGTCTCTCTCTCCCTGTGTATATAACTGTCTGTGTCTCTCTCTCCCTGTGTATATAATGGTCTGTGTGTCTCTCTCTCCCTGTGTATATAACGGTCTGTCTCTCTCTCTCTCTCTGTGTATATAACGGTCTGTGTCTCTCTCTCCCTGTGTATATAATGGTCTGTGTGTCTCTCTCTCCCTGTGTATATATATAACTGTCTGTCTCTCTCTCTCCCTGTGTATATAATGGTCTGTGTCTCTCTCTCTCCCTGTGTATATAACGGTCTGTGTCTCTCTCTCCCTGTGTATAAAACGGTGTGTGTGTCTCTCTCTCTCCCTGTGTATATAACGGTGTGTCTGTCTCTCTGTAGGTGTCTGTCCCTGTGCCTCTCTCTCTCCCTCTCTGTGTATATAACCATACCTCTCAACATGACCCTTTCCAGGAGGGACAGAATGCTCTGCCCCTGGACTTCTCTCTTCATACCTCCCAACATGACCCTCTCCAGGAGGGACAGAATGCTCTGCCCCTGGACTTCTCTATTACTGTATGATTGCCGGCACCTGTGGTGAAACACCTTTCTTATCCATTAACCTGTTCAAAACATGTGCCGGCAATCATACATTAAAAGTCCAGAAGCAGAGCATTCTGTCCCTGCTGGAGAGGGTCATGTTGGGAGGTATATATAACGGTCTGTGTCTGTCCCTGTGTCGCTCTCTCTATCTCTCTCTCGATTCTCTCCTTGGACAAAATCTCCCTGGTATTGCACCTAAATATCTAACTAAGACATCTCTGCTGAGCTGCTGCTGGCAATTAAGGTTCAAAAAGGGTTGAAATTGCCTAAAGGATGAAAAAAAAGGGGCAGACTACATGGGCCAAGTGGTTCTTATCTGCGTCAAATTCTATGTTAATATGAATTCTCTATCTTACAATGTAGTTGCTAATGTACCTCTCCAATTATCCTGCTTTATTCAGGCTGTCTAATGTAGCAGTAACCTCACTAAACTGTCACTCTGGTGCCACTGTGATCAATGTGCCTCACTGCATGCACTCATTTACAGTAAAGCAGTAAGCAACAATTCTCACTATTCTTCTGAATGTATTATACGAGATGTGAGGTAGTGGTATGCCTCACTGATATGTCACTCTGGTGTTTCTGCAATCAATGTGCCTCACTGCATTAGTTAATATTCTGCTGAACAACATGTCTCCCAGTAAATAAAGGGGTGATACAGTAGGGGATCTCACCTAAAGAAATAAAGCCAGTTTACCTGGCATAACGTGTATAAGGCAGTGGTTCTCAAACCGTGTGCCGTGGCACCCTGGGGTCAATCAGGACACTTGCAGGGGTGCCTCAGGTTGGTGGTCCAGAACCAATTCAAACTATTTATTGCCAATGTAATAGACAAAACCAGTGCTGGTGGCGGCCAGTCATAAAATATGTGTACAAACAGAAGCAAATCTCGTCCCTCACCACACAATTGAACCTAAGGATGACATATAAACATAATTTACTTAATTTAATATTTTTTTCTAAATTTCTCAGTAAGAAACTTTTGGCCTAGGGGTGCTGTGAAAGAAATTCTGATACTCTAGGGCGCCATGATTCAAAAAAGTTTGGGAACCACTGGTATAAGGGGCTCTTCGGTGGCGTAAGATGTATAAGAAGCTCTACTGTGTGGTATAATGTGTATAAGGGGCTCTACTGTGTGGTGTAACGTGTATAAATAAGAATTTACTCACCGGTAATTCTATTTCTCGTAGTCCGTAGTGGATGCTGGGAACTCCGTAAGGACCATGGGGAATAGACGGGCTCCGCAGGAGACTGGGCACTCTAAAAGAAAGATTAGGTACTATCTGGTGTGTACTGGCTCCTCCCTCTATGCCCCTCCTCCAGACCTCAGTTAAGGAAACTGTGCCCGGAAGAGCTGACACAACAAGGAAAGGATTTGGAATCCAGGGTAAGACTCATACCAGCCACACCAATCACACCGTACAACTTGTGATAACCATACCCAGTTAACAGTATGAACAACAACTGAGCCTCAGTAACAGATGGCCCATAACAATAACCCTTTAGTTAAGCAATAACTATATACATGTATTGCAGAGAGTCCGCACTTGGGACGGGCGCCCAGCATTCACTACGGACTACGAGAAATAGAATTACCGGTGAGTAAATTCTTATTTTCTCTGACGTCCTAGTGGATGCTGGGAACTCCATAAGGACCATGCGGATTATACCAAAGCTCCCAAACGGGCGGGAGAGTGCGGATGACTCTGCAGCACCGCATGAGCAAACTCAAGGTCCTCCTCAGCCAGGGTATCAAACTTGTAGAACTTAGCAAACTTGTTAGACCCCGACCAAGTAGCAGCTCGGCAAAGCTGTAAAGCCGAGACCCCTCGGGTAGCCGCCCAAGAAGAGCCCACCTTCCTTGTGGAATGGGCTTTCACCATTTTGGATGCGGCAATCCAGCCGCAGAGTGAACCAGCTGAATCGTGCTATAGATCCAGCGAACAATAGTCTGCTTCGAAGCAGGAGCGCCAACCTTGTTGGCTGCATACAGAATAAACAGCGAATCAGACTTTCTGACTCCCGCCTTTCTGGAAACATAAATTTTAAAAGCCCGGACTACGTCCAGCAACTTGGAATCCTCCAAGTCCCTAGTAGCCGCAGGCACCACAATAGGCTGGTTCAAATGAAACGATGATACCACCCTAGGAAGAAATTGGGGACGAGTCCTCAATTCTGCCCTGTCCATATGGAAGATCAGATAAGGGTTTTTACATGACAAAACCGCCAATACTGACACACGCCGAAGCTAAGGCCAATAGCATGACCACTTTCCACGTGAGATATTTTAGCTCCATGGTCTTAAGTGGCTCAAACCAGTGGGATTTCAGGGAATCCAACACAACGTTAAGATCCCAAGGTGCCACCGGTGGCACAAAAGGAGGCTGAATATGCAGCACACCCGGAACAACGTCTGAACTTCAGGCAGTGAAGCCAGTTCATTTTTAGAGAAAATGTATAGGGCCGAAATCTTGACCTTTATGGATCCTAATTTTAGGCCCATAGTCACTCCTGACTGTAGGAAGTGCAGGAATCGACCCCGCTGGAATTCCTCTGTAGGGCCTTCCCGGCCTCACACCAAGCAACCTATTTTCACCATATACAGTGAAAAAGTCTTGCTGTCACGTCTTTCCTAGCCTTTATCAGCGTAGGAATAACTGCATCCGGAATGCCCTTTTCCGCTAGGATCCGGCGTTCAACCGCCATGCCGTCAAATGCAGCCGCGGTAAATTTTGGAACAGACAGGGCCCCTGTTGCAACATGTCCTGTCTGAGAGGCAGAAGCCCCGAGTCCTCTGAGAGCATTTCCTGCAGCTCCGGGTACCGAGTCCTTCTTGGCCAATTCGGAGCAAAGAATATTGTTTTCACTCCTCCTTTTATTACAATTCTCAGCCCTTGGGTATGAGAGGAAGAGGAGGGAATACAGAGACCGACTGGAACACCCACGGTGTTACTAGTGCGACCACAGCTATCACCTGAGGGTCCCTTGACCCGGCGTAAAACCTTTTTTAGCTTTTTATTGAGGTGGGACGCCATCTAGTCCACCTTAGGCAGTTCCCATCAATTTGCAAACTGCGTGAAGACTTCCTGATGAAGTCCCCACTTTCCCGGGTGGAGGTCGTGCCTGCTGAGGAAGTCTGCTTCCCAGATGTCCACTCCCGGAACGAACACTGCTGACAGTGCGCTAACTTGATTCTCCGCCCAGCGAAGAATTCTGGTGGCTTCTACCCTCGCCACCCTGCTCCTTGTGCCGTCTTGGCGGTTTACATGAACCCCTGCGGTCTGACTGGATCAGAACCGGTTGGTCGCGAAGCAGGATCTCCGCTTGACTTAGGGCGTTGTATATGGCCCTTAGTTCCAGGATATTGATGTGAAGGCAAGTCAGTTGACTTGACCACAGACCTTGGAAATTTCTTCCCTGTGTAACTGCCCCCCACCCTCGGAGGCTTGCATCCGTGGTCACCAGGATCCAGTCCTGAATGCCGAATCTGCGGCCCTCGAGAAGGTGAGCACTCTGCAGCCACCACAGGAGAGACACCCTGGCCCTGGGGGATAGGGTGATTAACCGATGCCTCTGAAGAGGTGATCCGGACCACTTGTCCAGTAAGTCCCATTGGAAGGTCCTCGCATGGAACCTGCCTAAGGGGATGGCCTCGTATGATGCCACCATCCTTCCCAGGACTCGAGTGCAGTGATGCACCGACACCTGTTTTGGTTTTAATAGATTCCTGACCAGTGTCATGAGCTCCTGAGCTCTCTCTATCGGGAGATAACCCTTTTCTGGTCTGTGTCTAGGATCGTGCCTAGGAGAGGCAGATGAGCTGTAGGAACCAACTGCGACTTTGGAATATATCGAATCCAGCCGTGTTGCCGTTACACTTCCAGAGAAAGTGCTACGCTGTTCAGCAACTGCTCTCTTGATCTCGCTTTTATGAGGAGATCGTCCAAGTACGTGATAATAGTGACACCTTGCTTCCGCAGGAGCACAATCATATCCGCCATTACTATGGTGAATATTCTCGGGGCCGTGGAGAGACCAAACGGCAACGTCTGAAATTGGTAATGACAATCCCGTACCGCAATTCTGAGGTACGCCTAATGAGGTGGATAAATGGGGACCTGAAGGTATGCATCCCTTATGTCCCGATTCACAATAAAGTCTCCCCCTTTTTAGGCTTGCACTGACCGCTCTTAGCGATTCCATCTTGAACTTGAACCTTCTCAGGTATATGTTCAGGGATTTTTAATTCAATATGGGTCTGACCGAACCGTCTGGTTTCGGGATTACAACATGGTCTAATAATAACACCCTCTTGTTGAAGGAGGGGACCCTTGACCACCACCTGTTAAAGATACAATTTGTGAATTGCAGATAACACTGGCTCCCTCTCTTGGGGGGAAGCCCGCAGGGCCGTCGGTGAGGGGGCATCTTCTCACAATCCAGCTTGTATCCCTGAGACACAATATCTATTGCCCAGGGATCGAACAGGGAGTGAACCCACTTGTGGCTGAACTTACGAAGGCGTGTCCCCACCGGGCCTAGCTCCGCCTGTGGAGCCCCAGCGACATTGGTGGATTTTTGTAGGGGCCGGGGAGGACTTCGGTTCCTGGGAACTAGCTGCCCGGCTCTGACAAGAAAGGACGCCCCTCAGACTTTCTTGTTTCTTTATACGAAAGGCTGCATTTAATAATGTCGTGCTTTCTTAGGCTGTGCAGGAATATAAGGCAAACTAGCAGAATTACCAGTAATAGCTGTGGAGACCAGGCCCGAGGACCCTTCTCCACACAATCCTCAGCCTTCCATATGCCTCTTAAGTCGGCATCATCTGTCCAATGCATATTCTACAGGACACGTCAAGCAGAGATCGACATAGCTTTTACTCTAGGACCCAGTATACTCATGTCTTTTTGGGCATGCTTTATAACTATATATCTATCACTTAAGACAGCATCTTTAATATATTTATATTGCATACTAGGGTCTCATCTCTGCTGATAAGGTACCTGTCCACGCTGCCACAGCACTATAAACCCATGCCGACACAATCACCGGTCTGGGTAGTATACTAGAATGTGCACGCTATCTGCAGGATCCCTGAGAATAGCAAGTGCTACCATCTGTGCAAACAGGACACCCCAGGGGAAGATTCTCAACATATGCTGGCCCTAGTGGGGAAAGGATACAGCCTGAGAATTCTCTTGTGGGAAGCTGCCGTCTCTTGTCTGGAGATTCCCGCTCTTTTTCCTCATGAGAGGAGGGAAATTTACCTCCGCATTCTTCCCCTTAAACATGTGTACTCTCGTGTCAGGGACAGATGAGTCATCAGTGATATGCAAATCATCTATTATTTCAATAATCATATATTGAATACCTTATAGCCATCTTGGCTGTAACTTTGCATTATCGTAGTCGACAGTGGAGTTAAACTCCATGTCGATACCAGTGTTTGTTATTATGGATAGTGAGCATTGAGAGACTCTGAAGGTCTCTGTGACATAGGGACAGACATGGGTAGATTTCCTGTCTGTTCCCTAACCTTTTGTGCAATAAATTCACCTTAGCACTTACACATATCCAAACAGGTGTCGGCGTTGTCGACGGAGACACCCTCTCACACACATATCCGCTCTATCACCTCCTTAGAGGAGCCTTTTACCTCAGACATGTCGACACACGCGTACCGACACACCACACACACAGGGGATGCTCTATTTGAGGACAGTTCCCCCACAAGGCCCTTTGGAGAGACAGAGAGAGAGTATGCCAGCACACACCAGAGCGCTATATAACCCAGGGATTACACTACAACTCAGTGTTTACCCAGTAGCTGCTGTATATACAAATTTTTGCGCCTAAATTTATGTGCCCCCCCCTCTCTTTTCACCCTTTGTTTACCAGGATACTGCCGGGGAGAGCCTGGGGAGCTTCCTTCCAGCGGAGCTGTGAAGAGAAAATGGCGCTGGTGTGCTGAGGAAGAAGGCCCGGCCCCCTCAGCGGCGGGCTTCTGTCTTGTTTCTGACTAAAAATGGCGGGGGTTTTACACATATACAGTTTTCCAGACTGTATTATGTGTATATATTGCCAAAAGGTATACTTATTGCTGCCCAGGGCACCCCCCCCCAGCGCCCTGCACCCTACAGTGACCGGAGTGTGTGGTGTGCAGTGGGAGCAATGGCACACAGCTGCGGTGCTGTGCGCTACCTTAATGAAGACCGGAGTCTTCTGCCGCCGATTTTATCTCCTTCTGTCTTCTGGCTCTGCAAGGGGGACGGCGGCGCGGCTCCGGGAACGGACGATCGAGGTCAGGCCCTGTGCTCGAACCCTCTGGAGCTAATGGTGTCCAGTAGCCTAAGAAGCACAAGCTAGCTGCACGCGGGTAGGTTTGCTTCTCTCCCCTCAGTCCCACGTAGCAGTGAGTCTGTTGCCAGCAGATCTCACTGAAAATAAAAAACCTAACAAATACTTTCTTTCTAGCAAGCTTAGGAGAGCCCACTAGGTGCATCCAGCTCTGGCCGGGCACAGATTCTAACTGAGGTCTGGAGGAGGGGCAGAGGGAGGAGCCAGTGCACACCAGATAGTACCTAATCTTTCTTTTAGAGTGCCCAGTCTCCTGCGGAGCCCGTCTATTCCCATGGTCCTTACGGAGTTCCCAGCATCCACTAGGACGTCAGAGAAAAGAGCACTACTGTGTGATGTAATGTGACTAACGGACACTACAGTGTGGTGTAATGTGACTAACGGACACTACAGTGTGGTGTAATGTAAATTGGTACTATTCTGTGGCCAACCCCTTCCCCATGAAGTCACGCCACTATACTTTTGATTTATTTTAAATATGGGTGAGGGGGCAATAATTCTCATTCTGGCGCAGGGCACCAAAATGTCTAGTTACGGCTCTGATAAGATCCTAAGAATGGATGAGGAGAATGGATTTTTATTTATTCATTTAGTTTTATGTGGTAATGCAAAAAGTTTTAGTTTTGCAGAGTGAATTTATTTAAATGAAATAATGGGGTGCAGGGGTAGCATTTGCTGGGGTAATCCTTGCTTTGGGAAAGCAGCAGGCATAGATTAGGCTTTGTCATGTATGTACTTCTGATAGGTGGTATTTTCACAATTAGTACAATGGCTCTAGGTGCCAAAGATGAAAAATAAACAAAATAGAAACAAACAATACTGCCAATATCTCATAGTTAACCATACACTAAACCAATTTTACCTGTATCCGGTGCTTTGATAACCATAGTACTGATCTGATTGAAATGGGACCACTGCACTCAGGATTAATTCTGCCTTTGCTGCCATGGCAACCACTTGCCAGCTGTTGTGCCATTCCCTCTTAGGGTGATCAGCTGGAGTGCCACCTTGTCCTTGACATAATGCCACATGGATGTCCCCTTCCTGAGCAAGAATATCTGCACAGCTAGGATATAAATGATCAACAACATGCACTAAGTATTTGGTTTTTAACTTGATCATTAAAACCCCACCTGGATGCAATGGCCTGCAATTGTTCAATTAGCTAAATTAAATGCAACTTTAAGAATATACTCTAACTTTACCTATTACTGGCATTGATCACAGGACAGAAATTGTCACCAGTTAAATAATGACTGGCTACGACTTAAGCAGTAGTTGTGCACATACTCCCTATAAGTGGAATCCCTACTTAAACAGGGATCAGTAAGAGAACTTTTAATATTACTGATCTCATGCGGATTTGCTTATACAGAATACCTTATTGATGAAAGTCAGAATCCTAACAAGACCTGGGATAAAGAACTGTTGCAAATGACTGATTGTTTTTGAACTGCGTATATGCTGCAATGTTACTGCTACGCTGGCCGCCGTGCTCTGGACTCCACAGCATGATTGGGAGAAGAGACAGGGAGCGTTTTTGTTTAGAAACCTTCATTAATTAAAATAGATCATCTGCGTCCAGAACTACTAACTAACCTGCGAAAAAAATTGGACAGCAAATCCCTGTTCTTCTTCACTCCAGCTTTCCTGCCGCAGTGTGGGAAGTTAAATATAATTCTGTCGTAACTTTGATTGCTGAGAAAAGCGTAGTCTTTCAGCCTTGTAGCATCCACTCCAAAGTGAACCACAGCTCCTATAGCATCCCGAAAGATCATGACACACATGGACATTAGGTAGGTGTTTATCACACAGCAAGATTAGAGGTCCACTGTCCCATTCCCCCCATTTTTATCACCTTATTAATGGCACCGTTCGTGGTCAGTACAGATGACATATCTTACTACAAAAGGGACCTGGACAGAGCTGGCATGGGATAGAGCTACACTTCCTGGTGTTATTGGCTGTATCACAGTATGCAAGGCGGATTAAGGCTAGTGGAGGCCCCAGGCAACAAAACTGACTGTGCATCCCGCTGCTGTCACTACTTCGCCCCTTAGGGGAGCAAGAGAGAGAGTGAGGAGAGGGGGCGAGAGAGACAGACAGACAAAGTGTCAGTGAGAAAGAGAAAGAAAGAGTGGGAGCAAGGGACAGAGGGAGGGTGGCAGAGCGAGAGAAAGAGGGTGTCAGGGGAAGAGAGGGAATGAAAGAAAGAGGGGAGAGAGAAAAGAGAGAGAAGGTGTCAGGGAGAGAACGAGAGGGAGAGAGAAGGAAAGATGGGAGACAGAGAGGGTGATGGAGAAAGACAGCAAGGGATGAGAGAGGCTAGAGAAAGGATGTCAGGGAGAGAGAGAGTGTCAGCGAAAGAAAGAGGGAAAGACAAAGAGAGGGAAAGAGACTGAGGGGAGCCCAGGAACTAGAGAGAGAGAGGAATCCTGGGGGAGCGAGAGAGAGCGTGTCAAGAAAAGAAAGAGAGGCAAAGACAGTAAGATAGAGGGGAGCAAGACATGGAGAGGGAGAGAGACACTGACTATGCTTCACAACAATCAGCACAGAAGGTCACTGATGGGGCGGACACTTCACTGCATTAGACACCGCCCCCTTCCCACCAGCAAATCATGTAGCCTGACTAGGCTAAAGCACAGGTCTCTGATGGGGGCGGGCAGTTCATGGCAGGCCCGTCCCCTTCCCACCTGCAATCGAAGCACTGCAGTGTGCCCTGCTGCCGGAACTCAGGAATCGGACATGTTAAGGTAGAGGGGTCAGGTAGGGGTAGAGTCGGTAGTGTCATTAATTTCTGCAGTTTGTCTATAATCCGCCCCTGACAGTATGTGCTCTATGTGTGATAGCTGTGTAAGAGAGGAGTCATAGTGGAATAAGTGATCAGTATTAGATTAACAAGTATTTGCTTTGTTGCTAATAAGTATTAGTGATGTCTGCTCGATCCATATGTTGCTGACTGTATGTACAGTTTAATTACTATATATAATGTATATGGATCAAATGAAATATGTGTGTAAGACGTGCAGTTTATTTGTACTTGTAGTAAGTGTGTTTAATGTATGTTTTGGGTGGTTATGTGTATGGTAGATGTAATTAGGGGTATGATGAAGGGGTTTTACCAGACTGTTGATAGTGCTACACTGACACAAACAAATCTAAAGTACAGTACTTGTGCTTACAACTAGTTACTTTACCTTTACTGCGAAGATGCTGAACATTGCCCCAGGCAATAGGCCGCTGAGATTTGGTATCTTCTGTCTCATAGCAGGTGGCTACAATGAGATCCTTCCCCTGGCTGGCATCACAGAGGGATGCAGAAAAAGAAAAGTTCCCCTCTCCTACCAACAAAATAGTAAGGGCCTTCCTCACTGTACCTTGACCTGTGCAGGGAATGTACAGAACAGAAAATACATGACATAACATTACAGTCACTATTAGAGGCTTCAGAATAAACATACACCATTGTCTATTTATGAACAAGGCTTAATTTATTATTCTAAAAAAAATACCCCTAAAATATGAAAGGGATCAGGCATTCTAAGGGGGAGATTTATCAAAGCCTGGAGTGATAAAGTGGAGAGAGATAAAGTACCAACCAATCAGCTCCTATCATTTTCAAACACAACCTATAACATGACAGAAGGCGATTGGTTAGTACTCTCTCTCCCTCCACTTTTGATAAATCTCCACAGAAATTCTAATAGTCATCCTTGTGACAGGAACAGTAACACACAAGTGGTGCAAACCAAACAAATGCTGGGGTTTACATTACTTATGGGAATCGAGAACACAACTATTGCATACCCTCCAACAACTCCAAGATGAATACAGATGAGGAAAGGGGGCGTGTCTTCGCATAGCTGCTATAGAAATCTATAGCAATCCGGACACACTGAACCTGGTACAGCCCCTGTTTAGGCCGGTACACACCATAAAAAAATGGTTCTGTACCGGCTAAAACGGTACAGTTGGAGGGTATGCTGTTGGCTGCCAACATTGGAACTCTCACACTACACTGGGAATTGCTTAATTTACCTTCTCTGATTATAGGCCAGATTAAATTAGGCCCGATAATTACTGCAGGGCTGTAGCAGTGGCCAGGGCTATTCAATTACAGCCCACAAGCTGCACCTACATCAGATTTCTGTTTCAGCCCCAGGAGGCTCGAACAGAATCTGCGGTGAGTAGGGCTTTTTCCCCCTATTGCAGCTGCTGCTAACACACTAACCGGCTTTCTCCCCCTATCGCAGCTGCTGCTAACGCACTAACCTATAGCCCCGGACACTTATCCCGGAATCTATGGGTTAATATGCATTAGCCACGGATTTATTGCATGAGAAGGGCGTGTAACGGAATAGCTGTGGGAGTAATAGTCCAATTCCTCATGAGGTTAGTATATGGAACAAGGCTGAAGTGTATATGGAGCCAAATTTATTCCAGCCCTATAAGTGTATTTGTATTGAAATTATCATACACATAACTCACCCATGGCTTCTGGAGATTTCACCTGCAATTTATACAGCAGCTGTAGTATACTGCATATATCTCCTGACTATAATACATGTTGTAATGAGATCTCTACTGCCAGTCTCGCTCAATGGTAGTTTCACGAGTACCACCAAACGTATAATACAGTGTACTACAGTATTCATATACCCTGCAGGAATACATGACTTGCCCGAGCAGACACACAGCACAGGAGGAGGCTATACGATGTTATTACTGATTCTAGTAATCCCATGTTGACCCTTTGCAGACACAACCGACTGGTGCACTTGACTCTCAGACCTTGCCGAGTACTTCCGGGTGCGGGCGGCGCACATTAGTGACGTCATATACCAAGATGGCGTCTTCTGTTACTAAGCAACGCAAACAGCGCTGCTGCAGACAGGCGTGAAAGTAGAAGCCTCTGAACAGAATCAGGTACTGTATGGTAATCATCCAGGAATCCGTGGCGGATTCAAGGGGTTGGCTTGAAGCGATTGCCCCCCTTAACGGAGCCCGTCCTAAATCATTTGTGCCTGCAAGCTCTCCCTCCTGCACTGAACATGCTAAGGAAGGACAGGTCCACCCGTCCTCCTCCATGGCTTTGGGTGACTTCCGATGCTTGCTTTCAGCAGTGTCACTCTGGTGCTGTGCATGGGGAACTGCCTGCATGCTTCTGGAGAGGAGATGCCAAGGACTGGGTTCCCTGCAGTGTGCCAGGCAGCTCTGGTCTCATCATATCTCTAATGCTGGGTACACAGCACACTGTAGATATATCTGCAGATATAACTATAGATGGACCGGGCAGGGTGTTGTGCATACCCACTGCCCGATCCGTCATGATTGACGTCACAAACTGATTTACATACACCCAGTTCAGCCGTCAATCACCGCTGGCTGCTGCAACGTGTGTACGGGTGGTCGGCTGAGTGCTCGAACACACACAACGATGCACCAATATATCTGTGTGCAGCAGGGCTTACGCGATATGTCTGTGCAGTGCCGTAACTAGACATTTTGGTGCTGTGTGCAAGAAAAGGCATCGGCGCCCCCCCTCCCCATGTGCAAAAATAAGAATTTACTTACCGATAATTCTATTTCTCGTAGTCCGTAGTGGATGCTGGGACTCCGTCAGGACCATGGGGAATAGCGGCTCCGCAGGAGACAGGGCACAAAAGTAAAAGCTTTAGGATCAGGTGGTGTGCACTGGCTCCTCCCCCTATGACCCTCCTCCAAGCCTCAGTTAGGATACTGTGCCCGGACGAGCGTACACAATAAGGAAGGATTTTGAATCCCGGGTAAGACTCATACCAGCCACACCAATCACACTGTACAACCTGTGATCTGAACCCAGTTAACAGCATGATAACAGCGGAGCCTCTGAAAAGATGGCTCACAACAATAATAACCCGATTTTTGTAACAATAACTATGTACAAGTATTGCAGACAATCCGCACTTGGGATGGGCGCCCAGCATCCACTACGGACTACGAGAAATAGAATTATCGGTAAGTAAATTCTTATTTTCTCTGACGTCCTAGTGGATGCTGGGACTCCGTCAGGACCATGGGGATTATACCAAAGCTCCCAAACGGGCGGGAGAGTGCGGATGACTCTGCAGCACCGAATGAGAGAACTCCAGGTCCTCCTCAGCCAGGGTATCAAATTTGTAGAATTTTGCAAACGTGTTTGTTCCTGACCAAGTAGCAGCTCGGCAAAGTTGTAAAGCCGAGACCCCTCGGGCAGCCGCCCAAGATGAGCCCACCTTCCTTGTGAAATGGGCATTTACATATTTTGGCTGTGGCAGGCCTGCCACAGAATGTGCAAGCTGAATTGTACTACACATCCAACCAGCAATCGTCTGCTTAGAAGCAAGAGCACCCAGTTTGTTGGGTGCATACAGGATAACAGCAAGTCAGTTTTCCTGACTCCAGCCGTCCTGGAAACCTATATTTCTCTGACGTCCTAGTGGATGCTGGGACTCCGTCAGGACCATGGGGATTAGCGGCTCCGCAGGAGACAGGGCACAAAAATAAAAGCTTTAGGACTAGGTGGTGTGCACTGGCTCCTCCCCCTATGACCCTCCTCCAAGCCTCAGTTAGGTTTTTGTGCCCGTCCGAGCAGGGTGCAATCTAGGTGGCTCTCCTAAAGAGCTGCTTAGAAAAAGTTATTAGGGAATCTAGTGTCGACGGTGAAGAAACAAACGTATTTTCCAGTAGGGCCACACGTTATATGATCACGGCAATGAAGGAGGCTTTGCATATCTCTGATACTGCAAGTACCACAAAAAAGGGGTATTATGTGGGGTCTGAAAAAACTACCTGTAGTTTTTCCTGAATCAGAGGAATTGAATGAAGTGTGTGATGAAGCGTAGGTTAACCCTGATAGAAAACCGCTAATTTCAAAGAAGTTATTGGCATTATATCCTTTCCCGCCAGAGGTTAGGGCGCGCTGGGAAACACCCCCTAGGGTGGATAAGGCACTCACACGCTTATCAAAACAAGTGGCGTTACCGTCTCCTGAAACGGCCGCCCTCAAGGATCCAGCTGATAGGAGGCTGGAAACTACCCTGAAAAGTATATACACTCATACTGGTGTTATACTGCGACCAGCCATCGCCTCAGCATGGATGTGCAGTGCTGGGGTGGTTTGGTCGGATTCCCTGACTGAAAATATTGATACCCTGGATAGGGACAGTATTTTATTGACTATAGAGCAATTAAAGGATGCTTTTCTTTATATGCGAGATGCTCAGAGGGATATTTGCACTCTGGCATCGAGAGTAAGTGCGATGTCCATATCTGCCAGAAGAAGTTTATGGACGCGACAGTGGTCAGGTGATGCGGATTCCAAACGGCATATGGAAGTATTGCCGTATAAAGGGGAGGAATTATTTGGGGTCGGTCTATCGGATTTGGTGGCCACGGCAACAGCCGGGAAATCCACCTTTTTACCTCCGGTCCCCTCCCAACAGAAAAAGACACCGTCTTTTCAGCCGCAGTCCTTTCGTTCCTATAAGAACAAGCGGGCAAAAGGACAGTCATATCTGCCCCGAGGCAAAGGAAAGGGTAAGAGAGTGCACCAAGCAGCTCCCTCCCAGGAGCAGAAGCCCTCCCCGGCTTCTGCAAAGCCCTCAGCATGACGTTGGGGCTTTACAAGCGGACTCAGGGGCGGTGGGGGGTCGACTCAAGAATTTCAGCGCACAGTGGGCTCACTCACAGGTGGACCCCTGGATCCTGCAGGTAGTATCTCGCCGGTTCCTAAAGTCTGCTCTGCCAACGTCTCCCTCAGACAGGGCGACGGTATTGGAAGCCATTCACAAGCTGTATTCTCAGCAGGTGATAGTCAAGGTACCCCTCCTACAACAGGGAAAGGGGTATTATTCCACACTATTTGTGGTACCGAAGCCGGACGGCTCGGTAAGACCTATTCTAAATCTGAAATCTTTGAACCTGTACATACAAAAATTCAAGTTCAAGATGGAGTCACTCAGAGCAGTGATAGCGAATCTGGAAGAAGGGGACTTTATGGTGTCCCTGGACATCAAGGATGCTTACCTGCATGTCCCAATTTGCCCTTTACATCAAGGGTACCTCAGGTTCGTGGTGCAAAACTCTCATTATCAGTTTCAGACGCTGCCGTTTGGATTGTCCACGGCACCTCGGGTCTTTACCAAGGTAATGGCCGAAATGATGTTTCTTCTGCGAAGAAAAGGCGTATTAATTATCCCTTACTTGGACGATCTCCTGATAAGGGCAAGGTCCAGAGAACAGCTGGAGGACGTAGTAGCACTAACCCAAGTAGTGCTGCAACAGCACGGGTGGATTCTGAATTTTCCAAAATCTCAATTGACCCCGACGACACGTCTGCTGTTCCTGGGAATGATTCTGGACACGGTTCAGAAAAAGGTGTTTCTTCCGGAGGAGAAAGCCAGGGAGTTATCCGAACTTGTCAGGAACCTCCTAAAACCAGGAAAAGTGTCTGTGCATCAATGCACAAGAGTCCTGGGGAAAATGGTGGCTTCTTACGAAGCGATTCCATTCGGCAGATTCCACGCACGAACTTTTCAGTGGGATCTGCTGGACAAATGGTCCGGATCGCATCTGCAGATGCATCAGCGGATAACTTTGTCTCCACGGACAAGGGTGTCTCTTCTGTGGTGGTTGCAGAGTGCACATCTGTTAGAGGGCCGCAGATTCGGCATACAGGACTGGGTCCTGGTGACCACGGATGCCAGTCTGAGAGGCTGGGGAGCGGTCACACAGGGAAGAAACTTCCAGGGAGTGTGGTCAAGCCTGGAGATGTCTCTTCACATGGGGATTAGCGGCTCCGCAGGAGACAGGGCACAAAAATAAAAGCTTTAGGACTAGGTGGTGTGCACTGGCTCCTCCCCCTATGACCCTCCTCCAAGCCTCAGTTAGGATACTGTGCCCGGACGAGCGTACACAATAAGGAAGGATTTTGAATCCCGGGTAAGACTCATACCAGCCACACCAATCACACCGTACAACCTGTGATCTGAACCCAGTTAACAGTATGACAAACGTAGGAGCCTCTGAACAGACGGCTCACAACAATAACAACCCGATTTTTTTGTAACAATAACTATGTACAAGTATTGCAGACAATCCGCACTTGGGATGGGCGCCCAGCATCCACTACGGACTACGAGAAATAGATTTATCGGTAAGTAAAATCTTATTTTCTCTGACGTCCTAGTGGATGCTGGGACTCCGTCAGGACCATGGGGATTATACCAAAGCTCCCAAATGGGCGGGAGAGTGCGGATGACTCTGCAGCACCGAATGAGAGAACTCCAGGTCCTCCTTAGCCAGGGTATCAAATTTGTAGAATTTTACAAACGTGTTCTCCCCCGACCACGTAGCTGCTCGGCAGAGTTGTAATGCCGAAACCCCTCGGGCAGCCGCCCAAGATGAGCCCACCTTCCTTGTGGAATGGGCCTTGATAGATTTAGGCTGTGGCAGGCCTGCCACAGAATGTGCAAGTTGAATTGTGCTACAAATCCAACGAGCAATCGTCTGCTTAGAAGCAGGAGCACCCAGCTTGTTGGGTGCATACAGTATAAACAGCGAGTCAGATTTTCTGACTCCAGCCGTCCTTGAAATATATTTCTCTATCGTCCTAAGTGGATGCTGGGGTTCCTGAAAGGACCATGGGGAATAGCGGCTCCGCAGGAGACAGGGCACAAAAGTAAAGCTTTTACAGGTCAGGTGGTGTGTACTGGCTCCTCCCCCTATGACCCTCCTCCAGACTCCAGTTAGATTTTTGTGCCCGGCCGAGAAGGGTGCAATTCTAGGTGGCTCTCATAAAGAGCTGCTTAGAGAGTTTAGCTTAGGTTTTTTATTTTACAGTGGTTCCTGCTGGCAACAGGATCACTGCAACGAGGGACAGAGGGGAGAAGAAGTGAACTCACCTGCGTGCAGGATGGATTGGCTTCTTGGCTACTGGACATGAAGCTCCAGAGGGACGATCACAGGTACAGCCTGGATGGTCACCGGAGCCACGCCGCCGGCCCCCTCACAGATGCTGAAGCAAGAAGAGGTCCAGAATCGGCGGCTGAAGACTCCTGCAGTCTTCTTAAGGTAGCGCACAGCACTGCAGCTGTGCGCCATTTTCCTCTCAGCACACTTCACACGGCAGTCACTGAGGGTGCAGGGCGCTGGGGGGGGGCGCCCTGGGAGGCAAATGAAAACCTTTAAAAAGGCTAAAAATACCTCACATATAGCCCCAGAGGCTATATGGAGATATTTACCCCTGCCTAAATGTACTAAATAGCGGGAGACGAGCCCGCCGAAAAAGGGGCGGGGCCTATCTCCTCAGCACACGGCGCCATTTTCTGTCACAGCTCCGCTGGTCAGGAAGGCTCCCAGGTCTCTCCCCTGCACTGCACTACAGAAACAGGGTATAACAGAGAGGGGGGGCAAAATAAATGGCAATATATTAATATAAAAGCAGCTATAAGGGAGCACTTAATCATAAGGCTATCCCTGTCATATATAGCGCTTTTTGGTGTGTGCTGGCAGACTCTCCCTCTGTCTCCCCAAAGGGCTAGTGGGTCCTGTCTTCGTATAGAGCATTCCCTGTGTGTCTGCTGTGTGTCGGTACGTGTGTGTCGACATGTATGAGGACGTTATTGGTGTGGAGGCGGAGCAATTGCCAAATATGAGGATGTCACCTCCTAGGGGGTCGACACCAGAATGGATGCCTTTATTTGTGGAATTACGGGATAGCGTCAACTCGCTTAAGCAGTCGTTTGCCGACATGAGGCGGCCGGACACTCAATTAGTGCCTGTCCAGGCGCCTCAAACACCGTCAGGGGCTGTAAAACGCCCCTTGCCTCAGTCGGTCGACACAGACCCAGACACAGGCACTGATTCCGGTGGTGAAGGTGACGAATCAACCGTATTTTCCAGTAGGGCCACACGTTATATGATTTTGGCAATAAAGGAGATGTTACATTTAGCTGATACTACAGGTACCACTAAACAGGGTATTATGTGGGGTGTGAAAAAACTACCAGTAGTTTTTACCGAATCAGAAGAATTAAATGACGTGTGTGATGAAGCGTGGGGTGCCCCGATAAAAAAACTGCTAATTTCAAAGAAGTTATTGGCTTCATACCCTTTCCCGCCAGAGGTTAGGGAGCGCTGGGAAACACCTCCTAGGGTGGACAAAGCGCTAACACGCTTATCAAAACAAGTGGCGTTACCCTCTCCTGAGACGGCCGCACTTAAAGATCCATCAGATAGGAGGATGGAAAATATCCAAAAAGGTATATACACACATGCAGGTGTTATACTACGACCAGCTATTGCGACTGCCTGGATGTGCAGTGCTGGGGTAGTTTGGTCAGAGTCCCTGATCGAAAATATTGATACCCTGGACAGGGACAATATTTTACTGTCGTTAGAACAAATAAAGGATGCATTTCTTTATATGCGTGATGCACAGAGAGATATCTGCACACTGGCATCACGGGTAAGTGCTATGTCCATTTCGGCCAGAAGAGCTTTATGGACACGACAGTGGACAGGCGATGCGTAGAGGAGTTATTTGGGGTCGGTCTATCGGATTTGGTGGCCACGGCTACGGCCGGGAAATCCACCTTTCTACCTCAAGTCACTCCCCAACAGAAAAAGGCACCGACCTTTCAACCGCAGCCCTTTCGTTCCTTTAAAAATAAGAGAGCAAAGGGCTATTCATATCTGCCACGAGGCAGAGGACGAGGGAAGAGACAGCAACAGGCAGCTCCTTCCCAGGAACAGAAGCCCTCCCCGGCTTCTACAAAAGCCTCAGCATGACGCTGGGGCTTCGCAAGCGGACTCGGGGGCGGTAGGCGGTCGTCTCAAGAATTACAGCGCGCAGTGGGCTCACTCGCAGGTAAATCCCTGGATCCTGCAGATAATATCTCAGGGGTACAGGTTGAAATTAGAGACAGAGCCACCTCGCCGTTTCCTGAAGTCTGCTTTACCAACGTCCCCCTCAGAAAGGGAGACGGTTTTGGAAGCCATTCACAAGCTGTATTCTCAGCAGGTGATAGTCAAGGTACCTCTTCTACAACAAGGGAAGGGGTATTATTCCACTCTTTTTGTGGTACCGAAGCCGGATGGCTCGGTAAGGCCTATTCTAAATCTGAAGTCCTTGAACCTGTACATAAAGAAGTTCAAGTTCAAGATGGAGTCACTCAGAGCAGTGATAGCGAACCTGGAAGAAGGGGACTTTATGGTATCCTTGGACATCAAGGATGCGTATCTCCACGTTCCAATTACCCCTCACACCAGGGGTACCTCAGGTTCGTTGTACAAAACTGTCACTATCAGTTTCAGACGCTGCCGTTTGGTTTGTCCACGGCACCTCGGGTCTTTACAAAGGTAATGGCCGAGATAATATTTCTTCTTCGAAGAAAAGGCGTATTAATTATCCCATACTTGGACGATCTCCTAATAAGGGCAAGGTCCAGAGAACAGCTAGAGATGGGTTTAGCACTATCTCAAGAGGTGCTAAAGCAGCACGGATGGATTCTGAATATTCCAAAATCCCAATTAATGCCGACAACTCGTCTGCTGTTCCTGGGGATGATTCTGGACACAGTTCAGAAAAAGGTTTTTCTTCCCGAAGAAAAAGCCAAGGAGTTATCTGACCTGGTCAGGAACCTCCTAAAACCAGGAAAGGTGTCTGTACATCAATGCACAAGAGTCCTGGGAAAAAATGGTAGCTTCTTACGAAGCAATCCCTTTCGGCAGATTCCATGCAAAGGGATCTGTTGGACAAATGGTCAGGGTCGCATCTTCAGATGCACCTGCGGATAACCCTGTCGCCGAGGACAAGGGTATCCCTTCTGTGGTGGTTGCAGGAGGCTCATCTATTGGAGGGCCGCAGATTCGGCATGCAGGATTGGATCCTGGTGACCACGGATGCCAGCCTGAGAGGCTGGGGAGCAGTCACACAGGGAAGAAATTTCCAGGGAGTGTGGTCGAGCCTGAAAAAGTCTCTTCACATAAGCATTCTGGAACTAAGAGCAATCTACAATGCTCTAAGCCAGGCGGAACCTCTGCTTCAAGGAAGACCGGTGTTGATCCAGTCGGACAACATCACGGCAGTCGCCCATGTAAACAGACAGGGCGGCACAAGAAGCAGGAGGGCAATGGCAGAAGCTGCCAGGATCCTTCGCTGGGCGGAGAATCACGTGATAGCACTGTCAGCAGTTTTCATCCCGGGCGTGGACAACTGGGAAGCAGACTTCCTCAGCAGACACGACCTTCACCCGGGAGAGTGGGGACTTCATCCAGAAGTTTTCCACATGCTATTAAACCGTTGGGTAAAACCAATGGTGGACATGATGGCGTCTCGCCTCAACAAAACACTGGACAGGTATTGCGCCAGGTCAAGAGATCCGCAGGCAATAGCTGTGGACGCGCTGGTAACACCTTGGGTGTACCAGTCGGTATATGTGTTTCCTCCTCTGCCTCTCATACCAAAGGTATTGAGGATTATACGGCAAAGAGGAGTAAGACTAGTGGCTCCGGATTGGCCAAGAAGGACTTGGTACCCGGAACTTCAAGAGATGGTCACGGACGATCCGTGGCCTCTACTTCTGAGAAGGGACCTGCTTCAGCAGGGTCCTTGTCTTTTTCAAGACTTACCGCGGCTGCGTTTGACGGCATGGCGTTTGAATGCCAGATCCTAAAAGGAAAAGGCATTCCAGAAGAAGTAATTCCTACCTTGATAAAGGCAAGGAAGGAAGTCACCGCGAAGCATTATCGCCGTATTTGGCGAAAATATGTTGCGTGGTGCGAGCAGCGGAGTGCTCCGATGGAGGAATTTCAACTGGGTCGTTTTCCTACATTTCCTGCAATCAGGATTGTCTATGGGTCTCAAATTGGGATCTATTAAGGTTCAAATTTCGGCCCTATCAATATTCTTCCAAAAAGAATTGGCCTCAGTCCCTGAGGTCCAGATTTTTATCAAAGGAGTACTGCATATACAGCCTCCTGTGGTGCCTAAGGTGGCACCGTGGGATCTAAATGTAGTTTTAGATTTCCTCAAATCCAATTGGTTTGAACCACTAAAGAATGTGGATTTGAAATATCTCACATGGAAAGTGACTATGTTACTGGCCCTGGCTTCGGCCGGGAGAGTATCTGAACTGGCGGCTTTGTCTTATAAAAGCCCTTATTTAATTTTCCATTCGACATAGGGCAGAGCTGCGGACGCGTCCGCATTTTCTCCCTAAGGTGGTATCAGCGTTTCACCTGAACCAGCCTATTGTAGTGCCTGCGGCTACAGACGACTTGAAGGACTCCAAGTTGTTGGACGTTGTCAGAGCCTTAAAAATATACATTTAAAGGACGGCTGGAGTCAGAAAATCTGACTCGCTGTTTATACTGTATGCACCCAACAAGTTGGGTGCACCTGCTTCTAAGCAGTCGATTGCTCGTTGGATTTGTAACAAAATTCAACTTGTAAATTCTGTGGCAGGCCTGCCACAGCCTAAATCTGTTAAGGCCCATTCCGCAAGGAAGGTGGGCTCATCTTGGGCGGCTGCCCGAGGGGTCTCGGCATTACAACTCTGCCGAGCAGCTACGTGGTCAGGGGAGAACACGTTTGTAAATTTTTACAAATTTGATACCCTGGCAAAGGAGGACCTGGAGTTCTCTCATTCGGTGCTGCAGAGTCATCCGCACTCTCCCGCCCGTTTGGGAGCTTTGGTATAATCCCCATGGTCCTTTCAGGAACCCCAGCATCCACTTAGGACGATAGAGAAAATAAGAATTTACTTACCGATAATTCTATTTCTCGGAGTCCGTAGTGGATGCTGGGCGCCCATCCCAAGTGCGGATTATCTGCAATACTTGTACATAGTTATTGTTAACTAATTCGGGTTATTGTTTAGGAAGCCATCTTTCAGAGGCTCCTCTGTTATCATACTGTTAACTGGGTTTAGATCACAAGTTGTACGGTGTGATTGGTGTGGCTGGTATGAGTCTTACCCGGGATTCAAAATCCTCCCTTATTGTGTACGCTCGTCCGGGCACAGTACCTAACTGGAGTCTGGAGGAGGGTCATAGGGGGAGGAGCCAGTACACACCACCTGACCTGTAAAAGCTTTACTTTTGTGCCCTGTCTCCTGCGGAGCCGCTATTCCCCATGGTCCTTTCAGGAACCCCAGCATCCACTACGGACTCCGAGAAATAGAATTATCGGTAAGTAAATTCTTATTATTTTCAATGCCCTGACAACGTCCAGCAACTTGGAATCCTCCAAATCGCTAGTAGCCGCAGGCACCACAATAGGCTGGTTCAGGTGAAACGCTGAAACCACCTTAGGCAGAAACTGAGGACGCGTCCGCAGTTCTGCCCTGTCCGAATGGAAAATCAGATATGGGCTTTTATACGATAAAGCCGCCAATTCTGACACTCTCCTGGCTGAAGCCAGGGCCAGTAGCATGGTTACTTTCCATGTAAGATATTTCAAATCCACCGATTTGAGTGGCTCAAACCAATGGGATTTGAGAAAATCCAAAACTACATTAAGATCCCACGGAGCCACTGGGGGCACAACCGGGGGCTGTATATGTAGTACTCCTTTTACAAAAGTCTGGACTTCAGGAACTGAAGCCAATTCTTTCTGGAAGAAAATCGACAGGGCCGAAATTTGAACCTTAATGGACCCCAATTTGAGGCCCATAGACACTCCTGTTTGCAGGAAATGCAGGAATCGACCCAGTTGAAATTCCTCCGTCGGGGCCTTCCTGGCCTCACACCACGCAACATATTTTCTCCAAATGCGGTGATAATGTTGTGCAGTCACCTCCTTCCTGGCTTTTACCAGGGTAGGGATGACCTCTTCCGGAATGCCTTTTTCCCTTAGAATTCGGCGTTCAACCGCCATGCCGTCAAACGCAGCCGCGGTAAGTCTTGGAATAGACACGGTCCCTGCTGAAGCAAGTCCCTTCTTAGCGGCAGAGGCCATGAGTCCTCTGTGAGCATTTCTTGAAGTTCCGGGTACCAAGTCCTTCTTGGCCAATCCGGAGCCACGAGTATAGTTCTTACTCCTCTACGTCTTATAATTCTCAGTACCTTGGGTATGAGAAGCAGAGGAGGGAACACATACACCGACTGGTACACCCACTGTGTTACCAGAACGTCCACAGCTATTGCCTGAGGGTCTCTTGACCTGGCGCAATACCTGTCCAGTTTTTTGTTCAGGCGGGACGCCATCATGTCCACCTTTGGTCTTTCCCAACGGTTCACAATCATGTGGAAGACTTCCCGATGAAGTCCCCACTCTCCCGGGTGGAGGTCGTGCCTGCTGAGGAATTCTGCTTCCCAGTTGTCCACTCCCGGAATTAACACTGCTGACAGTGCTATCCCATGATTTTCCGCCCAGCGAAGAATCTTTGCAGCTTCTGCCATTTCCCTCCTGCTTCTTGTGCCGCCCTGTCTGTTTACGTGGGCGACTGCCGTGATGTTGTCCCACTGGATCAATACCGGCTGACCTTGAAGCAGAGGTCTTGCTAAGCTTAGAGCATTGTTTTATGTGGAGAGAAGTCTCCTGACTTGATCACACTCCCTGGAAATTTTTTCCCTGTGTGACTGCTCCCCAGCCTCTCCGGCTGGCATCCGTGGTCACCAGGACCCAGTCCTGAATGCCGAATCTGCGGCCCTTTAGTAGATGAGCACTCTGCAGCCACCGCAGAAGAAACACCCTTGTCCTTGGAGACAGGGTTATCCGCTGATGCATCTGAAGATGCGATCCGGACCATTTTTCCAGCAGATCCCACTGAAAAGTTCTTGCGTGAAATCTGCCGAATGGAATCGCTTCGTAAGAAGCCACCATTTTTCCCAGGACCCTTGTGCAATGATGCACTGACACTTTTCCTGGTTTTAGGAGGTTCCTGACTAGCTCGGATAACTCCCTTGCTTTCTTCTCCGGGAGAAACACCCTTTTCTCTATCGTCCTAGTGGATGCTGGGGTTCCTGAAAGGACCATGGGGAATAGCGGCTCCGCAGGAGACAGGGCACAAAAAGTAAAGCTTTAGGATCAGGTGGTGTGCACTGGCTCCTCCCCCTATGACCCTCCTCCAAGCCAGTTAGATTTTTGTGCCCGGCCGAGAAGGGTGCAATCTAGGTGGCTCTCCTAAAGAGCTGCTTAGAAAAGTTTAGCTTAGGTTTTTTATTTTACAGTGAGTCCTGCTGGCAACAGGATCACTGCAACGAGGGACTTAGGGGAGAAGAAGTGAACTCACCTGCGTGCAGGATGGATTGGCTTCTTGGCTACTGGACATCAGCTCCAGAGGGACGATCACAGGTACAGCCTGGATGGTCACCGGAGCCTTGCCGCCGGCCCCCTTGCAGATGCTGAAGTAAGAAGAGGTCCAGAATCGGCGGCAGAAGACTCCTCAGTCTTCTAAAGGTAGCGCACAGCACTGCAGCTGTGCGCCATTTTCCTCTCAGCACACTTCACACGGCAGTCACTGAGGGTGCAGGGCGCTGGGAGGGGGGCGCCCTGGGAGGCAAATGAAAACCTATTTTGGCTAAAAATACCTCACATATAGCCTCCGGAGGCTATATGGAGATATTTAACCACTGCCAGAATCCGTTAAAAGCGGGAGACGAGGCCGCCGAAAAAGGGGCGGGGCCTATCTCCTCAGCACACAGCGCCATTTTCCCTCACAGAAAGGCTGGAGGGAAGGCTCCCAGGCTCTCCCCTGCACTGCACTACAGAAACAGGGTTAAAACAGAGAGGGGGGGCACTAATTTGGCGTTAGAAATATATAAAACAGATGCTATAAGGGAAAACACTTATATAAGGTTGTCCCTATATAATTATAGCGTTTTTGGTGTGTGCTGGCAAACTCTCCCTCTGTCTCTCCAAAGGGCTAGTGGGTCCTGTCCTCTATCAGAGCATTCCCTGTGTGTGTGCTGTGTGTCGGTACGTGTGTGTCGACATGTATGAGGACGATGTTGGTGAGGAGGCGGAGCAATTGCCTGTAATGGTGATGTCACTCTCTAGGGAGTCGACACCGGAATGGATGGCTTATTTAGGGAATTACGTGATAATGTCAACACGCTGCAAGGTCGGTTGACGACATGAGACGGCCGACAAACAATTAGTACCGGTCCAGACGTCTCAAAAACACCGTCAGGGGTTTTAAAACGCCCGTTTACTTTAGTCGGTCGACACAGACAGGGACACTGTATCCAGTGTCGACGGTGAATAAACAAACGTATTCCTTATTAGGGCCACACGTTAAAGGCAATGAAGGAGGTGTTACATATTTCTGATACTACAAGTACCACAAAAGAGGGTATTATGTGGGATGTGAAAAAACTACAGTAGTTTTTCCTGAATCAGATAAATTAAATAAAGTGTGTGATGATGCGTGGGTTCCCCCCGATAGAAAATTATGGGCGGTATACCCTTTCCCGCCAGAAGTTAGGGCGCGTTGGGAAACACCCCTTAGGGTGGATAAGGCGCTCACACGCTTATCAAAACAAGTGGCGGTACCGTCTATAGATAGGGCCGTCCTCAAGGAGCCAGCTGACAGGAGGCTGGAAAATATCATAAAAAGTATATACACACATACTGGTGTTATACTGCGACCAGCGATCGCCTCAGCCTGGATGTGCAGAGCTGGGGTGGCTTGGTCGGATTCCCTGACTAAAAATATTGATACCCTTGACAGGGACAGTATTTTATTGACTATAGAGCATTTAAAGGATGCATTTCTATATATGCGAGATGCACAGAGGGATATTTGCACTCTGGCATCAAGAGTAAGTGCGATGTCCATATCTGCCAGAAGATGTTTATGGACACGACAGTGGTCAGGTGATGCAGATTCCAAACGGCACAAAGGTGTATTGCCGTATAAAGGAAGAGGAGTTTTTTGGGGTCGGTCCATCGGACCTGGTGGCCACGGCAACTGCTGGAAAATCCACCGTTTTTACCCTAAGTCACATCTCTGCAGAAAAAGACACCGTCTTTTCAACCTCAGTCTTTTCGTCCCTATAAGATCATATCTGCCCAGGGATAGAGGAAAGGGAAGAAGACTGCAGCAGGCAGCCCATTCCCAGGAACAGAAGCGCTCCACCGCTTCTGACAAGTTCTCAGCATGGCGCTGAGACCGTACAGGACCCCTGGATCCTACAAGTAGTATCCCAGGGGTACAGATTGGAATGTAGAGACGTTTCCTCTTCGCAGGCTCCTGAAGTCTGCTTTACCAAGGTCTCCCTCCGACAAGGAGGCAGTATGGGAAAAAATTCACAAGCTGTATTCCCAGCAGGTGATAATTAAATTACCCCTCCTACTACAAGGAAAAGGGGTATTATTCCACACTATATTGTGGTACTGAAGCCAGAAGGCTAGGTGAGACTTATTCTAAAAAATTTTTTGAACACTTACAAAGGTTCAAATCAAGATGGAGTCACTCAGAGCAGTGATAACGAACCAGGAAGAAGGGGACTATATAGTGTCCGGGGACATCAGGGATGCTTACCTCTATGTCCCAAATTTGCCCTTCTCACTAAGGGTACCTCAGGTTCGTGGTGCAGAACTGTCACTATCAGTTTTAGACGCTGCCGTTTGGATTGTCCACGGCACCCCGGGTCTTTACCAAGGTAATGGCCGAAATGATGATTCTTCTTCGAAGAAAAGGCGTCTTAATTATCCCTTACTTGGACGATCTCCTGATAAGGGCATAGTCCAGGGAACAGTTGGAGGTCGGAGTAGCACTATCTCGGATAATGCTACAACAGCACGGGTGGATTCTAAATATTCCAAAATCGCAGCTGATCCCGACGACACGTCTGCTGTGCCTAGGGATGATTCTGGACACAGTCCAGAAAAAGGTGTTTCTCCCGGAAGAGAAAGCCAGGGAGTTATCCGAGCTAGTCAGGAACCTCCTAAAAACAGTGCATCATTGCACAAGGGTCCTGGTAAAAATGGTGGCTTCCTACGAAGCAATTCCATTCGGCAGATTTCACGCAAGAACTTTTCAGTGGGATCTGCTGGACAAATGGTCCGGATCGCATCTTCAGATGCATCAGCGGATAACCCTATATCCAAGGACAAGGGTGTCTCTCCTGTGGTGGTTATAGAGTGCCCATCTTCTAGAGGGCCGCAGATTTGGCATTCAGGATTGGATGCTGGTGACCACGGAGCCCAGCCCGAGAGGCTGGGGAGCAGTCACACAAGGAAAAAATTTCCAGGGAGTGTGATCAAGTCTGGAGACTTTTCTCCACATAAATATACTGGAGCTAAGGGTAAATTTATAATACTCTAAGCTTAGCAAGACCTCTGCTTCAAGGTCAGCCGGTATTGATACAGTGGGAAAAACATCACGGCAGTCGCCCACGTAAACAGACAGGGCGACACAAGAAGCAGGAGGGCAATGGCAAAAACTGCAAGGACTTTCCGCTGGGCGGAAAATCATGTGATAGCACTGTCAGCAGTGTTTCATCCCGGGAATGGAAACTGGGAAGCAGACTTCCTCAGCAGGCACGACCTCCACCCGGGAGAGTGGAAACTTCATCGGGAAGTTTTTTCCACATGATTGTAAACCGTTGGGAAATACCAAAGGTGGACATGATGGCGTCCCGTCTGAACAAAAAACGGGACAGGTATTGCGCCAGGTCAAGAGACCCTCAGGCAATAGCTGTGGACGTTCTGGTAACACCGTGGGTGTACCAGTCGGTGTATGTGTTCCCTCCTCTGCTTCTCATACCTAAGGTGCTGAGAATTATAAGACGTAGAGGAGTAAGAACTATACTCATGGCTCCGGATTGGCCAAGAAGGACTTGGTACCCGGAACTTCAAGAGATGCTTACAGAGGTTTTATGGCCTCTGCCGCTAAGAAGGGACTTGCTTCAGCAAGTACCATGTCTGTTCCAAGACTTACCGCAGCTGCGTTTGTCGGCATGGCGGTGGAACGCCGGATCCTAAGGGAAAAAGGCATTCCGGAAGAGGTCATTCCTACCCTGGTCAAAGCCAGAAAGGAGGTGACCGCACAACATTATCACCACATGTGGCGAAAATATGTTGCGTGGTGTGAGGCCAGGAAGGCCCCACAAAGAAATTTCAACTCGGTCGTTTCCTGCATTTCCTGAAAACAGGAGTGTCTATGGGCCTCAAATTGGGGTCCATTAAGGTTCAAATTTCGGCCCTGTCGATTTTCTTCCAGAAAGAATTGGCTTCAGTTCCTGAAGTCCAGAATTTTGTCAAGGGAGTATTGCATATACAACCCCCTTTTGTGCCTCCAGTGGCACTGTGGGATCTCAACGTAGTTCTGGGATTCCTCAAATCACATTGGTTTAAAACCAGTCAAATCTGTGGATTTGAAGCATCTCACATGAAAAGTGACCATGATCTTGGCCCTGGCCTGGACCAGGCGAGTGTCAAATTGGTGTTTTTTTCTCAAAAAAGCCCATATCTGTTTGTCCATTCGGACAGGGCAGAGCTGCGGACTCGTCCCCAGTTCTCTCCCTAAGGTGGTGTCAGTGTTTCACCTGAACCAGCTTATTGTGGTGCCTTGCACCTACTAGGGACTTGGAGGACTCCAAGTTGCTAGATGTTGTCAGGGCCCTGAAAATATGTTCCAGGACGGCTGGAGTCAGGAAAACTGACTTGCTGTTATCCTGTATGCACCCAACAAACTGGGTGCTTTTGCTTCTAAGCAGACTATTGCTAGTTGGATGTGTAATACAATTCAGCTTGCACATTCTGTGGCAGGCCTGCCACAGCCAAAATATGTAAATGCCCATTCCACAAGGAAGGTGGGCTCATCTTGGGCGGCTGCCCGAGGGGTCTCGGCTTTTACAACTTTGCCGAGCGGTTATTTAGTCAGGGGCAAACACGTTTGTAAAATCCTACAAATTTGATACCCTGGCTAAGGAGGACCTGGAGTTCTCTCATTCTGTGCTGCAGAGTCATCCGCACTCTCCCGCCCGTTTGGGAGCTTTGGTATTATCCCCATGGTCCTTTCAGGAACCCCAGCATCCACTAGGACGATAGAGAAAATAAGAATTTACTTACCGATAATTCTATTTCTCGGAGTCCGTAGTGGATGCTGGGCGCCCATCCCAAGTGCGGATTATCTGCAATACTTGTACATAGTTACAAAAATCGTGTTATTATTGTTGTGAGCCATCTTTTCAGAGGCTCCGCTGTTATCATACTGTTAACTGGGTTCAGATCACAGGTTGTACAGTGTGATTGGTGTGGCTGGTATGAGTCTTACCCGGGATTCAAAATCCTTCCTTATTATGTACGCTCGTCCGGGCACAGTATCTAACTGGCTTGGAGGAGGGTCATAGGGGGAGGAGCCAGTGCACACCACCTGATCCTAAAGCTTTACTTTTTGTGCCCTGTCTCCTGCGGAGCCGCTATTCCCCATGGTCCTTTCAGGAACCCCAGCATCCACTACGGACACCGAGAAATAGAATTATCGGTAAGTAAATTCTTATTTTCTGGACTGTGTCCAGAATCATCCCTAGGAACAGCAAATTGTCGTCGGAAACAGCTGCGGTTTTGGAATATTTAGAATCCACCCATGCTGTCGTAGAACTACTTGAGATAGTGCTACTCCGACCTCCAACTGTTCTCTGGACCTTGCCCTTATCAGGATATCGTCCATTTTCTTTGAAGAAGAATCATCATTTCGGCCATTACCTTGGTAAAGACCCGGGGTGCCGTGGACAATCCAACCGGCATCGTCTGAAACTGATAGTGACAGTTCTGTACCACGAACCTGAGGTACCCTTGGTGAGAAGGGCAAATTGGGACATGGAGGAAGCATCCCTGATGTCCCGGGACACCATATAGTCCCCTTCTTCCTGGTTCGCTATCACTTCTCTGAGTGACTCCATCTTGATTTGAACCTTTGTATGTAAGTGTTCAAATATTTCAGATTTAGAATAGGTCTCACCGAGCCGTCTGACTTCAGTACCACAATATAGTGTGGATTAATACCCCTTTCCTTGTTGTAGGAGGAGTACTTTGATTATCACCTGCTGGGAATACAGCTTGTGAATTGTTTCCAATACTGCCTCCCTGTCGGAGGGAGACGTTGGTAAAGCAGACTTCAGGAACCTGCGAGGGGGAGACGTCTCGAATTTCCAATCTGTACCCCTGGGATACTACTTGTAGGATCCAGGGGTCCTGTACGGCCCCAGCGTCATGCTGAGGACTTGGCAGAAGCGGTGTAGGGCTTCTGTTCCTGGGAATGGGCTGCCTGCTGCAGTCTTCTTCCCTTTCCTCTATCCCTGGGCAGATATGACTGGCCTTTTGCCCGCTTGCCCTTATGGGGACGAAAGGACTGAGGCTGAAAAGACGGTGTCTTTTTCTGCTGAGATGTGACTTAGGGTAAAAAAGGTGGATTTTCCAGCTGTTGCCGTGGCCACCAGGTCCGATGGACCTACCCCAAATAACTCCTCCCCTTTATACGGCAATACTTCCATGTGCCGTTTGGAATCTGCATCACCTGACCACTGTCGTGTCCATAAACATCTTCTGGCAGATATGGACATCGCACTTACTCTTGATGCCAAAGTGCAAATATCTCTCTGTGCTCTATAGTCAATAAAATACTGTCCCTGTCAAGGGTATCAATATTTTCAGTCAGGGAATCCGACCAAGCCACCCCAGCGCTGCACATCCAGGCTGAGGCGATAGCTGGTCGCAGTATAACACCAGTATGTGTGTATATACTTTTTAGGATATTTTCCAGCCTCCTATCAGCTGGCTCCTTGAGGACGGCCGTATCTGGAGATGGTAACGCCACTTGTTTTGATAAGCGTGTGAGCGCCTTATCCACCCTAAGGGGTGTTTCCCAACGCGCCCTAACTTCTGGCGGGAAAGGGTATACCGCCAATAATTTTCTATCGGGGGAAACCCACGCATCATCACACACTTCATTTAATTTATCTGATTCAGGAAAAACTACATGTAGTTTTTTCACACCCACATAATACCCTTTTTTGTGGTACTTGTAGTATCAGAAATATGTAACACCTCCTTCATTGCCCTTAACATGTAACGTGTGGACCTAAAGGAAAATACGTTTGTTTCTTCACCGTCGACACTGGAGTCAGTGTCCGTGTCTGTGTCTATGTCGACCGACTGAGGTAAATGGGCGTTTTAAAGCCCCTGACGGTGTTTGAGACGCCTGGACAGGTACTAATTTGTTTGCCGGCCGTCTCATGTCGTCAACCGACCTTGAAGCGTGTTGACATTATCACGTAATTCCTTAAATAAGCCATCCATTCCGGTGTCGACTCCCTAGAGAGTGACATCAACATTACAGGCAATTGCTCCGCCTCCTCACCAACATCGTCCTCATACATGTCGACACACACGTACCGACACACAGCACACACACAGGGAATGCTCTGATAGAGGACAGGACCCCACTAGCCCTTTGGGGAGACAGAGGGAGAGTTTGCCAGCACACACCAAAACGCTATAATTATACAGGGACAACCTTTATATAAGTGTTTTCCCTTATAGCATCTTAATATATAATCATATCGCCAAATAAGTGCCCCCCCTCTCTGTTTTAACCCTGTTTCTGTAGTGCAGTGCAGGGGAGAGCCTGGGAGCCTTCCCACCAGCAGTTCTGTGAGGGAAAATGGCGCTGTGTGCTGAGGAGATAGGCCCCGCCCCCTATTCCGGCGGGCTCTTCTCCCGGTTTTTCTGAGACCTGGCAGGGGTGAAATACATCCATATAGCCTCAGGGACTATATGTGATGTATTCTTTTTAGCCAGAAAAGGTATTAACATTGCTGCCCAGGGCGCCCCCCCCAGCGCCCTGCACCCTCAGTGACCGTTGGTGTGAAGTGTGCTGAGAGCAATGGCGCACAGCTGCAGTGCTGTGCGCTACCTCATGCAGACTGAAAAGCCTTCAGCCGCCGGTTTCTGGACCTCTTCTTACTTCGGCATCTGCAAGGGGGTCGGCGGCGCGGCTCCGGTGACCCATCCAGGCTGTACCTGTGATCGTCCCTCTGGAGCTAGTGTCCAGTAGCCTAAGAAGCAAATCCATCCTGCACGCAGGTGAGTTCACTTCTTCTCCCCTAAGTCCCTCGTTGCAGTGAGCCTGTTGCCAGCAGGACTCACTGAAAATAAGAAAACTATCAAAACTTTTACTCTAAGCAGCTCTTTATGAGAGCCACCTAGATTGCACCCTTCTCGGCCGGGCACAAAAACCTAATTGAGGCTTGGAGGAGGGTCATAGGGGGAGGAGCCAGTGCACACCACCTGATCCTAAAGCTTTTACTTTTGTGCCCTGTCTCCTGCGGAGCCGCTATTCCCCATGGTCCTGACGGAGTCCCAGCATCCACTAGGACGTCAGAGAAATAGGGGCAGTGCGCGCAAGAAAATTATAGGGGTGTGCCTTCAATGGGAAGGGGTGTGGCCACGAAATAATGCCAATTCATAATACGGTGCACAGTTGTCTCCATTTTTAAAATTACGCTGCATAGTAGCGCCACTACACCATGTAGAGCCCCTTTTACACATTACGGCAGACAGCGTCCCCTTTTTACACATTACGGCAGACAGTCCCCCTTTTTTACACATTACGGCAAACAGAGTCCCCTTTTTTACACATTACGGCAGACAGCGTTCCCTTTTTACACATTACAGGAGACAACGACCCCTTTTTACACATTACGGCAGACAGCGTTCTCTTTTTACACATTACGGCAGACAGCGTTCTCTTTTACACATTACGGCAGACAGCGTTCCCCTTTTTACACATTACGGCAGACAGCGTTCCCCTTTTTACACATTACGGCAGACAGCGCCCCCTTTTTTTCACATTATGGCAGACAGCGTCCCCCTTTTTACACATTACGGCACACAACGTCCCCTTTTACACATTAGGTAGACAGAATAGATAGATAGATAGATAGAGTAGATGATACTTACCGTCTCTCCGCTGGCTCAGGCAGTCAGGCTCCTCGGTGCAGCAGCTGCTTGCAGATCCCGGGCATGGGAGAAGGAGGAGGAGGGTGGGGGACTCGGGAGCCGCAGCAGCGCAATGTAATTGGTGGCGGCGCCGCTGCAGCTTTCCCTCTCCTTCTGCACTGGCTAGCCGCCGCTGTGAATGCTGAGATGAGGGAAGCGCATCCCAGAATTCACAGCAGCGGCGGCGGCCAGCCTATGTGGAAGGAGAGGGACAGTTGCAGCAGCGCCGCCACCAATTACAGTGCGCTGCTGCGGCTCCCGAGTCCCACTCCCTCCTCCTCCTCCCCTGCCCCCGGAGCGGCTCCTCTCCTCGCTCCGGCACAGTCGGCTTGTAATGAGTCAATTTGAAAATTGCATTTCTCTAACGTCCTAGTGGATGCTGGGGACTCCGTAAGGACCATGGGGAATAGACGGCTCCGCAGGAGACTGGGCACACTAAAAGAAAGATTTGGTACTACCTGGTGTGCACTGGCTCCTCCCTCTATGCCCCTCCTCCAGACCTCAGTTAGATTTCTGTGCCCGGCCGAGCTGGATGCACACTAGGGGCTCTCCTGAGCTCCTAGAAAGAAAGTATATGTTAGGTTTTTTATTTTACAGTGAGACCTGCTGGCAACAGGCTCACTGCAACGAGGGACTAAGGGGAGAAGAAGCGAACCTACCTGCTTGCAGCTAGCCTGGGCTTCTTAGGCTACTGGACACCATTAGCTCCAGAGGGATCGACCGCAGGCCCTGTCCTTGGTGTTCGTTCCCGGAGCCGCGCCGCCGCCCCCCTTACAGAGCCAGAAACAAGAAGATGGTCCGGAAAAGCGGCGGCAGAAGACTTCAGTCTTCACCAAGGTAGCGCACAGCACTGCAGCTGTGCGCCATTGCTCCTCATGCACACTTCACACTCCGGTCACTGAGGGTGCAGGGCGCTGGGGGGGGGGGGGGGGGCGCCCTGAGCAGCAATAATATCACCTTGGCTGGCAAAATAACCACAATATATAGCCCCAGAGGCTATATATGTGGTAATTACCCCTGCCAGAATACAGAAAAAAGCGGGAGAAAAGTCAGCCGAAAAAGGGGCGGAGCCATCTCCCTCAGCACACCGGCGCCATTATTCCCTCACAGTTCTGCTGGAAGGAAGCTCCCTGACTCTCCCCTGCAGTCTACACTACAGAAAAGGGTAAAAAAGAGAGGGGGGGCACTGATTTGAGGCGCAGTAAATATTATAGCAGCTATAGGGGACATCATTCAGTTAGTCCCTGCATTATATAGCGCTCTGGTGTGTGCTGGCATACTCTGTCTCTGTCTCCCCAAAGGGCTTTTGTGGGGTCCTGTCTCCTTTAAGAGCATTCCCTGTGTGTGTGTGCGGTGTGTCGGTACGGCTGTGTCGACATGTTTGATGAGGAGACTTATGTGGAGGCGGAGCAGATGCCTGAGTGGATGGACTTATGGAAGGAATTACGTGCAAGTGTCGACTCCTTACATAAAAAATTTGACGACAGGCCAAATACGGGACAGCCGGCTTCTCAGCCCGTGCCTGCCCAGGCAATTCAATGGCCATCAGGGGCTCTAAAACGCCCACTACCTCAGATGGCAGACACAGATGTCGACACGGATACTGATACCAGTGTCGACGACGATGAGTCAAATTTAATGTCCACTAGGGCCATTCGTGGCATGATTGAGGCAGTGAAAGAGGTTTTACACCTTTCTGATATAAACCCAGGTACCTCAAAAAAGGGTATTATGTTTGGGGAGAAAAAACTACCAATAGTTTTCCCCCCATCTGAAGAATTAAATGAAGTGTGTGAAGAAGCGTGGGCTTTCCCTGATAAGAAATTGGTGATTTCAAAAAAATTACTAATGGCGTTCCCTTTCTCGCCAGAGGATAGGTCACGTTGGGAAACTCCCCCTAGAGTGGATAAAGCGCTCACACGTTTGTCTAAAAAGGTGGCACTACCGTCTCCGGATACGGCCGCCCTAAAGGAACCTGCTGATAGAAAGCAGGAGGCTATCCAAAAGTCTATATATACACACACTGGTGTTATACTGAGACCGGCTATTGCTTCAGCGTGGATGTGCAGTGCTGCTGCTGCTTGGTCAGATTCCCTGTCAGAAAATATTGACACCCTGGACAGGGACACTATATTGCTTACCATAGAGCATATAAAAGACTCAGTCTTGTACATGAGAGATGCACAGAGGGAGATCTGCCGGCTGGCATCTAGAATAAGTGCATTGTCCATTTCTGCTAGGAGAGGCTTATGGACTCGGCAGTGGACAGGGGATGCAGATTCTAAAAGGCACATGGAAGTTTTGCCTTATAAGGGTGAGGAGTTATTCGGGGACGGTCTCTCAGACCTTGTTTCCACAGCAACAGCTGGGAAGTCAGCATTTTTACCCCATGTCTCCTCACAGCCTAAGAAAGCGCCGTACTATCAGGTGCAGTCCTTTCGAACCCAGAAAAACAGGCGGGGAAAAGGCGGGTCCTTTCTGTCTAGAGGCAGAGGAAGGGGGAAGAAACTGCACCACGCAGCAGGTTCCCAGGAACAAAAGTCCTCCCCCGCTTCTTCCAAATCCGCCGCATGACGGTGGGGCTCCACAGGCGGAGCCAGGTACGGTGGGGGGCCGCCTCAAAAATTTCAGCGATCAGTGGGTTCGCTCACGGGTGGATCCCTGGATCCTTCAAGTAGTATCTCAGGGGTACAAGCTGGAATTCGAGGCGACTCCCCCCCGCCGTTTCCTCAAATCGGCCTTACCGACAATTCCCTCGAGCAGGGAGGCTGTACTAGAGGCAATTCACAAGCTGTATTCCCAGCAGGTGATAGTAAAAGTGCCCCTACTTCAACAAGGACGGGGTTACTATTCCACACTGTTTGTGGTACCGAAACCGGACGGTTCGGTGAGACCCATTTTAAATTTGAAATCCTTGAACACATACATAAAAAAATCAAAGTTCAAGATGGAATCGCTCAGGGCGGTTATTGCAAGCCTGGACGAGGGGGATTACATGGTATCCCTGGACATCAAGGATGCTTACCTGCATGTCCCTATTTACCTTCCTCACCAGGAGTACCTCAGATTTGTGGTACAGGATTGTCATTACCAATTCCAGACACTTCCGTTTGGACTGTCCACGGCACCGAGGGTGTTTACCAAGGTAATGGCAGAAATGATGATACTCCTTCGAAAAAAGGGAGTTTTAATTATCCCGTACTTGGACGATCTCCTAATAAAGGCGAGGTCCAGGGAGCAGTTACTGGTCGGAGTAGCACTATCTCGGGAAGTGCTACAACAGCATGGCTGGATTCTAAACATCCCAAAGTCACAACTGGTTCCTTCCACACGCTTACTGTTCCTGGGGATGATTCTGGACACAGAACAGAAAAAAGTGTTTCTCCCGCAGGAGAAAGCCAAGGAGCTGTCATCTCTAGTCAGAGACCTCCTAAAACCAAAACGGGTATCGGTGCATCACTGCACACGAGTCCTGGGAAAAATGGTGGCTTCATACGAAGCAATTCCATTCGGCAGGTTCCATGCAAGGACCTTCCAGAGGGACCTCTTGGACAAGTGGTCGGGATCGCATCTTCAGATGCATCGTCTGATAACCCTGTCTCCAAGGACCAGGGTGTCTCTACTGTGGTGGCTGCAGAGTGCTCATCTTCTAGAGGGCCGCAGATTCGGCATACAGGACTGGGTCCTGGTGACCACGGATGCCAGCCTTCGAGGCTGGGGAGCAGTCACACAGGGAAGAAACTTCCAAGGACTATGGTCAAGTCAGGAGTCTTCCCTGCACATAAATATTCTGGAACTAAGGGCCATTTACAATGCCCTAAGTCAGGCAAAACCCCTGCTTCAAAACCAGCCGGTACTGATCCAGTCAGACAACATCACGGCAGTCGCCCATGTAAACCGACAGGGCGGCACAAAAAGCAGGATGGCGATGGCAGAAGCCGCAAGGATTCTCCGATGGGCGGAAAATCACATAATAGCACTGTCGGCAGTGTTCATTCCGGGAGTGGACAACTGGGAAGCAGACTTCCTCAGCAGACACGACCTACACCCGGGAGAGTGGGGACTTCATCCAGAAGTCTTCCTACTGTTGGTAAACCGTTGGGAAAGGCCACAGGTGGACATGATGGCGTCCCGCCTCAACAAAAAGCTAAAGAGATATTGCGCCAGGTCAGGGGACCCTCAGGCGATAGCTGTGGACGCGCTAGTGACACCGTGGGTGTACCAGTCGGTTTATGTGTTCCCTCCTCTGCCCCTCATACCAAAGGTACTGAGAATAATAAGAAGGCGAGGAGTAAGAACGATACTCGTGGTTCCGGATTGGCCAAGAAGAGCTTGGTACCCGGAACTTCAAGAAATGTTATCAGAGGACCCATGGCCTCTACCGCTCAGACAGGATCTGCTACAGCAGGGGCCCTGTCTGTTCCAAGACTTACCACGGCTGCGTTTGACGGCATGGCGGTTGAATTCCGGATCCTAAAGGAAAAGGGCATTCCGGAGGAAGTCATTCCTACGCTGATAAAAGCCAGGAAATAAGTAACCGCAAACCATTATCACCGCATTTGGCGAAAATATGTTGCGTGGTGTGAGGCCAGGAAGGCCCCCACAGAGGAATTTCAGCTGGGTCGTTTTCTGCACTTCCTACAGTCAGGAGTGACTATGGGCCTAAAATTGGGTTCCATTAAGGTCCAGATTTCGGCTCTGTCGATTTTCTTCCAGAAAGAACTGGCTTCACTGCCTGAAGTTCAGACTTTTGTAAAGGGAGTGCTTCATATTCAGCCCCCTTTTGTGCCTCCTGTGGCACCTTGGGATCTCAATGTGGTGTTGAGTTTCCTAAAATCACATTGGTTTGAACCACTTAAAACCGTGGATCTCAAATATCTCACGTGGAAAGTGGTCATGTTATTGGCCTTGGCTTCGGCCAGGCGTGTGTCAGAATTGGCGGCTTTGTCGTGTAAAAGCCCTTATCTGATTTTCCATATGGATAGGGCAGAATTGAGGACTCGTCCCCAGTTTCTCCCTAAGGTGGTATCAGCTTTTCACTTGAACCAACCTATTGTAGTGCCTGCGGCTACTAAAGACTTGGAGGATTCCAAGTTACTGGACGTGGTCAGGGCCTTGAAAATTTGTGTTTCCAGGACGGCTGGAGTCAGGAAAACTGACTCGCTTTTTATCCTGTATGCACCCAACAAAATAGGTGCTCCTGCTTCTAAGCAGACTGTTGCTCGCTGGATTTGTAGCACAATTCAGCTGGCGCATTATGCGGCTGGTTTGCCGCATCCTAAATCAGTGAAAGCCCATTCCACGAGGAAGGTGGGCTCATCTTGGGCGGCTGCCCGAGGGGTCTCGGCTTTACAACTTTGCCGAGCTGCTACTTGGTCAGGGGCAAACACATTTGCTAAATTCTACATATTTGATACCCTGGCTGAGGAGGACCTTGAGTTCTCTCATTCGGTGCTGCAGAGTCATCCGCACTCTCCCGCCCGTTTGGGAGCTCTGGTATAATCCCCATGGTCCTTACGGAGTCCCCAGCATCCACTAGGACGTTAGAGAAAATAAGAATTTACTCACCGATAATTCTATTTCTCTATCGTCCTAGTGGATGCTGGGGTTCCTGAAAGGACCATGGGGAATAGCGGCTCCGCAGGAGACAGGGCACAAAAAGTAAAGCTTTAGGATCAGGTGGTGTGCACTGGCTCCTCCCCCTATGACCCTCCTCCAAGCCTCAGTTAGATTTTTGTGCCCGGCCGAGAAGGGTGCAATCTAGGTGGCTCTCCTAAAGAGCTGCTTAGAAAAGTTTAGCTTAGGTTTTTTATTTTACAGTGAGTCCTGCTGGCAACAGGATCACTGCAACGAGGGACTTAGGGGAGAAGAAGTGAACTCACCTGCATGCAGGATGGATTGGCTTCTTTGGCTACTGGACATTAGCTCCAGAGGGACGATCACAGGTACAGCCTGGATGGTCACCGGAGCCTCGCCGCCGGCCCCCTTGCAGATGCTGAAACAAAAAGAAGGTCCAGAATCGGCAGCATGAAGACTCCTCAGTCTTCTTAAGGTAGCGCACAGCACTGCAGCTGTGCGCCATTTCCTCTCAGCACACTTCACACGGCAGTCACTGAGGGTGCAGGGCGCTGGAAGGGGGGCGCCCTGGGAGGCAATGAAAACCTATTTTTGGCTAAAAATACCTCACATATAGCCTCCGGGGGCTATATGGAGATATTTAACCCCTGCCAGAATCCGTTAAGAGCGGGAGACGAGGCCGCCGAAAAAGGGGCGGGGCCTATCTCCTCAGCACACAGCGCCATTTTCCCTCACAGAAAGGCTGGAGGGAAGGCTCCCAGGCTCTCCCCTGCACTGCACTACAGAAACAGGGTTAAAACAGAGAGGGGGGGCACTAATTTGGCGTTAGAAATATATAAAAAAGATGCTATAAGGGAAAACACTTATATAAGGTTGTCCCTATATAATTATAGCGTTTTTGGTGTGTGCTGGCAAACTCTCCCTCTGTCTCTCCAAAGGGCTAGTAGGTCCTGTCCTCTATCAGAGCATTCCCTGTGTGTGTGCTGTGTGTCGGTACGTGTGTGTCGACATGTATGAGGACGATGTTGGTGAGGAGGCGGAGCAATTGCCTGTAATGGTGATGTCACTCTCTAGGGAGTCGACACCGGAATGGATGGCTTATTTAGGGAATTACGTGATAATGTCAACACGCAGCAAGGTCGGTTGACGACATGAGACGGCCGACAAACAATTAGTACCGGTCCAGACGTCTCAAAAACACCGTCAGGGGTTTTAAAACGCCCGTTTACTTTAGTCGGTCGACACAGACACAGACAGGGACACTGAATCCAGTGTCGACGGTGAATAAACAAACGTATTCCTTATTAGGGCCACACGTTAAGGGCAATGAAGGAGGTGTTACATATTTCTGATACTACAAGTACCACAAAAGAGGGTATTATGTGGGATGTGAAAAAACTACCGTAGTTTTTCCTGAATCAGATAAATTAAATGAAGTGTGTGATGATGCGTGGGTTCCCCCCGATAGAAAATATGGGCGGTATACCCTTTCCCGCCAGAAGTTAGGGCGCGTTGGGAAACACCCCTTAGGGTGGATAAGGCGCTCACACGCTTATCAGAACAAGTGGCGGTACCGTCTATAGATAGGGCCGTCCTCAAGGAGCCAGCTGACAGGAGGCTGGAAAATATCATAAAAAGTATATACACACATACTGGTGTTATACTGCGACCAGCGATCGCCTCAGCCTGGATGTGCAGAGCTGGGGTGGCTTGGTCGGATTCCCTGACTAAAAATATTGATACCCTTGACAGGGACAGTATTTTATTGACTATAGAGCATTTAAAGGATGCATTTCTATATATGCGAGATGCACAGAGGGATATTTGCACTCTGGCATCAAGAGTAAGTGCGATGTCCATATCTGCCAGAAGATGTTTATGGACACGACAGTGGTCAGGTGATGCAGATTCCAAACGGCACAAAGGTGTATTGCCGTATAAAGGAAGAGGAGTTATTTGGGGTCGGTCCATCGGACCTGGTGGCCACGGCAACTGCTGGAAAATCCACCGTTTTTTACCCTAAGTCACATCTCTGCAGAAAAAGACACCGTCTTTTCAGCTTCAGTCCTTTCGTCCCTATAAGAGTCATATCTGCCCAGGGATAGAGGAAAGGGAAGAAGACTGCAGCAGGCAGCCCATTCCCAGGAACAGAAGCGTTCCACCGCTTCTGACAAGCTCTCAGCATGACGCTGAGACCGTACAGGACCCCTGGATCCTACAAGTAGTATCCCAGGGGTACAGATTGGAATGTCGAGACGTTTCCCCTGCGCAGGCTCCTGAAGTCTGCTTTACCAAGGTCTCCCTCCGACAAGGAGGCAGTATGGGAAACAATTCACGAGCTGTATTCCCAGCAGGTGATAATTAAATTACCCCTCCTACAACAAGAAAAGGGGTATTATTCCACACTATATTGTGGTACTGAAGCCAGAAGGCTAGGTGAGACCTATTCTAAATCTAAAAAAATTTGAACACTTACAAAGGTTCAAATCAAGATGGAGTCACTCAGAGCAGTGATAACGAACCGGGAAGAAGGGGACTATATGGTGTCCCGAGACATCAGGGATGCTTACCTCCATGTCCCAAATTTGCCCTTATCACTAAGGGTACCTCAGGTTCGTGGTACAGAACTGTCACTATCAGTTTCAGACGCTGCCGTTTGGATTGTCCACGGCACCCCGGGTCTTTACCAAGGTAATGGCCGAAATGATGGTTCTTCTTCGAAGAAAAGGCGTCTTAATTATCCCTTACTTGGACGATCTCCTGATAAGGGCAAAGTCCAGGGAACAGTTGGAGGTCGGAGTAGCACTATCTCGGATACTGTTACAACAGCAGGGGTGGATTCTAAATATTCCAAAATCGCAGCTGATCCCGACAACAAGTCTCCTGTGCTTAGGGATGATTCTGGACACAGTCCAGAAAAAGGTGTTTCTCCCGGAAGAGAAAGCCAGGGAGTTATCCGAGCTAGTCAGGAACCTCCTAAAATCAGTGCATCATTGCACAAGGGCCATGGTAAAAAAAATGGTGACTTCCTTCGAAGCAATTCCAGTCGGCAGATTTCATGCAAGAACTTTTCAGTGGGATCTGCTGGACAAATGGTCCGGATCGCATCTTCAGATGCATCAGCGGATAACCCTATATCCAAGGACAAGGGTGTCTCTCCTGTGGTGGTTACAGAGTGCTCATCTTCTAGAGGGCCGCAGATTCGGCATTCAGTTTTGGATGTTGGTGACCACGGAGGCCAGCCCGAGAGGCTGGGGAGCAGTCACACAAGGAAAAAATTTCCAGGGAGTGTGATCAAGTCTGGAGACTTTTCTCCACATAAATATAGCTAAGGGTAAATTTATAATGCTCTAAGCTTAGCAAGACCTCTGCTTCAAGGTCAGCCGGTATTGATCCAGTGGGATAAAACATCACGGCAGTCGCCCACGTAAATAGACAGGGCGGCACAAGAAGCAGGAGGGCAGTGGCAAAAACTGCAAGGAATTTTCGCTGGGCGGAAAATCATGTGATAGCACTGTCAGCAGTGTTTCATTCCGGGAATGGAAACTGGGAAGCAGACTTCCTCAGTAGGCACGACCTCCACCCGGCAGAGTGGGAACTTCATGGGGAAGTTTTCCACATGATTGTAAACCGTTGGGAATTACCAAAGGTGGACATGATGGCGTCCCGTCTGAACAAAAAACGGGACAGGTATTGCGCCAGGTTAAGAGACCCTCAGGCAATAGCTGTGGACGTTCTGGTAACACCGTGGGTGTACCAGTCGGTGTATGTGTTCCATCCTCTGCTTTTCATACCTAAGGTACTGAGAATTATAAGACGTAGAGGAGTAAGAACTATACTCATGGCTCCGGATTGGCCAAGAAGGACTTGGTACCCGGAACTTCAAGAGATGCTCACAGAGGACTTATGGCCTCTGCCGCTAAGAAGGGACTTGTTTCAGCAAGTACCATGTCTGTTCCAAGACTTACCGCAGCTGCGTTTGACGGCATGGCGGTGGAACGCCGGATCCTAAGGGAAAAGGCATTCAGGAAGAGGTCATTCCTACCCTGGTCAAAGCCAGAAAGGAGGTGACCGCACAACATTATCACCACATGTGGCGAAAATATGTTGCGTGGTGTGAGGCCAGGAAGGCCCCACGAAGAAATTTCAACTCGGTCGATTCCTGCATTTCCTGCAAACAGGAGTGTCTATGGGCCTCAAATTGGGGTCCATTAAGGTTCAAATTTCGGCCCTGTCGATTTTTCTTCCAGAAAGAATTGGCTTCAGTTCCTGAAGTCCAGAAGTTTGTCAAGGGAGTATTGCATATACAACCCCCTTTTGTGCCTCCAGTGGCACTGTGGGATCTCAACGTAGTTCTGGGATTCCTCAAAACACATTGGTTTAAAACCAGTCAAATCTGTGGATTTGAAGCATCTCACATGAAAAGTGAACATGCTCTTGGACCTGGCCTGGACCAGGCGAGTGTCAAATTGGTGGTTTTTTTCTCAAAAAAGCCCATATCTGTTTGTCCATTCGGACAGGGCAGAGCTGCGGACTCGTCCCCAGTTCTCTCCCTAAGGTGGTGTCAGTGTTTCACCTGAACCAGCTTATTGTGGTGTCTTGCGCCTACTAGGGACTTGGAGGACTCCAAGTTGCTAGATGTGGTCAGGGCCCTGAAAATATAGGTTCCAGGACGGCTGGAGTCGGGAAAACTGACTTGCTGTTATCCTGTATGCACCCAACAAACTGGGTGCTCTTGCTTCTAAGCAGACTTTTGCTAGTTGGATGTGTAATACAATTCAGCTTGCACATTCTGTGGCAGGCCTGCCACAGCCAAAATATGTAAATGCCCATTCCACAAGGAAGGTGGGCTCATCTTGGGCGGCTGCCCGAGGGGTCTCGGCTTTACAACTTTGCCGAGCGGCTATTTAGTCAGGGGCAAACACGTTTGTAAAATCCTACAAATTTGATAACCTGGCTAAGGAGGACCTGGAGTTCTCTCATTCGGTGCTGCAGAGTCATCCGCACTCTCCCGCCCGTTTGGGAGCTTTGGTATAATCCCCATGGTCCTTTCAGGAACCCCAGCATCCACTAGGACGATAGAGAAAATAAGAATTTATTTACCGATAATTCTATTTCTCGGAGTCCGTAGTGGATGCTGGGCGCCCATCCCAAGTGCGGATTATCTGCAATACTTGTACATAGTTACAAAAATCGGGTTATTATTGTTGTGAGCCATCTTTCAGAGGCTCCGCTGTTATCATACTGTTAACTGGGTTCAGATCACAGGTTTTACAGTGTGATTGGTGTGGCTGGTATGAGTCTTACCCGGGATTCATAAATCCTTCCTTATTGTGTACGCTCGTCCGGGCACAGTATCCTAACTGAGGCTTGGAGGAGGGTCATAGGGGGAGGAGCCAGTGCACACCACCTGATCCTAAAGCTTTACTTTTTGTGCCCTGTCTCCTGCGGAGCCGCTATTCCCCATGGTCCTTTCAGGAACCCCAGCATCCACTACGGACTCCGAGAAATAGAATTATCGGTAAGTAAATTCTTATTTTCTCGTAGTCCGTAGTGGATGCTGGGCGCCCATCCCAAGTGCGGATTGTCTGCAATACTTGTATATAGTTATTGCCTAACTAAAGGGTTATTGTTGAGCCATCTGTTGAGAGGCTCAGTTGTTATTCATACTGTTAACTGGGTAAAATATCACGAGTTATACGGTGTGATTGGAGTGGCTGGTATGAGTCTTACCCGGGATTCAAAATCCTTCCTTATTGTGTCAGCTCTTCCGGGCACAGTATCCTAACTGAGGTCTGGAGGAGGGGCATAGAGGGAGGAGCCAGTGCACACCAGGTAGTACCAAATCTTTCTTTTAGTGTGCCCAGTCTCCTGCGGAGCCGTCTATTCCCCATGGTCCTTACGGAGTCCCCAGCATCCACTACGGACTACGAGAAATAGAATTATCGGTGAGTAAATTCTTATTTTTCTGAGTTTTGCACGAATTTTTGCCCTTAGTACATCCCGCTGTAAGGCATATAGATGTTGGAATAATCCATGTGAATAACAAATTAAATAAAAAAACACCTGTAAAGGAGAGGAGTCAGTATAAATCCTGAAAATGCCCCCCCCTAAAAGGGGTGCGGTATAGCACATAGACAGTTAAAAGATAGACAGTCATTATGTAGACACCATATGGTCAACAGTCAAAAGTCCGGCAGGGTCAAAAGTCCGGCAGGGTCAAAAGTCCGGCAGGGTCAAAAGTCAGACACGAAAAACATTTTTTGTGTGTTTTTTAAACATTTTTAACCCAAATTTGGTGAAATTCAACTGCCACCATGGCCCTAACCGTGTGGAGGTAGCATAGTCTCCATGTACTACAGTTTCCTTCCACAATCCAAAAATATACTGATTGGTTCCCTACAAAAATTAACCCTAGTGCATACTTGTCCAAAACCCCACCCCTTTGGCCGTGGTGAAGAAGGACAGCTGTGCAGTTCGAAAGAACACACCCGGAGATTGGTGGTGCGGCCTCACGAGCAGTGCTGCAATCACAAGGCCCTATCTTTGTCAGCGAGAGGGGGCCTCCTGACCTCCCCTCACATACACACACACTGCAGGACACCACGCCCCGTGGGCAGGACACTGGTACAATGCCTGAAAAGCAGGGCTGTCCCGCCTAAATCGGAATAGTTGGGAGGTATGCGTGTGTGTGTGCATGTGTTTAGTACAGGCTAGATGGGCCAAGTGGTTCTTGTTGTGGAAAAAAATAACATGAACAGTTGTGGTCAAATTCAAAGTTTATATTGATAATGGCAGAGCAAGATTACAATAAAGTGACAGTCAGCATGCACTTACAAGTAATTTTACAAGAGAGCTCAATCTGCCTTCCGAACATGGCAAAGATGGCCCCTAATATTGCATATTACAAAGAATTGCTCCACCCAAGCTTGGACCAATCATAGCAGGCCTTGAGGCCCGTTCCTCCTTATCGAACACCATCTGGTCCTGGCTTGGGCACATGACACAAGTCAGCAAGACTAGGGTGACTTAGCAAAGTAAAGCAAGTTCTTGTCACGAACCTACATTCTTTATCAGAAAAACATATTACATAATAATGTCTGTTAAGTATTAAATGATATTAAAAAGACAGAATAGATTCTATAAATTGCTTAATTTCCTTAACATTCTTATCTGCCGTCACATTGTTTACTGGCATTATTTTACAAAATAAAATTGCTGACGGCTAGGATTGTTACTGACACATTAATATGTTATTTCTAAACCAGAACTGAAGGTAGAAGCAGCGCTGACAAGACAATGTGTCCCTGGAAGTGTAAGTGAAGTTATCGCAAGCTTGCCAGCAGGGCCCTCCTACCTCTTTGTTATTATCCCTTTTAAACCACCTCACTGTCTCTATAGATTTCACTGAGCAAAGAGTCTCTATTTTGTGGCACTAGGTTCTTCTCTGTATAGATAGTTTAACCAAGTCGCGGAGTCAGCTGTAAAACACACTTGCAGGACCCATGTACTCGAGCCCTATGTAGATAGATCATTGGGAGCAGCAGAGGCTCATTACTTCAATACAGAAAAAATACAAACTAACAATAAAAATAAAAAATACAAAAATATTTATATAAATATTCACACAACGTTTCAAGGCATGTAAGCCTTTTCATCAGGTGCATAAAAAATACAAAGTGCAATAGACGTACCTTATATAGAGAGGACATAAGCCTCATGGTGCAGTGATTGTTCCCGTGATCCGGCTAGGTGGCGCTGCGGTGTGACATCACATTGGCTTATAATTCTCTTAATTATTGATTCCAGCTTTACAGTAGATGGACCTTATCAGAACAGTCAGGTAGAATTATGCAATCATTACATATATGTGTGAGTGTATGTATATAAATCCAGGTACAACACCAATAATCTGGCACTTGGTTCCATCACTGTGCCGGACTACCCGTTTTGCTGGATTATCGGTGACATCTTGACTCCCTACCCCCCACCACCGCAGCCTAATTCTACCCTGCAGCCCTCTCGCAGCCTAACTGCCCCCCTGCAGCACCTAAATCTCCCACAGCCTAACTATGCCCTCCCCGCAACCTAACTATGCCCTCCCTGCAGCCTAACTAAACCCTCTCACAGTCTAACTAAACCTTCTTGCAGCCTAACTAAGCCCTCCCTGAAGTCTAACTAAGCCCTCCCCACAGCCTAACTAAGCCTCCCGCAGCCTAACTAAGCCCTCCCTGAAGTCTAACTAAGCCCTCCCCACAGCCTAACTAAGCCTCCCGCAGCCTAACTAAGCCCTCCCCGCAGCCTAACTAAGCCCTCCCCTAGCCTAACTAAGATCTCCCCACAGCCTAACTAAGCTCTCCCCACAGCCTAACTAAGCCCTCCCCACAGCCTAACTAAGCCCTCCCCACAGCCTAACTAAGCCCTCCCCACAGCCTAACTAAGCCTCCCGCAGCCTAAGCCCTCCCCTAGCCTAACTAAGCCCTCCCCACAGCCTAACTAAGCCCTCCCCCAGCCTAAGCCCTCCCCTAGCCTAACTAAGCTCTCCCCACAGCCTAACTAAGCCCTCCCCACAGCCTAACTAAGCCCTCCCCACAGCCTAACTAAGCCTCCCGCAGCCTAACTAAGCCCTCCCCTAGTCTAACTAAGCCCTCCCCATAGCCTAACTAAGCCTCCCGCAGCCTAACTAAGCCTCCCGCAGCCTAACTAAGCCCTCCCCTAGCCTAACTAAGCCCTCCCCTAGCCTAACTAAGCCCTCCCCTAGCCTAACTAAGCCCTCCCCACAGTCTAACTAAGCCCTCCCCTAGCCTAACTAAGCTCTCCCCACAGCCTAACTAAGCCCTCCCCACAGCCTAACTAAGCCCTCCCCACAGCCTAACTAAGCCCTCCCCACAGCCTAACTAAGCCCTCCCCACAGCCTAACTAAGCCTCCCGCAGCCTAACTAAGCCCTCCCTGAAGTCTAACTAAGCCCTCCCTGAAGTCTAACTAAGCCCTCCCTGAAGTCTAACTAAGCCCTCCCTGAAGTCTAACTAAGCCCTCCCTGAAGTCTAACTAAGCCTCCCGCAGCCTAACTAAGCCCTCCCCACAGCCTAACTAAGCCCTCCCCCAGCCTAACTAAGCCCTCCCCTAGCCTAAGCCCTCCCCTAGCCTAACTAAGCCCTCCCCACAGCCTAACTAAGCCCTCCCCACAGCCTAACTAAGCCCTCCCCACAGCCTAACTAAGCCTCCCGCAGCCTAACTAAGCTCTCCCCGCAGCCTAACTAAGCCCTCCCCACAGCCTAACTAAGCCCTCCCCACAGCCTAACTAAGCCCTCCCCACAGCCTAACTAAGCCCTCCCCACAACCTAACTAAGCCCTCCCTCAGCCTAACTAAGCCCTCCCCACAGCCTAACTAAGCCCTCCTGCAGCCTAACTAAGCCTTCACACAGCCCAGCCTAACTAAACTCTCCTGCAGCCGAACTAAACTCTCCCGCAGCTTAACTAAGCCCCCCAGTACCTGATGTGTCTGGATTAAAAATGGTGCCGGAGCATCAGGTGTCGGATAATCGATGTATTATCTGTATATGTTTTGAAGTAGCATTAATGACTCATCAGTAATTAAAAGTCAGTTGGGTAACAGTGCTGTGTGTTTATATATAAAAACTATTTTCTTATTTACTTACATTATTTTTCTTCTGCAGAATGTCATTATTTTATTCAGATCTAAAAGCAGATGGACATGGGGAGGTATGGATAGACTGTACATCTGATGCTAAACTCAAACAATATGGCTGGAGGTGCACAACCAAAGAGAACGCTTACTCCAACAAAACTCTCATTGGAAACTGGAATCAGGAACGTTATGACCTGTGTAAACTAGAAGAAAGGAAGCCACTTCCGTCTCAGGTATTGATGGCAAAATCTATTGTGACTGAGCTAAGATAAGTCTGGTGGCATGGTCCAGCTGAATGCCTATAGTGCTAATCAGTGTCGGACTGGGGCATGAAGGGCCCACCAGGGGAATGCAGTGATACGGGCCCATACTTAGGGGTGTGGCCAGCTTACAAAGGGGGTGTGGCCAGCCTCCACAGAGGCTTGAAATACACAATAGTTTAGTGCAGTGTAATGCAACATATCTACCATGTATAAAACAAGTGCACAGTCTGGAACCTGATCCCTAGAGGAAGGAGTGGGCCCTCAGGCAGGGGGGGCCTACCAGTGGTTTCCCAGGTACCCCTGTGGGCCTGTCCGACCCTGGTGCTAATCTAACAAATGCTGGTTTCAGCATGACTATAGGCCAGGGACTGATTTATGAGCAATGTTCTAATAAATACTAAGATTACCACCTGTTTGGTGTTTACACAGACAGATGTTGCAATAATCGGTCACAATAGTGATAAGCGTACCTCTCACTTTTGGGACGTATATGATTTATGCATGATACTGATAAAGTTATTATACAGTTTTCTCTATCGTCCTAAGTGGATGCTGGGGTTCCTGAAAGGACCATGGGGAATAGCGGCTCCGCAGGAGACAGGGCACAAAAAAGTAAAGCTTTACTAGGTCAGGTGGTGTGCACTGGCTCCTCCCCCCATGACCCTCCTCCAGACTCCAGTTAGATTTTGTGCCCGAACGACAGAGAGGGGGGGCACATTAATGGCTATATATATATATATTAAAGCAGCTATAAGGGAGCACTTAATATAAGGATATCCCTTGTATATATAGCGCTTTGTGGTGTGTGCTGGCAGACTCTCCCTCTGTCTCCCCAAAAGGGCTAGTGGGTCCTGTCTTCATTAGAGCATTCCCTGTGAGTTTGCGGTGTGTGTCGGTACGTGGTGTCGACATGTATGAGGACGATATTGGTGTGGAGGCGGAGCAATTGCCAAATATGCAGATGTCACCCCCCAGGGGGTCGACACCAGAATGGATGCCTTTATTTGTGGAATTACGTGATGGTTTATCTTCCCTTAAACAGTCAGTTGAGGACATGAGGCGGCCGGACAATCAATTAATGCCTGTCCAGGCGCCTCAAACACCGTCAGGGGCTGTAAAACGCCCTTTGCCTCAGTCGGTCGACACAGACCCAGACACGGGCACTGATTCCAGTGACGACGGTAGAAATTCAAACGTATTTTCCAGTAGGGCCACACGTTATATGATTTTGGCAATGAAGGAGACGTTACATTTAGCTGATACTACAGATACCGTAAAACAGGGTATTATGTATGGTGTGAAAAAACTACAAACAGTTTTTCCTGAATCAGAAGAATTAAATGACGTGTGTGATGAAGCGTGGGTTGCTCCCGATAAAAAGTTGATAATTTCAAAAAAGTTATTGGCATTATACCCTTTCCCGCCAGAGGTTAGGGCGCGCTGGGAAACACCCCCTAAGGTGGACAAGGCGCTCACACGCTTATCCAAACAAGTGGCGTTACCCTCTCCTGAGACGGCCGCACTTAAGGATCCATCAGATAGAAAGATGGAAGTTATTCAAAAGAATATATACACACATGCAGGTGTTATACTACGACCAGCTATAGCAACTGCCTGGATGTGCAGTGCTGGAGTAGTTTGGTCAGAATCCCTGATTGAAAATATTGATACCCTAGATAGGGACAATGTTTTACTGTCGTTAGAACAAATAAAGGATGCATTTATCTATATGCGCGATGCACAGAGGGATATTTGCACACTGGCATCTCGGGTGAGTGCTATGTCCATTTCAGCCAGAAGAGCCTTATGGACACGACAGTGGACAGGCGATGCGGATTCAAAACGTCACATGGAGGTTTTGCCGTATAAAGGGGAGGAGTTATTTGGAGTTGGTCTATCAGACTTGGTGGCCACGGCTACTGCCGGGAAATCCACTTTTTTACCTCAAGTCACTCCCCAACAGAGAAAGGCACCGACCTTTCAACCGCAGCCTTTTCGCTCCTACAAAAATAAGAGAGCAAAGGGCTTGTCGTACCTGCCACGAGGCAGAGGAAGAGGGAAGAGACACCAACAGGCAGCTCCTTCCCAGGAACAGAAGCCCTCCCCGGCTCCTGCAAAAACCTCAGCATGACGCTGGGGCCTCTCAAGCGGACTCGGGGACAGTGGGGGGCCGTCTCAAAAATTACAGCGCGCAGTGGGCTCACTCGCAGGTAGACCCCTGGATCCTGCAGATAATATCTCAGGGGTACAGGTTGGAATTAGAGACGGATCCTCCTCATCGTTTCCTGAAGTCTGCCTTACCAACCGTCTCTTCCGAAAGGGAGAGGGTGTTGGAAGCCATTCACAAGCTGTACGCTCAGCAGGTGATAGTCAAAGTACCCCTATTACAACAAGGAAAGGGGTATTATTCCACTCTATTTGTGGTACCGAAGCCGGATGGCTCGGTAAGGCCTATTCTAAATCTGAAGTCCTTGAACCTCTACATAAAAAAGTTCAAGTTCAAGATGGAGTCACTCAGAGCAGTGATAGCGAACCTGGAAGAAGGGGACTTTATGGTATCCTTGGACATCAAGGATGCGTATCTACACGTTCCGATTTACCCCGCACACCAGGGGTACCTCAGGTTCATTGTTCAAAACTGTCACTATCAGTTTCAGACGCTGCCGTTCGGATTGTCCACGGCGCCTCGGGTCTTTACCAAGGTAATGGCCGAGATGATGATTCTTCTTCGAAGAAAAGGCGTATTAGTTATCCCATACTTGGACGATCTCCTAATAAGGGCAAGGTCCAGAGAACAGCTGGAGACAGCTTTAGCACTATCTCAAGAGGTGCTAAGACAACACGGGTGGATTCTGAATATTCCAAAATCCCATTTAATCCCGACAACTCGTCTGCTGTTCCTAGGAATGATTCTGGACACGGTTCAGAAAAAGGTTTTCCTTCCAGAGGAAAAAGCCAAGGAGTTATCCGATCTGGTCAGGAACCTCCTAAAACCAGGAAAAGTGTCAGTACATCAATGCACAAGAGTCCTGGGAAAAATGGTGGCTTCTTACGAAGCAATTCCATTCGGCAGATTCCATGCAAGAATATTCCAAAGGGATCTGTTGGACAAATGGTCAGGGTCGCATCTGCAGATGCACCTGCGAATAACCCTGTCACCAAAGACAAGGGTGTCACTTCTGTGGTGGTTGCAGAAGGCTCACCTATTAGAAGGCCGCAGATTCGGCATTCAGGATTGGATCCTGGTGACCACGGACGCCAGCCTGAGAGGCTGGGGAGCAGTCACACAAGGAAGAAACTTCCAGGGAGTATGGACGAGTCTGGAAAAGTCTCTTCACATAAACATTCTGGAACTAAGAGCAATCTACAATGCTCTAAGCCAGGCGGAACTTCTCCTGCAAGGAAAGCCGGTGTTGATTCAGTCGGACAACATCACGGCGGTCGCCCATGTAAACAGGCAGGGCGGCACAAGAAGCAGGAGTGCAATGGCAGAAGCTGCCAAGATTCTTCGCTGGGCGGAGAATCACGTGATAGCACTGTCAGCAGTGTTCATCCCGGGCGTGGACAACTGGGAAGCAGACTTCCTCAGCAGACACGATCTTCATCCGGGAGAGTGGGGTCTACATCCAGAAGTCTTCAACATGTTAATAGACCGTTGGGAAAGACCAATTGTAGACATGATGGCGTCTCGCCTCAACAAGAAACTGGACAAATATTGCGCCAGGTCAAGAGATCCACAGGCAATAGCTGTGGACGCACTGGTAACTCCTTGGGTGTACCAGTCAGTGTATGTGTTTCCTCCTCTGCCGCTCATACCAAAGGTATTGAAGATCATACGGCAAAGAAGAGTAAGAACAATACTAGTGGTTCCGGATTGGCCGAGAAGGACTTGGTATCCGGAACTTCAAGAGATGCTCACGGACGAACCGTGGCCTCTACCTCTGAGAAGGGACCTGCTACAGCAGGGTCCCTGTCTTTTTCAAGACTTACCGCGGCTGCGTTTGACGGCATGGCGGTTGAACGCCAGATCCTAAAAGGGAAAGGCATTCCAGAAGAAGTCATTCCTACCTTGATTAAGGCACGGAAGGAAGTCACCGTGAAACATTATCACCGCATTTGGCGAAAATATGTAGCGTGGTGCGAGGATCGGAGGGTTCCGACGGAGGAATTCCAACTGGGTCGTTTCCTACATTTCCTGCAATCAGGATTATCTATGGGTCTCAAATTGGGATCCATTAAGGTTCAAATTTCGGCCCTGTCAATATTCTTCCAAAAAGAATTGGCCTCTGTCCCTGAGGTCCAGACTTTTGTCAAGGGAGTACTGCATATACAGCCTCCTGTGGTGCCTCCGGTGGCACCGTGGGATCTAAATGTAGTTTTAGATTTCCTCAAATCCCATTGGTTTGAACCATTGAAAAAGGTGGATTTGAAATATCTCACATTGAAAGTGACTATGTTACTAGCCCTGGCCTCTGCCAGGAGAGTATCTGAATTGGCGGCTTTATCTTATAAAAGTCCTTATCTAATCTTCCATTCGGATAGGGCAGAACTGCGGACTTGTCCGCATTTTCTCCCTAAAGTGGTATCAGCATTTCATCTGAACCAACCTATTGTGGTGCCTGCGGCCACTAGCGACTTGGAGGACTCCAAGTTGTTGGACGTTGTCAGAGCCTTAAAAATATACATTGCAAGGACGGCTGGAGTCAGAAAATCTGACTCGCTGTTTATATTGTATGCACCCAACAAGTTGGGCGCACCTGCTTCTAAGCAGTCGATTGCTCGTTGGATTTGTAACACAATTCAACTTGCACATTCTGTGGCAGGCCTGCCACAGCCTAAAACTGTAAAAGCCCACTCCACAAGGAAGGTGGGCTCATCTTGGGCGGCTGCCCGAGGGGTCTCGGCATTACAACTCTGCCGAGCAGCTACGTGGTCGGGGGAGAACACGTTTGTAAAATTTTACAAATTTGATACCCTGGCAAAGGAGGACCTGGAGTTCTCTCATTCGGTGCTGCAGAGTCATCCGCACTCTCCCGCCCGTTTGGGAGCTTTGGTATAATCCCCATGGTCCTTTCAGGAACCCCAGCATCCACTTAGGACGATAGAGAAAATAAGAATTTACTTACCGATAATTCTATTTCTCGGAGTCCGTAGTGGATGCTGGGCGCCCATCCCAAGTGCGGATTATCTGCAATACTTGTACATAGTTATTGTTAACTAATTCGGGTTATTGTTAAGGAGCCATCTTTAAGAGGCCCTTTCTGTTGTCATACTGTTAACTGGGTTTAGATCACAAGTTGTACGGTGTGATTGGTGTGGCTGGTATGAGTCTTACCCGGGATTCAAAATGCCTCCCTTATTGTGTATGCTCGTCCGGGCACAGTACCTAACTGGAGTCTGGAGGAGGGTCATGGGGGGAGGAGCCAGTGCACACCACCTGACCTAGTAAAGCTTTACTTTTTTGTGCCCTGTCTCCTGCGGAGCCGCTATTCCCCATGGTCCTTTCAGGAACCCCAGCATCCACTACGGACTCCGAGAAATAGAATTATCGGTAAGTAAATTCTTATTATTTTTTGTAACCGTGTAAACAAGACCCCTCTGAATCTAGTCAATGCCCCATAATAATGATAATACCCATAACAGTTTAGTTATATATGTGAATCAGTGCCATTATTACAGCTTCACATCTAAATATATTTTTAAAAAATCACTTCTTTAATTCTTCACAAGCTATACCATCCATTCGTGCAAGATAACCATTTAACCCATGCAGTTAGTAACTTGGCAAGAGTTCAAGCTGCTTTGATTCAGTTGGTCTTTTATGTTTAATTCAACTGGGTAATTTTACTGTGCAGCGGTTTGTTACAGCCGGTGATCATCAACAACGTTGACCAATAGTTTATAACAGCAATAATGATTAATCCTAAACAAGCCTGGTTTAGCAATCAGTCCTATTGCCTTTTTCAAACTATCGGTCAAAGCCGCAGATGTTCGGTAATTTTACCAAACCATAGTAAATCTACCCCAGTGTGTTGTATTAATATGACGGTGTAGAACGATTCCTTACATGCACCTGTAGGTCAGTAAATTAATAGAGCAACCACCAATCTGGGTCTCATTGTTCTGAGAGGCATATGGGGGGGTCAGTAGCTGTAGTGCCATATTGGAGGATCCTGGGATGCCTCCTGATGAGTTGGCTCTCAATTTAGAAATACATACCTGTATGACCCAAAGTGATGCTATTATCATATAGTGTAGGACCACCATAGCAGAGACACCTTTCAAATGTGTGTAATTGAAATCTCTGCATTTCTATTATCATGTAGGATGTATGTCTTTCTTGCTGGCCCATTGCAGTGTGCTGGGAAGTTGTTGTTTTCTTGTCTAGATTAACCCCTCCCTCACATGCACCTGTGATAGGCCAATAAATTGATATAGCTACTACCATATTGTCTATCAGCGTGGAAAGATGTGTCAGACCACTGAAGCTTGATTTGTCTATTACAGTATGCTCACTATTACCAAACCACCTATTCTGATGGATATTGTAGGAAAAATGGCTCTGTGAGACAAGGTAAGATGGTAAATCAAATTGATTCTACTGTACTCTTCAAAATGTACTACATGGCGAAATCTATGTGGCCATCCCGAAAATCACACCCATATGTAACTGTTGAACATCTCATTCCAGAACCAGGGCCCTCATTCCGAGTTGTTCGCTCGGTATTTTTCATCGCATCGCAGTGAAAATCCGCTTAGTACGCATGCGCAATGTTCGCACTGCGACTGCGCCAAGTAACTTTACTATGAAGAAAGTATTTTTACTCACGGCTTTTTCTTCGCTCCGGCGAACGTAATGTGATTGACAGGAAATGGGTGTTACTGGGCGGAAACACGGCGTTTCAGGGGCGTGTGGCTGAAAACGCTACCGTTTCCGGAAAAAACGCAGGAGTGGCCGGGGAAACGGTGGGAGTGCCTGGGCGAACGCTGGGTGTGTTTGTGACGTCAACCAGGAACGACAAGCACTGAAATGATCGCACAGGCAGAGTAAGTCTGGAGCTACTCTGAAACTGCTAAGTAGTTAGTAATCGCATTATTGCGAATACATCGGTCGCAATTTTATGAAGCTAAGATTCACTCCCAGTAGGCGGCGGCTTATCGTGTGTAACTCTGCTAAAATCGCCTTGCGACCGATCAACTCGGAATGAGGGCCCATATGCATTAATATGGAGTTGGTCACTTCCCTCATTGGTACTTAGGGAGGAATTCAATTGTGGGTGAAGGGGGCAAATTGTTGCCATTCCTTCAGATACTCCGGTGTCCTCCCATAATCCAAGAATATACTGATAGGTTAATTGGCTCCCGACAATAAAAATGAACCCTGGTGTGTTCATGGGCAGACTAGATGGGACAAGTGGGTCTTATCTGCCGTCACATTCTATGGGCCGGATTCAAATGTTAATGCGCCCCCTATCTCCCGTCTAAAGTGACGGGAGATAGAGGGGCGATATTAAAATGTCCCCCATTTTCACCCCTATCGTGCCAGGTACAGTCGGGTTTAGGCGCGCAAAGCACCTAAACCCATCTAATATAATGGGCGCAGTCGTGAAAAGATCCGTTTGGGCGCCCAAACAGGTCTCTTTACACGCTTTTCAGCTCACTACCTCTAGGGATAGTGAGCTGAAATGATCTTGTCGCACCCATCAGCAGTAACATTAGAATACCACCAGCAGGCACGTTCGCGGCCGGGATGGGGAGAGCACATTTGAATCCGGCACTATGTTTCTATATTATGTTTCTATGTAGGCAGGTTTGTGGGCTAGGCTGAGCTGAGCATAACACAGGGGCCAGCCTGGTCTCAGACAGATCTCTTGCACCAGCTGTAGGGCTGCTGCTAATATGCGCTGATAGTGATGAGGAATACTTTCACACGCACATGGATAGGAGCGGCACAGTCGCATATGAAATAAAATAAATTGTATTATATTTCATTGTAATCTTCCATCACGTATTCATGATATTAAATCCTGTTTTAATGCAGTAATGTACATGTTTGTCTTTTTTTCAGTATTTCAGCGAGAGCCTCACATATTTCCAGGACATCAGCCAGAACTGGACACACCACAGTGTAGACGTCTTCAGTAACCCTGCTATATGTCCCTCTATAGCAGCTGTTATCCATCACCTATAATCCTAAATACTTGGCAATCTGTGTAATCACCTTTACATGCTTATAATAAATGTGTCATGTTAGACCTGAATAACTTTTTTCCCCAATGACCCTGGAACAATACGCACATGACACGTTTTCCCTTTTTCTCTTACGTCCTAGAGGATGCTGGGGACTCCGTAAGGACCATGGGGTATAGACGGGCTCCGCAGGAGATAGGGCACCTAAAAAGAACTTTGACTATGGGTGTGCACTGGCTCCTCCCTCTATGCCCCTCCTCCAGACCTCAGTTAGATCTTGTGCCCATAGGAGAATGGGTGCACTGCAGAGAGCTCTCCAGAGTTTTCTGTTGAAGAAGAATTTTGTTAGGTTTTTTATTTTCAGGGAGTCCTGTTGGCAACAGGCTCCCTGCATCGTGGGACCGAGGAGAGAGAAGCAGAGCTGGCTTGTCAAGTTGGGCACTGCTTCTAAGGCTACTGGACACCATTAGCTCCAGAGGGAGTCGGAACACAGGTCTCACCTGGGGTTCGTCCCGGTGCCGCGCCGCCGTCCTCCTCACAGATGCCGAAGATAGAAGGCAGAAGACATCTTAGGCGGCAGAAGACATCAGATCTTCATGAGGTAAGGCGCGCAGCGGTAAGCTGCGCGCCATTGCTCCCAGTCACACACACACAGAGCAGCACTGAAGGGTGCAGGGTTCAGGGGGGGGCGCCCTGGGCAGCAATAAACCTCGCATTTGGGCAAATGCAGATTGATTAGGCTGCGGAGGCAGTAAATCTATGATCGCCCGCCATTTTTATTGAAAAATCACTGGGACCGAAGCCCGCCGTCGGGTGGGCGGGGCTTGATCCTCAGCACTAACCAGCGCCATTTTCTCCACAGAAGCTGCATGAGGAAAACGCTGGCTCCCTGGTCTCTCCCCTGCTGAACTCACAGGCTGGAAAAAAGAGGAGGGGGGCACTTTAGCGACGCAGTGAGTGGGAATTGGCATATTGTATATAGAAAAGCGCTATCTGGTCATATTTTTTCCAGTGTTTTTAAGCGCTGGTGTGTGCTGGCATACTCTCTCTCTGTCTCTCCTTAGGGCCTTGTTGGGGTTTTGTCCCCTTATAGGTTAATCCCTGTGTGTGGGGGGTGTCGGTACGTGTGTGTCGACATGTCTGAGGCGGAAGGCTTCTCCAAGGAGGAGGTGGAGCAAATGAGTGGTGTGTCCCCGTCGGTTGTGCCGACTCCAGATTGGATGGACATGTGGCATATGTTGAATGCAAGTGTGGCATCTTTACATAAAAGGCTTGATAAGGCTGACTTAGGGGGGACATCAGGGGGTCAATCCTCGGATTGGACCGACTCACAGGGCCCGTCGGGGTCTCAAAAGCGTCCCTTAACACAAGACACTACTACCGACACGGATTCTGATTCCAGTGTCGATTACGACGAAGTAAAATTGCACCCTAGGGTGACTAAAACCATTCAGTGTATGATTGTGGCAATAAGGGACGTGTTGCATATTGAGGATGAACCCTCAGTCCCCGACACAAGGGTACACATGTTTAAGGAAAAGAAACAGATTATTAACTTTCCCACATCTCATGAATTGAATGATTTCTTTGGAAAAGCTTGGGAGACTCCGGATAAGAGACCGCAGATCCCCAAAAGAATTTATATGGCATACCCCTTCCCTAAGCAGGACAGGGAGATTTGGGAATCACCCCCCACTGTGGACAAGGCCCTGACGCGCTTGTCCAAGAAAGTGGCGCTACCGTCTCCTGACACAGCAGCCCTTAAGGACCCTGCAGATCGCAGGCAAGAAACTACCTTAAAGTGTATTTATTCTCATACGGGTGCTGTGCTAAGACCGACAATTGCGTCGGCATGGGTATGTAGCGCAATTGCAGCTTGGACAGATGAGCTGACAGATCAATTTGATAATATGGATAAGGATACTATAGTCTTAACTCTAGCCCATATTAAAGACGCAGTCTTATTTATGAGGGATGCTCAAATTGGATTGCTAGCTTCTAGGGCCAATGCCATGTCTATCTCAGTGAGAAGATCCTTATGGACTCGCCAATGGACCGGTGATGCGGATTCCAAAAAACATATGGAAGTACTACCCTATAAGGGTGATGTATTGTTTGGGGATGGGCTGACGGACCTGGTTTCCACAGCTACAGCAGGTAAATCAAATGTTTTACCATATATTCCCCAACAGCAAAAGAAAGTAACACCCTATCAGATGCAGTCCTTTCGGTCGCACAAGTCCAAAAGAGGTCGGGGATCCTCTTTCCTCGCCAGAGGTAAGGGCAGAGGCAAGAGAGCACCTGCTTCGGCAGGTGCCCAGGAACAAAAGTCCTCCCCGGCTGCTCCAAAACCCACAGCATGACGCTGGGGCTCCCCTGAGGGAGTCCGCACCGGTGGGGGCACGTCTTCGACTTTTCAGTCAGGCCTGGGTCAGTTCGGACCTGAATCCCTGGGTGTTGGAAATAGTTTCCCAGGGTTACAAATTGGAATTCGAGGAGGTGCCCCCGCGCCGATTTTTCAAATCGGCCCTACCAGCTTCCACATCGGAAAGGGATATAGTGTTAGCTGCAATTCAAACGCTGTGTATACAGCAAGTGATAATCAGGGTTCCCCTGCACCAGCAGGGAAGAGGTTACTACTCAACCCTATTTGTGGTCCCGAAACCGGACGGTTCGGTCAGACCTATTTTGAATCTGAAATCCCTAAACCTGTACATAAAAAGATTCAAATTCAAAATGGAATCTCTCAGAGCGATAATAGCCAACATAGAGGAGGGGGAGTTTATGGTGTCTCTGGACATAAAGGATGCGTACCTTCATGTCCCCATATATGCCCCCCAACAGGAATACCTGAGATTCGCTGTACAGGATTGTCATTACCAATTTCAGACGTTGCCGTTTGGACTCTCCACGGCCCCTAGGATTTTCACCAAGATAATGGCGGAAATGATGGTGGTCCTGCGCAAGCATGGAGTCATAATTATCCCATACTTGGACGATCTCCTGATAAAAGCGAGATCAAGGGAGAAATTGCTGAGCAGTGTGGCGCTCTCTCTGAGAGTGCTCAAGCAACACGGTTGGATTCTAAATCTACCGAAGTCACAGTTGATTCCGACAACTCGACTACCGTTCCTAGGTATGATACTGGATACGGAACAAATGAAGGTCTTCCTCCCAATAGAGAAAGCCCAAGACATCCAGAACATGGTTAGAGACCTGCTAAAACCGAAAAGGGTGTCAGTTCACCAATGCACTCGAGTTCTGGGGAAAATGGTGGCAGCCTACGAGGCCATTCCCTTCGGAAGGTTCCATGCAAGGACTTTTCAATGGGACCTTCTGGACAAGTGGTCCGGGTCCCATCTGCACTTACATCGGAAAATAACTCTGTCCCCAGGTACCAGAGTGTCCCTCCTGTGGTGGTTGCAAAGTGCTCACCTCCTGGAGGGTCGCAGGTTCGGAATTCAGGATTGGATCCTGGTTACCACGGACGCGAGCCTCCGAGGATGGGGAGCGGTCACACAGGGAAAAAAAATTTCAGGGTCTTTGGTCAGACCAGGAGTCCTGTCTACACATCAATGTGTTGGAACTCAGGACCATTTACAACGGCCTTCGACAAGCAGAGAGTTTTCTTCGAAACCTACCAGTTCTGATTCAATCAGACAATGTCACAGCAGTGGCTCATGTGAACCGCCAAGGCGGGACAAGAAGCAGAGTCGCGATGGCGGAAGCCACCAGGATCCTTCGCTGGGCGGAAATTCATGTAAGCGCTCTGTCGGCTGTCTTCATTCCGGGAGTGGACAACTGGGAAGCAGACATGATCTCCATTCAGGAGAGTGGGGACTTCATCAAGAAGTCTTTGCAGACGTAACACGTCTTTGGGGAACTCCTCAAATAGACATGATGGCGTCACTTCTCAACAAAAAACTTCGGAGGTATTGCACCAGGTCTCGGGACCCTCATGCAGTAGCAGTAGACGCTTTGGTAACACCGTGGGTGTTCAAATCGGTCTACGTGTTTCCTCCTCTTCCTCTCATCACGAAAGTGTTGAGGATCATAAGACGAAGACGAGTACAGACGATACTCGTTGTCCCAGACTGGCCTCGAAGGGCCTGGTACTCGGATCTACAAGAGATGCTCACAGGAGATCCCTGGCCTCTTCCACTGAGGGAAGACCTGTTGCAACAGGGGCCCTGTGTATTTCAAGACTTACCGCGGTTACGTTTGACGGCATGGCGGTTGAACGCCGAATCCTAGCGAAAAAGGGGATTCCGGAAGAGGTCATCCCTACTTTAATAAAGGCTAGGAAGGAGGTGACGGTAAAACATTATCACCGTATCTGGCGAAAGTATGTGTCTTGGTGTGAGACCAAGAATGAACCTACGGAAGATTTTCATCTGGGTCGTCTTCTCCACTTCCTACAGACAGGAGTGGATATGGGCCTGAAATTAGGCTCTGTTAAGGTACAGATTTCGGCCCTCTCGATTTTCTTTCAGAAGGAATTGGCTTCTCTTCCAGAAGTCCAGACGTTTGTAAAGGGAGTGCTGCACATCCAGCCCCCTTTTGTGCCTCCAGTGGCACCATGTGACCTGAACGTGGTGTTGCAGTTCCTAAAATCACACTGGTATGAACCGCTTAACAAGGTTGAGTTGAAATTTATTACCTGGAAGGTGGTCATGTTGTTGGCCTTAGCATCAGCAAGGCGAGTGTCAGAATTGGCGGCTTTGTCACACAAGAGCCCCTACTTGATTTTTCATGTGGATCGAGCTGAATTGAGGACACGTCCGCAATTTTTGCCTAAAGTGGTTTCTTTGTTTCATATGAATCAACCTATTGTGGTGCCTGTGGCTGCAAGTGACCTGGAGGATTCCAGATCCCTGGACGTAGTCAGGGCCTTAAAAATTTATGTAGCCAGGACGGCTAGAATTAGGAAAACAGAGGCTCTGTTTGTCCTGTATGCGGCCAATAAGATTGGCGCTCCTGCTTCGAAGCAGACTATTGCTTGCTGGATCTGTAATACGATTCAGCAGGCTCACTCTACGGCTGGATTGCCGGTACCAAATTCGGTTAAGGCCCATTCCACTAGGAAGGTGGGCTCTTCTTGGGCGGCTGCCCGAGGCGTCTCGGCTTTACAACTTTGCCGAGCGGCGACTTGGTCGGGGTCAAACACTTTTGCTAAATTCTACAAGTTTGATACCCTGGCTGATGAGGACCTAGCGTTTGCTCAGTCGGTGCTGCAGAGTCATACGCACTCTCCCGCCCGATTGGATGCTTTGGTATAAACCCCATGGTCCTTACGGAGTCCCCAGCATCCTCTAGGACGTAAGAGAAAATAAGATTTTAAACCTACCGGTAAATCTATTTCTCGTAGTCCGTAGAGGATGCTGGGCGCCCGTCCCAGTGCGGAAACTCTGCAAGACTTGTATATAGTTGTTGCTTACATAAGGGTTATGTTACAGTTGACATCGGTCTTGGACCGTTACTGTTGTTTTTGTTCATACTGTTAACTGGTTATGTATGTTCCAGGTTACATGGTATGATTGGTGTGGGCTGGTATGAATCTTGCCCTTGGATTGCTAAATCCTGCCTTGTATTGTCCATCTCCTCTGGGCACAGTTCTCTAACTGATGTCTGGAGGAGGGGCATAGAGGGAGGAGCCAGTGCACACCCATAGTCAAAGTTCTTTTTAGGTGCCCTATCTCCTGAGGAGCCCGTCTATACCCCATGGTCCTTACGGAGTCCCCAGCATCCTCTACGGACTAGGAGAAATAGATTTACCGGTAGGTTTAACATCTTATTATCTGTACTTTTCCAGTCTACTTTCCTTAAAAGAATAGATTTATGTAATTCCAAACATCTGAATTCCTATTTATTCCTGTAATCTACATTTATTTACGTGTGGATACAATATTGCTATGTGGCAATGCAGGTGTAGCCTCTGTTCTAGATGAATATTGGAATTCTGCACTCATTGCCCTTTTACTCTCTTCAGAAAGTCTTTCATTTACTAAAGAGTAATTTTTATACAGTATATGCCTGAGATTGATTATAAATCCATGTCTATGCTATTCATGTGTTAATCTCTTCATACCAGGCTGCTTCCTGGCTTTTCTATTTTCTAGATGTAACTTGAAGAGGTGCCAGGCCTCCATGACTAGCGGGTCTATATACTAAGCCTTGGACGGATATAAAGTACCAGCCAATCAGCTCCTAACTGTCATGTTACAGGCTGGGTTTGAAAAATGACAGTTAGGAGCTGATTGCCTGGTGCTTCATCCCCATCCAAGGCTTAGTATATAGACCCCTATATGCTGTATCTGGACTTGGGGGAATCTGTTTAAGTCATTCTCTATTTCTCTTACGTCCTAGAGGATGCTGGGGACTCCAAAAGGACCATGGGGTATAGACGGGATCCGCAGGAGCTTGGGCACACTGAAAAGACTTTTTTACTGGGTGTGAACTGGCTCCTCCCTCTATGCCCCTCCTCCAGACCTCAGTTAGACTTTGTGCCCAGGACTGACTGGACACTCACTAGGGGAGCTCTCCTGAGTTTCTCTAGAAAAGACTTTATGTTAGGTTTTTTATTTTCAGGGAGACCTGCTGGCTACAGGCTCCCTGCATCGAGGAATGAGGGGAGAGAAGTCAGACCTACTTCTGCTTAGTTAAGGGCTATGCTTCTTAGGCTACTGGACACCATTAGCTCCAGAGGGTTCAATCACTTGGTTCGCCTAGCTGCTTGTTCCCGGAGCCGCGCCGTCACCCCCCTCACAGAAGCCAGAAGAAAGAAGCCGGGTGAGTATGCAGAAGACAGAAGACTTCAGTGACGGCAGAAGACTCCAGTAACGAGGTACAGCGCAGCGGTAGCGCTGCGCTCCATGCTGCCACACACTTCACCAACGGCACTCACAGGGTGCAGGGCGCTGGGGGGGGGGGGGCGCCCTGGGCAGCATGTTACTGGGTCTGGGAAGCTGGCAGAAGGCACCGTTTTTCATACCCCCGCCGGCATTTTCATTTTTCCAATTTTAGCGGGCTGAAGCGCGCGGGGAAGGGGCGGGGCTTAGCCGCACAGCTCACCAGCGCCATTTTCTCGCATCCACGCCACCGCCACAGTTATTGGTGCATAATTATTGTTTTTCATAGCAGCGCTTTCAACGTATATTGTTTTCTGGGATATATGGGCGCTGGGGTGTGAGCTGGCATACTCCCTCTGTGTTTCTCTATCTAGGCTTCCTTGTGGGTCTGTCCCCTAGCTGAGGCTGTGTGTGTGTGTCGGTGTGTCGATACTCCGTGTCGGCATGTCTGAGGCTGAGTGTTATTCCCCGGAGGAGGTTGCTGGGGGAGCAGATGTGGGGCTGGAGTTGGCAATGTTAAGTACGCTTAACACAAATGTGGCCTCTTTGTCTAAAAGGTTAGATAAATCGGAGTCTCAGACTCAGGTATGGAGGAAATCCATGGAGGATGTTTTGTCTCAGGTGCAGACCCCATCAGGGTCGTAAATGGGGCCTTTTACTCAGTTGGTAGATACGGATACCGACACGGATTCTGATTCCGATGTCGACTTCACTGAGGCTGCTTTACATCCACGGTTAGTTAAGAGTATTCAGTACATGATTGTGGCTATAAAAGATGTTTTACATATTTCTGACGAACCTGCGGTGCAGGAAACAAGGATTTGCTTGTTCAAAGGGAAAAAGCCTGAGGTGAAGTTTCCCCCCTCTCATGAAATAAATACTCTTTGCGAAAAGGCTTGGGAGTCACCGGATAAGAGGTGGCAGATTCCAAAGAGAATTTACATGGCGTATCCTTTCCCCTCTGATGATAGGGAAAAATGGGAGTCGTCTCCAAATGTTGACAAGGCTCTATCCTGGTTGTATAAGAAGGTGGCGCTTCCGTCCCCTGACACGGCAGCTCTCAAGGATCCGGCGGATCGCAAGCTGGAGATGTCTCTGAAGTCCATTTTCGCTAATACGGGTGCATTGCTCAGACCTGCTGTGGGGTCGGTATGGGTGAGTAGTGCTATTGCTAAATGGGCTGAGAATTTAGCTGCTGATATGGATACACTTGATAAAGATAATGTTCTTTTGACTCTTGGTTATATCAAGGACGCTGCGAATTGCCTGAAGGAAGCGGCGAGGGATGTTGGTCTCTTGGGATCAAGAGCCAATGCCATGGTGATCTCGGCCAGGAGGGCGCTGTGGATCCATCAATGGAATGCTGATGGCGACTCCAAGAGGGCTATGGAAGCTCTCCCCTTCAAGGGTAATGTCTTGTTTGGTGACGGCTTGGCTGACCTGGTGTCTACCGCGACTGTGGGTAAGTCGTCTTTTCTTCCTTATGTTCCCACACAACAGAAAAAGGCACCACATCAGCAGATGCGGTCCTTTCGTCCGAATAAATACAAGCGTGGAAAGGGTACGTCCTTCCTCGCTTCAAAGGGTAGAGGAAGGGGGCGAAAGTCGCCTGCATTGTCAGGCGCCCGGGACCAAAAGTCCTCCCCTGTCTCTACCAAGTCCACCGCATGACGCTGGGGCTTCCCTGGGGGAGTCCGGACCGGTGGGGGGCCGTCTGCGGATCTTCAGTCAGGTCTGGGTTCAATCAGGCCTGGATCCTTGGGTCCTAGATATAGTATCTCAGGGGTACAAGCTGGAGTTTCAGGAGGTGCCCCCTCACCGGTTTTTCATTTCGGCCTTACCAATGTCTCTTCCGGACAGGGAGGTGGTGCAGGCAGCAATACAAAAGCTGTGTCAACAGAGGGTCATTGCTTCTTGTTGAGGCGAGACGCCATCATGTCGATCAGCGGAGTTCCCCGACGTTTCGTCACTTCTGCAAATACCTCTTGGTGAAGAGCCCACTCCCGGATGGAGATCGTGTCTGCTGAGGAAGTCTGCTTCCCAGCTGTCCACTCCCGGAAGGAAGACTGCTGACAGAGCGGTCACGTGCTGTTCTGCCCAGCGAAGGATTCTTGTGGCCTCCGCCATAGCCGCCCTGCTCCTTGTTCAGCCTTGACGGTTTATATGCGCCACCGGACTAGGAGAAAAGGATTTACCGGTAGGTACTAAAATCCTATTATTAGCTATTAGTTTTAATGGTTCTTATTGCCTACCAGCACCGTTTCTAGAACATACTTCTGTCTATTTGTTTGATCTATAATGTAGCTCAGCTGTAGTTGCACCCGCTAGCTCTTCCACTGTAAGACCCTCGAGGGAAGACTGGGTACATAGAACCAGTGAGGTCAATGGCTGGTGAGGTACTAACTAGTTTCAGAGGCAGATTTACACACACATATATTTTTTGGTATCTGGATGGTCGACAGTCATTAGATCGACAGTCAGTAGGTCGACTACTATTGGTCGACATTAACATTGTCGACATGGACACATGGGGGTAAATTTACTAAGGTGGGAGTTTTTTTAGAACTAGTAATGTTGCCCATAGCAACCAATCAGATTCTACTTAACATTTATCAAGCTGCTTCTAGAAGATAATAGATAGAATCTGATTGGTTGCTATGGGCAACATCACCAGTTCTAAAAAAACTCCCACCTTAGTAAATTTACCCTATGGTCGACACATGATAGGTCGACATGGCTTTTTTTATGTTTTAAATTTTTCATACTTTACTATCCACGTGGACTACGATTGGGAATAGTAACCTGAGCGAAGCGAGCCATGCGAGGGGACACGGTACATTAATTGGGGTTCCTGGTCATGTTACGGAAAAAATTACACCAAAAACAGTTCAAAAATCCATGTCGACCTTTTCATGTGTCGACATTTCCATATGTTGACCATTTCAATGTCGACCAACAGTGGTCAACCTAATGACTGTCGGCATAATGACTGTCGACCATTCATACCGGAACCATATTTTTTGGTGGTGAGTGATGACTATACAAATGAATAGAATAATCAAAGATGATATGAATAATACAAAAATAATATTTATAAGTTATAAATATCTTCTTTGTATTAGTCTAATAATTTTTATAGTGAAGACTCTAGACTAGTGATGGGGAACCTTTGGCACTCCAGCTGTTGTTGGACTACACATCCCAGCATGCCCTGCTACAGTTTTAGCATGGGCAAATAGCAAAACTGTAGCAGGGTATGCTGTGATGCTTAGTTCAACAACAGCTGGAGTGCCAAAGTTCCCCATCAGTAGTCTAGGCTTTACCTCCACTGAATGCACGTCACTGCTTGGAACCCATACCCCACCCTTAATTCACAGAATCTGATGGTATTAATATGGCTGACCTCCTGAGCACAAACCTGGGTGGATGAGGTCAAACCCTAATGGTGATTATTTGCAGACTTCTAGGGCCAACACACACTTGGAGGCCCCAGAGGTGAGAACAGGAGTTACAGTGCTATGTTAAGAAGTTAAACTACTGGTATCTGTAGATCCGTTATGTTATAAGTCAAGGTGATTGTTAATTATAAAATAGGTCAAAAGTTTGGCAAAATATTTAAAATAGATAGGTTTTGATATGTTTAATAAAATAAGCCTGGGACCAATTTAAACCTGCGCCTCAAGGTTTTGCAAATAATGAAATATTTATGTTGACAGGATGGCTTTTCTCCATTTATCAAAATTTGAGATGGAGTCCCTATAACAGATATTTTTTATATACCTGTATTAATATTAAGCCTTTATCCTTATTTTTAATCATTTCTAATGATATCTTCATTTTATTTATCATCGGGAGTGCTATCCTTAAATTCTTAAGTGTAATACACTAAAGAATAACAGAAAACAGTAGTGATGCAAATGACATTATTTTAATATCAAACAATCCTAAGGTGTAACACTGTTAAAAAAGAGCACGTTTCCCGAAGACAAATTCCTTTATTTTAATGTGTGTTTGGATTTGTATATGTATACTTTAAAACCTATGCGCTTTCAGTTGGTATACTCTAAAAACAATACAATTGCATGTAAAAAACCATCATTAAACATTCTACAAAGGAAAAAGATTCTCTGTTACAGCAGTTCACCAAAATCATAAATACAAATGCTGCTCCTCACCTCTATGTTGGAATTCAAGTGTTTTTCGTGCCGGTGGCCACTAGATCGCCGTCACTGACAGTGGTGTTATGGTGTTCCGTCATTTTGACGGACTGATAACTAGTTTCTCTAACGTCCTAAGTGGATGCTGGGGACTCCGTAAGGACCATGGGGAATAGCGGCTCCGCAGGAGACTGGGCACATCTAAAGAAAGCTTTAGGACTATCTGGTGTGCACTGGCTCCTCCCCCTATGACCCTCCTCCAAGCCCCAGTTAGATCTCTGTGCCCGAACGAGAAGGGTGCACACTAAGGGCTCTCCTGAGCTTCTTAGTGAAAGTTTTAGTTTAGGTTTTTTATTTTCAGTGAGACCTGCTGGCAACAGGCTCACTGCATCGAGGGACTAAGGGGAGAAGAAGCGAACTCACCTGCGTGCAGAGTGGATTGGGCTTCTTAGGCTACTGGACATTAGCTCCAGAGGGACGATCACAGGCCCAGCTTGGATGGGTCCCAGAGCCGCGCCGCCGGCCCCCTTACAGAGCCAAAAGGCAGAAGAGGTCCGGAAAATCGGCGGCAGAAGACGTCCTGTCTTCAACAAGGTAGCGCACAGCACTGCAGCTGTGCGCCATTGCTCTCAGCACACTTCACACTCCGGTCACTGAGGGTGCAGGGCGCTGGGGGGGGCGCCCTGAGACGCAATAATAAACACCTTGGATGGCAAAAAATGCATCACATATAGCTCCTGGGCTATATGGATGCATTTAACCCCTGCCAAAATACATAAAAAAACGGGTGATAAGGCCGCCGATAAGGGGGCGGAGCCTATCTCCTCAGCACATTGGCGCCATTTTCCCTCACAGCTCCGTTGGAGGGAAGCTCCCTGGCTCTCCCCTGCAGTCACTACACTACAGAAAGGGTTAAAAAAGAGAGGGGGGCACAAATTAGGCGCAGTATTAACTATACAGCAGCTATAAGGGGAAAAACACTTATATAAGGTTATCCCTGTATATATATAGCGCTCTGGTGTGTGCTGGAAAACTCTCCCTCTGTCTACCCAAAGGGCTAGTGGGGTCCTGTCCTCTATCAGAGCATTCCCTGTGTGTGTGCTGTATGTCGGTACTTTTGTGTCGACATGTATGAGGAGAAAAATGATGTGGAGACGGAGCAGATTGCCTGTAATAGTGATGTCACCCCCTAGGGGTCGACACCTGAGTGGATGAACTGTTGGAAGAAATTACGTGACAGTGTCAGCTCTGTATAAAAGACAGTGGTTGACATGAGACAGCCGGCTACTCAGCTTGTGCCTGTCCAGACGTCTCATAGGCCGTCAGGGGCTCTAAAGCGCCCGTTACCTCAGATGGCAGATATAGACGCCGACACGGATACTGACTCCAGTGTCGACGGTGAAGAGACAAATGTGACTTCCAGTAGGGCCACACGTTACATGATTGAGGCAATGAAAAATGTTTTACACATTTCTGATAATACGAGTACCACCAAAAAGGGGTATTATGTTCGGTGAGGAAAAACTACCTGTAGTTTTCCTGAATCTGAGAAATTAAATGAGGTGTGTGATGATGCGTGGGTTTTCCCCGATAACAACTGATAATTTCTAAAATGTTATTGTCATTATATCCTTTCCCGCCAGAGGTTAGGGTGCGTTGGGAAACACCTCCTAGGGTGGATAAAGCGCTCACACGCTTGTAAGGGCTCTATCCTCTCCTGAGATGGCCGCCCTTAAGGATCCTGCTGATAGAAAGCAGGAGGGTATGTAGTTACACACATACTGGTGTTATACTGCGACCAGCAATCGCCTCAGCCTGGATGTGCAGTGCTGGGTTGGCGTGGTCGGATTCCCTGACTGAAAATATTGATACCCTAGATAGGGACAGTATATTTTTGCCTATAGAGCATTTGAAGGATGCATTTCTATATATGCGTGATGCACAGCGGAATATTTGCCGACTGGCATCAAGTCTAAGTGCGTTGTCCATTTCTACCAGTAGAGGGTTATGGACACGTCAGTGGTCAGGTGATGCGTATTCCAAACGGCATTTGGAAGTATTGCCTTATTAAGGGGAGGAGTTATTTGGGGTCGGTCTTTCAGACCTGGTGGCCACGGCAACAGCTGGGAAATCCACGTTTGTACCCCAGGTCGCCTCTCAACATGAGAAGACGCCATATTATCAGGCGCAGTCTTTTCGTGGATAAGCGGGCAAAAGGGTTCCTCATTTCTGCCCCGTGACAGAGGGAGAGGAAAAAGGCTGCAGAAATCAGCCAGTTCCCAGGAACAGAAACCCTCTCCCGCCTCTGCCAAGCCCTCAGTATACGCTGGGGCTTTACAAGCAGAATCAGGCACGGTGGGGGGCCCGTCTCAATGAATTTCAGCGCGCAGTGGGCTCACTCGCAAGTAGACCCCTGGATCCTTCAGGTGATATCTCAGGGGTACAAATTAGAATTCGAGACGTCTCCCCCTCGCCGTTTCCTAAAGTCGGCTTTACCGATGTCTCCTTCTGACAGGGAGACAGTTTTGGAAGCCATTCACAAGCTGTATTCCCAGCAGGTGATAATCAAGATACCCCTCCTGCAACAGGGAACGGGGTATTATTCCACACTGTTGTGGTACCGAAGCCGGACGGCTCGGTGAGACCGATTCTAAATCTAAAATCTTTGAACACTTACATACAGAGGTTCAAATTCAAGATTGAGTCACTCAGAGCAGTGATTGCGAACCTGGAAGAAGGGGACTACATGATGTCTCGGGACATCAAGGATGCTTACCTTCATGTCAAAATTTACCCTTCTCACCAAGGGTACCTCAGGTTTATGGTACAGAACTGTCACTATCAGTTCAGACGCTGCCGTATGGATGGTCCACGGCACCCCGGGTCTTTACCAAGGTAATGGCCGAAATGATGATATTCCTTCAAAGGAAGGGAATTTTAGTTATCCCTTACTTGGACAATTCCCTGATAAGGGTAAGATCCAGGGAACAGTTGGAGGTCGGTGTAGCACTATCTCAGGTAGTGTTGCTGCAGCACGGTTGGATTCTCAATATTCCAAAATCGCAGCTGGTTCCGACGACTTGTCTTCTGTTCCTAGGGATGATCCTGGACACAGTCCAGAAAAAGGTGTTTCTCCCGGAGGAGAAAGCCAGGGAGTTATCCGAGCTAGTCAGGAACCTCCTAAAACCGAGCCAAGTCTCAGTGCATCAATGCACAAGGGTTCTGGGTAAAATGGTGGCTTCCTACGAAGCAATCCCATTCGGCAGATTCCACGCAAGAACTTTCCAGTGGGACCTGCTGGACAAATGGTCCGGGTCGCATTTTCAGATGCATCAGCGGATAACCCTGTCACCAAGGACAAGGGGTCCCTCCTGTGGTGGTTGCAGAGTGCTGATCTTCTAGAGGGCCGCAGATTCGGCATTCAGGACTGGGTCCTGGTAACCACGGATGCCAGCCTGCGAGGCTGGGGAGCAGTCACACAGGGAAGGAATATCCAGGACTTATGGTCAAGCCTGGAGACATCACTTCACATAAATATCCTGAAGCTAAGGGACATTTACAATGCTCTAAGCTTAGCAAGACCTCTGCTTCAAGGTCAGCCGGTGTTGATCCAGTCGGACAACATCACGGCAGTCACCCACGTAAACAGACAGGGTGGCACAAGAAGCAGGAGGGCAATGGCAGAAGCTGCAAGGACTCTTCGCTGGGCGGAAAATCATGTGATAGCACTGTCAGCAGTATTCATTCCGGGAGTGGACAACTGGGAAGCAGACTTCCTCAGCACGACCTCCACCCGGGAGAGTGGGGACTTCACCCAGAAGTCTTCCACATGATTATAAACCGTTGGGAAAAACTCGACAGGTATTGCGCCAGGTCCAGGGACCCTCAGGCAATAGCTGTAGACGCTCTGGTAACACCGTGGGTGTACCAGTCAGGGTATGTGTTCCCTCCTCTGCCTCTCATACCCAAGGTACTGAGATTGATAAGATGGAGAGGAGTAAGCACTATATTCGTGGCTCCGGATTGGCCAAGAAGGACTTGGTAACCGGAACTTCAAGAGATGCTCACGGAGGATCCGTGGCCTCTACCTCTAAGAAGGGACCTGCTCCAGCAAGGACCCTGTCTGTTCCAAGACTTACCGCGGCTGCGTTTGACGGCATGGCGGTTGAACGCCGGATCCTGAAGGAAAAAAGGCATTCCGGATGAAGTCATCCCTATCCTGATCAAAGCCAGGAAGGATGTAACCGCAAAAACATTATCACCGCAATTGGCGAAAATATGTTGCGTGGTGCGAGACCAGTAAGGCCCGACGGTGGAAATTCAACTGGGTCGATTCCTACATTTCCTGCAAACAGGAGTGTCTATGGGCCTGAAATTGGGGTCCATTAAGGTTCAAATTTCGGCCCTGTCAATTTTCTTCCAAAAAGAACTAGCTTCAGTCCCTGAAGTTCAGACGTTTGTAAAAGGGGTACTGCATATACAGCCTCCTTTTGTGCCTCCAGTGGCACTTTGAGATCCCAATGTAGTTTTGGGTTCCAAAAGTCACATTGGTTTGAACCACTTAAATCTGTGGAGTTAAAATATCTCACATGGAAAGTGGTCATGCTGTTGGCCCTGGCCTGGGCCAGGCGCGTGTCAGAATTGGCGGCTTTATCCTGAAATAGCCCTTATCTGATGTTCCATTCGGACAGGGCGGAATTGAGGACTCGTCCTCAGTTTCTCCCTAAGGTGGTTTCAGCGTTTCACCTGAACCAACCTATTTGTGGTGCCTGCGGCTACTAGGGACTTGGAGGACTCCAAGTTGCTAGACGTTGTCAGGGCCCTGAAAATATATGTTTCCAGGAGGGCTGGAGTCAGGAAATCTGACTCGCTGTTTATCCTGTATGCACCCAACAAGCTGGGTGCTCCTGCTTCTAAGCAGACTATTGCTCGTTGGATTTGTAGTACAATTCAGCTTGCACATTCTGTGGCAGGCCTGCCACAGCCAAAAATCTGTAAATGCCCACTCCACAAGGAAGGTGGGCTCATCTTGGGCGGCTGCCCGAGGGGTCTCGGCTTTACAACTTTGCCGAGCAGCTACTTGGTCAGGAGCAAATACGTTTGTAAAATTCTACAAAATTGATATCCTGGCTGAGGAGGACCTGGAGTTCTCTCATTTGGTGCTGCAGAGTCATCCGCACTCTCCCGCCCGTTTGGGAGCTTTGGTATAATCCCCATGGTCCTTACGGAGTCCCCAGCATCCACTTAGGACGTTAGAGAAAATAAGAATTTACTTACCGATAATTCTATTTCTCATAGTCCGTAGTGGATGCTGGGCGCCCATCCCAAGTGCGGATTGTCTGCAATACTTGTACATAGTTATTGTTACAAAAATCGGGTTATTATTGTTGTGAGCCATCTTTCAGAGGCTCCTCTGTTATCATGCTGTTAACTGGGTTCAGATCACAGGTTATACGGTGTGATTGGTGTGGCTGGTATGAGTCTTACCCGGGATTCAAAATCCTTCCTTATTGTGTACGCTCGTCCGGGCACAGTATCCTAACTGAGGCTTAGAGGAGGGTCATAGGGGGAGGAGCCAGTGCACACCAGATAGTCCTAAAGCTTTCTTTAGATGTGCCCAGTCTCCTGCGGAGCCGCTATTCCCCATGGTCCTTACGGAGTCCCCAGCATCCACTACGGACTATGAGAAATAGAATTATCGGTAAGTAAATTCTTATTTTTTGTATAATTTGTAAGTTATGTTAATTATAAATAGGTCAAAAGTTTGGCAAAATATTTAAAATAGATTTAGATAGGATTTGATTTGTTTAATAAAATAATGCTGTGGCCAATTTAAGCCTGCACAGCCGTCAGTGTTAGCTCTTAGTGAATATCCAGGTATGTTATCAGGTAAGTGGACTTGGACGGAATTGATGCTGCACATTCAAATACAATATATTTAAGTGGCATCTAGAGAAAAGAGAAATTGCTGAAAATAGCGCCTGTCTATTGGAGCCTGCATTCTGATTGGCTGTTTTATATGAGTGAAGCTTTTTACAAACTTTTTTCTCTAACGTCCTAGTGGATGCTGGGAACTCCGTAAGGACCATGGGGAATAGCGGGCTCCGAAGGAGGCTGGGCACTCTAGAAAGATTTATGACTACCTGGTGTGCACTGGCTCCTCCCACTATGACCCTCCTCCAAGCCCCAGTTAGATCTTGTGCCCGGCCGAGGTTGGATGCACACTAGGGGCTCTCCTGAGCCCTTAGAAAGAAAGTATAGATTTAGGTTTTTTATTTTCAGTGAGACCTGCTGGCAACAGGCTCACTGCAGCGAGGGACTAAGGGGAGAAGAAGCGAACTCGCCTGCTTGCAGCCGGATTGGGCTTCTTAGGCTACTGGACACCATTAGCTCCAGAGGGATCGACCGCAGGCCCAGTCCTTGGTGTTCGGTCCCGGAGCCGCGCCGCCGTCCCCCTTACAGAGCCAGAAGCAAGAAGAGGTCCGGAAAAACGGCGGCAGAAGACATCAGTCTTCCCCAAGGTAGCGCACAGCACTGCAGTTGTGCGCCATTGCTCCTCATGCACACCACACACTCCGGTCACTGATGGGTGCAGGGCGCTGGGGGGGGGCGCCCTGAGCAGCAATATAAACACCTTGGCTGGCAAAAATACATCACATATAACCCCCAGGGCTATATGGATGTATATTAACCCCTGCCAGATTCCATAAAAATGCGGGAGAAAAGTCCGCGAAAAAGGGGCGGAGCCTATCTCCTCCGCACACTGGCGCCATTTTTCCCTCACAGCTCCGTTGGAGGGAAGCTCCCTGGCTCTCCCCTGCAGTCTACACTACAGAACAGGGTTAAAACAGAGAGGGAGGCACTAAATTTAGGCGCAGTATAAATTATATAAAAGCAGCTATAGGGGACATAACTCAGTTAGTCCCTGCATTATATAGCGCTCTGGTGTGTGCTGGCATACTCTCACTCTGTCCCCCCAAAGGGCTTTTGTGGGTCCTGTCCTCATTGGAGCATTCCTTGTGTGTGTGCGGTGTGTCGGTACGGCTGTGTCGACATGTTTGATGAGGAGACTTATGTGGAGGCGGAGCAGTTGCCGATAAATGAGATGTCGCCCCTGTGGGCCGACACCAGAGTGGATGGATAGGTGGAAGGTATTAACCGATAGTGTCAACTCCTTACATAAAAGGCTGGATGACGTAACAGCTATGGGACAGCCGGCTTCTCAGCCCGCGCCTGCCCAGACGTCTCAAAGGCCATCAACGCTCCCTCAGATGGCAGACACAGATGTCGACACGGGGTCTGACTCCAGTGTCGACGAGGTTGAGACATATACACAATCCACTAGGAACATCCGTTACATGATCCCGGCAATATAAAATGTGTTACACATTTCTGACATTAACCCAAGTACCACTAAAAACAAAGGGTTTTATGTGTGGGGAGAAAAAGCAGGCAGTGTTTTGTTCCCCCATCAAATGAGTGAATGAAGTGTGAAAAAGCGTGGGTTTCCACGATAAGAAACTGGTAATTTCTAACAAGTTACTGATGGCGTACCCTTTCCCGCCAGAGGATAAGTTACGCTGGGAGATATCCCCTAGGGTGGATAAGGCGCTCACACGTTTGTCAAGGTGGCACTGCCGTCTTAGGATACGGCCACTTTGAAGGTACCTGCTGATAAATAGCAGGAGGCTATCCTGAAGTCTGTAATTACACACTCAGGTACTAGACTGAGACCTGCAGACTGCTGCAGCGTGGTCTGTACCCCTTTCAAACAGGGATACTATTTTGCGAACATAAGACGTCGTCTTATATATGAGGGATGCACAGAGGAATATTTTGCCGGCTGGCATCCTGAATTATTGCAATGTCCATTCTGTCAGGAGGGTATTGGAGACCCGACACTGGACAGGTGATGCTGACTTTAAAAGGCACATAGAGCCTTATAAGGGTGAGGAATTGGTTGGGGATGGTCTCTGGGACCTCGTATCCACAGCAACAGCTGGGATGAAAATATTTTACCTCAGGTTTCCTCACAGCCTAAGAAACGCACTGTATTATCAGGTACAGTGCTTTCGGCTTCAAAAAAGCAGGCGGGTCAAACGAGGGAAGAGGGAAAATGCTGCACCAGCAGCCAGTCCCCAGAATCAAAATTCTTCCCCTGCTTCCTCTGAGTCCACCGCATGACGCGGGGGCTCCACAGGCGTAGCCAGGTACGGTGGAGGGCCGCCTCAAAAATTTAAGCGATCAGTGGGCTCGCTCACAGGTGGATCCCTGGATCCTTCAAGTAGTATCTCAGGGGTACAAGCTGGAAGTCGAGGCGTCTCCCCCCCGCCGTTTACTCAAATCTGCCTTGCCGACAACTCCCTCAGGCAGGGAGGCTGTGCTAGAGGCAATTCACAAGCTGTATTCCCAGCAGGTGATAGTCAAGGTGCCCCTACTTCAACAAGGACGGGGTTACTATTCCACACTGTTTGTGGTACCGAAACCAGCCGGTTCGGTGAGACCCATTTTAAAATGGAAATCCTTGAACACTTACATAACAAAGTTCAAGATGGAATCGCTCAGGGCGGTTATTGCAAGCCTGGACGAGGGGGATTACATGGTATTCCTGGACATCAAGGATGCTTACCTGCATGTCCCTATTTACCTTCCTCACCAGGAGTACCTCAGATTGTGGTACAGGATTGCCATTACCAATTCCAGACACTACCGTTTGGACTGTCCACGGCACCGAGGGTGTTTACCAAGGTAATGGCAGAAATGATGATACTCCTTCAAAAAAAAAAAAAGGGAGTTTTTATTTATCCCATACTTGGATGATCTCCTTATAAAGGCAAGGTCCAGGGAGCAGTTACTGGTCGGAGTAGCACTATCTCAGGAGGTGCTACAACAGCATGGCTGGATTCTGAACATTCCAAAGTCACAGCTGGTTCCTTCCACTCGCTTACTGTTCCTGGGGATGATTTTGGACACAGAACAGAAAAAAGTGTTTCTCCCGCAGGAGAAAGCCAAGGAGCTGTCATCTCTAGTCAGAGACCTCCTAAAACCAAAAAGGGTATCGGTGCATCGTTGCACACGAGTCCTGGGAAAAATGGTGGCTTCATACGAAGCAATTCCATTCGGCAGGTTCCATGCGAGGACCTTCCCGTGAGACCTCTTAGATAAGTGGTCGGGATCGCATCTTCAAATGCATCAAATGATAACCCTGTCTCCAAGGACCAGGGTGTCTCTACTGTGGTGGATGCAGGGTGCTCATCTTCTAGAGGGCCGCAGTTTCGGCATACAGGACTGGGTCCTGGTGACCACGGATGCCAGCCTTCAAGGCTGGGGAGCAGTCACACAGGGAAGAAACTTCCAGGGCCTATGGTCAAGTCAGGAGACTTCCCTACATATAAATTCTGGAACTGAGGGCCATTTACAATGCCCTAAGTCAGGCAAGACCCCTGCTTCAAAACCAGCCGGTACTGATACAGTCAGACAACATCACGGCAGTCGCCCATGTGACCCGACAGGGCGGCACAAGAAGCAGGATGGCAATGGCAGAAGCCACAAGGATTCTCCGATGGGCGGAAAATCACGTACTAGCACTGTCAGCAGTGTTCATTCCGGGAGTGGACAACTGGGAAGCAGACTTCCTCAGCAGACACGACCTACACCCGGGAGAGTGGGGACTTCATCCAGAAGTCTTCCTGCTGTTGGTAAACCGTTGGGAAAGGCCACAGGTGGACATGATGGCGTCCCGCCTCAACAAAAAGCTAAAGAGATATTGCGCCAGGTCAAGGGACCCTCAGGCGATAGCTGTGGACGCTCTAGTGACACCGTGGGTGTACCAGTCGGTTTATGTGTTCCCTACTCTGCCTCTCATACCAAAGGTACTGAGAATAATAAGATGGCGAGGAGTAAGAACGATACTCGTGGTTCCGGATTGGCCAAGAAGGGCTTGGTACCCGGAACTGCAGGAAATGATATCAGAGGACCCATGGCCTCTGCCGCTCAGACAGGACCTGCTTCAGCAGGGGCCCTGTCTGTTCCAAGACTTACCGCGGCTGCGTTTGACGGCATGGCGATTGAGCGCCGGATCCTGAAGGAAAAGGGTATTCCGGAAGAAGTCATTCCTGCGCTTATTAAAGCCAGGAAAGATGTTACGGCAAAACATTATCACCGCATGTGGCGGGAATATGTTGCATGGTGCGAGGCCAAAAAGCCCCCAACAGAGGAATTTCCACTAGGTCGATTTTCTACATTTCCTGCAAGCAGGAGTGAATATGGGTCTAAGTCTAGGCTCCATTAAAGTACAGATCTCGGCTCTGTCGATTTTCTTTCAAAAAGAATTAGCTTCAGTACCTGAAGTTCAGGCATTGTGAAAGGAGTGCTGCATATTCAGCCCCCGTTTGTGCCCCCTGTGGCACCTTGGGATCTCAACGTGGTGTTGAGTTTTCTTAAAATCACATTGGTTTGAGCCACTAAAAACCGTGGATCTAAAATATCTCACGTGGAAAGTGGTCATGTTATTGGCCTTGGCTTCAGCCAGGCGAGTGTCAGAATTGGCGGCTTTATCATGTAAAAGCCCTTATCTGATTTTCCATATGGATAGGGCAGAATTGAGGACTCGTCCCCAATTTCTTCCTAAGGTGGTGTCAGCGTTTCACCTGAACCAGCCTATTGTGGTGCCGGCGGCTACTAGTGAATTGGAGGACTCCAAGTTGCTAGACGTTGTCAGGGCCCTGAAAATATATGTTTCCAGGACGGCTGGAGTCAGAAACTCTGACTCGCTGTTTATCCTGTATGCACCCAACAAGCTGGGTGCTCCTGCTTCTAAGCAGTCTATTGCTCGCTGGATTTGTAGTACAATTCAGCTTGCACATTCTGTGGCAGGCATACCACAGCCAAAATCTATAAATGCCCATTCCACAAGGAAGGTGGGCTCATCTTGGGCGGCTGCCCGAGGGGTCTCGGCTTTACAACTTTGCCGAGCAGCTACTTGGTCAGGGGCAAACACGTTTGCAAAATTCTACAAATTTGATACCCTGGCTGAGGAGGACCTGGAGTTCTCTCATTCGGTGCTACAGAGTCATCCGCACTCTCCCGCCCGTTTGGGAGCTTTGGTATAATCCCCATGGTCCTTACGGAGTTCCCAGCATCCACTAGGACGTTAGAGAAAATAAGAATTTACTCACCGGTAATTCTATTTCTCGTAGTCCGTAGTGGATGCTGGGCGCCCATCCCAAGTGCAGATTGTCTGCAATACTTGTAAATAGTTATTGTTAACTAAAGGGTTATTGTTGAGCCATCTGTTGAGAGGCTCAGTTGTTTTCATACTGTCAAACTGGATATAGTATCACGAGTTGTACGGTGTGATTGGTGTGGCTGGTAAGAGTCTTACCCGGGATTCTAAATCCTTCCTTATTATGTCTGCTCGTCCGGGCACAGTGTCCTAACTGAGGCTTGGAGGAGGGTCATAGTGGGAGGAGCCAGTGCACACCAGGTAGTCATAAATCTTTCTAGAGTGCCCAGCCTCCTTCGGAGCCCGCTATTCCCCATGGTCCTTACGGAGTTCCCAGCATCCACTACGGACTACGAGAAATAGAATTACCGGTGAGTAAATTCTTATTTTTTTTGCCTTGGCGCTCGCAGACTGATTGTCCATGAAGCGCTGACCGTTATAGTGTCTCACACTCTGTTGCATTTGTACATTATTGGTAATGATCAGCGCTCAGCTTCTGATCCTAATGTTGATGGTTTGCAGATAATAAATGTCATTCCAGAAGATGGATCTTAAATAAAACATACTGAGAAATCACAAACACAACGAATGTAGAAATCTGAGCATACAAACTGTTATAAACAACTGAGGGTATGTACATTTAGTGCAGCTGTAATGGTAAATATAAAGACACAGAGAAATAATATAATGTATATAAAATAAAATACCGAATAGTAGCAAAGTTGTGGGTGCTTGTATAGGGGGGGTGTAGTATGTTATGCCGGGATCACAGCGCCCAGCATTCTGGATGCTGACCACCGGCATGCTGGCAACTGGGCGGGCGCAAATGAGCCCCTTGCGGCTGCTATTTATTCTTCCTCGTGGACCCCCAAAAGGAAGAATAGTTGTCGGTATGCCGGGTATCTGGATTCCGGCGCCGGTATACTGAGCGCAGGGATGCCAACAGCCGGCATACTGAATACCACCCGGTTTAGGGTATTGTAGTTGTCAGGATATCAGGTAATTCAAACACTGTCCTGTGCTGCCACCTGTTGATGAACAGGAGTATAACATGGTGGTAGTTCAATAAGTAAATCCTGAAAAGGGTTGTCTCTATGATTCTGTACGAATTTAGGGCCAGATTCAGACCTGATCGCTGCTGTGCGTTTTCGCACAGCGGCCGATTATCAAACTACTGTGCAATGCGCACACGCGTCACTAAACAGCAACAGGATGGTACAAAAGTTTAGATCGCACGGCTGTTTGCAAGGTGGCTGACAGGAAGAGGACGTTTGTGGGTGGTAACTGGCCATTTTCTGGGAGTGTCTAGGAAAATGCAGGCATTCCCAAGCTTTTTCAGGGCGGGTGTGTGACGCCAGCTCCAGCCCCGATGAGCCTGATTTCTTCGCACTGGAGGAGTAAGTATTGAGCTACGCACAGACTGAACACACTGCACTGAATGGGAAAAACATTCGATGGTGCGTGTGATGCGAGCGGTTTTGCAGCTGTCCGCTGACTGAGGGGAATTTTCACACAGCGTACGCATACAATCACACACTTGCACGGGCGAATTTTCACTCCCCCTGGGCAGCAACGATCTGATCGCAGGACAGTGTAATTTGCAGCACAGCGATCAGGTCTGAATCGAGCCCTATATGTCCTGGAGTTGCTGTGGATTATTTAGTACTGTGTCTCGCTTATCACAGGTGATGAAACGGAGGTTCCATGTCCTTTGTGTGACTGTTCTGGAGGATATGTGCTACTGAATGAGAGACTCTGTAACAGAGGGGGCAGCCGGCGGGTGGTACTCACATACCAAAGCCAGGTGCATCCCCTCTGCGGCCGTCCGTGCGTGGTGTCCTGACCCTAGCGCCGGTCTGTTTTAAGACCTGGCACAGGCCGGGGACATCACTGCATGGAGCACCAGCCCAGAACCTGACTCATTGCCCGCAGGCACATTCCACACCCCAGCACACCTGGAACAGGATTAGCTCTGCCATGCTAGCACAGTTTGGTGTTAGATGGGACCCTGAAAAGGCTGCCCCATTAGTCTCCGTCAATAAGGAGCAAGGATTAGGCGACTGTGGTCACATAGAAAGCCAGCCGACCAGTCCCCTTCTTAAGCTGGGTACACACTTGTCCAATCCGCGGGAGATCAGACTGTTTATACAATCCTACGGCAGACCTGCTCGCAGATTCTACAGCCAATCCTCGCTACACACTTGTCCAATTTTTCAGCAATTCTGCTGAAAAAATTAATTTGTCTTTGGGAGTAGGGGGATATATTAATGAGGAATGTATTTAATTCTAATGGTAAAGGGGGGATGAGGAGAGAATTTTAATGTTCTTTTAAAACAAAAAAAAATGGATCCCCCCAAAAGGCAATGCCAGCCCCGGGCTCTTTGAGCCAGCCCTGGTCCAAAAAATACAGGGAATAAATCATGTATGGTCCTCCGTATTTAATGAACCAGCACCGGGTTCTTGGAGCTGGCCCTGGTTCTAAAAATATGGGGAACAAACTGAGTAGGGGTCCCCTATATTTTCAGAACCAGCACTGGGCTCCACTAGCAGGGGAGTAATGCCACAGCCAGGGGACACACTTGACGGGGTCCCGTGGCGGAAGCATTCATCCCCCCTAACTGGTCAGCCCAGGCTGGGGATTCATGGAGAATTGGGGACCCCCCACAATAAAGGGGTTCCCCCTCTCGAGCTGAAACCCGGGGCTATCCCCAGCACCCCTGGGATGTGGGTGCCGAGTTGATAGTCCAATAGTTTTAAAAAATTGTCTTTTACAGGAGGACTACAGGTCCCAGCAAGCCTCCCCCGAATGCTGGTACTTGGAGAAACACAAGTATCAGCATGCGGGGCATTAAGGGCCCCCTGTAAAAGAATTTAAAAAATTACATGTAATGTTTTAATATTTTATTATGCAGCACCTTTACCTGGGGGCGGTGGCCTTTAAGCTCTTTTTCATGGCCGCCGCCCATCCAGGAATTGCCAGACGTCTTCTTCAGGAGCTCTTCACCGCTCCTCCTCCGCTGTCGGACTGACAACCGCTGTCTTGCACTGGCTAATATTAGCTAGCATAAGGGGGCGGGGTGATGATGCAGTGAGCTGTGATTGGCTAACTGCGGACATCTTGAATTTAAAAAATTGACGAACTCTGCACAAGTAAAGTTACCTGTCCCACCACTTTCCTCCCTGCTGCCATACCCTCAGCAGCGGCGGACAGTGCTGGATTCCCTCCATATCCCGCACTGCCGCAGCGCTGATAGTGTGCTGGGCTGCAGGGACTGGAGATTGGTTGCCTGCTCTGGTCTCCGCAGCCTACACACTACAATATCGGTTACCTGGACAGCGGTCGGGTCTCCTGGTTTTTAAGCAGGTTTAAAAACCAGCAGACTCTATAGGTGTCCAGGATAGGTTGCGCGGGGTTGGTCGGCGGAGGGTACACACTTGTCCAATGTCGGCAAAACTAGCAGTCGGGAGTCGGATCTCCGCTTTAGACTGTGAGCACCCCAGCGGTTTTCCTGAACTTAGCTTGAGTCTTGCACACATACCCAACGCAGGCCCGGGACACAACAGCTAGAAGCACCAGTCCAGAGACAAACGAATCAGAACTCAGGGAGATCCCTGACACCAGCATATGTCCACCAGAACAGTCACGCACGGGCCATGGAACCTCTGTTTTATCACCTGTGATTAGCGGGACGGCGCAACGCCATACCCTGGCTTCATCCGGGTTTACACGTTTTTTTGCATATTTCTGTCCATCTTGATCTCACCACATTTGTGGACTTTCAGTAACATTAGGACACGTCATTGGCCTTCCCCATTTGTACGTCAGTGCCTGTGTTCTGTGAGACGTATGGGTGCTATATCAGTGTTACTCCATTATAGCTTCTGAACACCCCCAGAGAAAGATTTTAGACCCCTTAACACAGTCCCGCTCGCACCTCTTGTCTGAGCTTGTATTGGGGCTGTACCTACCACCTCCAGCCCCCACTGTATCTCCTGCTCCAGCAACCTTCTGTCTCTTCAGCCCTCCAATGTCTTTCCAGCTCCCTAGTGTCTCTCCAGCTCCCTTCTGTCTCTTCAGCCCTCCAATGTCTTTCCAGCTCCCTAGTGTCTCTCCAGCTCCCTTCTGTCTCTTCAGCCCTCCAATGTCTTTCCAGCTCCCTAGTGTCTCTCCAGCTCCCTTCTGTCTCTTCAGCCCAGCAGTGTATCTCCAGCTCCAGACCCCTTCTGTCTTTCCAGCCCTTCATTGTATCTTCCGATCAGTGGTGCCGAGAGAGGGAGGAAGAGGACAAATTACCCGGGCCAAGGTCTGATGGAAGGGCCCAGGCCCCCTCCCCCTTACCTGGCAGCAGCATCTGCAGCTCTTCTTCTCAGCCCAGCACACGCTGCTGTATACTGGGCTGTAGTGTGGCAATGGAGGTGCTTAAAATACTAATTTTTTTTTTCATTTTTTTTTTCTAAGGATACATGGCCACACCTCCTGTGATTAGGCCACGCCCCTTGAAAAGTACCTGGGCCCTGTTTCCAATCCAGTACCTAACTGTCTCTTCTACCCTCCAATGTCTTTCCAGCTCCCCAGTGTCTCTCCAGCTCCCTTCTGTCTCTTCAGCCAAGCAGTGTATCTCCAGCTCCAGCCCCCTTATGTCTCTCCAGCTCCAGACTCCTTTTGTCTTTCCAGTCCTTCAGTGTATCTCCAGCTCCAGCCACCTTTTGTCTCTCCAAACCACATTCACTTACCTCATAATGTTTCCTGTGGCTGCTCCTCTTCCATGGCTCCACTGCTTCTCAACAATGCAACATGGTATGACATCACACACGCTGGGAGGCTCCCGAAATTGGGTGCCAGTCCTGGCCTCCTGGAAAGGTAGGCAAGTGTCCCACAATGCTGCAGATACCACGCAAAACACCCCCTTTCCCCCTCGGCCGCCCACTGACAGAGCACAAGTGGGCGGTCTGAGCATACTCGATGACGCGATTCACACTGAATTGCATCACTGTAGCCCCGCCCCCGCTGTGCAATGCCTGTAATATCGGCATTGTATAGTGGGGGTGTGGCCACAGTGATGCGAATGCAACTACCATGCCCCCTGTGTCGCCTCCACTATGTGTCCCCGCCCCTATTCTGAGTCACGCCTGCCCACCTCCCTGCTGTGCCGAGCTGGCTGCCTTCTCCCAGAGGGGACAACCAGAAAGTCGGCAACCCTGATACTGCCTCACCTTGAGCACTGTGTATAGTATTAATAAACAGCAAATATCTACGAGGCTGAAGTTAGCTTCTTATTCGGCCAGCTTCTTATTCACTTCTTATTCAAGCTCCAGCTTCTTATTCACTTCTTATTCGAACTCCAGCTTCTTATTCAGATCATTCAGTTTCGCAAGGGTTAATGAGTCTTCTGTCACAAATTTGACACCTGAAATCAACAGAGTAGGGTCCCTTGCATGTGACCCACTTGTATTTTGCCTGGCCCAACACTGTTTTGGGCATGAAATACACTGGCAAAGTGGGCACACACACCATATTTTGCCATTTTGAATAAGTAGCTGTAGTTTTGCAAGGGTTAACTAGTCTTGGGCCACAAATTTGACACCTGAAATCAACAGAGAGTGGTCACTTGCATGTGACCCACTTGTATTTTGCCTGGCCCAACGCTGTTTTGGGCATGAAATACACTGGCAAAGTGGGCACACACACCATATTTTACCATTTTGAATAAGTAGCTGTAGTTTTGCAAGGGTTAACCAGTCTTGGGCCACAAATCTGACACCTGAAATCAACAGAGGGTGGTCACTTACATGTGACGCAGTTGTATTTTGCTTGGCCCAACGCTGTTTTGGGCATGAAATATACTGGCAAAGTGGGCACACACACCATATTTTGCCATTTTGAATAAGTAGCTGTAGTTTAGCAAGGGTTAACTAGTCTTGGGCCACAAATTTGACCCCCAAAAACAACAGAGGGTGGTCACTTATATATGACGCAGTTGTAATTTGCCTGGCCCAACGCTGTTTTGAGCATGAAATATACTGGCAAAGTGGGCACACACCATATTTTGCCATTTTGAATAAGTAGCTGTAGTTTAGCAAGGGTTAACTAGTCTTGGGCCACAAATTTGACCCCCAAAAACAACAGAGGGTGGTCACTTACATATGACGCAGTTGTATTTTGCTTGGCCCAACGCTGTTTTGGGCATGAAATACACTGGCAAAGTGGGCACACACACCATATTTTACCATTTTGAATAAGTAGCTGTAGTTTTTCAAGGGTTAACCAGTCTTGGGCCACAAATCTGACACCTGAAATCAACAGAGGGTGGTCACTTACATATGACGCAGTTGTATTTTGCTTGGCCCAACGCTGTTTTGGGCATGAAATACACTGGCAAAATGGGCACACACACCATATTTTGCCATTTTGAATAAGTAGCTGTAGTTTAGCAAGGGTTAACTAGTCTTGGGCCACAAATTTGACCCCCAAAAACAACAGAGGGTGGTCACTTACATATGACGCAGTTGTATTTTGCCTGGCCCAACGCTGTTTTGGGCATGAAATACACTGGCAAAGTGGGCACACACACCATATTTTACCATTTTGAATAAGTAGCTGTAGTTTTGCAAGGGTTAACCAGTCTTGGGCCACAAATCTGACACCTGAAATCAACAGAGGGTGGTCACTTACATATGACGCAGTTGTATTTTGCTTGGCCCAACGCTGTTTTGGGCATGAAATACAGTACACTGGCAAAGTGGGCACACACACCATATCTTACCATTTTGAATAAGTAGCTGTAGTTTTGCAAGGGTTAACCAGTCTTGGGCCACACATTTGACCCGCAAAAACAACAGAGGGTGGTCACTTGCATGTGACCCACTTGTATTTTTCCTGGCTCAACGCTGTTTTGGGCATGAAATACACTGGCAAAGTGGGCACACACACCATGATTTGCTATTTTGAATAAGTAGCTGTAGTTTTGCAAGGGTTAACCAGTCTTGGGCCACAAATTTGACAACTGAAATCAACAGAGGGTGGTCACTTACATATGACCCACTTGTATTTTGCTTGGCCCAACGCTGTTTTGGGCATGAAATACACTGGCAAAGTGGGCACAGACACCATTTTATAAATTGCCATTTTGAATAAGTAGCTGTAGTTTTGCAAGGGTTAACTAGTCTTGGGCCACAAATTTGACCCCTGAAATCAACAGAGGGTGGTCACTTACATATGACCCACTTGTATTTTGCTTGGCCCAACGCTGTTTTGGGCATACAATACACTGGCAAAGTGGGCACACACACCATATTTTGCCATTTTGAATAAGCAGCTGTAGTTTTGCAAGGGTTAACTAGTCTTGGGCCACAAATTTGACCCCTGAAATCAGCAGAGGGTGGTCACTTACATATCACCCACTTGTATTTTGTTTGGCCCAACGCTGTTTCGGGCATGAAATACACTGGCAAAGTGGGCACACACACCATATTTTACCATTTTGAATAAGTAGCTGTAGTTTTGCAAGGGTTAACCAGTCTTGGGCCACAAATCTGACACCTGAAATCAACAGAGGGTGGTCACTTACATGTGTCGCAGTTGTATTTTGCTTGGCCCAACGCTCTTTTGGGCATGAAATATACTGGCAAAGTGGGCACACACACCATATTTTGCCATTTTGAATAAGTAGCTGTAGTTTAGCAAGGGTTAACTAGTCTTGGGCCACAAATTTGACCCCCAAAAACAACAAAGGGTGGTCACTTATATATGACGCAGTTGTATTTTGCCTGGCCCAACGCTGTTTTGAGCATGAAATATACTGGCAAAGTGGGCACACACCATATTTTGCCATTTTGAATAAGTAGCTGTAGTTTAGCAAGGGTTAACTAGTCTTGGGCCACAAATTTGACCCCCAAAAACAACAGAGGGTGGTCACTTACATATGACGCAGTTGTATTTTGCTTGGCCCAACGCTGTTTTGGGCATGAAATACACTGGCAAAGTGGGCACACACACCATATTTTGCCATTTTCAATAAGTAGCTGTAGTTTTGCAAGGGTTAACTAGTCTTGGGCCACAAATTTGACACCTGAAATCAACAAAGGGTGATCAGTTACATATGACCCACTTGTATTTTGCTTGGCCCAACGCTGTTTTGGGCATGAAATACACTGGCAAAGTGGGCACACACACCATATTTTGCCATTTTGAATAAGTAGCTGTAGTTTAGCAAGGGTTAACTAGTCTTGGGCCACAAATTTGACCCCCAAAAACAACAGAGGGTGGTGACTTACATATGACGCAGTTGTATTTTGCTTGGCCCAACGCTGTTTTGGGCATGAAATACACTGGCAAAGCGGGCACACACACCATATTTTGCCATTTTGAATAAGTAGCTGTAGTTTAGCAAGGGTTAACTAGTCTTGGGCCACAAATTTGACCCCCAAAAACAACAGAGGGTGGTCACTTACATATGACGCAGTTGTATTTTGCCTGGCCCAACGCTGTTTTGGCCACGAAATACACTGGCAAAGTGGGCACACACACCATATTTTACCATTTTGAATAAGTAGCTGTAGTTTTGCAAGGGTTAACTAGTCTTGGGCCACAAATTTGACCCCTGAAATCAGCAGAGGGTGGTCACTTACATATCACCCACTTGTATTTTGTTTGGCCCAACGCTGTTTTGGGCATGAAATACACTGGCAAAGTGGGCACACACACCATATTTTACCATTTTGAATAAGTAGCTGTAGTTTTTCAAGGGTTAACCAGTCTTGGGCCACAAATCTGACACCTGAAATCAACAGAGGGTGGTCACTTACATATGACGCAGTTGTATTTTGCTTGGCCCAACGCTGTTTTGGGCATGAAATACACTGGCAAAATGGGCACACACACCATATTTTGCCATTTTGAATAAGTAGCTGTAGTTTAGCAAGGGTTAACTAGTCTTGGGCCACAAATTTGACCCCCAAAAACAACAGAGGGTGGTCACTTACATATGACGCAGTTGTATTTTGCCTGGCCCAACGCTGTTTTGGGCATGAAATACACTGGCAAAGTGGGCACACACACCATATTTTACCATTTTGAATAAGTAGCTGTAGTTTTGCAAGGGTTAACCAGTCTTGGGCCACAAATCTGACACCTGAAATCAACAGAGGGTGGTCACTTACATATGACGCAGTTGTATTTTGCTTGGCCCAACGCTGTTTTGGGCATGAAATACAGTACACTGGCAAAGTGGGCACACACACCATATCTTACCATTTTGAATAAGTAGCTGTAGTTTTGCAAGGGTTAACCAGTCTTGGGCCACACATTTGACCCGCAAAAACAACAGAGGGTGGTCACTTGCATGTGACCCACTTGTATTTTTCCTGGCTCAACGCTGTTTTGGGCATGAAATACACTGGCAAAGTGGGCACACACACCATGATTTGCTATTTTGAATAAGTAGCTGTAGTTTTGCAAGGGTTAACCAGTCTTGGGCCACAAATTTGACAACTGAAATCAACAGAGGGTGGTCACTTACATATGACCCACTTGTATTTTGCTTGGCCCAACGCTGTTTTGGGCATGAAATACACTGGCAAAGTGGGCACAGACACCATTTTATAAATTGCCATTTTGAATAAGTAGCTGTAGTTTTGCAAGGGTTAACTAGTCTTGGGCCACAAATTTGACCCCTGAAATCAACAGAGGGTGGTCACTTACATATGACCCACTTGTATTTTGCTTGGCCCAACGCTGTTTTGGGCATACAATACACTGGCAAAGTGGGCACACACACCATATTTTGCCATTTTGAATAAGCAGCTGTAGTTTTGCAAGGGTTAACTAGTCTTGGGCCACAAATTTGACCCCTGAAATCAGCAGAGGGTGGTCACTTACATATCACCCACTTGTATTTTGTTTGGCCCAACGCTGTTTCGGGCATGAAATACACTGGCAAAGTGGGCACACACACCATATTTTACCATTTTGAATAAGTAGCTGTAGTTTTGCAAGGGTTAACCAGTCTTGGGCCACAAATCTGACACCTGAAATCAACAGAGGGTGGTCACTTACATGTGTCGCAGTTGTATTTTGCTTGGCCCAACGCTCTTTTGGGCATGAAATATACTGGCAAAGTGGGCACACACACCATATTTTGCCATTTTGAATAAGTAGCTGTAGTTTAGCAAGGGTTAACTAGTCTTGGGCCACAAATTTGACCCCCAAAAACAACAAAGGGTGGTCACTTATATATGACGCAGTTGTATTTTGCCTGGCCCAACGCTGTTTTGAGCATGAAATATACTGGCAAAGTGGGCACACACCATATTTTGCCATTTTGAATAAGTAGCTGTAGTTTAGCAAGGGTTAACTAGTCTTGGGCCACAAATTTGACCCCCAAAAACAACAGAGGGTGGTCACTTACATATGACGCAGTTGTATTTTGCTTGGCCCAACGCTGTTTTGGGCATGAAATACACTGGCAAAGTGGGCACACACACCATATTTTGCCATTTTCAATAAGTAGCTGTAGTTTTGCAAGGGTTAACTAGTCTTGGGCCACAAATTTGACACCTGAAATCAACAAAGGGTGATCAGTTACATATGACCCACTTGTATTTTGCTTGGCCCAACGCTGTTTTGGGCATGAAATACACTGGCAAAGTGGGCACACACACCATATTTTGCCATTTTGAATAAGTAGCTGTAGTTTAGCAAGGGTTAACTAGTCTTGGGCCACAAATTTGACCCCCAAAAACAACAGAGGGTGGTCACTTACATATGACGCAGTTGTATTTTGCTTGGCCCAACGCTGTTTTGGGCATGAAATACACTGGCAAAGCGGGCACACACACCATATTTTGCCATTTTGAATAAGTAGCTGTAGTTTAGCAAGGGTTAACTAGTCTTGGGCCACAAATTTGACCCCCAAAAACAACAGAGGGTGGTCACTTACATATGACGCAGTTGTATTTTGCCTGGCCCAACGCTGTTTTGGCCACGAAATACACTGGCAAAGTGGGCACACACACCATATTTTACCATTTTGAATAAGTAGCTGTAGTTTTGCAAGGGTTAACTAGTCTTGGGCCACAAATTTGACCCCTGAAATCAGCAGAGGGTGGTCACTTACATATCACCCACTTGTATTTTGTTTGGCCCAACGCTGTTTTGGGCATGAAATACACTGGCAAAGTGGGCACACACACCATATTTTACCATTTTGAATAAGTAGCTGTAGTTTTTCAAGGGTTAACCAGTCTTGGGCCACAAATCTGACACCTGAAATCAACAGAGGGTGGTCACTTACATATGACGCAGTTGTATTTTGCTTGGCCCAACGCTGTTTTGGGCATGAAATACACTGGCAAAATGGGCACACACACCATATTTTGCCATTTTGAATAAGTAGCTGTAGTTTAGCAAGGGTTAACTAGTCTTGGGCCACAAATTTGACCCCCAAAAACAACAGAGGGTGGTCACTTACATATGACGCAGTTGTATTTTGCCTGGCCCAACGCTGTTTTGGGCATGAAATACACTGGCAAAGTGGGCACACACACCATATTTTACCATTTTGAATAAGTAGCTGTAGTTTTGCAAGGGTTAACCAGTCTTGGGCCACACATTTGACCCGCAAAAACAACAGAGGGTGGTCACTTGCATGTGACCCACTTGTATTTTTCCTGGCTCAACGCTGTTTTGGGCATGAAATACACTGGCAAAGTGGGCACACACACCATGATTTGCTATTTTGAATAAGTAGCTGTAGTTTTGCAAGGGTTAACCAGTCTTGGGCCACAAATTTGACAACTGAAATCAACAGAGGGTGGTCACTTACATATGACCCACTTGTATTTTGCTTGGCCCAACGCTGTTTTGGGCATGAAATACACTGGCAAAGTGGGCACAGACACCATTTTATAAATTGCCATTTTGAATAAGTAGCTGTAGTTTTGCAAGGGTTAACTAGTCTTGGGCCACAAATTTGACCCCTGAAATCAACAGAGGGTGGTCACTTACATATGACCCACTTGTATTTTGCTTGGCCCAACGCTGTTTTGGGCATACAATACACTGGCAAAGTGGGCACACACACCATATTTTGCCATTTTGAATAAGCAGCTGTAGTTTTGCAAGGGTTAACTAGTCTTGGGCCACAAATTTGACCCCTGAAATCAGCAGAGGGTGGTCACTTACATATCACCCACTTGTATTTTGTTTGGCCCAACGCTGTTTCGGGCATGAAATACACTGGCAAAGTGGGCACACACACCATATTTTACCATTTTGAATAAGTAGCTGTAGTTTTGCAAGGGTTAACCAGTCTTGGGCCACAAATCTGACACCTGAAATCAACAGAGGGTGGTCACTTACATGTGTCGCAGTTGTATTTTGCTTGGCCCAAAGCTCTTTTGGGCATGAAATATACTGGCAAAGTGGGCACACACACCATATTTTGCCATTTTGAATAAGTAGCTGTAGTTTAGCAAGGGTTAACTAGTCTTGGGCCACAAATTTGACCCCCAAAAACAACAGAGGGTGGTCACTTACATATGACGCAGTTGTATTTTGCCTGGCCCAACGCTGTTTTGGCCACGAAATACACTGGCAAAGTGGGCACACACACCATATTTTACCATTTTGAATAAGTAGCTGTAGTTTTGCAAGGGTTAACTAGTCTTGGGCCACAAATTTGACCCCTGAAATCAGCAGAGGGTGGTCACTTACATATCACCCACTTGTATTTTGTTTGGCCCAACGCTGTTTTGGGCATGAAATACACTGGCAAAGTGGGCACACACACCATATTTTACCATTTTGAATAAGTAGCTGTAGTTTTTCAAGGGTTAACCAGTCTTGGGCCACAAATCTGACACCTGAAATCAACAGAGGGTGGTCACTTACATATGACGCAGTTGTATTTTGCTTGGCCCAACGCTGTTTTGGGCATGAAATACACTGGCAAAATGGGCACACACACCATATTTTGCCATTTTGAATAAGTAGCTGTAGTTTAGCAAGGGTTAACTAGTCTTGGGCCACAAATTTGACCCCCAAAAACAACAGAGGGTGGTCACTTACATATGACGCAGTTGTATTTTGCCTGGCCCAACGCTGTTTTGGGCATGAAATACACTGGCAAAGTGGGCACACACACCATATTTTACCATTTTGAATAAGTAGCTGTAGTTTTGCAAGGGTTAACCAGTCTTGGGCCACAAATCTGACACCTGAAATCAACAGAGGGTGGTCACTTACATATGACGCAGTTGTATTTTGCTTGGCCCAACGCTGTTTTGGGCATGAAATACAGTACACTGGCAAAGTGGGCACACACACCATATCTTACCATTTTGAATAAGTAGCTGTAGTTTTGCAAGGGTTAACCAGTCTTGGGCCACACATTTGACCCGCAAAAACAACAGAGGGTGGTCACTTGCATGTGACCCACTTGTATTTTTCCTGGCTCAACGCTGTTTTGGGCATGAAATACACTGGCAAAGTGGGCACACACACCATGATTTGCTATTTTGAATAAGTAGCTGTAGTTTTGCAAGGGTTAACCAGTCTTGGGCCACAAATTTGACAACTGAAATCAACAGAGGGTGGTCACTTACATATGACCCACTTGTATTTTGCTTGGCCCAACGCTGTTTTGGGCATGAAATACACTGGCAAAGTGGGCACAGACACCATTTTATAAATTGCCATTTTGAATAAGTAGCTGTAGTTTTGCAAGGGTTAACTAGTCTTGGGCCACAAATTTGACCCCTGAAATCAACAGAGGGTGGTCACTTACATATGACCCACTTGTATTTTGCTTGGCCCAACGCTGTTTTGGGCATACAATACACTGGCAAAGTGGGCACACACACCATATTTTGCCATTTTGAATAAGCAGCTGTAGTTTTGCAAGGGTTAACTAGTCTTGGGCCACAAATTTGACCCCTGAAATCAGCAGAGGGTGGTCACTTACATATCACCCACTTGTATTTTGTTTGGCCCAACGCTGTTTCGGGCATGAAATACACTGGCAAAGTGGGCACACACACCATATTTTACCATTTTGAATAAGTAGCTGTAGTTTTGCAAGGGTTAACCAGTCTTGGGCCACAAATCTGACACCTGAAATCAACAGAGGGTGGTCACTTACATGTGTCGCAGTTGTATTTTGCTTGGCCCAACGCTCTTTTGGGCATGAAATATACTGGCAAAGTGGGCACACACACCATATTTTGCCATTTTGAATAAGTAGCTGTAGTTTAGCAAGGGTTAACTAGTCTTGGGCCACAAATTTGACCCCCAAAAACAACAAAGGGTGGTCACTTATATATGACGCAGTTGTATTTTGCCTGGCCCAACGCTGTTTTGAGCATGAAATATACTGGCAAAGTGGGCACACACCATATTTTGCCATTTTGAATAAGTAGCTGTAGTTTAGCAAGGGTTAACTAGTCTTGGGCCACAAATTTGACCCCCAAAAACAACAGAGGGTGGTCACTTACATATGACGCAGTTGTATTTTGCTTGGCCCAACGCTGTTTTGGGCATGAAATACACTGGCAAAGTGGGCACACACACCATATTTTGCCATTTTCAATAAGTAGCTGTAGTTTTGCAAGGGTTAACTAGTCTTGGGCCACAAATTTGACCCCCAAAAACAACAGAGGGTGGTCACTTACATATGACCCACTTGTATTTTGCTTGGCCCAACGCTGTTTTGGGCATGAAATACACTGGCAAAGTGGGCACACACACCATATTTTGCCATTTTGAATAAGTAGCTGTAGTTTAGCAAGGGTTAACTAGTCTTGGGCCACAAATTTGACCCCCAAAAACAACAGAGGGTGGTCACTTACATATGACGCAGTTGTATTTTGCTTGGCCCAACGCTGTTTTGGGCATGAAATACACTGGCAAAGTGGGCACACACACCATATTTTACCATTTTGAATAAGTAGCTGTAGTTTTGCAAGGGTTAACTAGTCTTGGGCCACAAATCTGACACCTGAAATCAGCAGAGGGTGGTCACTTACATATCACCCACTTGTATTTTGTTTGGCCCAACGCTGTTTTGGGCATGAAATACACTGGCAAAGTGGGCATAAACACCATTTTATAAATTGCTATTTTGAATAAGTAGCTGTAGTTTTGCAAGGGTTAACTAGTCTTGGACCACAAATTTGACACCTGGAATCAGGAGCCTATCAATACAGTCTCTGCGTATAAAGCTTTTCTTAAATTCTGCAATGTAGTCTCTGCGGGCCTAGGGGGTAATTCAGACTGCATCACTGCAGCAGCAGCGATCGCAGTCTGAATTACTTTGTGGAGTGCGCAATCCGGGAGCCCAGTGAGATTCTATCCGCATCTCAGGGCTTTGATCGCCTCTGCCTGATTGACAGGCAGAGGCGGTCATGTGGTGGGAAGGGGCATGCCACCGGCTTTAGAACCACGGTCCGGACAACGGAGGCCTGTCTGGACCGTTGGGGGGTGGCCCGAGGCAGCTGCGTGGTGTTACACACAGACTCTGCGACCCGGGATGTGGCGAGTAGCGGACTGCCAGCGTGCAGGAGCTTCGTTTGCAGGGAGTTACTCATCAGGTACAAAATCATCGACACCGTGCAATGGTTTTGTACCTGTGCGAGGGGGATGGGGGGGGGCTAGGGCCAGTCATGCAGGGCGGACCAGCCCTGTGCTGGGCATCCACCCGCATGTCAGAGTACATGATTGTAGATGTGCTACATTTAGCACATCTGTGATTAGATCTTGTCTGGGGACTGTTTCCTCAGACATTCAGTGAATGATGCTGCCCTGTGGCAAATTCGCGCATGCACCTACGCAGTGGCGGAACAAGACCATAGTGGGCCGAGGTGCAACAAAATGCGTTGCCCCAGCCCGCCCAAGATCCAAAACGTGTGTCAAAAAATAGGGCATGGTCTCATTGAAAAGGGGTGTGGGCATACAATAGTACCACCAATTCAAATTATGCCACACAGTAGTGCAACCTCATTACATTACACTGATTTACATTACATTACACTGAACAGTAGTACTCCTTATATACATTACGCTACACAGTACTGCTCCTGAAACACGTTATGCCACACAGTATTGCTTCTTATACGCATTACGCCACATAGTAGAGCTCCTTCTACACGTTACGCCACACAGTAGTGCTCCTGAAACACGTTATGCCACACAGTACTGCTTCTTATACGCATTACGCCACATAGTAGAGCTCCTTCTACACGTTACGCCACACAGTAGTTCTTATACACATTACAACACACAGTAGTGCCTCTTATACATGTTACGCCACACAGTAGTATCTTAATATACGTTATACCACACAGTAGTATCTTAATATACGTTATACCACACAGTAGTGCTCCTGATACACGTTACTCCACCCAGTACTGTTCCTTATACATGTTACGCAACACAGTAGAGCTCCTTATACACGTTACAACACACTGTAATGGTCCTTATACACTTTACGCCACACAATAGTGCTCCTTATACACGTTACGCCACACAGTGGTGCTTCTTATAGACGTTACACCACACAGTAATACCCCTTATACAGGTTAAGCCACACAGTAGAGCTCCTTATACACATTACGCCACACAGTAGAGCTTCTTTTACACATAACGCCAATATAGTAGGCACTACGGTAAAGTTTTAGGGTTAGGCTGCTGGGGGGGAGGGGGGAGGCACTGGGGTGGTGGCTAGGGTTAGGCTGTGGGGAGGGGTAAAGGTTAAGGTTAGCTACTAGGGAAAGGTTTAGGGATTAGGGATAATGGGGAAAATACTCACCAGAACACTGCTGAGACATCGCCAATGCAATGTGATCCAGAAAAAGGCACTGCTGTCACCGGTATAAAGTACGAAACTGCTATATCACAAGGGACTGTTTGTTGACAGTTCTTTATGTCGACATAATGAATATCAATATGATAACTGTCGGCCAATTGTATCCAACTCCCACAAAAACTCAGAAGACTTCTCACTGTATAAAAATGGGACAATTCCTTTGTACAAGGATACACAAGGCCCATGGAGACAGATGTCCACACTATGCATCATGCAGCCAGCAGCAGCACATGCACCCTGGGTGACAACACATGACCCTGTGCCTGGCTGCCTTAGTGGGGTCACTCTATGCTGTGCTGTATGTTATATGTCACTGCACAGTCACCATTACTATTTGCAGAGAGACCACCACCTCCCAATCTCCGCCCCCTCAATGTAGGCTCCGCCTCTTCGAGGTCCGCGATTCTGAGTTTGCAGGATGAAATGTACAATTAGAAAAATGTATAATAAAATAAAAATAAATAAACACACAGCTGCCTTACCGCCTTTACAAGGAATGCTGCTGCACTAACTCTACAGTTTAGCCGCATGGTCACGTGATGCTCCGGCTCCGGTAGCAAAAAGAAACAGCTGGGCTGCCCGTGAATGAGAGGGGAAGATGGCCCCTTCTCCTTCTCCAGACTCCTCCACTGCATCCTCCTCCCCCTCTGGCCAGACTGCAGCTCAGCCTCATTCTGTTAAGGGGAAGCGGCGGCTTGCAGCGCGCCGGCAGGTGGCATGTAATGAGTCAGTCTCACTCATTGTAGTGCCTCCGGCTGTGGGCCCCTTCATCGTGGAGGGGCCCTGCCGGTTGCACCGCTGCAAGTTCCACCCCTGAACCTACGATAATAGCCCACCAGACCAAAGAATATCCTGAGTTGCGACATACATTTTAGCTTAGGCCATGTGAAGACTGCTTCCACCTTGCCAGGTTGAGGTTTAACTTACCCTTGGCATACAATATACCCCAGATACTTTGCCTCCACAGATATGATGGCACACTTCTCCAGGTTAGCTGTGAACCCTTGTGCCTGTAGAGACTGTAACACTGCATCCACCTTTGGAAGGTGCGACTGGAACAAACCCACTGTGGTAGAGAAGGCTGTTGTTGCTTTGGCAGCTTCCATCAGAGGAATTTGCCAGTACCCCTTCAGTAAATCTAGCGTAGTTAGATACAGGCTTATTGCTAAGTTCATAAACCCGGGGCATAGGATAGGAATCAAACCGAGGAACTTTATTTAACTTTCTGAAGTCATTACAGAATCTCAAAGCTCCAAAAAGCTTGGGCTCTAAAAAAAAATGGGATTATTCCATTCACTGTTTGACTACTCTGTGACCCCCAAGCGCCGCATCACTTCCAGTTCCCGTTTTACTGCTGCCTGTTGGGCCTCAGATATACAATATTGCCTTTGTTTTATCACCCCCCTGGGTGGAGTAACATTGTCATGCTGTATGATTTGAGTTTTCCCCAGGAGGGCAGAGAACACAACCTGGTACTGTGCTACTAAGTTTACCACTTCTTGTTTCTGGCTAGGACTCAGTTACTTCAGTAGGCACCTGACATTCTGGGGTTTTCATGGCCACTAAAGAGGGATGACTGGCACTTTCCAAGGCTTCAACAAATTCACATGGTAGACTTTTACCTCTTTCCTTCTACCTTCCTGCCGTACCTAGACACAAGTATCAGTACCTTGCTGCCCCTATTGAGAGTCCGGTTGACAGCAGTAACGCCATGACTGCGTTTTTGATCCTGTTGAGCTCTTGCCATATGCTTGGTCAGAAGTGGCGCAATTTGCCTTAGACAGCCATATAATTGGGACACAAACTGAACGATGTTAGGCTCTTGGGACGGGATCAGTACTAAATCCCGCGGGATGGGATCCCGGCGGTCGAAATACTGACGCCGGAATTTCGACCACACAATCCCGACAGGGGTGGCGAGCAGAACGCAGCCCATTGTGGGCTCGCTTTGCTCGCCACGCTGCAGGCACGGTGCTTTGCTATGCTCAGCACACTTTTATATTCTCCCTCTATGGGTGTCGTGGACACCCACGGAGGCAGAATATGTCGGGATTGTGCCGGTCGGGGTTCCGGCGTCAGTATTTCAACCGCCGGGATTCCGTCCGGCGGGATCTTAACCGCATCCCCTTGGGACAATTGCTGCTCCCACCCATCTTTTAATAGATCTAGTATCCCTCTGCGTTGTCTACCATAGAGGAGTTTGAAGGGTCTAAACCCCATACAGTCTCTATATAAAGTCTCTATATAAATAAAGGATAATAATAATAATAATAATAATAAAAAAAGAGGCTTGGGGTACCTCTCAAACTGCCAACATTAGCTAAGGTAAGAGTAGGTCCTAATCTCGCTTCTCCTGTGACACTGCCCTTTTCATCATCTGCATAAGGGTTCTGTTAAAGCATTCAACCAAGCCGTCTGTCTGCGGGTGGTAAACCGAAATGGTAATTCTATCCACCTTTAACAGGCGACACAGGTATTTCATTAATTTAGACACAAAAGGGGTACCTTAGTCGGTCAGGACCTCTATTGGTATTCCTAGACGGGTATACAGCATCAAGAACTCCTGGACAATAGTGCTAGATTTCATGTTACATAGTGGTATGGCCTCCGGGTACCCGGTGGAGTAGTCCACCGTCACCAATATATACTGATGCCCATGATCCGATTTTTCTACTGGCCCTATCAGATCTATAAAAATTGGCTGAATAGGCATGGAAATTATAGTCAGGAAAACCAAGGTCGCCCTAAATTCTGTCTGGGGTGCATTCTTTTAGTACACTGGGCATTCCTGACAATATTCTTTTACTGCAGCATGAATGCCTGGCCAGGAGAAACATAGCTGGAGAGTTTTCCTCTCCCCTAAATGGCCACCCCATAAATGCATGTGAGCCGCCCTCAGTACCAGCTGCTCGTGTTTTCGGGGAATCAGCAACTGGTCTACCCTTTTACCTTGCAAATAAGTTACAAGGTAAAAAAAAAATGTTTTTCACATAAAGTAAGGTACACCTCCAGGTGGTAAAGCAGAGTTTACCTTACCATTTACCACTACCACATTTTAAAAAGTATTAGACAAGTTGCCATCGTTATGTTGATCTCGCCTAAAGTCCTGCAAAGACACTCTTTCGCAAATGGGGGACTAATGTGTCTCAATCTCACTGGCAAGAGAGGGGTTTACAGTCATACAACCTTGGCTTCCAGTAGATCTTGGCCCCTGCGACAGCTTAACCTTTGTCTGTCTGCCAATGTCATGCCAGGTAACAAACTCCTGCAACAGTGGGAAGTCCTGGCCCAGGATTAGTGGATAAAGAGGTTTGGAAGCTACTGTGACTACCATTTTTACTGGTCTTACTTTAATAACCACCGGCAGGTGCACTCATGGGCATTCTTCTATGTCACCAAGTATACCTAGCATCTTTACCAGAAGCACAACCTGGCCAGACCCGGGAAGAACCAGGTTAGCAGAGATGATAGATAATTCATTGCCAGTATCAACCAAGGCCCAGATATCCCAGCCTTCAATCTGTACCATCAGATGAAATGGTAGTTTCAGCTGGGGAAATAATTCCAGGCGCCATACTGAATACAGGTTGTACTGTTTTCCCTGAGCTGCAATCCACTAGCTCACCCTGCTTTAGGACGTACCGCTGTGCATGACTGGGCTCTCTGCACTCAAAACATATGACTGGAGACGGGCTGTTTGGTTTAACAATGGGGATCTGGGTATTGGGCTTATGTACTGGCTGTAACCCTTGCTTGGCTTTATTAAAATTTCCCAGGGTCAGGTACCTCTCAATCACCACTGCTAGCTCCTCAATTGTCTGGGGTCAGCCTGCAAAGGCCCAGTGTTTTACACCACGGTCTGATACCCGTATAGCCTGGTCTAGAGCCATCACTTCCACTACCCACTGAGAAGAGTTTTTATCTGTAACCAGGTTTTACTCAGTTTGGCCAATTATGCCAGTTTGACCACTGGAGGCTCAGATGGGTTCAGCTGCAACTCATAATATTCTTGGGCTTTGCTGGGACCCGTCACCCCAATCCTGCTGAGTATAGCTTCCTTCAAGCAAGGATAAGAGCTGACTTCAGACAACTTTAACGCAACATAGACTCTCTATGACTCCCCTGTGCGATAAGGAGCTAATCTAACCCTTGATTTCTGGTATCAAATATGTCGCCCAAGACTAGTTAACCCTTGCAAAACTACAGCTACATATTCAAAATGGTAAATCATAATATGGTGGTTGTGCCTACTTTCCCAGCGTAATTCATTCACAAATCAATGTTGGGCCAAGCAGAATACAAGTGGGTGATATGTAAGTGACCACATTCTGTTGATTGCAGGTCTCACAATTGTGTCCCAAGACTAGTTAACTCTTGCAAAACTATAGCTACTTATTCAAAATGGTAAAATATGGTGTGTGGGCACACTTTGCCAGTGTATTTCATGCCCAAAACAGCGTTGGGCCAAGCAAAATACAAGTGGGTCATATGTAAGTGACTACGCTTTGTTGATTTCAGGTGTCAAATTTGTGGCCCAAGACTAATTAACCCTTGCAAAACTACAGCTACTTATTCAAAATGGCAATTTATAAAATGGTGTTTGTGCCCACTTTGCCAGTGTACTTCATGCCCAAAACCGCATTGGGCCAAGCAAAATACAAGTGGGTCATATGTAACTGACCACCCTCTGTTGATTTCAGGTGTCAAATTTGTGGCCCAAGACTGGTTAACCCTTGTAAAACTACAGCTACTTATTCAAAATGGAAAATATGGTGTGTGTGCCCACTATGCCAGTGTATTTCATGCCCAAAACAGCGTTGGGCCAGGCAAAATACAAGTGGGTCACATGCAAGTGACCACTCTCTGTTGATTTCAGGGGTCAAATTTGTGGCCCAAGACTAATTAACCCTTGCAAAACTACAGCTACTTATTCAAAATGGCAATTTATAAAATGGTGTTTGTGCCCACTTTGCCAGTGTATTTCATGCCCAAAACCGCATTGGGCCAAGCAAAATACAAGTGGGTCATATGTAACTGACCACCCTCTGTTGATTTCAGGTGTCAAATTTGTGGCCCAAGACTGGTTAACCCTTGCAAAACTACAGCTACTTATTCAAAATGGAAAATATGGTGTGTGTGCCCACTATGCCAGTGTATTTCATGCCCAAAACAGCGTTGGGCCAGGCAAAATACAAGTGGGTCACATGCAAGTGACCACTCTCTGTTGATTTCAGGGGTCAAATTTGTGTCCCAAGACTGGTTAACCCTTGCAAAACTACAGCTACTTATTCAAAATGGAAAATAGGGTGTGTGTGCACGCTTTGCCAGTGTATTTCATGCCCAAAACAGTGTTGGGCCAAACAAAATACAAGTGGGTCATATGTAACTGACCACCCTCTGTTGATTTCAGGTGTCAAATTTGTGGCCCAAGACTAGTTAACCCTTGCAAAACTACAGCTACTTATTCAAAATGGAAAATATGGTGTGTGTGCCCACTATGCCAGTGTATTTCATGCCCAAAACAGCGTTGGGCCAGGCAAAATACAAGTGGGTCACATGCAAGTGACCACTCTCTGTTGATTTCAGGGGTCAAATTTGTGGCCCAAGACTAATTAACCCTTGCAAAACTACAGCTACTTATTCAAAATGGCAATTTATAAAATGGTGTTTGTGCCCACTTTGCCAGTGTATTTCATGCCCAAAACCGCATTGGGCCAAGCAAAATACAAGTGGGTCATATGTAAGTGACCACCCTCTGTTGATTTCAGGTGTCAAATTTGTGGCCCAAGACTGGTTAACCCTTGCAAAACTACAGCTACTTATTCAAAATGGAAAATATGGTGTGTGTGCCCACTATGCCAGTGTATTTCATGCCCAAAACAGCGTTGGGCCAGGCAAAATACAAGTGGGTCACATGCAAGTGACCACTCTCTGTTGATTTCAGGTGTCAAATTTGTGGCCCAAGACTAATTAACCCTTGCAAAACTACAGCTACTTATTCAAAATGGCAATTTATAAAATGGTGTTTGTGCTCACTTTGCCAGTGTATTTCATGCCCAAAACCGCATTGGGCCAAGCAAAATACAAGTGGGTCATATGTAACTGACCACCCTCTGTTGATTTCAGGTGTCAAATTTGTGGCCCAAGACTGGTTAACCCTTGCAAAACTACAGCTACTTATTCAAAATGGAAAATATGGTGTGTGTGCCCACTATGCCAGTGTATTTCATGCCCAAAACAGCGTTGGGCCAGGCAAAATACAAGTGGGTCACATGCAAGTGACCACTCTCTGTTGATTTCAGGGGTCAAATTTGTGGCCCAAGACTGGTTAACCCTTGCAAAACTACAGCTACTTATTCAAAATGGAAAATAGGGTGTGTGTGCCCGCTTTGCCAGTGTATTTCATGCCCAAAACAGTGTTGGGCCAAACAAAATACAAGTGGGTCATATGTAACTGACCACCCTCTGTTGATTTCAGGTGTCAAATTTGTGGCCCAAGACTGGTTAACCCTTGCAAAACTACAGCTACTTATTCAAAATGGAAAATATGGTGTGTGTGCCCACTATGCCAGTGTATTTCATGCCCAAAACAGCGTTGGGCCAGGCAAAATACAAGTGGGTCACATGCAAGTGACCACTCTCTGTTGATTTCAGGGGTCAAATTTGTGGCCCAAGACTAATTAACCCTTGCAAAACTACAGCTACTTATTCAAAATGGAAAATATGGTGTGTGTGCCCACTATGCCAGTGTATTTCATGCCCAAAACAGCGTTGGGCCAGGCAAAATACAAGTGGGTCACATGCAAGTGACCACTCTCTGTTGATTTCAGGGGTCAAATTTGTGGCCCAAGACTAATTAACCCTTGCAAAACTACAGCTACTTATTCAAAATGGCAATTTATAAAATGGTGTTTGTGCCCACTTTGCCAGTGTATTTCATGCCCAAAACCGCATTGGGCCAAGCAAAATACAAGTGGGTCATATGTAAGTGACCACCCTCTGTTGATTTCAGGTGTCAAATTTGTGGCCCAAGACTGGTTAACCCTTGCAAAACTACAGCTACTTATTCAAAATGGAAAATATGGTGTGTGTGCCCACTATGCCAGTGTATTTCATGCCCAAAACAGCGTTGGGCCAGGCAAAATACAAGTGGGTCACATGCAAGTGACCACTCTCTGTTGATTTCAGGGGTCAAATTTGTGGCCCAAGACTAATTAACCCTTGCAAAACTACAGCTACTTATTCAAAATGGCAATTTATAAAATGGTGTTTGTGCCCACTTTGCCAGTGTATTTCATGCCCAAAACCGCATTGGGCCAAGCAAAATACAAGTGGGTCATATGTAACTGACCACCCTCTGTTGATTTCAGGTGTCAAATTTGTGGCCCAAGACTGGTTAACCCTTGCAAAACTACAGCTACTTATTCAAAATGGAAAATATGGTGTGTGTGCCCACTATGCCAGTGTATTTCATGCCCAAAACAGCGTTGGGCCAGGCAAAATACAAGTGAGTCACATGCAAGTGACCACTCTCTGTTGATTTCAGGGGTCAAATTTGTGGCCCAAGACTGGTTAACCCTTGCAAAACTACAGCTACTTATTCAAAATGGAAAATAGGGTGTGTGTGCCCGCTTTGCCAGTGTATTTCATGCCCAAAACAGTGTTGGGCCAAACAAAATACAAGTGGGTCATATGTAACTGACCACCCTCTGTTGATTTCAGGTGTCAAATTTGTGGCCCAAGACTGGTTAACCCTTGCAAAACTACAGCTACTTATTCAAAATGGAAAATATGGTGTGTGTGCCCACTATGCCAGTGTATTTCATGCCCAAAACAGCGTTGGGCCAGGCAAAATACAAGTGGGTCACATGCAAGTGACCACTCTCTGTTGATTTCAGGGGTCAAATTTGTGGCCCAAGACTAATTAACCCTTGCAAAACTACAGCTACTTATTCAAAATGGCAATTTATAAAATGGTGTTTGTGCCCACTTTGCCAGTGTATTTCATGCCCAAAACCGCATTGGGCCAAGCAAAATACAAGTGGGTCATATGTAACTGACCACCCTCTGTTGATTTCAGGTGTCAAATTTGTGGCCCAAGACTGATTAACCCTTGCAAAACTACAGCTACTTATTCAAAATGGAAAATATGGTGTGTGTGCCCACTATGCCAGTGTATTTCATGCCCAAAACAGCGTTGGGCCAGGCAAAATACAAGTGGGTCACATGCAAGTGACCACTCTCTGTTGATTTCAGGGGTCAAATTTGTGGCCCAAGACTAGTTAACCCTTGCAAAACTACAGCTACTTATTCAAAATAGCAAAACATGGTGTGTGTGCCCACTTTGCCAGTGTATTTCATGCCCAAAACAGCATTAGGCCAAGCAAAATACAAGTGGGTCATATGTAACTGACCACCCTCTGTTGATTTCAGGTGTCAAATTTGTGGCCCAAGACTGGTTAACCCTTGCAAAACTACAGCTACTTATTCAAAATGGAAAATATGGTGTGTGTGCCCACTTTGCCAGTGTATTTCATGCCCAAAACAGCGTTGGGCCAGGCAAAATACAAGTGGGTCACATGCAAGTGACCACTCTCTGTTGATTTCAGGGGTCAAATTTGTGGCCCAAGATTAGTTAACCCTTGCAAAACTACAGCTACTTATTCAAAATAGCAAAACATGGTGTGTGTGCCCACTTTGCCAGTGTATTTCATGCCCAAAACAGCATTAGGCCAAGCAAAATACAAGTGGGTCATATGTAACTGACCACCCTCTGTTGATTTCAGGTGTCAAATTTGTGGCCCAAGACTGGTTAACCCTTGCAAAACTACAGCTACTTATTCAAAATGGAAAATATGGTGTGTGTGCCCACTTTGCCAGTGTATTTCATGCCCAAAACAGCGTTGGGCCAGGCAAAATACAAGTGGGTCACATGCAAGTGACCACTCTCTGTTGATTTCAGGGGTCAAATTTGTGGCCCAAGACTAGTTAACCCTTGCAAAACTACAGCTACTTATTCAAAATAGCAAAACATGGTGTGTGTGCCCACTTTGCCAGTGTATTTCATGCCCAAAACAGCATTGGGCCAGGCAAAATACAAGTGGGTCACATGCAAGTGACCACTCTCTGTTGATTTCAGGAGTCAAATTTGTGGCCCAAGACTAGTTAACCCTTGCAAAACTACAGCTACTTATTCAAAATGGAAAATATGGTGTGTGTGCCCACTTTGCCAGTGTATTTCATGCCCAAAACAGCGTTGGGCCAGGCAAAATACAAGTGGGTCACATGCAAGTGACCACTCTCTGTTGATTTCAGGGGTCAAATTTGTGGCCCAAGACTAGTTAACCCTTGCAAAACTACAGCTACTTATTCAAAATAGCAAAACATGGTGTGTGTGCCCACTTTGCCAGTGTATTTCATGCCCAAAACAGCATTGGGCCAGGCAAAATACAAGTGGGTCACATGCAAGTGACCACTCTCTGTTGATTTCAGGGGTCAAATTTGTGGCCCAAGACTAGTTAACCCTTGCAAAACTACAGCTACTTATTCAAAATGGCAATTTATAAAATGGTGTTTGTGCCCACTTTGCCAGTGTATTTCATGCCAAAAACAGCGTTGGGCCAAGCAAAATACAAGTGGGTCATATGTAAGTGACCACCCTCTGTTGATTTCAGGGGTCAAATTTGTGGCCCAAGACTAGTTAACCCTTGCAAAACTACAGCTACTTATTCAAAATGGCAATTTATAAAATGGTGTCTGTGCCCACTTTGCCAGTGTATTTCATGCCAAAAACAGTGTTGGGCCAAGCAAAATACAAGTGGGTCATATGTAAGTGACCACCCTCTGTTGATTTCAGGTGTCAAATTTGTGGCCCAAGACTGGTTAACCCTTGCAAAACTACAGCTACTTATTCAAAATCGCAAATCATGGTGTGTGTGCCCACTTTGCCAGTGTATTTCATGCCCAAAACAGCGTTGGGCCAAGCAAAATACAAGTGGGTCATATGTAACTGACCACCCTTTGTTGATTTCAGGTGTCAAATTTGTGGCCCAAGACTAGTTAACCCTTGCAAAACTACAGCTACTTATTGAAAATGGCAAAATATGGTGTGTGTGCCCACTTTGCCAGTGTATTTCATGCCCAAAACAGCGTTGGGCCAAGGAAAATACAAGTGGGTCATATGTAACTGACCACCCTTTGTTGATTTCAGGTGTCAAATTTGTGGCCCAAGACTGGTTAACCCTTGCAAAACTACAGCTACTTATTCAAAATGGAAAATATGGTGTGTGTGCCCGCTTTGCCAGTGTATTTCATGCCCAAAACAGTGTTGGGCCAAACAAAATACAAGTGGGTCATATGTAACTGACCACCCTCTGTTGATTTCAGGTGTCAAATTTGTGGCCCAAGACTGGTTAACCCTTGCAAAACTACAGCTACTTATTCAAAATGGAAAATATGGTGTGTGTGCCCACTATGCCAGTGTATTTCATGCCCAAAACAGCGTTGGGCCAAGCAAAATACAAGTGGGTCATATGTAAGTGACTACGCTTTGTTGATTTCAGGTGTCAAATTTGTGGCCCAAGACTAATTAACCCTTGCAAAACTACAGCTACTTATTCAAAATGGCAATTTATAAAATGGTGTTTGTGCCCACTTTGCCAGTGTATTTCATGCCCAAAACCGCATTGGGCCAAGCAAAATACAAGTGGGTCATATGTAACTGACCACCCTCTGTTGATTTCAGGTGTCAAATTTGTGGCCCAAGACTGGTTAACCCTTGCAAAACTACAGCTACTTATTCAAAATGGTAAAATATGGTGTGTGCCCACTTTGCCAGTATATTTCATGCTCAAAACAGCGTTGGGCCAGGCAAAATACAACTGCGTCATATGTAAGTGACCACCCTCTGTTGTTTATGGGGGTCAAATTTGTGGCCCAAGACTAGTTAACCCTTGCTAAACTACAGCTACTTATTCAAAATGGCAAAATATGGTGTGTGTGCCCACTTTGCCAGTGTATTTCATGCCCAAAACAGCGTTGGGCCAAGCAAAATACAACTGCGTCACATGTAAGTGACCACCCTCTGTTGATTTCAGCTGTCAGATTTGTGGCCCAAGACTGGTTAACCCTTGCAAAACTACAGCTACTTATTCAAAATGGTAAAATATGGTGTGTGTGCCCACTTTGCCAGTGTATTTCATGCCCAAAACAGCGTTGGGCCAGGCAAAATACAAGTGGGTCACATGCAAGTGACCACTCTCTGTTGATTTCAGGTGTCAAATTTGTGGCCCAAGACTAGTTAACCCTTGCAAAACTACAGCTACTTATTCAAAATGGCAAAATATGGTGTGTGTGCCCACTTTGCCAGTGTATTTCATGCCCAAAACAGTGTTGGGCCAGGCAAAATACAAGTGGGTCACATGCAAGGGACCCTACTCTGTTGATTTCAGGTGTCAAATTTGTGACAGAAGACTTATTAACCCTTGCGAAACTGAATGATCTGAATAAGAAGCTGGAGTTCGAATAAGAAGTGAATAAGAAGCTGGAGCTTGAATAAGAAGTGAATAAGAAGCTGGCCGAATAAGAAGCTAACTTCAGCCTCGTCAAATATCTTTGGTTTTCCTCTGGGCACCAGTGTAGATGCAGTTTCTGCCTAATAGATAATGATATACCCCTGCCTGGGCATTTGCTGATTTCTGTAATTAGGTACTAAAAGCCCCCTTTATATAAGTTAGTAATTGGTGGAATCCGTCAGAATCCCAAGAGCAGGATACATTATTGGTAAGAGGACATGACTATCATTGTGCTTTACACTTTGCCTATATAATGGAGGCTAGATAAGGAACGTATCTGTTACCCTATGCTACAGGAAATGTTAGTAACCAAACTAGGCTGGTGATAACTTGTTTTTCAAAGTCTATGCTGACAACAGAAACATTCTGATTATCCTTTATGTAGGATGGCACAACACTAATGATCGTACCCTGGCAATGTAGAGATGTGCCCTGTGGACACATCAGTGGTGCTGTCCCTGGCTGGGGACAGCGCTGGGGCAGCTTGTCTGTCCCCAGCGCTGGATGTGCGGCGGCAGGTGTCTGGTGCAGGGATCGGATGTTTCCCTGCACCAGGCTGTCGGCGGCGGGTAGCGGCGCGGCGGCGGCGGCGCTTTAAACTTGGCGCCGTTCTGGCCGCCAATCAGAAGCGCCGCCCGTGGCTTTTCAAATCCGGCGCCGTCCGCGAGCCAATCGCGGCTCGCAGGGCGCCGGCCAATCGGAGGCGGGTGCGGCGAGCCAATCGGCGCTCGCCGCGTCACAGGCCCCGCCCCCGGCGTCTGACGTCAGACGCCGGGCGGGAGGGGAAGATAGAGGAGGCCGCGGCGAAGACGCCGGGCGGGAACCAAGGACGGAGGGCGCGCGGAAGAGCGCTGAAGAGCTCTGGTGGTCGCGGAAGAGGCCAGAAGACCCCAGGCTCCGGGAAGAAGATGTCCAGCGGCGGCTGGACGCGGCGAGGCGACGGCGGCGCCGCTGGTCAGGACGGGCCAGCGGCTGAAGAGTGAAGGGGAGCGCCGGAGAGGCCACCAGGGGTGGGAAGGAAGAGAGCTGACGAAGCTCCCCCCTGGTGCCTCTCCCACCGGGTCAGGTAGGCCCTTATCAGGTGCCCCTGTACCCTCCCTTTTCCTCCCTAGACCACCGGGTGTTCGGGCATTAGGCCCGTGGGCAGAGTCAGGCCCTCCCGGCCTGTGGGCAATCAGTCGGGCCCTCCCGGCCCGTGGGCACAGTCAGGCCTTTCGGCCTGTGGGCACCTTTAGTCGGGCCCTCCAGGCCCGTGGCCACGCGCAGTCGGGGTTCCCCCCGGCCCGTGGCCCGGCTAAAGGTTTGGGGGTCATCATCATAGTTGGTGGTTTGGGCGTTAGGCCCAAGCTGCCTAAATGGCGCAGTAGGCGGGCATTAGGCCCGAGCAGCAATCCAGGCAATAGGCCTGTGGGGGCAATAGAGGGCATTAGGCCCTAGTGTACTTTGGCCAAATAGGGTAACATAAGGTGACCCTGGGCACCAGGCCCAGGTCACCCACGAGGGACGAGTTAGGTGGGCACTAGGCCCGTGGGTGAAGTCAGGCCTACGGCCTGTGCGCAGTCAGGGGGCGCTAGGCCCAGTGAATAAGTGTTCCCCCGAGGTGAATAAAGGTGGCACTGGGCACTAGGTCCAGGCCACCCTGAGGTGATTAGGTAGGCAGGTCTGCTTGACCTGAGCCCCCGGAAGTGTACAGGAGGTGGGCAAGCTGTGTGGCGCCCACCCCCTTTCAGCGGTAGGTAGGGATTTAAAGGAACCGCACCGTTTGATGATGTACTCTGATATGTGTGTTGTTACCGTGCAGGGCAAAGTGTTGTTTAGAGTTTGTGCATAGTTTGTGTTACACCACCCACACTTGAGCCAGTTTGAGGGCTTTGTTTATGTAGTTAGTGTAGCGGATGCACACTAGGTTAGAGTGAGGCCCTGCACGGCTGTTTCTCTCTTTGCCTCCTTACAGGGACCTGTAAGTGGAGAAGATCGGAGTACAAGACGTAGGACGGTGAGTAACATCGGTCTGTGTGTTCCTTCTGTGTGTGTCCCTATCTGTCTCCCTTCCTTCAGGGCGAACGGTGAGCCTTGCACGCCGGTGCAAGGTAGAATTTCCACCTGGTGCGAGAGTGCCAATAGGTGAAATTCGGGCTCTGAGGCGGACGCCTGGGATGACCCTCACCTAGCCCGAAAGCACTATTTTCCTTGGCTCCGGAGGGCGTTTCGGTCCACAGTCAGGAGGACGGCACTCAGCAATCTCCTTTCTCCTAAGTCATAGTGTCCGGATCCAACGGAAGATTTGCCAGGTCCGTTGAAGGTTCCGGTACCTGAAGGTGAGAGAGAGCGGCGCCTGGTGAGTACCGAAACTACACCTGCACGGCAGCAGGCACCACCACACGCACCGCCGCACCTCTTACAGCACCACAGGGCAGTATCTTATGCCACACATGTCCCATACACATATCTGATTCACAATAGTATAAAGATCCAGCAAATCCCAAACACATCACCTGTCTCCCGTAATGCTCTAAGGGCCTGATTCAGATCTGATCGTAAATGTGCTAAATTTATCGCATCTACGATCAGTTTCATAGACACAAGGATAGTCCGTCCCACATGTTAGGCCCTACCCTTCCCCCCGTACAAGACTTTTTATATCTGTCGACCTTAAGCACTGTCAACCTCTCATATTTTTGCACCTGTCGACATTTTGTACACGTCGATCTTATGTATGTCGACCATATGGTGTCTATTTATGGACTGCCTACCTAGACACCGTAGATCTATCATCCGGATACCGATTCTGAGATGGACACAATGGAGCAATACGTTTGCTGCTGCACCTGCGTATAAGTGGCACAGCACAAGGAATGAAAATATATCTGTCTAATGGGAACCCAGCTTTAGTCACATATATTGTGGTGTTTTCGCCGAAGATAAGGTTACTCTATCTACCAAAGCTATCACTGCTGGCAAAGAGATCTGTAATGCAAATCACAGGCAAACAAGGGTCAGGGCTCACCACAGGTTCTATTCTACCTCTATGGTTGTCGTGGACACCCATAGAGGGGGAATTACCTACCTCGCCAGTATACCGGAGGCGGTATTTTGACAGCCGGGATCCCAACTATCGGTATGCTGACTGCATACCTGATATCTCATTATAGTATTGCAAATGTTCTAAAATACTTCTGGTCCAAAGCATTTCAGATAAGGGAGACTAAACCTGTATTTGGCTTTGAATCCGCAATTCTCTTATCTCTCAGCCAATAAACACGAGACGTATGCAATATTATTATTTAGTTTCTTTATTTTAAAGTATCTCTATATAAAGCAAGCTTTCTTTTTATTAGTTGACAATACTAGAACAGGAATGTGGACAGATAAACTTTGTCATCACAATTTTAACTGTTGTTTCCACCCTGCAAATAATTTTCATATGCAAAGAAATGAAAATATATTAGTAGTATTATATAGAGAAGGTTATTTTGTAATGCAGCGGATGAGCTAGTGTTGTTTAGCTATATATTGCCTGTCTATAGGAAACCATGATTACAATATTAAGTAAAAGCCCCCATCCACTAGGGAGTTTTATCTCAGCAATGAGTTGGATCCATTTTTCCGGCAATCTGGCTGGGAGCTTCCCGGGAGCCCTGCAATTGCGATTTGCTACTTGAGTGTATTTTTTTACATGTGATTTATCTCATGCAATCTAACGTTATTAAACCTATCTCTGTGTGATTGAGATAAATCTAATGTGCAGCACGTGTGATCTGCGATTAGGATGGGAGACACGCGGGAGCGCTCCTTGCATCGCAATCGCACAAAAAGAACATGCAATGTGACACTTTCCATGCAGTCCGTCTCAGCAATTCGTCTCAATCACATAAAAACAGCCCATATCGCACTAGTGGATGGGGGCCTTTAGGCTTGAATGTTTTTTTGTACATTTGTGTGTCCCGTGGCATCTTTAATTTCCTAACCAGCATTGTGCTATCTGAATGTAATTAAGGGTTACATATGGCTTGTCGATAGACAAAATAGGACACTCTTTGTCGCAAATGGATTTGACTACTCTGCGTCTGTATTTCAATTAATGCCTGTCTGAAGATAGTTGAACATAAAATGCAACTATTGGATTGAAGGTTCCCATGCCATGTAATATACTGTAAATTGCATACTCTCCCAAACACATGGACAATGGCCCTCATTCCGAGTTGTTCGCTCGCTAGCAGATTTTAGCAGCATTGCACATGCTAGGCCGCCGCCCTCTGGGAGTGTATCTTAGCTTAGCAGAATTGCGAATAGAAAATTCTTAGTAGTTTCTGAGTAGCTCGAGACTTACTCCTACACTGCGATCAACTCAGCCCATTTCGTTCCTGGTTTGACGTCACAAACACGCCCTGTGTTCGGCCAGCCACTCCCCCGTTTCTCCAGACACTCCCGCGTTTTATCCTGGCACGCCTGCGTTTTTCTGCACACTCCCAGAAAATGGTCAGTTTCCGCCCAGAAACACCCACTCCCTGTCAATCACACTCCGATCACTTCAACGGTGAAAATTCTTCATTCGGTCGTGAGTAAATCTACAAAGTTTTGTGCTAAAATACTTACCGCATGCGCACTGCGTACCATGCGCATGCGCATTTTTGCCTTAATCGCTCCGTTGCGAAAATCTGCAACGAGCTAACAACTTGGAATGACCCCCAATATGTTGAATCCTGTTCTGCAGTGTTCCAGAGTAATCCACATTTTGGATTCTAGTAAAAATTGAATGTTTACATTATGCTTTGAAACCAGCACCAAAACCAATTACTAGGTCAAATGTCAAGGGCCCAGATTTATCAAGCCTTGGAGAGTGATAAATTGCACAGTGATAAAGTTCCAGCCAATTAGATCCTAACTACCATGTTACAGGTTGTGTTTGAAAAATAATAGTTGGTAGGAGCTGATTGGATGGTACTTTACCACCGTGCAATTTATCACTGTCCAAAGGGCCCTACACACTGGCCGACATGACTGCACGATATGAACGATCTCGTTCATTAATGAACGAGATACCGTTCATATAGTGCAGTGTGGAGGCTCCAGCGATGAATGATGCGCAGCCCCGCGCTCGTTCATCGCTGGTCCCCCGTTGGCCGTACATGCAGGCCAGTATGGACGATCTCGTCCATATTTGCCTGCAATTCAATGCAGCCGGGTGACGGGAGGAGTGAAAAAACTTCACTCCCCCCCGTCACTGCCCCCCGCCGCCGGGTCACCCATCGGCCGTATCTGCCGTCGGGCAGCTCGGCGGCGGATAGACCAGTGTGTAGGGCCTACAAGGCTTGATAAATCTAGAGCAAGATCTTTTAATAGTTGTCAAAAGTTCAAAGCTATGTTTGTGTTTGAACAGTGCACAATTGCACCTGTTACCTACAAGTTAGGCAGTTACAAAATAAAATAATATAAAAATGATATCACTCCACGCAGCCCTGTGTAATTATCTACAGAATAGAGCACTGTCCAAATTATGCAAAATTATTATTATAAATTAAAATGTAAGATATTGTTAACATCACAACGAAAACACAAATTGTTTCATTTATTCTTGCTCATTCAGTAGTTGCCTTTCCTCAAGTTCATGTTCCATTCAACAACAATAAATTGAGTATTGTATCACTGTAGCAACAGAGAATATAGGGGGTTATTCAGGTTTGTTAGCAAACCAAAAAAGTTAGCAATTGGGCAAAACCATGTTGCACTGCAGGTGGGGCAGATGTAACATGTGCAGAGAGATATAGATTTGGGTGGGAAGTGTTCAAACTGAAATTTAAATCGCAGTGTAGAAATTAAGCAGCCATTATTTACCATCCACAGAAACAATATAACCAACCCAAATCTAAATCTCTCTGCACATGTTACATCTGCCCCACCTGCAGTGCTACATAGTTTTGCCCAATTGTTAACTTTTTTGGTTTGCTAAAAACTCTGAATAAGCCACAGAACCACATAAATTAATGTTAAACTGGCATGATTGTTAAAATAACTGACTGCTCTGCTCTACATAAACCAAACAAAATATTAAAGATTTATGTATTGAAATGTATTTGGTTATAAAACCATTTTCTAATGTGTTTTTGACTCTAATCCCATTAAACATTTGCACTAACAAATACAAGCTGCTTCTTGCAACGTTTTGAAAGATAGTAAGTTTTAATATTGTTGTACAGAGGTGGCATATTAAGGAAGTATAATAAGGTAAATGTAAGACTGACATTCAGACCCATACTGTACTGAACGTGATTCATAAGTGTAGTTATTATGTTATTAATTTTATTATTGTCAAATTTTCTTCTGCATTTTGTACTGTATTTGATTTAATGAGTTCATCTGTCATAAAATATATATCCTGTTAAAATATCTTTGCTCTGACACATTGTACAATGTTCCAGGATTTGTCTTTTTTTATTAATCGTTCAGTATTTACAATGATAACTTTTAATTTAGGTAACTCAATTTGATTGGATTGGATGGCTACCATCTGTAAACTATGCATTAGTCAATATATTCAAAGATGCAGAGATACGACATTTAAGTATTTAAAAAATGAATGAGCTTTTTGGGGAATGATGCAAAATTCAAAAATATTTAAAAGACTTCCCTCACTGGTACTGTACATCCTATGTTTGGTTAAGTATTTATTGGCATTTATTTTATATCAGTTCTTTTTCTTTCTCTATCCTCAGAATGGACTGATCAGTATGATGTTCATGCTCAAAGTTTTGTACTATTACACAGGTTCCCAAACGCGGTCCTCAAGGCACCCAAATGGTCCAGGATTTAGGTCTATCCATGGCTCAGCACAGTTGGTTAAATCAAAATGACTGAGATGCTAATTAAAACCCCTTAACTGACGATTTTACCCTTTAAAAGCGTTAACAACATTGTTTTTTAAAATGTATTTTATTTATTAAAGTTGAAAAAGTATTTTTTGAAATGTTTAAACATTATATTATGCACATCTGCAGAACGGATCTCCTCTTCAAAATCGGGGGGACAGGGTGGGACAGCGCAGTTGCATGAAATCTGACCATGCCGGTTAAGTGGTTAATTAAGTCACCAGTGGCCAAGCATGGATACATTTAAAACCAGGACCGTTGGGGTGCCTTGAGGTCCGCGTTTGGGAACCACTGTACTATTATGTGTGGACTTTCCGTATAATGGTTCTGAAAGGTGTAACAAATGGAGTGGCAGCTTATTACACCATTTCGCTATAATAGTGACCTGTCTACCAACAGAAATTGGTGGATATTTCTCTAATAACATAGGTTTGTTTTACGTTAATTGTTCTGTCTGAAGCTAGCCTCTCACAGAGTCATTTCATTTAATCAATTTTGTGACTTTAATCAAATAATAAATCTGTGTATCTTGCATGGGCTTCAAGATGATTGTGGCACAATGAAAATTGATAGTAGAGATGCTCACGCTTGCATTGCAATCCTGAGCTAATCCATCCTCAAAAATTGGGCATTTGTTTATATACATTGAAAGGCTAGATCTCACGATGCTGGGGTACTTTTAATGGAAAGCAAATGTGCTTACCCAACATCACTGCGGTTACAAACGATTAATTACTATATACAGTATATATATATATATATATATATATATATATATAATGCTTCAAAATATTTACTGTAAATCTTTTATTTTATTTTTATATTTGTTTTTTTTCCTGATCCAACGTTCCCCTTTTATTCATTGTGACATCATGGCACTGAAGAATTTTTTTTTTGTCTCCTTTATTTTTATTTCCTACCTGCTATGTGGCCCTGTTAGAACACAGATGTATTTATTGCTTTGGAAATCCAGAGTTATGAACCGGAAAATAAAACCACAGAGAGCAAAAATGATGAATATTTGATTATTTGGGGGAAGAAAAAAAACGTTTGTTTGCAAAATAATGAATATTACAACTCTTTTGAGGTAGATTTTAGTAGCTATTATATACGTTGTGTGAACTAGCCTATGGGTCTGATTCAGGTCCTGCTGCTGATGTGACATGCCCCAAAGTACCCATGATCGTTACTTTGCGCATGCACCAGACCTGTGCTAAACATGTGCAGTACAGGTCTGTGATGTAGGAAGCACTACGGCATCAGACTGTCAGTGATTGACAGTCTGATGCCATTTTGGTGCGGGGAGGAGGCATCGACAGCCTCTGGAGGTGTGTCACCACCATTGTTGGGGGTTCCGGGGCTAGTATCTCTGTCTGAGGACAGAAATTCCCTGGCCTCTTTGTAGTAGTCGTAGCGGCCAGCTTGCGCAACACCATGGTCTCGCAGCCAGCCGATGGTGCCGGAGATGATCTGATGTTGCGTCTTTGGATGCAGCTCGGATCACTAATGCAAGCAGGACAGCTTAGTAATATCGCTTCCATGTAAGCAGCAGAGATAGCCTCTCCGTCCCCACCTGAATCAAGCCCTGAGACAAGAAGAGAAATATTTCTAGTACCAAATCGTAACTCAACAGAACAACTGAATGGAACAAGTATAGATGTGGTGTCAGGAGAGGCGGAGCCGGTATGTTATCTGCAGGAGGCGCAACATCCCGCTCTCTCTCTCTCTTGTGTTACGTAATGCAGGGGAAGTATCACTAAAACGCTTGCAGATGCTTCTCTTTACTTTTATTGGTATTAGTAATTTGGTCACAGGACAGCACAAATAAATACATGTAGCAGTGAAGTACGCGCGCACACTGTCTGGCAGGGTGGAAAAGTATCTTCTCTGGCTAAACAGAGAGAATCTACTTCCTAGGGGCAGCACCAATGGCCACCTTCTCTTCACGGGTGATGGGAATGGAGCGTTCAGGAACATCAGCCAGTTTCCTTGGTGCGGTCACCGCCAGGACTCCATCTGGGGACAAGGATGAGGTGACGCAGAGGGGATCAACATCCATTGGGAGCTTATATCTTCTCTGGAAGTCTCTGGATACATAGCCATGCTCATCCTGGGAATAAATAAAATAATAATGTATAGTTTTGTAGCAACAGTTTATATATTATTATTATTATTTTAGAAATATCTAATAGCGCCTTGATATCTTTCATTAATATTTGCAGTACTTTTAGGACCTGATGTACGCAGCGGCTGTGCAATAATATGCTGTTGCAGGAGGCAATAGGCCCCTCCCACCGGCTTCTCTGGTCCCCTGCTGTGTCCGAAGACCCAGGCTCGGATCATCTGCGTGAACATCGGTCATCTGAGTAACCCTCAGGTTACTCAGCATGGCCGGGATATTCATGCTGCCCCTGATCTGCACACAGATGCACTTTTATGTTAGAAGTAACGGGTTGGTTGAGATAAATCGACAACATTCACATTTTTAATGGACTTAAGAAATAAAACTGATATTACAAAAACATTTGGTTAATAGTATTCACTGTATAGTGGTATGACACCTGCTTTTTTATACAAAATAATACATATACCAGATTTAGAGTAACCATTATGAGCTGTGTACATTTTGGAGTTTAGTCATTATTACCTGACGCTCTTCATGTTTTCCATGGATCTCAATGAAGTCTCCCAACACTTTCACTTTCAGTTCTTCAGGAGAGAAATGTTTGACATCAAGGTTAACGGAGAACTTGTCCTTTTCTAGTCTCATCTGTGGGAACGAAGACAATAAAAGAAAGGTTGAAGTCTATTTCAAAGGCATAGAATTAGAGACCCTGGTTCATATCACCATATAAGAAAGTATAGTGTATGTGCACACTCCACGTGGCCCCCCTGGGATGGTGGGGCTGAGTTGCCTTGGGGTGGCACACTATTGCATCTAATTTAGCACTTTTTAACACTCTGAATAAAATAAAATAACAAAATAAAAAAATCATATTAATACTACAATTCTTTTTTTTATTTTCTTCTTTAACGCCTTTATTATTTATTATTATTACTACCAGTTATTTATATAGGGCACACATATTCCGCAGCGCTTTACAGAGAATATTTGCCCATTCACATCAGTTCCTGCCCCAGTGGAGCTTACAATCTATATTCCCTACCACATGTACACACAGACACATTCACACAAAGGTGAATTTTGTTGGGAGCCAATTAACCTACCAGTATATTTTTGGATTGTGGGAGGAAGCCGGAGTACCCGTAGGAAACCCACGCAAGTACGGGGAGAATATACAAACTCCACACAGTTAGGCCCATGGTGGGAATCGAACTCATAACCTCAGTGCTGTGAGGCAGTAATGCTAACCATTACGCCTTTCAGTTGTATAACACTTTTTAATACATAGCTTTTTGCTTCCTTCTTATTAACACTCACGAACACCTTACTCTTTCACTTGTGTGCTGCCCTGGGGTTACTGGCTTTTGCTGTCTTGTTAAGGTCCTGGATTAAAACTTAGTGTTAGGGACCCACCAGAGACAAGGTCACTTGGTTGGTGGGCTAGTACAGATGGGTCCTCCGTTATCTTGGCTCTTTCTGCGCCTAGACGGAGGTTTAGTCACGCCTAGGCAATAGCTTAGGTTGCTGAGTTTAATCACGGCTGGCGCGTTGAGTCGCGACTAGATACTCAGCATGCAATACACATCTCCACCACTGGGTGGCTAATGCTCCACTAATCCAGTACTTTAGATCGAATAGTGGCGGATTGATCTACAAGCTCTGGCAAATGGTCAGTGACGACTATAATGTTAATATACAGTCCTGTACTGCATAGTGTACACACAGATGTGACCAATGGTCAGACGGAGAGAGTTAAAAAAATAAATAAATAGTTTATACAGATACAAACGAACATGTTAAAACACTTGTGTATGAAGACGCAACTAAAGATTGTGTATGCAGACGCAACTAATGTGTGAAAGGAATAATGTAGCTCATTGACTTTAAAGTATGTACAGTGCACTAAATACCGTGCTTTTGAAATATGAGCATCCAAGTCCCTTAAGGCATAAAACAACACCAATGGGAAGGAATCGCTCTTTGTAGTACTTTTACACATAAACTTGTGAATCTTCCATGCAGTGTCGTGGGCTAGCGATGAAGGCTCCCGCCTGCCACGCTGAAAGTCCCGGGTTCGATTCCCAAAGTGCTAATCTTTTTTTTTTTCTTTTTTTTTTTGTTGCCGTGACATTTACTATATTATTATTATTTTTTCTGTGTAATCCTAACTAACTGTTCGAGCAACACAGTACTGTAGATCGTCGGCAATAGAGAATCTGTGTTTTGAGACTCTGTTACAAGCTGTTCGTGCTAATTAGTACACTAATAGAACATACTGTACAGAGATACTAAGGACGGTGATTTGGCATCCAGGAACTTAGGGAGGAGCGTTTATCTCTCTCCATTGTAATCTTTCTAAGTATAACGGAGAGAGATAAAAGCTCCCCCTAAGTACCTGGATGCCAAATCACCGTCCTTAGTATCTCTGTACAGTATGTTCTATTAGTGTACTAATTAGCACGAACAGCTTGTAACATACAGCGGCAAGATTAATCTTTCTATGTATAATGGAGAGCGATAAAAGCTCCCCCTAAGTTCCTGGATGCCAAATTACCGTCCTTAGTATGTCTGTACAGTATGTTCTATTAGTGTACTAATTAGCACGAACAGCTTGTAACGTACAGCGGCAAGTTTAATTTTTCTATGTATAATGGAGAGAGATAAAAGCTCCTCCCTAAGTTCCTGGATGCAAAATCACTGTCCTTAGTATCTCTGTACAGTATGTTCTATTAGGGTACTAATTAGCTGTTTGGGACTCGGATGCTCATTTAGTTCACTGTACATACTGTAAAGTCAATGAGCTACATTTTTCCTTTCACACATTAGTTGCGTCTGCATACACAAGTGTTTTAACACGTTCATTTGCATCTGTATAAACTATACACACAGTGATTTGGCATCCAGGAACTTAGGGAGGAGCTTTTATCTCTCCCCATTATACTTAATACTATGGGATTTGGACGCTCACATATCCCTAACATCAATAGACCATGCTGTATCTGTAACACGTTTGTTTGCATCTGTACTGTATATACTGTTATATACTGTATGACATACTGTAGCATAATGTAGCGTGATGAGACACACCAGTAAAGTAGTTCTTATGCTGTAGTTCAGTATTGTATTTTAATGGAGACCACACGCATGCGCATTGGTGATTTTAAAAAGTGACATCTGGTGGATGATCTTAGGTATTACACTCAAAGTTAACGCCAAACGCTCTGTGCGCCTTACTTCGACTAGGTGTGCCTCCTTGCGCCCAGGCACACTGCGTATGCTTGATCGCGACTAACGCCTCAGTCAGCCAAGATAACGGAGGACCCATCTGTATTTTTTGGCCATAAAGTATACCAAGAGCCTCGTGGAGTGTGCACCAGCACTACACTTTCTATCTTTTTGGAACTACAAGTCCCAGCATGGTAGCACCTTCTGCTATATCATACCTCCCAACTGTCACGATTTTCACAGGACAGTCCAATTTTTTGGGACTGCCCCACCCGCAGGTGCAGTGGGGAGGCTCCTGGCACACAGAGTGCTGGGCATGCCCCCATTGTGATGAAAACAGGGGCGTGGCTCGCAATCGCGGCCATTCTCGCAAAGCCACACTCCCTTTTTCTGAGGCCATGCCCCCTTTCGCGGCCATGCTCCTTCGGCAAGCAGAGGTGTCCCTATTTGGATGTGGACGATGTTGGGAGGTATGTATGTATAAGTAACTAGGGTGTACAGTCCAAGATCCCCCTCCCCCATACATTCATATCCCCATGTGTAAGATCCTTGTGGCCTCAAACAAGCCACTTAACCTTTGACTTGAGAATTAGATTGTTGATATAAGAATTAGATTACAACAGTGGTTCCCAAACTTTTTGAGTCATGACGCCCTAGAGCAGGGGTTCTCAAACTCGGTCCTCAGGACCCCACACAGTGCATGTTTGGCAGGTAACCCAGTAGGTGCACAGGTGTATTAATTACTCACTGACACTTTTTAAAAGGTCCACAGGTGGAGCCAGGGGCGGATTGGGAACAAAAAGCGGCCCTGGAAAAATGTGTACTAGTGGCCCCACATGGGCAGCACCAGAGGTGTAAGGTCTAGCCATGGGCCATGGCAGCAGCACCCTCCCCCCCAAGACTTTCCAGATAGTGGTCATGTCCAGCATCAAGGGGGAAGTTAAAAAGACATAAAATTAAATATTATGAGCACATTATATGATACACCTTCAGAATTTAGGAAACTATATCATTCTTTAGAAAGATATATTTTCTTGCTTATAAGACCAACCATATCCCAATCACTATTCACTTAATCTTATATGTCAGCCAAGCAGGCAGAGAATACACTAGATCATCTGCAATCACAGGCTAAGTGACAAAGTAATTTTCATATATGCAAATTATTTTGTATCTTATTCATTATGTCTATAAAAAGGACCACATGTTCTCAAATAAAACAGGCCCCACTGGTGCGTCGGCCCGCCGGGAATCTTCCCTGTGAACTAGAGATGAGCGCCGGAAATTTTTCGGGTTTTGTGTTTTGGTTTTGGATTCGGTTCCGCGGCCGTGTTTTGGGTTCGACCGCGTTTTGGCAAAACCTCACCGAATTTTTTTTGTCGGATTCGGGTGTGTTTTGGATTCGGGTGTTTTTTTCAAAAAACCCTAAAAAACAGCTTAAATCATAGAATTTGGGGGTAATTTTGATCCCAAAGTATTATTAACCTCAAAAAACATAATTTACACTCATTTTCAGCCTATTCTGAACACATCACACCTCACAATATTATTTTTAGTCCTAAAATTTGCACCGAGGTCGCTGTGTGAGTAAGATAAGCGACCCTAGTGGCCGACACAAACACCGGGCCCATCTAGGAGTGGCACTGCAGTGTCACGCAGGATGTCCCTTCCAAAAAACCCTCCCCAAACAGCACATGACGCAAAGAAAAAAAGAGGCGCAATGAGGTAGCTGTGTGAGTAAGATTAGCGACCCTAGTGGCCGACACAAACACCGGGCCCATCTAGGAGTGGCACTGCAGTGTCACGCAGGATGTCCCTTCCAAAAAACCCTCCCCAAACAGCACATGACGCAAAGAAAAAAAGAGGCGCAATGAGGTAGCTGACTGTGTGAGAAAGATAAGCGACCCTAGTGGCCGACACAAACACCGGGCCCATCTAGGAGTGGCACTGCAGTGTCACGCAGGATGTCCCTTCCAAAAAACCCTCCCCAAACAGCACATGACGCAAAGAAAAAAAGAGGCGCAATGAGGTAGCTGACTGTGTGAGAAAGATAAGCGACCCTAGTGGCCGACACAAACACCGGGCCCATCTAGGAGTGGCACTGCAGTGTCACGCAGGATGTCCCTTCCAAAAAACCCTCCCCAAACAGCACATGACGCAAAGAAAAAAAGAGGCGCAATGAGGTAGCTGTGTGAGTAAGATTAGCGACCCTAGTGGCCGACACAAACACCGGGCCCATCTAGGAGTGGCACTGCAGTGTCACGCAGGATGTCCCTTCCAAAAAACCCTCCCCAAACAGCACATGACGCAAAGAAAAAAAGAGGCGCAATGAGGTAGCTGACTGTGTGAGAAAGATAAGCGACCCTAGTGGCCGACACAAACACCGGGCCCATCTAGGAGTGGCACTGCAGTGTCACGCAGGATGTCCCTTCCAAAAAACCCTCCCCAAACAGCACATGACGCAAAGAAAAAAAGAGGCGCAATGAGGTAGCTGTGTGAGAAAGATAAGCGACCCTAGTGGCCGACACAAACACCGGGCCCATCTAGGAGTGGCACTGCAGTGTCACGCAGGATGTCCCTTCCAAAAAACCCTCCCCAAACAGCACATGACGCAAAGAAAAATAAAAGAAAAAAGAGGTGCAAGATGGAATTGTCCTTGGGCCCTTCCCACCCACCCTTATGTTGTATAAACAAAACAGGACATGCACACTTTAACCAACCCATCATTTCAGTGACAGGGTCTGCCACACGACTGTGACTGAAATGACGGGTTGGTTTGGACCCCCACCAAAAAAGAAGCAATTAATCTCTCCTTGCACAAACTGGCTCTACAGAGGCAAGATGTCCACCTCATCATCATCCTCCGATATATCACCGTGTACATCCCCCTCCTCACAGATTATCAATTCGTCCCCACTGGAATCCACCATGTCAGCTCCCTGTGTACTTTGTGGAGGCAATTGCTGCTGGTCAATGTCTCCGCGGAGGAATTGATTATAATTCATTTTAATGAACATCATCTTCTCCACATTTTCTGGATGTAACCTCGTACGCCGATTGCTGACAAGGTGAGCGGCGGCACTAAACACTCTTTCGGAGTACACACTTGTGGGAGGGCAACTTAGGTAGAATAAAGCCAGTTTGTGCAAGGGCCTCCAAATTGCCTCTTTTTCCTGCCAGTATAAGTACGGACTGTGTGACGTGCCTACTTGGATGCGGTCACTCATATAATCCTCCACCATTCTATCAATGGTGATAGAATCATATGCAGTGACAGTAGACGACATGTCCGTAATGGTTGTCAGGTCCTTCAGTCCGGACCAGATGTCAGCATCAGCAGTCGCTCCAGACTGCCCTGCATCACCGCCAGCGGGTGGGCTCGGAATTCTGAGCCTTTTCCTCGCACCCCCAGTTGCGGGAGAATGTGAAGGAGGAGATGTTGACAGGTCGCGTTCCGCTTGACTTGACAATTTTCTCACCAGCAGGTCTTTGAAACCCAGCAGACTTGTGTGCGCCGGAAAGAGAGATCCAAGGTAGGTTTTTAATCTAGGATCGAGCACGGTGGCCAAAATGTAGTGCTCTGATTTCAACAGATTGACCACCCGTGAATCCTTGTTAAGCGAATTAAGGGCTCCATCCACAAGTCCCACATGCCTAGCGGAATCGCTCTGTCTTAGCTCCTCCTTCAATGTCTCCAGCTTCTTCTGCAAAAGCCTGATGAGGGGAATGACCTGACTCAGGCTGGCAGTGTCTGAACTGACTTCACGTGTGGCAAGTTCAAAAGGTTGCAGAACCTTGCACAACGTTGAAATCATTCTCCACTGCGCTTGAGACAGGTGCATTCCACCTCCTATATCGTGGTCAGTTGTATAGGCTTGAATGGCCTTTTGCTGCTCCTCCAACCTCTGAAGCATATAGAGGGCTGAATTCCACCTCGTTACCACCTCCTGCTTCAGATGATGGCAGGGCAGGTTCAGGCGTTTTTGGTGGTGCTCCAGTCTTCTGTACGTGCTGCCTGTACGCCGAAAGTGTCCCGCAATTTTTCTGGCCACCGACAGCATCTCTTGCACGCCCCTGTCGTTTTTTAAAAAATTCTGCACCACCAAATTCAAGGTATGTGCAAAACATGGGACGTGCTGGAATTTGCCCAGATGTAATGCACGCACAATATTGCTGGCGTTGTCCGATGCCACAAATCCACAGGAGAGTCCAATTGGGGTAAGCCATTCCGCGATGATCTTCCTCAGTTGCCGTAAGAGGTTTTCAGCTGTGTGCGTATTCTGGAAACCGGTGATACAAAGCGTAGCCTGCCTAGGAACGAGTTGGCGTTTGCGAGATGCTGCTACTGGTGCCGCCGCTGCTGTTCTTGCGGCGGGAGTCCATACATCTACCCAGTGGGCTGTCACAGTCATATAGTCCTGACCCTGCCCTGCTCCACTTGTCCACATGTCCGTGGTTAAGTGGACATTGGGTACAGCTGCATTTTTTAGGACACTGGTGACTCTTTTTCTGAGGTCTGTGTACATTTTCGGTATCGCAACCCTAGAGAAATGGAACCTAGATGGTATTTGGTACCGGGGACACAGTACCTCCAACAAGTCTCTAGTTGGCTCTGCAGTAATGATGGATACCGGAACCACGTTTCTCACCACCCAGGATGTCAAGGCCTCAGTTATCCGCTTTGCAGTAGGATGACTGCTGTGATATTTAATCTTCCTCGCAAATGACTGTTGGACAGTCAATTGCTTGGTGGAAGTAGTAAAAGTGGTCTTACGACTTCCTCTCTGGGATGACCATCGACTCCCAGCAGCAACAACAGCAGCGCCAGCAGCAGTAGGCGTTACACGCAAGGATGCATCGGAGGAATCCCAGGCAGGAGAGGAATCGTCAGAATTGCCAGTGACATGGCCTGCAGGACTATTGGCATTCCTGGGGAAGGAGGAAATTGACACTGAGGGAGTTGGTGGGGTGGTTTGCGTGAGCTTGGTTACAAGAGGAAGGGATTTACTGGTCAGTGGAGTGCTTCCGCTGTCACCCAAAGTTTTTGAACTTGTCACTGACTTATTATGAATGCGCTGCAGGTGAAGTATAAGGGAGGATGTTCCGAGGTGGTTAACGTCCTTACCCCTACTTATTACAGCTTGACAAAGGGAACACACGGCTTGACACCTGTTGTCCGCATTTCTGGTGAAATACCTCCACACCGAAGAGCTGATTTTTTTGGTATTTTCACCTGGCATGTCAACGGCCATATTCGTCCCACGGACAACAGGTGTCTCCCCGGGTGCCTGACTTAAACAAACCACCTCACCATCAGAATCCTCCTTGTCAATTTCCTCCCCAGCGCCAGCAACACCCATATCCTCCTCATCCTGGTGGACTTCAACACTGACATCTTCAATCTGACTATCAGGAACTGGACTGCGGGTGCTCCTTCCAGCACTTGCAGGGGGCGTGCAAATGGTGGAAGGCGCATGCTCTTCACATCCAGTGTTGGGAAGGTCAGGCATCGCAACCGACACAATTGGACTCTCCTTGTGGATTTGGGATTTCGAAGAACGCACAGTTCTTTGCTGTGCTTTTGCCAGCTTGAGTCGTTTCATTTTTCTAGCGAGAGGCTGAGTGCTTCCATCCTCATGTGAAGCTGAACCACTAGCCATGAACATAGGCCAGGGCCTCAGCCGTTCCTTGCCACTCCGTGTGGTAAATGGCATATTGGCAAGTTTACGCTTCTCCTCCGACAATTTTAGTTTAGGTTTTGGAGTCCTTTTTTTTCTGATATTTGGTGTTTTGGATTTGACATGCTCTGTACTATGACATTGGGCATCGGCCTTGGCAGACGACGTTGCTGGCATTTCATCGTCTCGGCCATGACTAGTGGCAGCAGCTTCAGCACGAGGTGGAAGTGGATCTTGATCTTTCCCTAATTTTGGAACCTCAACTTTTTTGTTCTCCATATTTTATAGGCAGAACTAAAAGGCACCTCAGGTAAACAATGGAGATGGATGGATTGGATACTAGTATACAATTATGGACGGACTGCCACGGTTAGGTGGTATAAAAAAACCACGGTTAGGTGGTATATATTATAATAATAATACAATTATGGATGGACGGACTGCCTGCCGACTGCCGACACAGAGGTAGCCACAGCCGTGAACTACCGCACTGTACACTGGTTGATAAAGAGATAGTAGTATACTCGTAACAACTAGTATGACACTATGACGACGGTATAAAGAAAGAAAAAAAAATACCACGGTTAGGTGGTATATATTATAATAATAATACAATTATGGATGGACGGACTGCCTGCCGACTGCCGACACAGAGGTAGCCACAGCCGTGAACTACCGCACTGTACACTGGTTGATAAAGAGATAGTAGTATACTCGTAACAACTAGTATGACACTATGACGACGGTATAAAGAATGAAAAAAAAACCACGGTTAGGTGGTATATATTATAATAATAATACAATTATGGATGGACGGACTGCCTGCCGACTGCCGACACAGAGGTAGCCACAGCCGTGAACTACCGCACTGTACACTGGTTGATAAAGAGATAGTAGTATACTCGTAACAACTAGTATGACACTATGACGACGGTATAAAGAATGAAAAAAAAACCACGGTTAGGTGGTATATATTATAATAATAATACAATTATGGATGGACGGACTGCCTGCCGACTGCCGACACAGAGGTAGCCACAGCCGTGAACTACCGCACTGTACACTGGTTGATAAAGAGATAGTAGTATACTCGTAACAACTAGTATGACACTATGACGGTATAAAGAATGAAAAAAAAACCACGGTTAGGTGGTATATATTATAATAATAATACAATTATGGATGGACGGACTGCCTGCCGACTGCCGACACAGAGGTAGCCACAGCCGTGAACTACCGCACTGTACACTGGTTGATAAAGAGATAGTAGTATACTCGTAACAACTAGTATGACACTATGACGACGGTATAAAGAATGAAAAAAAACCACGGTTAGGTGGTATATATTATAATAATAATACAATTATGGATGGACGGACTGCCTGCCGACTGCCGACACAGAGGTAGCCACAGCCGTGAACTACCGCACTGTACACTGGTTGATAAAGAGATAGTAGTATACTCGTAACAACTAGTATGACACTATGACGACGGTATAAAGAATGAAAAAAAAACCACGGTTAGGTGGTATATATTATAATAATAATACAATTATGGATGGACGGACTGCCTGCCGACTGCCGACACAGAGGTAGCCACAGCCGTGAACTACCGCACTGTACACTGGTTGATAAAGAGATAGTAGTATACTCGTAACAACTAGTATGACACTATGACGACGGTATAAAGAATGAAAAAAAAACCACGGTTAGGTGGTATATATTATAATAATAATACAATTATGGATGGACGGACTGCCTGCCGACTGCCGACACAGAGGTAGCCACAGCCGTGAACTACCGCACTGTACACTGGTTGATAAAGAGATAGTAGTATACTCGTAACAACTAGTATGACACTATGACGACGGTATAAAGAAAGAAAAAAAAATACCACGGTTAGGTGGTATATATTATAATAATAATACAATTATGGATGGACGGACTGCCTGCCGACTGCCGACACAGAGGTAGCCACAGCCGTGAACTACCGCACTGTACACTGGTTGATAAAGAGATAGTAGTATACTCGTAACAACTAGTATGACACTATGACGACGGTATAAAGAATGAAAAAAAAACCACGGTTAGGTGGTATATATTATAATAATAATACAATTATGGATGGACGGACTGCCTGCCGACTGCCGACACAGAGGTAGCCACAGCCGTGAACTACCGCACTGTACACTGGTTGATAAAGAGATAGTAGTATACTCGTAACAACTAGTATGACACTATGACGGTATAAAGAATGAAAAAAAAACCACGGTTAGGTGGTATATATTATAATAATAATACAATTATGGATGGACGGACTGCCTGCCAACTGCCGACACAGAGGTAGCCACAGCCGTGAACTACCGCACTGTACACTGGTTGATAAAGAGATAGTAGTATACTCGTAACAACTAGTATGACACTATGACGACGGTATAAAGAATGAAAAAAAAACCACGGTTAGGTGGTATATATTATAATAATAATACAATTATGGATGGACGGACTGCCTGCCGACTGCCGACACAGAGGTAGCCACAGCCGTGAACTACCGCACTGTACACTGGTTGATAAAGAGATAGTAGTATACTCGTAACAACTAGTATGACACTATGACGACGGTATAAAGAATGAAAAAAAAACCACGGTTAGGTGGTATATATTATAATAATAATACAATTATGGATGGACGGACTGCCTGCCGACTGCCGACACAGAGGTAGCCACAGCCGTGAACTACCGCACTGTACACTGGTTGATAAAGAGATAGTAGTATACTCGTAACAACTAGTATGACACTATGACGGTATAAAGAATGAAAAAAAAACCACGGTTAGGTGGTATATATTATAATAATAATACAATTATGGATGGACGGACTGCCTGCCGACTGCCGACACAGAGGTAGCCACAGCCGTGAACTACCGCACTGTACACTGGTTGATAAAGAGATAGTAGTATACTCGTAACAACTAGTATGACACTATGACGACGGTATAAAGAATGAAAAAAAAACCACGGTTAGGTGGTATATATTATAATAATAATACAATTATGGATGGATGGACGGACTGCCTGCCGACTGCCGACACAGAGGTAGCCACAGCCGTGAACTACCGCACTGTACACTGGTTGATAAAGAGATAGTAGTATACTCGTAACAACTAGTATGACACTATGACGGTATAAAGAATGAAAAAAAAACCACGGTTAGGTGGTATATATTATAATAATAATACAATTATGGATGGACGGACTGCCTGCCGACTGCCGACACAGAGGTAGCCACAGCCGTGAACTACCGCACTGTACACTGGTTGATAAAGAGATAGTAGTATACTCGTAACAACTAGTATGACACTATGACGACGGTATAAAGAATGAAAAAAAAACCACGGTTAGGTGGTATATATTATAATAATAATACAATTATGGATGGACGGACTGCCTGCCGACTGCCGACACAGAGGTAGCCACAGCCGTGAACTACCGCACTGTACACTGGTTGATAAAGAGATAGTAGTATACTCGTAACAACTAGTATGACACTATGACGACGGTATAAAGAAAGGAAAAAAAATACCACGGTTAGGTGGTATATATTGTAATACAATTATGGATGGACGGACTGCCTGCCGAGTTCCGACTGCCGACACAGAGGTAGCCACAGCCGTGAACTACCGCACTGTACTGTGTCTGCTGCTAATATAGACTGGTTGATAAAGAGATAGTATACAATACATACAACAATATACTACTATACTGGTGGTCAGGCACTGGTCACCACTAGTCACACTGGCAGTGGCACTCCTGCAGCAAAAGTGTGCACTGTTTAATTTTAAATTAATATAATATTATGTACTCCTGGGGGCTCCTGCTATAACAACCTGCAGTGCTCCCCAGTCTCCCCCACAATTATTATAAGCTTTGCCTTTTATACATTGATGTGCAGCACACTGGGCTGAGCTGAGTGCACACAGACTGAGTCACACTGTGTGACTGGCTGCTGCTGTGTATCGTTTTTTTTCAGGCAGAGAACGGATATAGCAGAGAACGGATATATTATATTAAAATAAATAAAAGTTAACTAACAACAACTGCACTGGTCACTGTGGTAAACTCTGTCTGACTCTGCACAATCTCTCTCTCTCTTCTAATCTAATTTCTAATGGAGAGGACGCCAGCCACGTCCTCTCCCTATCAATCTCAATGCACGTGTGAAAATGGCGGCGACGCGCGGCTCCTTATATAGAATCCGAGTCTCGCGAGAATCCGACAGCGTCATGATGACGTTCGGGCGCGCTCGGGTTAACCGAGCAAGGCGGGAGGATCCGAGTCTGCTCGGACCCGTGAAAAAAAACATGAAGTTCGTGCGGGTTCGGTTTCAGAGAAACCGAACCCGCTCATCTCTACGTGTGAACCCTATGGCCAATCCGCCTCTGGGTGGAGCTAATTATTTCACCTTGCCTGTTCTGGGGCACACTTGTAAATTAATTTAATAAAAATTTACTTTTATTGATAGTTATTCTTTTAAAATATATTAGGCTTTATGCGACATACACAAGTTAATAATGTCAATAAATAAATCAAGCAGCAAATTGCTTATAAATTAGCGAGAATATATAGTGAAATCTGACCGCTCCATTAATCCCCTGTTTTTGTATATAAATCCACCGTTACCAAAATCCTATTTGTAAAAAATGAAAGAAAAAAAAATGTGAAAAAAACAATTATGTTGGAGTTTGTATGTACTCCCTTTTTTTTAGAATTTGTCACTTTAAATAAGTGTAATGCCAGTATATGTGTCAACATCCACCTTTCAGTCGTGTGGGTGACACAATCTCCTATATCACCACTTAAACCTCTTGAAAGACAAGCTCGGTATGAAAAGATCACAGAAGACATACCTGCTTTGGACTGATGCAGCTGCATCACCAACCGTTTTTTTAACGCATGCAACTTTGCATAGACTCCTCTGGCGATAAAATGTAATGTTCACATTGTAAATATAATACTTTTCGTGTTTCTGTAAACTTTTGCACACCCCTCGTTTATATATATATATATATATATATATATATATATATATATATATATAGTACAGTATCTCTTCAACGTTTGCATCGTCAAAAGTGTGAATTGTTCCAGCCTAATGCTAGCCATACATCAGAGCGACATTGTTCCAATCAGCCAACTAGTTGCTCCCACACACTTCTCTAGTTGCTCCCACACACCTCATCACTGCTGCTGGGGTGAAAGTCACACCGGGACCCCCACAGTACCGACGACGGAGCAGGATCAGGGGTAGCTGCGGCAGTACATCACTGCTGCCAGGGGTTAAAGTGAACCGGAACGGGGCAGAACTGCGTTCCGTCAGTTCCACTTGGAGATGGAACGCAGTTCTGCCTCCTCCGGCTCACCTAACCCGATGTGTGGCCGGCGCTGCAGGGAGATGCCAGGCGCCCGCTGAGATTGCGGTACCAGCGGGCGCCCGGCGGCAGCCGGAGGCAGGAGCTCAGTACTGAGCTTCGGCTTCCGGCGCTGTCACTGTGCGCTATGGGAGAGACGTCATGACGTCTCTCCCAAAGTGCAGAGGAGTGGGCGCCCAGAGGACTGCAGCGGCCGGACACGGAGTGGGGCTCAGTAAGTATGGTGTATTTATTTATTTATTTTATACTGTTGTATAGTGGTATCTACTGGGGGCAAACTACTGGGGGCCATTACTACAGAGGGGCACCTACTGGGGGCAAACTACTGGGGGGCATTACTACAGAGGGGCACCTACTGGGGGGCATTACTACAGAGGGGCACCTACTGGGGCAAACTACTGGGGGCATTACTACAGGGGGTACCTACTGGGGGCAAACTACTGGGGGACATTACTACAGAGGGGCACCTACTGGGGGCAAACTACTGGGGGGCATTACTACTGAGGGGCATCTACTGGGGGCAAACTACTGGGGGGCATTACTACAGAGGGGCACCTACTGGGGGTCATTACTACAGAGGGGCACCTACTGGGGGCAAACTACTGGGAGGCATCTACTGGGGGACATTACTACTGGGAGGCATCTACTGGGGGCAAACTACTGGAAGACATTACTACTGGGGGGCATCTACTGGGGGCAAACTACTGGGGGGCATTACCACTGAGGGGCATCTACTGGGGGCAAACTACTGGAAGGCATCTACTGGGGGCAAACTACTGGGGGGCATTACTACAGAGGGGCACCTACTGGGGGCAAACTACTGGGGGTCATTACTACAGAGGGGCTCCTACTGGAGGCATCTACTGGGGGCAAACTACTGTGGGGCATCTATTGGGGGAAAACTACTGGGGGGCATTATTACTGGGGGCAAGCTACAAGGGGGCAAATTACAAGGGGGCAAGCCACAAGGGGGCAAACTACAGGAGGGCATTACTACTGGGGGCATAACTACAGGGGCGTTACTACTGGGGGCGTAACTACAGGGGCAATACTACTTGGGGGCATTACTACTGGGGGCTAAACTACAAGGGGCCTAACTACAGTGGCTAAACTATTGGGGGCATAACTACAGGGGCTAAACTACAAGGGGGCAAACTACAGGGGGGCATTACTACTGGTGGCTAAACTACAAGGGGGCAAACTACTGGGGCAAAACTACTGGGAGCATTACCACTGGGAGGCTAAACTAAAGGGGGGGGGGACTACTGGAGTCATAACTGCAGGGGCATTACCACTGGGGGCATAACTACTATGGCTAAACGACAGGGGGCATTACTACAGGCAACATTACTACTGGGGGCAATACTACACAGGGGCATTACTAATGGGGGCACTACTAATGAGGGCATTGTAAAGGGGGCACTTCATAAGGGGTATCACTCCTGGAGACATAAGGGGCACTACTACTGGGGGCATTGCATAATGGGCACCACTACTATGGGCTCTATATAAGGGGCACTACCACTGTGGGCACTACCAGTACAGTGGACATTGCATAAGGAGCACTACTACTGTGGGCATTGTATAAGGGGAGCTACTGCTGTGGGCATTATGTGTATTATGGGGTGCTACTACTGTGGGCATTATTACTATTGTGTGACCACGCCCCTTTTTGAGACCATGCCCCTTTTTGTGATGCGCAATACTTTTATTACATGGGCGCCGTGGGGAGGGGGGTGAGTTCCACCACCTCTCTAGGACCACTTTAAGCACTGACTGCTGCTCCTGTCACACCGGCACCCCCAACAGTAGCAGAGCGGGAGCAGGACCAGGGACAGCTGTGGCAGTACATGACTGCTGCCAGGCTGCCTCTGTCATACCGGGTCCCCGGGCAGCAGTGGCGGAGGAGCAGGAGCAGGACCAGAAGCAGCTGTGGCAGTACATCACTGCTGCCAGGCTGCCCCTGTCACACCGGGACCCCACTACGCAGGACAAGTATCAGGGACAGCTGTGGCAGTACATCACTGCTGCCAGGCTGCTCTTGTTACACCGGGACCCCCAGCAGTAGTGGCGGAGGAGCAGGAGCAGTATCAGGGGTAGCTGTGGCAGTACATCACTGCTGCCAGGATGCCCCTGTCACACCGGGATTCATGCTGCTGCAGTGTACTCTGCACCCCCCCCCCCCCCCCCCCCTTCCCTCCTCTCCCCATACAGCCAGCACTGTGCACAAGTCCCCCACTGGATAGTCGGCACTGTGCACCCACCACCCCCATATAGTTGGGACCTGCAATATCCCGCTTCGTCAACACTTACCCTCTGCCTCCACGATCACCCCCCACCCTCCACAGCAGCACCATCAGTCCAGCTCCATCACTCCAGCATATAAGCTACAAGATTTAGATTTTCTTTATTTTTTTCCAGACAAAAAAAAGTAGGCAGAAATTGTCCGCCTACTCCTGTGACATCACAAGTTGGAGAGAAGTTGGCTGGTCTGATGAAAAAGTTGGTTAGGTGTGTGGGGCAGCGTTTGAGTTGGACGGTTGGTCAGTTGGACAGTTGGAGGAAAGTTGGTCTGATGTATGGCCAGCCTAAAGGTGGGTACACACTAGAGCGATGGGGATTCTTTCCAACGTCGGAACGAATCCCCGTCAGCCCTAGATTGTGTGTACACACTGGGGCGATGCTAATGAAGGTCGGAACAAACATGTTCTGTCCTTCATTAGCATAATACAGGACGCTAGCGACAACGCTTTGTTTTATGAGCAGCACATAGAACCAAGCGTCCATCACTAGCGTCCACATTCCCCCGTACACACTGAGCGATGTAGGTAATATGTCGTTACGAAACGGCATATTGTGCCGACATCGCTGTAGTGTGTACCCAGCTTAAGTAACAAGAAATATTTATACTCTGCACATATACAGAGGGTAGACAAAGGTCTGGAAGGTTGGAATGTCCCTAGACTGTTGCTATGTATGCTTTATCAGCTAGCCTCATATACTTTTATTGCGCAAGCTTACTATTTTTGTTCTGTTAATTGTCTTTTGGATAAACGTTACATTGTTTTACAAAGGCGTTCTGAAAACCCCCAGTGTTTTATTGTTTGCACAGCAGCAATGTGATGGCTCATTGAATTGCTCTCTTTGCATGGATTGATTACATGAACACTGAACAAGAACTCTTTATTATGTAATACTGTTAGAAGCTGCTTACATAACAATATCCATTAAAGTTTATGTGATATCTGTTTGCTTATCACTGGTTTTGTCTACAGTATATTCCACTGAGTTTAATGTGGTGTATACGGCTGTTTAAGAGGATATCAAAGCACGTCCAGTGATTACTAATGGTCTCACACAAATACAGCTTTAACTGAAATATTAAACTTCACACTATCAACATTTTCCATAGGACATACAAACAGAGGCGTTGGAACGGGGAACAAGGGGGCAGCATGCCCCCTCTCCAAACATGTCAGAGGAGCAGGCGCTGGGGAGGGGGAGAGCTTACCATAGGACACGGGATCCCCGCGGACATTCCGACTTTAAAAAGTCAGCGCACTGCCCCCTGTCCTGTCCGGTAGCGTCTAGTTTCCCTTCATGGAGAGGACCTTTCCAATAAGCACCTGGGTCCATGTCACAAACTATTTGGAATAGTAACCTATGGCAAGCGAAGCGGACCGGAGCGAGACACCAAGCCTGAAGCGTGGCGAGCAAAGCGAGCCCGCGAGGGTCCACTGGTGCATAGAAAAAAAATAATAACCTCAAACGAAGAGAGAACGGAGAAAACATTTAGGTGCTGTAAGGGCGGAAGTTCTCTCCTGCCCTCTCGTTATGTCACTTCCAGGTCCTGATCACGAAGGTAACATAGACACGGCTCTTCACTGATGCATTACTGGGAGGAGGCAGGGATGTCCCAGCAGGCTCAGCATGGCCACACCTCCTCCCAGTAATGCATCAGTGAATAGCCGACCAGGACAGGACAGGGGGCAGCGCGCTGCAGCAGCACAGAGCACACTTATTAAAGTAGGAGTCTCCGTGGGGATCCCGTGACCAGTGGTTAAAGTGGGCCGGAACGGGGCGGAACTGCGTTCCGTCACCTCTAATTGCAGGCGGAACCAGTTCCGCCTCCGCCCGGCCACAGCATCATGTCCCTGTTCCATAGTAAAGGTGGCAGCGGCCGCCAGCCAATCATGGCTCGCGGACCGGCTGCAGCACCAATCAGAAGAAGATGAGGCTTTTTTGGCGTGAGCCAATCACGGCTCGCAGACCGCCAGCCAATGAGAAGCTGCCAAGTGGCAGCTTCTCATTAGCTGGCGGTCCAGGAGCCGTGAATGGCGCACAGCCGGCGCCAGGTTCAAAGTGCCGTCTCTCCCCCCCTCCGCCGCTGCCACAGCCGCCAGAGTGTGACTGAGCCGCGGTTTGTAACGCCCGATCCCCCCCCCCCAGCAGCCGCCGGAGTTAACTGTTCCATAGTAAAGGTGGCAGCGGCCGCCAGCCAATCACGGCTCGCGGACCGGCTGCCGCACCAATCAGAAGAAGATGAGGCTTTTTTTTAAATCTGGCGTGAGCCAATCACGGCTCGCAGACCGCCAGCCAATGAGAAGCTGCCAAGTGCAGCTTCTCATTAGCTGGCGGTCCAGGAGCCGTGAATGACGCACAGCCGGCGCCAGGTTCAAAGTGCCGTCTCTCCCCCCCTCCGCCGCTGCCACAGCCGCCAGAGTGTGACTGAGCCGCGGGTTGTAACGCCCGATCCCACCCCCCCACCCCCCGCAGCCGCCGGAGTTAACTGTTAACTGACGCTGAGCAGCGGCCAGTAATGCCCATGCCCACTCCCCATCTCCCTGCCAGCGCAGCAGCTTAAATTCCACCCTACCCCTAAGCTTAGTGACCCGCGGCCTGTAATGCCCTCCCCACCTCCACCGGAGCACTGTCTGCAAGTGAATGATGGTCCGAGGCCCTATCCTAACCGTGGCACACCCCTGGGCGTCTGGCAGGAGAGTCAACTCGCCCTCCACATGAAGACCTCCAGGTAACTGCTGCCACAATTCACAGCTCTGGGTGCCCAGTCTTTCTGCTGCTGATATTCTCTCTCTCTCTCTCTCCATGTTTCTCTCTCTCTCTCTCTGTCACTCTATTTTGCTATGTCTCCCCCTCATCTCCCTCTTTTGCCATGTCTCTCTCTCTCTCTTGCAATGTCTCTCTCTCCATGTCTCTCTCACCCTCTCTTGCCATGTCACTCTTTTTGTCTTTTTTTGCACTTTCAAGACTCTGAGAGAGAGAGAGAGAGAGAGTGTGTGTGTGTGTGTGTGTGCGCGCGCTGGAAGGGGCTCTACCTGTCGTACTGTGTAAAAGGGGAAGCTGTCTGCCGTACTGTGTAAAAGGGGGCTTCGCCTCCCGTACTGTGTAAAAGGGGGACTCTGCTATTGTGTGTGTAAAGGGCATTAGTATGTGGGGCGGACAATGTGAATAAGATTGTGCTACTGTGAAGCATTATTTTGAATTGGTGTTACTTTTGTGTGGCCACGCCCCTTCTGTGTAAGGCCACACCCCTTTCTGCGGCATTGCGGGTGAGGTGAGTTCCCCCACCTCTCCAGGACCACTTTAAGCCCTGCCCGTGACAAGCGCTCCCCGCACCAAGGGGGATGGGGGCTGGGGGTGGTGGGTGAAAGAATAATCAGGGGAAGCGGCAAAAAAAATTCTTGTGCCCCCTCCCCCCCCCCCAACCACAAAACATTCTGGCGCCCTTGCATACAAATATTCTTGATTTGGTCTATGTCCTTGCATCAGTGTTACCATATTCTGCACTGTGGTCTGCCTAAACCAGAGGTAGATAACGTGTGGCACTGCTGTGGAACTATACATCCCAGCATTCCCTGACACCCTTTTGCTGTTATGGCATGCTAAAGTAAGTGCTGGGATGTGTTGTTCCACAGCAGCTGAAGCGATACACATTGCCTAAACCATTTTCTGCTTTGTAAAAGTATAGTAAGCAGTGGCGGCTGCTGGCCCTAAGCTGCAGGCCTGACCATACAGTGCATGGGGGGTGCTTAGCACAGGCTTTTTCAACCAGTGTGCCGCGACCAGTTGCAAGGTGTGCCGCGGGGCCAGAGCCGCTTCCTGCACTTTCAGAGTGAACTGTTGGCCCGGGCTCTTCTTAGAGGATCAGTCGTGCTGCGGCCATGACCTATGCCTTGAAGATGCGGTGGTGTGATATCATAGGTCACGGCAACCGTGTCTCACCAGCCAGCCCACCCGCCTGCATACACATCTTCCAGTTCCCGCCTGCATCCACAGCTTTCCTTGTCCACCCACATCCACACCTGCCCGACTACCCCTGCTCAGTATTCGCAGCACTCCACTATGAACAACCCCCCCCCCCCCCCCCCCCCCCCCACTGAGAGGCAGGGAGGAGGACAGCTGACCGGTAGGGGCTAACATTTGTTGTTTTTTTTCTCCTGTGGGGAGCAATAGGATTTACAGCATGTGGGGAGAAATGTGATTGATTTATGTGTGAGCAACATGATTTATGTGGGGAGCAATGGGAGTGATTTATGTGGGGAGCAATAGGATTTATGTAGGGAGCAACATGATTTCTGTGTGGAGTAATGTAATTGACCTACACAGAAAAAAAAAACAATGTATGTGTGGATTATTATTATTTTTACTGTGAGGGCCAATGTGTGTGTTTTTGTTTTTTTCTGTGGGGAACTGATGGTGTGCCTTGGCAATTTTAAAATACTGTTCCGTGTGCCGCGAGTAAAGAAAGGTTGAAAATCACTGGCTTAGCATATAAACATACATGTTATGCTGTATGTAAAATATGTGCTGGCTAGTTATCCCGGGGATCGGCAGCACTGTAATACAGCTGCCATGCTGCACCAGGACCATACCTGCCTACTTTTTGGCTGCTCCCACCGGGAGGGAGCAGTCAGATTACACAGGAGGGGGCGTGGAGGAGGCAGTACAGGGGTATGGTGATGTAATTGCATCATCATAGCCCCGCCCCTGCTTTACAATGGCCACATTACCGGCATTGCAAAGCAGGGGGTGTTACGGGATTCCGCGGGGGGTGCAGCCGCGGGGAGCGGGATGTGGGAGACTTGCCCACTTTCCCGGCGGCCGGGAGTGCCACTTGATTTTTGGGAGCCTCCGGGCCTTTCCGGGAGAGTAGGCAAGTATGACCAGGACTCAGCATTAGGCTTCTCTTCTCCTTCCTCTATAAGCCCGCTGCCATACTCACATTGGCTAGTTTCACATTGGCTAGAGTCTGGGGTGGGCTCATAGTAGAATGAGAAAAGAAGCCTAATGCTGAGTCACAAGTGTAGCGTGGCCGTGGCAGCTGTGATACACACAGTGCTGCCAATTCCCAGTATAACCAGTCAACACATATATCACATACACAGGGTGGATTGGGACGCCGGAACCCTGGATCAGATCCTGGTCAGCCTTGCTTTCCTCAGTGGCCGTTCTCCCCCCACACTAAGCATAATTGGGAGTCCTCCATTCCTGCTGACTCTTAGCTCCGCCTCCCCCATCTCCTGTGCTGTCCTACGCCTCACACTGTCTGTGCTGCTGCATCGAGTGAGGAGCACGCGGGTGAGTTAGTTTACTGTGCGTGGGGGCAGCTTTTTGGTAAGTCCTTGGGGTGTGGGACAGCAGCGGGTGCATTATAATAATAGTGAAATTATACTTAAAATGATAAGGGGTACTATTACTGTAGCAGCAGGAGGTGACCAATAAACAATGTATTTTTGTTTGCCATCATCTTTATTAAATGAAGATACAGAATGAATAAATCATTGTACTATGGCCCTCATTCCGAGTTGTTCGCTCGCTAGCAGATTTTAGCAGCATTGCACACGCTACGCCGCCGCCCTCTGGGAGTGTATCTTAGTTTAGCAGAATAGCGAACAAAAGATTAGCAGAATTGCGAATAGAAATTTCTTAGCAGTTTCTGAGTAGCTCGAGACTTACTCCTACACTGCGATCAGCTCAGCCCGTTTCGTTCCTGGTTTGACATCCCAAACACGCCCTGCGTTCGGCCTGCCACTCCCCTGTTTCTCCAGACACTCCCGCGTTTTATCCTGGCACGCTTGCGTTTTTCTGCACACTCCCAGAAAATGGTCAGTTTCCGCCCAGAAACACCCACTTCCTGTCAATCACACTCCGATCACTTCAACGATGAAAATTCTTCGTTCGGCCGTGAGTAAATCTACTAAGTTTTGTTCTAAAATACTTAGCGCATGCGCACTGTGTACCATGCGCATTTTTGCCTTAATTGCTCCGTTGCGAAAATCGGCAACGAGCGAACAACTCGGAATGACCCCCTAGATCAGGGCTGGCCAAACCAGTCCTCGAGATCTACCAACAGTTCACATTTTCCAGACTACCTAGCTGGTGCACAGGTGTAGTCATTACTAATTAAGATGTGCTGCATTCATTCCTAACTGACAATTCTACAGATCTCCAAGAGGCCTGGAATACATGAACTGTTGGTAGATCTCGAGGTCCGGTTTGGCCAGCCCTGCCCTATATTGTAAAAATATATTACAATCAGGGCCGGCTCTACCATTAGGCAACTTTAGGCGGCTGCCTATGGGCGCCGGTCACTGGAGGGCACCACTGACTTCATCTAGCAAAAAACTGAAGGATGTCTCTGTATGTGGGTCAGTAATGAACTTACAGATGAGGGGATGAGACACACTAAGGAGCATACAAATATATGTGTGTGTGTGTGTGTGTGTGTGTGTGTGTGTGTGTGTATACACATACAATTAAAGGTATGTAGTTGGTATCCCAGGGAACAGGATCTTGCCATTCAAAATACTGGCACCGGAATCCCGACACATGTCAGAATGCCGACGATAGAATCCCGACAGCTGGCAGCTTGAATGTTAGTATGCTGGGGACTGCTGTGGGCATCATGTGTAAGGAGCGCTACTACTGAGTGGGCATAATGTGTAAGGAGCAGTACTGTGTGGCATAATGTGTATAAGGGGTACTACTGTGTAGCATAATGTGAATAAGGGGCTCTAGTGTGTGGTGTTACGTGTGTAAGAAGCATTACTACTGTGTGGTGTAATGTGTAAGGAGCAGTACTGTGTGACTGAATATAATTAAGGGACACTACTGTGTAGCTTAATGTTAATAAAGGCCTCTAATGAAGTGTATAAGGGGTGTACTGTGTCAATTAGTGTGAATAAGGGACACTACTATGACTTGTAATGTGAGTAAGGGCAATACTGTGTGGCATAATTTGAATTGGGGTTACTGTTGTGCGGCCACGTCCTTTCTCCAAGAGACCATGCCTCTCTTCAGTGCATACACCTTCTACATATTATCAGAAACTTGCTTTTGTGTGTGCATGGTCATCTATAAAATATTAACAAATTTTTTTTGTTATTGGTAAAGTTGAAACTGTGTCACTGAGTGAAAGAATAGGAAGTGAAAGTTCACGTTCTTATATTGACTGAACCTGGGTTCATGCAATATGTAAATAAAACTAATGTTTATTATTTTACACCCTTTTTGAATGGCTTTTACCTGTGTGACATCTGAGCACACCTGTAGTGTAGTAGGTTTGTCAGTTATAAAGTTTTTAGCTTTTCTGACATCAAAATCTTCATCTCTAATTGGAAGTTTGATTTATCTCCTACCTGACCATCAAATTTAATCTTCTAAAGCAGGGGTGGGGAACCTCAGGCCCGCGGGCCGTATAAGGCCCGCAAAGCCACTTGATCCGGCCCGCCCAGGCTCACCTAACCAAGGGAGATGCCAGGCGCCCGCTGAGATTTTGTTACTAGCGGGCGCCTGGCTTCTGCCCCTCAGCAGCAGCCGGAGGCAGGAGCTCACTCCTGAGCTCCGGCTTCCGCCGCTAGCAGTGTGTGTGTGTGCTATGGGAGAGATGTCATGACGTCTCTCCCATAGTTCTGAGGAGCGGGCAGCCAGGCAGAGGGCAAGGGTCCGGAAGCAAGTGCGGGGCTGGTGAGTATTGTGTTTTTTTTTTCTTTTAATGTGTGTGTGTAAGCAGTGCTACTAGGGGGCATATCTAATGGGGGCAGGCTAATTTTTAATTTGATAATTTTTGTATGGCCCCCGAAGGATTTTATAAATATCCAAATGGCCCTTGGTAGAAAAAAGGTTCCCCACCCCTGTTCTAAAGCTATGCCCAGTCCATCACCAGACCTGACCCCCTCTATAGACCCCACCCCCAGTAGGGCTGCTTCCAGAATTTTCCCGGGATGGTTTTCCAACCCAATTTGCCCGTGCACATACAGTATAACATGTATGTTTATAAGTACTAGCCACCTAACCTATGCACTGTGCAGTCCAGCAGCCACCACTGATAGTAAGTAATCCGCAAAATCTCTGTATACAATCTTGTACCATGGAATGCCTTGGGACTGTGCCCACTATGAAGGTTACCACTTGGAAGCGCCATGCAACGGTCTGTTTTGAAACACAGATATTGCTAAATAAATAATTGCTTTTGGTTTCAATCACTGACTGTAATAATATATTACACTTCACTTTCCCCAACAAAATGGTGTTTTAATTGGCTAATTTATTCTATATGGCAGTATTTCCCAAACACCGTCATTACAGTCCAGGTTTTAGGGATATCCTTGCTTGGGTCAAGATGGTTAAATCTAATTGACTGGCGTACTAATGAAGTTACCTGTGCTCAAGCATGGATATCTTTAAAACCGGACTGTATTGATGGAGTTTGGGAAACTTTGCCATAGTGTATGTGAATATGGTATATTATTAAGCATATTTAACCACTTTAGTGGTATGCACTGAACTCTTCCGGGCTAGACAGCGCTAACAGCGCTGACTACCCCGGAAGATTTCCATGCATACTACCTCCTGATTCCCTGGGGACAGCTGTGCAGCGTGCATGGCGCCCGGGAATCAGCACATACTCAATTATGGAGTTTAGCCCACCCCCGGACTCCTAATTGGCCGGGGGCAGGCTTAGCTATAAAATGGCTTATGCTGATTCTTGGGCACCACAAGGCAGCTGGGACTCAGCGCTGGGGCTAGCAATCCTCGCGGGCAATCGCCAGGTGATTACCTCGCCCTGCCCCGTCACTCGCCCCCCCTGCACCCTCCCCCCGCTCCCACTCCAATTTAACCCCCCCCCCCCCCCCAGGGTGTGGTTTGAAGTTGGAAACTTGCCACTGAAGGGGTTAATAAAATATATTTATGCAAATCTGCCACTTAGATTCAGCATAGTGAACATGTGCATCTTAGGGCATGAATATTACACAAGAGACTTTGGGGGTCATTCTGAGTTGATCGTAGCTGTGCTAAATTTAGCACAGCTACGATCTTCTTCCCTGACATGTGGGAGGACGCCCAGCACAGGGCTAGCCCGCCCCGCATGTCAGTCCGGCCCCCCTCACAGAAGTACAAAGGCATCGCACAGCGGCAATGCCTTTGTACTTCAAGAGTAGCTCCCGGCCAGCGCAGCATTAGCCTGCTGGCCAGGAGCTACTCATCGCTCCCTGGCCCGCAGCGGCTGCGTGTGATGTCACGCAGCCGCTGCAGCCCGCCCCCCATTCGGTTCGGGCATGCCTGCGTTGGCCGGACCAAACCCACGAAACGGCGGCCAAACGCCACCGTTCCGCCCCCTCCTGCCCAGCGATCGCCTCTGCCTGTCAATCAGGCAGAGGTGATCGCATCCCTGCTACGGCTTTCGGCTGTCTGGCATGCGCCAGGGCACTACGGCGCAGGCGCAAGCGCAGCAGGGACCCGTTCGTTCTGCTGCGTTAAAACGCAGCGAGCGAACGGGTCAGAATGGCCCCCTTTAAGCACAAAAAAATCACTGCAGTGACAATGGGCAGATATGGATTAAGGTGGGGGCACAGGGACACTGTATCCCAGGCCCCTAACAGTCATGAGATTCCCTGGCTGGAATACACTGACATTGACAGCTCTCCCTTTTGTGCAGCAGCAGAAGGAAGAACCAGGCAGCCAGAATGCAAGCAGGACAGTGTGCATTGCAGACAGAGACACAGGAGTATCATGAGCTGCCAACACAGCTTCCCAACCAAAGGAGATATATGAGGTAGTAGAGAACTGTAATTGACGCAGGGATCCCAGCTTCTCCCCCCTTTCACTCCATACACAGCAGGCTAGGTTGATGTGCCTGGGTCCTGTGTAACCTGTTATCTGATTGGAGCATCCTCGAGTCCTGTCCCAGTGTATAAGTAGTACAGAGGCTGCTGCTACATTTGCATGTGACAAGCTAGATATGCTGTAGATTTTATTTTTCTATGTGTATTTTAAGGTTAAGTTGACTTTGTTTCACTGCAAGAAAACTTTATGAATTAGTTGTCTCTCAATTATGTGGAGCGGTAAACAATACCCAGACAATAGTAACTATTTGTTTAAATCTAATGTACACCATTGGTTTAAAGTTAATACACTGTACACAATCTAATATACACCCCCATCCCAGAGTACACTGCTGCACTTGCACTATACAGTCCCATAGTAGGACCACCTCCTACTGGATGACAAGGGTTGCGGTGCTGACAAAATGTGGAGGTTCAGGGTAGTGGCGGCATGCTTCCCTGTCTTAAGTTCTTAAGTTACCCGCGGATTCCCCCTCCCCGCCAAGGCTTATTCTGACCCTGACAATTGTGGTTCCTTGCGTTGCCCCGACCAGCCTTGTGTCCTGATAGCTTGCAATATACACATAAAATTCATTGGCTAATGCGGGGTTTCCCAAACTTGGTCCTCAAGGCACCCTAACAGTCCGAGTTTTAAGGATATTCATGCTTGTGCACAGAACCCCTTCCTGTCATGCACCTGTGAAGGACCATTAAATATGTAAACACATACAGTATACCTAAAGCTGAAGACTGTTGCATAATTACATGCCAGATAGCATTACTGGTAGGTACATTACGTGATGTTTATTTGCTTCATCAGTGATAACGAAAATGGTTCCAACAATATTTTAGGGAGTGTTGAGTGTAAGGTTATATGTGTTAGGCAATGTGCTGTAATGGGATATGCATATATTAATAAGGTGACAACTGATTTATTGCTGCTGGAATAGGCAGTGTCCCACTGTGGCCATACTAGAAGCAAAACAAGACATTTTATCAGCAAAACAATCTCAGTCCTTATTTTTATTTACATTAGGGGAAGTAGGGTGGGTTTCATGTCAGAAAACTTAATTAATTAAGGGGGACATTTACTAAGCAGTGATAAGAAGGGAGAAGTGAGCCAGTGGAGAAGTTGCTCCATCAACCAATCACCAGCTCTCTATAATTTTATAGTATGCAAATTATAGATGTTACTTCAGTGCTGATTGGTTGCCATGGGCAACTTCTCCACTGCCTCACTACTCTGCTCTTATCACTGCTTAGTAAATGTCCCCCTGAATCTCTAATGATAACAGTAAATACAATGTAAACTGTATAGAAAAGGTGTGCAACTTACCACCTTTAAAACCTATATATTGGCAAATAATCTACAGCTAATTACATACACTTTACGGTTCTGATTAATACAGGACAATTCAATTATTTGCGATGTAGGCTATGTGCTGTCAGAATGGTGTGGAAGCTGCAAAACGGCAGGATATATCAATAGACAATAAACTGCATAAAGGCAGCATATGTCATAGTATATCCATGCTTAGTTACAGGTAATTTAATTAGTACCTGTCAGTTTGATTATACCATCTGAGTACAAGCATATAGGCATATCAGATATCCTTAAAACTTGGACTGTAAGGCTGCCTTGGGGACCGGATTTGGGAAACCTTGCTATACAGCATACTCACTGCCTATTTATAGGTAATATAGCGTTCAATCAGAACAATCAGTAAAGTTGAAGCCTGGCTGGGAGAAGCTCAGAATGTAGAAGTCGATGTACTTAGCCTTGGAAAAAGATAAAGTAGACAGAGGTAAAGTACCAGCCAATCAGCTCCTAATTGCCATGTTACAGGTTGTGTTTAAAAAATGACAATTAGGAGCTGGTTGACTGGCACGTTATCTCTCTCTAAATTATCTCTCTCCAAGGCTTTGTAGTTTGTACATAGACCCCTAAATCATAGGTAGCTTTAGATGATAACTTGCTTCTAGGAAGATACCAGAAAACAAGCCTGACATCCTCAATTCTCTATACATTTTGTACTCTGGGAAGAAAATAGCTAAAACGTTAATCTGTTCACTCCATTCTGAAACTATGCAGAAACAATCTGCTGTTCAGTGCAATCTATTGTTCAGTTTTTAACACTATCATTGCCAGAGCGCAATGCTTAGAGAGGTCTGAACACTCACATCCATCCCACCATTATTTTGTTGTTCTGTTAAAGTCACATGTACAGTACATAGCTGACAATATAACATAGAAAAGTCGACAATCAACTGGCCAGTTACCTCTGACAATCCACTTTCTATCCAGGATGGGAGTCTGAGGAAGGGGTATTTGAAGTAGAAAGGGGACATCACAGTTGGAAACAGATCAGCCTCATGCAGGTGTTCCCCAAAACTCTGTTCAAAGAGCCTGTTTGGTCCAAAGAATGAGTAAAATTGACGGCGGAACCAGGGATGTTGGATAGTCACATCCATCTTCCTCAGTCTTCTTGTGCTAGCTGTCAGGGAGAACTGCTCAGGGTTTGATATACCCAATGAACCAGATGGCCTTATATACGGAGTGACCGATCTTGGGCTCCTCCCTGGTACCCCAACATTGAACTTTCTGGAAAAGAGCTGTCAGTTGTTTAATTATCCCACCACGCTTGCCTGCTCCCATTGAGTAAATGGATGGGGGATATGAGCAATGACACATCCTCTATTGACAGTGCAGCCCAGTGGATCAGCGAGATGAGGTGATGATTATGTCTCTGTTCTGTTTCCCAGCGCTGTGGACACTGGATTAGCAGACTGTAGGATGATTTCAGCTACTGTTCTGTAACATGACAAGAGATGAGTACATTCTCAGATGTGACAGCTGATAGTGTGATCCCAGCTTCTCACACACAAAGAGCAGCTTATTCCTTTCGCAGGTCCTGAATATCCGAACACTGGGCAATTTTCCTTCTGTGGGCTTACAGTGGGATGGAGCATTTTATTTTTTATCTGAAAGACAAATATATTGGTGACCTCTATCTGGCATTTTAGGAGACTCAGGGGCAGATCCGTGGTTGAATGCAAGTTGGCCTTAATTTCTTCCACACTATGTGGGACTGAACTAAAGGCCTGATTCAGACTTGTATGCAGACCCAACAATTTACGTACAAGTCTGACGGTGGACGTCTGCACAGCACAGGACCATTCTGCGCATCTTTAGAATGGGTCATGTGAGGTTGTACAGAGTGCTCACAAGTTGATTGACATGCTGATACCATTTGGGGGCTTGTCGGGGGTGTTGCAGGGCAACATTTTTCACAACAGGGGCGTGTTGCCCTTGTTTTGTAGTCGTGGCCAGGGTCCAATGGTCACGATGGTGACCCGATGCTGCGTCTTCAGATGCAGTACTAGGAACACAGATGATGGCTAGAGATGACTTTTTCTTACAGACGTCTCCTGCGGCATTACCATATTAGTTGTATGGTATTGCCCAGCAGATTCCCTGCATCCATGCAATACAGTCCAACTATGAATCAGGCACTCAGTGCATATATTCACCCATACCCATAGTTGTACGCATCTTTACAAGAGGACCATCTTTATCAGTTTGCTTGGTTTGTTATCCATCATCATCATCATCATTAGAGTGCACTTACACTATACTAGGGGCAGATGATACGCCTGAAAACATGCGTATTTGCACTTCCGGCCTACTATGCCTAGCCTGCAATTCCGGTAACATGCCCTCATTTGCATAAGTGAGGACACAAGTGAACATGCAACTAATAAGTATGTCTCTTTATTGCCCATACATGAGTAGGCATGGATCAGTAGTAAGCAGCGCAAAACCACACACTCCGTAAAAGTAGTTACATTATATTATGCATCATTCCCCTAATCTCTATACAGTCATTTGCGTGTGCATCTCCCTTCTAGCATGTTAGTGGCACATTATTATGCGAAAGCTTACACCCGATTATTAGACTCTCTTATTGCTGCTGTTTGTGGCAATAAAAATTAAGATTTTCACAAATGTATTAAAATACATCTGCAGGCCAGGGGCTCTGAAAAGGAGCGGTGTGTGAAAAGCGAAGGCATTGCATTAATGGTCCCTTTGCTACTTCTGTGGGCACTGTGTATTGTACATGCATGGTATGGTGACCACGCATGTGCCAGTGGTGAGTGCTGGGGAGAGATTATATGGATCCCTGTCCACTGTATATGGGATTGATGTTGGCTACTGGGGCAGGTTCTGTAATGCATCACATTCCAGAGCTTGGCAAATTCATCTAAACAGCAGCCCCCACAGAAACCTATAGATCCTGCTTCTGCGAGTGGCAGCAGGAGACTGCAGCAGATATCGCCGATATACTGTATACTACTGTTCCCGGATACATGCATTCAGGGGATATTTATTATTTGCAGGTATCCTTTGAAAATGGGTGTTTATGAGGGATCTCCTGCAAATAATAATTGATAAATAGTCCCCGGAGTGTTAAGAAATACCATCTGTTGTAAATTTGAATATTTGTAATTTATCATGCATTAATAGACAGTAACACAAGTGATGTATCGGGATCGGTTTGGGATTCTGGTGGTTGGGATCCCAGAGGTCAGTAGACTGACGCCGGGAACCCGACAGCCAGAATCCCGGCACTGATGGCAGTATACCGATGTATCATCAGAATGCTGCACTATAGTGATAGCATGGTGAAGGTTAATGCTAAACAGGTGGGTTTATTCCTTCCCTTCCACAACACCTCGTTCACTGTGCCTCTCTGCAAAGCCCTTCACCAGTCCCTCCAGAACACAATTCAAGTTGCTTCCCTTCACCTATAAAGCCATCCACCATTCCCTCCAGAACACAATTCAAGCTGCTTCCCCTCACCTATAAAGCCCTCCACCATTCCCTCCAGAACACAATTCTAGCTGCTTCCCCTCACCTATAAAGCCCTCCACCATTCCCTCCAGAACACAATTCAAGCTGCTTCCCCTCACCTATAAAGCCCTCCACCATTCCCTCCAGAACACAATTCTAGCTGCTTCCCCTCACCTATAAAGCCATCCACCATTCCCTCCAGAACACAATTCAAGCTGCTTCCCCTCACCTATAAAGCCCTCCACCATTCCCTTCAGAACACAATTCAAGCTGCTTCCCCTCACCTATAAAGCTTTCACCATTCTCTCCAGAACACAATTCAAGTTGCTTACCCTCACCTATAAAGCTTTCACCATTCTCTCCAGAACACAATTCAAGTTGCTTACCCTCACCTATAAAGCTTTCACCATTCCCTCCAGAACACAATTCAAGCTGCTTCCCCTCACCTATAAAGCCCTCCACCATTCCCTTCAGAACACAATTCAAGCTGCTTCCCCTCACCTATAAAGCTTTCACCATTCTCTCCAGAACACAATTCAAGTTGCTTATCCTCACCTATAAAGCTTTCACCATTCTCTCCAGAACACAATTCAAGTTGCTTACCCTCACCTATAAAGCTTTCACCATTCTCTCCAGAACACAATTCTAGCTGCTTCCCCTCACCTATAAAGCCCTCACCATTCCCTCCAGAACATAATTCTAGCTGCTTCCCCTCACCTATAAAGCCCTCACCATTCCCTCCAGAACATAATTCTAGCTGCTTCCCCTCACCTATAAAGCCATCCACCATTCCCTCCAGAACACAATTCAAGTTGCTTACCCTCACCTATAAAGCCTTCACCATTCCCGCCATAACACAATTCTAGCTGCTTCCCCTCACCTATAAAGCCTTCCACCATTCCCTCCAGAACACAATTCAAGTTGCTTACCCTCACCTATAAAGCCTTCACCATTCCCGCCATAACACAATTCTAGCTGCTTCCCCTCACCTATAAAGCCATCCACCATTCCCTCCAGAACATAATTCAAGTTGCTTCCCCTCACCTATAAAGCCTTCCACCATTCCCTCCAGAACACAATTGTAGCTGCTTCCCCTCACCTATAAAGCCATCCACCATTCCCTCCAGAACATAATTCAAGTTGCTTCCCCTCACCTATAAAGCCTTCCACCATTCCCTCCAGAACATAATTCTAGCTGCTTCCCCTCACCTATAAAGCCCTCACCATTCCCTCCAGAACATAATTCTAGCTGCTTCCCCTCACCTATAAAGCCATCCACCATTCCCTCCAGAACACAATTCAAGTTGCTTACCCTCACCTATAAAGCCTTCACCATTCCCGCCATAACACAATTCTAGCTGCTTCCTCTCACCTATAAAGCCTTCCACCATTCCCTCCAGAACACAATTCAAGTTGCTTCCCCTCACCTATAAAGCCTTCCACCATTCCCTCCAGAACACAATTGTAGCTGCTTCCCCTCACCTATAAAGCCTTCCACCATTCCCTCCAGAACATAATTCAAGCTGCTTCCCCTCACCTATAAAGCCCTCACCATTCCCTCCAGAACACAATTGTAGCTGCTTCTCCACACCTATAAAGCCATCCACCATTCCCTCCAGAACACAATTCAAGATTCTTCACCTCACCCATAAAGCCCTCACCATTCCCTCCAGTACACATTTCAAGCTGCTTTCCCTCACCTATAAAGCCCTAAGCCCTAACCATTCCCTACAGGACAAATTTCAAGCTGCTTCGCCTCATCTATAAAGCCATCACTTCCCCCTGCCACATTTCTGACCTTGTCTATAAATACTCCCATTACCAGCCAGCCCATTCTGTTAGTGATCCTCGCCTCTACTCCTCTCCTGCCACTACCTCACACACACTGCGTGCTGCTCCCCACCTTTGGTACTCCATCTGCCACCTGACAAGACTCACCCTCCTGTTTTCTTACTTACCCCTCCTGAATGCTAACTCTCACACACACGGCCCCCTTGCTTCCTGTCTCCTCATCCTCATGGATTGTCTTGCGTATTGATTTTTATTGATGCTATTTGTTTTCTTGTCCCTCACTTATTTGTATGTTGTTCTGCTTATATTTTGAGCATATTATGTTGCTGAAGAATTTGTGGCTCCTTATTAATAAAAGATGATGATGACGATGATGATGATGATGATAATGATAGTGTGGTAGACACACTAAGGGGGTTATTCAGAGTTGTTAGCAAACAAAAAAGTTAGCAATTGGGCAAAACCATGTGCACTGCAGGTGGGACAGATATAACATGTGCAGAGAGTGTTAGATTTGGGTGGGGTGTGTTCAAACTGAAATCTAAATTGCAGTGTAAAAATAAAGCAGCCAGTATTTACCCTGCACAGAAACAATATAACCCACCCAAATCTAAGTCTCTCTGCACATGTTACATCTGCTCCCCCTGCAGTGCACATGGTTTTACCCAATTGCTAACTTTTGTGGTTTGATAACAACTCTGAATAACCCCCTGAGGGAATGATTCAGACCTGATCGCTGGGCTGCTAACTTTGCTGTCCTGCGTTCAAATAGTCGCCGCCCCCAGGGGGAGTGTAAATTCGCTGTACAAGTGTGCGATCCTATGTGTATGCCGAGCTACTAAAACCCAGTGTGTGCAGTCTGTGCGCAGCCCAGGACTTACTATTCCAGTGCGACGTCAGGAACCCTCCCTGCAAACGCTTGTACACGCCTGCGTTTTTCCGGACACTCCCTGTAAACGCTCAGTTACCACCCACAAACGGCCTCTTCCTGTCAATCACTTTGCGAACGCCCGTGCAATCAGAATTTTCGCACCATCCCGTCGCTAACCGGCGATGCCTGTTGTTGTTGTCCGACGCGCGTGTGCATTGCGGTGCATAAGCATGCACAGTTAGGACCTGATCGCCCGCTGTGCGAAAACGCACAGCAGCTATCAGGTCTGAATCGCCCCCTAAAGCCGTTACTAGCACCAGAATAGACTGATACCAGAATAATAATGAAAGCCTCCATCTAAGGACTACCTGTCCAGACCATTGTTTTGCACGCTTATTATTATCTTATTTATACATGTTGGAAATATGCGTGCACAGGCCTGAGGGTGTAGCAGTTTCTGTACACACCTTAAAGCTATTCTGTACACACCTTAAAGCTATTCTGTACACACCTTAAAGCTATACTGGCTAACAGCCAATTACTTAGCCAGTAGAGTGGTTTTATTGAAAATAACGCAGGTACAGCCGTACTCACTTTTATATACACTGGTAGATGGAGTGAGCGGAGCAGGGTGTCATACAGTTCACCAGCTGTGAGTGTATGTAGGTACCAGGTAGCTGTACAGGATGCTGGAACATTAGTCATATAGCAGGTAAACTCAGGTCTCACTGGAGCTAAGTGGAAGACTACTGTCTCCCACTGTGGTGTGCTCAGACAGTCTAAAGATGGCTCCGTACATTCTCAGTAGTAACCTCTGCGGCCATCTTGGTACAGTGAAGCTTCCCTGGAGTAGTAGCAACATGGAGTTTGCGCAGTAGTGCACTCCACTTTCGACAATATTGCTGACATACTATATTGAGGGTGACACAAAGTATTGCAGAAAATGATGTAAAATAAAAGTAAAGATGGACTTTTACAAATCAGCTTACATTGTAAGCAGAGCCGGCCATAGGCATAGGCAAACTAGGCAATAGCCTAGGGCATTTGATATGCCTAGGGGCATCAGCAGCTTCTGCTGATTAAAATGATATGCGGCATGCCTATATTCTGTGTGTAGCATTTCATATGCAGATACAGCCACAGTCTCACACAGTATATAGGCATGCTGCATATCATTTTAATCAGCAGAAGCTGCTTGTGCATCCTAGCCACATAGCAATGCAAATAAGATGCATTTTTATTAAAAAAAGGTGCCTGATGTTAGCATTGAGGCAAGATTTATGAGGACACATCTGTATCCAAGCAGAGGCAGAGGTCACAGTGTTAGTGGCAGTGTGAGTGCTGTGTGCACGTGAGTGGGTTGGTTGTGCAGTAGTGTTCAGAATATGTGTAAGGAGCATTATGTGTGTCATGTAAAAATGCATTAATAATGTGCAACATATGTGTATGGGGCACGATGTGTGTGCCATTATGTGTATAAGGGCATTAATAATGTGCGGCATATGTGTAACAGGGTACTACTGTATGTGTGTTATTATGTGTAAAGGGGCACTAATAATGTGCAGCAAATGTGTAGGTGGCACGATGTGTGTCATTATGTGTATAAGGGCATTAATAATGTGCGGCATATGTGTAAGGGACATTATGTGTAAAAGGGCATTAATGAAGGTTGTCATAATGTGTAAGGCGCATTATGTTTATAAGGACATTAATAAGGTGTCTCATATGTGTAAGGGGCATTACTGTGTGGAATTATGTGTTTAAATGCATTACTAATGTGTGGCATTATATGTATAAGGTGCTCTACTATGTGGCGCTGCGTATAGAAAGGGCACTACTGTGCCGTCTAATGTGAATAAAGAGCAAAATGGTGTGGTGTGGTGTAATGTGAATAAGGAGCAATTCAGTGTGATGTAATGTGAATAAGGGGCTCTACTGTGAGGAGTAATGTTTATAAGGTAAAGTGATACTACTGTGGGATGTAATATGAATTATGCACACTATCGCATGGTCAAATGTGAATAAAGTTGCAGTACTGTGTGGCATAATTGGAATTGGGGTTACTATTGTGTGGCCATGCCCCTTGCCAGCAAAAATACACCCCTGTTTGGGCTGTGTGCCAAATGTGCGAGTTGTTCCTATTTAAAGTATAGGGGGTACAAACACCAAAATAAGGACTGCTATGGGTGAGGGGTGATGGTGCTGGGAAAGAGGTGCAAGGTCAGAGGTGGAACCAGCGGTGGTGCTAGGGGGCACCAGCCAAAATCTTGCCTAGGGCATCATATTGGTTAGGGCCGGCTCTGATTGTAAGAGTTATGTGAAACAGATTCATAATGGCGTTTGCTGGTGGGGAAAGTGCAGGTGGACAGTTGTAGACAGCAGTATTATGAGCCTTCAACAAGAAATCAGTAACTAGTGATTGGCATTTCTGTACAGCTACTGGCGATGTGTTATGTCTGAGGTGAGACAGTAGAAGCATAGGCGTGCGCAGCTAATTTTATTAGGGGGTGCACAGCCAGAGGGGCGTGTCTAGCATTGCTTTGTGGGTTTGTCTAGCATCATCTTTTGGGGGTGTCTAGAACTGCCCAGGGACATGTTTACCACTATTTTACATTATCTCAGTAAAATCACATGGCTTAATCTAATTTCTCCCTAGTTCATAATAATAAAGTAGATATAATAAATATACCCAACAGAAATAAAATGAAACAATTGTGCGACCGCGGCCGGCCGGTACTGATTCTCCGCTATGTCATAACCCTTAGTCCTATCGCTGCTTACACTTCCCCAACCTATCCCTGACCCAGTGGTGGAACTAGAGAGTGGTGGGCCTAGGACTAGATGCATATGCATTCCCCTTCCCACCCACACCCCTTGCACTACACCCTGACTTTGAGTGGGCCACTCTGAAAAGTACGGGAGATTTAGGGGGCCGTACATTTCAGTTTTAATATAACACAAGTTTATAATTTACACATGTGCCATCGGAGACACATTGGCCTCTTTCTATGCCATCAGACCCCAACTCTGCAGGACAAAAGTATTTGTCATACATGTCCCCGTGCTCACCAGCTACTGACAATAGTGCCCCTTATTCACATTATGCCACACAGTGTGAGCCGAAATTCACAGTATGCCACACAGAATGAGCCAACATTCACATTACACCACACAGAATAAGTCAAAATTCACATTACGCCACACAGTATGAGCCGAAATTCACATTACGACACATAGTATAAGGCAAAACTCACATTATGCCACAAAGTATAAGATGAAACTTACATTACGCCACCCAGAATGAGCAGAAATTCACAGTACGCCACACAGTATTAGTGGAAACTCATATTACGCCACACAGTATGAGCCATATTCACATTATGCCACACAGTATGAGCCGAAATTCACCTTACACCACACATAACGAGCCAAAATTCACATTACGCCATACAGTATAAGCTGAAATTCACATTACACCAAACAGTATGAGCCAAAATTCACATTACACCAATATGAGCCAAAATTCACATTACCCCAAACAGTATGAGCCAAAATTCACATTACGCCAAAGAGTATGAGCCAAAATTCACATTACACCAAACAGTATAAGCCAAAATTCACATTACACCAAACAGTATAAGATGAAACTCACATTATGCCACACAGTATGAGTCGAAATTCACATTACGCCACACAGTAGAGCCAGATACACATAATGCCCCCAGCGGTGCCAAATACCTGTAATGCCCCCAGTAGTGCTCATCGTTATTATATATATATATATATATATATATATATACACACACACACACATTCAACAGGTCCGGCACTCTAACATAAAGCAGCAATGGTCCTGGTGCCTTCCAAATGTGTTCAATAGCAAGTGATGTAAAGGCGGCAATCAGCGGACTTCTTAAGGCCCGTACACACTGGTCGATGTATCGGCCGTTCTCTTGAACGGCCGATACATCGCGGGACCGTCGGCCAGTGTGTACAGGCGATACGTCTGTGAACTCCGTCATTCACAGACGTATCGCGTCGGCCGCGCAGCACAGCCGACAGCCAATATATCTAACGATATATTGGCGCGTCGCTGTGTGTGTACGGGGCGGTCGTCCGACCGCCCGTACACATGCCGCGGCGGCCGGCGGTGATTGACAGGTGAACTGGGCGGGCGCGAGCGCCCGCCCGCCCAGTTCATGACGTCAGTCCCCCGACGGATCGGGCTGTGTGTATGCACAGCACACTGCCCGATCCGTACATAGATATATCTGCAGATCAATTGATCTGCAGATATATCTAATATTGTGTACCCACCTTTACATGCAACAAACAACACTGTACTAGCCATAAGAACAGTACTAAAGTTTCGGAAATTTATACTTGTGGCTAATACAGTGTCGTGTGTTGCACGTAAGAAGTCTGCTGAGTGCCGCCTTTACATCGCTTAATTGATATATATATATATATATATATATATATATATATAGCTCCATCGCTGCTGCACTCAAACAATGGGGGTAATTCCAAGTTGATCGCAGCAGGAATTTTGTTAGCAGTTGGGCAAAACCATGTGCACGGCAGGGGAGGCAGATTTAACATGTGCAGAGAGAGTTAGATACCCCCCATATTCAGACAAGACAGGTGTAACATCAAATATATTACACCTGCCTTGTCTGAATATTGTTTCTGAGTGCCGCAGTGATGGAGATATATATATATATATATATACCTACATATATACACAATATGTTACCCCCAAAAAGAAATTCCCCCTGGCTGGCCCCCTCTCCTTCCTCTGCAGAAACTGACTCAGCTGCGTAGTTTACTTAATTATCTTACTATAGTCACTCATCTCAGCTGAACTGGCCTGGAGGGTTTCTGTTGAATTTGTCCTCCACCTTCGTACCCTCCTGATAGGAATACTGTCCGCCGTGTCCGGAGGTTTTGAAATTGGTGTGGCCGCGGCGGCACGGCAACACAAGAGAGAGTGCGGGCGGGAGGAGAGGGAGGACGCGAGGCGTCACATCATGGGACTGAGCCGGGAGGTTACGTCAAGTGCTGCCGCCGGCTAGGAAAGGCAAGCTCGCTACTTTTCACTCACATGACCGGGCGGCGGCCGCTGCAGGAGAGGGGCAAAGGAATGTGCAGTGATCACTGTGCAGCAGAGAGGTGGCGTGCGGGGGTGCCAGACATTAGGGGGTGCCTGTGCGCACCAGGCACCCCCTGTGCGCACGCCTATGAGTAGAAGCATGAACCAGTCACTGTAGGCCACTTGCCATTGACTATTAGGCTTTGTTATATTCACTTAGACTACGTCCATGATAAATATTATTGTACTATGATAGGAAAGTGGTGAATGAGGAGGTTTGAGGAATGCTTATTTTAATATAATGTATGACTTCCTTATTTTTCTATTTAACATATTCTGGAAGTACATGTTTTATTTCAGCACAAGACTGGAACAAGACTGAATGAGCCGGGACTGGTTCCCTCCATGACAGGGCATACGCACACGCAGAGAGGGTTTCCGAGTACCTGGAAAGTGGACTGAAAATGGCCCACAGTGCCAGTTACATTGCCCCACAGTGCCAGATACAATGCCCCACAGTGCCGGATACATGCCCCAGACTGCCAGATACATTGCCCCACAGTGCCAGTAACATGCCCCACAGTGCCAGATACATGCCCCACAGTGCCAGATACATGCCCCACTGTGCCAGATACATTGCCCCACAGTGCCAGTTACATTGCCCCACAGTGCCAGTTATATGCCCCACTCAGTGCCAGATACATGCCCCACTCAGTGCCAGTTACATTGCCCCACAGTGCCAGTTACATTGCCCCACAGTACCAGATACATGCCCCACAGTGCCAGATACATGCCCCACAGTGCCAGTTACATGCCCCACTCAGTGCCAGATACATGCCCCTCTGTGCCAGATACATGCCCCACTGTGCCAGTTACATGTCCCACTCAGTGCCAGATACATGCCCCACTGTGCCAGTTACATGCCCCACTCAGTGCCAGTTACATGCCCCACTCAGTGCCAGATACATGCCCCACTGTGCCGCCCCTCACCGCTCCAGGTCTCCGGCAGCTGTGTGGCGCCGGTTCGCTAGCCAATCAGAGCTCGCGGACCGGCAGCCAATCAGGAGCCGGTCCGCAAGCTCTGATTGGCTAACGCCGCCGGAAACCGGACACACGCAGCGCTGCTGGCAGCGCTGCTAGTGCTGGCAGCGGCGGTGAGGGGAGGGAGAGACGCTGCGCTCTCCTCCCCTCACATTTCGGCGTGACGGGGGCGAGTGGGGCATGATGCCCTGGCCGCCCGCGGCGCCCCCCTCTCCTGGGCCTGCCAAGGCACCCAGGGCACGTGCCCCACTCTCCCTACCCTTGTTACGCCTCTGAGAAGTTGTCCATGGGAACCAATCAGCATTGAAGTAAAATTTATAATTTGCATACTACACAATTTTACGGAGCAGCTGATTGGTTGCTATGGGCAACTTCTTCACAGGCTCATTTCTCCACTCTTCACTGCTTCATGAATAGACCCCTGTGTGTGTAGAGTGCAGCCTCATATTACTTACGTGGAGGCTGGATTAACTGAATGTAGGGGGAGCTGCAGAATCACTTCCTTACCCAGCCAGCTCCTCTCAGGCAGTTCCCATGAGCCTTTGAGACAGAGCTGGTTGGGTGAGGAAGTAGGAAGTGACTCTGCATCAGGTTTGTGCCTCGCATGCTGGAGGGGAGCTGGTGGTAGATGCTAGATCCAAGTGGCCTAAGGGACCTATGACGTCAGGGAGAGGAGCCATGTCACCAGGGGGAGGAGCTAGGCCAGCGGGATAGTTCCTCTACTAACCACGCCACCAGGGCCGGTTCAGGGGCTTTTTGCGCCCCGGGCAACAATAGGGGCGTGGCTTCATACAGGGGGCGTGGTCAGTTATGCCCCCTGTACAGTGTTAGCGCCGCTGAAATGATGTGCGGTGCGTGGTGACATCATCGCGCACCGCACAGCAAAGGTCCTATCCACGAAGGGTAACTAGACGCTACGGGGTACATTTACTAAGATTCGTATTTTCCAAAATCATGTCCAAGTTCAATCACGAATGACATCGACAGTGTAAAATTGCAACTTTTTGAATTGATTACGATGGATTTACTAAGCTGTCGTATTCGGGTTTTTCTTTTCTTCCGATGTCGATGTCATTCGTGGTTTTTTACCTATTTTTACGGCAGTGATTAGCAAAACACTGCCGACTTTTTTTACAATCAATCTCGGCCGGATCTGTGTGATCCGTGCTGGGTTTTTTTTTTTTTTTAATTAAACACTGTAAAATCATTAAAAAAAATGCGTGGGGTCCCCCCTCCTAAGCATAACCAGCCTCGGGCTCTTTGAGCCGATCCTGGTTGCAAAAATATGGGGAAAAAAATGACAGGGGTTCCCCCATATTTAAGCAACCAGCATCGGGCTCTGCGCCTGGTCCTGGTCCCAAAAATACGGGGGACAAAAAGAGTAGGGGTCCCCCGTATTTTTAAAACCAGCACCGGGCTCCACTAGCTGGACAGATAATGCCACAGCCGGGGGTCACTTTTATATAGTGCCCTGCGGCCGTGGCATCAAAAATCCAACTAGTCACCCCTGGCCGGGGTACCCTGGGGGAGTGGGGACCCCTTCAATCAAGGGGTCCCCAGCCACCCAAGGGCCAGGGGTGAAGCCCGAGGCTGTCCCCCCCCATCCAATGGGCTGCGGATGGGGGGGCTGATAGCCTTTGTTGTAAAAGAAAAGATATTGTTTTTAGTAGCAGTACTACAAGTCCCAGCAAGCCTCCCCCGCATGCTGGTACTTGGAGAACCACAAGTACCAGCATGCGGCGGAAAAACTGGCCCGCTGGTACCTGTAGTACTACTACTAAAAAAATACCCAAAAAAAGACAAGACACACACACCGTGAAAGTATAATTTTATTACATACATACACACATACATACATACTTACCTTAAGTTCCCACGCAGGTCGGTCCTCTTCTCCAGTAGAATCCAAGGGGTACCTGTTGAAGAAATTATACTCACGAGATCCAGGGGTCCAGGCTCCTCGGGAAATCCAGGGGTAATCCACGTACTTGCATAAAATAAGAAAACGGAAAGCCGAGCCACGAACTGAAAGGGGCCCCATGTTTTCACATGGGACTCCTTTCCACGAATGCCAGAAACCCACTCTGACTGATGTCTAAGTGGGTTTCTTCAGCCAATCAGGGAGTGCCACGTTGTAGCACTCTCCTGATCAGCTGTGTGCTCCTGTCCTCACTGACAGGCAGCACACGGCAGTGTTACAATGTAGCGCGTATGCGCTACATTGTAACCAATGATGGGAACTTTCTGCCCTGCGGTTGACCTAAAGTGACGTCACCGCTGAGCAGAAAGTTCCCACCATTGGTTACAATGGAGCGCATAGGTGCTACATTGTAACACTGCCGTGTGCCGCCTGTCACTCAGTACAGGAGCACACAGCCGATCAGGAGAGTGCTACAACGTGGCACTCCCTGATTGGCTGAAGAAACCCACTTAGACATCAGTCAGAGTGGGTTTCTGGCATTCGTGGAAAGGAGTCCCATGTGAAAACATGGGGCCCCTTTCAGTTCGTGGCTCGGCTTTCCGTTTTCTTATTTTATGCAAGTACGTGGATTACCCCTGGATTTCCCGAGGAGCCTGGACCCCTGGATCTCGTGAGTATAATTTCTTCAACAGGTACCCCTTGGATTCTACTGGAGAAGAGGACCGACCTGCGTGGGAACTTAAGGTAAGTATGTATGTATGTGTGTATGTATGTAATAAAATTATACTTTCACGGTGTGTGTGTCTTGTCTTTTTTTGGGTATTTTTTTAGTAGTAGTACTACAGGTACCAGCGGGCCAGTTTTTCCGCCGCATGCTGGTACTTGTGGTTCTCCAAGTACCAGCATGCGGGGGAGGCTTGCTGGGACTTGTAGTACTGCTACTAAAAACAATATCTTTTCTTTTACAACAAAGGCTATCAGCCCCCCCATCCGCAGCCCATTGGATGGGGGGGGACAGCCTCGGGCTTCACCCCTGGCCCTTGGGTGGCTGGGGACCCCTTGATTGAAGGGGTCCCCACTCCCCCAGGGTACCCCGGCCAGGGGTGACTAGTTGGATTTTTGATGCCACGGCCGCAGGGCACTATATAAAAGTGACCCCCGGCTGTGGCATTATCTGTCCAGCTAGTGGAGCCCGGTGCTGGTTTTAAAAATACGGGGGACCCCTACTCTTTTTGTCCCCCGTATTTTTGGGACCAGGACCAGGCGCAGAGCCCGATGCTGGTTGCTTAAATATGGGGGAACCCCTGTCATTTTTTTCCCCATATTTTTGCAACCAGGATCGGCTCAAAGAGCCCGAGGCTGGTTATGCTTAGGAGGGGGGACCCCACGCAATTTTTTTTGACAAAATAAGCACTTTCCCACCCCTTCCCACTGATATACATGCACGGATCTCATGGATCCGTGCATGCCTATCCAATCACGAATAAAAAAAAAAGGTCTGTTTTTTTTTAGCACTTTTTTACGAGTTGTAATTTTTCACGGCAGTGTTTGTTCTTTTTTTGCTTTGCACTTCTTAGTAAATGACCGAGATTCATACTTAAACAGCCGCGTTTTGACCGATGGTGTATTCATTCGTAATTTTTTACCTGAACTTGCAAAAAATTACGAATGCCCTCATCACTGCCGTGATTAGTGCTTAGTAAATTACCGAGATGACACTTTGATGAAAAAACGGCATCTCGGTCAAAATCGGGAGCTTAGTAAATTTCCCCCTACGTGTCTAGTTCCCTTTGTGGAGAGGACCTTTGCTGTGCGGTGCACGATGACGTCAACGTGCACCGCACATCATTACAGTAAAGGTCCTCTCCACGAAGGGAAACTAGACGCGTAGCGTCTAGTTTCTCTTCACAGCGGAACAGCGGGCAGCGGCAGAGGACAGAGCGGGCAGGGGGGGGCACAGCAGCAGCGTATCTTGCCATGATGCGGCGCCCTCTGGATGGCGCTGGCGCCCTCCGGAAGGCGGTGCCCCGGGCAAAAGTCCTGCTTGCCCGTGGCAAGATCCGCTACTGCACGCCACCAACCAGGCCCGGCGCTACCCGCTCAGCAAAGGGATGCAGTGCAGGTAGGCGCCGGGCAGGAGAGGCGCCTTCACTGCTCTGCATCCCAGCTGAAGCGCCGTCCTGTCCCCCCCTGCTGCTGCTGCTGCTGCGCCTGCCCTGTCACACTGACAGGCAGCCGCAGCAGCATGAAGCCTTCTCCCCTCTCCCCTGTGACAGGGAGAGGAGTGTCAGTGATCGTTCGGCCGAAAAGGGGCGGAGCTACACAGACCAAGGGGGCGGAGCTACACAGGATCATGCTATTGAAGATCTGGCCAGCACAACTGTGGTAAGTGGATGTAAAAAGAGTGAGAGAGAGAGAAAGTGTGTGTGTGTGTGTGTGTGTGTGTGTGTGTGTGTGTGTGTGTGTGTGTGTTTGTATTTATGTATATACTGTATTTATGTATTTGTGTATCTGTATGCAGAGCCGTCATGTGTAAAAAGGGGACGCTGTCTGCCGTAATGTGTAATAAGGGGGATGCTGTCTGCCGTAATGTGTAATAAGGGGGTCACTGTCTGCCGTAATGTGTAAAAAGGGGGACGCTGTCTGCCGTAATGTGTAAAAAGGGGGACGCTGTCTGCCGTAATGTGTAAAAAGGGGACGCTGTCTTCCGTAATGTGTAAAAAGGGGACGCTGTCTGCCGTAATGTGTAAAAAGGGGATGCTGTCTACCGTAATGTGTAAGAAGGGGACTCTGTCCGCCGTAATGTGTAAAAAGAGGGACGCTGTCTGCCGTAATGTGTAAAAAGGGGGACGCTGTCTGCCGTAATGTGTAAAAAGGGGGACGCTGTCTGCCGTAATGTGTAAAAAGGGACGCTGTTTGCCGTAATGTGTAAAAAGGGGGATGCTGTCTGCCTTAACGTGTAAAAAGGGGGGCGCTGTCTGCCGTAATGTGTAAAAAGGGAAATCTGTCCGCCGTAATGTGTAAAAGGGGCTCTACCTGGTGTAGTGGCGCTGCTGTGCGGCGTAGTTTGAATAATGGAGACTACTATAATATGTAATATGAATTGGTGTTATTTTGTGGCCACACCCCTTCCCCATGAAGCCACGCCCCTAATTTTTTGCGCGCGCCTGCGGCGCGCAGTGCCCCTGTGGCGCGCAGTGCCCCTGTTCTACATACAGGGAGGCCGCCAATGCCCTCTCTTGCACACAGCGCTAAAATGTCTAGTTACGGCACTGTCTGTGTGTAGGGACGTAACTAGCGCTGCACAGGGTGTGTATGGGCAGAGAGTTCACATCCATAGGCTTACACGGATCTCCTGCAGCTCAGGGGCCCAAGAGGCCATGGTAACCCTACAGCCCTGCATGTAAAGTATGAGAGGGCGCAAATTTCTATTTTGTAGGAGGGCGCCGAACACCCTAGCACCGGTCCTGCCACCAACTATTACCTTTAGTAACCCGGTGGCGAGCGAAGCGTGGCGCGCTTACTTTTCGGGTACCCTGTTCAGGCGCGGTGACGTCAAAGGTCCCTTACCCCACTCCAATTTAGAACCAACCGGGAGCTGGCTGGTCGGGTGATGCTGATTGGGTTGCTCACTGTATTCCCTCCATGTCTGTCTCTCTCTTAGGGATGGCCATCGGTGGGTTATCCATCGATGGTTATAATCGATGGTACCATCGGTGGATAACCTCGATGGTGAGCAACCATCTATAAGGGAACCATCAAGGTTTTGCCCATCGATGGTCCCCATTATTTTAGTATGGAGCTAGACGCGGACCAATCAGAGGCCGGGGGCGTGACTTCACGGGTGTCTGGGGGGTTGGAGCTATGCTCCGTGTCCCTGACACCCTAGAGAAAAAAATAATAGCTCTTATCATCGATGGCAGGAAACCATCTGGTTCTCCCCCATCGATGGTAAAAGTAGTTACCATCAGTCATAGACCATCGATGATTTGAAATCATCGATGGTGGATGGCCATCCCTACTCTCTCTCTCTCCCTCCTTGTGTCTGTCTCCTTCCATCTCTCTCCCTGGGGTATATTTACTAAGATTCGTATTTCTGCTGATTTCAGCTGAGATCAATCTCAGCTGACGTCGGCAGTGTGAGATTGCAACTTTTTGAAAAGAAAAACCACAGTAATTTACTAAACTACCGTGTTTTTTCAACACGAGTTCACCAATGTCGATGAAATTCGTATTGCCGGCAGTGTTTTATGGGAGATAATAATAAAACACTGCCGGACTTAACACAGTGAAGTCCGGCCAGATTAGTGTGGTCCGTGCAGGGCTTCATTGTGTACATTACTGAAATAGCTCAAATGTAAAAAAAAATTGTCTGAGGCTAACCGCGAGGTTAATTGAGGTCACCCACAAGAGTAATCTCAATTAACCTCGCGGTTAGCCACAGACCGCAATTTTTCCACCATAGACTATAATGGAGGACCGCGATCCTCCATTATAGCTGGTGTGTGCCGCCTGATTGACAGGCCAGGAGCGCACAGCCAATCAGGAGAGCGCTATGACGTGGCGAATGGAATCTGGACCTTAGTAAATTTTCACCCCTTTGTCTCTCTCTCTCTCTCTCTCTCTCTCTCTCTCTCTCTCTCTCTAACCCTGTCTGCTCTCTCCCTGTGTGTTTCTCTATCTGTGTCCCTCTCTCCGAGTCCCTTCTCATGTCGGTCTCTCTCTCTGCCTTCCCATCCCCTCCCCTCCCCTCTCTCTTCATTTTCATCTCTCTCTCTCTGCATGTCTGTCTCTTCATTTGTCTCTCCTTCCATACTGTATCTCTCTCTCCTTGTGTCTGTCTCTCCCTTTATCTCTCCCTGTGTCTGTCTCTCTATATCTCTCTCCCTGTGTCTCTCTCTCACCCTGTGTCTCTCTCCAAGTCCCTTCTCATGTTAGTCTCTCTCTCCCTCACCACGTCACTCTCTCTTTATTTCTATCTCTCTCTCCATGTGTCTCTCCCTCCATACTATATATATATATATATATATATATATATCTCCCTCTGTCTGTCTCTCTCCATCTCTCTCCTTGTGTCTCTCTCACCCTGTCTGTCTCTCTCCGAGTCCCTTCTCATGTCAGTCTCTCTCTCCCTCCCCACGTCACTCGCTCTTTATTTCCATCTCTCTCTCTCTGCATGTCTGTCACGGTTTCTGTCTCTCCCTTCATATGTCTCTCTCTCTCTCTCTCTGTGTCTCTATCTCCCTGTGTCTGTCTCTCTCCATCTCTCTCCCTGTGTCTGTCTGTCTCTCTCCCTCTCACCATGGAGGTAATTCAGACCTGATCGCTGCTGTGCTTTTTCGCACAGCGGGCGATCAGGTCTGTACTACGCATGCGTATGCACCGCAATGCGCCGGACGACTGCACCGGGCATCAGTGCATAGCGACGAGATGGTGCGAAAAAAGCGATCGTACGGGCGATTGCAAGGTGACCAACAGGAAGAGGGCGTTTGTGGGTGGCTACTGACCGTTTTGTAGGAGTGTCCGGGAAACCACAGGAGGGACCAGGCGTTTTGAGGGAGTGTTTCTGACGTCAGCTCCGGCCCCAATCATCGCAGCGGCTGAGTAAGTCCTGGGCTGAGCAGAGACTGCACAAACTTCTGTTTGTGCAGCTCTGCTACAAATGCGAACGCACACCAGCGCACAAAATATACCCTCCCCCTGTAGGCGGCGACTACCTGATCGCAGGGCTGCAAAAAACGCACCCTAGCGATCAGGTCTGAATTACCTCCCATGTCTCCTCCTCCCTCCGCATGTCTGTGTGTCTCACTCTCTCTTCCTGTATCTGTCCCTCCCCATGTCTCTCTCTCTCTCTCCCTGTGTCTGTCTCGCTCCATGTCAGTCTTTCCCTCCACATGTCACGCTCTGCATGTCTGTCTCTGTCTCTCCCTACCCATGTCACACTCTCTCTCTGTCCCTGTAGGGAGGGTATGTTTTTACCATACCGCCCGTCGGGATCCTGGCGGTCGCAATACCGATGCAAAATCCTGACAGGGTCACAATGCCGCAGCCGGAATACCAGCGAGGTAGGTGATGCTCTCTCTGTGGGTGTCCGCAACACCAATAAAGGGAGAATAGAACCTATGGTGAGCGAAGCGAGCCATCATGCCCAAAGTAGGGCGAGTGCAGAGAGCCCGCAAGGGGCCTCGATGTGCTCACCCCACTACCGTCATTATGGCGGACATGATGCCGGTGTCGGTATAGTGACAGCTGGCATCCCATACGCTGTGATCCCAAACTGCTCCCGTCGGGAGTAGTATGCTGAGGTTTTGCCCAGGGTGCCAAGAAACCTTGCACCAGTCCTGGTGGTATCTGTTCACCCTCTACTAGCCTAGTGCAGGTTAGCATTTCAGAAGGCCCACGCTGGTAGTTACATTCTTTCCTTCCCATGAAGAAAACATAGGGCCTAATTCAGCAAGGATCGCAAAGCAGCAAAAATTGCAGAAAATGCGGAAAATCGCAAAATCTGCACCATATACCACAAAGATGTAGAAAAAAATGTAACTTCTGAGACGAAGCAAAAGCTGCGTATGCGCTACGAAAAGTAGGCGTGTAGGGGGGCGTACTAAAGGGCTGAACTCGCAAAAACTACGAGCAGGGGCGTGTTGTGGGTCGTGTTGTGGGCGTATGCTGATGTTCGGTGGGCGGTGCATACGCAATTTTTACAACTGATCGCACATTTATGGTGTGCAGTTTCTGAGTAACTACAGGTCTACCTTAAAAACTGCACAAGCTGACCTCAGTTGTAGAATGTTCGATGTATACTGCAATCATTGCTTCATTACACCCAGCTGAAGAAGCTCACAGCTCAGACCACAAATCACTTAATTCAGCTGTATTGAAACTTCTAAACATGTAAGGGAGCTTTAAACTCTGTAACACATGTTTATTTATAAAATATAGGTTAGGTACCTAATTGTTTTTACACTTACTAACAATCGAGGTTTGACAACCACACTATTTTTTAAAAGCAAACGTTAATTCACATTTCCAAGCATTTTGTTTTGTAGGATATGCTTAATGGGGGTAATTCTGAGTTGATCGCAGCAGGAACTTTGTTAGCAGTTGGTCAAAACCATGGGAGTGATTCCGAGTTGATCGCTATCTTTTTCGTTCGCACAGCATATGCGCAAAAATGCGAATATGTTGCAAAATAGCGAATATCCGCCCCCGACGTATTGTTGCTATTTCGTACGCAGTAGTACACAAAGTAGGCGTATACCAAATGACATCGCACTAATGCGAACCCATCGCATTCCCACAAACCTCATCGTAAAAATCCTAACTTCTCGGAGATTTACACATTCCTCTTAAAATTGCACACACTTTTGCTAAAATACGCACAGCAATGTTTTTTTTTTAAAGATAAATTACTGCTTTCAGTTCAAACTACACAAGCCATCCTCAATTACGATTCCAATTACTGTAATGAATGATAATGGTCATGACCAATTAAGTCTTCAAAGAATACCTGAAGAACACTTTGTAGGCATAATTGGCCCTCAACATTTAAATGTTTTAAATAAAAATATAGATGTGGTAAATTTGCCTGGTCTAATGCCTTTTTTTTTGTGTAGAGGTGTAGTTTGTGAATAAAGGTGTTTACATGTTTTTGTAAACAATAACCTCCTAACTCTTTTTTTGTTGTTGTTCTTTTTGGTTTTAATTTTAAAATAACATTCTTAAGTTAGATGTGTGAAATGTTTAAGCTAACCAATTTCTGCTAGCCAATCTGCTGTTCCTTTATTGCATAAATAAACACAACAACCGCTTAACTTGTAAAAAAAAAAGATTTATTTTGTGTTTAATTTTTTTCTTCAATTAACTGTTTTTTTTTGTTTGTTTTTTAATTAAATAAAATATTATGAAAACTTTTCCAACTGGGAAACATTATTTAACAAGGCTTGTAGGTGCTGGCGCATGCTGGCCAGAATGCCCGCAAAACTTGTGGGATCTCCAACCGCAACATCTGAAATTAAGAGGCAAAATAAACATTACTAACTTCCTCACATTACCTATTATACAAACAAGGTACAAAGCACACTTTAATGCAGGCATGTCCAAACTGCGGCCCTCCAGCTGTTGTGAAACTACTTATACCAGCATGCCTTGACCCAGTTTTGCTGTCAGAGAATGCTAAAGCTGTGTCTGGCCATGCTGAGATGTGTAGTTTCTCAACAGCTGGAGGGCCGCAGTTTGGACAGGCCTGCTTTAATGGCAAAGTGACTACATCATGGATGTTTTAATGAGAAAACAGTAGCAGAACAACACACAAGCCTGCTCAGCAAGTTTTTTTATTTTTTAAACAAAGTGTACGACACCATGGGGTACATACAGTAATATGGGAGTTATATTTTAGATGAAACGTTACCCATAGCAACCAATCAAATTCCACATATTATCTTGTAGAAGGTGCTAAATAAATGAAAAGTATGATCTGCTTGGTTGCTATGGGCAACATCCCAACTTAAATAGTAATACCATCTTAGTAAATGTAACCTCATGCAGGGATTCATTCACATCTGGAGTGAAGCAGTCTTTTTTTGTGTGGTTGGCCCTGCATCATCACACTGCATATCAACATCTTCAGAAGGACCACATATCCTAGCAGGCACACACTCCCTGAAAGCCGGCCTTACTACATAAGGTCAAACAGGTTTTTAAATGTGTATTTTTACATTTTTGGAGTGTAACTTTCACAACACTAATCACTGTGTCCTTAGCCTGGCTAACAAAGTGAAGCATGCGAGTTCAATGTGCAAATATTGGAATACCCAGGCACAAGTGTAAAAGTCAAACAACATACTAAACTCCACTCAGGTCTAACTGTTTTGCTGATAATGTCGCACATATAAACCCTGTTGTCCAGGCAACCCTGTCGACATAATGAGTGTCGACCTAGAGTGGTCATCCTAAACATTGCAGATGTAGACACTGTACATCTAATGATCCTCACACAAATGTAAATCCAACATCCATACTATGATGAAGAAGACAAAAAATTGACCTTGGAAAAATATTGGCACCACTACAACACTGCATTTATTAGAATGTGAAGTTAAATTAGGTAACAAATTAAATGTAAATGTGTGTGAACTTACTCTCCTCTGCCACTTGTTCACCTCCCTCAAGTCGCTCCGGGGCCTCTGCTGCCCATTCAGATTGTGGGGAAGGAGGCTGGATGGGGAAAGGAGTCTGGATGGGGGAAGGAGTCTGGATTGTGGATAGAGGATGGAAGGGGGATCTGGTTACAGAGGGTGGGTCAGATTGAGAGGGGGAGGGTGGCGTAGAGGTGGTTTGGGCCACAGAGGGGTGCAGAGAGGTGGTTTGGGCCACAGAGGGGTGCAGAGAGGTGGGTTGGGCCACAGAGGGGGAGGGGGGCAGAGAGGAGGATTGGCAAAGAGAGGGGGAGGTGGGCGGAGAGGTGGTTTGGGCTACAGAGGGGGAGGGGGACAGAGAGGGGTTTTGGTAAAGAGAGGGGGAGGGTGGCGGAGAGGGGGATTGGGCCACAGAAGGGGAGTGGGGTGGAGAAGTGGATTGGGAAAGAGAGGGGGAGTGGGGCTGAGAAGCGGTTTGAAAAAGAGAGGGGGAGGGTGGCGGAGTGGGGGATTGGGCCACAGAAGAGGAGGGGGGCTGAGAAGGGGATTGTGAAAGAGAGGGTGAGTGGGGTGGAGAAGGGGATTGGGAAAGAGAGGGGGAGTGGGGCTGAGAAGGGGATTGGGAAAGAGAGGGGGAGGGGGGCGGAGAGGGGGATTGGGCCACAGAAGGGGAGGGGGGCGAAGAAGGGGATTGGTCTGGGCTGGCACTTTGCGGCCTTCCATCCTCTGCTTGTCGTTGTGCTTGCCCTAGAATGACATATGTAATATTTAGGTTGTGGCTTAAAAAATAATACCATCAGCATTTAAAAATTACATTGTTCTGTCCCATGTTAAAGACACAGAGCAAGTTATTGGGTTCAGTCGACAGCCTGTGTAGCAACTCAGTACAACAACATTAACTTTGTCAGAAGCACTTTGCTACACAGTCAGTACTGCTTGCCATAACCACACACACTGTGTAAACTTGTCATGTTTGTTCTACAATAGTATAATTACAGTCTGCTAATTTTTTCACTATATAACTTCTTAGTGAAAATGTGCAGTCTTTACATTTAAAGTTTCTGCTAATAATCTCAGTGTAATACACATATTTAAGGTAATATGTGAAACTTACTGCGTCTACGTCTATAGCGGATTTGTTGGCGTAATTCCGCCAACAGGTCCGGCGTGCGACGGCGGAGGTCGCTCCAGCGCCTTTCCAGCTGGATTATAGTCCTTCTGGTCCGGGTGCGTGTGCGCAGTATGCGGCATACCTCCGCGTAGGCCTCGCGCTTTACCCTATTTGGTATAAAGGGCCCTGCGCGGCCTACGCGTCGGTCCATTACCGCGACCAACACGCGCAGCTCCCGTCGTGTGAATGCAGCTGCGCGCATGGTGCCAATGGCGTTTTCCATACATGGGCATATATTTATAGTGTGTGGTGGCATTTGATTGGTTGTAAATTTATGGTGTCATCTGTATTAAACTTTATTGATATGTGTGCATTGATGTGAAGGACAGTGGGTACAATTCGCATTAGCGGAAATTCGCACTAGCGGAAGAAAAAAAAACACACACACAAACACACACTCACTCACTCACAAATCACACTCACACACACACTCACATACACACACAGACAAACACACACTCACTCACATTCACACTCACACACACTCACATACACAGACACTTATTGAAAAGTAATTGTTACAATCTGTGTACTCACCACATTTTGCATTAACAATCAGCTGCACAAAGTCACAAAGTTTTCGACATTTAGGATCAGATGTTGTGTCATTTTTAATGTAAACAGATGCACAAGCCAAACATAAAAAAAAAAATTATGGTTAATAACACAATTAACCCAAATAGAATTACAGGTTGAGTATCCCTTATCCAAAATGCTTGGGACCAGAGGTATTTTGGATATCGGATTTTTCCGTATTTTGGAATAATTGCATACCATAATGAGATATCATGGCAATGGGACCTAAATCTAAGCACAGAATGCAGGTAATTTTAGCCAATATTTTTTATAACTTTGTGCATTAAACAAAGTGTGTCTACATTCACACAATTCATTTATGTTTCATATACACCTTATATACACAGTCTGAAGGTCATTTAATACAATATTTTTAATAACTGTGTGTATTAAACAAAGTTTGTGTACATTGAGCCATCAGAAAACAAAAGTTTCACTATCTCACTCTCGCTCAAAAAAGTCCGTATTTCGGATATTTGGATATGGGATACTCAACCTGTAATTATAAATTACAAAATAAAAAACCATTGTAAACAACAATATTACACAAAAAAAAATGATAAGGAGAACATTACAGATTAATTATGTACTGAAACAATAATAAAGACTCACAAAACAAAACCAACACACTCTGAACTTTACCAAGCTACCTAAATGACATCAGTCCAAAATTAATAAACAAATACAGAGAGTTTTTGAAGACAAAACTAAATATAAAAAAAAAACAATACCTAAAATAATCCCGGACAATTCTAGCCCTTACTGCATTCCCCCGGCGGTACACACTCACCCCACCGAATGTCCGGCCAACCCCTGGCTCCTCGTCCTCCTTACAGCGATGTTATGTAGGATAGCGCACAGGACCACAATTTTACTTACCATCTCCGGTGAATACATGATGTCGCCGCCAGTGCGGTGGAGCACATGAAAACGCCCTTTAAGAACACCAATCGTGTGCTCCAGCAGCTGTCTAGTGGCAGTAAGCGCGGAGTTAAATGCCGTCTGTGGTCCTGGCCTGGGTTTACTGTAAGGAGTCATGAGCCAGGGGGTGCAAGGATATCCACGGTCTCCTGTTTGATAAGATGAAAATAGAAAAAGGAAAAAAAAACATTAAATAATGTAATACCAAAAATATGACTGCTCAAATAATGAAAAATACCAAACTCACCCAATAGCCACATGTCTTGGCCTTCCATCGTTCTTAATCTTTGCCATATCCCTGATTGTCTAATGACATGGGCATCATGGGAGTTCCCAGGGAACTTAGCATTCAGGGACAGGATCTGGAGGGATGGGCCACAAATAACCATTACATTCAGAGAATGAAACAGTTTCCTGTTTCTATAAATTTCTTCATTATGTCTTGGCGCAACAATAGCTACATGTGTCCCATCCACAACCCCAATAACGTGTGGGAAGCGACTACCACCTTCCTGAAATTGCCGCTTCACCACAGCCAGGGCACCAACATCCAAAGGCATTGCGATAAATTGCTTCACTCGGCTTAGGAAAGCTTGGCTGACACGCCGCAGGACCTTACTGAACTGGCCCTGCGACATGCCAAGCTAGCATGGCTAGCATGCCTCCGTTGCCTTGGAGGATGAGGAGCCGGTTGGGGTTGGAGGGCTTGCGGCGGTTGGGGTGGGAGTGGTTCCATGGGTTGTGGTGGGAGGGCTTCAGCTGCCACATGAATGGACATCACCAACTTAAAATGAAGGTAAGAATCATTAAAAAACACAAACAATTAACAACACACATTGTAAAACAAAATATAATTTAAAGTGTATGGGTGTTCACTTACTGCAGGAGCGTACTCCATATCTTCAAGATGAAAATACGGAACAAAATAACATAAATGAAAAAAAAACCGCCACAGTTAGCTAAGTACCTACAACATAGGTTACCATCACAAATAAACTTTTTGAGATTAAAAAAACATAACCATATAATTACTGCAACAATATATTAAAAAAGTACTAAGTATGTTTTTTTTTTTTTTAAACCAAAAAAATGCAAACATTAAAAAATAAAAAAATTACCTGCTCAGAAAATAAAGGATCCATTTTTTGGGAAACTTCAACTGAAAACTGGCCTACTTTGGCACTCAAAATGGAAATGAACAAACAAACAAGAGAGACACCTACGAGAGAGAGAAATGGCCAATAATAAATAAGATACACACTTGCAACAAACACACACCATGACACCCAGGGACAGGCAACTTACCTGCTCAGTAAATGAAGGAGCCCTTTTTGGGAAACTTCAACTGAAAACTGGCCTACTTTGGCACTCAAAATGGAAATGAACAAACAAGAGAGACACCTACAAGAGAGAGAAATGGCCAATAATAAATAAGATACACACTCGCAACAAACACACACCATGACACCCAAGGACAGGCAACTTACCTGCTCAGAAATGAAGGAGCCCTTTTTTGGGAAACTTCAACTGAAAACTGGCCTACTTTGGCACTCAAAATGGAAATAAACAAACAAACAAGAGTGACACCTACAAGAGAGAGAAATGGCCAATAATAAATAAGATACTCACTCGCAACAAACACACCATGACACCCAGGGACAGGCAACTTACCTGCTCAGAAAATGAAGGAGCCCTTTTATGGGAAACTTCTACTGAAAACTGCCCTACTTTGGCATTCAAAATGGAAATGAACAAACAAACAAGAGAGACACCTACAAGAGAGAGAAATGGGCAATAATAAATAAAAGAACCACTCTCAGCACTAGAACGGCCACACTGTAAATTACAGGTAACAAAACTATTAGATAGTACATGTTAATAAATTTATAGTAAAAAACATTAAACACAAAACTACAAATACCCATTTTAAACCACTACAAAGGACCATTGCACACCCATACATACTTGCTTTGGTAATATCCCAATTTAAAAAAATAAAAATATGCTTTAAATACGCCATCCGCAACACAACAGTAACAAATTTGCTAGCAAACAAACGCACTTTTTTATGATATATACTGCAATAAAAACTCACTCTAAATGTGAGAGGCAACACGTCCACCTTGCTTGTGTCTTGAATCACCATTTAGCATCATACACCCACTCACACAGGCTGCAGTCAAGGGTTTTAAATAGGCTGTACAACAATTACTGGAAGAATTAGCATAATTGACACCTGTGCGAATTACCGCACTGGAAAACACACGCAGCTATAAATCGCTGGACACCTGTGCAAACACACATGCCACCAGCAACATGGCTACTCGTGAGCAGATGGCAGCAGAGATGGACCAGGTGCAGCAGCAGATGTCTGCTTTGACACATAGGCGCCTAGCGCTGCGGAGGCAGATGTTGGAAGCTGCCAGTGTGGATGTTCAAATTGCAGGACCCAGTACTGTACAAACTCCATCTTCTGATACCCAGGAGTTAGGAGTGAATTCCCTGCCAGACATAGATACTGGGGAAACGGAGGGAGATTCCGGACTACCATCTCAAACACAAAGTACACAAGCAGCTAGTGAAGAGGAAGATGGTGAGGAGGGACAGGACGATAGCTCACAGGCTACATCCAAAAAAAAAAAAGACAGCCCGCCTTCACTAAGAGGGAGTTACGTGTTTTGGTCACACAGGCCATGGAAAAAATTAATTGAGGCCCCAAAAACATGGGTGCTGCATCCAAAGATCGAATCTGGAGGGATATCACTGATTCTGTTAATGAAGTCGGCTCAATAGTCCGCACTTCACAGGAAGTTAGAAGACGGTAAGTGTATATTGACACACCATTTTCTGTGCCAAGTATTATTAAAAACTTAGCTAGATGTGATGTTGCCTACAGCAACCAAATACATAACATGTGTACTATCAATTAAAGCAGGTATTCATAACTTTTATGTCCCTTGCCCCTAATTCTAATCACATATGTAGTTGGGCCGATTTCAAATCCCGCCTGAAGGGCAAGAGGTCTGCGGAGTGGAATGCCTCGAGGGCAACAGGGGGCGGTCCAGCTGCCACTGTGGAATACACAGATCTTGAGGAGATGGCGATGGACTGTGTGAGCTACGAGGAGGGGGTTGGGGTGTCTCATATGGACACGGACCTGCCTGAAATACTGAATGCACATGACTTGCCAGGTAAGTTTACACACATATTCCTAAAAAACTAATTTAGGGGTTCCAAAACTCTCATGTTGTTTTTTTCTACTCTTTTTCCACTCATTCTTCTATTTGCTTTGAACATAACACAGCACAGGTGGGTGAGCAGGTAGAGTCACAGGAGGGTTATGTGGCTGAGGCTGAGGTGAGGGGACCTAGTGTCTCTGCCACTGTGGGACCACAGATTCCATCTGTCCAGATTCCAACTGGCCCCCCCACCCAACCCTCTGCTATCCCGGACATCCTGTCTCAAATTGCCAGGTATGGTGAGAGCCTGAATGCTTTTCAGGACAGGATGATCCGGGAGGTAAGCCAGATACCTGTCCGGCTCACTGAGCACAGAAACAGTGTGGAGCAAGGTGTAGCTCAACTCTGCCAAGGTCTGGCAGAGATCAGGTAGGGCCAAGAGCAACTCGCCTCCTCTTTCCAACAAATTGCCAATTCCATTCTGCAAGGGCTCCAGGACATCACTGTCTCCCTTGCCCACAGTGGCAGAGAGCCACCTACATCTGCTCCCTCCCCTCACTCTGCCCAGGAAGAACATCCCACTGGGCAGGGCCCTCGAAGGTCGCTTCGCAGACCGAGCCGTGAAGAACAACATCAGGCGGGGAAAAAGAAGAGAAAGTGATGTCTCTCCAGATGGGCAGCACCCATGTTTTACATGTTGCCTCAATGTTTTTTTTTTTTTGGCTTGTGTGGCCAGAATGTACAACTCCCTCAAAGTGAAAGGGTATATTTGTGTTTATTTAAATTGTAGCCTGTGAGTTATTTTCGTCTACACCTGAGCCATCTTCCTCTTCCTAGCGTGCTGTCAGTAGCGGATCTTGCCACGGGCAAGCAGGACTTTTGCCCGGGGCGCCGCCTTCCGGATAGCGCCGGCGCCATCCGGAGGGCGCCGCACCATGGCAAGATCCGCTGCTGCTGTGGTGCCCCCCGCTGCCGCGGCCCGCTGTCCGCTGTGAAGGGAAACTAGACGCTACGCGTCTAGTTTCCCTTCCTGGAGAGGACCTTCACTGTAATGATGTGTGGTGCGCGTTGACGTCATTGCGCACCGCACAGCAAAGGTCCTCTCCACGAAGGGAACTAGACGCTTAGCATCTAGTTTACCTTCGTGGAGAGGACCTTTGCTGTGCTGTGCGCGATGACATCATCGCGCACCGCACATCCTACAACAGTACAGGGGGCGTAACTGACCACGCCCCCTGTATGAAGCCCGGGGCGCCAGAAGCCCCGGAACCGGCCCTGCGTGCTGTGTATGGTTGTGTTTGTGTATTGGTTCCAGAATCGACCTCAGTTCCCCTAAAAGTTTTTCTGGCTGGGGGTTCACAACATATACTTAGTAAATATTAAACATCATATTTTGTCAGAAGATGGTGTTACCATAGTACTGGGTTCTGCTATGTGAATTTTGGCACTGGCATCTGCTTGTTGCTATGTCCATCTTTGGCTCATTTGTAGCCATGTTTTACTTGCTTTACTTTATTTTTTTTGTGTGTTTTATTAAAGGTTATGCACTCTGGAAAACTGTGCCCTGTAAACTTTAACATGGCATATTGACATTTGTGAAACAAGGGTACAATCAGAATATTCATACAAACATTGAATATTATAATTTAAAACATGTATGCCTTGCACAACACTTAAGTGGCCATATAAAAAATAAAATAAAAATAAAATAAAAAAACGTTGGAACTTGGGTTACTAGGGGCAACATGGCATATTGGGGCAGATGTATTAACCTGGAGAAGGCATAAGGAAGTGATAAACCAGTGATATGTGCAAGGTGATATAGGCACCAGCCAATCAGCTCCCATATGTAAATTAACAGTTAGGAGCTGATTGGCTGGTGCCTTTATCACCTTGCACATAGCACTGGTTTAGCACTTCCTTATGCCTTCTCTAGGTTAATACATCTGCCCCAGTATTAGATATGGACACATATTCCCAAAAAAAAAAAAAGTAACATTAAGTGTAGGCTGCATTATGTTGCTCATGTTATTTGGTATGTACAAAGGAATATGTCTATGTCGAGAAGATTTAGCTGATGTAGTTTATAAGTTGGTTTATTCACACTTGATTAAATTTGATAGTATTAAGCAAATAATTAAAACATGCAGTTAACATCAAAGTATTTCAACAAATAAATAAAATGCAGTGCATTATTTGTGAGTGTGTCAGATTTATACGTGGTAACAATAAAAATGTTATGTGGGCATACAATTGCTGTTTGTAGTCTTTTGTAACAGCAGTGTTTGGCAAGTAATTGTTCAACAGGTGAATTCATTGGCCAACTAATTGCTAATTTGGGCAGACACACTTGTAACAGTACTTCGCAAGTGCTGAGTAGCTGCAGACTTATGCGCCCTACACATTAGGCGATGTGCCGCCGAGGTGCCCGACGGCCGATACGGCCGACGGGCGACCCGGCGGCGGGGGGGCAGTGACGGGGGGAGTGAAGTTTCTTCACTCCCCCCGTCACCCGGCTCCATAGACGTGCAGGCAAATATGGACGATCTCGTCCATATTGGCCTGCATGCACAGCCGACATGTCACCAGCGATGAACGAGCGCGGGGCCGCGCATCGTTCATCGCAGGTGACTCCACACTGCACGATATGAACGTTATCTCGTTCATTAATGAACGAGATCGTTCATATCGTGCAGTAATATCGGCATGTGTGTAGGGCCCATTACTCCTCGGCTGTGACAAGATAGCGAACATTTGTTGTGTCATTTTTACCATCGGCTACGCATTTCTGCACAAAACACGCCTACTGCCAGTTGCCTACTCCCACACTAGCCACTCACTTTCACGCCCATTTCGTTAGATAGCGAAGCCGAGCCTCTGTCACGCCTCCGTCACTCCCTGTTTTCGGTGATGTAGTACGAGCAGATTTTCAGTTAGTAATTTTGCACAAGCGTCGTATCGCTCCTTTTGCATACGCGCATTTCTGCTTTCGCGCATGCGCAGTTTGCTATTTTTTGCTGTTTGCGATGCGATGAACTGCTGCGAACAACTCGGAATGAGGGCCCATGTGCACTGCAGGGGAGGCAGATATAACTAGAGATGAGCGGGTTCGGTTCCTCGGAATCCGAACCCGCCCGAACTTCAGCTTTTTTTACACGGATCCGAGCGACTCGGATCTTCCCGCCTTGCTCGGTTAACCCGAGCGCGCCCGAACGTCATCATGACGCTGTCGGATTCTCGCGAGGCTCGGATTCTATCGCGAGACTCGGATTCTATATAAGGAGCCGCGCGTCGCCGCCATTTTCACACGTGCATTGAGATTGATAGGGAGAGGACGTGGCTGGCGTCCTCTCCATTTAGATTAGAAGAGAGAGAGTGAGATTGAGACAGAGACACTTGATTTACTGGAGCTTAGGAGTACTAGAGAGTGCAGAGTTTACTAGTGACTGACCACTGACCAGTGACCACCAGTGCAGTTTTATTTAATATAATCCGTTCTCTGCCTGAAAAAAACGATACACAGTGACTCAGTCACATACCATATCTGTGCTCAGCCCAGTGTGCTGCATCATCTATGTATAATATCTGACTGTGCTCACACAGCTTAATTGTGGGGGAGACTGGGGAGCAGTTATAGGTTATAGCAGGAGCCAGGAGTACATACATATTATTAAAATTAAACAGTGCACACTTTTGCTGCAGGAGTGCCACTGCCAGTGTGACTGACCAGTGACCTGACCACACTGACCACCAGTATAGTATACTATATTGTGATTGCCTGAAAAAGTTAAACACTCGTCGTGTGACTTGTGTGGTGTTTTTTTATTCTATAAAAAACTCATTCTGCTGACAGACAGTGTCCAGCAGGTCCGTCATTATATAATATATACCTGTCCGGCTGCAGTAGTGATATATATATATTTTTTATATCATTATTTATCATCCAGTCGCAGCAGACACAGTACGGTAGTTCACGGCTGTAGCTACCTCTGTGTCGGCACTCGGCCGTCCATCCATAATTGTATACCACCTACCCGTGGTTTTTTTTTCTTTCTTCTTTATACATACTACATCTCATTATCATCCAGTCTATATTAGCAGCAGACACAGTACAGTACGGTAGTCCATGGCTGTAGCTACCTCTGTGTCGGCACTCGGCAGTCCATCCATAATTGTATACCACCTACCCGTGGTTTTTTTCTTCTTCTTTATACATACTACATCTCATTATCATCCAGTCTATATTAGCAGCAGACACAGTACAGTACGGTAGTCCACGGCTGTAGCTACCTCTGTGTCGGCACTCGGCAGTCCATCCATAATTGTATACCACCTACCCGTGGTTTTTTTTTCTTTCTTCTTTATACATACTACATCTCATTATCAACCAGTCTATATTAGCAGCAGACACAGTACAGTACGGTAGTCCACGGCTGTAGCTACCTCTGTGTCGGCACTCGGCAGTCCGTCCATAATTGTATACCACCTACCCGTGGTTTTTTTTTTCTTTCTTCTTTATACATACTACATCTCATTATCATCCAGTCTATATTAGCAGCAGACACAGTACAGTACGGTAGTCCACGGCTGTAGCTACCTCTGTGTCGGCACTCGGCAGTCCATCCATAATTGTATACCACCTACCCGTGGTTTTTTTTTCTTTCTTCTTTATACATACTACATCTCATTATCATCCAGTCTATATTAGCAGCAGACACAGTACAGTACGGTAGTCCACGGCTGTAGCTACCTCTGTGTCGGCACTCGGCAGTCCATCCATAATTGTATACCACCTACCCGTGGTTTTTTTTTCTTTCTTCTTTATACATACTACATCTCATTATCAACCAGTCTATATTAGCAGCAGACACAGTACAGTACGGTAGTCCACGGCTGTAGCTACCTCTGTGTCGGCACTCGGCAGTCCATCCATAATTGTATACCACCTACCCGTGGTTTTTTTTTCTTTCTTCTTTATACATACTACATCTCATTATCATCCAGTCTATATTAGCAGCAGACACAGTACAGTACGGTAGTCCACGGCTGTAGCTACCTCTGTGTCGGCACTCGGCAGTCCATCCATAATTGTATACCACCTACCCGTGGTTTTTTTTTTCTTCTTTATACATACTACATCTCATTATCATCCAGTCTATATTAGCAGCAGACACAGTACAGTACGGTAGTCCACGGCTGTAGCTACCTCTGTGTCGGCACTCGGCAGTCCATCCATAATTGTATACCACCTACCCGTGGTTTTTTTTTCTTTCTTCTTTATACATACTACATCTCATTATCAACCAGTCTATATTAGCAGCAGACACAGTACAGTACGGTAGTCCACGGCTGTAGCTACCTCTGTGTCGGCACTCGGCAGTCCGTCCATAATTGTATACCACCTACCCGTGTTTTTTTTTTTCTTCTTTATACATACTACATCTCATTATCATCCAGTCTATATTAGCAGCAGACACAGTACAGTACGGTAGTCCACGGCTGTAGCTACCTCTGTGTCGGCACTCAGCAGTCCGTCCATAATTGTATACCACCTACCCGTGTTTTTTTTTTCTTTCTTCTTTATACATACTACATCTCATTATCAACCAGTCTATATTAGCAGCAGACATAGTACAGTACGGTAGTCCACGGCTGTAGCTACCTCTGTGTCGGCACTCGGCAGTCCGTCCATAATTGTATACCACCTACCCGTGGTTTTTTTTTCTTTCTTCTTTATACATACTACATCTCATTATCATCCAGTCTATATTAGCAGCAGACACAGTACAGTACGGTAGTCCACGGCTGTAGCTACCTCTGTGTCGGCACTCGGCAGTCCATCCATAATTGTATACCACCTACCCGTGGTTTTTTTTTCTTTCTTCTTTATACATACTACATCTCATTATCATCCAGTCTATATTAGCAGCAGACACAGTACAGTACGGTAGTCCACGGCTGTAGCTACCTCTGTGTCGGCACTCGGCAGTCCATCCATAATTGTATACCACCTACCCGTGGTTTTTTTTTCTTTCTTCTTTATACATACTACATCTCATTATCATCCAGTCTATATTAGCAGCAGACACAGTACAGTACGGTAGTCCACGGCTGTAGCTACCTCTGTGTCGGCACTCGGCAGTCCATCCATAATTGTATACTAGTATCCATCCATCTCCATTGTTTACCTGAGGTGCCTTTTAGTTGTGCCTATTAAAATATGGAGAACAAAAATGTTGAGGTTCCAAAATTAGGGAAAGATCAAGATCCACTTCCACCTCGTGCTGAAGCTGCTGCCACTAGTCATGGCCGAGACGATGAAATGCCAGCAACGTCGTCTGCCAAGGCCGATGCCCAATGTCATAGTACAGAGCATGTCAAATCCAAAACACCAAATATCAGTAAAAAAAGGACTCCAAAACCTAAAATAAAATTGTCGGAGGAGAAGCGTAAACTTGCCAATATGCCATTTACCACACGGAGTGGCAAGGAACGGCTGAGGCCCTGGCCTATGTTCATGGCTAGTGGTTCAGCTTCACATGAGGATGGAAGCACTCAGCCTCTCGCTAGAAAAATGAAAAGACTCAAGCTGGAAAAAGCACAGCAAAGAACTGTGCGTTCTTCGAAATCCCAAATCCACAAGGAGAGTCCAATTGTGTCGGTTGCGATGCCTGACCTTCCCAACACTGGACGTGAAGAGCATGCGCCTTCCACCATTTGCACGCCCCCTGCAAGTGCTGGAAGGAGCACCCGCAGTCCAGTTCCTGATAGTCAGATTGAAGATGTCAGTGTTGAAGTACACCAGGATGAGGAGGATATGGGTGTTGCTGGCGCTGGGGAGGAAATTGACCAGGAGGATTCTGATGGTGAGGTGGTTTGTTTAAGTCAGGCACCCGGGGAGACACCTGTTGTCCGTGGGAGGAATATGGCCGTTGACATGCCTGGTGAAAATACCAAAAAAATCAGCTCTTCGGTGTGGAAGTATTTCACCAGAAATGCGGACAACATTTGTCAAGCCGTGTGTTCCCTTTGTCAAGCTGTAATAAGTAGGGGTAAGGACGTTAACCACCTCGGAACATCCTCCCTTATACGTCACCTGCAGCGCATTCATAATAAGTCAGTGACAAGTTCAAAAACTTTGGCCGACAGCGGAAGCAGTCCACTGACCAGTAAATCCCTTCCTCTTGTAACCAAGCTCACGCAAACCACCCCACCAACTCCCTCAGTGTCAATTTCCTCCTTCCCCAGGAATGCCAATAGTCCTGCAGGCCATGTCACTGGCAATTCTGATGATTCCTCTCCTGCCTGGGATTCCTCCGATGCATCCTTGCGTGTAACGCCTACTGCTGCTGGCGCTGCTGTTGTTGCTGCTGGGAGTCGATGGTCATCCCAGAGGGGAAGTCGTAAGACCACTTTTACTACTTCCACCAAGCAATTGACTGTCCAACAGTCCTTTGCGAGGAAGATGAAATATCACAGCAGTCATCCTACTGCAAAGCGGATAACTGAGGCCTTGGCATCCTGGGTGGTGAGAAACGTGGTTCCGGTATCCATCATTACTGCAGAGCCAACTAGAGACTTGTTGGAGGTACTGTGTCCCCGGTACCAAATACCATCTAGGTTCCATTTCTCTAGGCAGGCGATACCGAAAATGTACACAGACCTCAGAAAAAGAGTCACCAGTGTCCTAAAAAATGCAGCTGTACCCAATGTCCACTTAACCACGGACATGTGGACAAGTGGAGCAGGGCAGGGTCAGGACTATATGACTGTGACAGCCCACTGGGTAGATGTATGGACTCCCGCCGCAAGAACAGCAGCGGCGGCACCAGTAGCAGCATCTCGCAAACGCCAACTCTTTCCTAGGCAGGCTACGCTTTGTATCACCGCTTTCCAGAATACGCACACAGCTGAAAACCTCTTACGGCAACTGAGGAAGATCATCGCGGAATGGCTTACCCCAATTGGACTCTCCTGTGGATTTGTGGCATCGGACAACGCCAGCAATATTGTGTGTGCATTAAATATGGGCAAATTCCAGCACGTCCCATGTTTTGCACATACCTTGAATTTGGTGGTGCAGAATTTTTTAAAAAACGACAGGGGCGTGCAAGAGATGCTGTCGGTGGCCAGAAGAATTGCGGGACACTTTCGGCGTACAGGCACCACGTACAGAAGACTGGAGCACCACCAAAAACTACTGAACCTGCCCTGCCATCATCTGAAGCAAGAAGTGGTAACGAGGTGGAATTCAACCCTCTATATGCTTCAGAGGTTGGAGGAGCAGCAAAAGGCCATTCAAGCCTATACAATTGAGCACGATATAGGAGGTGGAATGCACCTGTCTCAAGCGCAGTGGAGAATGATTTCAACGTTGTGCAAGGTTCTGATGCCCTTTGAACTTGCCACACGTGAAGTCAGTTCAGACACTGCCAGCCTGAGTCAGGTCATTCCCCTCATCAGGCTTTTGCAGAAGAAGCTGGAGACATTGAAGGAGGAGCTAACACGGAGCGATTCCGCTAGGCATGTGGGACTTGTGGATGGAGCCCTTAATTCGCTTAACAAGGATTCACGGGTGGTCAATCTGTTGAAATCAGAGCACTACATTTTGGCCACCATGCTCGATCCTAGATTTAAAGCCTACCTTGGATCTCTCTTTCCGGCAGACACAAGTCTGCTGGGGTTGAAAGACCTGCTGGTGAGAAAATTGTCAAGTCAAGCGGAACGCGACCTGTCAACATCTCCTCCTTCACATTCTCCCGCAACTGGGGGTGCGAGGAAAAGGCTCAGAATTCCGAGCCCACCCGCTGGCGGTGATGCAGGGCAGTCTGGAGCGACTGCTGATGCTGACATCTGGTCCGGACTGAAGGACCTGACAACGATTACGGACATGTCGTCTACTGTCACTGCATATGATTCTCTCAACATTGAAAGAATGGTGGAGGATTATATGAGTGACCGCATCCAAGTAGGCACGTCACACAGTCCGTACTTATACTGGCAGGAAAAAGAGGCAATTTGGAGGCCCTTGCACAAACTGGCTTTATTCTACCTAAGTTGCCCTCCCACAAGTGTGTACTCCGAAAGAGTGTTTAGTGCCGCCGCTCACCTTGTCAGCAATCGGCGTACGAGGTTACATCCAGAAAATGTGGAGAAGATGATGTTCATTAAAATGAATTATAATCAATTCCTCCGCGGAGACATTGACCAGCAGCAATTGCCTCCACAAAGTACACAGGGAGCTGAGATGGTGGATTCCAGTGGGGACGAATTGATAATCTGTGAGGAGGGGGATGTACACGGTGATATATCGGAGGATGATGATGAGGTGGACATCTTGCCTCTGTAGAGCCAGTTTGTGCAAGGAGAGATTAATTGCTTCTTTTTTGGGGGGGGTCCAAACCAACCCGTCATATCAGTCACAGTCGTGTGGCAGACCCTGTCACTGAAATGATGGGTTGGTTAAAGTGTGCATGTCCTGTTTTGTTTATACAACATAAGGGTGGGTGGGAGGGCCCAAGGACAATTCCATCTTGCACCTCTTTTTTTCTTTTATTTTTCTTTGCGTCATGTGCTGTTTGGGGAGGGTTTTTTGGAAGGGCCATCCTGCGTGACACTGCAGTGCCACTCCTAGATGGGCCCGGTGTTTGTGTCGGCCACTAGGGTCGCTTATCTTACTCACACAGTCAGCTACCTCATTGCGCCTCTTTTTTTCTTTGCGTCATGTGCTGTTTGGGGAGGGTTTTTTGGAAGGGACATCCTGCGTGACACTGCAGTGCCACTCCTAGATGGGCCCGGTGTTTGTGTCGGCCACTAGGGTCGCTTATCTTACTCACACAGTCAGCTACCTCATTGCGCCTCTTTTTTTCTTTGCGTCATGTGCTGTTTGGGGAGGGTTTTTTGGAAGGGACATCCTGCGTGACACTGCAGTGCCACTCCGAGATGGGCCCGGTGTTTGTGTCGGCCACTAGGGTCGCTTATCTTACTCACACAGCTACCTCATTGCGCCTCTTTTTTTCTTTGCGTCATGTGCTGTTTGGGGAGGGTTTTTTGGAAGGGACATCCTGCGTGACACTGCAGTGCCACTCCTAGATGGGCCCGGTGTTTGTGTCGGCCACTAGGGTCGCTTATCTTACTCACACAGTCAGCTACCTCATTGCGCCTCTTTTTTTCTTTGCGTCATGTGCTGTTTGGGGAGGGTTTTTTGGAAGGGACATCCTGCGTGACACTGCAGTGCCACTCCTAGATGGGCCCGGTGTTTGTGTCGGCCACTAGGGTCGCTTATCTTACTCACACAGCTACCTCATTGCGCCTCTTTTTTTCTTTGCGTCATGTGCTGTTTGGGGAGGGTTTTTTGGAAGGGACATCCTGCGTGACACTGCAGTGCCACTCCTAGATGGGCCCGGTGTTTGTGTCGGCCACTAGGGTCGCTTATCTTACTCACACAGCGACCTCGGTGCAAATTTTAGGACTAAAAATAATATTGTGAGGTGTGAGGTATTCAGAATAGACTGAAAATGAGTGGAAATTATGGTTTTTGAGGTTAATAATACTTTGGGATCAAAATGACCCCCAAATTCTATGATTTAAGCTGTTTTTTAGGGTTTTTTGAAAAAAACACCCGAATCCAAAACACACCCGAATCCGACAAAAAAAATTCGGTGAGGTTTTGCCAAAACGCGGTCGAACCCAAAACACGGCCGCGGAACCGAACCCAAAACCAAAACACAAAACCCGAAAAATTTCCGGCGCTCATCTCTAGATATAACATGTACAGAGAGAGATAGATTTGGGTGTGGTGAGTTCAATCTGCAATCTAAATTGCACTGTAAAAATAAAGCAGCCAGTATTTATCCTGCACAGAAACAAAATAACCCACCTAATTCTAATTCTCTCTGCAAATGTTATATCTGCCCCCCCTGCACTGCACATGGTTTTGCCCAACTGCTAAAAAAATTCCTGCTGCGATCAACTTGGAATTACCCCCAATGTCTTTTGGCTTCCTAACAGTTTTTTAATGCATTTTAAGCAACCAACGCGTTTTTTGTTAACAAAACATACCCACATACATTTGGTTATTTTTTTGTTTTTTTTTATATCGCTACACACACAAACATATGTTCAAGAACAGCAACATCATTTTTGTTTTTGTCCCGGAAAGTAGGTAGTGCAATATTAGAGGTTAAAACACAGTTGTTTGCAAAAATTGCAACATCAGAAACCGGTAAGCAAAAAATGCGTAAAATTGTAAATTTATACGCAAATAGTGCGTATTTTTTTAGGTATTCGCAATATTTGCACATTTCACAAGCACACCTTCTTTTTGTAACATTAAATCAGTGTTGCAGTTTTTCCGTTTGGGCGTGCTTTCGCAATTTTTGCAAATTTGTAATTTTTACAATCCTTACTGAATTGGCTCCATAATTAGAATTTAAGATGTTCTAATCTGCCTCATACAGGGGGAGTTTATCAAAGTAGACAGTTTGGGGGGAATTCAATTGTTTGAAAAGTCGGTTGGGTGTCTGTTTCCCCCCCGTTTATTAGATAGGAAAAAACAGACACCCAACTGACTTTTCAAACAATTGAATACCCCCCTTTATGTAGTAGTAATAATAATAATGTTATTTCTATAGCACTTTTCTACAGCAGGGCTCAAAATCGCTTTACAAACATCAAAAACAAAACAGTGTACATAAAGGGCACAATAAGCTCAATGCATGTTTGGTGCAGCCATTTTGATTAATAAGTTCTACAAATTACATAACCCACTTACGAACGGTACCAGGTGAGGCAGCCATTTTGGGCATGTTACATAGGCTGCCCTGGGTGGAATAGGCGACGCTTAGAAGAGATTACAGAGAATGGAGCAATTGCAGTGTACTAAAGCTAGAGTCAGACCCCTTCATAATACAGTGTTAGTTAATAACACTATAGATGTCTATGGCACATACTTGCCTACCCTCCCAGAAGCTGCGGGAGGCTCACGATTTTTTGGGTAGTCCCCCGCAGCCCCGGAAAGGTAAGTGATTCTCCAGCATCCCGCACAATCCGGCTGATTCCTAGTGAAGCTGAGCTGGCAGGATAAGGATAAAATAATACCCTCTCAGAAAGCCGTCTGAAGGGGCGGGGCTAATCACAGCATTTAGCCCCACCCCTACCCACGGACCAGCAAATCACTGTCATTTCCTCATCTTGGGGGTGTGGCATAATGATATCACCATTTGGCCACGCCCCCTAAGTTGCCTGCTGCGTCTTCTCTCCGGGCTTCTCCTGGAGAGGAGACTTGAAAGGTAGGCATGTATGCTATGGCAGCGTTGGCCTTTCTATCATGGGTGCAATGTGTGCGGTGCAAACGGGCTCCTGGGTCCGGGGAGGAGAAATTCACACCGCACATACTGCATACATGTTGTTTTAATACTTACCTTTCTGGAGTCCCGCAACGGGCACTGCAGCCGCTGCAGCCACAGCAGTTCTGGCAAAAATCACACCTAAAATGGCCACCACGCATGCACAGTATTAAATTTGTCTCTGGACCATTGCAGGCGCCATGTTTTCAGAGACCTGTGCATGCACAGCGGACTCCAGCACAATTCCAGAGCCTACGGCGCCGTGAAGAGGAGGGGACCCACCCAAAGTCTGCACATGGGCCCCCTCCTCTCATAAAATGCCCCTGTATGGCAGTATTTCACAGTCTCAGTCCTCAGGGACTACTAACAGTGCATGCTTTCTAGATCTCCTAGGGACTAATTCAGATCTGATCGCAGCAGCAAATCTGTTAGCTAATGGGCAAAACCATGAGCACTGCAGGGGAGGCAGGTATAACATGTGCAGAGTTAGATTTGGGTGGGTTATTTTGTTTCTGTGCAGGGTAAATACTGGCTGCTTTATTTTTATACAGCAATTTAGATTTCAATTTGAACACACCCCACCCAAATCTAACTTTCTCTGCACATGTTATATCTGCCCCAACTGCAGTCACATGGGGCCTAATTCAGAGCTGATCACTCGCTAGGTTTTTTTTTGCAGTCCAGCGTTCGCATAGTCGCCGTCCACCGGGGAGTGTATATTAGCTGTGTAAGTGTGCGATCGCATGTGCAGCCGAGCGGTACAAAAAGAGTTTGTGCAGATTCTGAGGACTTACTCAGCCGCTACGATCACTTCAGCCTGTCTGGGCCCGGAATTGATGTCAGACACCCGCCCTGCAAACACTTGGACACGCCTGCGTTTTTCCAACCACTTCCTGAAAATGGTCAGTTGCCATCCACAAACGCCTTCTACCTGTCAATCTCCTTGCGAACGGCCGTGCAAATGGATTCTTCGCACAAACCCATCGCTGAGCGGCGATCCGCTTTGTACCTGTGCAAAGCGCCTGCGCATTGCGGTGCATACGCAGTACTGACCTGATCGCAGAAAACACTAGCGAGCGATCAGGACTGAATTAGGCCCATGGTTTTGCCCATTAGCTAACAAATTTACTGCTGCGATCAGATCTGAATTAGTCAGTGCAAATTCTATGACATACTACTGCTATTGTGGTCATGATTCGAGCTATTGGGCATGCCATTATTTGAGCAACTGGACGCCCCGCAAAGTGGTCCACTTTTTTTGATGATTTATTTAATTTCTGAAAAATGTAAAGGTATGCCAGTATACCAGTCAGTGTATAATGATGATGACTGGCATATTTCAACATCGCCAGCTCTGGCTACTACTGTACACTGAATATGGTTTGCACATATTTTACGTGGGTGTAGTATGGCTGACCGGCGGTCAGGAGACCGCCAGTCAGCTTACCGACGCCGGGATCCCGGCAGCATTCCGACGCCGGGATCCCGGCGGGGAGGGGCGAGTGCAGCAAGCCCCTTCTGGGATCGCTGTGCTCGCCACGCTGCGGTCTCGGTGGCGACCTGAGGTCGCCACAGGTTCTATTCCCACTCTATGGGTGTCGTCAGAGCCGGCCTTAGGCATAGGCAAACTAGGCAAATGCCTAGGACATTTGTTATGCTTAGGGGCACCAGCAGCTTCTGCTGATTAAAATGATATGTGGCATGCCTATATTCTGTGTGTGACTGCGGCTGTATCTGCATACGAAATGCTACGTTGCAGTGTATTTCTGGAAATCACTGTAATGTAGCATTTCGTATGCAGATACACCCGCAGTTGCACACAGAATATAGGCATGCTGCATATCATTTTATTCAGCAGAAACTGCTTGTGCATCCTAGCCACATAGTAATGCAAATAATATGATACATTTCATAAACAAAAGGCGCCCGACGTTAGCAGCGCTACCAGCTGACTCATGCCAGGCATCTCCTGCAGAACTAGTGGCGGTGCTAGGGGGCACCAGCCAAAATCTTGCCTAGGGCATCAAATTGGTTAGGGCCGGCTCTGGGTGTCGTGGTCACCCACGAGTGGAAATAGTCCCTGTTGGTCGGCATGCCGACCATCGGGATAGTGAGGGGTTGGGATGGTGGAGGAGGTCATGTGACTGTCGGTCTCCCGACCGCCGGTCACATGAATACCACCCATTTTACGTTACATGTAAATCTACAATACATATGTATAAGCACAAATGTACACATGCATTTGGCATCTATATACAGTCTGTATTTATACTATTACCTCTAAATGAGGCTCAGTTTATATTTTCTGTGTTTTATGCTTGTGTGAAACAAACTATATATATATTGTACATAAAGAAAAATCACGTACATTACCGGGACAGTATAGTCCAGCACTCTTCAGTACCATGATCTACAGGATAATCATGTTCCCCTGTGCACTATTCTGCAACTGTTACTTTAACAAATGAATGTAGATGTGTAAAGTGATCATATGATATGACATTTGGATGTTTGTTCACATGGAATGCGTCCTGGTTCAGAAATAAACAGGCACGTGTAACAGAAGATGCATTGTGTCCTAGGGAGACACTATCAACTTGGTTTTATAAAGCAGCCATTCTAGTCCTTCAAGTATTCCGATTGGTTGCCAAGTGTCAAAACTGCCACCTTCTTGCAAAACTATTTCTTTTTTTTTTAAACATTAAATTTTTATTGAAAGGTGAGAGGGAAGAAAAAAAGGAATCCTCCTCTCTCTTTTTTGTACAAATAAGTCAGGGAAACAGAAAAAAAAGAAGTAGGGAAAACATTGGGGGAGGGTTCAGAGTCAGACATAAAGTGAAATACACTACAATACATGGTTACATACTTTTGGTGAAGTGTACAAAAATATACTGTAAAGATCTACGATAGGCACATATGCATAAATAGGCTAATGCACAGGATACAGAGAGAAATAGGCGGTCAGGGGGCATTGAGCTCATTTAACTCTGTCACAGCAAATAGCGGGGCAACTACAAATGAAGAATCTAGTTCGGTATTATATGTAGACCATTTGGACCATTTCATGAGAATAGAGAAAGAAGAGGGCAAGTATCTGGCTTCAGCTGTTTCATAAACAAAGTGCCTATGGACTTTTTGTTGTATAACTACCAGGGACGGGACATTATCTGTTTTCCATAATTGAGCTATAGCCGCTTTAGTGGCAACTAAGATCTGGCCCAAGACGTATCTGTCGCCTGGAGGGAGGTGGTCTGTATGAAGGTGGAAGAGCGCTAAAGCGGGGTCCATAGGGATAGAGGAGCCCAAAACCGTATTAATCAGTTGGAACACATCACTCCATAGGCGGCTGAGTAAAGGGCATTTCCAGAAGACATGAAAGATGTCTCCTGTATATCCGCAGTTTCTCCAGCAGAATTTGGATTGTGAGGGCCAGATTCTGTGTTGCTTTTCTGGGGTAAAGTAAGCCCTCTGTATGAGCTTAAAGAACATTTCAGAGTGATTTATGCATTTTGAAATTGTGAAACAGGATCTAAATATTCCGTCCCAGTCCTCATTCGAGAGGGCTCTGTTTAAGTCCCTCTCCCATAGAGTCTGTGCCCTCAATTTGGTATGTGTGGAGTTTGCTAATTGGAGTTTATACCACCAGGAGATCCCGCCCCTATACCTCGGTGACATCAAATGGAGCTTAATATATGCTGGGAGAGAGGTTCTAGAGCCAGCAAACTTAGGGAAGGAGTGTATCCAACTCCTCAGCTGTAGGTATTTAAAAAAATCTTGAGACCGTATGCCATATAGCTCCTGTAGTCGGGAGAAGGGGAGAAGGGAGCCTGCCACATACAAGTCACTTAGGGAGGAGAGGCCTTTCCTCCTCCAGTCGCTGAGGTCTATATTAAAAATCATGGTAGAGAAGGAGTCTAGCGATAGAAGGGAGCATGGCAAAGTAATCTCATCTGAAGACAATACCAACTTGTGCCACGCACCCAGAGTAGTTTCAACTGACTTACAGGACCTTCCCTTGGCTTTCGCAACGGAAGGAGGCATCCACAAGAGATCAGGGAGCGCAACCGGGTGCATGCAAGTGGCCTCCACCATCACCCATGATTTCGGATTCTCGACGGTGAACCAATCCCTAGTTTGGTTCAAGATACAGGCCATATGGTATAGTTCCAAATCTGGAAAAGCAACGCCACCCGCACTTTTGGGCAAAACCAGGGTCTTTTTAGCAACTCTTGGCCGGGAGCCTCTCCACACATACTTGGTTATGATTTGATTAAATTTAATATATAACAGCTTGGGGAGGGGCCTCGGTATGGCACGAAACAAGTACATAAGTTTGGGGAGGAGCACCATTTTAGCCGCTGCAATCCGACCTAGCCAAGAGACCTCATGCATCATCCATTCCCCAGTCAGCTCCGCAAAAGCTTTTAATAAAAGGTCAAAATTACGATTAATCAGCTCCTCCTCTCCAGCCAAATGAATCCCTAAGTACTTCAAGGAATGGGTCTGCCAGGCATATCTGTATAGGTCTTTCATTCTAGAGATCGCGTTTAAAGAAATGTGGAACGGAAGGGCTTCCGTTTTAGAGGTGTTGAGTCTATAATATGAAACGTCTGAGTATTGTTGAAGGACAGAGTGTAGGGTCAGGAGGGAGTCTTCGGGATCTGTTAAGCATAGTAAGACATCGTCTGCAAATAGGCTAACTTTATGTGCTACACCTCCTATAATTGGTCCCTTAATCGAATCATGAGATCTGATCCTAGCAGCCAGGGGTTCAACTGCCAAAATAAAAATAAGAGGGGATAGAGGGCAACCCTGTCGGGTGCCGTTAGTAATATCAAAACTCGGAGAGGTGCATCCGTTCACATAAACCCTTGCCGAGGGCAAGGAGTATAATGCTAGGATAGAGTCCATGATCCGTCCGGCGAAGCCAAACTTCTCCAGCGTCAGCTGCATGAAATCCCAATTTAGTCTATCGAACGCCTTCTCGGCGTCCAATGGGAGAACTAGAAGAGGTTCCCGTTTTGCTGAGCAGTGCTCAATGATGTCTATTACCTTCCGTGTATTGTCCGGGGCTTGGCGGTTCGGCACAAAGCCAACCTGGTCAGGGTGAATTAGGGAAGGGAGAAGAGGACTAATACGATTAGCGACCATTTTGGCGTATATCTTAAGGTCTGAGTTCAGCAGAGCAATTGGTCTGAAGTTTTGTACAGAGGTATGGGACTTCCCTGGTTTAGGGATGGCTACAATTTGAGCTTCCAACATTTCTTTGGGGAAACTACCCCTCTCTGAGGCCTCATTGAACACTGAAAGCAAAACCGGGGCCAGACTGTCTCTGAAGGATTTATAAAAAGCTGAGGGATAGCCATCCGGGCCCGGTGTCTTATCTTTAGGTAAAGAATCTATAGCTACTTCTATCTCGGTTAAGGTCCAGGGGGAACCAATATCTCTACACATTTCTGGAGACAACGAGGGGAGCTCGAGACTATCAAGAAAGTCCCGGATGGCACCCCTAGTGGGCTGAAAGGTAGAACTGTCGTCTTTTAAATTGTAAAGTTTAGAGTAGTAAGTCGCAAACACTGTCGCAATTTCGTCCGGATCATTAACTCTAGCACCCTTATCCGAGTAAATAGTATGTATCTTACCCCTAGCCTTTCTACCTCGTAGTTTGCTTGCCAGTAGTCTACTGGCTCGGTTTCCATGTACATAGAACTTTTGATTTAACCTGTGTATGTTACGGTGGACCTCCGCCAAATAGAAGGAGTTTACCACATCTCTAGCAGTCTGCAGCTGTTTCAAGAGAGTCCGGTTATGCGGGTCTCTTTTATGGGAGACTTCCAAAGAGGAAACTTTGCGTTCAGCAGAGGCAAGGTTTATTCGGTATTCCCGTTTGAGTCTTGCCGCTATTTGTATTGCAGTTCCCCGAAGCACTGCCTTAAGGGCGCACCAAAAGTTAAAGACTGATGTGTCCCGAGGGCAGTTCTCAGAGAGATAATGGGTTATAGTAGATTGGATAGCCTGCTTAGTTTCTGGGTTGAGAAGACTTTGTTTACCCAAGCGCCAGGGACCAGGAGAGACGAGTCTATTGGCTATGTGCCACTTAATAAACAATGGGGAGTGATCGGACCATGACATGGGGAGGATAGATATGGCGCTAATGGACTGGGAGGTCCATTTGTCTGCTAAAGCAAAATCAATTCTGGAGTAGGTGGAGTGTACATGTGAATAGTATGTGTAATCCCGGACGGTCGGGTGTTTAACGCGCCAGACGTCCAGCAAGTCATGTTCCGCCAGCAGTTGGCGGAATCCCTGCGCATTCCTACGAAGCTGACCGGGACACGGAGTCTGTCTGCGGGAGTTGTCAATTTCAGGGTCAGCAGTGAGGTTAAAGTCACCTAGCAGGAGCAACGCGCCTTTGGACAGTTGTCGTACCTTGGCGCAGAGTTTTCTACAAAACGTCAGCTGTTTAGTATTAGGGGCGTAGCAGGACACTAAAGTTACCTCCTTATTTTCAAGTTGACCTGACACAATTAGATATCTCCCTTCGGGGTCACTATATTGCGAGGTGAATGAGAACGGACAGTGCTGAGAAATCAGAATTGCAACCCCGGCCTTCTTTGCCGAGCCATTTGCGAAGTAACAGTGTGGGAATCGCGTATTAGAGAACTGCGGGGGTGCAGACTTAATAAAATGTGTCTCTTGGAGGGCAACTATGTGTGCTTTAAGTTTGTGAAAGTAATTGAGGGCTAACTTCCTTTTATGGGGGGAGTTAAGCCCCTTCACATTCATAGATACTATGTTAACCATTGTAGTATTACAAAAGATAAAATAAAGACGTATGCAACCAGACCAATAATTACAACTTTGACAGTATGACTCGAGAACCCGGGGGGACTATCTAACAGAGGGGGGCGACAGAAGAGAAGAAAGAGTAGACAAAGCAGAAGGAAAGAAAAATTCGCCCCTCTCGGGGGCACATTTGGACGCCTAACCATGGCGTCTCTAAACTAGACTGGGGGGTTAGTGGCCTAACTGCCCTCACCTTTAAAGAAACAAACATTTTAAGACGTAGCTTTACCATATTCCATATCTGTACCCTCGGGCCTCCCCCGCTCCCAGCCAAGGTACCCTCTGCATGAGGATCGGGTGAAACAGAGAGATGGGACTGAGGGCACCCAGGATGGGCAGGAGAGACACCTAGGGGACACACATGAGGACCTCAAAACTTCCTAAGCATTATTGGAGCCCGGTGCTGAAACAAAATGAGATCCCACAATAAATACATCCAACATTGTAGAGCTACTAGTAAGACATGACTAAGGTAAACATGAACAAGAACAGTGCAAACAGGAGATAGAAAGTATACTCAAACAATCGCCACCGACTAGGCCCAGTCCCGCTGGAGGCCACCGTAAGAAGATGCTTGTGGGGGAAGGCTTGCAATGTTCCATTTCGCGAGGATCCTTTTACCATCCTCGACATTCGTAATTGCCACAGTGGAGCCCTCTCGGGAAATCAGCAATTTTGTAGGGAAGCCCCATCGATACATAATGTTCTCTTTACGTAAAATGGAAGTGATGGGGTGTAGAGAGCGTCTTTTAGCCAAAGTGTCACGGGACAGGTCTCCAAACAGCTGTAACTCTCCTAGGACTTCTGAAGAATCTTTCGAGGGCCTGGCAGCCTTTAAGAGGGCCTCCTTCACGTGGTAATAGTGCATCCTCATGAGCACGTCTCGGGAAGCTCCGTCCGGAGCGTTCCTTGCCTTGGGGAGTCTATGAATACGGTTGATAAGGAAGTCTGCCTGTTTGTATGATGGGAGAAGCTTGCCGAAAAGTGACACTGCAAAATCATTCAAAGCACTGTTGGAGACATTCTCTGGAACACCGCGTAGTTTCAAATTGTTCCGTCTCGATCTGTCTTCTGCTTCAGAGATTTTATCTTTAAGGGCAGAAACTTCGGCCTGTAACAGCTCGTGGGAGGAAATGAGGTCGTTATGGGAGGTCACTACTTCTCCCATTTTTGTTTCCAGGGTGTCAGTGCGGCCCCCAATATCATCTATCGACTTCTGGCATTCTCTCATAGTGGCCCTAAATTCTGCAGCCATTTCGTCTTTAAACTGCGCCAGTACACTTTTCAACACATCCACCGTAAGAGAGACAGTGTCCCCGAGGGAGCCGGCCGGGCTGCCGGTTGCAGCAGGAGAGGGTGGCTGTGAAGGTGGCGAAGATATGAGGCTGGTATCCTTGGGGGCCTTGCTTTTTTCCTCCTTGGATTTAGAAGCCATAGGAGACGGTCTGAAAAACGCTACCTGGGAGACCGCCTTGTCCCCTTTATTGCGTTTAGGAGGCATGGTGGGTACTATGCGGAATAAAACGGTACGTGCTAGAGAGATATCCAAGAAATCAAACAGAGAGGGCTCCACGTGGAAGGCAAAGTGTCATGTCATAGCATAGAAGGAGTAGGTGAGGCAGCCATGCGGTGAGTAATTCACATCAGGGGGGAGCAGCAGGCAAGAGTTGTTGTGTCAATTTCCCAAGGGTTAAACACAGAGACCCCCTGTAGAAGCTGCTGCAGGTGAGATGTATATGATAGCAGGTCCAGGCAGCAGAAGCGCAAAACTATTTCTAAGCATTAATAGAAGTGCAATACAGTACCTGTAGCAAATTAACTGCAGGGAGGAGTGTATTTACATACATCAATAAAATTTATATTTTTTATGGATAACTGCAGATAAGAATGTAATGGCTGCATGCAGAAAATAACTCCAGCAGGTCTAAATGAAAGCAGAAGTACAATGGTGTATGAAAGGCTAAGTACAGATAAAAAGGTAGGAACCATGGGGGTCATTCCAAGTTGATCGTAGCTGTGCTAAATTTAGCACAGCTACGAACGTTAACTCAGACATGCGGGGGGACGCCCCGCATGTCAGTGCCGCCCCTCCCACCCCCCGCACAAATACAAAGGCATAGCACAGAGGCGATGCCTTTGCATTTGAGGAGTAACTTCCGGCCAACGCAGCTCCCGCGGCTGGCCGGGAGTTGCTCATCGCTCCCGCTGGTGGCAGCGGTAGCGTGACACGTCACACAGCCGCCGTGGCCCGCCCCCCCAACGGTCCGGCCACGCCTGCGTTGGCCGGACCGCTCCCCCTAAACGGGGGCTTAACGCCGCCGTTCAGCCCCCTCCTGCCTAGCGACCGCCTCTGTCTCAGAGGCGATCGCTAGGTAACGAAAGCTGCCATGCGACCCGATCGCTGCGCTGCGACAAACTGCAGCGAGCGATCAGGTCGGAATGACCCCCCCATGGGAGAGCACTAGCACAGTGCTATAAGACTTTCACAGGAGCGTTACTGCACAAGGTAGTACTACAGGCAAAGTCAGCTGACAGAGCTAACTGACCGCGACCAGGAACACTGGTGAGACAAGTTGTACTGGCACTGTGCTAGTGTACCTGGGAGGTTTAAATAGGGTGCACAGGGATGGGATAGGCTGAGAAGATCATTGCAACAATAATGTCAGTGATTGGGTCAGATGGATCAGATGACCAATGGCAAAATGTTGACACCCATGCCCAAACAATGGACTACCGATCAGTACAATGGTAACATGAATCATCTTTCACAATGTTCTCAACAAGTGTTTTCATAATGTTGAGTGAAATAAAGTTGGTGACGCTGGGGAGAGGCAGGGGGTGATGCTGAGGAGGAGCAGTGGGTGACACTGGGGAGGAGCAGTGGGTGACGCTGGAGTGAGGCAGTGGGTGACGCTGAAGTGAGTCAGTGGGTGACGCTGGAGTGAGGCAGTTGTTAACGCTGGGGTGAGGCAGTGGGTGATGCTATGGAGGAACAGTGGGTGACGCTGGGGAGAGGCAGTGGGTGACGCTGGGGAGAGGCAGTGGGTGGGGCTGGGCAGAGGTAGTTGTGATGCTGGTTAGAGGCAGTGGGTGACGCTGGGGAAAGGCAGTGGGTAACGCTGGGGAGGAGCAGTGGGTGACGCTGGGGAGGAGCAGTGGGTGACGCTGGGGTAAGGCAGTGGGTGACGCTGGGGTGAGGCCGTGGGTGACACTGGGGAGAGGCAGTGAATGACGCTGGGGTAAGACAGTGGATGACGCTGGGGAGAGGCAGTGGGTGATGCTGGGAAGGGGCAGTGGGTGACGCTGGGGTAAGGCTGTGGGTGATGCTGGGGAGAGGCAGTTGATGCTAGGGAGAGGCAGTGAGTGATGCTGGGGAGAGGCAGTTGATGCTAGGGAGAGGCAGTGAGTGATGCTGGGGAGGAGCAGTGGGTGACATTGGGGAGGAGCAGTTAGTGATGCTGGGGAGAGGCAGTGGGTGATGCTGTTCAGAGGCAGTTGACGCTGGAGAGAGGCAGTGGGTGATGCCAGGGAGAAGCAGTGGGTGACGCTGGGGAGGAGCAGTGGGTGACGCTGGGGTGAGGCAGTGCATGACGCTGGGGAGGGGCAGTGGGTGATGCTGGGAAGGGGCAGTGGGTGATGCTGGGAAGGGGCAGTGGGTGACGCTGGGGTATGGCAGTGGGTAACGCTGGGGAGAGGCAGTTGATGGCGCTAGGGAGAGGCAGGGGGTGATGCCGGGGAGGAGCAGTGGGTGATGCTGGGGAGGAGCAGAGGGTGACGCTGGGGAGGAGCAGAGGGTGACGCTGGGAAGGAGCAGTGGGTGACACCGGGGAGGAGCAGTGGGTGACACCGGGGAGAAGCAGTGGGTGACGCTGGAGAGGTGCAGTTAGTGACACTAGGGAGAGACAGTTGATGCTGGGGAGAGCCAGTGGGTGATGCTGGGGAGGAGCAGTGGGTGATGCTGGGAGGGAGCAGTGAGTGACGCTGGGGTGAGGCAATGGGGGATGCTGGGGACAGGCAGTTGATGACGATGGGGAGAGGCAGTGGGTGATGCTGGGGAGTGGTAAAGTCAGCCCAGCAACACACATACACACCCCTCTTTCACTAAAGGCACCCCTGCAGCATCCCCACCCGCCATTCACTAATAACACCCTAGCAGCACTCACCACTTCTGACAAGATCCATTCTGAAGGCAGTGGCATCTGCAAGGCTCCTCTCCAGTCTGCTATCAGAGTGGCTCGCGGGGCATGGGTGGAGACATCCAGCGCGACCCTGTCTGCAATGTTCCACTGCTGGGGCTCCTCAGCTTGCTTCTCGCCGTCCAAGGGCACGGGTGTGGATGTCCAGCGTGAACCCGTTCCGCGTAGATCCACTGCCGAGCATCCTCAACTTGCCTCTCGCCGGGCAAGGGTGGGGACGTCCAGCGCTCATCCTCGGGAGGTCTCCTCGATCCCTCTCCATCAGCAGACTGTGCACGCAACGCTTTTGGTGCCGTTCAAGACGTTTGATATCTAACCGACGCACACTCCATTATTTCTTCACGGTTGTAAGAATGCCCCGCTGTCCTCAAGAAGAGGTTCCGCACATACAGTGCCCTCTTCACCTCTTCTTGGCAGTAGGAGGGGTTTACGGATATATGTACAGTATGTATACCCCATGAAACAAGAATATTTTATATATTTTTATTGTATGAACAAATATTGTACAAACATATGGTCTTTCAGTGATCTATATATTTTTTAAAATAATGATTATAGAAACATATATTTGAATATGTCAGTTACATTTTAATAAAAAGATGTGTTTTTAATATTTGGGTGTATGTGTATTGAGCAGTGACGTGCGATGGGGTGAGGCAAGTGAGGCAGAGCCTTTCCTGTCATACTTACGTTTAAACCAGAGTTTTGACTGAATAAAATATATGAAAAATACTGATAATATGTTTGAAATATCTTCTTTGCATTATTCTAATAATTTTTATTGCCCAAACTCTGGAGTAAAAAGTCTATGGCAGGTGAGGCAGTGTATTCTTTCCACACATCTCTAATCAAAACTCACCAGATTTCCAGGAGTTTATAATGCTGCACCTGTGTATAATGCCCAGATGTACTCTTTGGCTCATATACAGTATTGCATGTAAATCTGGTTTTGGGGTTAGCCAGTGCCTCCTGAGCCATTTAGCTCACCGCACATCCCTGGTATTGAGGTACTATTAAAGTCATCCTTGGTTCATATCTAAAAACAAAGTGGATTATCCATTAAACAAGAGCTCTCCGCAAAGATCTTTTTTTGTATTTATATATACACTGCTCAAAAAAAAAAAGGGAACACTAAAATAACACATCCTAGATCTAAATGAATGAAATATTCTTAATACTTTGTTCTTTACATAGTTGAATGTGCTGACAACAAAATCACACAAAAATTATCAATGGAAATCAAATTTATTAACCAATGGAGGTCACACTCAAAATTAAACTGGAAAAAGACACTACAGGCTGATCCAACTTTGATGTAATGTCCTTAAAACAAGTCAAAATGAGGCTCAGTAGTGTGTGTGGCCTCCACGTGCCTGTATGACCTCCCTACAACGCCTGGGCATGCTCCTGATGAGGTGGCGGATGGTCTCCTGAGGGATCTCCTACCAGACCTGGACTAAAGCATCCGCCAACTCCTGGACAGTCTGTGGTGCAACGTGGCGTTGGTGGATGGAGCAAGACATGATGTCCCAGATGTGCTCAATTGGATTCAGGTCTGGGGAACGGGCGGGCCAGTCCATAGCATCAATGCCTTCGCACTCCAGCCACATGAGGTCTAGCATTGTCTTGCATTAGGAGGAACCCAGGGCCAACCGCACCAGCATATGGTCTCACAAGGGGTCTGAGGATCTCATCTCGGTACCTAATGGCAGTCAGAATACCACTGGCGAGCACATGGAGGGCTATGCGCCCCCCAAAGAAATGCCACTCCACACCATTACTGACCCACTGCCAAACCGGTCATGCTGGAGGATGTTGCAGGCAGCAGAACGTTCTCCTTGGAATCTCCAGACTCTGTCACGTCTGTCACATGTGCTCAGTGAGAACCTGCTTTCATCTGTGAAGAGTACAGGGCGCCAGTGGCGAATTTGCCAATCTTGGTGTTCTCTGGCAAATGCCAAACGTCCTGCATGGTGTTTGGCTGTAAGCACAACCCCCACCTGTGGATATCGGGCCCTCATACCACCCTCATGGAGTCTGTTTCTGATCGTTTGAGTAGACACATGCACATTTGTGGCTTGCTGGAGGTCATTTTGCAGGGCTCTGTCAGTGCTCCTCCTGTTCCTCCTTGCACAAAGTCGGAGGTAGCGGTCCTGCTGCTGGGTTGTTGCCCTCCTACGGCCTCCTCCACGTCTCCTGATGTACTGGCCTGTCTCCTGGTAGCGCCTCCATGCTCTGGACACTACACTGACAGACAGAGCAAACCTTCTTGCCACAGCTCGCATTGATGTGCCATCCTGGATGAGCTGCACTACCTGAGCCACTTGTGTGGGTTGTAGACTCCGTATCATGCTACCACTAGAGTGAAAGTACCGCCAGCTTTCAAAAGTGACCAAAACATCAGCCAGAAAGCATAGGAGCTGAGAAGTGGTCTGTGGTCACCACCTGCAGAAAAACTCCTTTATTGGGGGTGTCTTGCTAATTGCCTATAATTTTCACCTGTTGTCTATTCCATTTGCACAACAGCATGTTGTCACGATCCGGGTATCTGGACGCCATTTCTTACCCATCAGATGCCTCCTAAGGCTGGCTCAGCGCTCCAGGACCGGATCCCATCTGTTATCCTGATGTGTACATTCCTGTATCCTCTCCTGTCACTCTGGGACGCTGTCACAGTAAACGCCATATTACACCTGGCATGGCGTCTCCCGCGGCCTCCGCCGCCGTCCCTGAACTTCTGCATGCAGAGTGTCTGAGTGGCGATTACATCAGCCGCGGCCTCCGCTGTGTCCGCGTGGTTGGATGTGCATCTGTCAGCCTGGCGCCTCCTGTCTCCGGTGGCCGGCGCCGCCATTACTGTTTTCATTACCACATGGATTACAAACCAAACTTCCCTCCAAGTGTCTGCATGGGCGCAGCCATCTTGGATTCTGTCAGCTGATCATTTCCACCAATCTGTTCTCAGTATTGATAATCTGCATAATTGCCTAGCCAATCCCTTCCTTGCTGCAGGTATAAATACACTGTGCCTGAGCAAGGAAGGCGTCAGTGCTTTGGTTGTCAAACCTAGTTCCTGTTTGTCTCTCTCCTGTGATTGTCTTCCAGGTTCCAGCTCCTGTCTCAAGACTTCCACCATAGAGATCCGCACCAGCATTCCACCTGCGGTGTAGCCTGACTCTCCGATCCATTTTGGATTCATCTGTTTCCAGCTACAACATTACCTGCTTCCAGCCCAGCTTCCAGCAGAGTACAGCTTCTCTTAAAGGGCCGGTGTCCTTTCTACAGTTTATCACTCTCCACCGGTATTATAATTTCACCGCTCTCAAACTCCTAACTTCAGCTCATATTTCATCGCTCCCAAGTTCATTTATTATTTAACTGGTTCCAGCCAGTATCCACTCCGTGCCAACAACAGTCTGGTTCCAGCCAGTATCCACAGCAGCCGTTTTATCTTCAGCAGCCCAGCTTTTCCTGGAACACCAGCTGGTACAATCCTGGGTTATCTCCATTGCTACAGTCGGGCCTGGTAAGGACTTTCCATCTAGAAGATTATAAGAACTATCTCACACTACCAGTGCCCTGTGGCTCCTGCCACCCTGTAGTTCCCAGGAACTGTATTTATTCTTTGCTGACTTTTATGTTTCTTTTACTGCTACTGTGATGCATGGAGTTTGTCATAAATAAACATCATTGACTTTTATTCAAGTTGTCGTGGTCACGCCTTCGGGTGGTTCTTCTTCATGTTACTTACATGTCCAGGGGTCTGATACAACCTCCCAGGTTCCGGTACATCTCAGCCCCTACAACTGAGGCTGCCTCCCGTCAGCTCAGGCCCTCAGTTGTGACAGTAAGCACTGACCTAATGAATCCAGCCGGAGACCAGGATCAAGCGGCCAGGCCGATGCAAGAACTGGCAGCCCGACTAGAACATCAGGAGGCTGCACAGGGCCACATCATCCGCTGTCTCCAGGATCTCTCTACTCGGCTGGATGGGATTCAGACAACTCTCCGTGGATCAGGCGCGTCTGGTGCGTCAACCACAGTGACTCCAGCTATAACCCCACCCACCTTACCCATTTCTGCTCCACGTCTTCATCTTCCAACGCCAGCAAAATTTGACGGATCTCCAAGATTCTGCAGGGGATTTCTCAACCAGTGTGAGATTCAGTTTGAGCTACAACCTGGCAATTTTCCCAGTGACCGTACAAAAATTGCCTACATTATTTCTCTTCTCAGTGGCTCAGCCCTTGATTGGGCATCACCGTTATGGGAGAGGTCCGACACCCTGCTATCTTCTTACACTGCATTCGTCTCAACATTCAGGCGCATCTTCGACGAGCCAGGCCGGGTAACCTCAGCTTCATCCGAGATTCTCCGTTTACGCCAGGGGTCATGTACTGTAGGACAATATCTGATACAGTTCCAGATCCTGGCATCCGAACTGGCATGGAACGACGAGGCCCTGTATGCTGCATTCTGGCATGGCTTATCTGAGCGTATCAAAGATGAGTTAGCTACCAGAGACTTACCCTCTAAGTTAGATGAGCTAATCTCACTCTGCACGAAAGTTGATTTACGTTTCAGAGAGAGAGCAACTGAGCGTGGAAGATCATCTGCTCCAAAATCTTCTGCTCCTCCTCCTCGCCAACTGTCACCAACTAAAGATGAGCCCATGCAAATTGGCCGTTCCCGTTTAACTCCTGCTGAGCGCCGAAGACGTCTCTCCGAGTCTCTCTGTCTTTATTGTGCAGCTCCGTCTCACACCATTAATGCCTGTCCCAAACGTCCGGGAAACTCCAAATCCTAGCTCGCCAAGGAGAGGGCCAGCTAGGAGTAATGATCTCCTCTCCATCTCCTCAAGATTGTAATCTCCCAGTCTCGCTTCAAGTTGCTCAACGTTATCGGAACGTCATTGCCCTCCTTGATTCCGGAGCAGCTGGGAACTTTATTACCGAAGCCTATGTTAAACGGTGGTCCCTACCCACCGAGAGACTTCCTTCGTCCATTTCTTTAACTGCCGTGGATGGCAGCAAAATTTTTGATGCAGTTATTTCTTTAAGGACTCTACCAGTTCGTCTGAGAGTGGGAGTTCTTCATTCCGAACTTATTTCTTTTTTAGTGATTCCAAGAGCCACACATCCTGTGGTCCTGGGCCTTCCATGGCTCCGTCTTCACAATCCTACAATTGATTGGACGACTACGCAAATCCTGGCATGGGGTTCCTCCTGTGCTGAGACATGTTTGTTTAAAGTATTGCCTGTCTGTTCTTCCTCCCCCAGGTCGTCTGATGTTCCACCTCCTCCATATCAAGATTTCATGGATGTGTTCAGTAAAGCTTCTGCTGATATCCTTCCTCCTCATAGAGAATGGGACTGCCCGATTGATCTCGTTCCAGGGAAGGTTCCACCTCGAGGCCGAACTTATCCGTTGTCTCTGCCTGAGACGCATTCTATGGAGGAATACATTAAAGAGAACCTAGCAAAGGGGTTCATTCGACCTTCTTCTTCTCCAGCCGGCGCAGGCTTCTTTTTTGTAAAAAAGAAAGATGGTGGTCTGCGGCCGTGCATCGACTACAGAGGTTTGAACGACATTACCATCAAGAACCGTTATCCTTTACCCCTGATTACTGAGCTCTTTGACAGAGTTAGCGGAGCTACCATCTTTACAAAGCTGGACTTGAGAGGTGCATACAATCTCATCCGGATCCGTGAGGGTGACGAGTGGAAGACCGCCTTTAACACCCGTGACGGACATTATGAGTACCTCGTCATGCCCTTCGGATTGAGCAATGCTCCAGCTGTCTTCCAGCATTTTGTCAATGAGATCTTCAGAGACATTCTATACCGTCATGTCGTGGTCTATCTAGACGATATCCTCATTTTTGCCAACGATTTAGAGGAACATCGTTTTTGGGTTAAAGAGGTTCTGTCCCGTCTCCGTGTCAATCATCTCTATTGCAAATTAGAGAAATGCGTCTTTGAAGTCAAGTCCATTCCGTTTCTAGGGTACATTGTGTCCGGTTCCGGACTAGAGATGGATCCTGAGAAACTACAAGCAATCCAAAATTGGCCGGTACCCTTAACCCTCAAAGGGGTCCAGAGGTTCTTAGGGTTCGCCAACTATTACCGAAAGTTTATACGAGACTTTTCCACCATTGTGGCGCCTATTACTGCTTTCACCAAGAAGGGTGCTAACCCGTCCAAGTGGTCTGAAGAAGCCATGCAAGCATTTTATCTTTTAAAACAAAGGTTCATCTCTGCGCCTGTTCTGAAACAGCCTGACATCGACTCTCCTTTCATCTTAGAGGTGGATGCCTCCTCCGTTGGAGTAGGAGCGGTGTTATCTCAGAGGGCTAAAGATGGCCATTTACACCCTTGCAGTTTCTTCTCCCGGAAGTTCTCCCCAGCTGAGCGCAACTATGCCATTGGCGACCAGGAGTTGCTAGCCATCAAGCTCGCTCTAGAAGAGTGGAGGTATCTGTTGGAGGGAGCTTCTCATTCAATCACCATACTTACAGACCACAAGAACCTTTTATATCTGAAAGGCGCACAATGTCTCAACCCTCGTCAGGCCAGATGGGCACTTTTCTTTTCCAGGTTCGACTTTAAACTCCAGTTCTGTCCAGGCTCTCAGAATCGCAAGGCCGATGCCCTTTCCCGCTCATGGGAGCAAGAAAATGAGTCAGAGTCTTCAGACAAGCATCCTATTATAAATCCGTTGGCATTCTCCACGGTAGGGATGGACTCTACGCCCCCATCAGGGAAAAGTTTTGTGAAACCGATGCTAAGGAAGAAGCTCATGCATTGGGCCCATGCTTCCCGTTTTGCCGGACATACAGGTATCCAAAAAACCCTGGAGTTTATCTCTAGGTCCTATTGGTGGCCAACTCTGAAAAAGGACGTCTTGGAGTTTATTGCATCTTGCCCAAAGTGTGCTCAACATAAGGTATCCCGCCAGTCGCCTGCGGGGCAACTGGTTCCACTATCTGTTCCCCGTCGACCTTGGACCCATTTGTCGATGGATTTTATTACAGATTTACCCATGTGCAACAAGTTCAATACCATCTGGGTGGTAGTTGACCGGTTCACCAAGATGGCACACTTCATTCCTCTCACCGGTCTTCCGTCAGTTTCCAAGTTGGCTCAAGTATTCATACAAGAGATCTTCCGACTCCACGGTCTTCCTGAAGAAATTATCTCAGATCGAGGAGTTCAATTCACAGCCAAATTCTGGCGAAGTTTATGTCAAGTCCTTCAAGTCAAGCTAAAGTTTTCCACGGCTTACCATCCTCAGACCAATGGTCAAACCGAGAGGGTGAATCAGGACTTGGAGGCCTTCCTCCGCAACTATGTGTCCTCCTCTCAAGATGACTGGGTTCAATTACTTCCCTGGGCCGAGTTCTGTCATAACAACCAGTATCATTCTTCATCTGCTTCAACACCATTCTTCACTAACTTTGGATTCCACCCTAAAGTCCCTGAGTTCCAACCGCTTCCAGCAACTTCTGTTCCCGCAGTGGATATCACCTTGCATCAGTTTGCCAATATCTGGAAGAGCGTACGATCAGCTCTGCTCAAGGCATCGTTCAGGTACAAGAAGTTTGCGGATAAGAAGCGTCGAGCAGTTCCTGCTCTCAAGGTGGGTGATCGGGTATGGTTATCCACGAAGAATTTGAGGTTAAGAGTTCCCAGTATGAAGTTTGCACCTCGCTATATCGGTCCTTTCAAGATTGAACAAGTCATCAATCCTGTTGCTTACAGACTCCAGTTGCCTCCCTTCTTAAAAATACCCAGGACATTCCATGTTTCCCTGTTGAAACCGCTGATCTTGAATCGGTTTCATTCCTCACTTCCTCCAACTCCGAAAGTCCAAACTCAACGAGGCGTTGAGTATGAAGTGGCCAAGATCCTGGACTCACGTCACCGTTACGGTCAACTACAATATCTTATTGACTGGAAGGGTTATGGTCCTGAGGAACGTTCATGGACCAATGCTTCTGATGTCCATGCTCCTGCCTTGGTCCGGAGATTCCATTCCAAGTTTCCTCAAAAGCCAAAGAAGTGTCCTGGGGCCACTCCTAAAGGGGGGGGTGCTGTCACGATCCAGGTATCTGGACGCCATTTCTTACCCATCAGATGCCTCCTAAGGCTGGCTCAGCGCTCCAGGACCGGATCCCATCTGTTATCCTGATGTGTACATTCCTGTATCCTCTCCTGTCACTCTGGGACGCTGTCACAGTAAACGCCATATTACACCTGGCATGGCGTCTCCCGCGGCCTCCGCCGCCGTCCCTGAACTTCTGCATGCAGAGTGTCTGAGTGGCGATTACATCAGCCGCGGCCTCCGCTGTGTCCGCGTGGTTGGATGTGCATCTGTCAGCCTGGCGCCTCCTGTCTCCGGTGGCCGGCGCCGCCATTACTGTTTTCATTACCACATGGATTACAAACCAAACTTCCCTCCAAGTGTCTGCATGGGCGCAGCCATCTTGGATTCTGTCAGCTGATCATTTCCACCAATCTGTTCTCAGTATTGATAATCTGCATAATTGCCTAGCCAATCCCTTCCTTGCTGCAGGTATAAATACACTGTGCCTGAGCAAGGAAGGCGTCAGTGCTTTGGTTGTCAAACCTAGTTCCTGTTTGTCTCTCTCCTGTGATTGTCTTCCAGGTTCCAGCTCCTGTCTCAAGACTTCCACCATAGAGATCCGCACCAGCATTCCACCTGCGGTGTAGCCTGACTCTCCGATCCATTTTGGATTCATCTGTTTCCAGCTACAACATTACCTGCTTCCAGCCCAGCTTCCAGCAGAGTACAGCTTCTCTTAAAGGGCCGGTGTCCTTTCTACAGTTTATCACTCTCCACCGGTATTATAATTTCACCGCTCTCAAACTCCTAACTTCAGCTCATATTTCATCGCTCCCAAGTTCATTTATTATTTAACTGGTTCCAGCCAGTATCCACTCCGTGCCAACAACAGTCTGGTTCCAGCCAGTATCCACAGCAGCCGTTTTATCTTCAGCAGCCCAGCTTTTCCTGGAACACCAGCTGGTACAATCCTGGGTTATCTCCATTGCTACAGTCGGGCCTGGTAAGGACTTTCCATCTAGAAGATTATAAGAACTATCTCACACTACCAGTGCCCTGTGGCTCCTGCCACCCTGTAGTTCCCAGGAACTGTATTTATTCTTTGCTGACTTTTATGTTTCTTTTACTGCTACTGTGATGCATGGAGTTTGTCATAAATAAACATCATTGACTTTTATTCAAGTTGTCGTGGTCACGCCTTCGGGCGGTTCTTCTTCATGTTACTTACATGTCCAGGGGTCTGATACAACCTCCCAGGTTCCGGTACATCTCAGCCCCTACAACTGAGGCTGCCTCCCGTCAGCTCAGGCCCTCAGTTGTGACACATGTGAAATTGATTGTCAATCAGTGTTGCTTCCTAAGTGGACAGTTTGATTTCACAGAAGTGTGTTTGACTTGGAGTTACATTGTGTTGTTTAAGTGTTCCCTTTATTTTTTTGAGCAGTGTGTATATATATATATATATATATTACACAGGATGTCTAAGGGAGCTAAATATGTTAATTTAAATGGAATACTCTTCCGAATTCTATCACCGGTAATCATCCTTCAACTCCTCTGTTTCCACGCTCCCTAGCATCTTACTACATTCATCACCTGGCTGGTTCCACCCAGCATTCATTCAGTGACTTTATCATCTGGCTGATTCCATTCTGTCACGATCCGGGTATCTGGACGCCATTACTTACCCTTCAGATGCCTCCTAAGGCTGGCTCAGCGTTCCAGGACCGGATCCCGCTGTTCCTGAGTTTCCACATGCAGAATGTCAGAGTGATGATTTCATCAGCCGCGGCCTCCGCTGTGCCCGCGTGGTTAAATGTGCGCTTGTCAGTCTGGCGTCTCCTGTCTCCTGTGGCCGGCGTCGCCATTACTGTTTCAATTCTCACATGGATTACAAACCAAACTTCCCTCCAAGTGTCTGCATGGGCGCAGCCATCTTGGATTTTGTCATCTGAGCATTTCCACCAATCTGCTGTCTGTATTGTTGATTTGCATAATTGCCTAGCCAACCCCTTCCTTGCTGCAGGTATAAGTAAGCTGTGCCTGAGCAAGGAAGGCGTCAGTGCTTTGGTTGTCTAACCTAGTTCCAGTTTGTCTCTCTCCTGTGGTTGTCTTCCAGGTTCCAGCTCCTGTCTCCAGACTTCTGCTATAGAGACCCGCACCAGCATTCCATCTGCGGTGTAGCCTGACTCTCCGATCCATTCTGGACTCACCTGTTTCCAGCTACAACAATCACCTGCTTCCAGCCCAGCTTCCAGCAGTGTACAGCTTCTCTTAAAGGGCCGGTGTCCTTTCTGCAGTTTACCACTCTCCACCGGTATTATTATTTCACCGCTCTCAAACAATCACCTGCTTCCAGCCCAGCTTCCAGCAGTGTATAGCTTCTCTTAAAGGGCCGGTGTCCTTTTCTGCAGTTTACCACTCTCCACCGGTATTATTACTTCACCGCTCTCAAACTCCAAACTTCATTATTATTTCATCGCTCTCAAGTTCGTTTATTATTTAACTGGTTCCAGCCAGTATCCACTCCGTACCAACAACAGTCTGGTTCCAGCCAGTATCCACAGCAGCCGTTTTACCTTCAGCAGCCCAGCCTTTCCTGGAACATCAGCTGGTACGATCCTGGGTTCTCTCCATTGCTACAGTCAGGCCTGGTAAGGACTTTCCAACTAGAAGATTATAAGAACTGTCTCACACTACCAGTGCCTGTGGCCCTTGCCACCCTGTAGTACCCAGGAATTGTATTTATCCTCTGTTGACTTTTATGTTTCCTTTTACTGCTGCTGTGTTACGGAGTTTGTCATAATAAACATCATTGACTTTTATCCTGGTTGTCGTGGTCACGCCTTCGGGCAGTTATTCTACATGTTACTTACATGTCTAGGGGTCTGATACAACCTCCCAGGTTCTGTTACATCTCAGCCCCTACAACTGAGGCTGCCTCCCGTCAGCTCAGGCCCTCAGTTGTGACAGTAAGCACTGACCTAATGAATCCAGCCGGAGACCAGGATCAAGCGGCCAGGCCGATGCAAGAACTGGCAGCCCGACTTGAACATCAGGAGGCTGCACAGGGCCACATCATCCGCTGTCTCCAGGATCTCTCTACACGGCTGGATGGGATTCAATTGACCCTCCGTGGACCTGGCACGTCAGGTGCGTCCACTACAGTGACACCAGCTGTAACCCCACCCACCTTACCCATTTCCAGTCCACATCTTCATCTTCCAACGCCAGCAAAATTTGATGGATCTCCAAGGTTCTGCAGGGGATTTCTCAATCAATGTGAAATCCACTTTGAGCTTCTACCTGGCAATTTCTTCAGTGACCGTACCAAAATTGCCTATATCATCTCCCTTCTCAGTGGCTCAGCCCTTGACTGGGCATCACCTTTATGGGAGAAGTCTGATCCCCTGCTATCCTCCTATACTGACTTTGTAGCTACATTCAGGCGCATCTTCGACGAGCCAGGCCAGATAACGTCTGCTTCATCTGAGATTCTCCGTTTACGCCAGGGAACACGTACTGTGGGACAGTATCTTATACAGTTTAAAATCCTGGCATCCGAACTGGCATGGAACGACGAGGCCCTGTATGCTGCATTCTGGCATGGCTTATCAGAACGCATCAAGGATGAGTTAGCTACCAGAGACTTGCTCTCTAAGTTGGATGAGCTAATTTCTCTTTGCACGAAGGTTGATCTACGTTTCAGAGAGAGAGCAACCGAGCGAGGAAGATCATCTACTCCTAAATCTTCTGCTCCTCCTCCTCGTCAACCATCTCCATCCAAGGATGAGCCTATGCAAATTAGTCGTTCCCGTCTATCTCCCGCTGTGCGCCGAAGACGTCTCTCTGAGTCTCTCTGTCTCTACTGTGCAGCTCCGTTGCACACTATCAATGCCTGTCCCAAACGTCCGGGAAACTCCAGATCCTAGCTCGCCAAGGAGAGGGCCGGCTAGGAGTAATGATCTCCTCTCCATCTCCTCATGACTGTAACCTCCCAGTGTCGCTCCAAATTGCTCAATGTTACAGGAACGTCATTGCCCTCCTTGATTCCGGAGCAGCTGGGAATTTCATAACCGAAGCTTATGTTAAACGGTGGTCCCTACCCACCGAGAGACTGTCCTCGTCCATCTCTTTGACTGCCGTGGATGGCAGCAAGATTTTTGACGCAGTCATTTCCTTAAGGACTCTTCCAGTTCGTCTGAGAGTGGGAGTTCTTCATTCTGAGTATATTTCTTTTTTAGTGATTCCAAGAGCCACACATCCAGTGGTTTTAGGCCTTCCATGGCTCCGTCTCCACAACCCATCAATTGACTGGACGACTACGCAAATACTGGCATGGGGTCCCTCCTGTGCTGAGACTTGTTTAGCCAAAGTTCTTCCTGTTTGTTCTTCCTTCCCCAGGTCATCTGATGTTCCGCCTCCTCCATATCAAGACTTCACGGACGTGTTCAGTAAAGCCTCTGCTGATATCCTTCCTCCTCATAGAGAATGGGACTGCCCAATCGACCTCATTCCAGGGAAGGTTCCACCGCGAGGCCGAACTTATCCGTTGTCTCTGCCTGAGACATACTCCATGGAAGAGTACATCAAAGAGAACCTGGCGAAGGGTTTCATCCGACCATCTTCTTCTCCAGCCGGCGCAGGCTTCTTCTTCGTTAAGAAGAAAGACGGTGGTCTGCGTCCGTGCATCGACTACAGAGGTCTGAACGACATTACCGTCAAGAACCGATACCCTTTACCCCTGATTACCGAGCTCTTTGATAGAGTTAGTGATGCAACTATTTTCACAAAGCTGGACTTGAGGGGTGCCTACAATCTCATCCGAATCCGTGAGGGTGACGAGTGGAAGACCGCCTTTAACACCCGTGACGGACATTATGAGTACCTCGTCATGCCCTTCGGATTGAGCAACGCTCCAGCAGTCTTCCAGCACTTCGTGAATGAGATTTTCAGGGACATCTTGTACCGCCATGTCGTGGTTTATCTAGACGACATCCTCATCTTTGCTAATAATCTCGAAGATCATCGTTTCTGGGTAAAAGAGGTTCTTTCCCGTCTCCGTGTCAATCACCTCTATTGTAAATTGGAGAAGTGTGTGTTTGAAGTTAAAACCATTCCGTTTCTAGGTTACATTGTGTCCGGTTCCGGACTAGAGATGGATCCTGAGAAACTCCAAGCAATCCAGAATTGGCCTATACCCTTAAGCCTCAAAGGGGTCCAGAGGTTCTTAGGGTTCGCCAATTATTATAGAAAATTTATACGAGACTTTTCCACCATTGTGGCGCCTATCACTGCATTAACCAAGAAAGGTGCTAATCCGTCCAAGTGGTCCGAGGAAGCTACACAGGCCTTTCACCTTCTGAAGCAACGGTTCATCTCTGCACCAGTTCTGAAACAGCCCGACACCGACTCTCCTTTTATCTTAGAGGTAGATGCCTCCTCCGTTGGAGTAGGAGCAGTGTTATCCCAGAGGGCCAAAGATGGACATCTACATCCTTGCAGTTTCTTCTCCCGGAAGTTCTCCCCAGCTGAGCGCAACTATGCCATTGGCGATCAGGAGTTGCTAGCCATCAAGCTCGCTCTGGAGGAGTGGAGATACCTGTTGGAGGGAGCTTCCCACTCAATCACCATACTTACCGACCACAAAAATCTTTTATATCTCAAAGGCGCACAATGTCTGAATCCTCGTCAGGCCAGATGGGCACTTTTCTTCTCTAGGTTTGACTTTAAACTCCAGTTCTGTCCGGGTTCTCAGAATCGTAAGGCCGATGCCCTTTCCCGCTCATGGGAGCAAGAAAATGAGTCCGAGTCTGCAGACAAGCATCCTATTATTAATCCGTTGGCATTCTCCATGGTAGGGATGGACTCTACGCCTCCACCAGGGAAAAGTTTTGTTAAGCCAGTTCTAAGGAAGAAGCTCATGCATTGGGCCCATGCTTCCCGTTTTGCTGGACATACAGGCATTCAGAAAACCCTTGAATTTATTTCTAGGTCCTACTGGTGGCCAACTCTGAAGAAGGACGTTATGGAATTTATTGCCTCCTGCCCAAAGTGTGCCCAACACAAAGTCTCCCGCCAGTCGCCTGCGGGGCAACTGGTTCCATTATCTGTTCCCCGTCGACCTTGGACCCATTTGTCGATGGACTTTGTTTCCGATCTACCTATCTGCAACAAGTTTAATACCATCTGGGTGGTAGTTGACCGGTTCACCAAGATGGCACATTTCATCCCTCTCACCGGTCTTCCGTCAGCTTCCAAGTTGGCTCGAGTGTTTATACAAGAGATCTTCCGACTTCACGGTCTTCCTGAAGAGATCATCTCGGATCGTGGAGTACAATTTGTAGCCAAATTTTGGCGAAGTTTGTGTCAAGCCCTCCAAGTCAAGTTAAAGTTTTCCACGGCTTACCATCCTCAGTCCAATGGTCAAACCGAGAGGGTGAATCAGGACTTGGAGGCCTTCCTCCGTATATATGTGTCTTCCTCTCAAGATGACTGGGTTCAACTCCTTCCTTGGGCCGAGTTCAGCCACAACAATCAATACCATTCCTCATCTTCTTCTACACCATTCTTCATTAATTATGGATTCCATCCTAAAGTCCCAGAATTCCAACCGCTTCCCGCAACTTCTGTTCCAGCAGTGGATGTCACCTTGCGTCAGTTTTCAAATAACTGGAGGAACGTCCGCGCAGCCCTGCTTAAAGCCTCATTCAGGTATAAGAAGTTTGCCGATAGGAAGCGTAGAGCGGTTCCAGCTCTCAAGGTGGGTGATCGTGTGTGGCTGTCCACGAAGAATTTGAGGTTGAGAGTTCCCAGCATGAAATTTGCACCTCGCTACATCGGACCCTTCAAGATTGAACAAGTCATCAATCCTGTTGCCTACAGGTTACAGTTACCATCCTTCTTGAAAATACCCAGGACATTTCATGTTTCTTTGTTGAAACCGCTGATCCTGAATCGGTTTCATTCCGCACTTCCTCCAGCTCCCAAAGTTCAGACTCAACGGGGAGTCGAGTACGAGGTGGCCAAGATTTTGGACTCACGTTTCCGTTACGGTCAGTTACAATACCTCATTGACTGGAAGGGCTATGGTCCTGAAGAACGCTCTTGGACCAATGCCTCAGACGTCCATGCTCCTGCCTTGGTCCGAAATTTCCACGCAAAGTTTCCTTTAAAGCCTAAGAAGTGTCCTGGGGCCACTCCTAAAGGGGGGGGTGCTGTCACGATCCGGGTATCTGGACGCCATTACTTACCCTTCAGATGCCTCCTAAGGCTGGCTCAGCGTTCCAGGACCGGATCCCGCTGTTCCTGAGTTTCCACATGCAGAATGTCAGAGTGATGATTTCATCAGCCGCGGCCTCCGCTGTGCCCGCGTGGTTAAATGTGCGCTTGTCAGTCTGGCGTCTCCTGTCTCCTGTGGCCGGCGTCGCCATTACTGTTTCAATTCTCACATGGATTACAAACCAAACTTCCCTCCAAGTGTCTGCATGGGCGCAGCCATCTTGGATTTTGTCATCTGAGCATTTCCACCAATCTGCTGTCTGTATTGTTGATTTGCATAATTGCCTAGCCAACCCCTTCCTTGCTGCAGGTATAAGTAAGCTGTGCCTGAGCAAGGAAGGCGTCAGTGCTTTGGTTGTCTAACCTAGTTCCAGTTTGTCTCTCTCCTGTGGTTGTCTTCCAGGTTCCAGCTCCTGTCTCCAGACTTCTGCTATAGAGACCCGCACCAGCATTCCATCTGCGGTGTAGCCTGACTCTCCGATCCATTCTGGACTCACCTGTTTCCAGCTACAACAATCACCTGCTTCCAGCCCAGCTTTCAGCAGTGTACAGCTTCTCTTAAAGGGCCGGTGTCCTTTCTGCAGTTTACCACTCTCCACCGGTATTATTATTTCACCGCTCTCAAACAATCACCTGCTTCCAGCCCAGCTTCCAGCAGTGTATAGCTTCTCTTAAAGGGCCGGTGTCCTTTTCTGCAGTTTACCACTCTCCACCGGTATTATTACTTCACCGCTCTCAAACTCCAAACTTCATTATTATTTCATCGCTCTCAAGTTCGTTTATTATTTAACTGGTTCCAGCCAGTATCCACTCCGTACCAACAACAGTCTGGTTCCAGCCAGTATCCACAGCAGCCGTTTTACCTTCAGCAGCCCAGCCTTTCCTGGAACATCAGCTGGTACGATCCTGGGTTCTCTCCATTGCTACAGTCAGGCCTGGTAAGGACTTTCCAACTAGAAGATTATAAGAACTGTCTCACACTACCAGTGCCTGTGGCCCTTGCCACCCTGTAGTACCCAGGAATTGTATTTATCCTCTGTTGACTTTTATGTTTCCTTTTACTGCTGCTGTGTTACGGAGTTTGTCATAATAAACATCATTGACTTTTATCCTGGTTGTCGTGGTCACGCCTTCGGGCAGTTATTCTACATGTTACTTACATGTCTAGGGGTCTGATACAACCTCCCAGGTTCTGTTACATCTCAGCCCCTACAACTGAGGCTGCCTCCCGTCAGCTCAGGCCCTCAGTTGTGACACATTCCGCATCCACTCCGTGTCTTACCACCTGGCTGGTTCCATCCAGCAATTACAACAGCTGATTCAAGTTACCAGCTTCATCTGTTCCATCTACTGGCATGTTCCTTGGATATCTTCACTACTACAGCCAGGCCTGGTAAGGTTATTCCATCTAAGGACTTTAACAACTGTTCTTAACCTACCAGTGTCCTGTGTAACCATTTCATGGTCAGAGTGCTCCAGGAATCATATTATTTATCATTGCCATTATTTACCTTGAATGCTGTTTGTTTACACGGAGTCTGTTAATAAACTTTTATTTTGACTTTTACCTGGTTGTCATGGTCACACCTTCGGGTTTCCTTTTAAGACTTACATGTCCAGGGGTCTGATTAAACCTCCCCGGTTTAAGTTCCTCTCAGCCCCTACAACTGAGGCTTTCTCCTGTCAGCCAAAACCCTCAGTTGTGACAGTAAGCACTGACCATATGAATCCAGCCGGAGACCAGGATCAAGCGGCTAGGCCGATGCAAGAACTGGCAGCCAGACTCGAACATCAGGAGGCTGCACAAGGCCACATCATCTGCTGTCTCCAGGATCTCTCTACGCGGCTGGATGGGATTCAAACGACCCTTCGTGGACCTGGCACGTCCGGTGCGTCCACTACAGTGACACCAGTTGTAACCCCACCCTCCTTACCCATTTCCATTCCACGTCTTCATCTCCCAACGCCAGCAAAGTTTGACGGATCTCCAAGGTTCTGCAGGGGATTTCTTAACCAATGCGAAATCCACTTTGAGCTTCAGCCTGGCAATTTTCCCAGCGACCGTACTAGAATTGCCTATATCATTTCCCTTCTCAGCGGCTCAGCCCTTGACTGGGCATCACCTTTATGGGAGAAGTCTGATCCCCTGCTGTCCTCTTATACGGACTTTGTGGCAACATTCAGGCGCATCTTCGACGAGCCAGGCCGGGTAACCTCTGCTTCATCTGAGATTCTCCGTTTACGCCAGGGAACACGTACTGTGGGACAGTATCTCATACAGTTCAAAATCCTGGCATCCGAACTGGCATGGAACGACGAGGCCCTGTATGCTGCATTCTGGCATGGCTTATCAGAACGCATCAAGGATGAGTTAGCTACCAGAGACTTGCCTTCTAAGTTGGATGAGCTAATTTCTCTTTGCACAAAGGTTGATCTACGTTTCAGAGAGAGAGCAACCGAGCGAGGAAGATCGTCTGCTCCAAAATCTTCTGCTCCTCCTCTTCGTCAACCGTCTCCATCCAAGGATGAGCCCATGCAAATTGGCCGTTCCCGTCTATCTCCCGCTGAGCGCCGAAGACGTCTCTCTGAGTCTGTCTCTATTGTGCAGCTCCGTCTCACATTATCAATGCTTGCCCCAAACGTCCGGGAAACTCCAAATCCTAGCTCGCCAAGGAGAGGGCCGGCTAGGAGTAATGATCTCCTCTCCATCTCCTCATGATTGTAATCTCCCCGTCTCGCTCCAAATTGCTCAACGTTACAGGAACGTCATTGCCCTCCTTGATTCCGGAGCAGCTGGGAATTTCATAACCGAAGCTTATGTTAAACGGTGGTCCCTACCCACCGAGAGACTTCCTTCGTCCATCTCCTTAACTGCAGTAGATGGCAGCAAGATTTTCGACGCAGTTATTTCTCTAAGGACTCTACCAGTTCGTCTGAGAGTGGGAGTTCTTCATGCAGAATTTATTTCCTTCCTAGTGATTCCAAGAGCCACACATCCAGTGGTTTTGGGCCTTCCATGGCTCCGTCTCCACAATCCGTCGATTGACTGGACGACTACGCAAATACTAGCATGGGGTCCCTCCTGTGCTAAGACTTGTTTATCCAAAGTGCTTCCTGTTTGTTCTTCTTTCCCCAGGTCGTCTGATGTTCCACCTCCTCCATATCAAGACTACACGGACGTGTTCAGTAAGGCTTCTGCTGATATCCTTCCTCCTCATAGAGAATGGGACTGCCCAATTGATCTCATTCCAGGGAAGGTTCCACCTCGAGGCCGAACTTACCCGTTGTCTCTGCCTGAGACGCACTCCATGGAGGAGTACATCAAAGAGAACCTTCTCCAGCTGGCGCAGGCTTCTTCTTCGTTAAGAAGAAGGACGGTGGTCTGCGACCGTGCATCGATTACAGAGGTCTGAACGACATTACCGTCAAGAACCGGTATCCTTAACCTTTGATTACAGAGCTCTTCGATAGAGTCAGCGGAGCAACCATCTTTTCAAAGTTGGATTTGAGGGGTGCCTACAATCTCATCCGGATCCGTGAGGGCGACGAGTGGAAGACCGCTTTTAACACCCGTGATGGACATTATGAGTACCTCGTCATGCCCTTCGGATTGAGCAACGCTCCAGCTGTCTTCCAACATTTCGTGAATGAGATCTTCAGGGACATTTTATACCGCCATGTCGTGGTTTATCTAGATGATATCCTCATCTTTGCCAATAATCTGGAGGAACATCGTTTCTGGGTAAAGGAGGTTCTGTCCCGTCTCTGTGTCAATCATCTCTATTGCAAATTGGAGAAATGTGTCTTTGAAGTTAAATCCATTCCGTTCCTAGGTTACATCGTGTCCGGTTCCGGACTAGAGATGGATCCTGAGAAACAACAAGCAATCCAGAATTGGCCGATACCCTTAACCCTCAAAGGGGTCCAGAGGTTCTTAGGGTTCGCCAATTATTACAGAAAGTTCATACGAGACTTTTCCACCATTGTGGCTCCTATCACTGCATTAACCAAGAAGGGTGCTAACCCGTCCAAGTGGTCTGAAGAAGCTACGCAAGCTTTTCATCTTCTAAAACAACGTTTCATCTCTGCACCAGTTCTGAAACAGCCCGACACCGACTCTCCTTTCATCTTAGAGGTGGATGCCTCCTCCGTTGGAGTAGGAGCGGTGTTATCCCAGATGGCTAAAGATGGCCATCTACATCCTTGCAGTTTCTTCTCCCGGAAGTTCTCCCCAGCTGAGCGCAACTATGCCATTGGCGACCAGGAGTTGCTAGCCATCAAGCTCGCTCTAGAGGAGTGGAGATATCTGTTGGAGGGAGCTTCTCATTCAATCACGATACTTACCGACCACAAGAATCTTTTATACCTGAAAGGCGCACAATGTCTTAACCCTCGTCAGGCCAGATGGGCACTTTTCTTTTCCAGGTTCGACTTTAAACTCCAGTTCTGTCCGGGCTCTCAGAATCGCAAGGCCGATGCCCTTTCCCACTCTTGGGAGCAAGAAAACGAGTCAGAGTCTTCAGACAAGCATCCTATTATTAATCTGTTGGCATTCTCCACGGTAGGGATGGACTCTACGCCCCCACCAGGGAAAAGTTTTGTGAAGCCGGTGTTGAGGAAGAAGCTCATGCATTGGGCCCATGCTTCCTGTTTTGCCGGACATACAGGCATTCAGAAAACCCTCGAGTTTATCTCTAGGTCCTACTGGTGGCCAACTCTGAAGAAGGACGTCAAGGAGTTTATTGCCTCTTGCCAAAAGTGTGCCCAACACAAAGTTCCCCGCCAGTCGCCTGCGGGGCAACTGGTTCCATCATCTGTTCCCAGTCGACCGTGGACCCATTTGTCGATGGATTTTGTTACAGATCTGCCTATATGCAACAAGTTTAATACCATCTGGGTGGTAGTTGACCGGTTCACCAAGATGGCACATTTCATACCCCTCACCGGTCTTCCGTCAGCTTCCAAGTTGGCTCAAGTGTTTATCCAAGAGATCTTCCGACTTCACGGTCTTCCTGAAGAGATCATCTCCGATCGTGGAGTACAATTTGTAGCCAAATTTTGGCGAAGTTTGTGTCAAGCCCTCCAAGTCAAGTTAAAGTTTTCTACAGCTTACCATCCTCAGACCAATGGTCAAACCGAGAGGGTGAATCAGGACTTGGAGGCCTTCCTCCGCATTTATGTGTCTTCCTCCCAAGATGACTGGGTTCAACTCCTTCCTTGGGCCGAGTTTAGCCACAACAATCAATACCATTCCTCATACTCCTCAACACCATTCTTCATCAACTATGGATTTCACCCTAAGGTTCCAGAATTCCAACCGCTTCCAGCAACTTCTGTTCCAGCAGTGGATGTCACCTTGCGTCAGTTTTCAAAGAACTGGAAGAATGTCCGTGCAGCCCTGCTTAAAGCCTCATTTAGGTACAAGAAGTTTGCCGATAGGAAGCGTAGAGCGGTTCCTGCTCTCAAGGTGGGTGATCGAGTATGGTTGTCCACGAAGAATTTGAGGTTGAGAGTTCCCAGCATGAAATTTGCTCCTCGTTACATCGGTCCTTTTAAAATTGAACAAGTCATCAATCCTGTTGCTTACAGACTCCAGTTACCTCCCTTCTTGAAAATACCCAGGACATTCCATGTTTCCCTGTTGAAACCGCTGATCCTGAATCGGTTTCATTCTGCACTTCCTCCAACTCCTAAAGTTCAGACTCAACGGGGAATCGAGTATGAGGTGACCAAGATTCTGGACTCACGTTTCCGTTACGGTCAGTTGCAGTATCTTATTGACTGGAAGGGCTATGGTCCTGAAGAACGCTCTTGGACCAATGCGTCTGATATCCATGCTCCTGCCTTGGTCTGGAATTTCCACTCGAAGTTTCCTCTAAAGCCTAAGAAGCGTCCTGGGGCCACTCCTAAAGGGGAGGGGGGGGGGGTGCTGTCACGATCCGGGTATCTGGACGCCATCACCTGCCTTTCAGATGTATCCTGAGGCTCGCTCAGCGTTCCAAGGCCGGATCTCATCTGTGTCCACATACTGCACATTCCTCCTGTCACGCTGAGATGCTGTCACAGTGGCGCCATGTTTGAATCCCGCATGGCGTCTCCCGTTCTCCGCGGCCTCCGCCGCCGCTCCTGTGTTATAGGTGCAGGTTGTCAGTGTGGTGTTCCATGCCTGCCGCGGCCTCCGTTGTCATCCACGAGTCTCAGCATACATTTGTCAGTCTGGCGTCTCCTGTCCTCTGTGGCCGGCGCTACCATTACAGTTATGTTTCCACATGGTTTCCCAAGCCAGTTTTCCCTCCAAGTTCTAACATGGGCGCAGCCATGTTGGATCTAATCACATGTCTCAGTTCCTCCAATCCACTGCCTCTGGAAATCTGCATAATTGCCCAGCCAATGCCTGCATTGCTGCAGGTATAAGTATCCTGTGCCTGGGCCAGGAAATGGTCAGTGCTTTGTTTGTCATACCTTGTTCCAGTCTCTCTCCTGTGGTTGTGTTTCCAGGTTCCAGCTCCTGTCTCCAGCATCCACTAAAGAGACCCGCACCTGCCTACCATCCTGCGGTGCAGCCTGACTCTGCAGTCCTCCGTGGCTGATCCAGTTTCCAGCTTCCAGCTATTTCATCTGATTCCAGCAGTATCCACTACCACCGGTAATCATCCTTCAACTCCTCTGTTTCCACGCTCCCTAGCATCTTACTACATTCACTCCGTGTTTCATCACCTGGCTGGTTCCACCCAGCATTGATTCAGTGACTTTATCATCTGGCTGATTCCATTCCGCATCCACTCCGTGTCTTACCACCTGGCTGGTTCCATCCAGCAATTACAACAGCTGATTCAAGTTACCAGCTTCATCTGTTCCATCTACTGGCATGTTCCTTGGATATCTTCACTACTACAGCCAGGCCTGGTAAGGTTATTCCATCTAAGGACTTTAACAACTGTTCTTAACCTACCAGTGTCCTGTGTAACCATTTCATGGTCAGAGTGCTCCAGGAATCATATTATTTATCATTGCCATTATTTACCTTGAATGCTGTTTGTTTACACGGAGTCTGTTAATAAACTTTTATTTTGACTTTTACCTGGTTGTCATGGTCACACCTTCGGGTTTCCTTTTAAGACTTACATGTCCAGGGGTCTGATTAAACCTCCCCGGTTTAAGTTCCTCTCAGCCCCTACAACTGAGGCTTTCTCCTGTCAGCCAAAACCCTCAGTTGTGACACCTTTATCCACACCAGCCTGCAGGAAAAGGAGGAAATGTCCCAAGTGAAACTCTGCAGGTGGATACATGCGTTCCTTGCACCAAAAGACATATCTCCTCCAGATATGATGATAGTGTTTTGACGTCACAGATTTTCTGGCTTGCACCATAGTGGCAATTACTTTTTTGGAAAGCCCTTTGCGAGCTAGGATGTTCCGCTCAACTTCCATGCCGTCAAATGAAGCCGCCAAAAGTCCGGGTAGACGAACGGCCCTTGCTTAGCGGCAGAGGCAAAGGGTCTTCTATGGACATGTCCAGAAGAGCTGTGTACCACGCCCTTCGGGGCCAATCCAGCACAATCAGGTTTGCTTGTACTCTGTGATGTCTGATCCACTGGAGCACCCTTGGGATCAACGGAATCGGTGGGAATAGGTAGACCAGACAGTAAGGCCAAGGCGACATCAGAGTATCCACTGCACTCGCCTGAGGGACTATGGTTCGCAAATAGTAGCAGCAAAGTTTCTTGTTGAGGCAAGACGCCATCATGTCGATCTGCGGTTATCCCCACCTGTCGACAATTTGTTGAAACACCTGAGGACGTAATCCCCACTCCCCCGGGTGGAGATTGTGGTGACTCAGGAAGTCCGCTTCCCAGTTGTCCACTCCTGGAATGAAAATTGCGGACAGCGCTCTTGCATTTCTTTCCGCCCAGGTAAGTATTTTTGGCACTTCTCGCATGCAGGCCCTGCTTTTTGTCCCTCCCTGTTGATTGATGTATGCCACTGCTGTGGCGTTGTCCGAGTGAACCTGGATCGCCTGATCCCTGAGTAGAGGGGAGGCCTGAATCAGAGCATTGTAGATAGCCCGAAGTTCCAGAATGTTGATCGGAAGTAGGGCCTCTTGGGCAGACCACCTGCCCTGGAACTGCGCCCCCCTGGGTGACAGCTCCGAATCCTCTCATGCTCACATTCGTCGTGAGGAGGATCCAATCCTGAATCCCGAAACGTCAACCTTCCAGCAGGTTGGAAGACTGTAACCACCACAGGAGTGAAATCCTGTCCCTGGGTGACAGCTGAATCATCCGGTGCATCTGAAGATGTGAACCGGACCACTTGTTGAGGATGTCCAATTGGAAGGGTCTGGCATGGAACCTTCCGAACTGTATTGCCTCGTACTAGGCTACCATTTTTCCCTACAATATTATGCAAAAATGAATGGAAACTCAAGCAGGTTGGAGTACCATGTGAACCATCTCTTGAAGTGTTCTCACCTAGCCATCTGGGAGGAACACTCTCTGAGCTATAGTATCCAGTATCATACCCAGAAACAGGAGCCTTTGAGGCGGTTCCATTTGAGACTTCTGTAGGTTGAGGATCCACCCGTGGTGAGACATAAGTTGGATAGTACGATTTATATGGAGCAGTAGAAGCTCCCTTGAACTTGCTTTTATCTGGAGATTGACCAGGTAAGGGACAATGTTGACCCCCTGGACTCTGAGCTGGAACATCATTTCCGCAATCACCTTCGCGAACACCCTCGGAGCAGTAGACAGTCCAAAGGGCAACGCCCAAAACTGGTAGTGATCGTTCAGTAGGGTGAACTGCAGATAGGCCTGATGAGGAGGCCAAATTGGGATATGTAGGTAGGCATCCTTGATATCCAGGCACACAAGGAATTCCTGTTGTAACAATTTGTCCATAGAGTTCAACCTATTTGTGGTCTCCTATGCTGTATTAATTTTGGACTAATTATGTCTGCTGCTGATGTCAGCCAGAAGGAGTTATTGTAACGACAAACAAGTGTATATGTTGTGGCAATATTTAAGACACACTAGAGAAATAGAAATAAATAACAACAGTGGTTGAGCATTTTATTATCACCTTTAATTTATACACTATCTTCTTTTCACCTGCACTATATTTTGCTGGCTTTTAAACAAGAAATATTAAAAGTTATATTTTAAAATTAGCGGCCACCTATCCAAAATGTATGTGACTTAGTAAAGTGATTATAAGAGTATATTAGTCCGTGAGAACCGTAATCAGGGAATATTTCCTTTAGTTTGGACTTCACTACAACAAAACAAAACTGTTTGGTTTAAATTTTAGGATTTGGGCCCAGATTTATCAAGCCTTGGAGAGTGATACATTGCATGGTGATAAAGTATCAACCAATCAGCTCCTAACTATCATTATTCAAACACAGTCTGTAACATGGCAGTTAGGAGCTGATTGGCTGGTACTTTATCATCGTGCAATTTATCCCTCTCCAAGGCTTGATAAATCTGAGCCTCAATATGTAATATGCACAAGAAAAACAATAGTTAATTACACAGTACATAGTTATTGCAACTTTAATATCTATAACATTTAATTTAATGTGCATAGTTCTTTTTTTTATTGGGTATTTTTTATTACAAGTTTTTCACAAACAAACATACAGACAAAAAAAAAATACAGTCTGATATAAATCATGTAGTACAATAAAAAAGTAAACAGATATCGCTGTTAATAAAAGATAACACTAGGTCATTGTGGTGTACGACTCAACATATAAACTAGCAAAATGAAGGCTTCAGAATAGGTAGAGGGAACTGCATAACACCATTAGTCACGGAGAGAAGGATGATACAAGAAAATGTAAACAATATTCACGGAAAGAAAGAAAGAAAGAAAGAAAGAAAGAAAGAAAGAAAGAAAGAAAGAAAGAAAGAAAGAAAGAAAGAAAGAAAGAAAGAAAGAAAGAAAGAAAGAAAGAAAGAAAGAAAAGGTGGCCTGCACAGAAAGAGAGGAAAAAGGGGCGGGACCTGGACAGCACATCCTATTACTAAAGATATCAAGAGGTGCTATCATGCTGAGGCTTGTAATACTATGCTGGAGGAAGAGAGATGCAGATGCACACTCCTAGCACTAAGAGCACTGATAATAAAAATAATTTAAATAAACCCTCACAATTAACATGGAGTATAATTGAAGTTCTTAGCACACATTTGCGCAAATATGCGGGCCCATGTACCGCGGCCAGGTGACTTCATCACATGGGTCCCTAACATTCCTAATACTATCACATTATATAAATTTATTCAGGACTTACCTCTAAATAGTGCCCTTATCAATGTGTGATCTGAAATGCAGGAACCCAGATAATTAAAACACCTGAGGGTGAATGGGAGGAGCGCCAATACCAGAGGAAGGAAGCCTTGCCTTCCAGTGTACAATATATACACAAATATAGTGGAAAAAGGTGAGTGTCTCACCCCTGAGCTCTATAATCAAATCTCACTCAACTCTCCCTCACCCCGACCATCCCGCCCCAAAAATCGACGTGTTCCATCTGTCCCATTTATCATGGTATTTAGACATCGCACCCCGAGATCTAAACATCAATCTCTCATGGCCGGAGACATCATTGACTAAATGTACATAAGTTCTAATAATGTATGTCCATATTAACTCATGTAGGACAGAATTACAATATCTTTATTCAGGATTTTACAGGTGAAAATGTATCAACATCATTGTCAAATTATATGTTTTCTGCCAATTCCCTCCTGGGGGAGATGTATCAAAGCTCGGTGAAAGATAAAATACCAACCAAACAGCTCCTAACCGCCATTTTACAGGCTGTGTTTGGAGCTGATTGGTTTATCACTCACCCCTTTTCTGTCTCCAGGCTTTGATAAATTTCCTCCTAACTGCTACAAACCAAACATTCCCAGGTTTATTGGGATGATGGCTCTTTCCACTATGATAAATTGACCCCATGTTGGATTTTAAATATGATTCAAAATTATATAAGTATATGACAGTAAATCACATGGGCATATAGCGGACATAATGTAGTAAAACCATAATTTTGGACATTCAAATAAAATAACTTGAACTTATATGCGCTCTTACTACTTATGGCCTCTTGTAACTGCCGTCTTTGAGGGTAATCTGCCATCCAGGTCCCAATGTCTGTGTAGGGGGTTCTGTGCAGACTCTGTCATTGGTACGAAGGGCTGGGAGGAGGAGTTTCCCTATCCTGCGCTCATACAAATTTGAGGGTACATCAGCTGTCATCTGCCCGTGTGAGCCAGAGCTGGACCAACTGCCATGCTAACTCTAGTCCATTGCAACTGTCGCTTCTAAAGGACCCACAGCAGGCTGTCCTGTGCAGTGCCAGTTTGAATAAACAGTACCATCAGCAGTGCAATGGGGAGACTTGGCAAATTCAGGCAGAGTGACAGATTTGGTCCTAATTGTATTAAGTTTTAACAAGAGTTAAAGTGTAGACAGATAAAGAGAGATAACTGAACAGCCAATCAGCTCCTGTCATTTTTCAAACACAGCCTGTGACATGGCAGTTAGGAAGCTGATTGGCTGGTAATTTTTCTCTCTTTATCTGTCTCCAATTTATCAGTTGTTAAGGCTTAATACATTTGGGCCTTGGCTTCAATTTACTTTGCAGCCACATGAATTAAGAAGGGCATTTTTGGCCTATTATGGATATCCCCAGTGTCACAGTGGGCAAATCCGACAGTGGGGGTAATTCAGAGCTGATCGCAGCAGCAAATTTGTTAGCAGTTAGGCAAAACCATGTGCACTGCAGGGGGTGGCAGCAGGGCCATTTCTAGCCAATTTGGCTCCCAGTGCGAGATTTAAAAATGCGCCCCCCCCCCCCCTCCATTCACATAAGAAAAAATGCGCCCCCCCCCCCCCATAGATATAAAGAGGAAAAGTATGCGCGCGCGCTCCCGGCAAGGGGGCGTGACCTCGTTACAATGGGCGTGGCTTTGTTAAGATGGGCGTGGCCTTATCTGATCTCATCATCACGGCCACCACAGGATAAAAAAAAAAGTCCTCATTTTACACATTACAGCAGGCAAGTGTCCCCATTTTACACAGCACGGTAGGCAAGTGTCCCCATTTTACACAGCACGGTAGGCTAGTGTCCCCATTTTACACATTGCGGCAGGCACGTGCCCCCATTTTACACATTGCGCCAGGCACGTGCCCCCATTTTACACAGTACAACAGGCAAGGGTCCCCATTTTACACATTGCGGCAGGCACGTGCCCCCATTTTACACAGTACGGCAGGCAAGTGTCCCCATTTTACACATTGCGGCAGGAAAGTGTCCCCATTTTACACATTGCGGCAGGAAAGTATCCCCATTTTACACATTGCGGAAGGCACGTGCCCCCATTTTACACGGCATGGCAGGCAAGTGACCCCATTTTACACATTGCGGCAGGAAAGTGTCCCCATTTTACACATTGCGGCAGGAAAGTGTCCCCATTTTACACATTGCGGCAGGCACGTGTCCCCATTTTACACAGTACGGCAGGCAAGTGTCCCCATTTTACACAGTACGGCAGGCAAGTGTCCCCATTTTACACATTATGGCAGGCAAGTATCCCCATTTTACACAGCATGGCAGGCAAGTGACCCCATTTTACACATTGCGGCAGGCAAGTGTCCCCATTTTACACATTACGGCAGGCAAGTGTCCCCATTTTACACAGTACGGCAGGCAAGTGTCCCCATTTTACACATTATGGCAGGCACGTGCCCCCATTTTACACATTCCAGCAGGCAAGTGTCCCCATTTTACACATTACGGCAGGCAAGTGTCCCCATTTTACACATTATGGCAGGCAAGTGTCCCCATTTTACACATTGCGGCAGGCACGTGCCCCCATTTTACATAGTACAACAGGCAAGTGTCCCCATTTTACACATTCCGGCAGGCAAGTGTCCCCATTTTACACATTCCGGCAGACAAGAGTCCCCATTTTACATATTACGGCAGGCAAGTGTCCCCATTTTACACATTCCGGCAGACAGCTGTCCCCATTCTACACATTCCGGCAGGCAAGCGTCCCCATTTTACACATTCCGGCAGACAAGTGTCCCCATTTTACACAGTACGGCAGGCAAGCGTCCCTATTTTACACATTCCGGCAGACAAGTGTCCCCATTTTACACAGTACGGCAGGTGGGGGGGGGGGGGGGGAGAGAGAGAGGGAGAGGTGCTGACTTACATTTGAAGCGGTTCTTCCCGCTCTTCAGCCGCCTCTCCCTCGTCTGCGCAGCGCTGGGCGGCTTGGCTCCCCCTTCTCCCTCCTCCCGAGTGCCCAGCTCGGGGGGCGGGGTATCGCGGAATGACGCGACGCAAACGCGTCATTCCGCGAAACCCCGCCCCCCGAGCTGGGCACTCGGGAGGAGAGGGGAGGGAGGTTTGAAAGTGCTCAGGAAGTGCCGCGGCGGGCGCCCCGTGCGGTTGCACGGCCCGCCCGCCGCAAGAAACGGCACTGGGTGGCAGATATAACATTTGCAGGGAGAGTTAGATTTGGGAGGGTTATTTTGTTTCTGTGCAGGGTAAATACTGTCTGCTTTATTTTTACACTGCAATTAAGATTTCAGTCTGAACACACCCCACCCAAATCTAACTCTCTCTACACATGTTATATCTGCCCCCCCCCCCCCCCCCTGCAGTGCACATGGTTTTGCCCAACTGCTAACAAATTTGCTGCTGCGATCAGGTCTGAATTAGGCCCAGTGACCATACCTTACCGACATTTTGACCATACCTTACCCACAGAAATGTCCTTTCCAAAATCTGTCAAAATAAAAAACACTCCCAAAAAAATTGGATAACATTTTTATTTCTTAAGTTCAAATTTCCTTTATGCATATTATTTACTGTGCTCCCCCTTGTTTTTATGTTCTACATAGTGCCACCTCTGTAACTACAGGCTCATATTTTCATACATTAGGTAATCACTTTCATCACGCTATCACTACTTATTTCATTGTTTCACTTTTAAATCGAGAATTATTGCAAAATTATAACCAAATGTAATACTTTTCACACAACCAACAGGATAGGCCATTAAATATATGTACATATAACATATATAGATAAATATATAGTAATTACTTATATTATTCCTTGAATATTATTTAGCTCTGCTATATACAGACTTGAACCACTTGCCTGGCATGGTCGCATCAGATGCGACCATGCCTGCAAGTGCTCTATCTGACCTGGTCGCACGGGATGCGACCAGTCAGATAGAGAGTGTTAGCAGTGGCAGGGAAGGGAAACTTCCCTCCGCTGCTGCTGTCAGGGGGACCGAAAGGTCCCTCTGCTGCCCTGTACTCTCCCCGTGTCTGCCGTGCTGCCGATCACTGATAATCGGTCAGCACGGCAGGATCTCCCCTCTCCAGCGGCTGCAGACAATGGCAGCCACTGGGGAATGTAAATAAACCCTCCCTAGCTGCCCCCAGACCCCCCCTGCATACCTCGAGGCTTTCTCTGCTTTCAAAATGAAAGCCGCAATGTTCCGATGGTCGCAATGTTCCCGATCAATGTTTCGATGTTTCGGAGAAAATATTTAACAAAAAATTCCCCCAAATTTTTTTTTTAACTAAAATCATTTGGGATAGGGTTAAATTCATGTTCTTCACCTAATTCACTCATAAAAAAAAACAAAAACAATTTCGGAGCATTTTTTTGCGAAATAAATCGTCAGTTAAGTGGTTAATAAATAATGTATTCATTTGCTTGTTTATATGTATAATATTCCTACGATTTTAAGGGGGAGATTCAAATGTTTGAAAAGTCAGTTGGGAGTCTGTTTTTTCCTATCTAATAGACAGGAAAAAGCAGACACCCAACCGACTTTTCAAACATTTGAATCTCCCCCTAAGTGTCAGTCCATATGCACACGTGAAGACAGTTTTTGATCACTCTTCAGGGTTATGACACATACCATGTGATATAAGGATTTTTCTAAGACCAAGTAATTATTCCACACAGAGTTCAGCGCGGTGTGCTCACTACTTGTACTTTTTCTGTATAATTGAATTGGTGCAGGTGTACACCTAAAGTAAGACGAGCAGCAGGCTCTACAAGCAGCAGGCTCTACAAGCGATGTATAGGAAACATAATTGTCTGTATATGATTGTGGTGAAACCTGTTTGAACCTCGGTGACTTTCATCTACCGGAGTCTGGCCGTCAACGCGGATTTCTTGCATAAATGCCGACATCCTGTTTGTGCGAAACTACAGAGTGCGGGATATTCTGCCTTTGGGGTCTAATCATGAAGCAGTGAAAAGAGTGGAGAAGTGAGCCTGTGGAGAAGTTGCCCATGGCAACCAATCAGCTGCTCCGTACAGCTGTACAGCATGCAAATTATAAATGTTACTTTAATGCTGATTGGTTGCCATGGGCAACTTCACCACTGGCTCACTTCTCCACACTTTTCACTGCTTCATGAATAGACACCTTTATCCCATAGCTACTTCTCTACCACCCTGTTTCTGTAGTACCCTCTACCCAGCCACTACCTAAGCAGTATTTGTCTGCTTCTTTAACCCCCTTCCTACGCTGAGGACTGACATTGGCTGGACGTCTCACGCTGCGCTGGAGTGACCTTGGAACTGGACTAAGCTTCCGCTCCTGCGTCCTGTTGCTGCTGGACGGTGCTTCCTCTCCTGCGTCCTGTTGCTGCTGGACAGTGCTTCCTCTCCTGCGTCCTGTTGTTGGGGACTCCTGGGCCATATAAGGGGCTCTCCCTTACTTTGACTGGAAGTTCAGAACACCATGTGTGCAGATCTCAATCCAGTCTGAGGTCAGTGCTGGGACTGTACGTCATCCCACTGTAGATGCCTGGTGCTACTTCATTGCCGAGGGATCTCTGTGTATGACCACCGTCGATCTCCCACTCAGTGTCTGTGGACCGGTGGCACCTGTGAGCGACGCACAGAGGAGTAGGTGGCAGCCAAATAGAAGCCAGCATCTTACCTCCATTATAATGCTGCTGAGGCTGGGTAAGATGGGTGGATGAAGACGGAACACTTACAACTGACCCCTGCAATGCTGCTTACCCTGCTGACTGCATCGTGCCAGCCCTGGCAGGATGTATCAATAAATAAGATGTGGTGAAGCCTCAGAAAACTGATTTCTACCACAATACATATGGATTCTGGCATTCAGACGACCAGGTGAAGGGTTCTAGATGGGGTGCTGGGTGTGTTTAAACGCTGCTGCAACAACAATTCACACCTTTCGCTGCCATTTGAATCTCCGCCCTCCCTAAGATTCCTATTAATGTTGGTACAGTTAAGCAAATGGTATGCGGTTAAGATCCCAGCTGCCGGAAACCCAGCAGTCGTAATATTGGCGTTGGGATCCCGACACCTGTCAGAACGCCAACATCGGAATCCGACAGCCAGAATCCCAACTGTTGTAAGTAGCGCAGCGGAGGGATAGTGCCGGGGGTGGGGGGGGGGTTAGGTTTAGCCAACTCCAGGGGGGTTAGGGTTAGGCTGCGGTGGTTGGGAGGTTAGGATTAGGCTGTGGACAAGGGGGGTTAGAGTTAGGTACCACCGGGGGGAGATTAGGTTTAGCCACTAACAAGGAGGGTTAGGTTTAGGCTGCGGGGCAGGGGGGGTTAGGTTGAGGCACCACCAGGGGGAGGTTAGGGTTAGGCACTAAGGGGGGAGGTTAGGATTAGGCTGTGGGAAGGGAGGGTTAGGGTTAGGAGGTAGGGGAGGGGGGTTAGCATAGCATACATTACTCACCCCTTTCGGGATTCCGGCGTCGGTATTTTGACTGCTGGCTTCCCGTCCGGTGGTCATCTGTACTGATCCCCAGCAAATATCCTGTGTGAAGTTTATGGAAACTGCCAGCATATATTATTCTGCATAAAAGTTATGTTATTGTGAAGCAGAAATAACATATAGAGATATAAGCTACAATTATTGGCTACAGTGATACCTAGATGTTTTGTTTGCTGTCACTTGTACGGAAATACTATTGGAATGCCACCACAGTGGTACTGATTTGTATTTGCACAAAGATTTATTCTACTCAAAGCGGTGCTATTGGTACATACATATATTTTCTCCATAACCAGAATTTATCTAAAGACTAAGGGGCTGGTTTATCACCATCCGCATCCAAATGCGGTTGTAACATAGTAACATAGTATCTAAGGTTGAAAAAAGACAATTTGTCCATCGTGTTCAACCTGTTTGTGGTCTCCTATGCAGTTTTTTTTTTAGGACTAGTTATTTTTATTTTAGTACTAGTTATATTAACTATAATGCTTGTCTAGCACCATATTCCTAAATATCTTTATCCAATAGGAATTTATCTAACCCATTCTTAAAGGTGTTAACGGAGTCCGCCGTTACTACTCTCCTCCAGGCAGGGAATTCCAAACACGTATTGTACTTACTGTGAAAAAAACTGACTCTCCTCTAACCTAAGTGAGTGACCATGTGTCCTCTGTACTGATCTTTTTAAAAACAGGTACCTCGCAAGTTCTGTGTATTGTCCCCTTATATATTTGTAGATGTTGATCATGCCCCCTCTTAATCTCCTCTTTTCCAATGTGAACATACCTAGCCTTGCAAGCTTATCCTTGTATTCCAGCATCTCCATGCCCTTAATTAGTTTGGTCGCCCGCCTCTGAACCTTTTCTAGCTCCAGGATATCCTTTTTTGTAGTATGGTGCCCAAAATTGTACACAGCATTCAAGATGTGGCCTCACTAGTGATTTATATAATGAGACTATAACACTCTCGTCCCTTGCATCAATTCCCCATTTTATGCAAGCTAATATGTTATTAGCCTTTTGCTGCAATCCTACTTTGGGTACTGCTGCTTAGTTTGTTACCTATGTGAACACCTAAGTCTTTTTCCAGTACAGAATCCCCTAATATTACTCAATTTAGTATGTAGGTGTTGTTTTTGGTCTTGCTACCACAGTGCATTACCTTACACTTGTCTGTATTGAATCTCATTCTCTACAGACAAGTGTAAGGTAATGCACTGTGGTAGCAAGACCAAAAATAACACCTACATACTAAATGGAGTAATATTAGGGGATTCTGTACTGGAAAAAGACTTAGGTGTTCACATAGATAACAAACTAAGCAGCAGTACCCATGTGATAAATTCATGCAAACTCACAATGCGATTATTGTATACATTTCTTGCAAACTCTAGACCCTGCAAATGCTCTCTGCAGCATTATAGGGGTATTTTTCGGAAAAAACACCCCGCGTTCCTGCTGCACATGTCGCCACTACAGCTGGGTACATGTCGTGACTAAAACCCTCCTCCCCCCTGTACTGAGACCCCCACCAGTAATTATACTTATCAGTCCCAGGAGTCATGATCTGTGCTCCTGGAGGGCTGGAGGGCATCAGATCTTGTGCACAGCTGTGATCCCCGTTGCTGTAAAGTGAACTGTAGTTTTGCTGCATCACTTTACTGCACCAAGGGTCATAGCTGTGCACAGGAGGACCCGCTGACCGGCAGCCCTCAATGAAGCACCGATCCCCTGGCCCTGGTAAGTATATTTTTTTTATAAACTTTTTTTTTCACTGTGATCAGCTTGTGTGTCCATCGTGTCGACGTCGAAAATATTATACCCACATGCATCACGTGCAAACACCACACAGAGTGGACTCTGCATGCACGTGTTCTGCCGTGCGTGCGCATACTCGCACGCAGCGTACGTTGGCTCGCGGGCTTTGCGTATTAGCACGTGGTATGAGTAAATACGGTAGCATATGCATAGAAAATGCCACAAAGACATATTCTATATTTTATACACATAGTGCAGTGGTTCCCAAACTGTGTGCCGTGGCACCCTGGGGTGCCTCAGGACACTTGCAGGGGTGCCTCGGGTTGGTGGTCCAGGACCAATGAAAATTATTTATGTTCAATGTAATAGGCAAAGCCAGTGCTGGTGGCTGCCAATCATAAAGTATGTGGACAAACAGAAGCAAATCTTGTCCCTCACCACACAATTGACCCTAATGATGACATATAAGCACAAATTTACTTAATTTAATATTTTTCTTTATTTCTCAATAAGAAACCTTTGGCCTAGGGGTGCCGTAAAAAAAATTCTGATACTCTAGGGCGCCGTGATTGAAAAAAGATTGGGAACCACTGACATAGTGCATTATTTACACATAGTCTACACGCACCACACCAGCAACTTACACTTGCTTAGAATGTATAGCAACGGAGGTATTCAACTTTACAGGATGTGAGGGGACAGAAATAGGTCAGAACATAGTGTTTGATATCCACATGTACAGTAATTCAAGGGCAATATTCCGATCGCAGTTTGCAGATAATCGCATGCTCCTGCGCATAGTTATGCGCAGGAATACAATATTCATATCTCACTGTATGTACTGTACTCCTGATATTCGGCGGGAACCCAGTGGAAGACATCTGCAAGTACACCTGGACTAAGCATCGCCCACCTGTTCAAACCAACCTATGACCCCTCACATAGTGTAAATGACCTGCCCCTTGACCAATGGATGAAGAGCTTACAGTTTCCTTTGTTTCATGCTTTGGACTATTGTATAAAAGCCAAGCTTCCTGGCCGGCCTCAGTCTATTCTCTGAAGGTCATCTTTCCAGACTGACTGAAGACCGGATCCGGGTGGCGCAGGAGAACAAACGTATGTGTCCATTGGTTGTAGCTTCTTCTCTGTAATAGTGTTCTATATTCTGTGTTTACCCCTTTTAAGTAAATATTTGTTGCTGCGTTGTACCACAACATAACATATAACTACTGGTGCCCATTCCAATTCTTTTAAGGGTTTATGGTGTATTCACCCACACGTGTAGCTGCATTGTGCTCACAGCGTGTCGGCGTGCTTACACAAACGTGTATACATATTCATAAAGGTTTAGCACATACACCTAGCGGCCGCAGCGGCCCAAACCACTGTGCAATAAGGTATTGGTTTTTCCTGAAAGTTAATCAAATTTAACAATCGGACACACATAACTGATCACCGGAGCCGAGTCACTGCACAGCTTTCTCTGCCGGGGGGGGTAGATAAAGGATATGTAGGGATATCACAATGTTCTCCGTAATTACAACTAAAGCTGGTGTAATTATCACAGGGCTCATTGCGGGTTCTTTTTTCCCTTTTTTTTCTTTATTTTTTTGTAAATTTGACAGATTGCATTTCCCATTATAAGTATGGGGAATGCAATCTGATTACTTAAAAATGTGAATTCAAGGGTTTGGAGTAGTTTTTCATTTCAACTGCTTCAAAAGCCTTTTAATACATTTGAGTGAAACTGAAATAATGTGAAAAGGATGTGAAGAGACCCTTTTCACATTGTTTTTAGTAAAAATAATATTAATAAATAGGCCCATAAGAGAGAGCACAAGTAATGTAATTTATTATAATATACTGTGTGAATTTGCAGTCCCACTGTTTGATTCTAATTTTATAATTAGCGTGTTCACACTGATTAAAAGGAATGTTTTAATATGATTTTGTTTTCTGTTTTTTTACTTTTTTTTGTTTTACCAAAAAAACAGGTGTACGCTGTTGGACCTGATACAATTATTATTATTTTTTTAACTGTCCAATAATTGCTGTGTAGGTAGAATATTGTTTGGACCTTCCACTCAGTTCTACCTAAACGGCAATTATTGGACAGCATTTCCCTTGGACTTTACCACTTGCAGAGGAATTGGACCCACTCCTACCTGCCAAAATGCTTGCACTCTTGTGCTTAATAGGGGACTAAATTGAACTCCACTGCCTTTTATTTCATCTCCTCCAACTGTCTAATGTGGACATATTCCCAGAGGGAGTCCTTGCCGGGGTATGATACAGTTTTTTTATTGAGGGGACATATAAATGTGTCCCGATTCATGAATGTTTGATTTTAATAATTGTGTCCTAATGACATCTGTTGTTTTAAAGTGAATGTCTATATTAAATATAATATATATTCTTTTAACATATAACCTGCCGTCCTAGATTTATATTTATTTTTGATTGACTTAGTTATATTTTTAATCAACAACCAGCGCTGGTAACGATTGTTCTTTCTGCTGTGAACATCTTGATGTATTGCTGTCCCCTTAGAAATAGGGAAGAGTTCTCTTTAGAACTATTGAGAATAAACATCTTTTGCCTGAAGACGACCGCTTCATCTTGTGACCAGCAGGGGTATGCCAAACATAGCACCGTTCACAGGCTGTTTTGGGTACACCCAGCATCTCCAAGCTCTGCCTTCCGCCAGCTGCCGTACTTGGGCAAGCGACTAGTGGGGCTCAGTGAACACCACACAGAGGTGGTAAGACAGCACGTTGATGCATACAGAGCAGAACCATGGTTCCAGATGCCGCTGAAAGGAGAGTCTGGTGGTGGCAGCATAGTACCCACCCACTGTGCAGTGGGTGGAGTCAGTAACAGACGGTTACTGACAGTAAGCGGGAATCCCCTATTTGGCCAGGTCCCGTGTGATCTAAACTCCATTCTGTGACCGCGAGACGCGAGGCGGTGAAAGCTCTCAGAGGTTTCCGGTCACAATACCACTGAGAGTGCCCCACAAAAAGTATTTTCTTTTCTTTCTCTGCCTTTGGGGGGCAAATAAATCCTACATACACCACACAGTAGACCCCCTTATTCACAGCACAACAATTTTTGTGTTACATCACACAGTAGTTCCCCTTATTCACATTATGTCACACAGAAGATGTACCCCTTATAACACATTGTCCCACAAAGTAGTAGTGCCCCTTATGCACTATGCCACACATAGGTATCCCCTTATAACACATTATGCCACACAGTAATGCCCCTTATAACACATTATACCACATAGTAATGCCCCTTACACATTATGCCTCATAGTAATGTCCCTTATAATATGCCACACAGTATTGCCCCTTACACATTATGCCACACACAGTAACTCCTTATAACACATTATGCCACACAGTAATAAACCTTACACATTATGCCACAAATTAATGCCCCTTATAACATTATGCCACACTGTAATGCTGCTACACAGTCATGCTCCTTATAACACATTCTGCCACAGTAATGCCCTTTATAACATTGTCATACAGTAGTGCCCCTTCTTCATGTTATACCACACAGTAGATCCCCTTATTCACATTATGCCGCACAGAAGTCGTGCCCCTTATAACACGTTGTGCCACAAAGTACTAGTGCCCTTATGCATTATGCCACACACAGTAATCCCCATATAATACATTATGCCCACAGTAATACCCCTTATAACACATTATGCAACACAGTAATGTCCCTTTCACATTACTCCACACACAGTAAAGCAATTTATAACACACTATGCCACTTAGTAATGACCCTTGCAACACATTATGCCACACAGTAATGCCCCTTAGCCATTATGAAACACACAGTAATGCCCCTTACACATTATGCCACACACAGTAATGCCCCTTATAACATTATGCCACACAGTAACTATGTCCACCAATGTCTGGACCTGATGCAGCCTGCTCACCGCACATGATGAAATCCAATGATGGCATCATGACTCCCAGGCTCTTCGTAACAGTGCTTCAGTAAATATGCCGCTGCATGATAATGCAGCCATGTATAACAGAATTCCTGCCCACCAAGCACAGCACCAGGAGGCTTATTTGCTTGGCTGGCTTCTCAGCAGCCAGACCGGCCCATCTGGCCATCATCCCTTCTGGCGTTTGCAAGAACTGCCAGATAGCCAGTTTGGCCCTGGCTCCATTTAACAGTGATACTTATTGGCAGAAGCATAAAGAATATGCTGCTGGCATTGAACATTACTTACACCTCTGGTGAAGTCCCATCCTCTGCGGAGTTCTCCTCTGTGTTGCTAGCAACTTAGCACTTGTGCGACATTGATCTGCATTTGCAAATGGCGCGTACACCTGGTGGACTTTTACTGTGTCACCATCGCCAGCACCATCTATAGATGACGTAAGTGGTACAGTGACAATGTGTTATGCACACCAGTGCCAGCAGGAATGTAGTGGTGTCTGAACGGTGAGGGATGCAAAACAAATGAACTCACAGACAGACTGGGGAATATGACATTACATACACAGAAGGTGATACGGTAACAAAATAAACACAAAGTGAACAGAGAAGCCCAAAGGCTAAGAAACTGGGTGTCTCCCTAGTATTAGGAATGCTCAGATGGAAAGAAGCGAGATGTAGTGATTTAATACGTAGAGAACCCGAAATGCTGTTGCTAAGGGCAACAGCAAAACCCTAAAGGGTTACCAACGGGTGTGGCAGTAAACTCCTTGGTCAGAGATGGAATAATAGACACAAGGAGAGTCTCCACAATCCTAGTCCTCACTTGCAGTGCACTGGTTCAGCTTACTGCCACTAAACTGACACCTGAACACCTTGCACAGTGAGAAAGGATTTTGGCAGGCAAGTCTGAGAATACAGCCGCAAACTTGCTAGGTTCACAGAGTAGATAAGAAACCCAGCAGGTTAAACGACTGACTCCAGTCTTACTGCTAGGTCTGGATTGGCAGAGTGTAATACCAAATCCCAAGGCCTATTTGCAGTAAGCAACAAACAAATACAAAGTTTACACAGTACTAGCTAGCTTTCAGGAACTGACTAACCAACAAAGATTCAGCAGCATCTGCCTAACCTGAGAAGAGGGTTTATATAGCAGGTGCTGTCCACGCCCCACTCAAACCTCACAGACTGTGAGCACAAAAACCAGCACTGGATCCCCTGCCGTGCACAGAGCCTGTAACCACTGCACAGCAAAAGACCCGAACCGGAGTATCAGCTACGCTCAGGTTACTCCGCTAGCACTTGTCTCCCGGTTGCCATGACGACGTGGCAGCACAGAGCAGGAGACCCTAACAGTACCCCCCCTCTGACGAGGGGTCAAAGAACCCCTACCACCGGGTTTATCGGGGAACTGCGAGAAGAAAGAGTGTAACAGTCTGGGGGCATGAAGATCACAACTGCGCACCCACGACCGCTCCTCCGGGCCATACCCCTTCCAGTGCCCCAAAAATGACAGCCGACCCCGAACCATCTTGGAGTCAAGGATCCTTTCAACAACAAACTCCCTCGGGCCACGTATCAGAAGAGGGGAAGGTCTTCCACTGGAAGAAGGATTACTAATCGCCCGTTTTAAAAGGGAACAATGAAATGTTTTATTGATACCCAAAGAACGGGGTAGATCTAACTGAAATGCCACCGGATTGATGACCCTAGTGATCTTATAAGGACCGATGAACCGGGGGCCTAACTTATGAGATGGCTGTCTCAACTTCAAATTCTTGGTAGACAACCAGACGAAGTCTCCTAATTTGAAGCTGCAGGGTCTTTTCAGCTTATCAAAAACCCTTTTGGTCACTAATAACACAGACACAAGGGCTTTCTTCACTTTCCTCCAAATACCTCTAAGGACCGAAACCACAGAGGAACCACCAGGCGTGGAGTCCAGGGGGTCAAAAGAATTGGCCTTAGGATCATGCCCATACACACAAAGGAAGGGAGAGATCCCTGTAGCAGAGTGAGCTGCGTTGTTATAGGCAAACTCCGCCATGGACAGATGAGCAACCCAGTCAGTCTGACACTTGGAGACATAACACCTGAGGAACTGCTCCAAGGACTGGTTCACCCTTTCAGTCTGCCCATTAGACTGCGGATGGTAGCCTGACGACAAGCTGACAGAAATCTGGAGATCGGAACAAAATGCCCTCCAGAATTTGGCCACAAACTGGGATCCGCGGTCAGAGACCACATCAAGTGGCAACCCGTGGAGGCGCACAACATGCAGCACAAATAATTCAGACAGGCGTCTGGCCGATGGCAGCCCAACCAATGGAACGAAGTGCGCCATCTTCGAAAACCTGTCAACGACAACCCAGATGGCTGTCATCCCCGAGGATTTGGGCAAGTCCACCACAAAATCCATTGAAATGTGGGTCCATGGCTTAGATGGAATAGAGAGTGGATGTAATGGGCCAACAGGAACCCCTCTAGGAGTCTTATTTCGGGCACAGATGTCACATGCCCGAACCCACTGATCCACATCCCTAGCCACCGAGGGCCACCACACCGCCCTAGATAGCAACTCCCGAGTTCTGGCAATACCCGGGTGACCTGCCGACTTCTTGGCATGGAATTCCAGGAACACTCGCTGTCTTAACCTAGGAGGCACAAACAAAAGACCTACCGGAAGGTCTGGAGGAGCCTGCTCCTGTGCTCTAAGGACTAATGACAAGAGGTCCTGGGTAATGCCCACTTTAATACATGATGGGGACACAATGGGCAATGGCTCCTCGGTGGTCTCCTGGATTGGAGCAAAACTCCGCGAGAGCGCATCAGCCTTGATGTTTTTTGACCCAGGGCGATATGTTATCAAAAAATTAAAGCGAGCAAAAAACAAAGCCCATCGTGCCTGCCTGGCATTGAGGCGCTTCGCTGACTCTAAATATGCCAAATTCTTATGGTCGGTGAGAATTGAGACCACAAACTTAGCCCCCTCAAGCCAGTGTCTCCACTCCTCGAGTGCATCCTTAATAGCCAACAATTCCCGGTTACCCACGTCATAATTCATCTCGGCAGGCGAAAATTTACGGGAAAAGTAAGCACAGGGATGAAGGCAATTATCAGACACCCCCATCTGAGAGAGCACTGCCCCAATACCCATCTCAGAGGCATCCACCTCCACCACAAAAGGACGCTCTGGATCTGGGTGTCGCAGCACCTTGGCCGAGACAAATGCCCTTTTGAGACGGGCAAAAGCCGCTTTGGCCTCACAAGACCAGTGAGCAACATCCGCCCCTTTCTTAGTGAGTGCCACCAAGGGCGCCACTATAGACGAAAATCCAGCGATAAATCGTCTATAAAAATTTGCAAAGCCCAGAAAACGCTGAAGCGCCTTCAAACTAGTGGGCTGCACCCAATCCAGGACTGCCTGTACCTTGGAACCCTCCATTTGGAAACCTTCTGGGGAGATAATATATCCTAGAAATGCGATTTGCTGAGCTTCAAATTCGCACTTCTCCAGCTTCGCCCCAAGCCGGTGGTCTCTGAGTTTCTGGAGGACTAAGCGTACATGCTTCCGATGTTCCTCCAGGGAATGGGAGAAGATTAGGATGTCATCTAAGTATACAACTAAGAATCTATCCAAATATTCCCTGAGCACATCGTTCATGAAGTCCTGGAAGACTGCCGGGGCATTACAGAGCCCAAAAGGCATCACCAAATATTCATAATGCCCTGAGTGGGTATTAAAGGCAGTCTTCCATTCATCCCCCTCTCTTATTCGGATTAGATTGTACGCACCGCGTAGGTCAATCTTAAAAAAAATGGTGGAAGTACGAAGCTGGTCAAACAAGACCGAAATGAGAGGCAGTGGGTATGAGTTTTTAATCGTGATACGGTTCAATTCCCTGAAGTCGATGCAGGGTCGCAACGAACCGTCCTTTTTACCCACGAAGAAGAACCCCGACCCAACTGGAGACTGTGAAGGTCTGATAAATCCCTTAGCCAAGTTCTCCTGAATGTACTCTGCCATAGCCTGAGTCTCAGGACGTGACAGGGAGTACAACCTGCTCTTGGGAAGCTTAGCATTCGGCAACAAATCAATGGCACAGTCATAGGGGCGATGGGGAGGTAGTACCTCTGCAACTCTTTTGGAGAACACGTCCGCAAAATCTGCATAACATCCTGTCAATCCTGGCAAACTTAGCTGCGAAAGCCTGACTGGAAGGCTCAAGCAACTCCTGAAACAATCAGTACCCCAACTAAGAATCTCCCCAGAGACCCAGTCAAATTGAGGATTGTGGGCCCTTAACCAGGGTAACCCCAACACCAATGGGGCAAAAGTACAGACAGTCACATAAAAGGACAATTTTTCAGAGTGTGTGGCTCCAATAAACAAAGAAATCTGGCTAGTGCAAGAGGTAATTTTACCCTGGGATAATGGTTCCCCGTTTAACCCACAAATCTCAATTTCCGATGCCAAGGGTACTAAGGGAACAGAGTGTTTCAGGGCGAATTGGCGGTCCATAAAAACCCCGTCGGCCCCACTGTCCACAAAGGCCTCAGTCTTGACAGTTTGACCGAGGATCTTCAAGGTCACCGGAATGATAAAAGTCTTCTTGGGAAATTCTGACTTCTGGCCTGACAGGATATTTCCCATCACCCTCAGGCCCTGAAGTTTTCCGGCTTTTCTGGGCATGATACTACCACATAACCTTTATTCCCACAGTACAAACATAACCCCTGCTGTCTCCTCCGCGTCTTCTCACGCGAGGAGAGGCGGGTAGCCCTAATCTGCATAGGCTCCTCGGAAAATTCCTCAGAGTCTGAGGTTCCCTTGGGAAAGAAGGAAACCTCGGTCTCCCTTTCAAGCCTGCGCTCTCTCAGCCGTCTATCCACCCGAATGGATAACTGCATGAGCTGATCCAAGCTATCAGGCAAGGGATATTGTACCAGTTGGTCTTTTAACTGGTTAGAAAGACCTCTTCGGTACTGGTGTCTCAGGGCTGGGTCATTCCACTGGGTATCATGGGCCAACCTCCGAAACTCCGTACAATAAACCTCAACTGGCCTTCGCCCTTGCTTAAGGATCGAAATCTGAGCCTCGGCTGAGGCCGTCTTGTCAGGGTCATCATACAACATGCCCAGTGCCGTAAAAAAAGCATCAACACTTTTAAGCGACGGACAGTCAGGCTGCAATCCATATGCCAAGACCTGTGGGTCTCCTTGTAGCAAGGAAATCACTATGCCCACCCGCTGAATCTCCGACCCAGAAGACTGAGGCCTAAACTGGAAATATAGCTTGCAGCTCTCCTTGAAACAAAAGAACTGCGAGCGATCTCCAGAAAAACGATCCGGGAGATTTACTTTCGGCTCTTTAACCCCTGAAGGTACTGCTGCCGCGGGAGCTCCGCCAGCGGCCTGTGAGGTGTGCATTTTAATGGACAAATCATTAAATTGTCAAGTCAGGACCTGCACCTGATCGACCACCTGTTGCAAAGTATTTTGAGGGGTATGCTACATATTCCTACAAAATTTCAACAGGAGTATTGGGCTGCTGAATATGTTATGCACACCAGTGCCAGCAGGAATGTAGTGGTGTCTTAACGGCGAGGGATGCAAAACAAATGAACTCACAGACAGACTGGGGAATATGACATTACATACACAGAAGGTGATAGGGTAACAAAATAAACACAAAGTGAACAGAGAAGCCCAAAGGCTAAGAAACTGGGTGTCTCCCTAGTATTAGGAATGCTCAGATGGAAAGAAGCGAGATGTAGTGATTTAATACGTAGAGAACCCGAAATGCTGTTGCTAAGGGCAACAGCAAAACCCTAAAGGGTTACCAACGGGTGTGGCAGTAAACTCCTTGGTCAGAGATGGAATAATAGACACAAGGAGAGTCTCCACAATCCTAGTCCTCACTTGCAGTGCACTGGTTCAGCTTACTGCCACTAAACTGACACCTGAACACCTTGCACAGTGAGAAAGGATTTTGGCAGGCAAGTCTGAGAATACAGCCGCAAACTTGCTAGGTTCACAGAGTAGCAAAAGAACCCCAGCAGGTTAAACGACTGACTCCAGTCTTACTGCTAGGTCTGGATTGGCAGAGTGTAATACCAAATCCCAAGGCCTATTTGCAGTAAGCAACAAACAAATACAAAGTTTACACAGTACTAGTTTGGTTTGTAATCCATGTGAGAATTGAAACAGTAATGGCGACGCCGGCCACAGGAGACAGGAGACGCCAGACTGACAAGCGCACATTTAACCACGCGGGCACAGCGGAGGCCGCGGCTGATGAAATCACCACTCTGACATTCTGCATGTGGAAACTCAGGAACAGCGGGATCCGGTCCTGGAATGCTGAGCCAGCCTTAGGAGGCATCTGAAGGGTAAGTAATGGCGTCCAGATACCCGGATCGTGACAGCACCCCCCCCTTTAGGAGTGGCCCCAGGACACGTCTTAGGCTTTAAAGGAAACTTTGCGTGGAAATTTCGGACCAAGGCAGGAGCATGGACGTCTGAGGCATTGGTCCAAGAGCGTTCTTCAGGACCATAGCCCTTCCAGTCAATGAGGTATTGTAACTGACCGTAACGGAAACGTGAGTCCAAAATCTTGGCCACCTCGTACTCGACTCCCCGTTGAGTCTGAACTTTGGGAGCTGGAGGAAGTGCAGAATGAAACCGATTCAGGATCAGCGGTTTCAACAAAGAAACATGAAATGTCCTGGGTATTTTCAAGAAGGATGGTAACTGTAACCTGTAGGCAACAGGATTGATGACTTGTTCAATCTTGAAGGGTCCGATGTAGCGAGGTGCAAATTTCATGCTGGGAACTCTCAACCTCAAATTCTTCGTGGACAGCCACACACGATCACCCACCTTAAGAGCAGGAACCGCTCTACGCTTCCTATCGGCAAACTTCTTATACCTGAATGAGGCTTTAAGCAGGGCTGCGCGGACGTTCCTCCAGTTATTTGAAAACTGACGCAAGGTGACATCCACTGCTGGAACAGAAGTTGCGGGAAGCGGTTGGAATTCTGGGACTTTAGGGTGGAATCCATAATTAATGAAGAATGGTGTAGAAGAAGATGAGGAATGGTATTGATTGTTGTGGCTGAACTCGGCCCAAGGAAGGAGTTGAACCCAGTCATCTTGAGAGGAAGACACATATATACGGAGGAAGGCCTCCAAGTCCTGATTCACCCTCTCGGTTTGACCATTGGTCTGAGGATGGTAAGCCGTGGAACTTTAACTTGACTTGGAGGGCTTGACACAAACTTCGCCAAAATTTGGCTACAAATTGTACTCCACGATCCGAGATGATCTCTTCAGGAAGACCGTGAAGTCGGAAGATCTCTTGTATAAACACTTGAGCCAACTTGGAAGCTGACGGAAGACCGGTGAGAGGGATGAAATGTGCCATCTTGGTGAACCGGTCAACTACCACCCAGATGGTATTAAACTTGTTGCAGATAGGTAGATCGGAAACAAAGTCCATCGACAAATGGGTCCAAGGTCGACGGGGAACAGATAATGGAACCAGTTGCCCCGCAGGCGACTGGCGGGAGACTTTGTGTTGGGCACACTTTGGGCAGGAAAAAAACTGTGTTCCCTAATGCACACCGAGTGAATAATATTACTATATAATAATAGTCAGATAATACGGAGATCTTAGTTGCGTATATCTGCAGATATAGGGTTAAGCCCCCAGGCCGATCGACAAGGCTTCTCCGTCACTGGGGGTCCCTAATACTAGGTATGGGCCCGGGGTGCAGGACCCCACAATGTCGGCACAGGACAGGGCAGGAGGCAATAAATTCCATAACGTCCTTCTTCAGAGTTGGCCACCAGTAGGACCTAGAAATAAATTCAAGGGTTTTCTGAATGCCTGTATGTCCAGCAAAACGGGAAGCATGGGCCCAATGCATGAGCTTCTTCCTTAGAACTGGCTTAACAAAACTTTTCCCTAGTGGAGGCGTAGAGTCCATCCCTACCGTGGAGAATGCCAACGGATTAATAATAGGATGCTTGTCTGCAGACTCGGACTCATTTTCTTGCTCCCATGAGCGGGAAAGGGCATCGGCCTTACGATTCTGAGAACCCGGACAGAACTGGAGTTTAAAGTCAAACCTAGAGAAGAAAAGTGCCCATCTGGCCTGACGAGGATTCAGACATTGTGCGCCTCTGAGATATAAAAGATTTTTGTGGTCGGTAAGTATGGTGATTGAGTGGGAAGCTCCCTCCAACAGGTATCTCCACTCCTCCAGAGCGAGCTTGATGGCTAGCAACTCCTGATCGCCAATGGCATAGTTGCGCTCAGCTGGGGAGAACTTCCGGGAGAAGAAACTGCAAGGATGTAGATATCCATCTTTGGCCCTCTGGGATAACACTGCTCCTACTCCAACGGAGGAGGCATCTACCTCTAAGATAAAAGGAGAGTCGGTGTCGGGCTGTTTCAGAACTGGTGCAGAGATGAACCGTTGCTTCAGAAGGTGAAAGGCCTGTGTAGCTTCCTCGGACCACTTGGACGGATTAGCACCTTTCTTGGTTAATGCAGTGATAGGCGCCACGATGGTGGAAAAGTCTCGTATAAATTTTCTATAATAATTGGCGAACCCTAAGAACCTCTGGACCCCTTTGAGGCTTAAGGGTATAGGCCAATTCTGGATTGCTTGGAGTTTCTCAGGATCCATCTCTAGGCCGGAACCGGACACAATGTAACCTAGAAACGGAATGGTTTTAACTTCAAACACACACTTCTCCAATTTACAATAGAGGTGATTGACACGGAGACGGGAAAGAACCTCTTTTACCCAGAAACGATGATCTTCGAGATTATTAGCAAAGATGAGGATGTCGTCTAGATAAACCACGACATGGCGGTACAAGATGTCCCTGAAAATCTCATTCACGAAGTGCTGGAAGACTGCTGGAGCGTTGCTCAATCCGAAGGGCATGACGAGGTACTCATAATGTCCGTCACGGGTGTTAAAGGCGGTCTTCCACTCGTCACCCTCACGGATTCGGATGAGATTGTAGGCACCCCTCAAGTCCAGCTTTGTGAAAATAGTTGCACCACTAACTCTATCAAAGAGCTCGGTAATCAGGGGTAAATGGTATCGGTTCTTGACGGTAATGTCGTTCAGACCTCTGTAGTCGATGCACGGACGCAGACCACCGTCTTTCTTCTTAATGAAGAAGAAGCCTGCGCCGGCTGGAGAAGAAGATGGTCAGATGAAACCCTCTGCCAGGTTCTCTTTGATGTACTCTTCCATGGAGTGTGTCTCAGGCAGAGACAACGGATAAGTTCGGCCTCGCGGTGGAACCTTCCCTGGAATGAGGTCGATTGGGCAGTCCCATTCTCTATGAGGAGGAAGGATATCAGCAGAGGCTTTACTGAACACGTCCGTGAAGTCTTGATATGGAGGAGGCGGAACATCAGATGACCTGGGGAAGGAAGAACAAACAGGAAGAACTTTGGCTAAACAAGTCTCAGCACAGGAGGGACCCCATGCCAGTATTTGCGTAGTCGTCCAGTCAATTGATGGGTTGTGGAGACGGAGCCATGGAAGGCCTAAAACCACTGGATGTGTGGCTCTTGGAATCACTAAAAAAGAAATATACTCAGAATGAAGAACTCCCACTCTCAGACGAACTGGAAGAGTCCTTAAGGAAATGACTGCGTCAAAAATCTTGCTGCCATCCACGGCAGTCAAAGAGATGGACGAGGACAGTCTCTCGGTGGGTAGGGACCACCGTTTAACATAAGCTTCGGTTATGAAATTCCCAGCTGCTCCGGAATCAAGGAGGGCAATGACGTTCCTGTAACGTTGAGCAATTTGGAGCGACACTGGGAGGTTACAGTCATCAGGAGAAGGAGAGGAGATCATTACTCCTAGCCGGCCCTCTCCTTGGCGAGCTAGGATCTGGAGTTTCCCGGACATTTGGGACAGGCATTGATAGTGTGCGACGGAGCTGCACAGTAGAGACAGAGAGACTCAGAGAGACGTCTTCGGCGCTCAGCGGGAGATAGACGGGAACGACTAATTTGCATAGGCTCATCCTTGGATGGAGATGGTTGACGAGGAGGAGGAGCAGAAGAGTTAGGAGTAGATGATCTTCCTCGCTCGGTTGCTCTCTCTCTGAAACGTAGATCAACCTTCGTGCAAAGAGAAATTAGCTCATCCAACTTAGAGGACAAGTCTCTGGTAGCTAACTCATCCTTGATGCGTTCTGATAAGCCATGCCAGAATGCAGCATACAGGGCCTCGTTGTTCCATGCCAGTTCGGATGCCAGGATTTTAAACTGTATAAGATACTGTCCCACAGTACGTGTTCCCTGGCGTAAACGGAGAATCTCAGATGAAGCAGATGTTATCCGGCCTGGCTCGTCGAAGATGCGCCTGAATGTAGCTACAAAGTCAGTATAGGAGGATAGCAGGGGATCAGACTTCTCCCATAAAGGTGATGCCCAGTCAAGGGCTGAGCCACTGAGAAGGGAGATGATATAGGCAATTTTGGTACGGTCACTGAAGAAATTGCCAGGTAGAAGCTCAAAGTGGATTTCACATTGATTGAGAAATCCCCTGCAGAACCTTGGAGATCCATCAAATTTTGCTGGCGTTGGAAGATGAAGATGTGGACTGGAAATGGGTAAGGTGGGTGGGGTTACAGCTGGTGTTACTGTAGTGGACGCACCGGACGTGCCAGGTCCACGGAGGGTCGTTTGAATCCCATCCAGCCGTGTAGAGAGATCCTGGAGACAGCGGATGATGTGGCCCTGTGCAGCCTCCTGATGTTCAAGTCGGGCTGCCAGTTCTTGCATCGGCCTGGCCGCTTGATCCTGGTCTCCGGCTGGATTCATTAGGTCAGTGCTTACTGTCACAACTGAGGGCCTGAGCTGACGGGAGGCAGCCTCAGTTGTAGGGGCTGAGATGTAACGGAACCTGGGAGGTTGTATCAGACCCCTAGACATGTAAGTAACATGTAGAATAACTGCCCGAAGGCGTGACCACGACAACGAGGATAAAAGTAAATGATGTTTATTATGACAAACTCCGTAACACAGCAGCAGTAAAAGGAAACATAAAAGTCAACAGAGGATAAATACAATTCCTGGGTACTACAGGGTGGCAAGGGCCACAGGCACTGGTAGTGTGAGACAGTTCTTATAATCTTCTAGTTGGAAAGTCCTTACCAGGCCTGACTGTAGCAATGGAGAGAACCCAGGATCGTACCAGCTGATGTTCCAGGAAAGGCTGGGCTGCTGAAGGTAAAACGGCTGCTGTGGATACTGGCTGGAACCAGACTGTTGTTGGTACGGAGTGGATACTGGCTGGAACCAGTTAAATAATAAACGAACTTGAGAGCGATGAAATAATAATGAAGTTTGGAGTTTGAGAGCGGTGAAATAATAATACCGGTGGAGAGTGGTAAACTGCAGAAAAGGACACCGGCCCTTTAAGAGAAGCTATACACTGCTGGAAGCTGGGCTGGAAGCAGGTGATTGTTTGAGAGCGGTGAAATAATAATACCGGTGGAGAGTGGTAAACTGCAGAAAGGACACCGGCCCTTTAAGAGAAGCTGTACACTGCTGGAAGCTGGGCTGGAAGCAGGTGATTGTTGTAGCTGGAAACAGGTGAGTCCAGAATGGATCGGAGAGTCAGGCTACACCGCAGATGGAATGCTGGTGCGGGTCTCTATAGCAGAAGTCTGGAGACAGGAGCTGGAACCTGGAAGACAACCACAGGAGAGAGACAAACTGGAACTAGGTTAGACAACCAAAGCACTGACGCCTTCCTTGCTCAGGCACAGCATACTTATACCTGCAGCAAGGAAGGGGTTGGCTAGGCAATTATGCAAATCAACAATACAGACAGCAGATTGGTGGAAATAATCAGATGACAAAATCCAAGATGGCTGCGCCCATGCAGACACTTGGAGGGAAGTTTGGTTTGTAATCCATGTGAGAATTGAAACAGTAATGGCGACGCCGGCCACAGGAGACAGGAGACGCCAGACTGACAAGCGCACATTTAACCACGCGGGCACAGCGGAGGCCGCGGCTGATGAAATCACCACTCTGACATTCTGCATGTGGAAACTCAGGAACAGCGGGATCCGGTCCTGGAACGCTGAGCCAGCCTTAGGAGGCATCTGAAGGGTAAGTAATGGCGTCCAGATACCCGGATCGTGACACTAGCTTTCAGGAACTGACTAACCAACAAAGATTCAGCAGCATCTGCCTAACCTGAGAAGAGGGTTTATATAGCAGGTGCTGTCCACGCCCCACTCAGACCTCACAGACTGTGAGCACAAAAACCAGCACCGGATCCCCTGCCGTGCACAGAGCCTGTAACCACTGCACAGCAAAAGACCCGAACCGGAGTATCAGCTACGCTCAGGTTACTCCGCTAGCACTTGTCTCCCGGTTGCCATGACGACGTGGCAGCACAGAGCAGGAGACCCTAACACAATGGGGGTCATTCCGAGTTGTTCGCTCGTTGCCGATTTTCGCTATGCTGCGATTTGCAGCTAAATGCGCATGCGCAAGGTATGCAGCGCGCATGCGCTTAGTTATTTAACTAAAAACTTAGCAGTTTTGCTGTTGTTCGTGCGGCGCTTTTCAGTCGCACTGCTGATCGGTGAGTGATTGACAGGAAAGGGGCGTTTCTGGGAGGTAACTGAGTGTTTTCCGGGAGTGTGCTAAAAAACGCAGGCGTGTCAGGCAAAAACGCAGGAGTGTCTGGAGAAACGGGGGAGTGGCTGGCCGAACGTAGGGCGTGTTTGTGACGTCAAACCAGGAACTAAATGGACTGAGGTCATCGCAATCTAGGAGTAGGTCTGGAGCTACTCAGAAACTGCTTGAAAATTTTTAGTAGCAGTTCTGCTAATCTTTCGTTTGCAATTCTGCTAAGCTAAGATACACTCCCAGAGGGCGGCGGCCTAGCGTGTGCAATGCTGCTAAAAGCAGCTAGCGAGCAAACAACTCGGAATGAGGGCCTATGAGCGGTAAGTGCTAAAAGGTTTATGTCTTAAATGGAGCCCTCTGGCACTTGTAACCCATCTAACAATGGGGAGATGAAAGTGTGGGCCATTTATTAATACAATTGAAAGCTGCAACCAATGAGCATTTTGCTTAGTTTTAGAGTTAGACAATGAAAGCAAGCATCTTATTGGTTGCTATAAGTTAATATACAACTATAAATAACAACTGAAGGGTTAACTAGAACTCCTGTGTGTCCAATTACTTGCTGTATGTAATAAGCATCACTCTATTCCTGTTACTTGATACAAAGCATTTAAAAAGCAGTAGGTGGATATCATTCTTTGGGACAGGGCTAATAAATCTATTTGTGCGCTATAATAATAAACCGTTTATCTACTAGCTAAAATAGCCATAATCCGAAGTATTTAGGACTATTTTAAGATGTACTGTCTCATAGCATCCGCCTCCCATTAGCTTTCCACCAATAAAGCCTTTCCAGCAGAATCTGCCACATCACTTTGCCGTGGCTGCAACCAGGCACCTCCAGAGAGACAACTCATCCTTCAGAGGATCATCAGCCATGGAGGATAAAACAGTGCCCCATGCCTACCCCATGACTGCCGAATATGAGTTTGCTAACCCAACAAAGATATTTGATCAAAACTTTGGAGAAGGTAGGTGAAAATAATAGAATTCAATTGATTAGATTTAATCGAACAATGGCCAGATTTGTCAGGCAAAAACATATTCTGATATCTAGACCCACTTATGAATGGTGTTACCTAATACCATTATCCAGTTCATGCTGTTATTTTATACTGCACGGCCAACATTCCCTTCTGTGAATTCCTCCTTATGGGCAGGATGTATCCATGTAAAATATGAAGTCATACTTCCGATAACTGATATTTTCAGAGGTTTTCCGCAATACATCTGCTTCCACATATGTATAACAAAGATCCCCAGCAGATATCAAAGATATCTATGGGTCTGCAATGTTCCATATGCATCAAACTCTGGAAAGTCCCCGAACAAAGATGTGAAGCTTCCATCTTGTTCCCCAAGGGCCGTGCATGTGCAATAGGACTCCCGGGTCATAAACTCAGTACTTCGCCGGGGGGACAACTCTACATCTTTAGAGCTGTCCCGGGAGATTAGGAATGTACATGCATGTATAAACGGCAGATCACATGCAGATCCACTGGACAGTCGTGGTTTAGGGTTTTGGTGCCTGTAGGCGTAACTACAGTATATATTTATATATTACCACTGCAAAAGACTAAAAATAAAACTGTAGTTTGGGAGCCTAAAATGTACTTGCACAAAAAGAAAGTGTACTGGGAAAGCATATCCTTCATTGACAAGTGCTAGTTCCAAGAGTCTATTTTATATATAAATGGATCCCTGGGGACTGTACAACTTGAGTGCATTTTCCTCTACCCTATATCTCCACTTCTCCTGACCACCTGAAGAAGCAGTCTGCAGGGCAGACTAGTAACTGTGGGGTCAATTCATGTAGCTCTGCTGTTATTTATCACTACACTGTATATTGCATTATTTCGATTACATATATAGTGATGTTAAGTAGAAATTAATGTACACTTACCTTTCCGGTGATACAATTCAAAAAAGGGGTCCTCGGCGCATTGGCATAACTTCATCTCAATCGCCCGGAGGCAAGAAATATGTTGGTGCCTCCCCTTTCCCATGCCGACTCCTCAACTTTGTAAAATGAACAACGAACCCATGACATTCCTATGAACATGACTTATATCATGTGACTCAGTACACCCAGTCCAGTTACAACCCATTTCCTGCTAACCTGTTTGATCATTCACCCATGGATACTGAGAGCATTTTTTTGTGACCGCCAGACAATAAAGAGGGCATTTTTGCGGCTGCCAGACAATACAAAGAACATATTAGTGACCGCTGTACAATACTAAGAGTATTTTTGTGACTAATATACAATGCTAAGATCATTTTTGTGACTGTCAGATAATACGGAGACCATTATTGTGACCGACATACACTATGGAGAGCATTATTTTGACTGACAGACAATGCCGAGAGCATTATTGTGACCACCAGACAATACCAAGAGCAATTTAGTGACAGCCAGACAATAGAGAGTGCATTTTAGTAACCACCATACAATACTAAGAGCATTTTTTGTGACTGCCAGGCAATACAGAGAGCATTTTAGTGACCGCCAGACAAAACAGAGAGCATTTTTGTGACCATCCTACAATATCATCTCATCATTAAATAACTTTCCTCAAAAAATCATTTAATTCTTCAGCAACAACCCTATTCAACATAATTAGCCACTTAATAAATAGTTAACTCATTTATACCCACCAACTTCTACATCATTAAGTACATTTATATTAATTAAGCAATTCAATATCAAATTAACCAATTCTTAACCCCAATAAAAATATTAAACCAACCATACACCATTAACTGCTTATTTGCTATTTGCCTCTGCAATCCTGTCTTCAGCTGCGGCCCCTGGAGTGTTGGATTCTGGTTTTGTGTGCACATGCTCTGGCAGCACAGTGAGTCCACCGGCAGATCAGGGACGGGGAGGGCTGAGAGAGTTGGGGGCAGTGGGGAGTGAATAGTCTGAAATGACCCGGCATATGCGGGTTCACCTCATTAACATATATACTATACAGAGAGCGGTAGCAGGTTGAGGACAGAATTTCAGTGAGGGGGTGCAGGGATGGACAGAGCAGTGGCGGTGGGGGAGCGGAAGGAGCAGAAGTACAGTGGTTGCTTGGGGACAGAGCGGCAGCGGGGGTATTAGGGAGTCATCATTGCAGTCTGAAGTGATCTGCCATTTTCCGGGTCACTTCATTAACATATATTCTTTGACGGAACCTCCTGGTCACGCGGGGAGCAGGGACATATATTTTTCTATGCCACTCCCTCCCAGGGCTCCTCTGATTAGCCAGCCTTAGAGAAAGGGGCGGAGATTACAGGGTGAAATCAGGAAGACAGCAGTTTTCGCTGCTCTTCTCCCTTTAGCAGGCTTTTAACGTAATCGTGAGACGGCGATTTTTCTTTTAGAAACGAAATGCTCTCCCCATACTACTGCATGGAGAAGTGATCCTGACACAGAACTGGGGCACTGCTGTAGAAATGTGAGTTCTCTCCATGGTAACTCCTCCTGTCAGTGGCATTTTAACAGAGAAGGGGGGCCGTGTGCACCCCCTTTAGGCCCCCTCCTCTGTTCATCACAGTTATCTCCAGCATTGTGCCGGAGTCTACTGCGCAGGTCTCCAGAAACATGACGCCCGCAATGTTCCGTAGCCCAAATTGACTATGCGCATGTGCGGTGGCCATTTTGGCTGCGATTTTCGCAGCACCCAACGCTGGACTCTGGAAAGGTAAGTATTAGAATATGGGTATAGTGTGTGCGATGTAGGCCCCCCTGGACCCGTGTGTGCCGCACACATTGCAGCCATTATAGAAACGCCAATGCCTCCTGTGAATGGGAAGACACAGTGAAAAGTCCTGTAATCACTGATAAAGGTCTCACTACTTTTTCATGGGAGGAATTCGATATGCCGGCTGTCGGGATCCCGGCGTCCAGCATACCGGTGCAACGTAGAACACCCCTTTATCATTGCTCCACGACTAGTCCCCTGTAAGCAGTAGGTTGTCACTTCCTATGCAGGCTAGCCACTCCGACTCCCTTCTTTCCTCATTGGGTTCTTCATTCCCCAGATCATCACTGCATGAAACAAAATGTAATGAAAAACTAAAAAATGTTTTATCATAATATGACTTGTGGGTGAGCATATAAACCCAGCTAGGCACTATGGCGTGGCTTGGGCACAGACAGAGCTCACACCATCCATATCAATGCTCAGCTGTATGTTTCAAAACAGATGCAATAGTGCATGTGTGCTTGGCTATTATAAATGACTGTGGGCCTGATTCCGATCTGTACAATTGTGCACAATCACTGGGAAGCAGCTGTGCAATGCCATTCACATAAAATGTGATTGCAGCAGGAAGCATCTGTAGGATGCCTCCTGCATGCAGTTGGACTCCGAGTGCTGTTGTCCGAAGACGCAGCATCAGATCTCCATCGCCACCATCAGTTACGATTGTTGCAGATTGTTGCATGAGCTGAAGCTTACTCAGACTGGCCATCGGTAACTGTCAGCAGGGTCCAAAGAAGTCTGCGTTCGGCAACGTTTTGTAGAACGGACCTGGTCGCCGCCCCCGCTCCATCCCCCAAACGTTGCAGCATGTCAGTCAGAAGGGCTGGAAGCAATGTTTTTTTAATTTGATTAATATGATTACAAGCTGCCACACTGCATGATCTGCATGATCTGCACACATGAAAAAAGAGAAAATGCAGGTGCACACTCTAAGCACTAAGAATACTGGCAATGAAAACAGTTAGGAGTAAAACTGAGGTTCTTAGCACAATTTTGTCCAAAAATGTGTTGGCCATCCCTATGTATCAGCCTCAATTGTTCTTCATTTAAAATTGAATGTTTCTTTGCTACATGGTCCTTAATTTCATATGACTTCCTGTAAGGTATTATATTAAATGGCAGACAGGGGTAGCAGGTTACTACAGTTACAGTTTTATCTGGTAACTACTCCTGCAGAGAGGGTATAAATAGCTACACAGCTGCTCTGTATCTGATTGTCTGCTGGCATAGGCAGTGTTAGGGTAATGACATTTCATTCAGATGACTTTGCATTCTTTAAATATGTCACACGCAGACCACAACTTACATGAGAGCAACCCCGTGTCTGTAAACTGTAATAGCATCAGCATATCTGAGTCTATAGCTTCCTTGTTTACTATTTGTTCAGTGGCAGGAAAAGTATGTGAACCCTTTAGAATGACCTGGATTTCTGTAGACATTTTTCTTAAAATGTGATCTGATCTTCATTTAAGTCACAAGCATTGACAAACACGGTTCCTTATTCAGAAGTGGTCGCTAACGCAATCCCGATTCCTTACATAGCTGCCACGCAAATATGCTAATGATACGGCCAGGGGCGGATCCAGAAGAAAATGATAGGTGGGGCACCATGGAAGGGGCAAGTAAATTTGCGTGCGGCTTCGGTACATGTGAGGTGGCGCTTCTTATACAATGCCCACAGTTGTAGCGCTCATTATGCAATGTCCACTGTACTGGTAGTGCCCCTTATATAGACCCCATAGTAGTGGTGTCCCTTATGCAATGCCCGTATTGCCCCCAGTAGTAATGTTGCCTGTAGTAATGCCCCCAGTCATTTAGCGCCCTAGTAGTTATGCCCCCAGTGGTAATGCCCCTGCAGTTATGACCCCAGTAGTTTCCCCCCCCCCTTTAGTTTAGCCTCCCAGTGATAATGCCCCCAGTAGTTTGCCCCATTGTAGTTTAGCCCCTGTAGTTATGCCCCCCTTGTAGTTTAGCCCCCAGTAGTAATTCCCCCATTAGTTTGGCCCCTGTAGTTATCCCCCAGTAGTTTGGCCCCTGTAGTTATGCCCCCCCTGTATTTTAGCCCCCAAGTAGTAATGCCCCTTTAGTTACGCCGCCAGTAGTAATGCCCCTGTAGTTACGCCGCCAGTAGTAATGTCCTCCTGTAGTTTGCCCCCAGTAGTTAGCCCCTTTGTAGTTGGCCCCCCAGTAATAATGTCCCCCAGTAGTGTGCCCCCAGTAGATGCCCCCCAGTAATAATGTCCCCCAGTAGTAATGCCCCCAGTAGATGCCCCCCAGTTGTAATACACCCAGTAGATGCCACCAGTAATAATGTCCCCCAGTAGTTTGCCCCCAGTAGATTCCCCCCAGTAAAAATGTCCCCCAGTAGTAATGCCCACAATAGATGACCCCCCAGTAGTAATGCCCCCAGTAGATGCCCCCCAGTAATAATGCCCCCAGTAGTTTGCCCCCAGTAGTAATGCCCCCCAGTAGTAATGCCCCCAGTAGATGCCCCCCAGTAATGCCCCCAGTAGTTTGCCCCCAGTAGTAATGCCCACCCAGTAGTAATGCCCCTTGTTGATGCCCCCCAGTAGTAATGCCCCCAGTAGTAATGCCCCTTGTTGATCCCCCCAGTAGTAATGCCCCCAGTAGTAATGCCCCCAGTAGATGCCCCCCAGTAATAATGCCCCCAGTAGTAATGCCCCCCCCAGTAGTAATGCCCTTGTTGCCTTGTTGATGCCCCTCAGCAGTAATGTCCCCCCATAGTTTGCCCCCAGTAGATGCCCCCGCTGCACTGAGGAAGAGAAAACAGAACATACTTACCAAGCCCCGTTCCCGCTTCCAGACCGCTGCAGTCCTCCTCCTCCCTGGGCGTCCGCTCCTCAGTCAGCACTATGAGAGAGACGTCATGCCTTACATCTCTCCCATAGCGCACGGCGCACAGTGACAGCGCCGGAAGCTGGAGCTCAGTACTGAGCTCCTGCCTCCGGCTGCCGCTGTGCAGGGAGACGGGCGCCCGCTGGTAACACAATCTCAGCGGGCGCCCGTCATCTCCCTGTGCGGCGCCGGCGCTGGGGGGGACGGAGGCCACAAATGGCAGGGGGGGCACGGGCCCGAGTGCCCCCCCTTGGATCCGCCACTGGATACGGGTGCCTGGAAATGTACTGAGACGACCACTGGTGACCTTGCAGATCCCAGCAACTGAGTACAAATACCCAGTGGTGGTCGCAGAACCCTGAGTAACTCTATGATCGCGCAGAATGGGAACTGAGACTCTGATGCCATGTTTTCTGCGTACGGGATCGCAGATGTAGGCAGAGTCGCGCCCAGAAAATGGTCACAAAACTCCATGTTTTTTCCACTACTCACTGGTACCTCTCAGAAAATGGCCCAATTCAGTTAGACACTTGGGAATAAATCCTGTCTAGAAATGTAGTCTTATTGGATCGCAGTTCAATCGCTGCATGTGTGCATTGTGGCTAAGACGCACGCACAGTCGGCCGATAATAGCTCCACATGACAGTACAGTACAATACAGTCCAGATTCAATACATGTTTGTAACATTCAGATGTTGAAAAAAAATGCATAAACACCTAGGCTACTGACTTCCGGAAATCCTAATTGGTGTTGGAAGTAAGCTAACCTGGAGTCCTAGCAATGTGACAAGACTGGAGGTACAGTTATCTGTGTTGTAAAACTAGAGATGAGCGGGTTCGGTTTCTCTGAATCCGAACCCGCCAGAACTTCATGTTTTTTTTCACGGGTCCGAGCGACTCGGATCTTCCCGCCTTGCTCGGTTAGATTGATAGGGAGAGGACGTGGCTGGCGTCCTCTCCATTTAGATTATAAGAGACTGAGAGAGATTTACTGGAGCTGACTAGGAGGAGTACTGTTACTGTAGAAGTGTAGAGACTGAGTGGAGAGAGTTTACTAGTGAGGACAGTGCAGTTTACTTTATAATCCGTTCTCTGCCTGAAAAAAGCGATACACAGCACACAGTGACTCAGTCACATACCATATCTGTGTGCACTGCTCAGGCTCAGGCCAGTGTGCTGCATCATCTATTATCTATATATAATATTATATATATCTGTCTGACTGCTCAGCTCACACAGCTTATAATTGTGGGGGAGACTGGGGAGCACTACTGCAGTGCCAGTTATAGGTTATAGCAGGAGCCAGGAGTACATAATATATTATATAGTGAGTGACCACCAGACACACAGTGCAGTTTATTTAATATATCCGTTCTCTGCCTGAAAAAAGCGATACACACAGTGACTCAGTCAGTCACATACCATATCTGTGTGCACTGCTCAGGCTCAGGCCAGTGTGCTGCATCATCTATATATATTATATATCTGTCTGACTGCTCAGCTCACACAGCTTATAATTGTGGGGGAGACTGGGGAGCACTACTGCAGTGCCAGTTATAGGTTATAGCAGGAGCCAGGAGTACATAATATTATATTAAAATTAAACAGTGCACACTTTTGCTGCAGGAGTGCCACTGCCAGTGTGACTAGTGACCAGTGACCTGACCACCAGTATATATAATATTAGTAGTATACTATCTCTTTATCAACAACCAGTCTATATTAGCAGCAGACACAGTACAGTGCGGTAGTTCACGGCTGTGGCTACCTCTGTGTCGGCACTCGGCAGCCCGTCCATAATTGTATATACCACCTAACCGTGGTTTTTTTTTCTTTCTTTATACATACATACTAGTTACGAGTATACTATCTCTTTATCAACCAGTCTATATTAGCAGCAGACACAGTACAGTGCGGTAGTTCATGGCTGTGGCTACCTCTGTGTCGGCACTCGGCAGCCCGTCCATAATTGTATATACCACCTAACCGTGGTTTTTTTTTCTTTCTTTATACATACATACTAGTTACGAGTATACTATCTCTTTATCAACCAGTCTATATATTAGCAGCAGACACAGTACAGTGCGGTAGTTCACGGCTGTGGCTACCTCTGTGTCGGCACTCGGCAGCCCGTCCATAATTGTATATACCACCTAACCGTGGTTTTTTTTTCTTTCTTTATACATACATACTAGTTACGAGTATACTATCTCTTTATCAACCAGTCTATATTAGCAGCAGACACAGTACAGTGCGGTAGTTCACGGCTGTGGCTACCTCTGTGTCGGCACTCGGCAGCCCGTCCATAATTGTATATACCACCTAACCGTGTTTTTTTTTTCTTTCTTTATACATACATACTAGTTACGAGTATACTATCTCTTTATCAACCAGTCTATATATTAGCAGCAGACACAGTACAGTGCGGTAGTTCACGGCTGTGGCTACCTCTGTGTCGGCACTCGGCAGCCCGTCCATAATTGTATATACCACCTAACCGTGGTTTTTCTTTCTTTCTTTATACATACATACTAGTTACGACGAGTATACTATCTCTTTATCAACCAGTCTATATATTAGCAGCAGACACAGTACAGTGCGGTAGTTCACGGCTGTGGCTACCTCTGTGTCGGCACTCGGCAGCCCGTCCATAATTGTATATACCACCTAACCGTGGTTTTTTTTTCTTTCTTTATACATACATACTAGTTACAAGTATACTATCTCTTTATCAACCAGTCTATATATTAGCAGCAGACACAGTACAGTGCGGTAGTTCACGGCTGTGGCTACCTCTGTGTCGGCACTCGGCAGCCCGTCCATAATTGTATATACCACCTAACCGTGGTTTTTTTTTCTTTCTTTATACATACATACTAGTTACGAGTATACTATCTCTTTATCAACCAGTCTATATATTAGCAGCAGACACAGTACAGTGCGGTAGTTCACGGCTGTGGCTACCTCTGTGTCGGCACTCGGCAGCCCGTCCATAATTGTATATACCACCTAACCGTGTTTTTTTTTTCTTTCTTTATACATACATACTAGTTACGAGTATACTATCTCTTTATCAACCAGTCTATATATTAGCAGCAGACACAGTACAGTGCGGTAGTTCACGGCTGTGGCTACCTCTGTGTCGGCACTCGGCAGCCCGTCCATAATTGTATATACCACCTAACCGTGGTTTTTTTTTCTTTCTTTATACATACATACTAGTTACGAGTATACTATCTCTTTATCAACCAGTCTATATATTAGCAGCAGACACAGTACAGTGCGGTAGTTCACGGCTGTGGCTACCTCTGTGTCGGCACTCGGCAGCCCGTCCATAATTGTATACTAGTATCCAATCCATCCATCTCCATTGTTTACCTGAGGTGCCTTTTAGTTGTGCCTATTAAAATATGGAGAACAAAAATGTTGAGGTTCCAAAATTAGGGAAAGATCAAGATCCACTTCCACCTCGTGCTGAAGCTGCTGCCACTAGTCATGGCCGAGACGATGAAATGCCAGCAACGTCGTCTGCCAAGGCCGATGCCCAATGTCATAGTACAGAGCATGTCAAATCCAAAACACCAAATATCAGTAAAAAAAGGACTCCAAAACCTAAAATAAAATTGTCGGAGGAGAAGCGTAAACTTGCCAATATGCCATTTACCACACGGAGTGGCAAGGAACGGCTGAGGCCCTGGCCTATGTTCATGGCTAGTGGTTCAGCTTCACATGAGGATGGAAGCACTCAGCCTCTCGCTAGAAAAATGAAAAGACTCAAGCTGGCAAAAGCAGCACAGCAAAGAACTGTGCATTCTTCGAAATCCCAAATCCACAAGGAGAGTCCAATTGTGTCGGTTGCGATGCCTGACCTTCCCAACACTGGACGTGAAGAGCATGCGCCTTCCACCATTTGCACGCCCCCTGCAAGTGCTGGAAGGAGCACCCGCAGTCCAGTTCCTGATAGTCAGATTGAAGATGTCAGTGTTGAAGTACACCAGGATGAGGAGGATATGGGTGTTGCTGGCGCTGGGGAGGAAATTGACCAGGAGGATTCTGATGGTGAGGTGGTTTGTTTAAGTCAGGCACCCGGGGAGACACCTGTTGTCCGTGGGAGGAATATGGCCGTTGACATGCCAGGTGAAAATACCAAAAAAATCAGCTCTTCGGTGTGGAGGTATTTCACCAGAAATGCGGACAACAGGTGTCAAGCCGTGTGTTCCCTTTGTCAAGCTGTAATAAGTAGGGGTAAGGACGTTAACCACCTCGGAACATCCTCCCTTATACGTCACCTGCAGCGCATTCATAATAAGTCAGTGACAAGTTCAAAAACTTTGGGTGACAGCGGAAGCAGTCCACTGACCAGTAAATCCCTTCCTCTTGTAACCAAGCTCACGCAAACCACCCCACCAACTCCCTCAGTGTCAATTTCCTCCTTCCCCAGGAATGCCAATAGTCCTGCAGGCCATGTCACTGGCAATTCTGACGAGTCCTCTCCTGCCTGGGATTCCTCCGATGCATCCTTGCGTGTAACGCCTACTGCTGCTGGCGCTGCTGTTGTTGCCGCTGGGAGTCGATGGTCATCCCAGAGGGGAAGTCGTAAGCCCACTTGTACTACTTCCAGTAAGCAATTGACTGTTCAACAGTCCTTTGCGAGGAAGATGAAATATCACAGCAGTCATCCTACTGCAAAGCGGATAACTGAGTCCTTGACAACTATGTTGGTGTTAGACGTGCGTCCGGTATCCGCCGTTAGTTCACAGGGAACTAGACAATTTATTGAGGCAGTGTGCCCCCGTTACCAAATACCATCTAGGTTCCACTTCTCTAGGCAGGCGATACCGAGAATGTACACGGACGTCAGAAAAAGACTCACCAGTGTCCTAAAAAATGCAGTTGTACCCAATGTCCACTTAACCACGGACATGTGGACAAGTGGAGCAGGGCAGGGTCAGGACTATATGACTGTGACAGCCCACTGGGTAGATGTATGGACTCCCGCCGCAAGAACAGCAGCGGCGGCACCAGTAGCAGCATCTCGCAAACGCCAACTCTTTCCTAGGCAGGCTACGCTTTGTATCACCGCTTTCCAGAATACGCACACAGCTGAAAACCTCTTACGGCAACTGAGGAAGATCATCGCGGAATGGCTTACCCCAATTGGACTCTCCTGTGGATTTGTGGCATCGGACAACGCCAGCAATATTGTGTGTGCATTAAATATGGGCAAATTCCAGCACGTCCCATGTTTTGCACATACCTTGAATTTGGTGGTGCAGAATTTTTTAAAAAACGACAGGGGCGTGCAAGAGATGCTGTCGGTGGCCAGAAAAATTGCGGGACACTTTCGGCGTACAGGCACCACGTACAGAAGACTGGAGCACCACCAAAAACTACTGAACCTGCCCTGCCATCATCTGAAGCAAGAAGTGGTAACGAGGTGGAATTCAACCCTCTATATGCTTCAGAGGTTGGAGGAGCAGCAAAAGGCCATTCAAGCCTATACAATTGAGCACGATATAGGAGGTGGAATGCACCTGTCTCAAGTGCAGTGGAGAATGATTTCAACGTTGTGCAAGGTTCTGATGCCCTTTGAACTTGCCACACGTGAAGTCAGTTCAGACACTGCCAGCCTGAGTCAGGTCATTCCCCTCATCAGGCTTTTGCAGAAGAAGCTGGAGGCATTGAAGAAGGAGCTAAAAGGGAGCGATTCCGCTAGGCATGTGGGACTTGTGGATGCAGCCCTTAATTCGCTTAACAAGGATTCACGGGTGGTCAATCTGTTGAAATCAGAGCACTACATTTTGGCCACCGTGCTCGATCCTAGATTTAAAGCCTACCTTGGATCTCTCTTTCCGGCAGACACAGGTCTGCTGGGGTTGAAAGACCTGCTGGTGACAAAATTGTCAAGTCAAGCGGAACGCGACCTGTCAACATCTCCTCCTTCACATTCTCCCGCAACTGGGGGTGCGAGGAAAAGGCTCAGAATTCCGAGCCCACCCGCTGGCGGTGATGCAGGGCAGTCTGGAGCGACTGCTGATGCTGACATCTGGTCCGGACTGAAGGACCTGACAACGATTACGGACATGTCGTCTACTGTCACTGCATATGATTCTCTCAACATTGATAGAATGGTGGAGGATTATATGAGTGACCGCATCCAAGTAGGCACGTCACACAGTCCGTACTTATACTGGCAGGAAAAAGAGGCAATTTGGAGGCCCTTGCACAAACTGGCTTTATTCTACCTAAGTTGCCCTCCCACAAGTGTGTACTCCGAAAGAGTGTTTAGTGCTGCCGCTCACCTTGTCAGCAATCGGCGTACGAGGTTACATCCAGAAAATGTGGAGAAGATGATGTTCATTAAAATGAATTATAATCAATTCCTCCGCGGAGACATTGACCAGCAGCAATTGCCTCCACAAAGTACACAGGGAGCTGAGATGGTGGATTCCAGTGGGGACGAATTGATAATCTGTGAGGAGGGGGATGTACACGGTGATATATCGGAGGGTGAAGATGAGGTGGACATCTTGCCTCTGTAGAGCCAGTTTGTGCAAGGAGAGATTAATTGCTTCTTTTTTGGGGGGGGTCCAAACCAACCCGTCATATCAGTCACAGTCGTGTGGCAGACCCTGTCACTGAAATGATGGGTTGGTTAAAGTGTGCATGTCCTGTTTTGTTTATACAACATAAGGGTGGGTGGGAGGGCCCAAGGACAATTCCATCTTGCACCTCTTTTTTCTTTTCTTTTTCTTTGCATCATGTGCTGATTGGGGAGGGTTTTTTGGAAGGGACATCCTGCGTGACACTGCAGTGCCACTCCTAGATGGGCCCGGTGTTTGTGTCGGCCACTAGGGTCGCTAATCTTACTCACACAGCTACCTCATTGCGCCTCTTTTTTTCTTTGCGTCATGTGCTGTTTGGGGAGGGTTTTTTGGAAGGGACATCCTGCGTGACACTGCAGTGCCACTCCTAGATGGGCCCGGTGTTTGTGTCGGCCACTAGGGTCGCTAATCTTACTCACACAGCTACCTCATTGCGCCTCTTTTTTTCTTTGCGTCATGTGCTGTTTGGGGAGGGTTTTTTGGAAGGGCCATCCTGCGTGACACTGCAGTGCCACTCCTAGATGGGCCCGGTGTTTGTGTCGGCCACTAGGGTCGCTAATCTTACTCACACAGCTACCTCATTGCGCCTCTTTTTTTCTTTGCGTCATGTGCTGTTTGGGGAGGGTTTTTTGGAAGGGCCATCCTGCGTGACACTGCAGTGCCACTCCTAGATGGGCCCGGTGTTTGTGTCGGCCACTAGGGTCGCTAATCTTACTCACACAGATACCTCATTGCGCCTCTTTTTTTCTTTGCGTCATGTGCTGTTTGGGGAGGGTTTTTTGGAAGGGCCATCCTGCGTGACACTGCAGTGCCACTCCTAGATGGGCCCGGTGTTTGTGTCGGCCACTAGGGTCGCTAATCTTACTCACACAGCTACCTCATTGCGCCTCTTTTTTTCTTTGCGTCATGTGCTGTTTGGGGAGGGTTTTTTGGAAGGGACATCCTGCGTGACACTGCAGTGCCACTCCTAGATGGGCCCGGTGTTTGTGTCGGCCACTAGGGTCGCTTATCTTACTCACACAGCGACCTCGGTGCAAATTTTAGGACTAAAAATAATATTGTGAGGTGTGAGGTATTCAGAATAGACTGAAAATGAGTGTAAATTATGGTTTTTGAGGTTAATAATACTTTGGGATCAAAATGACCCCCAAATTCTATGATTTAAGCTGTTTTTTAGTGTTTTTTGAAAAAAACACCCGAATCCAAAACACACCCGAATCCGACAAAAAAAAATTCGGTGAGGTTTTGCCAAAACGCGTTCGAACCCAAAACACGGCCGCGGAACCGAACCCAAAACCAAAACACAAAACCCGAAAAATTTCAGGCGCTCATCTCTATGTAAAACTCAAGATTAAGGGATTCAATTAGTCACGGTAATTTCCCATGCAGAGAAAATGGTGGTAGCAGGGACGTATTGAGAGAGGAGTCTCCATCCAGGTCCTCTCCTCTCTAGCAGCAGCAGCAGTAATAGTGACTTGGATCACTAGGTGGCCATGTCATTTTCCCTGCGATTTTCTCTTATGAATATGCAAAAAACACCAAGAAATTGGCTACCGCGCCGTTTGTCCGTAGACCCGAACACCACCTAGTGCTCAGACTCACTGTCACTGGGGCTTTGCAGAGGTATTAAAATAATGGGTGCAGTGTGGGCCCCTCTGGACGCAAGGGCTGTGTGCACCGCACACATTGCACCCTTTAAGGATATGCCACAGGGTGGTAGTCTCTGTCTTTCCCAAGGAACCAAACCCCCCCGAACTTTGCGATCCGAGCTGGGATCTGAATCCGGCTCGGGACTTCCTGCCTTCCTCGGATCCCAAATTGAAGCAAAACGTCATTCTCGAGGATTTTGGATTCTATATAAGTCCCCGGTGATCGGCGCCATCTTCACTCCGGCCTTCAAAAATGTACTGGACGGACATGTTCCTGGCATAGGGTTCGCCAGGAAGAATCCTGGTAGGCCGACGTGTCTGTGGGGCCAGTTTTGTGTGTAGTCATGTGGCCCCACCCCCCACATGACAGGCAGCCCACCGCACTCAGTACACTTCATTGTTACCATTAATTCTGTTATTCCATCTCTGCAGTACAGCAACTCTGCCATCCAGTGATGCTGCCATGGCTGCATGGCGTGTTATACCTCTGGTGCTGCCCATGTTGGGCCACTTCTACAAAATTTGACAGGGCCACTTTTAGTTCCCAATCCACCCTGGTCTGCAGCAAAAGATGCAAGGAAGGCCGCAATTGCGTATAATCAGTCACTATGAGGAGGGATCCCCCATTACGGCTACTTCCATAGATTTCCCGGGCTGGTTTTCCATCCCAATCGGCCCCTGCATGGCGGTAGTGCGCCCAGAACCGGCCATGCCCTCTGAACCGTGACATTATAATGTTATTCCTAGGGGTTGGGGCTGCTGACTCAGAGCACTGCCAGGAGCACCCTAATGACGCTCCACAGGCTGCAGGATGCCTGCCTAGAGCATCCCTTGATCCCAGTGGCTCTGCAGTAGCGCTACTGGCTGCAGAGTGCCGTTGCAGGCACACTACAAGCCATAGGCAGATCCAGGGGGGGCACTCGGGCCCGTGCCCCGCCTGTCGTTTCTGACTTCTTCTTTTTTTCAAAAGGAGAACAGCTGCAGCACTACTGATATTTCCGTCAGTCAGATTTGATAAAAGCCGGCAGGCACTAGGACCCGTGTAATAGTAAGTCTGTGTGATAACCAATGGGGAGCTCACACCGCAACCTACTTCCCCTACTGCCAGCTGGCCAGAGTCCAGCCCAGGCACGGGGTTCAAATGCCAGCATTGAGTAAGACTGTTACTTCTAACGGTGCAGAAGGCTTCATTAGCCCTCACGGCACCACACAATAATCCCAGCGCTTCCTCCTCCACTTCCTTTACCACCATGCTAGGTGCAGTCAAACTCAGCCTCAGCTTTGAGAAGGCGGCCCGTGTGATTGTGACAGGGCTGTCCTGCAGATGTCTTATGCTGCTTGTTGGAGTTCCAGCTGGCTGCTTCTGCTAATAAAAGATAGGCAGTTTGTGTCCTGCAGTCTGAGTCTCAGTGCAGTGCCAAAAACAAGGTATGGTGCACCTGCCACCACCAACTAATAACTATAATAATTATATTGTGCTGGGGTGTCTTCCAGGCTCCCATAACTAATGGAACAGGTGACCAACATTTCAGGGCACAATCAGTCTTTTCATCAGGGTGAAACATTGTCAGTAAACCAGGTTGCGCTCCTACAGTCAATCATTACCTGATGGTGTATTCTGTGAGGCCATGCCCGCTGTGATACCACACCGCTTACTTGGGAGCATGTGTGCCTTAGGTGCATGTAAATATAACTAATACCGTTTCCCTATTATGGTGCCCCCCTTTAATTTTCTTCTGGATCCGCCCCTGCTACAAGCCACATACTGGTGCAGTATGGCAGTGACAGTGCTGTCCCCAGGGCCCTGCGCTACGTGCAACAGCACCAATTGCATGCCCCTAGTTACGGCCCTGGGTGGCATTATCTGTAACTCATCCTATATTATAATGGGACCTAATTTGTCTATTCATAATATGTTATATATGCAAATACTGTAACAATATGTTGTCTAGTCACAAATCTGGTTCATTAACAAAAACAACAGTAGAGCTGAACCTTTAACCATATTTATTTTAATAGTTTTAAATTGCCTGACTATATACACTTTCCCTTTCTTCTTCATTCCCAGGTATAGCAGCAGAGGATCTTCTCTGTCCCACGTTATATCATGGCTATTATATCAGGCCCAGGAAGAACAAATCTAATGACAGAGGCTACTCTGAGATCAGCTGCAATGAGCAGACGTTCCAGGTCCTCCTGGATGTGAGCCACTTTCTTCCTGATGAGATCAGTGTCCGTACTATTGACAACCTGCTAGAGGTCACTGCCCAGCATCCACAGAAAATTGATAGGCATGGCTTCGTCACTAGGACCTTTACCAGGACATACGTTCTACCCTTGGATGTAGACCCTCTTTTGGTGAAAGCCTCATTGTCTCATGATGGGATCCTCAGTGTTACAGCTCCAAAAAAAGGACTAGACCTCAAGGAAGTTATAAATATAGTGAAGATCGAGGTAGAGAAGTCACCACAGTCTGGAGAAGGTACCTCTGCTAAGCTGAATGGATAACAAGCTATGAAGCAGAATTCGTAAACATGAAATTTCTTTGTTCTTTAGCAAAGTTTAAAAATAAAGATAACATTATTTTAAGTATTCTGCTCTTCTGAAGTGTATCATACAGAAACAATATTAGCTCCGTAATATTGTATTCTCTAATGTGATAGCCACAGGTAATTACATTATATCGGCCACCATAGTAAGCTTAATCATCATGTCACCCTTTAGGGCCTCTGTTTCCAAGGGAACTAAATATATTTGAGGATTCACAACTGCTTCCATTTTATACATAGATATAGTTGCTGTCCAATATGGCCACAATTGGCAAACAATGGAATGGTAAGAGAGGTAATGCACAATGGATAAATGCATCGTGGACACTCAGAGAGGGGGAATAGCCTGTTGTTATTATTATTATTATCCTTTATTTATATGGCGCCACAAGGGATCCGCAGCACCCATTACACAGTATATAATCAAATGAGCAAACAAGACAACAGCATTTACAGTTCAAGACAATATAGGACAGGTATAGAAAACCCGGGGTTAGGTGCCATCAAGGGGAGTAAGGAGCATAAGATTGTGTAAGTAAGAAAAGGAAAGGCACGAGGAAAGAAGTCCCTGCTCTTGTGAGCTTACAATCTAAAAGGTGAGGTGCTAACAGACCGGGGTGACACAGAAGGGGTAGACAGTGAGGACAGACAAGAGGATTAGGAGAGTTGCCTGTGTCGCTAGTATTCCGGCGGTGGCATTTCACTGTGTCACCAGTATTCTGGGGGTGGCATTTATCAGCGCTGCCGGCTATGGGACAGGAGAGGAGGGGGGCCCTCCTCTCTGGATACCCCGCTGACTAGCGCTTATTGATTTCTTATTATAGACTTGAGTTGCTCACCATGGTTTCACCACATTAAAAGTAATTTATGAAGTGCAAAATTACTGCCCCGCTTTCTAGCTTTATTTGGATCATACTACAAGATTTGTGCAAATGACCCCGTATTATCACGTTGGCATAAAGTAAAAAAAAACATAGAAAGAGTTGATTGCAAGCATAACATCACCACGCTCAGACACACACATGACATGATGACATGCCACATGCACATCATGAGGCTCACTCAGATGTGGTTGCTGCTGCCGCTGCTATCTTTTACCGTATGCAATTGCAATTATATGCTAATATGGGTAGAGGCTAACCTGAGCATAGGGACACCCAGGGCTGCCATCAAGGGGTGCTGGGGGCACAGCTGTCCCCGGCCTCTCTGACAGAGAGGGGAGGGCCCGGGATGCCCATGCAGCTGCCTGCCCGGCCGCCCGCTGCCGTCTCCGCTGTTCCGCTGTCGTCCCCACTGTTCTGTCGTTGTCCTCCGACCCTCCAGCAGCTGTATTGAAAACGTCCCTCCCAAAATGGCCACCACCACAGAGGAGACAGTTATTCAAGATACTAGAGTAGCCCTCTAGTATCTTTAATAACTGTCTTCTCTGAGGCAGCGGCCATTTTGGGAGGGACGTTTTCGATACAGAGCTGGAGGGAAGCAGCAGAATCCCCTGACAATGAGCAGAACCCCTGATAACTAATGGGTCCTTACACATTTACAGATCTCACTGCACGATATGAACGTTCTCGTTCATTAAGGAACGAGATCTCTTTCATATGGCGCAGTGTGTAGGCACCAACTCCCCCCCCGCGCTCATTTATCGTTGGTGCCAGGTCGCTAATGCAAGCAGGCCAATATAGACAATCTCGTCCATATTAGCATGCACTGATATGAAGCCGGGTGACGTCACTCCCCCCGTCACCTCCCCCAGTAGCGGATCTTGCCACGGGCAAGCAGGACTTTTGCCCGGGGCGCCGCCTTCCGGAGGGCGCCGGCGCCATCCGGAGGGCGCCGCACCATGGCAAGATCCGCCACTGTGCAGTGTGCCCCCCCCAGCAGTGCCCCCCCGCTGTGAGAAGGGAACCAGACGATACGCGTCTAGTATCCCTTCGTGGTGCTGTTCCCCCCCCCGCTGTGAAGGGAATCAGATGCTAAGCGTCTAGTTTCCCTTCATGGAGAGGACCTTTGCTGTGCGATGCGCGATGACATAATCGCGCACCGCACAGCATTGTGGCACAGACGCTAGGGGTCATAATTGGCCTCTAGTGCCTATTGTCACAACTGAGGGCCTGAGCTGACGGGAGGCAGCCTCAGTTGTAGGGGCTGAGATGTAACGGAACCTGGGAGGTTGTATCAGACCCCTAGACATGTAAGTAACATGTAGAAGAAATGCCCGAAGGCGTGAACATGACAACCAGGGTAAAAGTCAATGATGTTTATTTATGACAAACTCCGTAACACAGCAGCAGTAAAAGAAAACATAAAAATCAGCAGAGGATAAATACAGTTCCTGGGTTCTACAGGGTGGCAAGGGCCACAGGGCTCTGGTAGTGTGAGATAGTTCTTATAATCTTCTAGTTGGAAAGTCCTTACCAGGCCCGACTGTAGCAATGGAGATAGCCCAGGATCGTACCAGCTGGTGTTCCAGGAAAAGCTGGGCTGCTGTGGATAAAACGGCTGCTGTGGGTACTGGCTGGAACCAGACTGATGTTGGCACGGAGTGGATACTGGCTGGAACCAGTTAAATGATAAATGTAGCTTGAGAGCGATGAAATATGAAGTGATGTTTGGAGCTTGAGAGCAGTGAAATAATAATGCCGGTGATAAATGATAATCTGCAGAAAAGGGTACCGGCACTTTAAGAAGAGCTGACCTCTGCTGGAAGCTGGATGCTGAAAGCAGGTGGATCTGTAGCTGGAAGCAGATGAATCCAAATGGATAGGAGAGTCAGGCTACACCGCAGGTGGAATGCTGGTGCGGATCTCTTTAGTGGAAGTGTGGAGATAGGAACTGGAACCTGGAAAACAACCACAGGAGAGAGACAAACTGGAACTAGGTTTGACAACCAAAGCACTGACGCCTTCCTTGCTCAGGCACAGAATATTTATACCTGCAGCAAGGAAGGGATTGGCTAGGCAATTATGCAGATTAACAATGCAGACAGCAGATTGGTGGAAATGAACAGATGACAGAATCCAAGATGGCTGCGCCCATGCAGACACTTGGAGGGAAGTTTGGTTTGTAATCCATGTGGGAATTAAAACAGCAATGGCGGCGCCGGCCACAGGAGACAGGAGACGCCAGACTGATAAGTGCACATCTAAACCACGCGGGCACAGCGGAGGCCGCGGCTGACGTAATCGCCACTCTGACACTCTGCATGCAGAAATTCAGGGACAGCGGCGGAGGCCGCGGGAGACGCCATTCCGGATGTAACATGGCGCCGTGGTGACCGCGTCTCAGAGTGACAGGAGAGGAGGCAGGAATGTGGATATCAGTATAACAGATGGGATCCGGTCCTGGAACGCTGAGCCAGCCTTAGGAGGCATCTGAAGGGTAAGTAATGGCGTCCAGATACCCGGATCGTGACAGCACCCCCCCCTTTAGGAGTGGCCCCAGGACACTTCTTTGGCTTTTGAGGAAACTTGGAATGGAATCTCCGGACCAAGGTAGGAGCATGGACATCAGAAGCATTGGTCCATGAGCGTTCCTCAGGGCCGTAACCCTTCCAGTCAATAAGATACTGTAGTTGACCGTAACGGTGACGTGAGTCCAGGATCTTGGCCACTTCATACTCAACACCTCGTTGAGTTTGGACTTTCGGAGTTGGAGGAAGTGAGGAATGAAACCGATTCAGGATCAGCGGTTTCAACAGGGAAACATGGAATGTCCTGGGTATTTTTAAGAAGGGAGGTAACTGAAGTCTGTAAGCAACAGGATTGATGACTTGCTCAATTTTGAAAGGACCAATGTAGCGAGGTGCAAACTTCATACTGGGGACTCTTAACCTCAAATTCTTCGTGGATAACCATACCCGATCACCCACCTTGAGAGCAGGAACCGCTCTACGCTTCTTGTCCGCAAACTTCTTATACCTGAACGATGCCTTGAGCAGAGCTGCTCGTACACTCTTCCAGTTGTTTGCAAACTGATGCAAGGTGATATCCACTGCTGGAACAGAAGTTGCTGGGAGCGGTTGGAATTCAGGGACTTTAGGGTGGAATCCAAAGTTGGTGAAGAATGGTGTTGAAGAAGATGAGGAATGATACTGATTGTTATGACAGAACTCGGCCCAGGGAAGTAACTGAACCCAGTCATCTTGAGAGGAAGACACATAGATGCGGAGGAAGGCCTCCAAGTCCTGATTCACCCTCTCAGTTTGACCATTGGTCTGAGGATGGTAAGCCGTGGAAAACTTTAGTTTGATTTGGAGGACTTGACATAAACTTCGCCAGAATTTGGCTGTGAATTGAACTCCTCGATCTGAGATAATTTCTTCAGGCAGACCGTGGAGTCGGAAGATCTCTTGTATGAACACTTGAGTCAACTTGGAAGCTGACGGAAGACCGGTGAGAGGAATGAAGTGTGCCATCTTGGTGAACCGGTCAACTACCACCCAGATGGTATTGAACTTGTTGCACATGGGTAAGTCTGTAATGAAATCCATCGACAAATGGGTCCATGGTCGATGGGGAACGGATAGTGGAACCAGTTGCCCCGCAGGCGACTGGCGGGAGACTTTATGTTGGGCACACTTTGGGCAAGATGCAATAAACTCCATGACGTCCTTTCTCAGAGTTGGCCACCAATAGGACCTAGAGATAAACTCCAGGGTTTTTTGGATACCTGTATGTCTGGCAAAACGGGAAGCATGGGCCCAATGCATGAGCTTCTTCCTCAGTACCGGCTTCACAAAACTTTTCCCTAGTGGGGGCGTAGAGTCCATCCTTACCGTGGAGAATGCCAACGGATTGATAATAGGATGCTTGTCTGAAGACTCTGACTCATTTTCTTGCTCCCATGAGCGGGAAAGGGCATCGGCCTTGCGATTCTGAGAGCCCGGACAGAACTGGAGTTTAAAGTCGAACCTGGAAAAGAAAAGTGCCCATCTGGCCTGACGAGGGTTGAGACATTGTGCGCCTTTCAGATATAAAAGGTTCTTGTGGTCTGTAAGTATGGTGATTGAATGAGAAGCTCCCTCCAACAGATATCTCCACTCCTCTAGAGCGAGCTTGATGGCTAGCAACTCCTGGTCGCCAATGGCATAGTTGCGCTCCGCTGGGGAGAACTTCCGAGAGAAGAAACTGCAAGGATGTAAATGGCCATCTTTAGCCCTCTGAGATAACACCGCTCCTACTCCAACGGAGGAGGCATCCACCTCTAAGATGAAAGGAGAGTCGATGTCGGGCTGTTTCAGAACTGGTGCAGAGATGAACCGTTGTTTTAAGAGATGAAAAGCTTGCGTAGCTTCTTCAGACCACTTGGACGGGTTAGCACCCTTCTTAGTTAAAGCAGTAATAGGCGCCACAATGGTGGAAAAGTCTCGTATAAACTTTCTGTAATAATTGGCGAACCCTAAGAACCTCTGGACCCCTTTGAGTGTTAAGGGTATCGGCCAATTCTGGATTGCATGTAGTTTCTCAGGATCCATCTCTAGTCCGGAACCGGACACAATGTAACCTAGAAACGGAATGGACTTGACTTCAAAGACGCATTTCTCTAATTTGCAATAGAGATGATTGACACGGAGACGGGACAGAACCTCTTTTACCCAAAAACGATGTTCCTCTAAATTGTTGGCAAAATGAGGATATCATCTACATAGACCACAACATGACGGTATAAAATGTCTCTGAAGATCTCATTGACAAAATGCTGGAAGACAGCTGGAGCATTGCTCAATCCGAAGGGCATGACGAGGTACTCATAATGTCCGTCACGGGTGTTAAAGGCAGTCTTCCACTCGTCACCCTCACGGATCCGGATGAGATTGTATGCACCTCTCAAGTCCAGCTTTGTAAAGATGGTAGCTCCGCTGACTCTATCAAAGAGCTCAGTAATCAGGGGTAGTGGATAGCGGTTCTTGATGGTAATGTCGTTCAGACCTCTGTAGTCAATGCACGGCCGCAGACCACCATCTTTTTTCTTTACGAAAAAGAAGCCTGCGCCGGCTGGAGAAGAGGAAGGTCGAATGAACCCCTTTGCTAGGTTCTCTTTAATGTATTCCTCCATGGAATGCGTCTCAGGCAGAGACAACGGGTAAGTTCGGCCTCGAGGTGGAACCTTCCCTGGAACGAGATCAATCGGGCAGTCCCATTCTCTATGAGGAGGAAGGATATCAGCAGAGGCTTTACTGAACACATCCGTGAAATCTTGATATGGAGGAGGTGGAACATCAGACGACCTGGGGGAGGAAGAACAGACAGGCAATACTTTAAACAAACATGTCTCAGCACAGGAGGGACCCCATGCCAGAATCTGCGTAGTCGTCCAATCAATTGTAGGATTGTGAAGACGGAGCCATGGAAGGCCCAGGACCACAGGATGTGTGGCTCTTGGAATCACTAAAAAAGAAATAAATTCAGAATGAAGAACTCCCACTCTCAGACGAACTGGTAGAGTCCTTAGAGAAATAACTGCATCAAAAATCTTGCTGCCATCCACGGCAGTTAAGGAAATGGACGAAGGAAGTCTCTCGGTGGGTAGGGACCACCGTTTAACATAGGCTTCGGTAATAAAGTTCCCAGCTGCTCCGGAATCAAGGAGGGCAATGACGTTCCGGTAACGTTGAGCAATTTGGAGCGACACTGGGAGATTACAATCATGAGGAGATGGAGAGGAGATCATTACTCCTAGCCGGCCCTCTCCTGGGCGAGCTAGGGTTTGGAGTTTTCCCGGACGTTCGGGACAGGCATTGATTGTGTGAGACGGAGCTGCACAGTAAAGACAAAGAGACTCAGAGAGGCGTCTTCGGCGCTCAGCAGGAGTTAAACGGGAACGGCCAATTTGCATGGGCTCGTCTTTAGATGGTGACAGTTGGCGAGGAGGAGGAGCAGAAGATTTTGGAGCAGATGATCTTCCACGCTCAGTTGCTCTCTCTCTGAAACGTAAATCAACTTTCGTGCAGAGTGATATTAGCTCATCTAACTTGGAAGGTAAGTCTCTGGTAGCTAACTCATCTTTAATACGCTCAGATAAGCCATGCCAGAATGCAGCATACAGGGCCTCGTCGTTCCATGCCAGTTCGGATGCCAGGATCTGAAACTGTATAAGATATTGACCTACAGTACGTGATCCCTGGCGTAAACGGAGAATCTCAGATGAAACTGAAGTTACCCGGCCTGGCTCGTCGAAGATACGCCTGAATGTTGACACGAATGCAGTGTAGGAGGATAGCAGGGTGTCGGACCTCTCCCATAACGGTGATGCCCAATCAAGGGCTGAGCCACTGAGAAGAGAGATAATGTAGGCAATTTTTGTACGGTCACTGGGAAAATTGCCAGGTTGTAGCTCAAACTGAATCTCACACTGGTTGAGAAATCCCCTGCAGAATCTTGGAGATCCGTCAAATTTTGCTGGCGTTGGAAGATGAAGACGTGGAGCAGAAATGGGTAAGGTGGGTGGGGTTATAGCTGGAGTCACTGTGGTTGACGCACCGGACGCGTCTGATCCACGGAGGGTTGTCTGAATCCCATCCAGCCGAGTAGAGAGATCCTGGAGACAGCGGATGATGTGGCCCTGTGCAGCCTCCTGATGTTCAAGTCGGGCTGCCAGTTCTTGCATCGGCCTGGCCGCTTGATCCTGGTCTCCGGCTGGATTCATATGGTCAGTGCTTACTGTCACAACTGAGGGCCTGAGCTGACGGGAGGCAGCCTCAGTTGTAGGGGCTGAGATGTAACGGAACCTGGGAGGTTGTATCAGACCCCTAGACATGTAAGTAACATGTAGAAGAAATGCCCGAAGGCGTGAACACGACAACCAGGGTAAAAGTCAATGATGTTTATTTATGACAAACTCCGTAACACAGCAGCAGTAAAAGAAAACATAAAAATCAGCAGAGGATAAATACAGTTCCTGGGTTCTACAGGGTGGCAAGGGCCACAGGGCTCTGGTAGTGTGAGATAGTTCTTATAATCTTCTAGTTGGAAAGTCCTTACCAGGCCCGACTGTAGCAATGGAGATAGCCCAGGATCGTACCAGCTGGTGTTCCAGGAAAAGCTGGGCTGCTGTGGATAAAACGGCTGCTGTGGGTACTGGCTGGAACCAGACTGATGTTGGCACGGAGTGGATACTGGCTGGAACCAGTTAAATGATAAATGTAGCTTGAGAGCGATGAAATATGAAGTGATGTTTGGAGCTTGAGAGCAGTGAAATAATAATGCCGGTGATAAATGATAATCTGCAGAAAAGGGTACCGGCACTTTAAGAAGAGCTGACCTCTGCTGGAAGCTGGATGCTGAAAGCAGGTGGATCTGTAGCTGGAAGCAGATGAATCCAAATGGATAGGAGAGTCAGGCTACACCGCAGGTGGAATGCTGGTGCGGATCTCTTTAGTGGAAGTGTGGAGATAGGAACTGGAACCTGGAAAACAACCACAGGAGAGAGACAAACTGGAACTAGGTTTGACAACCAAAGCACTGACGCCTTCCTTGCTCAGGCACAGAATATTTATACCTGCAGCAAGGAAGGGATTGGCTAGGCAATTATGCAGATTAACAATGCAGACAGCAGATTGGTGGAAATGAACAGATGACAGAATCCAAGATGGCTGCGCCCATGCAGACACTTGGAGGGAAGTTTGGTTTGTAATCCATGTGGGAATTAAAACAGCAATGGCGGCGCCGGCCACAGGAGACAGGAGACGCCAGACTGATAAGTGCACATCTAAACCACGCGGGCACAGCGGAGGCCGCGGCTGACGTAATCGCCACTCTGACACTCTGCATGCAGAAACTCAGGGACAGCGGCGGAGGCCGTGGGAGACGCCATTCCGGATGTAACATGGCGCCGCGGTGACCGCGTCTCAGAGTGACAGGAGAGGAGGCAGGAATGTGGATATCAGTATAACAGATGGGATCCGGTCCTGGAACGCTGAGCCAGCCTTAGGAGGCATCTGAAGGGTAAGTAATGGCGTCCAGATACCCGGATCGTGACACCTATGCTGTGCTATGGGAGAGACGTCATGGCTGACGTCTCTCCCATAGATCCGAGGAGAAGAGCGGCGCCGGCGGAGGTCTGCAGGTCTGGAATCAGGAGCGGGGATAGTTACTTTGTTTTTGTTTTTTTTAATTTCCTTTCAGCGGCGCTACAAATGGGGGCGTGACTGACCACGCCCCTGTATTAAGCCACGCCCCTATCTTTTGCCCGGGGCGCCACAAGGGCAAGAACCGGTCCTGACCTCCCCCTCGACGCTGGATCGCCCGTCAGCCATATCCGCAGTTTGGCAGCTCTGCGGCGGATCGCCGAGTGTGTAGGGCCCATAACAGGTACTTGCAGAATTATTGTGTGGCCATAATATGGTGCCAGGCATTACTGTGTGGGGCATAATATGGTGACGGGCATTACTGTGGGGACTTTATATGGTGCAAGGGGCATAAAATGGTGTTGCTCCATGTCTGCATAAAAATTTTGTTTTTGATTATTTTAAAATATATTTTTATTTTTATTTAACTTTTTTGTGTGTGGGGGGCTTCCTATTTTGTCAGTCCCGGGCCCCACAATTTATGATGGCAACCCTGGGGAGGCTCACTGCTATTGCATCTTTTCCGCCCAACAGCGTATAATTGCTGATACATCGGTACCATAATTCTAGATCGGCACAGAGTCGCAGAGTCTGAGTGCCTCTGAAGACGCACAGGCTGAGCAGCTCTCCCAGGACGGGATCCGGTCTGAAGATCGACAGTGTCTAGGTCGACAATGTTTAGGTCGACCACTATAGGTCGACAGTCACTAGGTCGACATGGATGGAAGGTCGACAGGGTTTCTAGGTCGACATGTGCTAGGTCGACAGGTCTAAAGGTCGACATGAGTTTTTCACTTTTTTTTTTTCATACTTAACGATCCACGTGGACTACGATTGGAACGGTAAAGTGTGCAGAGCGAAGCGGTAGCGGAGCGAAGGCACCATGCCCGAAGCATGGCGAGCGAAGCGAGCCATGCGAGGGGACGCGGTGCACTAATTTGGGATCCCGGTCACTTTACGAAGAAAACGGCACCAAAAAATTAAAAAATCCTCATGTCGACCTTTAGACCTGTCGACCTAGCACATGTCGACCTAGAAACCCTGTCGACCTTCCATCCATGTCGACCTATAGTGGTCGAGCTAAACATTGTCGACCTAGACACTGTCGATAAAACGAACCACACACCCCAGGACGCAGAGGGCTCTCCAGTAGCAAGTTAGATCACAACTGCTAATTTATACACACCCATAACATGGCGTCTGAACACCCTGATACGCCTGCATTTGGCCGACCACCCCCCGTTACCACCCCCAACTCTGTCTTCCTGTCACTCACTTTCATTGGGCAATCGCAATTCACTCACTGCGCGTGCGCTCTGTGGCTCAGATGCATGCACAGTAAGAAAACATCGACCGATGTGCATACAATAGGCGCTTTGAGACCGCGCCTGAATGAGCCTCCATATGTTTATCACAGCAATAAAAAAATTAATTAATGACGCAAATTACTAAAAAGGTGTTGGTTGTGCAGATGATTAATACTCAGCTCCAGGGGTGTAACTACAGGGTGGCTAGACTGGCAAATGTCCAGGGGCCTAAAAGGTAAAGGGGGCCCACCGCGCTCCAGCATCCAAGCTCCAGCATCTGTATAGGCCCGAAGTCGCAGCCTGGATTTCCGGATCATCGTCTGCCGCAACCACGCCAATGCTGCTGCTTGTTGTGCCCGCCTGACTCCCCTGCCCCACACTGTCTGCCGCGCTTGTGTTGTTGGGGCTTGTTTGTGGAGGTTGGTGTCCCTGCAGTATCCCCACAGCTGCCCGTTGGTTTGTCTGTCCCCTGGGAGTACTTCTGACTAGCATTCTATACAGCTCCCTCCTTGTCTGCCGGGTCCCTGTTTGGCTTCATTGATCTAAGGGGTTTTAGAAATCAAATAGGAGCCCCAACCTAAGAGCGTGCCAGTGGCCTCCACGCCTCTAGCTACACCACTGCTCAGCTCCCTGGTGATACTGGCTGTAGGGAGCTACTGACCGTAAGACAATGGGGCCGCTTAAGCTATTCTTTTTATAAACCTTTTTTTCTTTTTAAGGAAGTAACCTGACATTAGTCTGGGCTGGCTGTAGTCCATTAGGTCTGAGGCCCGACATTGGTTTGTTCCTGCTGGCTGGCCTAGGGATGGGCATCAATCTCTGATGTCTTGCAAAGATGGATTTATATGCCCGATACATACAGTATTAATTTATTTTTTAGTCACTTCTGGGACCTACTCAATGCTGGTGTTGACGGAGTTGAGCGATTTTTTTTTTCTTCATTTTTTTTAATGCAATATTTTTAAGAGTTGAGCGATTTTATTACTATTGCACATTGCAATTCCTTCAAACTCCTATGCTGCACGTGTTACAAAGAGTGTACGCACAATGTCGATGTTGTGATTAATAGGTGCGGTATCAGAGGTGTCTTGGAAAAGTACTGGGGGTTCCAACACTGCACCCGGAGCATACCTACCATTGTCGGTTGCGAGGTAGCAGGGACGTGCAGTCAGAGGAGGCAGGGGAGGCAGTGCCTCCCCTGTCATAATGATTAAATTAATAAAAAGAAGATATTTATGACACAGCATCTGTTATAAATATCTTCTTCTATTATTTTAACCATTGTCCCCTGTTACTGTGCTGCATCCTTGGGTTGAGGAAGCGGGAGAGCTGCCCGGACTGTAATGGTAGCAGCGGGGAGCAGGCAGGGGGCGGGGCGCAGCAATGGGCTGTGAAAGCCCATTGAAAATGCATGGGGAAGCGGCACCTTTACTGGTGCCGCAATGTCACGCCCCTGTCAGTCCCCCAGATGTGATTGGTCCAGCAGATCCAGTGCTGGATCCGCTGTCCAATCACTAGCGATCCCCTTTCCCGGCTGCAGCAGGCGCCACTAACTGACACTAGAGGTCATAATTGACCCCTGGTGTCTGAGCGGCGCTACTATGGGAGAGACGTCATGAGTCATGACGTCTCTCCCATAGTAGAGATGAGAGGAGCTGGCGGACGGAGACGGAGGCAGCGCTGCAGAAGCGGTAAGTATGTGTGTGTGTGTGTGTGTGTTTTTTTTTAATGTGTTTGGGCTTTGGGGCACCGCTACAAGGGGCACAGTGACTGGGGGCACAACTACAGGGGGCACAGCGACTGGGGGCACAACTACAAGGGGCACAGCGACTGGGGGCACAACTACAAGGGGCACAGTGACTGGGGGCATAGCTATTGGGGCAGAGCTACAAGGGGCACAGCTACAAGGGGCACAGTGACTGGGGGCACAACTACAGGGGGCACAGCGACTGGGGGCTCAACTACAAGGGGCAGAGCGACTGGGGGCACAACTACAAGGGGCACAGTGACTGGGGGCACAACTACGGGGGCACAGCTACAGGGGGCACAGCGACTGGGGGCACTGCTACTCGGGGCACTGCTACTCGGGGCACAGCGACTGTGGGCACAGCGACTGGGGGCACAATTACAGGGGTCACAACTACTGGGGGCATAGCCATAAGGGGCACAGCTACTGGGGGCAAAGCTACAGGGGTCACAACTACTCAGGGCACAGTGACTGGGGGCACTGCTACTCGGGGCACAGCGAGTGGGGGCACAATTACAGGGGTCACAACTACTGGGGGCACAGCCACAAGGGGCACAACTACAGGGGGCACAGCTACAGGGGGCACAGCGACTGGGGGCACTGCTACTCGGGGCACAGCGACGGGTTGCACAACTACAGGGGCACTGCTACAAGGGGCACAGCTACAGGGTGCACAGCGACGGGGCACAGCGACTGGGGGCACTGCTAATCGGGGCACTGCTACTCGGGGCACAGCGACTGGGGGCACAATTACAGGGGTCACAACTACTGGGAGCACAGCCACAAGGGGCACAGCTACTGGGGGCAAAGCTACAGGGGTCACAACTAGAGATGAGCGCCGGAAATTTTTCGGGTTTTGTGTTTTGGTTTTGGGTTCGGTTCCGCGGCCGTGTTTTGGGTTCGACCGCGTTTTGGCAAAACCTAACCGAATTTTTTTTGTCGGATTCGGGTGTGTTTTGGATTCGGGTGTTTTTTTCAAAAAACACTAAAAAACAGCTTAAATCATAGAATTTGGGGGTCATTTTGATCCCAAAGTATTATTAACCTCAAAAACCATAATTTACACTCATTTTCAGTCTATTCTGAATACCTCACACCTCCAATATTATTTTTAGTCCTAAAATTTGCACCTAGGTCGCTGGATGACTAAGCTAAGCGACCCTAGTGGCCGACACAAACACCGGGCCCATCTAGGAGTGTCACTGCAGTGTCACGCAGGATGTCCCTTCCAAAAAACCCTCCCCAAACAGCACATGACGCAAAGAAAAAAAGAGGCGCAATGAGGTAGCTGTGTGAGTAAGATAAGCGACCCTAGTGGTCGACACAAACACCGGGCCCATCTAGGAGTGGCACTGCAGTGTCACGCAGGATGTCCCTTCCAAAAAACCCTCCCCAAACAGCACATGACGCAAAGAAAAAAAGAGGCGCAATGAGGTAGCTGTGTGAGTAAGATAAGCGACCCTAGTGGCCGACACAAACACCGGGCCCATCTAGGAGTGGCACTGCAGTGTCACGCAGGATGTCCCTTCCAAAAAACCCTCCCCAAACAGCACATGACGCAAAGAAAAAAAGAGGCGCAATGAGGTAGCTGTGTGAGTAAGATAAGCGACCCTAGTGGCCGACACAAACACCGGGCCCATCTAGGAGTGGCACTGCAGTGTCACGCAGGATGTCCCTTCCAAAAAACCCTCCCCAAACAGCACATGACGCAAAGAAAAATTAAAGAAAAAAGAGGTGCAAGATGGAATTGTCCTTGGGCCCTCCCACCCACCCTTATGTTGTATAAACAGGACATGCACACTTTAACCAACCCATCATTTCAGTGACAGGGTCTGCCACACGACTGTGACTGAAATGACGGGTTGGTTTGGACCCCCACCAAAAAAGAAGCAATTAATCTCTCCTTGCACAAACTGGCTCTACAGAGGCAAGATGTCCACCTCATCATCATCCTCCGATATATCACCGTGTACATCCCCCTCCTCACAGATTATCAATTCGTCCCCACTGGAATCCACCATCTCAGCTCCCTGTGTACTTTGTGGAGGCAATTGCTGCTGGTCAATGTCTCCACGGAGGAATTGATTATAATTCATTTTAATGAACATCATCTTCTCCACATTTTCTGGATGTAACCTCGTACGCCGATTGCTGACAAGGTGAGCGGCGGCACTAAACACTCTTTCGGAGTACACACTTGTGGGAGGGCAACTTAGGTAGAATAAAGCCAGTTTGTGCAAGGGCCTCCAAATTGCCTCTTTTTCCTGCCAGTATAAGTACGGACTGTGTGACGTGCCTACTTGGATGCGGTCACTCATATAATCCTCCACCATTCTTTCAATGGTGAGAGAATCATATGCAGTGACAGTAGACGACATGTCCGTAATCGTTGTCAGGTCCTTCAGTCCGGACCAGATGTCAGCATCAGCAGTCGCTCCAGACTGCCCTGCATCACCGCCAGCGGGTGGGCTCGGAATTCTGAGCCTTTTCCTCGCACCCCCAGTTGCGGGAGAATGTGAAGGAGGAGATGTTGACAGGTCGCGTTCCGCTTGACTTGACAATTTTCTCACCAGCAGGTCTTTCAACCCCAGCAGACTTGTGTCTGCCGGAAAGAGAGATCCAAGGTAGGCTTTAAATCTAGGATCGAGCACGGTGGCCAAAATGTAGTGCTCTGATTTCAACAGATTGACCACCCGTGAATCCTTGTTAAGCGAATTAAGGGCTCCATCCACAAGTCCCACATGCCTAGCGGAATCGCTCCGTGTTAGCTCCTCCTTCAATGTCTCCAGCTTCTTCTGCAAAAGCCTGATGAGGGGAATGACCTGACTCAGGCTGGCAGTGTCTGAACTGACTTCACGTGTGGCAAGTTCAAAGGGCATCAGAACCTTGCACAACGTTGAAATCATTCTCCACTGCACTTGAGACAGGTGCATTCCACCTCCTATATCGTGCTCAATTGTATAGGCTTGAATGGCCTTTTGCTGCTCCTCCAACCTCTGAAGCATATAGAGGGTTGAATTCCACCTCGTTACCACTTCTTGCTTCAGATGATGGCAGGGCAGGTTCAGTAGTTTTTGGTGGTGCTCCAGTCTTCTGTACGTGGTGCCTGTACGCCGAAAGTGTCCCGCAATTCTTCTGGCCACCGACAGCATCTCTTGCACGCCCCTGTCGTTTTTTAAAAAATTCTGCACCACCAAATTCAAGGTATGTGCAAAATATGGGACGTGCTGGAATTTGCCCATATTTAATGCACACACAATATTGCTGGCGTTGTCCGATGCCACAAATCCACAGGAGAGTCCAATTGGGGTAAGCCATTCCGCGATGATCTTCCTCAGTTGCCGTAAGAGGTTTTCAGCTGTGTGCGTATTCTGGAAAGCGGTGATACAAAGCGTAGCCTGCCTAGGAAAGAGTTGGCGTTTGCGAGATGCTGCTACTGGTGCCGCCGCTGCTGTTCTTGCGGCGGGAGTCCATACATCTACCCAGTGGGCTGTCACAGTCATATAGTCCTGACCCTGCCCTGCTCCACTTGTCCACATGTCCGTGGTTAAGTGGACATTGGGTACAACTGCATTTTTTAGGACACTGGTGAGTCTTTTTCTGACGTCCGTGTACATTCTCGGTATCGCCTGCCTAGAGAAGTGGAACCTAGATGGTATTTGGTAATGGGGGCACACTGCCTCAATAAATTGTCTAGTTCCCTGTGAACTAACGGCGGATACCGGACGCACGTCTAACACCAACATAGTTGTCAAGGCCTCAGTTATCCGCTTTGCAGCAGGATGACTGCTGTGATATTTCATCTTCCTCGCAAAGGACTGTTGGACAGTCAATTGCTTACTGGAAGTAGTACAAGTGGGCTTACGACTTCCCCTCTGGGATGACCATCGACTCCCAGCAGCAACAACAGCAGCGCCAGCAGCAGTAGGCGTTACACGCAAGGATGCATCGGAGGAATCCCAGGCAGGAGAGGACTCGTCAGAATTGCCAGTGACATGGCCTGCAGGACTATTGGCATTCCTGGGGAAGGAGGAAATTGACACTGAGGGAGTTGGTGGGGTGGTTTGCGTGAGCTTGGTTACAAGAGGAAGGGATTTACTGGTCAGTGGACTGCTTCCGCTGTCGCCCAAAGTTTTTGAACTTGTCACTGACTTATTATGAATGCGCTGCAGGTGACGTATAAGGGAGGATGTTCCGAGGTGGTTAACGTCCTTACCCCTACTTATTACAGCTTGACAAAGGCAACACACGGCTTGACACCTGTTGTCCGCTTTTCTGTTGAAATACCTCCACACTGAAGAGCTGATTTTTTTGGTATTTTCACCTGGCATGTCAACGGCCATATTCCTCCCATGGACAACAGGTGTCTCCCCGGGTGCCTGACTTAAACAAACCACCTCACCATCAGAATCCTCCTGGTCAATTTCCTCCCCAGCGCCAGCAACACCCATATCCTCCTCATCCTGGTGTACTTCAACACTGACATCTTCAATCTGACTATCAGGAACTGGACTGCGGGTGCTCCTTCCAGCACTTGCAGGGGGCGTGCAAATGGTGGAAGGCGCATGCTCTTCACGTCCAGTGTTGGGAAGGTCAGGCATCGCAACCGACACAATTGGACTCTCCTTGTGGATTTGGGATTTCGAAGAACGCACAGTTCTTTGCGGTGCTTTTGCCAGCTTGAGTCTTTTCAGTTTTCTAGCGAGAGGCTGAGTGCTTCCATCCTCATGTGAAGCTGAACCACTAGCCATGAACATAGGCCAGGGCCTCAGCCGTTCCTTGCCACTCCGTGTGGTAAATGGCATATTGGCAAGTTTACGCTTCTCCTCCGACAATTTTATTTTAGGTTTTGGAGTCCTTTTTTTACTGATATTTGGTGTTTTGGATTTGACATGCTCTGTACTATGACATTGGGCATCGGCCTTGGCAGACGACGTTGCTGGCATTTCATCGTCTCGGCCATGACTAGTGGCAGCAGCTTCAGCACGAGGTGGAAGTGGATCTTGATCTTTCCCTAATTTTGGAACCTCAACATTTTTGTTCTCCATATTTTAATAGGCACAACTAAAAGGCACCTCAGGTAAACAATGGAGATGGATGGATACTAGTATACAATTATGGATGGACTGCCGAGTGCCGACACAGAGGTAGCTACAGCCGTGAACTACCGTACTGTGTCTGCTGCTAATATAGACTGGTTGATAATGAGATGTAGTATGTTTAAAGAAGAATGAAAAAAAAAACCACGGGTAGGTGGTATACAATTATGGATGGACTGCCGAGTGCCGACACAGAGGTAGCTACAGCCGTGGACTACCGTACTGTACTGTGTCTGCTGCTAATATAGACTGGATGATAATGAGATGTAGTATGTATAAAGAAGAAAGAAAAAAAACCACGGGTAGGTGGTATACAATTATGGATGGACTGCCGAGTGCCGACACAGAGGTAGCTACAGCCGTGAACTACCGTACTGTGTCTGCTGCTAATATAGACTGGTTGATAATGAGATGTAGTATGTATAAAGAAGAAAGAAAAAAAAAACCACGGGTAGGTGGTATACAATTATGGATGGACTGCCGAGTGCCGACACAGAGGTAGCTACAGCCGTGGACTACCGTACTGTACTGTGTCTGCTGCTAATATAGACTGGATGATAATGAGATGTAGTATGTATAAAGAAGAAAGAAAAAAAAAACCACGGGTAGGTGGTATACAATTATGGATGGACTGCCGAGTGCCGACACAGAGGTAGCTACAGCCGTGGACTACCGTACTGTACTGTGTCTGCTGCTAATATAGACTGGATGATAATGAGATGTAGTATGTATAAAGAAGAAAGAAAAAAAAAACACGGGTAGGTGGTATACAATTATGGATGGACTGCCGAGTGCCGACACAGAGGTAGCTACAGCCGTGAACTACCGTACTGTGTCTGCTGCTAATATAGACTGGTTGATAATGAGATGTAGTATGTATAAAGAAGAAAGAAAAAAAAAACCACGGGTAGGTGGTATACAATTATGGATGGACTGCCGAGTGCCGACACAGAGGTAGCTACAGCCGTGGACTACCGTACTGTACTGTGTCTGCTGCTAATATAGACTGGATGATAATGAGATGTAGTATGTATAAAGAAGAAAGAAAAAAAAAACCACGGGTAGGTGGTATACAATTATGGATGGACTGCCGAGTGCCGACACAGAGGTAGCTACAGCCGTGGACTACCGTACTGTACTGTGTCTGCTGCTAATATAGACTGGATGATAATGAGATGTAGTATGTATAAAGAAGAAAGAAAAAAAACCACGGGTAGGTGGTATACAATTATAGATGGACTGCCGAGTGCCGACACAGAGGTAGCTACAGCCGTGAACTACCATACTGTGTCTGCTGCTAATATAGACTGGTTGATAATGAGATGTAGTATGTATAAAGAAGAAAGAAAGAAAAAACCACGGGTAGGTGGTATACAATTATGGATGGACTGCCGAGTGCCGACACAGAGATAGCTACAGCCGTGGACTACCGTACTGTACTGTGTCTGCTGCTAATATAGACTGGATGATAATGAGATGTAGTATGTATAAAGAAGAAAGAAAAAAAAAACCACGGGTAGGTGGTATACAATTATGGATGGACTGCCGAGTGCCGACACAGAGGTAGCTACAGCCGTGGACTACCGTACTGTACTGTGTCTGCTGCTAATATAGACTGGATGATAATGAGATGTAGTATGTATAAAGAAGAAAGAAAAAAAAAACCACGGGTAGGTGGTATACAATTATGGATGGACTGCCGAGTGCCGACACAGAGGTAGCTACAGCCGTGGACTACCGTACTGTACTGTGTCTGCTGCTAATATAGACTGGATGATAATGAGATGTAGTATGTATAAACAAGAAAGAAAAAAAAAAACCACGGGTAGGTGGTATACAATTATGGATGGACTGCCGAGTGCCGACACAGAGGTAGCTACAGCCGTGAACTACCGTACTGTGTCTGCTGCTAGTATAGACTGGATGATAAATAATGATATAAAAAATATATATATATCACTACTGCAGCCGGACAGGTATATATTATATAATGAGGGACCTGCTGGACACTGTCTGTCAGCAGAATGAGTTTTTTAATTTTTATAGAATAAAAAAACACCACACAAGTCACACGACGAGTGTACTTTTTCAGGCAGACAATCACAATATACTATACTGGTGGTCAGTGTGGTCAGGTCACTGGTCACAGTGGTCAGTGGTCAGTCACACTGGCAGTGGCACTCTGGCAGCAAAAGTGTGCACTGTTTAATATGTACTCCTGGCTCCTGCTATAACCTATAACTGCTCCCCAGTCTCCCCCACAATTAAGCTGTGTGAGCACAGTCAGATATTATACATAGATGATGCAGCACACTGGGCTGAGCACAGATATGGTATGTGAGTGTGACTGAGTCACTGTGTATCGTTTTTTTCAGGCAGAGAACAAGAACAGAACGGATTATTAAATAATAATAAATTATAAAACTGCACTGGTGGTCAGGTCACTGGTCATCAGTCACTAGTATAACTCCTCCTAAGCTCCAGTAAGTAAATGAAGTGTCTCACTCTCACTCTCCTATCTATTTTAATTTCTAAACGGAGAGGACGCCAGCCACGTCCTCTCCCTATCAATCTCAATGCACGTGTGAAAATGGCCGCGACGCGCGGCTCCTTATATAGAATCCGAGTCTCGCGATAGAATCCGAGCCTCGCGAGAATCCGACAGCGTGATGATGACGTTCGGGCGCGCTCGGGTTAACCGAGCAAGGCGGGAAGATCCGAGTCGCTCGGACCCGTGTAAAAAAACATGAAGTTCGGGCGGGTTCGGATTCAGAGAAACCGAACCCGCTCATCTCTAGTCACAACTACTCGGGGCACAGCGACAGGGGGCACAGCGACAGCGGGCACAACTACTCAGGCACTGCTACTGGGGGGGCACAGCTAGAGGGGTCACAACTACTGGGGGCGACTGCTCCATCCTCCCAGCCAGCAGCAGCACTCTCCCCTGTCTGTGCTAACGTCTTCCCGCGTCAGCGAGTGCATAATATTCATTAATCTCTCTCTCTCTCCCCTCCCCCCCTGTGGATTACTTTGTTAGTAAGTTTAATGTTCAATTTTACAGGTACCGGCCCTATTGGATTCTACTGGACATGTGGACATGATCGGCGTGGGATGTAGGTAAGTAATCTCTCTAATTTTTACAGGTACCCCTATTGGATTCTACTGGACAAGTGGACGTTAATCTCAGCGTTGGATGTAGGTAAGTATGTGTGAGTGTGTAAGTGTGTTTTAATACATTTTTACTTTCACGGTGTGTGTGTTGTGTTTTTATTTGGGTATTTTGTTGTTGTTGTAGAACTACAGGTACCAGCGGGCCCGTTATTTCCCCACATGCTGGTACTTGAGGTTCTCCAAGTACCAGCAAGCGGGGGAGGCTTGCTGGGCCTTGTAGTTCCACAACAAAAAACAATATTCTTTTTTTACACACTTATGGCTATCAGCCCGGCACCCACCGCCCAGGGGTGTTGGGGACAGCCTCGGGCTTCACCCCTGGCCCATGGGTACCTGGAGGGGGGGGACCCCTTGATTTAAGGGATCCCCACTCCTCCAGGAAACCCTGGCCAGGGGTGACTAGTTGGGGGGGGGGTAATGCCACGGCCGCAGGGACCTACATAAATGTGTCCCCCGACTGTGGCATTATGTCCCTGGCTAGTGAAGCCCGGTGCTGGTTTTAAAAATACGGGGGACCCCTACATCTTTTGTCCCCCGTATTTTTGGAACCAGGACCGGACTAAGAGCCCGGTGCTGGTTGTCTAAATACGGGGAACCCCTGTCCAATTTATTCCCAGTATTTAAACAACTAGGATCTGCTCAAAGAGCCCGAGGCTGGTTATACTTAGGAGGGGGGACCTCACACATTTTTTTTTACATTTTTTAACCCATTCAGACCCTTCTCCATTAAGTTAATGGAAGCCCTGGACAACAAAATTGCACTAATGTCCTCCTCCCACTCCCTTCCCAGTCCCAAACACAAATTTTTATTTTTATTTTCTATAAAAATGTACACTATATCACAAGTATGATGAGCAGGCAGGCAGCGGGCATTGGCGGCATCGGACTGAGATGCAAATTATTAGCGGAGGGCTGGGTCAGTTGATGGTGAGCAAGTTTGTAAGCCATTGGCGGTGGCAGCGGGCATCAGCTCAGAGGCAGTAGCGGGCATTGGCTCGGCGGCGGTAGGGGTCATCGGCAGGATCCGGCAGACATTATGGCTGTAGTGCCTCACCAGCCACTAACCTCACCGCACGCCACTGCGAGGCAGTGTGCCTTGCGTTATTTGGCCCCAGGTGATTTACGAGTCTTTGAAGAGGGGGCAGGACCAGAATGCACAAGGGGGCAGGGATACAATCACAACCTGTGACAAGCAGCTCCTTCACAGTAATAAAACATTTTGGCCATCAGGAGGAATTTATGTGCACTTGGACCCCCCTCCCCCTTACCTTAACGCCAGCGTGTGCCACTCTATGAGTAACTGAGAGATTACTGGCATTTTCAGAATATTTTTCATGGCTGCTGTGATTACCCGATCTGCCCGTCTGCTTGGCTGGCAGCAGTAATAGTAGAAGCCTCACCACTTCACCAGCCAGTCCTGCATGCAGCTGCACATGCATTAATCAGTTTTGTGGTGGCCACAAACAAAAACAAAAAAACGTAAAATACTGTTACAAGCCACTGAGCAGCTTGTTACAGATGCGAGTCCCGGTTGTTGCCTGCAACTGGGGCATCATGTCTTCGGGCCACAAGGGCCACCGGTCCTCTGTCCATCGCTAGGCAACTGTGGTGCCCCTCTGCTGGCGCATTTCCGGTTGCCTAGATACTCAGCCACTTTTTATCTGTGCGGCTGTCTACGTGCAGGCCTCCAGCTGCATGTTTTTTTTCTTAATTAGATACACCCAGTCCAGCACTGCTGATTGGCTTCTTAAACTGTTATAAGGCACTGACCATAAGTCTCCAGTGCCAGTTATAGCTTTTATCTGTTAGTGTGTGCTGCTGGTCCCAGCCTGCAGATCTTGCCCGTTCTGTAAATACTCTGCCGGATTCCCTACCTGTTTATGCCCTGGTCCTTGCCCTGCCTGTGTTCCACCTCCTGTTCAGTGTATTTACCCTACAGCTGTCATTCCTGTGTTCCTGTATTCAGCCTGCACAGTGTTCATACCATCCAAATAGTGCCTGCATGCCATCTCTCTGTGCTCTCTGCTCGGGCTGAGATCCTGACCCAGTCCTGACCTTAACCCTCCATGATCCACTGAGTGAAGTTCCTGTTCCATACCCTTGGTCTCTAGCCTATTGTGTGAGCCTCTACTGCTTGAGGTTTAAGTCCAGGCAGCAACCTAAGTACTGGTATGTGCATAAAGCACTAAAGGAACAGCAGGGGGCTGTTATTGGTGGAAGACCCTCCCATCGGCTCTAGGTGTCTCACACAAATTAGTTCCATAACAAATACAGAAGAAAATCATGATAAAGAATGCCTGTATTATTTGGCTTTTGTATTTTGTTTTTCAGAAAGATTGATTGATTGATTGATTGATTGATTGATTGATTGATTGATTGATTGATTTAGTTGGTTACTTACTTACTTATAAATAAATAAAGCATTTTTGGCTGTGTGGGCTTCCCATCCTATCAATGAAAGATTAAAGTGCCACAAGCTACAGCAATTATAACTCTCATATTTATCAAAGCACCAGAGGAAGAAAACACTATGATACTTTACAAGCTGCATACACTAACTGTATCATCAGCTGAGGCGACAAGAAAAAAAACAACACAAAAAGGAGGACAATATGTCAGGGATATGTGGCCTGAAATCAGCATTAGAATGGATATAATAAGGATTTTAGCCTCTTTCAGCAATTAGTGCTGTGCATTCATTTCACATTGCACCTACATAAAGACATAATTATAAAAAATAAAAAAAAAATTAGTTATGTTACTTAATATTACAGCTCCGAAAAGTCTTTCATTCCGGTGCCAAGCCTAGAATTGTATGTGCCAACATGGCAGGCCTTTATGTACCTATGCCATGCTTTCTAAGCAGAAAATATAATTGACTGAGCATGTTAGAGATCCAGACTGGAGCCCCTCTATTATTCTTCAGAACACTGGAATGCACGGTGTCTGGCCAAATGTCCTGTGTCCGTGCCAGTGTTGTTCGGCTCTTTTTGTCCTTGGTGCTGTTAAAGCAAACGAGTGATCTGCTTTTGTGTTGCTTCTCTGGCAGTGATGGTGGGACTCACAGATAACCCAGTTTCTCATTTATATAACCAGACACTGACAGGTCCTGGGAAGATAGGAGACATCAGCCAGCCTTGGCAAGTGCATTGCTACCAAATGTAGCTTTGCATGAAAAACAAAATTTATATATAAACAAAAAGTATTAGCAAATTGAATACCATATTAAGAGAACACTGGCCTATATCATGGATGTCCACCTGGTGGAACTTGACCTTGAAGTGCCCATTTATGGTACATGTATCTACACAGCTACTACATAGGACATGATCTATAAGGAAACATCTATAACCTATATGCAGTGTCCCCCTTTGATACACAACAACTTGTTCATTACATATTTAGGAAGGTTTTTGACATAGTCCCGCATCGCCAACTGCTAAACAAACTGGAAAGCTTGGGAGTCCCTCCACTGGTTACCTGTATTCTACCGTATTCAATATAAAATACTTTTACTCACACATAAGGCCATTAACCATACTACACCAATGTACATCTCTTCGCTCATCTCAAAATATCTCCCAACCCGACCTCTTCGCTCTTCACAAGATCTACGTCTCTCATCCACACTCATTACTTGCTCCCATGCACGATTGCAGGACTTTCATTGGGCTGCACCCACTCTGTGGAATGTCCTGCCATGCACAATAAGACTCTCCCCTAGTCTCCAAACCTTCAAACGTTCCCTGAAAACTCACCTATTCAGGCTAGCTTATCACATTCCAGAACCGCTTACTCAACCTTCATAAGCTATACTATGCAATTATATCCCCACTGTACAGTCCGCACATATCCTCCATATATTTTCTCTTTCTTCACTTTCCCTTCTTTCTCACCAGGGTTCATCATTGCTGGGATGTGATATCATGCAACCCACCTAGAACCTTTGCAATCCTGTGGACAAATATGCAATAGATAGTGCCTTTCCTTGTGTATCAATGCCTATTTCCCTATAGACTGTAAGCTTGCAAGCAAGGCCTTCCTACTTCTATGACTGTTTTGTTTCTACCCAGTTTTGTTTTATCATTGTGCCCAATTGTAAAGCGCAACGGAATTTGCGGCACTATATAAGAAACTGTTAATAAATAAATAATTGCATTCTATGACTATTAAATGGATACGATCTTGGATGCAAGATAGGAAACGGTTGGTTGTAGTAAATGGAATACAGTCACAGGAGGGGGAAATGTTACCAGTGCCCCATGGATCTGTACTTGAACCAGTGCTTTTTGATATCTATGTTGGTGACACTGCAGATGGTATTCAAGGGAAAATATGTCTTTTTGCAGATGACACAAAAGTATGCAACAGGGTAGACACACCAGGAGGGGTAAAACAAATCATGGAGGATCTAGGTAGAATAGAGCAGTGGTTCGCAAACTCGGTCCTCAAGTAGCCCCAACAGTTCATGTTTTCCAGGTCTCCTCACAGGTTTGCAAGTTAAATAATTTGCTCCATCTGTGGGTTTTTATAATGTGTCAGTGAGTAATGAATACACCTGTTCAACTGCTAGGAGACCTGGAAAACATGAACTGTTGGGGGTACTTGAGGACGGAGGTTAAGAACCACTGGAATAGAGGAATGGTCAAGAATGTGGCAGCTACAGTTAATGTAATTAAATTCTAAATCATGCACTTGGGTCTCAAAAACCCAAAGGCTAAATATACTATCAAGGTCACTATACTGGAAACTACTGGGGAGGAAAGGGATCTAGGAGTAACCATTCCAGATGACTTGAAGGCAGGTAAGCAATGTAACAAAGCAATGAGGAAGGCTAGTCAGATGCTTGGTTGCATAGGTAGAGGAATCAGTTGGAAGCAAGAAGTAATAATGCCACTGTATAAGTTATTGGTATGACCTCATCTAGAATACTGTGTTCAGTTCTAAAGGTCATATCTCCAGAAGGATATAAAGACATTAGAGACTGTACAAAGAAGGGCAACTAAAATGGTGCATGGCCTACATCACAAACTTACCTGTAAAGACTAAAATATCTTAATATGTATAGTCTGGACTGGAGCAGAGAAGGGAAAGGGGGAACATGATAGAGACTTCCAAATACACACACACACACACACACACACACACACACACACACACACACACACACACACACAGGCGTTTTAAGAGAGGAGGAGGCCCGGGTGCAACCTCCTCCGTTCGGGCCCCCTCTCTCTGCCGGCAGCGCTGAGAGTATGAGCACTAGAGGGCTCAGACTCTACTGCGCATGCGCAGATCTCCGGGAAAATGGTGCGGCGGCCATTTTCCCTGAGATTTTCTACTGCGCATGCTCAGAACTCCGTGAAAATGGCCGCTGGGCCATTTTCATGGAGTTTTAACACCGCCGTGGATGTCGCCGCGGGACTCCGGAGGGGTGAGTATTCAGAAAATGGGTGCAGCGTGTGCGGTGGGGGGCCCCTCTGGACTCAGGGGCCCGTGTGCACCGCACACACTGCACCCATTATAGAAACGCCAGTGCACACACATTTATCCTATCTATCTATCTATCTATCTATCTATCTATCTATCTATCTATCTATCGTCACAGTCGGCACCACTCACTGCCCCGCAGAAGAAACAACAAGACTCTGTCTTTGTATATTAACGTTTCAATGTTTGTATTAAAACATTTTCATCAGGGCAAAGAAAAAAATTACATGTCCGCCGCACCCGCTCAGTAAGAAAGACGTCATCACAGGTTGCCGGACCATGGCGTCATGGAGAATCCCCACCTATCGGTGATTAAAGTGAAAGAAATCAACACATAACGGCCCTCATTCCGAGTCGTTCGCTCGGTATTTTTCATCGCATCGCAGTGAAATTCCGCTTAGTACGCATGCGCAATATTCGCACTGCGACTGCGCCAAGTAATTTTACAATGGAGATAGTATTTTTACTCACTGCTTTTTCATCGCTCCGGCGATCGTATTGTGATTGACAGGAAATGGGTGTTACTGGGCGGAACAGGCCGTTTTATGGGCGTGCGGGGAAAAACGCTACCGTTTCCGGAAAAAACGCAGGAGTGGCCGGGGAAACGGAGGAGTGTCTGGGCGAACGCTGGGTGTGTTTGTGACGTCAAACCAGGAACGACAAGCACTGAACTGATCGCAGATGCCGAGTAAGTGTGGAGCTACTCTGAAACTGCTAAGTAGTTTGTAATCGCAATATTGCGAATACATCGTTCGCAATTTTAAGATGCTAAGATACACTCCCAGTAGGCGGCGGCTTAGCGTGAGCAACTCTGCTAAAATCGCCTTGCGACCGATCAACTCGGAATGAGGGCCAACATACACAGAAATACAAAAGAAACAAAAAATATCACACTAATGATACAAAGTGATACATTAGGTACTGCTGGCATGTCAGTTGATACAGATGCAATAAAAGACTAGCATATTAAAAGCATAGATCACTGACAGGAGTTAAAGGAGCCTCTTTGTTCAAAGAGATAATATATCCCACAAATTATAAACTACATTGAATGAAGTACATACCTACATAGAGTAAAGAATTATCAGACTTATTACCAACAATATAAGGATAAGCCCATACAGACTCCATATAGATGTATGAAGACAAAAATTCAAATACCCATAATTAAATATATATCAAATAGTATAAATCAGAAGCTTGACTGTTTCAAACACTTTACAAAAAGCATGAAAGTCCTGACTGTTCGTTTAAACCTTCTGATAATTCTTTACTCTATGTAGGTATGTACTGTACTTCATTCAATGTACTTCATTATAATTTGTTCTACAACCTCTGAGGAAGCCGCTGGACCACTGAGGAGGCAGAGAAACGCGTAAGAGCCTTATTTCTGACCACCGCAGGCCAGCACAACACTGTCCACGCTGAGGAGAAGATCCCTGTAAAAAGCCATCTCACCAGGCGACTGAATTGGATCCGTAAGGAGCCAGGAGATACCAGCACCCCCCTCAGGTGGAAGTGAGTGGGCACTTGCCCGACAGCATTTTAAACATTTAAAAGTCCTGGCCAGGACTAACGACTGGTGTGGATATTGACATCCGCAGATGTACAAGAGACATAGGGGGTCATTCCGACCCGATCGCACGCTGCAGTTGTTTGCAGCGGTGTGATCGGGACAGAACTGCGCATGCACCGGCACCGCAGTGCACCGGCGTATGCCAGAAGGCCGTCTTTGCCTAGCAATCGCCTCTGCCTGATTGACAGGCAGAGGCAGTAGCTGGGCGGGAGGGGGCTGAACAGCGGCGTTAAGCCGCCGTTTAGGGGGCGAGGTACGGCCAACGCAGGCATGGCCGGACCATTGGGGGGGTAGGCCGCGGCCGCTGTGACTCGGGCAGCGAAGAGGTTCTCCCGGCCAGCCGCAGGAGCTGCGCTGGCCGGGAGGTACTCCTGAAATGCAAAAGCATCGCCGCTTTGCGATGCTTTTGCACTTCTGTGGGGGGAAGGGGGGGGCGGCACCGACATGCGGGGCAGACTAGCCCTGTGCTGGGTGTCCCCTCACATGTCTGAGTGCCTGATCGTAGCTGTGCTAAATTTAGCAAAGCTGTGATCAACTCGGAATGACCCCCATAGTACACAGAAGTTTACCAAGTATCACACTATCTGTTCCAATGGATTAAGCTAAAACAGCCTCAAAATATGTGTACTGGATGAGTGTTTGTTTTCTATTTTTATATTTATATTTCCTTTTCTATTGATGTATTTTAAATGCTGGCCGGTGTTCTATTAATGTATTGTACTGATTTGTGTGTCTAAAAATAGTGAAGAATTAAACATATAAATTTCTTATTGGTGCTGTCTTTTTCTGTGTGTTTTTCTAATTCTCACAATGAACTAAGGATCAGATAGGGTTGAAGTTGCCAAATGGATAAATGAAAAAGGGGCAGACTAGATGGGCCAAAAGCTTCTTATCTGCAGTCAGATTCTATGTTCTAGGGGGGCAGATGCAGAGCTGTTTCTAGCCAATTTGGTTCCCAGTGCGAGATTTAAAAATGTGCCCCCCCTGCATTGACATAAAAGAAAATGCGTATGCGCCCCCCCCCCCCCATATAGATATAGAAAGAAAAAGTATGCACACTCCGTAGTCACGCGCGCTCCCGGCAAGGGAACGTGACCTCAAAAAAGTGGGTGTGGTCTCGTTAAAATGGGCGTGGCCTCATCTGAAAAGACTGCCTTACACCCCAGTTTTTGACCTTGCGCCGACAGATCACGGCGACCACAAAGAAAAATTTATATTATGCCATACACCGCAATGCCCTTGATACATTAAATCCCCATTTTACACATTACGGCAGGCAAGTGTCCCCATTTTACACATTACGGCAGGCAAGAGTCCCCATTTTACACATTACAGCAGGCACGTGTCCCCATTTTACACAATATGGCAGGCACGTGTCCCCATTTTACACAATATGGCAGGCAAGTGTCCCCTTTTTTCACATTACGGCAGGCAAAAGTCCTCATTTTACACATTACGGCAGGCAAGAGTCCCCATTTTACACAATACGGCAGGCAAGAGTCCCCATTTTACACAATACGGCAGGCAAGTGTCCCCATTTTACACAATACGGCAGGCAAGAGTCCCCATTTAACACAATACGGCAGGCAAGAGTCCTTATTTTACAAAATACGGCAGGCAAGTGTCCCCATTTTACACAATACGGCAGGCAAGTGTTCCCATTTTACACAATACAGCAGGCAAGTGTCCCCATTTTACAGAATGAGGCAGGCAAGTGTCCCCATTTTACACATTACGCAGGCAAGAGTCCCCATTTTACACATTACGGCAGGCACATGTCCCCATTTTACACATTACGGCAGGCAAGCGTCCCCATTTTACACAATACGGCAGGCAAAAGACCCCATTTTACACAATACGGCAGGCAAGAGTCCCCATTTTACACAATACGGCAGGCAAGAGACCCCATTTAATACATTAGGCAGGCAAGAGTTCCCATTTTATACATTAGGCAGGCAAGAGTCCCCATTTTATACATTAGGCTGGCAAGAGTCCCCATTTTATTCATTAGGCAGGTGGCAGAGGAGGGGGGGTGGGGGGGAGAGAGAGAGTGAGAGAGAGACTGACTTACGTTTGAAGAGGTTCTTCCCGCTCTTCAGCCCGCCTCTCCCTCGTCGCGCCGGCCCTTGCTGTAGCTTGGCTCCCACTCCTCCCTCTTCCCGAGTACCCAGCTCAGGGGGCGGAGTTTCACGGAATGACGCGATTGCGTTGTGATGTCACTATGCAACCGCGTCATTCCACGAAACTCCGCCCCCTGAGCTGGGTACTCGGGAAGAGGGAGGAGGGGGGCAAAAGAAAGCAGCAGAAGTGCAGCGGCGGGTGCCCCGTGCGGTTGCACGGCTCGCCCGCCGCAAGAAACGGCACTGGGCAGATGTAACATGTGCAGAGAGAGTTACATTTGGATGGGGTGTGTTCAAACTGAAACTCTCTCTGAAAATGTTATATGTTATATCTGCCACACCTGCACTGCACATGGCGGTCTTTCTGAGTTGATCGCTCGCTGCCGATTTCGCATCGCAGCGATCAGGTGAAAAAATGGCATTTATGCGCATGCGTATGCCCCGCAATGCGCATGCGCAACGTACGGGTACAAAGCTCTTTGTGGTTGTGCACAGGTTCTAGCAAAGTTTTCCTTCGCACTGACGGCCGCAAGAAGATTGACAGGAAGGGGGCGTTTCTGGGTGTCAACTAACCGGTTTTAGGGAGTGTTTGCAAAAACACAGGCGTGTCTGAAAAAACGCAGGCATGGCTGGGCGTTCTCTGGGCGGGTGTATGACGTCAAACCCGGACACGGTAGGCTGAAGTGATCGCAAGCGATGAGTAGGTTCAGGGCTACTCTGAAACTGCACAAACTGTTTTTGCAGTGCTCGGCTGCACATGCGTTCGCACTACTGCTACGCTAAAATACACTCCCAGTGGGCGGTGTCATAGCGTTTGCATGGCTGCTAAAAACTGCTAGCGAGCTATCAACTCGGAATGACCCCCATGGTTTTGCCCAACTGCTAACAAATTTGCTGCTGCAGTCAACTCTGAATGACCCCCTATGGGGGTCATTCAGAGTTGATCGTAGCTGTGCTAAATTTAGCACAGCTATGATCATCTTCCCAGATATGCGAGGATATGCCCCGCATGTCAGTCCGGCCCTCCCGGCACAAGTACAAAAACATTGCATTGCGGCAATGCTTTTGTACTTGAAAAGTAACTCCTGGCCAGTGCAGCTACTGCGGCTGTCCGGGAGTTACTTGTCGCTGCCCCGGGTTGCAGCGGCTGCATGTGATGTCACGCAGCTGCTGCGGCCCGCCCCCCGCACGGCCCGGCCACGCCCTGAAAATGCCCCCTCCCGCCCAGCGACCGCCTCTGCCTGTCAATCAGGCAGAGGTGATCGCTAGGTAACGACGGCCTTCGGACGTCTGGCATGCGCCGGAGCATGCGCAGTTCCAACCTGATCGCTGCACTGCGAACAACTGCAGCGTGCGATCGGGTCGGAATGACCCCCTATGTGAGGAAGTTTAGGATTGTACTGGTTTCACACTATGGGGCATACAGAATTTAGGAAAGTAATTTTGCTGGAAAACCTTCCTTAACCGCCGTTTTTGGGAGATACCTGCAAAAATGAAGCATTCCCAGGATGTATGAAGCAGTGACCAAATTAGGAGGTGTGGTTGGGCTACCCGACTATTTCATTTGGACTGGGTCCCATAATGTCTGATGGCGGCCCTGTCCACACACATAAACCCACACGCATCCAGTGAAAACCTGATATGCCATGACACTCTGCAGCTGTCTAAGGCCTCATACCTTAAATCCATTGTACAGTATATAGTGTTACCATATTGGGATTTTTATTTACGTTGCTTTTCATAGAGGTACAGTAATATCTTTCAGGACAGCTACTTACACCGTTTTTTGCACTGTCGTGGTTAAACACAGCAGACTGAATTCTGAACTACAAGCAATAATAGCCTGTATAAAGCTAGTCAGATATGTTTATAACGTGTGTATTACGACTGGTCGGCTGTCAGGATCCCGGCGCCCAGCATACTGGCGCCAGGATCCCAATGGTCGGAATGGTGACAGCAGGGCGAGCGCAAAAGAGCCCCTTGCAGGCTCGCTATGCTGCGGGCATGGTGACACGCTATGCGCACCACGCTATTTATTCTCCCTCCAGGGATGTCGTAGACACCCCAAGAGGGAGAATAGTTGTCAGTATTCCGGTTGTCGGTATTCCGGCACCCGTATGCTGAGCGCCGGGATCCCGACAGCCGATATATCGAGTGCCACCCGTTTATAACTACTCAACACCATATAGCACAGTAATAAGAAATTATTTTAGGGTGGAGTTTAACAAATGTCTCTTGTCGGGACACCAACTCCAATCAGAGGCCACCCCAGCACAGAGTAAGAAGTAAAGTGATCACTGTAATCCCGGTACAGACCCTGTGAAACATTTGTGATACACTAGATCACAGGCTACAATGGGCCAATGTCATCTGAAGCCGCATTTGTCATTTCAGTGCTAAATGCAAAAAGAGCTCTGTATCTGTTTAACTTGTATCCTGGTACCTGTAGTCCCTCAAAAAAAATATTATATACATGCATTGCAGTTTTTTTTACACTTTTCATTTTAAGACGATATCTCCAGTAGACATGCATGCTGAGCTGGTACAGGATGTGGTCAGCATCCCAGCGGTCTGTACACTGGCAGTCGCACATTTGAAAGTGAAAATGGCGATCAGTGAAGTCGAGGCGCCCAGGACCTTGCGCACTGACAGGGGCTGGTTGGCGTGACTGACGACACACAGTATGAGGACACATCTGTAGCTGAATCTGACCCATATTTAGCACAATCAATAGAGTCCTATGTAAACTGTGGATCAGCACAAACTTCATATCCCTGCTTTGTCTAGAACAGCAGGGGCAAACGCAGGATTTACCGAGGGGGGTTTCTGCATAAATGTATATTTAAAAAAAAAATAATAATAATAATAATAATTTATATATATATATATATATATATATATATATATATATAAAAATAAAAAGAGAGAATATCTCTGTGGAGCGCACTTATTTTATAAACTGATATAGTTAGATAATTTTTGACGGATATTTTATAAAGAGAGGATGACCTTACACATATAAACACCCATATTAAAATCACATATATCTTTTTATTACAAGATTTAAATTTAAAATGAATTGATAATGAAACTTTCTTTTACATTGAAGATACAATTGTATGTTTCAGCATTATTCATGTAAGAAATATATATAAAACGATATGAAAGAGCATTCACCCAACGCGTTTCGTCTATATCGACTTCTTCAGGGGTGTCCTTCGGGGTGTAATCAAAAAAATAAAAAGTATAAAACATGTATAAATAAAAAGGAACATTGATAAAGAGAGGAATATGCATATCACAATAAGGTCATATTATCCATATTTGAACAAACTGATATTGTATATAACGATTATGATTTTATGAATTATAAAGGGAACTGCTCACATACTTTCTTATACATTATTTAGATTTTACTTGTTTTTAACAACACACACATCCTATTATAATAATGGTTGTCTGCTGAATCACTCCGTAATCAGTAGGCCAGGCAGTTGACCCATCAGTATAATGGTACTTACTTCTAAATAACAGCTCTCTATTTAATTTGGAATAGCTGTATAATTCATAAAAGGTAATGAGTTTTAATTGGACCAAATTGTGCCTAAATTGAAAAAAGAGACCAAATCTTAATGTAACCCAATTTCATTTATATATTAGCTTAATTATATACATTTGTTTTGATATACTTACTGAAATTTTTTTTTAAACTAGGTTGGAAAACTTGAGGAAGAAGATTCCCAAACTGTGATGGCATTTGATGGGGTTCCTTATTATAGGCCACCCTACATGATAATATGAATATATAAATACATCTTTCGGGTTTCATTTTTTTAACATTTTTTTAATAATATATTTATCTAATAAAAGATTCCACAATACTTACTAGTGAATTATATTCTTCTCCAAAATGTAGATATATTGTTTATTTATCTTGCCTCACTAGGTTGATATTTCTAATGAGAACAGAGCGATATTTAATTATCACCTACTATTCTTAATTCATAAAAGCTGAAATCTTTTTTTATAATTATTTTTAATTTATAAAGCATAGCTTACCCGCAATTTTTCAAAATATCTGTGAAGCACAAAAGGAAGGATCCACTTATTAGGAAAACAAAAGGGATTTATTTACCCTAAACTCATAAGAACAATGTGTTACTTACTATCTTATTTATATCCAGACTGCAATAAAGTAGAGTAGCCATATTTGCTTACCAGCAGTTGTCCTATAGGTCTGCATGCATGGGGATCCAATATTGGAATGAAGACTGGGCTCACAGTCTCCCTATTTATGCTCCTCAGCCTGTTACATCACTTCCTATCATAGCTTGTTAATTACTTAATTGATATATTTAATCTGAACATTTCTTATGTATTTTAAATTGAAATAAAAGAGCCTTTATTTAAGGAAACAATTTTGTTAATGATTCCTAATTGAAGTAACTGTGTTATCAAGTGAGATTAAGCTCATAGTATAGAATTTAAACCAAATTGAAGTTTTTAATTGGCATCATAGAAGCAAAGAGATGCTTCCTATATGAGTTCCAAGCCTCCTTATGGCGGGGGTGACGTCATCACGCACGTTCGGTTGCCCAGCAACTGCTAGAGTAATTACTAATAGTTATTATATGTCCCAGGAGCGGGAAACAGCTTACTGTGGATATTCATACCACGGGTGTGACGTCGGCGTGTACGCCCCGTTGCCCAGCAACGAGCGTGACGTCGGCGTGTGCGCCCCATTGCTCGGCAACAAGCGCAACATCAGCGAGTGCGTCCCGTTGCTAAGCAACAAGGTAAGCGCTACTCAGAGCGCTTCCCGTATACGGTCTCCTAGCAACCGTTTGTGCATGCAGGATAAGCGCTACTTGGAGCGCCTCCTGCGTGCAGTTATCTGACTTCAATGTCTTACATACAGGATAAGTGCTACTTAGAGCACTCCCTGTATGTGGTGTCTGTCTCCTCACGAATTGTTAAATATTGTTAAACCTGTTTACTATCAATTAATATTAAACACCACATTGTGATATTTATAAATTATCGGAGATTAAGCCCGGATTACTCCACATTAGTTTAATACTGGGGACTACAGTTGAGATGTGTCATAAATGCAAATTTATGGGGGTTAATAATTTAAATATGCATATTAACTTCATATATGAATAGATTATTTTAACCCTAGTAAATAAGTTATTCAATATATAACTGAAATATCCTCATTAGTGTTTTTTTTTTAATTTATTTTATATTCTAATTTATTTCATTTATTAGATTTTATTATTGTGAACAATTAATTATGTAAAAATATGATAATGTTAAATGGTGGAATTTGTTGAATATATAAACCCTATTACTTAATGAATCCCTAATTAAGTGCTCACTAATAGTGAACTAAATTTATTTTATTTTATTTTTATTTATTTTATATGTTTTAGTGCTCGCTGATAGTGACTAAATTTATTTTATTTTATTTCTATTTGTTTTGTATATTATTCTTATTTAATTTTATTAATCCTTAATGGATACAACTTTAATATTAATTGTCTTATAGTGTTCTTCCTTATTAAACTTATGATTTGTATAAATCAATAATTATTAACTACTTGAGGACTTAATAAAGTTACTGATGTTTCTCAAATAACTCAATTCACCATCAAATTGGTTATCTTTTAGTATCATACCCCCTTATTGTTGATGAAGTTTGTAGATTAATTATAGTTTGCCCCTTAATACTATAATCTTCTTTTACTGGAGTCTTTCACATGACAAGCATTTTCCAAATAGACCAAATTGATATATAAAAGGACAATAACAAAAACACCATACACATGAAACTAATTAAACAAAATCATCTTATTGTCATCTTATTAATTTATGATGGCAAAAATACAACAACTCCATTGTGTATGGAGCTAAACAAGATTGACACCATATCTATATTAAAGAAATTAGACAATATCAATTCCCTCATTCATTCCATAAGGGATAAGGGTATTCAAGGTGAAAATCCAAAAGGATACTCTTTTGGATAATTGTAATTCTCTATTTCCCCCTCTTTCATTTTCTGTTATATGTTCCAGTATAGTGAATTTTAAACTTTTAGTGTCCGAATTATGAGCGTCTGAGAAATGCCTGGGTACACTGTGTGTGGTGATCTTGTTTTTAATGTTTCTAAGGTGTTCTTGAATCCGAACCTTAATCATGCGTTTGGTTTTGCCTATATAGGCTTTCCCACATCCACAGGTGATTCTGTAGATGACGAAAGTAGAACTGCAAGTATGGATCCCTTTTAAACTATACATTTTATTATTCAATTCATCACGAATTGCTGGCGATTTTTCTATAAATTTACAACATATGCACCTAGTGCACGGAAAAAATCCTAATTGCATCAAAACATTTCCTGGTTTGTGGTTAGTTTTATCTAATGGTCTTAAATTACTCGGAGCCACCATTTCTTTCAAATTAGTTGCCTTTCTAAAGATGAGGGTAGGTTTCTGGGAGAGATGGGGACCCAATATAGGGTCTCTTTGTAAAATAGGCCAATTATTTTTAATTATTCTTTTGATCTATATATGTTCTTTATTAAATTGAGTGATGAATGGCCTATTCTTTGTGGTGCCTTGATCTTTATTTATTTTTGGGTTCAATAGTTCTGTTCTATTTCTTTTGAATGCTTTGATTCTGGCCTCTTCTATTTTTTCTTTACAGTAACCTCTTTCGAGGAATCTTGTCACAAGTTTTTCTGATTGTTCCCAATAACTACTGTCCTCACTGCAATTCCTTCTAATTCTAAGGAATTGTCCAAATGGGACATTGTGTTCCCAGATGGGAAGACTTTAATATAGATATGGTGTCAATCTTGATTAGCTCCATACACAATGGAGTTGTTGTATTTTTGCCATCATAAATTAATAAGATGACAATAAGATGATTTTGTTTAATTAGTTTCATGTGTATGGTGTTTTTGTTATTGTACTTTTATATATCAATTTGGTCTATTTGGAAAATGCTTGTCATGTGAAAGACTCCAGTAAAAGAAGATTATAGTATTAAGGGGCAAACTATAATTAATCTACAAACTTCATCAACAATAAGGGGGTATGATACTAAAAGGTAACCAATTTGATGGTGAATTGAGTTATTTGAGAAACATCAGTAACTTTATTAAGTCCTCAAGTAGTTAATAATTATTGATTTATACAAATCATAAGTTTAATAAGGAAGAACACTATAAGACAATTAATATTAAAGTTTTATCCATTAAGGATTAATAAAATTAAATAAGAATAATATACAAAACAAATAGAAATAAAATAAAATAAATTTAGTCACTATGAGCGAGCACTAAAATATATAAAATAAATAAAAATAAAATAACATAAATTTAGTTCACTATTAGTGAGCACTTAATTAGGGATTCATTAAGTAATAGGGTTTATATATTCAACAAATTCCACCATTTAACATTATCATATTTTTACATAATTAATTGTTCACAATAATAAAATCTAATAAATGAAATAAATTAGAATATAAAATAAATTAAAAAAAATTCACTAATGAGGATATTTCAGTTATATATTGAATAACTTAATTACTAGGGTTAAAATAATCTATTAATATATGAAGTTAATATGCATGTTGGGAGGCCATTAAATATTATTTAAATTATTAACCCCCATAAATTTGCATTTATGACACATCTCAACTGTAGTCCCCGGTTTTAAACTAATGTGGAGTAATCCAGGCTTAATCTCCGATACTTTATAAATATCACAATGTGGTGTTTAATATTAATTGATAGTAAACAGGTTTAACAATATTTAACAATTCGTGAGGAGACAGACACCACATACAGGGAGTGCTCTAAGTAGCACTTATCCTGTATGTAAGACATTGGAGTCAGATAACGGCACGCAGGAGGCGCTCCAAGTAGCGCTTATCCTGCATGCACAAACGGTTGCTAGGAGACCGTATACGGGAAGCGCTCTGAGTAGCGCTTACCTTGTTGTTTAGCAACGGGACGCACGCGCTGATGTTGCGCTTGTTGCCGAGCAACGGGGCGCACACGCCGACGTCACGCTCGTTGCTGGGCAATGGGGCGTACATGCCGACGTCACGCCCGTGGTATGAATATCCACAGGAAGCGGTTTCCCACTCCTGGGACATATAATAACTATTAGTAATTACTCTAGCAGTTGCTGGGCAACCGAACGTGCGTAATGACGTCACCCCCGCCATAAGGAGGCTTGGAACTCATATAGGAAGCATCTCTTTGCTTCTATGATGCCAATTAAAAACTTCAATTTGGTTTAAATTCTATACTATGAGCTTAATCTCACTTGATAACACAGTTACTTCAATTAGGAATCATTAACAAAATTGTTTCATTAAATAAAGGCTCTTTTATTTCAATTTAAAATACATAAGAAATGTTCAGATTAAATATATCAATTAAGTAATTAACAAGCTATGATAGGAAGTGATGTAACAGGCTGAGGAGCATAAATAGGGAGATTGTGAGCCAAGTCTTCATTCCAATATTGGATCCCCATGCATGCAGACCTATAGGACAACTGCTGGTAAGCAAATATGGCTACTCTACTTTATTGCAATCTGTATATAAATAAGATAGTAAGTAACACATTGTTCTTATTAGGAAAACAAAAGGGATTTATTTACCCTAAGCTCATAAATGGATCCTTCCTTTTGTGCTTCACAGATATTTTGGAAAATTGCGGGTAAGCTATGCTTTATAAATTAAAAATAATTATAAAAAAAAGATTTCAGCTTTTATGAATTAAGAATAGTAGAAGATAATTAATTATCGCTCTGTTCTCATTAGAAATATCAACCTAATGAGGCAAGATAAATAAACAATATATCTACATTTTGGAGAAGAATATAATTCACTAGTAAGTATTGTGGAATCTTTTATTAGATAAATATATTATTAAAAAAATGTTAAAAAAATGAAACCCGAAAGATGTATTTATATATTAATATTATCATGTAGGGTGGCCTATAATAAGGAACCCCATCAAATGCCACCACAGTTTGGGAATCTTCTTCCTCAAGTTTTCCAACCTAGTTTAAAAAAAAAATTCAGTAAGTATATCAAAACAAATGTATATAATTAAGCTAATATATAAATGAAATTGGGTTACATTAAGATTTGGTCTCTTTTTTTCAACTTAGGCACAATTTGGTCCAATTAAAACTCATTACCTTTTATGAATGATACAGCTATTCCAAATTAAATAGAGAGCTGTTATTTAGAAGTAAGTACCATTATACTGATGGGTCAACTGCCTGGCCTACTGATTACGGAGTGATTCAGCCGACAACCATTATTATAATAGGATGTGTGTGTTGTTAAAAACAAGTAAAATCTAAATAATGTATAAGAAAGTATGTGAGCAGTTCCCTTTATAATTCATAAAATCATTATCGTTATATACAATATCAGTTTGTTCAAATATGGATAATATGACCTTATTGTGATATGCATATTCCTCTCTTTATCAATGTTCCTTTTTATTTATACATGTTTTATACTTTTTATTTTTTTGATTACACCCCAAAGAACACCCCTGAAGAAGTCGATATAGACGAAACGCGTTGGGTCAATGCTCTTTCATATCGTTTTATATATATTTCTTACATGAATAATGCTGAAACATACAATTGTATCTTCAATGTAAAAGAAAGTTTCATTATCAATTCATTTTAAATTTAAATCTTATAATAAAAAGATATATGTGATTTTAATATGGGTGTTTATATGTGTAAGGTCATCCTCTCTTTATAAAATATCCGTCAAAAATTATCTAACTATATCAGTTTATAAAATAAGTGCGCTCCACAGAGATATTCTCTCTTTTTTTATCTACATTTGATCCCTATCGGCAAAGGATCCGCTCTGTGTTGAAGCTTGCCCCTTATTTGGAAATATTACAGTATCTATGTTAGTTAATTTAGAAACTAACTGACATTAAGTAAATAAATACTTCAGTAGTGTACACTAAGAGTGCAATAAGGGATCATACTAATATATATATATATATATATATATCCCGGCGTCGGTCACACAAATACATCCCAACTGACAGACGCAGGGACCAGGAGCACATGGACATATAGATTGTTTATGGGCACACTGACACACACAGAGGGACCAGAAGCACACTGACACACACACACACACACACACACACACACACAGTATATGGTCACACTGACACACACACACACACACACACACACACACACACACACACACAGTATATGGGCACACTGACACACACATTGTACAGAGGCATACTGACAAATGAACACACAGTATAAAGGGGGAGCTGCCAGCCATGCAGAAGCACATACCATCTCTATTATAGTGCAACTCCAGCTCCCCCTTCGTCACCAAATGCTGCACTGTCAGTCTCCGGCTTCCCCCTGTTTCCCTGCATCGCGGGAGAGCTGGGAGCCGGGAGGACACACAGCTGTGCTGTGCTATCTGGGTGCTGGGCGAGCGGGCAGGAGAGCGTGTAGGTGCTGGTGGGCGGGTGGCCATGGTGGTGTAGAGTGTGAGTGACAGACGGTCACTCACACTCTGCAGTAGAGCAGCTCCCTCCTGAGTCTGGCGCTGTACGCTGCCGCGTACCGAGCGTATGCGTCGGGCCAGCACTGGCTGCTGTGAAGCCTGAGCTCTGCCCCGACGAGAGCTCCGTGCAGCAGTATCTTCAGTGATCATGATTGCGGTAGCGTCGCGATCGCAGTTTGTACTGAGATGGAGATACAGCTGTCTCCGTCTCAGATAAAAAGAATTTGGCTGGTCAGGGGGGTTTCTGGGTACTCAGAACCCCCCCCCCTGCGTGTGCCATTGCACAGTGGTTCCCAATCTCGGTCCTCAAGTACCCCCAACAGTTCATGTTTTCCAGGTCTCCTCACAGGATTGCAAGTGAAATAATTTGTTCCACCTGTGTATCTTTTAAAATGTGTCAGTCAGTAATGAATACACCGGTTCAACTGCGGTATCCGTTCAGATTGTTGACAATGTTAAGGTTGACATTTACTAGGTTGACCACTATTGGTCGACATTGACATGGTCGACATGGACAAATGGTCAACACATGAAAATGGTCGACACAGGAAAGTTCGACACATGAAAAAGTAGACGTCTTTTTAAAAAAAAAAAGATTTTTTACTTTTTCATACTTTACCATCCACGTGGACTATGATTGGGAATAGTAACCTGTACCAAGCGCAGCGGTAGTGGAGCGAGGTGCCTTGTTCGCTCGCCATGCAATGGGACACGGTACGCTAATTGGGGTTCCTGGTCATGTTACGGAAAAAAAGTACACCAAAAACAGTTAAAAAATCCATGTCAACCTTTTCATGTGTTGACCTGACCCGTGTTGATCATTTTCATGTGTTGACCATTTGACCATGTTGACCATGTGAATGTCGACCAATAGTGGTCGACCTAGTGAATGTCGACATTAACATTGTCGACCATTCATACCAGAACCTTCAACTGCTAGGTGACCTGGAAAACATGAACTGTTGGGGGTATTTGAGGACCGAGGTTGGGAACCACTGGTCTAGAACAAAGTGATAGTTTTAAGCTGGGAACACACACTATACAATCCTCGGCCCATTCCCCTGATATTGGGTGAACGTCCGAGAATTGTATTGGTGTGTAAGCAGTGCCTATGCAGGGGCATTAGCTGATAAGTGGCTTATAACGCTCCCGCAATGGTCGGAACCAGGAGGTCTCATCTTATGTGCTGCGCAGCTGCCCTCCCGCTACCTCCTGAGACCAACCCTGCAAGCTACCCGGGTTGGATTCCTGGGTCACTGGACTCATATTAACCCTTTTGCACCCTGCAATAACCTGGGTCAAAAGCTCGGTGTAAAAGGGGTATCAGTGTGAAACACTTCCCACCCCCTTTTAGCTCCACCCTGTCCCTCTCCTCTTTATATGAATAATTACAATACTTTATTATTTTATGTTTCTTGTTTTTCTCTGGTAGGTTTGCACTTGTGATATCTTTGGTGCATTCAGTAAACAACTTTAGAAGAAAATAAAAAAAAGAAATATGTGTTAAAAAAGAAGGAGATAGAATAGAGCTCTTATTGTTTAATTAATTATTTTGCTAGTTAATGACAGGATTGTCTTTCTGTCTTTTATTTATATTTTAGCTAACTATAAATAAAGGTTTTTATACCACGCTCACAATTTGTCCCAGGTGCTCGGAAGGACAAGTGCTTGCTCCCACCTTGCTTTGTAACGCAAAGCAGTTAGCATGAAGTATGGAGGGTGTAATGGTTAGCATTACTGCCTCACAGCACTGGAGGTCATGGGTTCGATTCCCACCTTGGCCCTAACTGTGTGAAGTTTGTATATTCTCCCCGTACTTGCGTGGGTTTCCTCCGGGTACTCCGGTTTCCTCTCACAAACCAAAAATACACTGGTAGGTTAATTGGCTCCCAACAAAATTAACTCTAGCATGAATGTGTGTGCGTGTACATGTGATAGGGAATATAGATTGTAAGCTCCACTGGGGCAGGAACTGATGTGAATGGCCAAATATTCTCTGTAAAGCGCTGCGGAACACGTGTGCTATATAAATAACTGGTAATAATAATAAGTAACTAGAATGGCCTGATCTCTTTTTACAATTTCATCCAGTGACGTTACTAAACTCTTGGCATATGAGCGCCTGTTCGCACCACTACCACTTGATGTGTGAGTTAGATTACACATCGTCTGTAATATAAGAGACAGTTGCTGTGACTTTGCTAAACAGGAATCTGTTTTCTTGTTCTTGTTTTTTTGGCTTGCGGTGGTTGTGGTCTATAAGAACAACAATCATCAGAACGCTACACTCTTACAATGACCTGACTTTCCTTTGAAAACAATATAGGTCTTATTTTACAGTTAGGAGTAAGTCCAAAATCAGCAATAACATTTTGCACTGAAAAAGAAGGGGGGGTTGGTTTATAATTTAAAAGTAGGGCGTACAATAGTGTAACTCTGATTCCCAGTCAGGGGTGTTTTAAGAGAGGAGGAGGCCTGTGTGCAGCCTTCTGCATCAGGGTCCCCCTCCTCTCTGACCGATGCACAGGTTTTAATACTTACCTCTCAGGAGTCCCCCGGCGGTGCCATCCTTCTCCACAGTGGCAATAGAGTCCAAGCACAGACTTTATTGCGCATGAGCAAACCTCCGGGAACACAGCGCAGTGGCCATTTTCCCAAAGATTTTCCTAATGCGCATGCGTGAAACTCCAGAAAAATGGCTGCCGTGCCATCTTCCTGGAGTTTTCAACAGGCACAATAGAGTTTGTTCCCCCTAGTGTTCAGATTCTATTACACTGCCGAGAAGGGATGGCTCCGACGGGGGAACTGCAGAGAGGTAAGTATTAAACAAATGGGTGCCAGTATTTTATCTGCCACTTGCCTTTCTCTGCAGGAAAGTAAATAGCATTATCTTGCATGACAACATCGGAGCTCATGTAGAGTTGAACACAGACTCATGCTGTTCATTTTATAACCTGCAAATAGTTCCAGAATGTAATACCGGCGGTCGGGATCCTGCTGTGCTCGCCACATATTGGGCCCGGTGGCAAGCTATGCTTCCACACTATTATATTCCCCCGGGTGGTGACGTGGACGGGCACTGATGCTCATTAGCCTGGAGGACGTAATTGTACTACAGGAGAGGCAGCAGTGGATAATGTGATGTTGAGTCAGGGCTACAGGAGGGAGAAGCAGGGAGGGGGTGGCTGGTGCTGTGTTGGAGGGTCAATAAGTTTACAGTGAGCTATTTAGGGGTACTCTTTTAGCTTTGTGAGTGAAGGGGTTTGTAGCAATTATGCACAGAAGTATCACCAGAAATTATATATATTTTGTATGTATATAAAACAATGAAATAATTCTATTAACCTAGGTGTGTTCAATGTGTAAACATGTCCTATGAAATGTATCAGAATGGCTATCCTGTATGTGATCTATTTGCACGGCTGCAGTGGGCGTCATTTGTAAATGGATGGTTTATGGAATACTCTCTGAGGCAAGGGCGTACCCACCATAGGTGCAGGCAGTGCAGCTGATATGGGGCCCAGAGCTGAGAGGGACCACCTTCCCTGTCACAGTTACATGTGTTATATACAAGGGTGTACCCACCATAGGTGCAGGCAGTGCAGCTGATATGGGGCCCAGAGCTGAGAGGGGCCACCTTCCCTGTCACAGTTACATGTGTTATATACATTTTTGACATTGGGTGGTACGTAGGGGTCCTTTCAAACTTTTTCCTTGGGGGGCTGCAATATATCTATGCCCTTGGACCTGCTTATTGTAGTGTGGTATAAAATTATGGCATTTTAATGTTATATAATATGAAACGGGGCACTGTATTGAGGCACAATATGAACGGGGAACACTTTATATCATAATTTTAATTGGGGGTCATGTGCGGCATAATGTGTACTGGCAGCTGTGAAATGTGACATATGGTGAACTAAAGCACTACTGCAATTCATAAAATAAACTATTAAATAAGGCTCTACTAGGGTTCAGAAAATGAACTTGGGCACTATTACAGGGCAGAAAATTAACAACTGTTTCTCTCTAGAAGCATTGGAACAGGGACCCCTACAAAATGTTGCTATGGGGCCCACAAAGTGCTGGCTACGCCCCTGCTCTGAGGATCAAGGAAGTGAGATGACAATCTAGGACCAGTCATAAAAGATTGTGGGGCATATTCATCATGAAAAAATTGTGAAATGAGAATTTTTGGTTTTCAGTTCTCACCCTCTCATTTCACAGTTATTTCACTATTAATCAGCCCGCCCATATAAAAATATCACTTTTGAAAAACTGCTAATTTTGAGAAGCTGTTTTTCATGAAAGTGATATTTTCCCCCCTGCAGCTGAGGCCTCCATAAGGACTTCCTCATACTGGAAATGCCACTGCTGGCAACCGTATCTGTACGCCCAGTGGTTAAAGTGGGCCGGAACGGGGCGGAACTGCGTTCCGTCACCTCTAATTGCAGGCGGAACCAGTTCCGCCTCCGCCCGGCCACAGCATCATGTCCCTATTCCATTGTAAAGGTGGCAGCGGCCGCCAGCCAATCACGGCTCGCGGACCGGCTGCAGCACCAATCAGAAGACGGGAAGGCTTTTTTCAAATCTGCCGTGAGCCAATCACGGCTCGCAGACCGCCAGCCAATGAGAAGCTGCCAAGTGGCAGCTTCTCATTAGCTGGCGGTCCAGGAGCCGTGAATGGTGCACAGTCGGCGCCAGATTCAAAGTGCACTCTCTCCCCCCCTCCGCCGCTGCCGCAGCCTCCGGAGTGTGAACCGCGGCCTGTAATGCCCGATCCCCCCCCGCAGCCGGAGTTTACTGTGAAGCTGCGTGGCGGGCAGTAATGTCCGTGCCCACTCCACATCGCCCTGCCAGCGCAGCAGCTTAAAGTCCTTCCCACCCCTAGGCTTAGTGACCCGCTGCCTGTAATGCTCTCCCCACCTCCACCGGAGCGATGTCTGCAAGTGATTGTGCATTACAGTCTGAGGCCCTAACCGTGGCACACCCCATGGCGTCTGGCAGGAGAGACAACTCGCCCTCCACATAAAGACCTCCAGGTAACTGCTGCTACATATCACAGCTCTGGGTGCCCAGTCTTTCTGCTGCTGCTGCTGCTGCTGGTGGTGATATTTTAATTCTCTCTCTCACTCTTTTTGTCTGTTTTTGCACTTTTTCAAAACTCTGAGTGCCTATATATATATATATATATATATATATATATATATATATGTATATGTGTGTGTATATATATATATATATATGTATATATGTGTGTATATATATATATATATATATATACACGTATATCTATCTGGAAAACCCCCTCATAAAATCCTGCGTTTGCCCTTGGAGGGGGCTCTACCTGCCGTACTGTGTAAAATGGGGCTCTGTCTGCCGTACTGTGTAAAAGTGGGCTCTGTCTGCTGTACTGTGTAAAAGGGGGCTCTGTCTGCCGTACTGTGTAAAAGGGGGACTCTGCTATTGTGGGCATTGTGTGTGTAAAGGGCACTAGTACGTGGGGCGGGAAATGTGAATAAGATTGTGCTACTGTGAAGCATTATTTTGAATTGGTGGTACTTTGTGTTGCCACGCCCCTTCCTTGTGAGGCCACACCCCTTTCCGCGGCGTTGTGGGCGAGGTGAGTTCCCCCACCTCTCCAAGACCACTTTAAGCCCTGTGTACGCCATCCCCGCAGCTGTAAGCACAATCACTGGAGGCTGGCAGGCTGCAGCGCCGTACCCCCGTACCCCCTTCCCCCATCGGGATATAATATATACTATACCAGCTGGGTGCCCCCGACTCCGTAGTACTGGGCTGACCGGCTGCTGCATAGACAGTGCAGCAGTAGCGGCGCACCCCCCCCCCCCCCCCCCCCCGCACCCTCTTCCCACTGCTGGCACTTGTGTACGGTGGCGGGCCAGCCCCCGCGCTGCCGGTACCTAATTGATGTCTTGGCTGCAGAGATCGCGCTGCAGCCGCGGACCCCCCCCCCCCCTTTCCTTCCCCCTCCCTGCACAAACTGAAGGGATTACTAATCTTTTTCGGAGTTTGATGAATGTCACAATTTGTATATCTCCATGGGGAGTGTAGAAATTGTGACATTTTAAGGATGATGAATGTTTAAAGTAAATGTTTCAAACCCAAATAAGCAGACCTCTTTTAAAAAATCAGTTCAGGAAAGAAATAACTCATTAAGAAGTTCTGAAATGGGTTAGGGAAGCGTCCCCAAATTCATTGGATTGCCTGTAAAGAATGTTGTGAAATTCTGTGAGTCATCAATTAACTTTGCACAGAGATAGTTAACCCAAAGGTGAGTGCCCAAGAGCAGCTCCTGGGGGGATAAATTACAGAAAAAACTAGGATAGGGGGGTAAATGTAATAGGGTCCGAGTTACCAGAGGTCCGGAATATCGTCCAAAAATGGGCACATTTTTAAAGTGGCAATCATTTACAAGGCAAAGCCAGGTTGCTTTTGTCTTGTAAATGATTGCCACTCTAAAAATACGGACATTCTCGGACGAAATCACAGACCTCCAGCAACTCAGACACTATTACACTTACCCCAATGTGTCCATTACCTAAAGGAGAGTCTACCGGAATAGGAATGCATCAAATATTTCTTACGTAATTCTTTTCAAGGCGGAGTTCTAGCCTATGCGTATTGGGGGTCATTCCGAGTTGTTCGCTCGCTAGCTGTTTTTAGCAGCCGTGCAAACGCTATGCCGCCGCCCACTGGGAGTGTATTTTAGCTTAGCAGAAGTGCGAACGAAAGTATCGCACAGCGGCTACAAAATATTTTTGTGCAGTTTCAGAGTAGCTTCAGACCCACTTAGCGCTTGCGATGACTTCAGACTGTTCAGTTCCTGTTTTGACGTCACAAACACGCCCTGCGTTCGCCCAGCCACGCCTGCATTTTTCCTGGCACGCCTGCGTTTTTTCGAACACTCCCTGAAAACGGTCAGTTGACACCCAGAAACGCCCTCTTCCTGTCAATCACTCTGTGGTGAGCAGTGCGACTGAAAAGCGTCGCTAGACCTTGTGTGAAACTACATCGGCCGTTGTGAAAGTACGTCGCGTGTGCACATTGCGCCGCATACGCATGTGCAGAAGTGCCATTTTTTGGCATCATCGCTGCGCAGCGAACATTTTCAGCTAGCGATCAACTCGGAATGACCCCCATAGTAAATTAGCGATTCTGTTTTACTTTCCTTTTATTGTCATAAGAATAACTATTTGCATAGCATCTGCTGCTATAGTTCATCCAGGCTGGCTCTCCCCCTCCGCTATGTACAAGTGGCCGTGGCTCCCATAGGGACACACGCACCGCTCTGTGTGAGATTTAAAGGGCCAGACATGCCTAAACATGATGTCACATTTGGCACTAGATTTGCATCTCCACCTATATAAGGGAGTTCCTAGATTGCTCCAAACCTTACTCCAACGTTATAGCCTTGTGCAAGCCTGTGTGTTCCGGTGAAGTTACGTTCCTGGTTCCTGTCTTTCTGCGCCGTTCCTAATTCCTGCCTTCCATGCTCCATTTCCAGTTCCTGCTTCATTCCTGATGCCTGCCCTCTATGCTCCTTCCTGGCTCCTGGCACTTGCCTTCCTGTGCTCTGTTCCAATTCCAGCTGACCGGCTCCAATGCAGTCTGCTGCCCCAGTGTTCATACGCCTATCAGCATATTACCAATGTCTGCTACAGTGCATACCAGCCTCCATACCTGTGAACCCAGACAGAGGGTCGTGACTTGCGTGTTAGGTGCAGTAAAGGCTACACCTCCTTGCAGAGGTTCCTGGCGACCACCACCAGCACCAGGGTCTCTGCCAATCCAAAGGTATGGGTTGGCATACACTATCGTGTTGGAGAAAGAGTGCTATATAAATAAAATTATTATTATTATTATTATCCATCCATGAGGTGGTGACACTGTAGTTCTTTCAAATAAGTTATATGCCTGTAGGAACTATTAAGGTCGATTCTACTTATGTTTAGCATTATTGTTTGAATAATAATAATTGTGGTACATATTCGTCAGGAGAATACAAGTACTCCAGATCCCTTCCTTCGTGGTGGCAGCTCAGTCGTATATTTACTATGAGTGCTGGCGTAATCAATAAGCGCAAACAGCGACTACAGATGATTGATGTATCTGGGAGCTGGCTGGGTTTGTGACAAGGATCCAGGAATTATTATGGAGCTACTGTATTGTACTAGAGTTTTCGATGTAGATTCAGAACTTAATTTGAAAGCGTAAGGCGCCACTTGCTGGTATAGAGTTATAGGGTGGTATGCAGTTGTGTGGAGTGACAGGCAGGGCCGGAGCTTCCACTAGGCAGCTTTAGGCAGCTGCCTAGGGGCGCCGGGACCTGAAGGGGCGGCCTGTTACAGCTGCATGAAAAAGGTAGTGTGGTCCTACATCTCATAGCAGCCGCACTCCCCCTGGCACTCGTATCTACAATAGCCGCGACTGCTAAGCTCCTGTATTGCAGCATCCAGCTCCACCTGGCACAGGCAGTAACTTTGACAACTCCTGGAGTCCTGGCTGGGGGTGACATGCGGTGCTGCTCTTCATTCCAGACTCTTTCACAGACTACTCAGTCCCAGCTCTGCATCGCAGCCTGCAGGTAAGGTGGCTGCACAGTGCACTCTCTGCATTTAATAAGAAATGAGGGGGAGAGCAGCAGTCTGGGGGGGGGGGGCGGAGAGGAGTAGCTGGCATGCACACAGATGGTGGAGGGGATAGAGCAGAAGACATTTAAAAAAGTGGTGGTGGGGGGGGGGGGGGGGGGCAGCTGGAGCCCACACAGGCTGGTGAGATGGGGAGAAGGGAGCAGCCATACAACAGACGGGGTGGGGGAGAGCAACAGTATGCCTTTCTCCTGAAGGGCAGGTAGGGGGAAGGGGCAGTAGGCAGAAGTTTTGCCTAGGGTGCCGAGAGACCTTGCACCGGCCCTGGTGACAGGCAGTGAAGGTCTGGCTTCATTCCTCCTGAAAAGTCATGAAATTAAAAGCTATTGCATAGCATGTATACCTGCATGCCTTTGCTGTGTCATAGCAAATAAAAGGTGAAAAGTGATAAATTATTGCTTATTCCTCAAAGACATTCTAAAATAGTCTGGATAGATTTGTTGGTACTCCTTAGAAAAGATAATAAACAATAGAATTATAGAGATATTTCAAAGTAATTGCTTTCTTGAATTAACGTCACACGTCTTCAATCTCTAATCATTCAGCCTATTTAAATGGATAATAGTAGTCACTCTCCTGTTTGGTATCATTGTGTGCACCACACTGATCATGGACCAGAGAAAGCAAAGGAGAGAGTTGTCTGATTAGATCACAGAGAAAATTATAGACAAGCATGTTAAAGCTACAGGCTATAAGACCATCTCAAAGCAGCTTGATGTTCTTGTGACGACAGTTGCAAATATTATTAAGTAGTTTAAAGTAGGGATGAGCGGGTTCGGTTCCTCGGAATCCGAACCCGCCCGAACTTCAGTTTTTTTTACACGGGGCCGAGCGACTCGGATCTTCCCGCCTTGCTCGGTTAACCCGAGCGCGCCCGAACGTCATCATCCCGCTGTCGGATTCTCGCGAGGCTCGGATTCTATCGCGAGACTCGGATTCTATATAAGGAGCCGCGCGTCGCCGCCATTTTCACACGTGCATTGAGATTCATAGGGAGAGGACGTGGCTGGCGTCCTCTCCGTTTATAGAGAAGAGAGTGAGACAGTAGAGAGAGACACAGTAGTAATTTTGGGGAGCATTAGGAGGAGTACTAGTAGTTACTTGCTGAAGTGATAGTGTGACTGTATTATCTGACTTGTGGGGGAGACACTGACAGTGGGGAGCAGTTAGAGTCTGAGAGCAGGACTCAGGAGTACATATAACGTACAGTGCACACTTTTGCTGCCAGAGTGCCACACTGCCATTGTGACCACACTGACCACCAGTATAATATATATTGTGATTGTCTGCTTAGGAGTACTACTTGCAAGTTGCTGATAGTGTGACCAGTGACCTGACCACCAGTTTAATAATCACCACCAGTGAGTTTAATATATATATATATATATATATATATATATATATATAATTGTATATAATATATATATAATATTGTATACCACCTACCCGTGGTTTTTTTTTTCTTTCTTCTTTATACATACTACTATAGTAGCTTACTGTAGCAGTCTGCGGTGCTGCTGAGCTGACAGTGTCCAGCAGGTCCGTCATCAGTCATTACATAATAAATATATATACCTGTCCGGCTGCAGTACTAGTGATATTATATATATATATATATTGATTTCATCTCATTATCATCCAGTCTATATTAGCAGCAGACACAGTACGGTAGTCCACGGCTGTAGCTACCTCTGTGTCGGCAGTCGCTCGTCCATCCATAATTGTATACCACCTACCCGTGGTTTTTCTTTTTTCTTTCTTCTTTATACATACTACTATAGTAGCTTACTGTAGCAGTCTGCGGTGCTGCTGAGCTGACAGTGTCCAGCAGGTCCGTCATCAGTCATTACATAATAAATATATCTACCTGTCCGGCTGCAGTACTAGTGATATTATATATATATATATATTGATTTCATCTCATTATCATCCAGTCTATATTAGCAGCAGACACAGTACGGTAGTCCACGGCTGTAGCTACCTCTGTGTCGGCAGTCGCTCGTCCATCCATAATTGTATACCACCTATCCGTGGTTTTTTTTTTTTTCTTTCTTCTTTATACATACTACTATAGTAGCTTACTGTAGCAGTCTGCGGTGCTGCTGAGCTGACAGTGTCCAGCAGGTCCGTCATCAGTCATTACATAATAAATATATCTACCTGTCCGGCTGCAGTACTAGTGATATTATATATATATATATATTGATTTCATCTCATTATCATCCAGTCTATATTAGCAGCAGACACAGTACGGTAGTCCATGGCTGTAGCTACCTCTGTGTCGGCAGTCGCTCGTCCATCCATAATTGTATACCACCTACCCGTGGTTTTTTTTTTTCTTTCTTCTTTATACATACTACTATAGTAGCTTACTGTAGCAGTCTGCGGTGCTGCTGAGCTGACAGTGTCCAGCAGGTCCGTCATCAGTCATTACATAATAAATATATATACCTGTCCGGCTGCAGTACTAGTGATATTATATATATATATTGATTTCATCTCATTATCATCCAGTCTATATTAGCAGCAGACACAGTACGGTAGTCCACGGCTGTAGCTACCTCTGTGTCGGCAGTCGCTCGTCCATCCATAATTGTATACCACCTACCCGTGGTTTTTTTTTTTCTTTCTTCTTTATACATACTACTATAGTAGCTTACTGTAGCAGTCTGCGGTGCTGCTGAGCTGACAGTGTCCAGCAGGTCCGTCATCAGTCATTACATAATAAATATATATACCTGTCCGGCTGCAGTACTAGTGATATTATATATATATATATATATATATATATATATTGATTTCATCTCATTATCATCCAGTCTATATTAGCAGCAGACACAGTACGGTAGTCCACTGCTGTAGCTACCTCTGTGTCGGCAGTCGCTCGTCCATCCATAATTGTATACCACCTACCCGTGTTTTTTTTTTTTTCTTTCTTCTTTATACATACTACTATAGTAGCTTACTGTAGCAGTCTGCGGTGCTGCTGAGCTGACAGTGTCCAGCAGGTCCGTCATCAGTCATTACATAATAAATATATCTACCTGTCCGGCTGCAGTACTAGTGATATTATATATATATATATATATTGATTTCATCTCATTATCATCCAGTCTATATTAGCAGCAGACACAGTACGGTAGTCCACGGCTGTAGCTACCTCTGTGTCGGCAGTCGCTCGTCCATCCATAATTGTATACCACCTACCCGTGGTTTTTTTTTTCATTCTTCTTTATACATACTACTATAGTAGCTTACTGTAGCAGTCTGCGGTGCTGCTGAGCTGACAGTGTCCAGCAGGTCCGTCATCAGTCATTACATAATAAATATATCTACCTGTCCGGCTGCAGTACTAGTGTGATATAATATATATTGATTTCATCTCATTATCATCCAGTCTATATTAGCAGCAGACACAGTACGGTAGTCCACGGCTGTAGCTACCTCTGTGTCTTTTAGTTGTGCCTATTAAAATATGGAGAACAAAAATGTTGAGGTTCCAAAATTAGGGAAAGATCAAGATCCACTTCCACCTCGTGCTGAAGCTGCTGCCACTAGTCATGGCCGAGACGATGAAATGCCAGCAACGTCGTCTGCCAAGGCCGATGCCCAATGTCATAGTACAGAGCATGTAAAATCCAAAACACCAAATATCAGTAAAAAAAGGACTCCAAAATCTAAAATAAAATTGTCGGAGGAGAAGCGTAAACTTGCCAATATGCCATTTACCACACGGAGTGGCAAGGAACGGCTGAGGCCCTGGCCTATGTTCATGGCTAGTGGTTCAGCTTCACATGAGGATGGAAGCACTCAGCCTCTCGCTAGAAAACTGAAAAGACTCAAGCTGGCAAAAGCACCGCAAAGAACTGTGCGTTCTTCGAAATCCCAAATCCACAAGGAGAGTCCAATTGTGTCGGTTGCGATGCCTGACCTTCCCAACACTGGACGTGAAGAGCATGCGCCTTCCACCATTTGCACGCCCCCTGCAAGTGCTGGAAGGAGCACCCGCAGTCCAGTTCCTGATAGTCAGATTGAAGATGTCAGTGTTGAAGTACACCAGGATGAGGAGGATATGGGTGTTGCTGGCGCTGGGGAGGAAATTGACAAGGAGGATTCTGATGGTGAGGTGGTTTGTTTAAGTCAGGCACCCGGGGAGACACCTGTTGTCCGTGGGAGGAATAGGGCCGTTGACATGCCTGGTGAAAATACCAAAAAAATCAGCTCTTCGGTGTGGAAGTATTTCACCAGAAATGCGGACAACATTTGTCAAGCCGTGTGTTGCCTTTGTCAAGCTGTAATAAGTAGGGGTAAGGACGTTAACCACCTCGGAACATCCTCCCTTATACGTCACCTGCAGCGCATTCATAATAAGTCAGTGACAAGTTCAAAAACTTTGGGCGACAGCGGAAGCAGTCCACTGACCAGTAAATCCCTTCCTCTTGTAACCAAGCTCACGCAAACCACCCCACCAACTCCCTCAGTGTCAATTTCCTCCTTCCCCAGGAATGCCAATAGTCCTGCAGGCCATGTCACTCGCAATTCTGACGAGTCCTCTCCTGCCTGGGATTCCTCCGATGCATCATTGCGTGTAACGCCTACTGCTGCTGGCGCTGCTGTTGTTGCTGCTGGGAGTCGATGGTCATCCCAGAGGGGAAGTCGTAAGCCCACTTTTACTACTTCCACCAAGCAATTGACTGTCCAACAGTCCTTTGCGAGGAAGATGAAATATCACAGCAGTCATCCTGTTGCAAAGCGGATAACTGAGGCCTTGACAACTATGTTGGTGTTAGACGTGCGTCCGGTATCCGCCGTTAGTTTACAGGGAACTAGACAATTTCTTGAGGTAGTGTGCCCCCGTTACCAAATACCATCTAGGTTCCACTTCTCTAGGCAGGCGATACAGAGAATGTACACGGACGTCAGAAAAAGACTCACCAGTGTCCTAAAAAATGCAGTTGTACCCAATGTCCACTTAACCACGGACATGTGGACAAGTGGAGCAGGGCAGGGTCAGGACTATATGACTGTGACAGCCCACTGGGTAGATGTATGGACTCCCGCCGCAAGAACAGCAGCGGCGGCACCAGTAGCAGCATCTCGCAAACGCCAACTCTTTCCTAGGCAGGCTACGCTTTGTATCACCGGTTTCCAGAATACGCACACAGCTGAAAACCTCTTACGGCAACTGAGGAAGATCATCGCGGAATGGCTTACCCCAATTGGACTCTCCTGTGGATTTGTGGCATCGGACAACGCCAGCAATATTGTGTGTGCATTAAATATGGGCAAATTCCAGCACGTCCCATGTTTTGCACATACCTTGAATTTGGTGGTGCAGAATTTTTTAAAAAACGACAGGGGCGTGCAAGAGATGCTGTCGGTGGCCAGAAGAATTGCGGGACACTTTCGGCGTACAGGCACCACGTACAGAAGACTGGAGCACCACCAAAAACGCCTGAACCTGCCCTGCCATCATCTGAAGCAAGAAGTGGTAACGAGGTGGAATTCAACCCTCTATATGCTTCAGAGGTTGGAGGAGCAGCAAAAGGCCATTCAAGCCTATACAATTGAGCACGATATAGGAGGTGGAATGTACCTGTCTCAAGCGCAGTGGAGAATGATTTCAACGTTGTGCAAGGTTCTGCAACCTTTTGAACTTGCCACACGTGAAGTCAGTTAAGACACTGCCAGCCTGAGTCAGGTCATTCCCCTCATCAGGCTTTTGCAGAAGAAGCTGAAGGCATTGAAGGAGGAGCTAAAAGGGAGCGATTCCGCTAGGCATGTGGGACTTGTGGATGGAGCCCTTAATTCGCTTAACAAGGATTCACGGGTGGTCAATCTGTTGAAATCAGAGCACTACATTTTGGCCACCGTGCTCGATCCTAGATTTAAAACCTACCTTGGATCTCTCTTTCCGGCAGACACAAGTCTGCTGGGGTTCAAAGACCTGCTGGTAACAAAATTGTCAAGTCAAGCGGAACGCGACCTGTCAACATCTCCTCCTTCACATTCTCCCGCAACTGGGGGTGCGAGGAAAAGGCTCAGAATTCCGAGCCCACCCGCTGGCGGTGATGCAGGGCAGTCTGGAGCGACTGCTGATGCTGACATCTGGTCCGGACTGAAGGACCTGACAACGATTACGGACATGTCGTCTACTGTCACTGCATATGATTCTCTCACCATTGAAAGAATGGTGGAGGATTATATGAGTGACCGCATCCAAGTAGGCACGTCAGACAGTCCGTACTTATACTGGCAGGAAAAAGAGGCAATTTGGAGGCCCTTGCACAAACTGGCTTTATTCTACCTAAGTTGCCCTCCCACAAGTGTGTACTCCGAAAGAGTGTTTAGTGCCGCCGCTCACCTTGTCAGCAATCGGCGTACGAGGTTACTTCCAGAAAATGTGGAGAAGATGATGTTCATTAAAATGAATTATAATCAATTCCTCCGTGGAGACATTGACCAGCAGCAATTGCCTCCACAAAGTACACAGGGAGCTGAGATGGTGGATTCCAGTGGGGACGAATTGATAATCTGTGAGGAGCGGGATGTACACGGTGATATATCGGAGGATGATGATGAGGTGGACATCTTGCCTCTGTAGAGCCAGTTTGTGCAAGGAGAGATTAATTGCTTCTTTTTCGGTGGGGGTCCAAACCAACCCGTCATTTCAGTCACAGTCGTGTGGCAGACCCTGTCACTGAAATGATGGGTTGGTTAAAGTGTGCATGTCCTGTTTATACAACATAAGGGTGGGTGGGAGGGCCCAAGGACAATTCCATCTTGCACCTCTTTTTTCTTTCATTTTTCTTTGCGTCATGTGCTGTTTGGGGAGTGTTTTTTGGAAGGGCCATCCTGCGTGACACTGCAGTGCCACTCCTAGATGGGCCAGGTGTTTGTGTCGGCCACTAGGGTCGCTTATCTTACTCACACAGCTACCTCATTGCGCCTCTTTTTTTCTTCTTTGCGTCATGTGCTGTTTGGGGAGTGTTTTTTGGAAGGGCCATCCTGCGTGACACTGCAGTGCCACTCCTAGATGGGCCAGGTGTTTGTGTCGGCCACTAGGGTCGCTTAGCTTACTCACACAGCTACCTCATTGCGCCTCTTTTTTTCTTCTTTGCGTCATGTGCTGTTTGGGGAGTGTTTTTTGGAAGGGCCATCCTGCGTGACACTGCAGTGCCACTCCTAGATGGGCCAGGTGTTTGTGTCGGCCACTAGGGTCGCTTAGCTTAGTCATCCAGCGACCTCGGTGCAAATTTTAGGACTAAAAATAATATTGTGAGGTGTGAGGTATTCAGAATAGACTGAAAATGAGTGGAAATTATGGTTTTTGAGGTTAATAATACTTTGGGATCAAAATGACCCCCAAATTCTATGATTTAAGCTGTTTTTTAGGGTTTTTTGAAAAAAACACCCGAATCCGACAAAAAAAATTCGGTGAGGTTTTGCCAAAACGCGGTCGAACCCAAAACACGGCCGCGGAACCGAACCCAAAACAAAACACAAAACCCGAAAAATTTCAAGTGCACATCCCTAGTTTAAAGTCCATGGGACTATAGCCAAATTCGCTGGACGCGGCCTCAAGAGGAAAAGTAACCCCAGATTAAACAGAAGGACAGTGAGAATGGCAGAAAAAGACCCAAGGAAAACTTTTAAAGAGATACAACTACAAGGTCAAGGTATGTCAATGTCTTTCAGGTATGTGAAAGAAAAAAGAAACAACACAGGCCAAACAAGCCATCAATTATAAACAAAAAAGATAAAAAGCGAGGAGGGAAGGGCATGTATTGAATGACACACAGAGAGCAAACAATGGTTAATAGAGGCTGTGGCCCCTAGGTATCTAACAAACAGTGAGACAGGATAGTAAAACTGGGGACCATGTAGTTTAAAGAATAAAAAATCAATACAAAATCTGATTTTATTTTTTGTATAGAATGGGATGGGGGAAGGGAGTAGTTGGGGAGGACTAAGGGAGGGAATACAATACTTTTTGAGTGACCGTGGACACTATGGAAGAAGACCCAGGAGGACACCACATTTGACAAAACCACTGGAATCTTCTAAAATTCATATTGACACAATGCTTCTGGGAGAATGTCCTTTGGACAGATGAATCAAAACTGGAGCTTTTTGTCAAGTCACATTAGTTCTATGTTCACAGATGAAAGAAGATAATACTATGTCAACTGTATGGAGGAGGCTTGGTTACGCTTTGGGGGGGCGGTCTTACTGTGTATGGCACTCGGGGGGTAATTCAGATCTGATCGTAGATGTGCTAAATTTAGCACATCTATGATCAGTTTCTCAGACATGCGGGGGAACGCCCAGCACAGGGATAGTCTGCCCCGCATGTCTGGCTCTGCCCAACCCGCACGGGTGCATAAGCATTGCACGGCGGCGATGCTTTTGCACCCGGCGAGTAGCTCTCTGCCTGTGGAGCTCCAGCGCGCTGGCAGGGGGCTATCTGCCACAGTCCGCCCCCACAACAGTCCGGACACGCTTGCGTTGTCTGGACCGCACCCCACCAACGGCGTTCTAAAGCCATTGGCACGCCCCCTCCCGCCCCGTGACTGCCTCTGTCTGTCAATCAGGCAGAGACGATCGCAGCCCAGAGATGCTTTTAGCGTACTCCCTGAGGGACTTCAGACTGCGATCACTGCTGCTGCAGCAATCCAGTCTAAATTAGTCCCTAGGTGCCTTGAATTTGCGCAGGGCACAATGCAGTTTCAAGACTATCCAGTCATTCTGGAGCAAAACATACTGCCCAGTGTCAGAAAGCTCTGTCTCAGTGGCAGGTCATAGGTCCTCCAACAGGAATAATGACACAAAAACACAGCTAAAAGCGCAAAAAAATGGATATGAACAGAACATTGGACTATTCTGAAGTGGCCCTCTATGAGCTCTGATCTGAATCCCATCGAATATTGGGCCTAATTCAGCATGGATCGCTATTCAGAGAAATTGCAGTTGTCTGCGAGTAGAAAGGCGCCACCCCGACAGGAAGAAAAAACACTCCGTGCAAAATTGCGAATGCGTTGCAGATTGCTATCCCCTCGCAGATGCATATGCAGTTTCCGGAACACCGAAGAATCTTTGCCGTCTGAGCAAATGTGAGTAGGTCTGAGGCTGCCACTAATCTACGACTGAGATGGGCTGGAAGTGGTCTGCACTGACGTCACAGACCCTCCCCAAAAACGCCTGGGCACGCCTGCATTTTTTCAGATACACCCAGAAAATGTCAGGTTTCCGCCCAGAAACGCTGGCTTCCTGTCAGTCAAAAAGTGTCGATTACGATCTATATGCAATTTCTGTCCCTATTACCCCTCGCGCGTGCGCAATGTGAATGCTACGCATGCGCAGTCGTTCGATTTGCAATTTCTCTGGATGGTGATCCATGCTGAATTAGGCCCCTCTATGGAAAGAGCTGAAACGTGCAGTATGGAGAAGGCACCCATCAAACCTGAGGCAGCTGCAGCAGTTTGCTCAGGAAGGGCCGGCCAAACTACCTGATGACAAGTTCAGAAGTCACATTGAGAGCTGCAGAATCACTTGATTGCAGTGATTGCCTACAGGTTGTGCCACAAAATATTAGGGTAAGGGACCCATCATTTTTGTCTATGCTATTTAAATTTGTTTGATTGTTTAAAATATTCTTTTGAATAAAAAAATCTAATGCAAAGTCTAATTTGTTTTATGTAATAAATACTTCTGGATGACAATTCTTTTTGTCACTTTCAAATTATTTCAGTGAAAAACATTGGTTCTTCAATTTTTCATGGGAAGGTACTACCAAATTTGTCCACATCTGTACATAGGACCTTGGGGGTCATTCCGAGTTGATCGCTAGCTGCCGTTGTTCGCAGCGCAGTGATCAAGCTAAAAAATGCCATTTCTGCGCATGCGTATGCCCCGTAAAGCGCACGCGTGACGTACCAGTGCAAAGCCCGTTGTGGTTGTGCACAGGTGAAGGGGGCGTTTCTGGGTGTCAACTGACCGTTTTCAGGGAGGGTTTGCAAAAACGCAGGCGTGTCTGAAAAAAACGCAGGCGTGGCTGGGCGTTCGCTGGGGGGGTGTATGACGTCAAATCCGGACACGAATAGGCTGAAGTGATCGCAAGCGCTGAGTAGGTTCAGAGCTACTCAGAAACTGCACAAACTGTTTTTGCAGAGCTCGGCTGCACATGCGTTCGCACTTCTGCTAAGCTAAAATACACTCCCTAGTGGGCGGCGGCATAGCGTTTGCACGGCTGCTAAAACTAGCCAGCGAGCGATCAACTCGGAATGACCCCCCTTACTCAGTAAGGATTGCAAATTCTGCTAAAAAGCAGAATTTGCAATCCTTTCACTAGCATGCTGGGGGGCGCCCATCGCAGAGCAAGGCTAATTGCCACACCCCCTGGCACCGCAATTTCAGGAGGTTCGCAGAAAGTAAGGAAGCCTCCTGCCGTCGCCATCTTTGTGAGTGGAGCGGCTGCTCTGATGTCACGCACCCGCCCCGATCACGCCCATGCCAAGCCACGTGCCACAACTCCTTTTTTGTGACACTGCCCTCACAATGCTCCGCCTCCGCCTTGGAAAGCGTTTCCGGCGGGGACGTGCAGTCAGGGGAGTCAGCGCCCCCTGTCATTCATGATTAACATAATACAGAGAAGATACTTATGACACATTTTCTGTGTCATAAGTATTTTCTTTATATTATGTTAATCTTTATAGAGTTTAAATGGCTGCTGAAATGTATTTGTGCGGCACCGAGAACGGTGCCTCCTGCTCTCCATTCTAATCGTCCGAAAGCAGGGGGCGGGACCAAGCAGAGGGCTGTAAAAGCCCATTGAAAAAAACAATGGAAGCGGCACCTGTCCAAGTGCCGCAGAACAGCAGGGACATGCTTTCAGTCTATCAGAAACCACACCCCTGTGACTGCATCCGGCTGTGCCAGCGTCTGGTGGGCGTACGAGTGGGAGCATCGCATTGTAAGCTCTCTCTCTCTCCGCACCTCACCTCACCCGCTGCGATATCAGGGTTATCTCTGCGCTCCCTGTGCGTTCTCTGCGGTTACTGGTCTCCTCCCACTGCCCGGCGCTCCCCAACGATCCACGTTTTTGCCTCTCACTGTGGTCCACCTCATCACCGCAGCGGCAACTCAGTCCTGCTCTCTCCGTAGGGCTTGTTCAGCGCTGCGCTCCCCCTGTCCCTTCGCTGGCCCTGTATGCTCTAACGTATGGAGTCAGTAACCTCCCTGCGCGCAGGCAGGGAACAGGACCCGGCTTCCCACATGCCATGGTGCGCACGTCAGGAAGCAGAGACTACGGAGAGATCAGTAGCCGCGGCAGTGATGAGGCGGACCGAAGTGACCCCTAGGGGTCTATTCATGTAGCAGTGAAAAGCCCTGTTTTGCGTTAAACAGGGCTTTTCTCTGCCTAGTGCAATTCACAGAGCGGGTTACCGTGGAGAAGTCTCTAACTTCTCCAGCGGCACCCCTGCTCTTTGTCTGAATCTGTCAAAGTCGAAAAATATTGCAGTACACACATCACGTACAAACTACACACACTGTGCGTGTACTTGTTCTGCCGTGCGTGCGCATATTCGCAATTTGCGTATGGTCGCTCCCGCGGTCCTGCGCATTAGCGCGTGGTATGAGTATTTACGGTAGAGTTTGTGAACGCATGGAAAAGCCATCAAAACACATTGCATATTTAATCCAAATAGTGCACAATGTACACATAGTCTCCCTGCACCACACCAGCAAGTTACAACAGTTTAAATGGTATCAGAACAAAGGGATTCACCTTTACAGGATAGGAGGGGACAGAACAAGGTTATAAGGTGGTGTTTGGTATCCAGCTGTGGGGTATTTTAAGGGTAATATTCCGGTGTTGGTTTGCAGCAGATCGCACGTTCCTGCGAATAGTTATGTGCAGGAGCAGAATATAGATATAAACTGTATTTACTGTACATTAGGTATGCGGCAGGAACCCAGAGGAGACCACCCACAAGTGCATCTGGAACAGACATCGCCCACCTATTCAAACCAACCTATGACCTCTCCTGTACTGTAAATGACCATCCCTGTGTCCAATGTACAAAGAGATTACAGTTCACACACAAGACTCTAAAGGTTATCTATCTAGATGACTGAGGACCAGACTGGGTAGCGCGGCGAAAACCAAACACGTATGTACCATTGACTGTAGCCATTATTCTTTTGTATTGTATTGCTTTGTTATTGTAACCCCCTTTCAGTAATAATATGTTGTGGTGTCGGAACCCGGCATTTTAAATACAAACTGGTGTCGTGTTTTCCTTTCCCTGCTAAGGTTATAAGTGTATTACTATCGCATGCATAGCTGTTAAGGGTTCACGGTGTATCTTTGGGTGTGTACGCCCTGAGTGCACTTTGTACAGCCAGCGCGGCATTTGTACCCAAAGTACGTACACTGTACAGGACTCTGTATGCTAATGGTGTAATAAGTACGTAGGTTGAGGATTAAGTATAGCGGCCGCAGCGGCTCCATTTAAAGTGTATGAAATGTCTTTTTAAAGTGTTGCTTTTAGTCCTGTATGTAAATCAGCATTTACAAATCGCATCACCATACCTTTGTATGGTGAGTGCGATTCATGAAGGTGCGGAAAGCTCTGCTTTCCGCTTCTCCATGGGGTTCAGGATCGCCATCTCAAGACGGCGTAACCTGAACTGCGGTGCGGAGACGGCAGGGAAGCTCAATGCTTCCCTGCTGGGCACCCGGCGCTGGCTCCGCTCCTGACCTCCCAACGACCACTGCGGCCTGCCGGGAGGTCAACAAGCTGTGCATGCGCAAAGGTACCCGCCGTCGGACTCTGCGCATCTCAGGGAGGGACCGCCGGAGAAGGCCTCACCGCAGGAGCCCCAGACACCGCAGCGCATCGCCGGAAGGGTGAGTATACATGAATTGCTACTTATTACAGCTATACATCGCATCGAAGCAATGCGATGTATAGTGATAAGTAGCAATTCTGTTTTCGTTTTCTTAGTGAATAGACCCCCTAGAGTGATGCGGAAACTACAGGGAGAATTGGGGAGCGCCGGGCAGCGGGAGGAAATCAGTTAACGAGTAGTAGACACCGGGAGCATAGAGATAACCCTGATACCGCAGCTGGAGAGGTTAGTACATCTCTCTCTCTCTCCCCCTCCCTTCCCCCCTCCTTTTTCCTCCCTTGTGTAGCCTTATATCAGGCTATATAATATAATATATATATATATATATATATGTATAAATAGACATAGAGGTTATAAACTGATATAATTGTATTTTGGTAATATGTATATATATGTTAATGAAATTTATATGTGGGAATAGTAGATGTATATATGTTTTATAAACAGTAGGGTAACGTGTACATTTATTGTGCCTGTATATGTATATATATATACCCATCGGAGCTGTATTGATGGATTGGTGAAGGGGCAGGATAGCACAGTGATGGGTGAGGTGGGTTTAATAATAATACTAGTGGATAGGGTTTTAAGGGTTGTTGCTGCTGTGGGGGAGGACCCGCGCGCCGGTAACAGAGGGCCGTGTGCAATACTAGAGGGGGCCACGAGCCGGTAACAGAGAGCCGTGTGCAATACTAGAGGGGGCCACGAGCCGGTAACAGCGGGCCGTGTGCAAGAGAAAGGGTCCGCGAGCGGGTAGATATGTATATATAAGGCGCTCCCGCCGGCGGACGTTAGACTGCAGATCCCCCTCTCAGTGCTCGCACCTAGGTCTCCAGCGCTGCTAAGAGCTGTAGCACTGTAAACATTACAGCAGCGGCAGGAGTAGCTTAGGGTGCGCAGCCAGAGAGGGCAATTGGAAGGGATAAATAGACAATGCGCCAGGAAGCTGCTGCTGACTGACCTTGTTATCGCTGAGGTGTCAGGTGGAGAGGCGGAGATCGCGCCTGGAGCCGCCGCTGTGGTGTTGTGCCGACGGTGATGTTCGGGTGAGCGGCGGTGCAAGGCTGGATCCATCGGAGGTGATGGCATGGCGCCATGGCAACACTGACGCCAACGGCAGAATTAGCTTACCCTTCCCTCTAGAGGCAGAGCAGAAGCAGAGGCCCAATAAGCAGTAGAGGGGCGGAGCCTGCCTGACAGTTGCTGATCAGAGGAGGAGTCGGGGGAGCACTCAGAGCAGTACCGTTGTGCTGTGGATATGTAAGTGAAAAACAAAGCTACCACTTACTTAATACTATGCACAGCAGACAGTAATAAGCTGAGGAACATTTAACTTATACTAGGATAGAAGCAGCAGCACTAAGCAGTGACCATAGACTATTAAGGCAGCAGTTTACTAATATAGAGAGCATAGCGGATAATAGCCACTCTATACTCCTAGTGCTTTTCTCTGGTAACACAGTATTTGGGTAGTGCCCTGGAGAAGTTGAACAACCTGCATGATTCCAGTGAGTGGGGGTAACATGAATATATGAACTAGTCAAATAATTACCTCTACAGTTACTGACTGTCTCTATGTAAACTGCCTAATTTTAATACCAGTAAAGGGGAAAGAAAGCCGGCAGTACCTGAATAAGTACAGTGAATTGATGTACTGTAAAGAGTACTCTTAGGAGCCCGTGGAACCCAGGTTACTGTTATTATCCCCATGACATCATATGAAACTTATTAAGGTATTTACAGCATAGAGCCAGGAGATAAAGACTAAGAAACAACCAAGATTGTTAATATATTTTGTTTAATATCTTTACTGAAAACATCGCTTAAGAGACAGTTTAAAAACAAAGCCTCAGAGGAGTTAAAAGGACATTTATACAGTAAAAGTAAATGGGAGCATTGTTCAGCATTAAGAGACAAAACCACCAGAGATAAACCTCACAGAGGAGTTGGATATAATATTGAGTAGATACAAGCATACTTTTATTGTGGAAAAGAGATAGCCAACTTGAAGGAATAGATACTTTCTATTTAGCTAGAGAAAAGGATACATAAGTGACACTCTACAGCACAGAAATTGCAACAGTAACATTCTACCTTGAGCTGAACAATTCATCAACATATTGAAAGTCACTAAAGGAAGATGTTATTATTTCAGTGTAATGTTAAATTGTTATTACTTTTATGAATTTTATGGGCCCTAATAGTGCACTATCTATTTCATTAAGAGTACCCGGGTCACTCATTTATTGAGGTTTAAACCATATAGTTTTTTTTGTATTGCATGCAATTAAATTGTATAGGAAGGTGGGGTAGCTAGGAAACTATATATTTGAATATACATATATATGTGTGTGGGAAGTGTTATCTTTTATTAAAAATATTATACTTACCATCTGCTGTTGCTGGACGTTGATTGAAGAACTGGAAGAAAAGAACAGGTACATGAGTAATATGTATTAATTGACATTCATCTAGAGATAACATAATTACTATAATTTACATACTACCAGAATTCAGGCATCCCAGGCAGCCTGTAGTCCATCAATAGCTTGGGTGGAGGCACATTACTAGATAGAGTAACCATCCCTTTGGTGAGAGACCTAGCACCTATAGTTAGAGCGGTAAAGGGGGGGTTACATTTGGAGGCATTGCTGCTGAGATTACGATCTTAGTAAAAATGGAAAATTTAACAGGAGAGGATATATACACTTGGTGTTTGCAAAAAGAAAAAAATCCTAAAAAATGTATAGCAATAGGAGGGAATTTCTCTGAATTTTCAGATGAAGAAGTCATAAGAACAATTATAGACAAATTATATGGGGTCAAAAGACCTAAAATTGTGGATAAATGGAGAGAGGAAATAGCCATATTAATAGAGACTGAAAGGGAACTAGACCCATGTATGATACCAATAATGATAATGGCAAATGAGGAAATTGGGAGGAGGTGGCATATTATCTGGCCTAAGAAGAAAGATGAGGAAGCTAGTAATGCACATATATCCACTTCTAGGGATACCCCTGAAAGGGAAAATGCACATAGTAATACACAAGGAAATGGTGCAAATGTAGATGGGTCACAGTTTGAGACGATGGTAGATAGAGTAGTTACCCAGTTAGAACGCTGGCACTATGAAGGGAGCTACAGGAGATTACGAATATTTTCTGGGACGGTGCCTGTACCACTGGGTGAAGAAACGTACGAATCGTGGAAGGAAGCTGCTGTTCAACAAGCTGAGGAATGGCAATGCCCTGATCAAATAAAAAGACAAAGAGTGGTTGAAAGCCTAAGGGGACCCGCCATGGGAATAATACAAGCAGCTAGACGAAGTAATCCTCAAGCTACTCTTGAGACGTATTTCGAGGCTCTAGATTATGCCTATGGTACGTTAGAAGATGTAGGGGATTTAACATCTAGATTACATCATACGTTTCAGGAACCTGGAGAAAAGTTAAGTACGTACTTAATAAGATTGGACAAACTTTTATACAAGATAGTAGAAAAAGGTGGAATTACACGGGATGAAGTGGATAGAAGCAGAATGAAACAGTTACTGAGGGGAGCATTGACAACTGATTCTGTAGCCCATAAATTTAGATGCTCAGGAACAAGGGAACCTATTCTTACTTTTAATGAATTGTTAAAAGAAATAAAGCAGGAAGAAGTACTAATTGAAATGAGAGAAAAAACCGTAAAAAAAGTTAAAGTTGTTCAACCCTCTGTAGAAATAAATCCTTTAGAAGATAAAATAGTTAAAATGATAGAGGAGCAAAATAAGAAAATAGAGCAATTTATATCCTCTCAAAGTAGCCGAAACTCAGGAAATTCTTCTCAGAGGAGTAATAACAATTCATCCGATCGAGGTATTGGAAGGGGAAATTCTTACAATAATAGAGGAAGAGGATGTTTTAGATGTGGTAGGATAGGACACAGAGCCTTTGAATGTAATGCTAATACTGATGGATCATCTTCAAGGACTCCTGTAACCAATTATAACGCACATCAAGGAAATTCTACGGGGCAGGGAAACGAACAGGGGAGGGCTGTGAACCCCTCACAGTCCCCCTAGAAGTCAGCTTCTGTGCAATGGGGAATTCCTGGTGGAATGGAAAAGTGCCAGAGGGTTTATTGGGGCCTACTCCCATAGTTCCTGCATCTATTAATGGAAATAACTGTAAGGTACTTTTAGATAGTGGATCCCAGGTGTCTATAATCTTTGAAACTTGGTATAATGATCATATATCAGATATACCCATACAACCACTCAGTGGGTTAGTCATTTGGGGATTAAGTGTTGAAAAATATCCCTACTTAGGATATGTACAAGTAACCCTTGAATTTGATAGGAAAAACTCTGAAGAGCCTTTAGAAGTACCTTTTATTGCTCTTATATGTCCTGAAATTCAGGGAGAAAGAAATGGACCCCCTGTGATTGTGGGGACTAACACCCAGCTATACCAAGCACTATCAAATTGGTGTCAGAATGAAGATGGGCGAGTTGTAGATGTAGGACATACATTACTGGTGCAACCAGAAATAAATTTTAGCGAAAGTATGAACGAATTTGATGTTTGTTTTCAGGAAAGTGACCTATTAAAAGAAGACCAGACCTTTTTAATCAAGGAATTAGAATGCAGGAAACAAGCATTCTCAACAGGAGAATGGGATTTAGGAGAAGCAAAAGGAGTAGAGCATAGCATAAAGTTAAATGACACAAGTCCTTTTAGAGAGCGCTCCCGTAGGATAGCACCTGCGGACTTTGAAGACGTTCGGTTACATCTGAAGGGATTACTGGAGAACCAAATCATTATAGAGTCCCGTAGTCCATATGCCTCTCCAATTGTAATAGCAAAAAAAAAAAAATGGAAAAATCCGTATGTGTGTGGATTATAGAACACTGAATTCTCGAACTGTACCAGATCAGTACACAGTTCCAAAAATTGATGAGGCATTGGATTGCTTACAAGGAAGCAGGTGGTTTTCTGTACTCGACCTAAGAAATGGATTTTATCAGATCCCTATGTGCCCAGAAGACAGAGAAAAAACAGCATTTATCTGCCCATTGGGATTCTTTGAATTCTTGAAGATGCCGCAAGGTATAAAGGGAGCACCTGCTACCTTTCAAAGGACTATGGAGAAAGTTATAGGGGATATGAACTACAGAGAAGTTATTGTCTACCTAGATGATATTATTGTTTTTGGAAATTCCCTTGCTGAACATAACTCCCGACTATTAAAAGTGTTGGATAGATTAATAGAGGGAGGATTGAAGCTATCCATTGATAAATGCCAACTATGTAGGTCCTCTGTGAAATATTTGGGACACATTGTAGGGAGGGAAGGGGTGTCCACTGACCCTGCCAAAGTGGATGCAGTAAAGAATTGGCCCCGCCCAACTAAATTGAAAGAACTTAGATCATTTTTAGGGTTCTGCGGTTATTACCGCCGTTTCGTCCCAAATTATTCTAAAATTTCAAAGCCTCTCACTGACTTGACTAAGGGTTATCCTCCAAATAATAAAAAGAAAGCCAATAAAGCAATCTCCAATCATTGGTTCAAATCAAGTGAACCATTCGGAAATAGATGGGACCATAAATGTGAAATAGCTTTTCAAGCTTTAAAAGAAAAACTGACTGGTGCTCCAGTCTTAGCATATGCTGATCCATCCCTTCCATATGTGCTTCACACAGATGCTTCACAAGAAGGAATAGGAGGGGTATTATATCAGAAGTACCAAGGTGAACTGAAACCTGTATCTTTTACTAGCCGGGGCCTATCCATTAGTGAAAGAAACTATCCTACACATAAGTTGGAATTTTTAGCTTTAAAGTGGTGTGTAGTAGAAAAATTCCATGATTATTTATATGGTGTGCCTTTTGAGGTACACACTGACAATAACCCCTTAACATATATACAAACAACAGCAAAACTCGATGCTACTGGACACAGATGGCTTGCATCATTGGCCTTATACAATTTTTCTTTAAAATATAGACCAGGGATTAATAATATTGATGCTGACTCACTGTCCAGGATCCCCAACCAAGGCAACAGTGATGTTGAAGATGAATGGATTGAAGTGCCTATGGGAGATGTGAAAGGGATATGTCATCAAATACAAATTGGAGAAATGATGCCAGGAGAAATGTTAAGTTCTTTGGGAGCCACTTCCAAAGCTCTTCCATTATCATACTGCTGGCTGAGTAATTTGGAGCTAGAAGGATTGCCAAAATTTAGGAGAGGTCAAATACAAGCTGATCAAAATCAAGATCCAGATATAGGAGATGTAATAGTAAAAATGACACAGAGTTGGGATCATAAGCCCTCGCTAGTTACCAAAGAAGCTAAGTTATTTGAACGACAGAAGAACAAGTTATTCTTAACAAATGGGCTTTTATATCGTGTAACTAAAAAACAAGGAGGAAGTGAAAGGCAACAGTTAGTTCTGCCTAAAAAGCACAGAAATATAGTGATGAAAGCTTTGCACAATGACCATGGCCATTTAGGGTGTGATAAAACTTTTAAGTTAATATCCGATAGGTTTTATTGGCCAGGAATGAGGGAAGAAATAGAAGACTATTGTAGAAACTGTGGAAATTGTATAGTTCGAAAAACTGTAGTTAAGCAAATTGCCCCTTTAGTAAATTTTAACAGTAATGGGCCTTTGGATTTGGTATGCATGGATTTTTTGACACTAGAAGTAGAGCCAGGAAAGAAATGCCACATATTAGTGATAACTGATCATTTTACCAGATATGCCCAGGCCTACGTAACACCAAATCAAAGGGCAACTACCGTAGCAAACACATTATGGAACAAATTTTTTGTCCATTATGGTCTTCCAAACAGACTTCACTCTGACCAAGGTAGAGAGTTCGAAAGTAAACTAATAAAAGAGCTTTGTGCAATTTGTGGGATAACTAAATCAAGGACAACCCCATATCATCCACAAGGTGACCCCCAACCTGAGAGGTTCAACAGAACCTTGTTGGATATGTTGGGAACATTGAATCCTCTTGATAAAAGGTACTGGAAAAGACATACTGACCGTTTAGTACATGCATATAATTGTACACAAAATGAAGCCACAGGGTATTCTCCCTACTACTTAATGTTTGGTCGGGAAGCCAGGCTTCCTATAGATGTATGTATGGGGATATCCACTAGTGACAAACCTGCTATCTCTCACCTAAAATACATAAAGAAGTTAAGGGAGGAACTACAGGAGGCTTATGATATAGCTGAATGTGCAGCCAGGAAATTGGGATTAAAAAATAAGACCAGATATGACAGGAGAATACGTGATCATGAGTTAGTTCCGGGGGATCGAGTCTTACTGAGACTCCTAGGGACACCTAGAAAGTTTAAAATTTCAAATAGGTGGAGGGAAGATCCTTTCGTGATTGTTGAGAAACTTTCAAACTTACCTGTATATAAGATCAAGCCTGAGTCAGGAGAAAACAGGATACTGACATATCACAGGCAGCATCTATTACCTATAGGGAAAGAAGTTCGGTTAGAAGGGCTTGAATTAAATGATAATACCTGCACAACTAATGAAAGAATGGGAAATAGAAATGTAATACATAATGAATTAAGTATTGTGGATGACATAGATGATGAGTCAGAGGTACAAGGGTATTATTATAAGGATGACTGTTTGGGTTTTGACAAATTTACTGATGAACATGTTACTGAGGGTTCTCTAGGACATGTGGAAGGTAACATCCAAAAGCTCAGTGATAATAACCCTTGGGAAGAACATCTGGAATATCATGATACTGAAAGCAGGAGAGTATCAGATAATTCCGATAGATCTTCGCATCTTTATAGTGAGATAGAAGAGGAACAGGTGTGGAATAGGCCAAAAAGGATGTGTCGGCCCCCTACTATACTTACATATGACCAACTAGGGATACCATGCAATATACCTAGGGTGACACATGCTAGCACTGTATTGTTATGGCCATATTTTTAATGATTACCTTATTAAACATAAGACAGGGAGAGCTTAAGGTATGATTATTTACGTAGTAGGGTGGTGATCCAGCAGATAATCTATACTGGATCATGGATCACCAGGGGGAGAATGTAGCCTTATATCAGGCTATATAATATAATATATATATATATATATATGTATAAATAGACATAGAGGTTATAAACTGATATAATTGTATTTTGGTAATATGTATATATATGTTAATGAAATTTATATGTGGGAATAGTAGATGTATATATGTTTTATAAACAGTAGGGTAACGTGTACATTTATTGTGCCTGTATATGTATATATATATACCCATCGGAGCTGTATTGATGGATTGGTGAAGGGGCAGGATAGCACAGTGATGGGTGAGGTGGGTTTAATAATAATACTAGTGGATAGGGTTTTAAGGGTTGTTGCTGCTGTGGGGGAGGACCCGCGCGCCGGTAACAGAGGGCCGTGTGCAATACTAGAGGGGGCCACGAGCCGGTAACAGAGAGCCGTGTGCAATACTAGAGGGGGCCACGAGCCGGTAACAGCGGGCCGTGTGCAAGAGAAAGGGTCCGCGAGCGGGTAGATATGTATATATAAGGCGCTCCCGCCGGCGGACGTTAGACTGCAGATCCCCCTCTCAGTGCTCGCACCTAGGTCTCCAGCGCTGCTAAGAGCTGTAGCACTGTAAACATTACAGCAGCGGCAGGAGTAGCTTAGGGTGCGCAGCCAGAGAGGGCAATTGGAAGGGATAAATAGACAATGCGCCAGGAAGCTGCTGCTGACTGACCTTGTTATCGCTGAGGTGTCAGGTGGAGAGGCGGAGATCGCGCCTGGAGCCGCCGCTGTGGTGTTGTGCCGACGGTGATGTTCGGGTGAGCGGCGGTGCAAGGCTGGATCCATCGGAGGTGATGGCATGGCGCCATGGCAACACTGACGCCAACGGCAGAATTAGCTTACCCTTCCCTCTAGAGGCAGAGCAGAAGCAGAGGCCCAATAAGCAGTAGAGGGGCGGAGCCTGCCTGACAGTTGCTGATCAGAGGAGGAGTCGGGGGAGCACTCAGAGCAGTACCGTTGTGCTGTGGATATGTAAGTGAAAAACAAAGCTACCACTTACTTAATACTATGCACAGCAGACAGTAATAAGCTGAGGAACATTTAACTTATACTAGGATAGAAGCAGCAGCACTAAGCAGTGACCATAGACTATTAAGGCAGCAGTTTACTAATATAGAGAGCATAGCGGATAATAGCCACTCTATACTCCTAGTGCTTTTCTCTGGTAACACAGTATTTGGGTAGTGCCCTGGAGAAGTTGAACAACCTGCATGATTCCAGTGAGTGGGGGTAACATGAATATATGAACTAGTCAAATAATTACCTCTACAGTTACTGACTGTCTCTATGTAAACTGCCTAATTTTAATACCAGTAAAGGGGAAAGAAAGCCGGCAGTACCTGAATAAGTACAGTGAATTGATGTACTGTAAAGAGTACTCTTAGGAGCCCGTGGAACCCAGGTTACTGTTATTATCCCCATGACATCATATGAAACTTATTAAGGTATTTACAGCATAGAGCCAGGAGATAAAGACTAAGAAACAACCAAGATTGTTAATATATTTTGTTTAATATCTTTACTGAAAACATCGCTTAAGAGACAGTTTAAAAACAAAGCCTCAGAGGAGTTAAAAGGACATTTATACAGTAAAAGTAAATGGGAGCATTGTTCAGCATTAAGAGACAAAACCACCAGAGATAAACCTCACAGAGGAGTTGGATATAATATTGAGTAGATACAAGCATACTTTTATTGTGGAAAAGAGATAGCCAACTTGAAGGAATAGATACTTTCTATTTAGCTAGAGAAAAGGATACATAAGTGACACTCTACAGCACAGAAATTGCAACAGTAACATTCTACCTTGAGCTGAACAATTCATCAACATATTGAAAGTCACTAAAGGAAGATGTTATTATTTCAGTGTAATGTTAAATTGTTATTACTTTTATGAATTTTATGGGCCCTAATAGTGCACTATCTATTTCATTAAGAGTACCCGGGTCACTCATTTATTGAGGTTTAAACCATATAGTTTTTTTTGTATTGCATGCAATTAAATTGTATAGGAAGGTGGGGTAGCTAGGAAACTATATATTTGAATATACATATATATGTGTGTGGGAAGTGTTATCTTTTATTAAAAATATTATACTTACCATCTGCTGTTGCTGGACGTTGATTGAAGAACTGGAAGAAAAGAACAGGTACATGAGTAATATGTATTAATTGACATTCATCTAGAGATAACATAATTACTATAATTTACATACTACCAGAATTCAGGCATCCCAGGCAGCCTGTAGTCCATCAATAGCTTGGGTGGAGGCACATTACTAGATAGAGTAACCATCCCTTTGGTGAGAGACCTAGCACCTATAGTTAGAGCGGTAAAGGGGGGGTTACACTTGTGTATAACTTCAGGAACCACTGGATTGTTTGTAAGTATAACTTATTTTTTTACAGGTACCCCGATTGGATTCTACTGGACAAGTGGACGTGAGTCTTGGCGTTGGATGTAGGTAAGTATGTGTGAGTGTGTGTGTTTTAATACATTTTTACTTTCAAGGTGTGTGTGTTGTGTTTTTATTTGGGTATTTTTTGTTGTTGTAGAACTACAGGTACCAGTGGGACCGTTGTTTCACCGCATGCTGGTACTTGTGGTTTTACAAACGTATGGCTATCAGCCCGGCACCCACCACCCAGGGGTGCTGGGGACAGCCTCGGGCTTCATCCCTGGCCCTTGGGTGCCTGGAGTGGGGGACCCCTTCATTTAAGGGGTCCCCACTCCTCCAGGGGATTCTGGCCAGGGGTGACTAGTTGGGGGGGTAATGCCATGGCCGCAGGGACCAATATAAAAGTGTCCCCCGGCTGAGGCATTATCTCCCTGTCTAGTGGAGCCCGGTGCTGGTTTTAAAAATACGGGGGACCCCTACATCTTTTGTCCCCCATATTTTTGGAACCAGGACCGGACTAAGAGCCCGGTGCTGGTTGTCTAAATATGGGGAACCCCTGTCCATTTTCCCCCACAGTATTTAAACAACCAGAACCGGCTCAAAGAGCCCAAGGCTGGTTATACTTAGGAGGGGGGACCCCAGACATTTTTTTTTAACCCATTCACACCCTTTTCCAAGATAAACATCAGTGAGATCCATGCATGACTATCACTTCTTAGTAAATTCCCGAGTTCTATTAAATAACAGCCGTGTTTGACTGATGGTCTATTGATACGTATATGTGTGGTCATAGTGTATCTCAATACGAATAGCCCCAACACTGACGAAATTTGTGTTTAGTAAATTCCGGAGATCACATTTGGAAAACAAAAGTCAACTCAAATGAAATCAGGACCTTAGTAAATATACCTCAGTGAGTCCAGTCTGGCCTGAGGGGGAGAGGGGCCATGATCCCCCGCTTCTCCCCTCTTCTCTCTCTCTCCCGACCCCGGATTTCTGTTCAGGCTGCTCTTGTCACCAGTGATCCCCGCAGTTCTAGGCCCAGGTCCATGTGAGTAAATACCAATATAATTGTCATTCACTGTCTGTTCCCATCACCCTTTACTTCTCTCTTTTACACTCTCACCCGCTGCTACTGCTGTTACCCTTTCCCTGGCATCACCCTCTCCCTGTCACCCACTACAGCCACTCTTTCCCCAGCGTCACCCGCTGCGGTCATCCTCTCCCTGGCATCACCCTCTCCCTGGCATCACCCACTGCTTCCACCCTCTCCCTGGTGTCACCAACTGCTGTCATCCCCTCCCTGGCATCACCCTCTCCCTGGCATCACCCACTGCTGTCACCCTCTCCCTGGCGTCACCCTCCCCATCACCCTCTCCCTGCTGGCACCCCCTCCCTGGCTTCACCCTCCCCGTCACCCTCTCCCTGGCATCATCCACTGCTGCCATCCTCTCCCTGGCGTCACCCACTGCTGTCACCTTCTCCATGGCATCACTCTTCCCATCACCCTCTCCCTGGCATCACCCAATGCTGTCTCCCTGTCCCTGGCATCACCCTACCCGTCACCTTTTTCCTGGCATCACCCTCCCCGTCACCTTCTCCCTAGCGTCACCCTCTCCCTGGCATCACCCACTGCTGTCATCTTCTCCCTGGCGTCACCCTCCCCATCACCTTCTCCCTGGCATCACCCACTGCTGTCACCCTCTCCCTGGCATCACCCTCCCCGTCACCTTCTCCATGGCATCACCCACTGCTGTCACCCTCTCCCTGGCGACCCTCTCCCTGGCGTCACGCTCTTCCTGTCACCCTCTCCTTGGCGTCACCCACTCCCTGTCACCCACTGCTGTTACCCTCTTTCTGGCGTCACCCTCTCCCTGTCACTCACTGCTGGCTATTTTGTTGTCCAGGACTTCCATTAACTTAATAGTGCTGCATCCACGGTGCTATTAAGTTAATGGAAGCCCTGGACAACAAAATTGCATTCATGTCCTCCTCCCACTCCCTTCCCAGTCCCAAATACTAATTTATTTATTTTTTTCTATAAAAATGTGCAATATATCACATGTATGATGAGCAGGCAGGCAGCAGGCATTGGCGGCATCGGACTCAGATGCAAATTAGTGACGGAGGGCTGGGTCAGTTGATGGTTGGCGAGTTTGTAAGCCATTGGCAGTGGCAGCGGGCAGCGGCTCAGGGGCAGTAGCGGGCATTGGATCGGCAGCGGTAGGGGTCATCGTCAGGATTCGGTGGACTTTATGGCTGCAGTGCCTCACCAGCGTTAAACAGGGCTTTTCTCTGCCTAGTGCAATTCACAGAGCGGGTTACCGTGGAGAAGTCTCTGCACCACCGCTCTGTGTCTGAATCGCATCATCATACCTTTGTATGGTGAGTGCGATTCATGAAGGTGCGGAAAGCTCTGTTTTCTGCTTCTCCATGGGGTTCAGGATCGCCATCTCAGGACGGCGTAACCTGAACTGCCGGCACCCGGCGCTGGCTCCGCCCCCGACCTCCCAACAACCACTGCGGCCTGCCAGGAGGTCAACAAGCTGCGCATGCGCAAAGGTACCTGCCGCCGGACTCCGCGCATCTCAGGGAGGGACTGCCGGAGAAGGCCTCACCGCAGGAGCCCCAGACACCGAAGCACATCGCCGGAAGGGTGAGCATACATGAATTGCTACTTATTACAGCTATACATCGCATCGAAGCAATGCGATGTATAGTGATAAGTAGCAATTCCGCTTTCGTTTTCTTAGTGAATAGACCTCCTAGTGCAGGGGTGGCCAACTAGTCAGAGACAAAGAGACAAAAAATCTTGTTAGGTACGTCAAAGAGCCGACATCAAGCCGAAGGCGTGTGTGCAAAAATAGGGTGTGACCTTGTGCCTGCTAGGCCACACCCCAGGTATAATAGACAATGAAAATGCCAGATCCACATAAAATACATTTTAAAGCCAGAATCAACATAAAATATATTGAAAAAGACACTTCCACATAAAATAATACAAAAATCCAGATCCACATAAAATATATACCGAAAAAGCCATATTCACATAATACACCTCAGCTCCTTCATGTGTCACTCCAGCCAGCACCTCCTGTGTTACTCCAGCCAGCTCCCCCATGTGTCAATGTGTCACTCCAGCCAGCACCCTCCTGTGTCAATCCAGCCAGCTCCCCCATGGGTCAATGTATCACTCCAACCAGCACCCTCCTGTGTCACTCCAGCCAGCTCCCTCATGTGTCAATGTGTCACTCCAGCCAGCACCCTCCTTTGTCACTCCAGCCAGCTCACTCATGTGTCAATGTATCACTCCAGCCAGCACCCTCCTGTGTCACTCCAGCCAGCTCACTCATGTGTCAATGTGTCACTCCAGCCAGCACCCTCCTGTGTCACTCCAGCCAGCTCCCTCATGTGTCAATGTATCACTCCAGCCAGCACCCTCCTGTGTCACTCCAGCCAGCTCACTCATGTGTCAATGTGTCACTCCAACCAGCACCCTCCTGTGTCACTCCAGCCAGCTCACTCATGTGTCAATGTGTCACTCCAACCAGCACCCTCCTGTGTCACTCCAGCCAGCTCCCTCATGTGTCGGTGTATCACTCCAGCCAGCTCCCCATTGTGTCTCTCCTGTCAGGATTCTCCTTTGTCACTCTAGCCAGCTCCCCATTGTGTCACTCCAGCCCACCCTCATATGTCACTACAGCCCAGTATCTGGCTCCCTCAGTTTTCAGTCAGCGTTGTGCTGCTGTGTGTCTGGTTGGAGTGCACCGGTTTCCAGGATCTGTTGTGGTCAGGTGACTGAGTGTCGGGAGCCACATTTGAATAAAGAAAGAGCCGCAGGTTGCCACGGCTGCCCTAGTGTGATGCGGAAACTACAGGGAGAATTGGGGAGCGCCGGGCAGCGGGAGGAAATCAGTTAACGAGTAGTAGACACTGGGACCGTAGAGATAACCCTGATACCGGAGCTGGAGAGGTTAGTACATCTCTCTCTCTCTCCCTCTCCCTTCCCCCCTCGTTTTTCCTCCCCTGTGTATAACTTCAGGAACCACTGGATTGTTTGTAAGTATAACTTATTTTTTTACAGGTACCCCTATTGGATTCTACTGGACAAGTGGACATGATCTGCGTGGATGTAGGTAAGTAAACTCTCGCTCATTTTTACAGGTACCCCTATTGGATTCTACTGGACAAGTGGATGTGAGTCTAGGCGTTGGATGTAGGTAAGTATGTGTGAGTGTGTGTGTTTTAATACATTTTTACTTTCAAGGTGTGTATGTTGTGTTTTTATTTGGGTATTTTTTGTTGTTGTAGAACTACAGGTACCAGTGGGACCGTTATTTCCCCGCATGCTGGTACTTGTGGTTCTTCAAGTACCAGCAAGTAGGGGAGGCTTGCTGGGCCTTGTAGTTTCACAACAAAAAAACAATACTCTTTTACTCTTTTTTTTTTAACAAACGTATGGCTAGCAGCCCGGCACCCACCGCCCAGGGGTGCTGGGGACAGCCTCGGGCTTCATCCCTGGCCCTTGGGTGCCTGGAGTGGGGGACCCCTTCATTTAAGGGGTCCCCACTCCTCCAGGGGATTCTGGCCAGGGGTGACTAGTTGGGGGGGTAATGCCATGGCCGCAGGGACCAATATAAAAGTGTCCCCCGGCTGAGGCATTATCTCCCTGTCTAGTGGAGCCCGGTGCTGGTTTTAAAAATACGGGGGACCTCTACATCTTTTGTCCCCCGTATTTTTGGAACCAGGACCGGACTAAGAGCCCGGTGCAGGTTGTCTAAATATGGGGAACCCCTGTCCATTTTTCCCCACAGTATTTAAACAACCAGAACCGGCTCAAAGAGCCCAAGGCTGGTTATACTTAGGAGGGGGGAACCCACACATTTTTATTTTTTTTTCTAACCCATTCACACCCTTTTCCACAGATAAACATGCACGGATCTCACTGATCTGTGCATGACTATCACTTCTTAGTAAATAACCGAGTTCTATTATATAACAGCCGTGTTTGACCGATGGTCTATTGATACGTATTTGTGTGGTCATAGTGTATCTCAATACGAATAGCCCCAACACTGACGAGATTTGTGTTTTGTAAATTCCGGAGATCACATTTGGAAAACAAAAGTCAACTCAAATGAAATCAGGACCTTAGTAAATATACACCAGTGAGTCCAGTCTGGCCTGAGGGGGAGAGGGGCCATGATCCCCCGCTTCTCCCCTCTTCTCTCTCTCTCTCTCTCTTTCCCGGCCCCGGATTCCTGTTCAGGCTGCTCTTATCACCGGTGATCCTCGCAGTTCTAGGCCCAGGTCCATGTGAGTAAATACCAATATAATTGTCATTCACTGTCTGTTCCCATCCCCCTTTACTTCTCTCTTTTACACTCTCACCCGCTGCTACTGCTGTTACCCTTTCCCTGGCATCACCCTCTCCCTGTCACCCACTACAGCCACCCTTTCCCCAGCATCACCCGCTGCTGTCATCCTCTCCCTGGCGTCACCCTCTCCCTGGCATCACCCACTGCTTCCACCCTCTCCCTGGTGTCACCAACTGCTGTCATCCCCTCCCTGGCATCACCCTCTCCCTTTCATCACCCACTGCTGTCACCCTCTCCCTGGCGTCACCCTCCCTGTCACCCTCTCCCTGCTGGCACCCCCTCCCTGGCATCACCCTCCCCGTCACCCTCTCCCTGGCATCATCCACTGCTGCCATCCTCTCCCTGGCGTCACCCACTGCTGTCTCCCTCTCCATGGCATCACCTTTCCCATCACCCTCTCCCTGGCATCACCCAATGCTGTCTCCCTCTCCCTGGCATCACCCTCCCCATCACCTTTTCCCTGGCATCACCCTCCCCATCACCTTTTCCCTGGCATCACCCTCCCCATCACCTTCTCCCTAGCGTCACCCTCTCCCTGGCATCACCCACTGCTGTCACCCTCTCCCTGGCGTCACCCTACCCATCACCTTCTCCCTGGCATCACCCACTGCTGTCATCCTCTCCCTGGCATCACCCTCCCAGTCACCTTCTCCATGGCATCACCCACTGCTGTCATCCTCTCCCTAGCGACCCTCTCCCTGGCGTCACGCTCTTCATGTCACCCTCTCCCTGGCGTCACCCACTCCCTGTCACCCACTGCTGTTACCCTCTTTCTGGCGTCACCCAGTCCCTGTCACTCACTGCTGGCTATTTTGTTGTCCAGGACTTCCATTAACTTAATAGTGCTGCATCCACGGTGCTATTAAGTTAATGGAAGCCCTGGACAACAAAATTGCATTCATGTCTACTCCCACTCCCTTCCCAGTCCCAAACACTAATTTATTTATTTTTTTCTATAAAAATGTGCAATATATCACATGTATGATGAGCAGGCAGGCAGCAGGCATTGGCAGCAGCGGCGGCATCGGACTCAGATGCAAATTAGGGGCGGAGGGCTGGATCGGCGGCGGTAGGGGTCATCGGCAGGATTCGGTGGACTTTATGGCTGCAGTGCCTCACCAGCCACTGACCTCACCACACGCCACTGGTTTCCGCCCGCCCCACGAACGCCTCCGCCTGATTGACAGGCAGAGGTGTTTGCATTTACCCGCATCATCAGTGTATTTTTTGTGGTTGGATCGCGAATTTCAATCCAACCTGAATAGGGTCCAAAATACTGTAATTTCCCTGGGGATAAACTGATTTTGGTCGGGTCCATTACTAGAAACAGAAGTGAAGAGAGATGGAATATTGCAAATAGCATCCAATTAGGACAAGTAAAATCCAGTAGTCCTATAGATTGTAAGGTTGTGAGCAGGGCCTTCCTACCTCTATGACTGTCTGTTATTACTGTTTTATTTTATCACTGTTTCCAACTTTTATTATGTTATCACTGTTTATAATTGTAAAGCGCAACGAAATTTGCTGCACTACTGTATAACTGTTAATAAATAAAAGTAAATAAGATGTCGCTGTCAGTTAAGGTATAGAACTACACAGTGGCCAAATTTACAGTGAATTCAAGTAAATAGCTGGACAAGATCATCCGGAGGTAAAGAGATTATTTTCTGTATGGTCCAGATTAAAGAGGTAGCCACCTGTAGAGTGCTCACTGATATTGGAAGCACAGCAGAATAGTCCTGTACGCAGTGGCGTAAGTTCGTCCCAGTCGCCCGGAGGCATGATAAATGTTGGTGCCCCCCTACATATACACACACATACCATATGTAACTATCCGTAGCGTGCTCAGGTACCTTTCCCAATAGTAATATAGATACACATAAAAAGTGTACGCACTCCAAGTCAGTCATTGCAATAAAAACAGATACCAGCATACCTTTATAGTGCACCTACAGTGCTCCCTCACCCGCCAGCAGGTCTCGATGGAGATGCTTTGGCGCAGCAGTGTGCCAATATATATAAAAAACACACAAACACCTCATTCACATAAAAGCACACACACGCCTCTTTCACTTAAACATACACACACGCTGCTTTCACTTTAACACACAAACGCCTTTCACTTAAACACACACATGCCTCTTTCACTTAAAAACACACACATGCCTCTCACACATGCCTCTTTCACTCACACACACACACATGCCTCTCACTTACACACACACACATGCCTCTCACTTACACACACACATGCCTCACACACACACACACACACGCGCCTCACACACACACACACACACACACACACGCGCGCGCGTCTCACACACACATATTCAGAAATGGACACCCCTCCATATATTTGTAAGGTAGCATGTACCCAGACCAGGTGTGTGCTCTGTACATAGGTGGTCATTCCGAGTTGATCGCAGCCAGCAACTTTTTGCTGCTGCTGCGATCAATAGTCCACGCCTATGGGGGAGTGTTTTTTAGCTTAGCAGGGCTGCGATCGCTTGTGCAGCCCTGCTAAGCTAAAAAAATGTCAAGCAGAAATAGACCAGCCCTGGACATACTTACCCTGTGCGACGATCTCTGTGATGCTGGGGCCGGCTTTGACGTCACACCTCCGCCCTCCGTTGTCCTGGACACGCCTGCATTTTACTCACCACTCCCTGAAAACAGTCTCCAACGGTCCGGATCCGCCCTGCCATGCCTCCTTCCTGTCAATCTTCTTAGCGGTCGCCTCTGCGACCGCTTCCGTCGATAGGTGCGACGTAACCCGGCGACCTCTGTCACCGGGCAACGTCGCGCATGCGCATTCCGCACCCGTTCACACCGCAGCATGAAACCGCTGCGTGCGAACGGGTCGGAATGGCCCCCACTATGACCATAGTCCTGTAGAAATGCTCAAATGTCTCCTTTAATCCTTGCCTCTCACACACATGCCTCTCACTTACACACACATGCCTCACACACATGCCTCTCACTTACACACACGCATGCCTCTCACACACATGCCTCTCACTTACACACACGCATGCCTCTCACACACATGCCTCTCACTTATACACACACTCCTCTCACTTATACACACACACACCTCACTTACACACACACACACACACACACGCCTCTCACTTACACACACATACACACATGCCTCTCACTTACACACACACACGCCTCTCACTTACACACACACATGCCTCTCACACACATGCCTCTCACTTACACACACATGCCTCTTTTACTTGAACACACAACTTCACTTAAAAACACACACACACACACACACACACACACACACACACACCTCACTTAAAGCATGTGCACACAAAACACAGTGCTTCCAACATTTATCAAAGCCCCCCCAGCACCCCCAACTACACCTTCCCCACCACAGTGCAGCTTGAGGCCAGTGCCTACCTTTGGCTATCATCAGCCTGATGGAGGAGCAGAGAGCTTCACTCTGCTGGCTTGCTTAACTGGAAGGGCCCAGGGGGAGCTGCCCTCTGGAGCTCCCCCTAGCTGCAGCCAGTGCCAGCTCTCTGTATATACAGGAGGCAGCTTCCGTGTCACGGACACAGCTCCTCCATCTGCAAGAATCATTAAAAAAAAAGTAGCAGCGAGCGATCGTCAGCGGGAGACAGTGGAGGAGAAGTGCCCCCTTGAGGTCAGGAGCCCGGCGGCAGCCGACTCCACTGCCTCCCACAGTTCCGCCCCTGCCTGTACGAGCAGTGCTGAGAGTCACCATGACTTATAGGGTGGAATTCAAATGTTTGAAAAGTCGGTTGGATGTCTGTTTTTTCCTGTCTATTAGATAGGAAAAAACAGACTCCCAACTGACTTTTCAAACATTTGAATCTCCCCCATAGTATGGACAATGCAGGGCACAGTAATTGTAAGTCCAAACAGAGGGATGAGAGAAGCAGTGTAGTACACACAATCATTGCCACATTGCAGGGCCGTAACTAGGTGTGTGAAAAGGGGGCACTGCACATAGCGCTGCAGGGTAGGGGGCGCTGTTGGCAGCACTTGTCAATTATCTGTTTTAGTTACTTTCACTTGCAGCTTCCCTCCTTTTTGAAGTCCAGCATCTCCTGACTGCCGCTGTCTCCTACCCTGACCTCTTCTGTCACTAATACCTATACAACATGAACATTCATTAACTCAATTCGAGATTTCTTTGTTATTCAGTCACACTGTCCTTTATTACATTTCAAGATGCTGACATACCCGGGATTCTAACTCATTACCTGTGGCATTACAGTCAGACAATCTATTCATTGAACTATCTGCCCTTGCATAGAAAGGTAGATATTAAACTAGATAATTCTAACGATTTGAAGCTCACCTTGTACTTTGTGAAAAAATGATCAGTATTGCAGCTGAGCAGATCTATGTAGTATGTGTCTGCAAGAGATTGGATGTGTGGCTGCACACTACATAGATCTGCTCAATTGCAATGCTGATTAATTTTTTACAAAGTACCAGTAACTTTATATAGTGTTTATAGTTTTTATGCAGGATCAAATAGCTCAATGAGTAGGGTGTGTGATTAGAATTCTACAGGTTATAGGTGTGAATCCTGGGTATGGCAGTATATTGAAATGTGTTATTTAATAAAGGATATTATAACTGAATAACAACGAGCTCTCAAGTTAAGTGCATGAATGTGGCATAAAGAGGATTTGTGTTCAAATCAATTTTTTTGCAGTGGTCTATAAATGTATGTGTAATATATATATATATATATATATATATATATATATATATATATATATATATAGTACAAATTACCTCTCTGGTACAGGGCACCAAAAAGTCTAGTCACGGCTCTGCTACAATGTGTATCTTTGCTCACAGAAACTTTATCAAAGAGCCTAGCGGGGTTATTCAGACCTGATTGCTGTTGTGCGAATTAGCAAGCCGGGCAATTATTGATCGACTGTGCATGCGTATGGATTGTCGTGCAAATGCGCAAGGCCAAACTGCGAAAAAATCCAGTGTCTTTTTTGATCGGTAAGCGTACGCAAGTTGATTGACAGGAAGCGGACATTTGGGGGTGGTAACTGGCCATTTTCTGGGAGTGTCAGTAAAAACACAGGCGTGCCCAAGCGTTTTCAGGGAGGGTGTGTGATGTCAGCTCCGGCCCGATCAGCCCAGATTTCAGTGGAAAAGAGGTATAAGCAGTGGTGGGATTCAAATAAATTAACAACCGGTTCTATGTCCTAATGACTATTTTAAGTATACCGAAAAGTAGTTTAATAATTCATGCATTTAATACTCAAATAACACCCATTATGCGTTATGCCACACACTGTAATGCCAATTACATATTATGATACACACAGTTATGGTCCTGACTCCATTTTATGCCCACACACAATAATGCCACTTACATTGCCTGGGGTCTCCTGTGCGTTGCCAGGGGTTTCATGCGCGTTGCTAGGGGTCTCCTGTGCGTTGCCAGGGGTTTCATGCATGTTGCTAGGGGTCTCCTGTGCGTTGCCAGGGGTTTCATGCGCATTGCTAGGGGTCTCCTGTGCGTTGTCAGGGGTTTCCTGCGTGTTGCCAGGTATCTCCTGGCCGCTGCCCCAGTAAAGTTAAGAAGGGTGGGTGCGGACATCAGTGGTTACTGCTAGCCCCCGCAGTAGATTGAGATGCGCTGGGGGCTGCGGAAGCGCTTCTGTACCATAGCAGTCACAGCAGTGTAAAAAAAAACACCCTCTTAAAATGCCCGCCGCCGAGGAGACAGGCGCTAGAGGTCAAATGTGACCTCTAGCATCTGTCTCCTCCTTGGCGGCGGCCATTTTTTATTTTTACATTGCTATGGTACAGAAGCACTTCCGCAGCCCCCAGCGCGTCTCAATCTACTGCGGGGGCAGCGGCGGCTAGCGCTACTGGGGCAGCGGCGGGTTCCATGGGTGCTCCTCGCGGTCCATGGGTGCTCGGGCCCGGGAGCACCCACGCAATTAGCAACCGGTTCTAAGAACCATACCTAACTTTAGGTATCGGTTCTGAAGAACCGGTGCGAACCGGCTGAATCCCATCACTGGGTATAAGTGTTCAGCAGACATGTTGTGGGCGAGAAGATGGAATTGCGTCGTGATCAGAGGTGCGTGTACAGTATATGCAGAGAACAATCATCAGATTTCAGATGGTTTTCTCACACAAGTATATGGCTAGTGCAAAACTGAACTGACAGTGGTGGCGGCTACTTTCACAAATGAGAGGGTACGGGGGGTGTGGACACATAGCTGTGTGTAGCTCTGAATACGGGCAAAGAGCCGCATTTATTCCGTGCAATTCTGAATACACCCATAAGATTTTCACAGAATAACACACACACAAATCTATAACAACTTCAAAGGTTTTTCTATTTGCAATAAAATATTTCCAGTCCTTACTGTAGATAAGCAGCGGTTACGTTATGTACATAAGTCCTGCAGTACTGTCTCCTCTACTCTCCACCTTTACCTGCTCACAACAAGCAATGCAGCACAATATGATAAATCTGCCCTTACCAGCCAATAAGAACAGCCCAAGAAACCTGACACTCCTCTTGTGCAAAGGGAATTGGAGGAACATGAACCAGGAAACTGCAGCGTTCTCCTTACTTATTATCCTACACTCCATGGAGGTAGTGGGAAGTGCAAGATGGGGAACAGTGGCAGCAGCACCCACACTTTCTGGCCTCTGACGTAAGTAAAGCAGCTTGTGAGGGTCTCTGGGGGTCCATCATCAGGCTCATACACAGTCATTGTACTGCATGGTGGTCTGCTGTGAGTGATCTCCTGAGCTACACATACACCTGTTACCTGTTACTGTGACAATGTTTGTGCAGAGACAGGGCAGCTGTAGCATGCAGACATTTTCAGCAGGTGATCAGAACATTTCTTTCCTTCATTTATTACAATCCTGGAGAGTTTCAGTCTGGAGAGAATAATTATGACTTATAAAATGATATTTTACATGCGCCTCAGGTGGTTTAGCTACTGACAAGTTACACAGTTGTTATTATTATTAGTGATAGATGATAAATCACTGTGACTGTCCGCAACACCTACATGCCAAACGTTGTCTTGATTGTTGATTTTTGGGGGGAGGTGGTTACACATAACAGCAATTACACCAGTCAGATACTTTTACTTGCAGTTACCCAGACTGGTTCATGGCTGCATCATGTACAAGCAGGGCATGGGATGGGTATACTGTTACACATATTATTGGAATTGCCCATAACATTTGCCAAGGTATCTGCGTTTCACAGTCTGATAACAGCTTTGGTTTTATGCCTTTTATTTTCTGTTTGCAATAATAAGCAGTTAATTGACTATTTAAAGAAATGCCTTTAGCTTTAGTTAATTATTATAGCCCAGGTTGTTGCAATTTGCGGAATACATGGGAAATGCCCGAGACTAAAGGTGAGATAATAAGAATTTACTTACCGATAATTCTATTTCTCGGAGTCCGTAGTGGATGCTGGGGTTCCTGAAAGGACCATGGGGAATAGCGGCTCCGCAGGAGACAGGGCACAAAAAGTAAAGCTTTAGGATCAGGTGGTGTGCACTGGCTCCTCCCCCTATGACCCTCCTCCAAGCCAGTTAGGTACTGTGCCCGGACGAGCGTACACAATAAGGGAGGAATTATGAATCCCGGGTAAGACTCATACCAGCCACACCAATCACACCGTACAACTTGTGATCTAAACCCAGTTAACAGTATGATAACAGCGGAGCCTCTGAAAAGATGGCTCACAACAATAATAACCCGATTTTTGTAACTATGTACAAGTATTGCAGATAATCCGCACTTGGGATGGGCGCCCAGCATCCACTACGGACTCCGAGAAATAGAATTATCGGTAAGTAAATTCTTATTTTCTCTATCGTCCTAGTGGATGCTGGGGTTCCTGAAAGGACCATGGGGATTATACCAAAGCTCCCAAACGGGCGGGAGAGTGCGGATGACTCTGCAGCACCGAATGAGAGAACTCCAGGTCCTCTTTTGCCAGGATATCAAATTTGTAGAATTTTACAAACGTGTTCTCCCCTGACCACGTAGCTGCTCGGCAGAGTTGTAATGCCGAGACCTCTCGGGCAGCCGCCCAAGATGAGCCCACCTTCCTTGTGGAATGGGCCTTAACCGATTTAGACTGTGGCAGGCCTGCCTCAGAATGTGCAAGTTGAATTGTGTTACAAATCCAACGAGCAATCGCCTGCTTAGAAGCAGGCGCACCCAACTTGTTGGGTGCATACAGTATAAACAGCGAGTCAGATTTTCTGACTCCAGCTGTCCTGGAACATATTTTCAGGGCCCTGACAACTCCTAGCAACTTGGAGTCCTCCAAGTCCCTAGTAGGTGCAAGGCACCACAATAAGCTGGTTCAGGTGAAACACTGACACCACCTTAGGGAGAGAACTGGGGACGAGTCCGCAGCTCTGCCCTGTCCGAATGGACAAACAGATATGGGCTTTTTTGAGAAAAAACCACCAATTTGACACTCGCCTGGTCCAGGCCAGGGCCAAGAGCATGGTCACTTTTTATGTGAGATGCTTCAAATCCACATATTTGACTGGTTTTAAACCAATGTGATTTGAGGAATCCCAGAACTACGTTGAGATCCCACAGTGCCACTGGAGGCACAAAAAAGGGGTTTGTATATGCAATACTCCCTTGACAAACTTCTGGACTTCAGGAACTGAAGCCAATTCTTTCTGGAAGAAAATTTACAGGGCCGAATTTGAACCTTAATGGACCCCAATTTGAGGCCCATAGACACTCCTGTTTGCAGGAAATGCAGGAAACGACCGAGTTGAAATTTCTTTGTGGGGCCTTCCTGGCCTCACACCACGCAACATATTTTCGCCACACGTGGTGATAATGTTGTGCGGTCACCTCCTTTCTGGCTTTGACCAGGGTAGGAATGACCTCTTCCGGAATGCCTTTTTTCCCTTAGGATCCGGCTTTCCATCGCCATGCCGACAAACGCAGCTGCGGTAAGTCTTGGAACAGACATGGTACTTGCTGAAGCAAGTCCCTTCTTAGCGGCAGAGGCCATAAGACCTCTGTAAGCATCTCTTGAAGTTCCGGGTACCAAGTCCTTCTTGGCCAATCCGGAGCCATGAGTATAGTTCTTACTCCTCTACGTCTTATAATTCTCAGCACCTTAGGTATGAGAAGCAGAGGAGGGAACACATACACCGACTGGTACACCCACGGTGTTACCAGAACGTCCACATCTATTGCCTGAGGGTCTCTTGACCTGGCGCAATACCTGTCCCGTTTTTTGTTCAGACGGGACGCCATCATGTCCACCTTTGGTATTTCCCAACGGTTTACAATCATGTGGAAAAAAAAACTTCTCAATGAAGTTTCCACTCTCCCGGGTGGAGGTCGTGCTGAGGAAGTCTGCTTCCCAGTTTCCATTCCCGGGATGAAAAACTGCTGACAGTGTTATCACATGATTTTCCGCCCAGCGAAAAGTCCTTGCAGTTTCTGCCATTGCCCTCCTGCTTCTTGTGTCGCCCTGTCTGTTTACGTGGGCGACTGCCGTGATGTTTTTCCCACTGGATCAATACCGGCTGACCTTGAAGCAGAGGTCTTGCTAAGCTTAGAGCATTATAAATTTACCCTTAGCTCCAGTATATTTATGTGGAGAAAAGTCTCCATACTTGATCACACTCCCTGGAAATTTTTTCCTTGTGTGACTGCTCCCCAGCCTCTCAGGCTGGGCTCCGTGGTTACCAGCATCCAATCCTGAATGCCGAATCTGCTGCCCTCTAGAAGATGAGCACTCTATAACCACCACAGGAGAGACACCCTTGTCCTTGGATATTGGGTTATCCGCTGATGCATCTGAAGATGCGATCCGGACCATTTGTCCAGCAGATCCCACTGAAAAGTTCTTACGTGAAATCTGCCGAATGGAATTGCTTCGTAGGAAGCCACCATTTTTACCAGGACCCTTGTGCAATGATGCACTGTTTTTAGGAGGTTCCTGACTTGCTCGGATAACTCCCTGGCTTTCTCTTCCGGGAGAAACACCTTTTTCTGGACTGTGTCCAGAATCATCCCTAGGCACAGCAGACGTGTCGTCGGGATCAGCTGCGATTTTGGAATATTTAGAATCCACCCGTGCTGATTGTAGCAGTATCCGAGATAGTGCTACTCCGACCTCCAACTGTTCCCTGGACTATGCCCCTATCAGGAGATCGTCCAAGTAAGGGATAATTAAGACGCCTTTTCTTCGAAGAAGAATCATCAATTCGGCCATTACCTTGGTAAAGACCCCAGGGTGCCGTGGACAATCCAAACGGCAGCGTCTGAAACTGATAGTGACAGTTCTGCACCACGAACCTGAGGTACCCTTAGTGAGAAGGGCAAATTTGGGACATAGAGGTAAGCATCCCTGATGTCCCGGGACACTATATAGTCCCCTTATTCCTGGTTCGTTATCACTGCTCTGAGTGACTTCATCTTAATTTGAACCTTTGTAAGTGTTCAAAAACAAATTTTTAGAATAAGTCTCACCTAGCCTTCTGGCTTCAGTACCACAATATAGTGTGGAATAATACCCCTTTTCTGTAGTAGGAGGGGTAATTTAATTATCACCTGCTGGGAATACAGCTTGTGAATTTTTTCCCATACTACCTCCTTGTCGGAGGGAGACTTGGTAAAGCAGACTTCAGGAGCCTGCGAAGGGGAAACGTCTCGACATTCCCATCTGTACCCCCGGGATACTACTTGTAGGATCCAGGGGTCCTGTACGGTCTCAGCGCCATGCTGAGAACTTGTCAGACGCGGTGGAACGCTTCTGTTCCTGGGAATGGGCTGCCTGCTGCAGTCTTCTTCCCTTTCCTCTATCCCTGGGCAGATATGATCTTATAGGGACGAGAGGACTGAGGCTGAAAAGACGGTGTCTTTTTCTGCAGAGATGTGACTTAGGGTAAAAAACGGTGGATTTTCCAGCAGTTGCCGTGACCACCAGGTCCGATGGACCGACCCCAAACAAGTCCTCTTCCTGTATACGGCCATACTGTGCCGTTTGGAATCTGCATCACCTGACCACTGTCGTGTCCATAACATCTTCTGGCAGTTATGGACATCGCGTTTATTCATGATGCCAGAGTGCAAATATCCCTCTGTGCATCTCGCATATATAGAAATGCTCTATAGTCAATAAAATACTGTCCCTGTCAAGGGTATCAATATTTTTAGTCAGGGAATCCGACCAAGCCACCCTAGCTCTGCACATCCAGGCTGAGGCGATCGCTGGCCGCAGTATAACACCAGTATGTGTGTATATACTTTTTATTATATTTTCCAGCCTTGTCAGCTGGTCCTTGAGGACGGCCCTATCTATAGACGGTACCGCCACTTGTTTTGATAAGCGTGTGAGCGCCTTATCCACCTTAAAGGGTGTTTCCCAACGCGCCCTAACTTCTGGCGGGAAAGGGTATACCGCCCATAATTTTCTATCGGGGGGAACCCACGCATCATCACACACTTTATTTAATTTATCTGATTCAGGAAAAACTATGGTAGTTTTTTCACATCCCACATAATACCCTCTTTTGTGGTACTTGTAGTATCAGAAATACGTAACACCTCCTTCATTGCCTTTAACGTGTGGCCCTAATAAGGAATACGTTTGTTTATTCACCGTCGACACTGGATTCAGTGTCCCTGTCTGTGTCTGTGTCGACCGACTAAAGTAAACGGGCGTTTTAAAACCCTTGACGGTGTTTTTGAGACGTCTGGACCGTACTAATTGTTTGTCGGCCGTCTCATGTCGTCAACCGACCTTGCAGCGTGTTGACATTATCACGTAATTTCCTAAATAAGCCATCCATTCCGGTGTCGACTCCCTAGAGAGTGACATCACCATTACAGGCAATTGCTCCGCCTCCTCACCAACATCGTCCTCCTACCTGTCGACACACACGTACCGACACACAGCACACACACAGGGAATGCTCTGATAGAGGACAGGACCCACTAGCCCTTTGGAGAGACAGAGGGAGAGTTTGCCAGCACACACCAAAAACGCTATAATTATATAGGGACAACCTTATATAAGTGTTTTCCCTTATAGCATCTTAATATATATATAAGCATATCGCCAAATTAGTGCCCCCCCTCTCTGTTTTAACCCTGTTTCTGTAGTGCAGTGCAGGGGAGAGCCTGGGAGCCTTCCCTCCAGCCTTTCTGTGAGGGAAAATGGCGCTGTGTGCTGAGGAGATAGGCCCCGCCCCTTTTTCGGCGGCCTCGTCTCCCGCTCTTAACGGATTCTGGCAGGGGTTAAATATCTCCATATAGCCTCCGGAGGCTATATGTGAGGTATTTTTAGCCAAAATAGGTATTCATTTGCCTCCCAGGGCGCCCCCCTCCCAGCGCCCTGCACCCTCAGTGACTGCCGTGTGAAGTGTGCTGAGAGGAAAATGGCGCACAGCTGCAGTGCTGTGCGCTACCTTTAGAAGACTGAGGAGTCTTCTGCCGCCGATTCTGGACCTCTTCTTACTTCAGCATCTGCAAGGGGGCCGGCGGCAAGGCTCCGGTGACCATCCAGGCTGTACCTGTGATCGTCCCTCTGGAGCTGATGTCCAGTAGCCAAGAAGCCAATCCATCCTGCACGCAGGTGAGTTCACTTCTTCTCCCCTAAGTCCCTCGTTGCAGTGATCCTGTTGCCAGCAGGACTCACTGTAAAATAAAAAACCTAAGCTAAACTTTCCTAAGCAGCTCTTTAGGAGAGCCACCTAGATTGCACCCTTCTCGGCCGGGCACAAAAATCTAACTGGCTTGGAGGAGGGTCATAGGGGGAGGAGCCAGTGCACACCACCTGATCCTAAAGCTTTACTTTTTGTGCCCTGTCTCCTGCGGAGCCGCTATTCCCCATGGTCCTTTCAGGAACCCCAGCATCCACTAGGACGATAGAGAAATAGATATACTAAGCTTTGGAGAGAGATCAAGTGCCAGCCAATCAGCTCCTAAGTGTTACAGACTGTGGGGTCTATTTACTAAAGGTCCATACACATTAGACGATGTCGCTAATGTTTCCCCCTTCTGGGCCAGTCGGTCGGCGACCGACTGTACACACTGATCGATATAACCGCTTATATCGCTCAGTGACGTCACGCCTCCGCCAGCCCTGCATGGAAAATGAGCAACGTTGCTCAATTTATCGGCAGGTGTGTATGGGCATTTAGCCTTGGACAGAGATAAAGCACCAGCCAATCAGCTCCCAACTGTCATTTTTCAAACCCAGCCTTGTGACATGGCAGTTATGCGCTGATTGACTGGTACTTTATCTCCATCCAGGTTTAGTAAATAGACCCCTGTGTTTGAAAAATGACAGGAGCTGATTGGTACTTCATCTCTATCCACTGTATCACTCTCACAGGCTTAGTACATCTGCCCCTGAGTATTATCTCTGTGAAAAGGAGACAGGTGGCAGGTATGCTGTAATAAAAGTATGGACCAGGACCACTATTGCTGTCATACATGAGATCTATGTTACACAAATATTTTACTGCTGTGCTGTGAATGGGGAAATATACTATTGTATTCTCCAAGTACCAGCTTGTGGGGGAGGCTTGCTGGGACTTGTAGTTCTGCTACAAAAAAACAATATATTTTTTTTTTACACAAGGCTATCAGCCCCCATCCGCCGCCCTTGGATGGAGGGGGACAGCCTCGGGCTTCACCCCTGGCCCTTGGGTGGCTGGAGGGGGGGGACCCCTTGATTTATGGTGTCCCCACTCCTCCAGGGTACCCCGGTCAGGGGTGACTAGTTAGTGATTTAAAGCCAGGGCCGCAGGGACTTATATAAAAGTGTCCCCCGGCTGTGGCATTATCTCTCTGACTAGTGGAGCCCGGTGCTGGTTGTTAAAATACGGGGGATCCCCTGTCATTTCCCCCCCCGTATTTTTACAACCAGGACCGGCTCAAAGAGCCCGAGGCTGGTTATGCTTAGGAGGAGGGACCCCACACATTTTTTTTTCAAGATTATTGAACACTTTTGTGCCGTCCATGAAGTCGAATCCAGGATGCACACTATTCATCAATTGGTCAGTTTTTCGACAGCGGGACTGTCGAATCCGTTTTTTATTGAATATGTCGAATTCGGGTCCCGGCGGTCGGGATTCGAATGTCGAATCCAAAAACGGTCGAATTCCAGCCGGAATTCGACCACAATTGCATATACCCCATAGAATCCATGAAAAGCCGCAGACTTATGTGTTTTTGCAGCAGTGATCCCGGTAAAGGTAAAGCAAAACCTGAGGAGGTAAAGCAAAACCCCTGATAAGTGCCTGCATCGAGGCTAACTGGAAACCCCCACCGGCTGTAATTAGCCTCAGTAAATTACCGCAGCTAATAGGATACCGCTCTTAATCTAAATAATTCTCTCCACTAATTCTTTCTATTAAACCTATCCTCTACTTTCTCTATCTTTTTATGATTAGATGTGATGTAATCTTGAATCAGCAGCTCTGACTGCTCACTGTGCGGCCTAAACCTTCTCCTCTGGTATAGTGTGTGACTGGCAATACTGCTCACTGTGCGGCCTGAGCCTTCCCCTCTGGTGTAGTGTGTGACTGGCAATACTGCTCACTGTGCAACCTGACCCTTCTCCTCTGGTGTGGTGTGTGACTGGCAATACTGCTCACTGTGCAACCTGACCCTTCTCCTCTGGTGTGGTGTGTGACTGGCAATACTGCTCACTGTGCAACCTGACCCTTCTCCTCTGGTATAGTGTGTGACTGGCAATACTGCTCACTGTGCGGCCTGACCCTTCTCCTCTGGTGTGGTGTGCGACTGGCAATACTGCTCACTGTGCAACCTGAGCCTTCTCCTCTGGTGTGGTGTGCGACTGGCAATACTGCTCACTGTGCAACCTGAGCCTTCTCCTCTGGTGTGGTGTGTGACTGGCAATACTGCTCACTGTGCAACCTGAGCCTTCTCCTCTGGTGTGGTGTGCGACTGGCAATACTGCTCACTGTGCAACCTGAGCCTTCTCCTCTGGTGTGGTGTGTGACTGGCAATACTGTTCACTGTGCGGCCTGAGCCTTCTCCTCTGGTGTGGTGTGCGACTGGCAATACTGCTCACTGTGCAACCTGAGCCTTCTCCTCTGGTGTGGTGTGCGACTGGCAATACTGCTCACTGTGCAACCTGAGCCTTCTCCTCTGGTGTGGTGTGTGACTGGCAATACTGCTCACTGTGCGGCCTGAGCCTTCCCCTCTGGTGTGGTGTGCGACTGGCAATACTGCTCACTGTGCAACCTGACCCTTCTCCTCTGGTGTGGTGTGCGACTGGCAATACTGCTCACTGTGCGGCCTGAGCCTTCCCCTCTGGTGTGGTGTGTGACTGGCAATACTGCCCACTGTGCGGCCTGAGCCTTCTCCTCTGGTGTGATGTGCGACTGGCAATACTGCTCACTGTGCAACCTGACCCTTCTCCTCTGGTGTGGTGTGCGACTGGCAATACTGCTCACTGTGCGGCCTGAGCCTTCCCCTCTGGTGTGGTGTGTGACTGGCAATACTGCCCACTGTGCGGCCTGAGCCTTCTCCTCTGGTGTGGTGTGTGACTGGCAATACTGCCCACTGTGCGGCCTGAGCCTTCTCCTCTGGTGTGGTGTGTAACTGGCAATACTGCTCACTGTGCGGCCTGAGCCTTCTCCTCTGGTGTGGTGTGTGGCTGGCAATACTGCCCACTGTGCGGCCTGAGCCTTCTCCTCTGGTGTGGTGTGTAACTGGCAATACTACTCACTGTGCGACCTGAGCCTTCCCCTCTGGTGTAGTGTGTGACTGGCAATACTGCTCACTGTGCGGCCTGAGCCTTCCCCTCTGGTGTGGTGTGTGGCTGGCAATACTGCTCACTGTGCGGCCTGAGCCTTCTCCTCTGGTGTGGTGTGTGGCTGGCAATACTGCTCACTGTGCGGCCTGAGCCTTCTCCTCTGGTGTGGTGTGTGGCTGGCAATACTGCCCACTGTGCGGCCTGAGCCTTCTCCTCTGGTGTGGTGTGTAACTGGCAATACTACTCACTGTGCGACCTGAGCCTTCTCCTCTGGTGTGGTGTGTGGCTGGCAATACTGCCCACTGTGCGGCCTGAGCCTTCTCCTCTGGTGTAGTGTGTGACTGGCAATACTGCTCACTGTGCGGCCTGAGCCTTCCCCTCTGGTGTGGTGTGTGGCTGGCAATACTGCCCACTGTGCGACCTGAGCCTTCTCCTCTGGTGTGGTGTGTGGCTGGCAATACTGCCCACTGTGCGGCCTGAGCCTTCTCCTCTGGTGTAGTGTGTGACTGGCAATACTGCTCACTGTGCGGCCTGAGCCTTCCCCTCTGGTGTGGTGTGTGACTGGCAATACTGCCCACTGTGCGGCCTGAGCCTTCTCCTCTGGTGTAGTGTGTGACTGGCAATACTGCTCACTGTGCGACCTGAGCCTTCTCCTCTGGTGTAGTGTGTGACTGGCAATACTGCTCACTGTGCGGCCTGAGCCTTCCCCTCTGGTGTGGTGTGTGGCTGGCAATACTGCCCACTGTGCGGCCTGAGCCTTCTCCTCTGGTGTGGTGTGTAACTGGCAATACTACTCACTGTGCGACCTGAGCCTTCTCCTCTGGTGTGGTGTGTGGCTGGCAATACTGCTCACTGTGCGGCCTGAGCCTTCTCCTCTGGTGTGGTGTGTAACTGGCAATACTGCTCACTGTGCGGCCTGAGCCTTCTCCTCTGGTGTGGTGTGTGGCTGGCAATACTGCCCACTGTGCGGCCTGAGCCTTCTCCTCTGGTGTGGTGTGTAACTGGCAATACTACTCACTGTGCGACCTGAGCCTTCTCCTCTGGTGTGGTGTGTGGCTGGCAATACTGCCCACTGTGCGGCCTGAGCCTTCTCCTCTGGTGTAGTGTGTGACTGGCAATACTGCTCACTGTGCGGCCTGAGCCTTCCCCTCTGGTGTGGTGTGTGGCTGGCAATACTGCCCACTGTGCGACCTGAGCCTTCTCCTCTGGTGTGGTGTGTGGCTGGCAATACTGCCCACTGTGCGGCCTGAGCCTTCTCCTCTGGTGTAGTGTGTGACTGGCAATACTGCTCACTGTGCGGCCTGAGCCTTCCCCTCTGGTGTGGTGTGTGACTGGCAATACTGCCCACTGTGCGGCCTGAGCCTTCTCCTCTGGTGTAGTGTGTGACTGGCAATACTGCTCACTGTGCGACCTGAGCCTTCTCCTCTGGTGTGGTGTGTGACTGGCAATACTGCTCACTGTGCGGCCTGAGCCTTCCCCTCTGGTGTGGTGTGTGGCTGGCAATACTGCCCACTGTGCGGCCTGAGCCTTCTCCTCTGGTGTGGTGTGTGGCTGGCAATACTGCCCACTGTGCGACCTGAGCCTTCTCCTCTGGTGTAGTGTGTGACTGGCAATACTGCCCACTGTGCGGCCTGAGCCTTCCCCTCTGGTGTAGTGTGTGGCTGGCAATACTGCTCACTGTGCGGCCTGAGCCTTCTCCTCTGGTGTAGTGTGTGACTGGCAATACTGCTCACTGTGCGGCCTGAGCCTTCTCCTCTGGTGTGGTGTGTGACTGGCAATACTGCTCACTGTGCGGCCTGAGCCTTCTCCTCTGGTGTAGTGTGTAACTGGCAATACTGCTCACTGTGCGGCCTGAGCCTTCTCCTCTGGTGTAGTGTGTAACTGGCAATACTGCTCACTGTGCGACCTGAGCCTTCTCCTCTGGTGTAGTGTGTAACTGGCAATACTGCTCACTGTGCGGCCTGAGCCTTCTCCTCTGGTGTAGTGTGTGACTGGCAATACTGCTCACTGTGCGGCCTGACCCTTCTCCTCTGGTGTAGTGTGTGACTGGCAATACTGCTCACTGTGCGGCCTGAGCTTTCTCCTCTGGTGTGGTGTGTGACTGGCAATACTGCCCACTGTGCGGCCTGAGCCTTCTCCTCTGGTGTGGTGTGTGACTGGCAATACTGCTCACTGTGCGGCCTGAGCCTTCTCCTCTGGTGTAGTGTGTGGCTGGCAATACTGCTCACTGTGCAACCTGACCCTTCTCCTCTGGTGTAGTGTGTGACTGGCAATACTGCTCACTGTGCGGCCTGAGCCTTCTCCTCTGGTGTAGTGTGTAACTGGCAATACTGCTCACTGTGCGGCCTGAGCTTTCTCCTCTGGTGTGGTGTGTGACTGGCAATACTGCTCACTGTGCGGCCTGAGCCTTCTCCTCTGGTGTGGTGTGTAACTGGCAATACTGCTCACTGTGCGGCCTGAGCCTTCTCCTCTGGTGTGGTGTGTAACTGGCAATACTGCTCACTGTGCGGCCTGAGCCTTCCCCTCTGGTGTAGTGTGTGACTGGCAATACTGCTCACTGTGCGGCCTGAGCTTTCTCCTCTGGTGTGGTGTGTGACTGGCAATACTGCCCACTGTGCGGCCTGAGCCTTCTCCTCTGGTGTGGTGTGTGACTGGCAATACTGCTCACTGTGCGGCCTGAGCCTTCTCCTCTGGTGTAGTGTGTGGCTGGCAATACTGCCCACTGTGCGGCCTGAGCCTTCTCCTCTGGTGTAGTGTGTGACTGGCAATACTGCTCACTGTGCAACCTGACCCTTCTCCTCTGGTGTGGTGTGTGACTGGCAATACTGCTCACTGTGCGGCCTGAGCTTTCTCCTCTGGTGTAGTGTGTGACTGGCAATACTGCTCACTGTGCGACCTGAGCCTTCTCCTCTGGTGTAGTGTGTAACTGGCAATACTGCTCACTGTGCAACCTGACCCTTCTCCTCTGGTGTAGTGTGTGACTGGCAATACTGCTCACTGTGCGGCCTGAGCCTTCTCCTCTGGTGTAGTGTGTGACTGGCAATACTGCTCACTGTGCAACCTGACCCTTCTCCTCTGGTGTGGTGTGTGACTGGCAATACTGCTCACTGTGCAACCTGACCCTTCTCCTCTGGTATAGTGTGTAACTGGCAATACTGCTCACTGTGCAACCTGACCCTTCTCCTCTGGTATAGTGTGTAACTGGCAATACTGCTCACTGTGCAACCTGACCCTTCTCCTCTGGTATAGTGTGTAACTGGCAATACTGCTCACTGTGCAACCTGACCCTTCTCCTCTGGTATAGTGTGTAACTGGCAATACTGCTCACTGTGCAACCTGACCCTTCTCCTCTGGTGTGGTGTGTGACTGGCAATACTGCTCACTGTGCGGCCTGAGCCTTCTCCTCTGGTGTAGTGTGTGACTGGCAATACTGTTCACTGTGCAACCTGACCCTTCTCCTCTGGTGTGGTGTGTGACTGGCAATACTGCTCACTGTGCGACCTGAGCCTTCTCCTCTGGTGTAGTGTGTGGCTGGCAATACTGCTCACTGTGCGACCTGAGCCTTCCCCTCTGGTGTGATGTGAGACTGGCAATACTGCTCACTGTGCGGCCTGAGCTTTCTCCTCTGGTGTGGTGTGTGACTGGCAATACTGCTCACTGTGCAACCTGACCCTTCTCCTCTGGTGTGGTGTGTGACTGGCAATACTGCTCACTGTGCAACCTGAGCCTTCCCCTCTGGTGTGGTGTGTGACTGGCAATACTGCTCACTGTGCGGCCTGAGCCTTCTCCTCTGGTGTGGTGTGTGACTGGCAATACTGCTCACTGTGCAACCTGAGCCTTCCCCTCTGGTGTGGTGTGTGACTGGCAATACTGCTCACTGTGCGGCCTGAGCCTTCCCCTCTGGTGTGATGTGAGACTGGCAATACTGCTCACTGTGCGGCCTGAGCTTTCTCCTCTGGTGTGGTGTGTGACTGGCAATACTGCTCACTGTGCAACCTGACCCTTCTCCTCTGGTGTAGTGTGTGACTGGCAATACTGCTCACTGTGCGGCCTGAGCTTTCTCCTCTGGTGTGGTGTGTGACTGGCAATACTGCTCACTGTGCAACCTGACCCTTCTCCTCTGGTGTGGTGTGTGACTGGCAATACTGCTCACTGTGCAACCTGAGCCTTCCCCTCTGGTGTGGTGTGTGACTGGCAATACTGCTCACTGTGCGGCCTGAGCCTTCTCCTCTGGTGTGGTGTGTGACTGGCAATACTGCTCACTGTGCGGCCTGAGCCTTCTCCTCTGGTGTGGTGTGTGACTGGCAATACTGCTCACTGTGCAACCTGACCCTTCTCCTCTGGTGTGGTGTGTGACTGGCAATACTGCTCACTGTGCAACCTGAGCCTTCCCCTCTGGTGTGGTGTGTGACTGGCAATACTGCTCACTGTGCGGCCTGAGCCTTCCCCTCTGGTGTGGTGTGTGGCTGGCAATACTGCTCACTGTGCGGCCTGAGCCTTCTCCTCTGGTGTGGTGTGTGACTGGCAATACTGCTCACTGTGCGGCCTGAGCCTTCCCCTCTGGTGTGGTGTGTAACTGGCAATACTGCTCACTGTACCACACAGGAAAAAGAAAAATACAGGTGCACACTATAAGCACTAAGGGGGTATTCAATTTGCCACGTCAAAAATTCCTGCGGCATGGGGAAAGGCTATTCATTTAAATAGGATTCAGGCGCGGAAACCCACTGATTCCGCGTTAACTGCAGAATCAATGTTTTTTTTTTCCCTGCAAGCAGACCGTTTTTGACCTTTTTACGTGGACTGAAGCTGCAAGGTCCAGTGCGACTGCAGGGACTACTAATTGAATACCTACAATTACCCCTCGGCTAACTGAATTCCCCTTTCTCAAGAATACTGATAGTCAAAATAATGAACTCTTACAATTAACACTGAGTATAACTAAAGTTCTTAGCAAAAATGTGGCCAAAGATGTGGGCCCACCCAGCATGTCCAGGTGAACTTCATTAGATGGGTTCTGAAATTCCCTAAATACTGACACATGAAATACATTTATCCAGGTCTTCCTTTTAAATCTAGCCCATTCTAATATATAGTCATATATAGAATTCCCGATGGTGGACTAAACCTTGCAGCTTCATGAGCTGCAAGGAAAAGTCTGCAAGAAAAACTTCCAAATTGGGAGTTTACGGACAGGGAAAACCTATTGGCTCCGCAGTTTACACAGAATCTGGGTTTCCGCACACTAATACCTGATTTTAGGTGCGGGGAAAAAGGCGCGGTGCGGGCACCTTGATAAAGACTTACATACAGTAGAAACGCGTTGGTGGTGGAGCATGTGGAAGCTGAATACCTTTTGCCAGTGAATTCAACGATACAACGTAAAATTGAAGGAATATAGGAGTAAGACAGCGGAAAACATCGAAAGAAACCTTTGATGTGAAAGTACACCGCACCTTGAAGTAAGCATACACGTGAGCATCCTATATACCCAGAGACCTACTCGTGGGTGCTTGATTATTTTGGATACTGCATTTGTATGGGTGAAAGAAACCTTGATGTGATTTATACAAATTGTTTTAGAAGTAAGCACATGTAAGCAGTCCATTTATGCGAGTCACTGAGGTGGACCTTACGAGTAGAACTGCACATCCCAAGTACTGAATAGTCGAAGGAACCTGGGTGTACATTTTGCTCCTCTAATACCCACAGAGACTGTACTGAACATTTGTGTTTATATTGTGTTTTTTTTCATACATCATCTTTGGACGACGGATTCATCTATGAACTCACTTGTATGAAAAGGAACGGACTTTAGCCCACACGGGTAATTTCTTTGGACTTTTTACTATTTGCGCCACCTAGGGATTATTCTAATATTCCCTTTCTAGCATTATTTCAGTGTGTTAGGTGACACACTAGGATAGACCTTGGGTTGGCGGCATTTGTGCGCAGGGACATATACTAACCCCTTTGTTACTATTTAATTAAATAGCCTTTCCCCATGCTGCTGGGATTATAGCCAGCAAATACCCTGCGGCTAATTGATTATGGCCATTACTGTGCTTCTGTAATCTAATACCTTTTAGGACACTGACTGTAAGAATGTTTGTCACACTCTTTTCTGATACAAGATTAGTAGTAGTAGTAGTAGTAGTAGTAGTAGTAGTAGTAGTTATTTTTTATTTATAAGGCGTCACAAGTGTTTCGCAGCGCCGTACAAAAGACACTACAGGGAGACAAAATTTATGATTACAGTAAATAAATAACAAAAATAGACTACAGGTAACAAAGAGCACTACAATTTTCAAGACATAACACAGCTAAGATGTAAGTAGTGAGGGAGTGATCATCGTACTACTAGGGGCTGGTGGCCATAGATGGAGATGAGCCTTTTACCAGCAGGAGGAAAAGCAGATAAAGATGGTCGCTGAGTAGGGGAGAGCTGCGAGTGAAATGTGTCGAGAAGTAGGCTTGGATAACAAGAGGAAAGAGGGCCCTGCTCTGAAGAGCTAACAATCTAGTGGGAAGGGTCGACAGACAGATGACATGAGGTGAAAGAAGCGGGAGGTAGCCTTGTGGCAGCATGCAAGCAAAGCTGAGATGTTCAAGGCATGAGGCAGGGGGATGGAGGAGCGGCCTCAGGACTAGGTTATACATCGGGAGGGTACGCTTTGATGAATAGGTGGGGTTTCATTGCCCGTTTGAAGCTTTGCAAGGTCGAGGAGAGTCTAATGGAGCGGGGGAGTGCGTTCCACTGAAGGGGTGCAGCACGGGCATATTTGTTGCAACATGATCATGTTTGTTGGCCCAATCTGTGTGAAGTATGTACATTTTCAACATCTCTGTGGATTTCCCCTGGGTGCTCTGGTTTCCTCCCAAAATTCAAAAATCAGCTGGTGGGTTAATTGGCTTCTGACAAAAAATAAAATTTAACCTGAGTGTATATGTGTATTTACAGTACATGTGGTAAGGAATATAGATTGTAAGCTCTACTGGGGCAGGGACTGATGCAAATTACTAAATATTCTCTGGAAATCGCTGCGGAATATGTGTGTGTTTATAAATGGTCATAAATAATTTAAGTAAATTTTATCATAAATGCATGGAAATGGATATATGAATGGACCTATTGGATCCAAATAGCCTGCATGTGTGTGTGGATCATAGGTTGACCTTAATTGGGTCGACTGCATATGGTCGACATGCACATATTTGACAGGGTCCATTGGTCGACAAGCAAAAGGTACAGTAGACTCCTGAAATGTTTGACAGGTATAAAAGGTCGACAGAGTGAAAAGGTCGACATGGAAATGTTCAACACAAAAAAAAAAGGTCGACACAGTTTTTATTTTGGGGTGTTATTTTGTATGTTGAACCATGTAAAAGTCAAATTAGTGGAAATATGTATCCTTGTCGTTTCCGCTACTGCTGCACTTGGCACAGCAGCACCATCCACCAGCACCAGAGCCCATCATCATGTGTTAGGCATGTCTGCTATCCTGTTAATAATACATCATCCTAATGCTAGATACCTCTAATCTCTCCAGGGCGGCCATTTTGGGAGGGACATTTTCCAACAGCTGTAGGTACATTTTCAAAAGTATCTGATTCCAATCTACTTAGGTGGGCCTGCGGACGGCCAGACCAACCCATCTAGCCATCTGCCCTTCATTGGCCAGAAGTTCTAGATGGCAAGTCCAGCCCTGGGGTTGACCTATTGACTGTTGACCTATTCACTATTGACCTATCATCAAGATATCCCAGTTCACTATCAATAAAATAGACATGGGCCCCCTTGTTTTCGCAAAAACATTTGCTAAAAATAATATGTAATACTTTTTATTTTTATAGTAGATTTTTTTTTTATTTTTTATTTTTTTTACTTTTTGGGTTGTTAGTATTATTATTATTATTATTATTATTATTATATATTTTTTTTTTATGTAATTTTTATTTTTGAAATAACATTGCTTTATCCTGAGACTGCATTTATTGCTGTCTGTAATTTGGTAAACTTGCTGAAAATATAAAGTAAGGAGTTAGCTCATTTGTAACTGGCTAGCATTTATACTATCTAGCCACCCTGCCATACATGAATTAGCTTCTATTGGATATGACGTTTTGAGTCTGTGACTGTTTTTTGCACTTGGACCCTCTTCTGGTGGTTTTGGCTTCACATTCCAGGTGTAGTGTCTTCCTTGTTCCAGATTTATCAAGGTTGGTTGGTTTTCTAAAAATTAGAAATGGTACTTTTATTTTGTCTATTGCATGACTACTATCTATTTTTTAGCTACTTATGTAATAGGGCAATGATTGTATCGTCTATTGTATTCATGACCAAATGTTTCTTTTTGTAAATTATGCTTAATATAAATTTTTTATATTATTATTACGTTTATGTACAGTCTTTGATGAGAGGTTCTTTATCCATGCTTTTGCATTGAGAGACAACATTGTTCTGTTTTCTATTATTGCGGCCTACAATATTTATTTGTTTTATTTGTTTTATATTTATGTACGTATGAAGAAGTGAGTTCTGTTGAGTTTGGGAAAATTTTCTTTCTTTTTTTATTTCTTCCCTATTTCTTCTTTCAATAGACTGTTTTAGAATTTGAAATGATCCACTTCCTCCTCTATTAAATCTAATTTCTTTGCAATGTTTTCCAGATTTATGTAAACTTCTAGGTCAGGCCTGGCCAACCTGCGGCTCTCCAGCTGTTATGAAACTACATAACCCAGCATGTCCTGCCACAGTTTTAGCATTCCCTAATAGCAAAACTGTAACAGGGCATGCTGGGACTTGTAGTTTCACAACAGCTGGTGAGCCACAGGTTGGCCAGACCTATAATCTAGGTCTTTCAAAAGTTTCCATTTTTTTTATTTGATTAATGTCACATTTGTGTATTCATTTTTTGTAATTAGCTTCATCCAGTCCATAGAGCATGTGTAGAACCAAATACAGTTTAAGTGTCTTTTAAAGTTAATGTGGGTTATAAAATGTTTAGGCGGCTGGAAATAAATGTAGCCTCTAGGTGCTCATTTGTGACCAGTGTTTACTTTCTGTTGTAATACTGTAGCTTTTCCAACTTTGTAAACTAATGGAAACAGAAATTCTCTATGGGAAGCGTCATGGATAAAATTTCAGATTTTAAATGTATTCTCTGACAGCACGTTCTCTATACTGTGTACAGGAGGAAGCCCTATTTTCTGAGTGATAGGAGTATGGAGCGCAGTATGGGTTGGGTTCAGGATACCAGTGGTCGGGATACCGGCGGTTAGCATGCTGATGTCGGCATCCCGGACACCAGAATGTCAGCAGGGGGGCGAGCGCAACAAGCCACTTGTGGGCTTGCTGCGCTCACCATGCTGCGGGCTCGCTGCACTCGCCACAGGTTCTATTCCCACTCGATGGGTGTCGTGGACACCCACGAGTAGGAATAACTCTCGGCCCCCTGCCGGCATGCTGGTGGCCGTGATCCCGGCGTCGGTATGCCGACCGCCGGATCCCGACCGCCAGGAACGTGACTACATCCGTTCAGGATGACATAGGAAATTAATGAGCTTGTAGTGCAGGATTAGGGCTTGAAGCCCTCCCACCACCTCTGCCCCCCCCCCCCCACCCCCCACCCCAAATCCCCACCTTCCATAGAAAAAAAAAAACACTCTTTCAAAGCCATGCACCTTTACTGCCAGCAAACATTGAGGGTCCATCAGATAGCGGCTGATTCGGAGTCGGTCGTACTGGCAGTGTTGGATACCGTTGAGCAATTATTATTTTTTTGAGTCCAGAGCCCATGTGTAAGTCTCAGTTGTGATTGATATGCATGGTCCCAGAAATGTCTTGAAAATGTATTGGACAGTGACAGAGAGATGACTAAGTGGACGCATGGAGATCATATGTTTTATGGGAGTATTAAGGAAGTTTCAGGGGCATGCCATTGGTAGTGGTTGTGTACAGAAACGTAGACTCATTCACATAGGAGGTCATATTCAGATGGATAATCTGCACTTGCCGTGGAGTTAGTGCAAGTTCCGATGGTGCTTCTGAAGATGCTCGCAGTGTGTGTCTCGGTCCTTGCAGATGAAGAATGTACGCCCTGGAAGGGCTTGTAGCCTTATTTGCATAAAGGCGCAGAAGTGATGCACACATGAACACTGCTACATCTGACTGAGAATCAGGCTCTCCCAATTAGCCCTCGAAGGTGAACATAAGACCTTTTATGCAGGACAGTCCCCTGAAACTAGCAGTCTGTACTGTGCTCTCCTACCAGCTCCTACAACCTACTGATTTCTTACCGTAAAAGTTATATGTACAAGACACTGCCTGGAAAGCTGTGCAACAGTCTAGTCCTTCATCCCCAACATTTATTCAGTAGCACCATTCATTAGCCTTTCGCTATCATTCTCATCTCACTTAATTACCTCCCCCCACACCACCATAATTAATTACCCCATTTCTCATCAAACTACTCATCCCCCAATATTCATCACAACCATGCACAACTCATCCCTCTACGCTCTTCTTTAACCCCAAACGGGTGTACTACGATATCCTGGTGGTTGGGATCCCGGAGCCAAGCATACCGGCGCAATATCGAATGCTTCTCCCCCAAACTGTTGTTTCATGCCTAGCTTATCAGCAGCGCATTGTAACAGGAGACTTGCTAGAATGTGCTCTGCTACAAAAATCCACCAACGACCGACTCCAGGCTTGTGCAAAAACAACAAATACCTTTTATTCAGGTAGCTCAAAAACAAAGATATACATAAAACAAAGATCATTGTCTTTAATATAAACAACCAGGGAGGTTAGGCCCTGCCTCACTCCCTATTACTTAATAAGGAACCCTTCCGGTCCTGGCATCCTGACACTAGTGCCCAGCCCTCCGGATCCCACTGTCCCTAGCAGGCCTATCACCTGGACACTAACTGCCTTCAGGAGCCCTGACTCATGGGAGAGACTCTGCTTTAAACCCAGCACCCAGGTGCTGACTGATGAAGCAGCTTCTTCGGCTAAGAAGCCTATAAGACTTGGTCTGGGCCAAATGGATGGGAACCCGGTCCATCCACACTTCACATCCACCCCCAGGACCCTGTGTGTAGCTTACAGGTGGCAAAGTACCTCTCCTGCCACAGCATAATCAAACAAGATAAAGAACCCATTGTTGAACATGACCATGGACTGTATTCATGAAGGGCCCATACACACTGAACACCCTGTGCCCATGCCACAGATGAAGCTGCTAACCTTTAATATTTAGTCATATTAGTAAACTATAGTCATGTGGCACTATACTGAATGCTGCCTGACTTAGTAATTAGTAGCAATTGTACTGCAGTCTGGATACAGTCTGTGATTTGGCTCACCGCTTGTGTCTATCTCCTTGGAAACTATCTAACAGCTCCAAACCTTTTAGCCTGCCCACTGGGTAAAATCTGCTATTGGTTCAGGACTGGTCTGTCTAGTCCAGGGTGCAGCACAGCAGTTGCTGTGTGATCTCATCTTGAAAATGGATTAATAGACAATGTAACTGCTGAATGCATTAGTGCATTGCAATTTGTAAGCAACACATGTTAACTCATTATTGTTATACTCCTCTTTATAACTGAGCGTCATGCATTTGGCAACGCAAATACTAATATATTTTTTAAACCCTAAAATGAAAACATGGCTATACTAGATATGTATAGAAAAAACACTGCGCTTGGGACACTGGTAAATATAAATCATTAAATATCTAAAAGTGCTGTCTGTCAGAATGAATAGACTCAGTGAAGCGCAAGGGGCTCCTTTGCGCTCGCCACACTGTCGGTATGCCGGCGGTCGGGCTCCCGGCGCCGGTATGCTGGTCGCCGGGAGCCCGGCCGCCGGCATACCATACTACACCCCTTGTTTTCATATAAAAACAATTAGCACATGTCTATGAGCTTACAAGTTCCAAATATTGGTTATTAAAACAAACTGTTTTACAATGGAAATAGAGTGCAATAATAAACAGTAGCAATATTTTAATACTAGTTAGTAAGATTGCTGGGAAAAATGTCTCTCCTGAAGGATATGTAAAACTGCACTACCGGCGTCCCAGTGGGGTGAAGTTGTTAGTAATCCAGGGCCGGCTCCAGGCCTACCAGCGCCATGAGTGAGAAAATGTAAAAGCGCCCCCCCACGCGCTCGCTTTCCTGGAAAAGTGGGCGTGGTCTCCAGGAAAAGTGGGCGTGGCCTTGTAACTTCAGATTATCAAACTATAAATAAATATATTTTCACCCCCCCCTCTACGCACACAATTAGCAGCCTTACACATAACAGCCACAGTAGTGTTCCTTACACACGATGTATCCAGTATAGTGCCAGATACACATAATGTGCAGTGCCAGCTACACATGACATGCCCCGCAGCAGTGCCAGCTACACATGACTTGCCCCCCAGCAGTGCCAGCTACACATGACATAGCAGTGCCAGCTACACATGACATGCCCCCCAGCAGTGCCAGCTACACGATAGTGTTCACTTTTAAGGGCAGGGTGCTGATCACAGGGAGGGCACATTTTTAAGTTAGGAGGGCAAAATGATGTACATACTGTAATGCTTGTTGTTCCCATACCTACATGCTAAAACGTGGAAGGTGCGTAGCAAAAATGTAGGGGCGTTACTTCGTGGGGAAGGTGCGTGGCCACATAATAGTGGCAATTCGCATTACACCACACAGTAGTGCAACTAATACACATTGCACCAGGTAGAACCTCCTATACACTTTGCGCCAGGCACAGCACGTTAGACACTTTGCGCCAGGCACAGCACGTTAGACACTTTGCGCCAGGCACAGCACGTGAGACACATTGCGCCAGGTAGAGCACTGAGACACATTGCGCCAGGTAGAGCACTGAGACACATTGCGCCAGGTAGAGCACTGAGACACATTGCGCCAGGTAGAGCACTGAGACACATTGCGCCAGGTAGAGCACTGAGACACATTGCGCCAGGTAGAGCACTGAGACACATTGCCTAGCCACAGACGCCTAGCGGGAACACTACATGTAATGCTCCCCAGCAGTGCCAGCGACACGTGACATGCCCCCCAGCAGTGCCAGCTACACGTGACATGCCCCCCAGCAGTGCCAGCTACACGTGACATGCCCCCCAGCAGTGCCAGCTACACGTGACATGCCCCCCAGCAGTGCCAGGGCAGTACGGATGATGTAATGGTTAGCATTACTGCCTCGCAGCACTGAGGTCATGGGTTCGATTCCCACCATGGCCCTAACTTTGCGGAGTTTGTATATTCTCCCCGTACTTGCGTGGGTATCCTCCGGGTACTCCGGTTTCCTCCCACAATCCAAAAATATACTGGTAGGTTAATTGGCTCCCAACAAAATGTACCCTAGTGAATGTGTCTGTTTGTACATGTGATAGGGAATCTAGATTGTAAGCTCCCATTGGGCAGGGACTGATGTGAATGTTGAAATGTTCTCTGTAAAGCGCTGCGGAATATGTGTGCACTATATTAATAACTGGTAATAAATAATAAATAAATAATAAATGGCCACACAGTGCCAAATAAGTCCCCACAGTGCAGATATGCCCCCACAGTTCCAGCTACATAAATGCCCCCACAGTGCCAGCTACATAAATGCCCCCACAGTGCCAGCTACATAAATGCCCCCACTGTGCAGATATGCCCCCACAGTGCCAGATACATAAATGCCCCCACAGTTCCAGATACATAAATGCCCCCACAGTGCAGATATGCCCCCACAGTGCCAGATACATAAATGCCCCCACAGTGCAGATATGCCCCCACAGTGCCAGATACATAAATGCCCCCACAGTGCAGATATGACCCCCACAGTGCCCTGCCCAATACATAAATGCCCCCACACAGTGCCCGATCCAGAAATGCCCCCACAATACTTGCGGTGCTGGGAGGGGGGTTGTCTGCTGAGGGCGCGGGCGGACTCTTCCTAACTGTTGTGTGTGCGTCAGACGCCGGCACCGCATAGCGCGCACACAACAGGATCGGGCAGGCCGGGTAGCGCTGCAGGCTGGCTCGGCTCCAGGCATGAATATGGCGGCACCAGCGCGCGGCACCCATTAAGGGTGGCGCCCCGCGCGGCCGCTCTATTCGAACATGCCTGGAGCCGGCCCTGTAGTAATCTGTAGTAAAACATCAATGGGGAAAGGCAGTTGTGGGTAAGATAGACTGTTCATTTCATCATGTTGGAATGGTTATATCATACGCAGGGCCAGTTCTAGACCTTGTGGCGCCCAGGGCGAAAGATTCCTGTGGTGCCTGCCCCCCCTTCCCTGGTAAAATAGTTGGTGCGCGCCTAAGGCGCGCTGTCAAAAATAGGGGAGTGGCTTCTTCATAGGGAAGGGGCATGGCCACAGTTATCTCCCTGTACTTGTGTCCCCTGTAGCTGTGCCCCCAGCAGCAGTGTCCCATGTCGCTGTTCCTCTGTAGTATGTGCCCCCAGTATGTGCCCCCTGTAGTAGTGCCCCCTGTAGTATTGCCGCTTGCAAACAAGAAAAACAAACAAAAAAAACAATACTTACCAGCCCCGCTCCTGCTTCCGGACCTCTGCCGCTGCTGTCTCTGGCTGCTGCCGACTCCTCTCTATGGGAGAGACGTCATGACGTCTCTCCCATAGCAGCGCCGCACGGACACTCGGGGTCAATTATGACCTCTAGCATCAGTCAGTGACACCAGCTGCAGTGGGCGCCCACACAGCCCATGGCGCCTGCTGCAGCCGGGGAGAGCTGGTCAGGAGTAGCGGCTCTTGCGGCGGCGGCACCCTCGGGGTAGCGGAGCCCCGTGCAAAAAGCCTGCTTGCCCGTGGCAAGAGCTGCTACTGATCATACGACTACACAAATACCCGTTGTATGCATTGGGCCCGTGTATGGCTTACCTCCCACAGTGTAACCTTCGTAGTGCGCCCAACATGGCTGCCTCATCTGGTACGCTTATGGATGAGATGGAAATACATTTTGTGTCATCTCTTCTAGGGGTGGACTATTCCACCCAGTGTAATCCTACGCAGTGCGCCAAGATGGCTGCCACACCTGATACCCTGTGAGGGTGGAATACACAACCCATGGAAGTTATTACCCAAAATGCCTACACTAATCCTGCATTATGATTACTCTATGCATTCTATGTTTTAATTTTTATGTCTGTGTGGCCTGTGTATTGGTGTATTAATCTTCTGTATTATGTTTGTTTTGATGTCTGTAAAGCGCCTTGAGTCCTGTTTGGAGAAAGAGCGCTATATAAATAAAATTATTATTAATAACTGTTTATAATTTTTGGATCACATAACATCATAAATGAGTTCAAGATGGCGTCGCGGATGGCTGCCTCGGTGCTGCTCTGCCAAGCAGACTTCGTTTTTACATGTATAATATGTCGAGTGTATCGTACAGTTGCAATGTGCAGTATGAACTCATACGTGTAATGTTTGCAATGTATGCTACGTTCTTCCCCCTTCTTATGCTATGTATTCCCCCTTCATGTTGCTGCTTGGAAATGGATTGTACCGCAAAAAATTCCTAGTATACGTGAGTACACCTGGCCAATAAAGCTGATTCTGATTCTGGAAGTATAAACTAGCTTGAACATAACCGCATCTTTACCACTTTTTCCTTATTCCAGATGCAGAAATCCTCCATACTCTATCATCCCTCCCTTTCCCTCACCATTTGGCAGAGAGTCCTATCATGTCATCGGACTTGCACATATGCAGTCGTAAGGTGGGTACACACTGGCCGATATATCGGCCGTTCTATTGAACGGCCGATATATCGCGGGTCTGTCGGCCAGTGTGTACGGGCAATATGTCTGAACTTCGTCGGTCACAGACATATCTGGTTGGCCCTGCAGCACAGCCGACGGCCAATATATCTACCGATATATTGGCGCATCGCTGTGTGTGTACGGGCGACCAGCTGCTCGCCCGTACACATGCTGCGCCAGCCGGCGGTGATTGACAGCTGAACTGGTAGGGTGTGTGTACAAGCCCGCCCAGTTCATGACGTCAATCCCCAACGGATCAGGCAGTGTGTATGCACAGCACACTGCCCGATCCGTCCATAGATATATCTGCAGATCACTTGATCTGCAGATATATCTATCAGTGTGTACCCACCTTAACTTTCTAGCAGCTGCTCTTAAACTGCCTATTCTTTGCAAGTATTTTACACCCATACCACTCTCCTACCTTTTTGTCTCTGTGCTCCGCTTTAAAATCACAGCGTGCAGCAATGACTATTTTTGGATTCATAACTAGTAAAATAGATCCAACATGGTCCCAACAGTAGGCCCTTCATGCTATACTTAACAATCCCGCTGTCCTCTCTTGGTTATCAATCCCATCTCCATCAATACAGTGGGAGCCATCAATACAGTGTGGAACGTGTGCACAGGCTCATGACTGGGATGGAACAGACCACACTCCATTATTATATAGTTTGTTGTTGATTGGTAAGTCACCAAAGTAACCCACAGCACTGGACAAAGGCAAACACTGGAAATGAGAGAGTTTGGGACAAGAGAAGTGAGCTGGACTCAAAGCTGAGGTTGGGATTGTTGTGTACGTTTACTGATGTGAGTAGGGTAGGCTCTAATACAGAGGCTGGTTTTCAGAGAGCAGTTAAACATTTATAGGCTGGGGGAGAATCCGGTTGTGTGTGGTAGGGCATACTATGAGTAGTTAGCAGCAGAGGAGGACATTTAGATGGGTGGATTGCTGGAAATAAAGTCTGAGGTAGACTAAGGGGTATATGCAATTGCGGTCGAATTCCAGAAATTGTCGAATTTCGGGACATTTTCGACAAAAAAAATAATTCGTCAATGCAATTCAGTACTTTCCGTCAAAAAAACGGGCTTTCAAAATTCGACTTTTTGAAATTCGACTTTTTGAAATTCGACTTTTTGCAAATTCGACTTTTCTGCAATGATACAAGTGCTGCAATTCGACCAAAGTGTATTCAATTCAAGTTTGGAAATTCGACAACAGTGCTTTTAGACAGCAAATTCGTCATTTTCAATCCGCCACACTTTGGAGGGTGAAACCAATAAAAAAAAAAAAAAACATGTTTTTTTTGTGTTTTTTTTTCTTGGTAATATCAGATCTATTTATATTAGAAGGGATTAGGTACTTGGTTTGTCTTTTTTGGAGGCACAAGTATTATTTATATATTTTTAATTTTTTTTTTTTTTTTATTTTTTTTTTAATAGATGGAATGGTAAAATCCCGGAAAAAAATGGCGTGGAGTCCCCCCTCCAAAGCATAACCAGCCTCGGGCTCTTCGAGCTGGTCCTGGTTCTAAAAATGCGGGGGAAAATTTGACAGAGGATCCCCCGTATTTTTAAAACCAGCACCGGGCTCTGCGCCTGGTGCTGGTGCAAAAAATACGGGGGACAAAACGAGTAGGGGTCCCCCGTATTTTTCACACCAGCATCGGGCTCCACTAGCTGGACAGATAATGCCACAGCCGGGGGTCACTTTTATACAGTGCCCTGCGGCCGTGGCATTAAATATCCAACTAGTCACCCCTGGCCGGGGTACCCTGGGTGAGTGGGGACCCCTTCAATCAAGGGGTCCCCCCCCCCCAGCCACCCAAAGGCCAGGGGTGAAGCCCGAGGCTGTCCCCCCCCCATCCAATGGCTGCGGATGGGAGGCTGATAGCCTTGAGAAAAATGACAAGAATATTGTTTTTTTCCAGTAGTACTACAAGTCCCAGCAAGCCTCCCCCGCAAGCTGGTACTTGGAGAACCACAAGTACCAGCATGCGGGAGAAAAACGGGCCCGCTGGTATCCACGGATACCTGAAAAGAAAAGATAAATATACTCACCTCAACCAGGGTCCAGAGATAAATCCACGGACTTGTAAAAACAAACAAACCGGACACCCGACCAAACGGACTGAAAGGGGTCCCATGTGTAAGCAGTTGGATATTTAATGCCACGGCCGCAGGGCGCTGTATAAAAGTGACCCCCGGCTGTGGCATTATCTGTCCAGCTAGTGGAGCCCGATGCTGGTGTGAAAAATACGGGGGACCCCTACTCTTTTTGTCCCCCGTATTTTTTGCACCAGCACCAGGCGCAGAGCCCGGTGCTGGTTTTAAAAATACGGGGGATCCTCTGTCAAATTTTTCCCCGCATTTTTAGAACCAGGACCAGCTCGAAGAGCCCGAGGCTGGTTATGCTTTGGAGGGGGGACCCCACGCCATTTTTTCCCGATTTTTAAAATCGCGGCAAAATCCGTCAAATCGGCCGTTTTTCGCCCGCGGGAATGTCGAATCCGTTTTTCATTGAATATGGTGAATTCCGGCAGCCACCTGCCGGAATTCACCTGTCGAATTGTGTCGAATTAAAAAACGGCGATAATTTGCCGCGATTCGCCGTGAATTGCATATACCCCTAAGAGTGCGAGCTGAAGAGCGTTTCAAGACAGTTTGGGATGTATGGTGGGATCATGTTGTTAGGGCACGGCTATGTGCGGAAAAGTATGACAATCTAGAGAAGGCACAGTTGTGTCTGACACAAGTCTATTATTCTGTGTGTAACCTGCAGAGAGGGATTATGTTGAGCTCTGTCCAGGGATGGATTGGGATGGAAAACCAGCCCGGGAAATTTATGGAAGCAGCCCTAATGGGGGTTTGGTCTGATGAGTGGGGTGGAGTCTGTTGAGGGGGACAGAATCCCTCCTCATAGGGCCTGATTGTACGCTATTTCATCTTTCCTTGTGTCTTGTGCTGCAGTTGTGACTGAGACCAGGGGTGGATTGAGAACTAAAAGTGATCCTGTAACATTTTGTAGAAGTGGCCTGACGTGGGCAGCACAAGGGGTATAACATACCGTGTAGCCATGGCAGCATCACTGGATGGCAGAGTTGCTTTACTCCAGAGATGGTATAACAGAATGAATGGGGACAATGCAGTATAGAGTGCTGTGGGCTGCCTGTCATGTGGAGCCACTTGACAACACACACTGTAAAACAGGCCCCACATACAAGGCAGCCTACCAGGAATCTTCCTGGTGAGCCCTATGGTCAATCCACCCCTGGCTCTGTGCATTCCGTGCCATGCAAGGCAGAATTAAACACAGAACATGTTAAGGTTTTATTTCGTGTCTATATAATGAGCAGTTTGTACGCTGTACTAATTGCTTTTAGAAGTTGCTGTCAGATGTCTTTTACACCATGTTTTGTCACCAGCATTTGATCACCTCTACAGCACAGACTATGTATTGGGAGTAAAATGGAAATGTCAAATAAATGTATCAGTCACACACCCTTAGTTGGGGAGGCCCCACTAGTGTGCTGGCTCATGGTGGGGAAATAACATGCAGAATGCCGGTTAGGAGGGAATGTGATTGATGAGTAAGTTGCAGCGTTAGCACCAGTCCTGTTGGGAGGTAGGTAATCCGGAGACAGTCACAGTGTAGACAATGACATTGCCTGTTTGCAGCTCAAAAATATACCACTTGTAGTGTAAATCCCTATGTTATGTAATTCCTTTATTTACTGTAACACTGAGGCACACCTTTACGGTCTGTTGTATTATATCTGAGCAGGCGCAGGATAGCTGCATTATACAAATGCTGTTTGATCCTTGGTAGGTTTTTTTATTACTGCCTCTAATTGGGATGCGGTGTGGTGCAATAATTGGGGTTCATGCCATGCAACGGAGAAAATTACACCGAAAACATAAAACACCTTTTCACTGTGTCAACCTTTTTCACATGTCGACCAATAGTGGTCGACCTAATGACTGTCAACCTTATCCAGGTCGACCCATTGATCACCACTGAAATCTACCAGTTCTATGAAATCAGAAAACCAATCCTATAACTTCAACATTTCACGTGTGACATCCTCGGACAGAAAATGCCCCATACTGCTTCTTCATGCAGCCGATCTAACGCCATAGTTACCAACATTTGGAAGTATTTTCCACTCACCCTTTGCTGCTAAGCCATTACATCTACCCGAGTTATGTGCAGACTTCCCAGGAGCACAATCTTAATATCATGTTTACTGATTGTATTACACATACTTGTCTACTATACCAAATGTCTGGGAGACTAATTCCTGTCCAGGGCCGCTACTAGGGGTTTCAGCACCTCCCTGCAAACTGTAAAATTGCACCCTCCAACAAATATATCCCATTGACTTATCTCTTTACAATGTTTCATATTTAGAAGTATATCGTGCAATATGTTGCAAAATAAGTGATAAGTGGTAAAGTAGTGTGTACAGGGTTAGGGGGGTAAGGGTACAGCAGTGTGTGCAGGGTTAGGGGTGTAAGGGTACAGTAGTGTGTGCAGGCTTAGGGGGGAAAGGAACAGTAGTCTGTGCAGGGTTAGGGGGGTAAAGGTACAGCAGTGTGTACAGGGTTAGGGGGGTAAGGGTACAGCAGTGTGTGCAGGGTTAGGGGGGTAAAGGTACAGCCGTGTGTGCAGGGTTAGGGGGGTAAGGGTACAGCAGTGTGTGCAGGGTTAGGGGGGTAAAGGTACAGCAGTGTGTGCAGGGTTAGGGGGCTAAGGGTACAGCAGTGTGTGCAGGGTTAGGGGGGTAAGGGTACAGCATTGTGTGCAGGGTTAGGGGGGTAAGGGTACAGCAGTGTGTGCAGGGTAAGGGGGTAAGGGTACAGTAGTTTATGCAGGGTTAGGGGGGTAAGGGTACAGCAGTGTGTGCAGGGTAAGGGTACAGCAGTGTGTGCAGGGTTAGGGGGTAAGGGTACAGCATTGTGTGCAGGGTTAGGGGGTAAGGGTACAGCAGTGTGTGCAGGGTTAGGGGGGTAAGGGTACAGCAGTGTGTGCAGGGTTAGGGGGGTAAGGGTACAGCAGTGTGTGCAGGGTTAGGGGGGTAAGGGTACAGCAGTATGTGCAGGGTTAGGGGGGTATGGGTACAGCAGTGTGTGCAGGGTAAGGGTAAGCAGTGTGTGCAGGGTTATGTGGGTAAGGGTACAGTAGTTTGTGCAGGGTTAGGGGGTAAGGGTACAGCAGTGTGTGAGGGTGCAGAATTGGTTTTGCAGGGTTAGGGGGGTTAACATATAGTAGTGGGGTTAAGGGGTAAGGGTACAGTACAGAGAGCAGATCCTCTTCCGACCTACTCTTCCTATGACAGGTGCTGGCGGGCTACCTGCAGCTGCATAACATACATAAATATACATATATAGTCCAGTGATGTGTGGTGAGGTGAATGGCTGGGGAGGCACACATGGGGATGGGTCTGAATGGTGGGAGCCTGTCTCACCCCCTATTCACTGTAACTCTCCCCTCACTACACTAAGCTACATTGTCCATTGAGTGTCCTACCTGCAGCCCTGTGTCTTCTCTTGCTGCTGACTGAGTTCCGACTACAGTGCACTTCCTGGTCACATGGCACATCCAAGTGTCAATCAATGCACAAGGCCGGCCCCCACACTCAGAGGCATGCCTCTAATAAGCTCTTTTTCTGTGCAGCGTTACTGCCTGTGGTGTGAGCCCGCCCCCAGCTCTATGGAGCAGTGTCTGACTGTAGAACCGAGGCAGGGCTGTTGCTGTCTCAGCTCTAGTCTCCCCACAGCTTCAGGGATCTCCACAAAGCTGCTGAGTGTTGGCTATAAAAAGGATTACACTAAACAAAGATGTTTATGTCCGTGGTTTCCAAATCATTTTAGTTCAGGGTGCCGTTTAGTGTCTCAGACTTTTTTGCGGCACCCATAGGTGACGGCGGGGCCAAACTTGGAGAAGGCACGATGACATTGTAACACACATTCTGCATCCTGGAGGAGGGGATAGAGGCACACATTGTGTCTTGGTAACGGATGGACGTGGTTACACACACAGTGGCATGTGTGTGTGTGTGTGTGGGGGGGGGGGGGCATGGTGACACACACTGAGCCGGAGGGGAGGGGGCATGGTGACACACACTGAGCCTGAGGGGGAGGGGGGCATAGTGACACACACTGAGCCTGAGGTGGGGCATGATGACATACAGTACATACTTTAGCCTGGGAGAGGGTAGGGAGCTGTGCAGTTATTTACCATAAGAAGATGGGGCAGAGCAGGACTGCAGAGACTGTATCACCACTGGAGAAGGATCACATTACAGGGAGGAGCTGTGTTCCTATGGAAACGGAGACCAGAGTGATAGTGCAGGATGCTGCTGGCTATGGGTCCTGAGTGGCAGTGTTTTCAATTGTTCTCCCTGTCGTTTTTAACTTGCTCCGCAGCTGCATTGGGGAGAAAAATGTGTCAGGGCAATACATCAACACTAAGCACTGCTAGAGCCCATCCCTAATCTGCATCTGGTACCAGGTGCTTCAGCTCCGCCCATACAACACCCTCCACATGCAGGCACCGATCACCAATGCAGTACATTGGGTGATCGGCGCATCTACCCTCTTCCTGCTCACATGGACCAAGATGCGCACATGGATCAAGATGCGACAACCTTGTAAGTGCGCTGCGGCCCCCCTGAGGTGCTGTGGTGCACAGTTTGAGAAATGCTGGTTTATGTTATAAATATCTTCTTTGTATTATTCAATATTCATTTTTATATAAAATCTCATGAGTTTGACAGGGTGAGAGGCCGGATCCGGGAGACTTGGCTACCCGATTTTTGGGAGCCTCCCGGCCGATCTGGGGGGTTAGGCAAGTATGACATATGGTCACATATAGTCAGAAGCATATACACACACATACAGCCACATATTATGCAATTACAGTAGAATGGGGCAGATGTATTAAGCTGGAGAAGGCATAAGGAAGTGATAAACCAGTGATATGTGCAAGGTGATAAAGGCACCAGCCAATCAGCTCCAAGATGTAAATTAACAGTTAGGATCTGATTGGCTGGTGCCTTTATCACCTAGCACATATCACTGGTTTATCACTTCCTTATGACATTCTCCAGGTTAATACATCTGCCCCACAGTTCTATATAGGCTTGCTTCTCCTGCAGGGTTCCCACATTTAAATGATCAATCATTTGTTTTCATTTCAGTAAATCTATGCACTTAAATATACTTCAATGCCCCTATCTGTTATGGATCTTTGCAGATACACAGTTCACCATTATTTTTGTTACAAATGCAGTCTTATGGAAAGATGACTTGGTCATTCAACTGCTGCATTTGAATCTCCTGGCAGGTAACTGTAGGTTAGTGAATAATTGGAAGTTAAGTTGTTTGGTTTCTTTCAACCGAAACTGCACTCTCCTTCCTTGGTGACCTCAGACCTGCTGAATAGTAGGAATCACCTGTGCTGGTTCAGTGACTGTAGGAGTGGCTGGCCCTTCAGAGTGTTTCATTGTGAAGACGGCTTAGCGAGACAGCCTTCAGCAAAGACAGGCATAATTATTAAGCGTCCGATTCAGGACTGGGTTTGTACTATGAATAGAGTTTTATATTTTTGTTGGTGAATTAGCTAAATAGAGACTACAACACAGACACGTGTTCAACATGGTTTTTATTGCAAATCATTGCAGGTACAGTAGATGGATGTAAAAATGTAAAAATAATGTTCCACTGGGGATCATACATGGTACTTTCTGCGTGCGCTTACCTTGCGTTAGAATGTAAACTCTGATGAGTAGGGCCCTCTTCCCTCATGTGCTTATCCTTTCTTACTTTAATAATCTTCAACTGCACCACATCCAGCAGTCTTCTGCCACCTTATACTTATACCAGTGTCATCTGCTGATGTAACTATGTTTATTTACCCTGTACTTGTCCTATACTGTCATCAACTGTAAGTTGCTGTTTTCCTGTTTGATTATTTATGTACTCTGTAATTGGGCGCTGCGGAACCCTTGTGGCGCCATATAAATAAAGGATAATAACAATTGCGTTATGACGTAACATAATACTATTGCTTAATGGGGGTCATTCCGAGTTGACCGTAGCTGTGCTAAATTTAGCACAGCTACGATCATTCACACTGACATGCGGGGAGACGCCCAGAACAGGGCTATCCCGCCCCGCATGTCAGTGCCGCCCCCCCCCCCCCCCCCGCAGAAGTGCAAAGGCAACGAACAGCGGCGATGCCTTTGCACTTCAAGAGTAGCTCCTGACCAGCGCAGTTTTAGCGTGTTGGCCGGGAGCTATTTGTTGCTCCCCGGCCCGTAGCGGCTGCGTGTGACGTCACCCAGCCGTCGCGGACCGCCCCCCCCCAACGTTTCCGGCCACGCCTGCGTTGGACGGACCGCGCCCCTAGACTCCCGCCCAGCAACCGCCTCTGCCTCAGAGGCGAACGCTAGGCAACGATGACTGCCATGCGCTGGCGCACTGTGGTGCCGGCGCATACGCAGTTCCGACCCGATCACTGCGCTGCGAGTAACTTCAGCGAGCGATCGGGTCGGAATGACCCCCAATATGTACTGCAGTAATCTAGTAAAATTTGTGAAAATATTCTGAGACAATTAACCTTTATTTGACATATTATATAAACTGAATAAGAGATTGTTTACAGAGCTCACCTAAGCAGAGCCAGTGCCATGATGCCCCAGGCCTAACCAATGCATTCCAGTGCATTTGAGTGTATTGAGAAAACTGCAGCACAAGGAAATCACATTAAATCAGCGTAAAACCTATTTATATAATCCACACTGAGGGCAGTCGTCTTTCTGCAGCTAAGATTACCGTGGCTAAGCAGTAGCTCCGATCCACATCTCCATTTTATGTTCTTTATACTCCAGTTTCATACATAAGCAAGGTAAATAAACCATTTCTTGATTCTGTTGTTGTGTTTATGGCTGCATCACACTTTATGCAGTTTCAGTACTTTTCACCAAATAGTTATTTACTGCTGCTCCTACACTCTCTCAGCCCTGCTGGGAGACACCCGAATTCGGAGAGAAAGATGGAAAACTCTCTTGCAACCTGCCGACCGCCACCACCCAGTGAACCCATGAATTGTGGCATAAGTCACGGGTGTGGGGCCACGATAATGCAAGTTCGTAATGTCCCTCCCCCACCTCAAACACCTTTACTACCCTCTCCACGCCTTTCCAAAGTCGGCAAGTACTGCATGCTCCTTTTGCTGGTGTCAACTGCACACCACCTCCCGCCCAAGTCCCAACTGTCCTGATTTGGGCGGCATAGTGGACGTTCCATGTCCGCTAGAAGCCGGGGGCTTCACCTTTCTCAGCATTGCTAATATTAAATGTGGGCTGATTAGATTACTCGCATCCAAACTTTCTTCCAGGGCTTTGTTGGAGGATTCATGAGCAAGGACGTTGGGAGCAAATCTCAGAGGTCAGGCAGCATAACACCTCTCCAGTGTTTATCCACTCACACATATATCCATGGGTGTGGTATGGAAGGTAGATAGTAACTAGGTCGACAGTGTCTAGGTCGACCACTATTGGTCAACAGTAACTAGGTCGACAGGGATGCTAAGTCGACAGGTCAAAAGGTCGATATTATTTTTTAATGGGGGGTTTTGTGTCGTTTTCTCCGTACAGTGACCGGGAACCCCAATTAATGCACCGTGTCCTCTTGCATAGCGAGCGATCGGGCAAGGTGCCTCGCTCCGCTACCATTACGCTCGGTACAGGTTACTATTCCCTGTCGTAGTCCGCGTAGATTGTTAAGTATGAAAAAGTTCACATTTTTGGGGAAAAACTCATGTCGCTCTAGAGACCCTGTCGACCAATAGTGGTCGACCTAGATAGTGTCAACCTAGTTACTTTCGACCTAGAGACCGGATCCCAAATCCATACCTCCCAACATAGTGAATGCGAGAATACTGACAATAGTGTTATCAAGTCACGGATGTTATAATGATCACACAGGGATCTGACTGAAAAGCAGCATCCGGTCGCTTATCCCTTTCTGGTTCACTCCAATATCGCTATTGCTGAGTACGCAAGAGTGGGAGGTGCACATAGGTGCTGTTCATGCTGCTCTGCTATGCAAAGCTGCAGTGCATGGAACGTACCGCACAACTGCTGGGCAGATATAGACAGTGCAGTCCTGATTGTGAAAGTACCAGAATTGGACAGTTGGAAGTTTTTTTTTTTATACAGATGTGTCCTCATATATCTATCACCAATACGCCACACAGTGCGAGACGCCTGGAGCGAGTGAGCCGCCAGGTCCTGTGATACTCTGATAAAATAATATGCCCATCGCTACCAAAGTGTGTCCTAGTTGCAGCACAATGGGACTAGGATGCGCCAGGAGATTGTACTGATTAATTTGCAACACTTGTTTGTATGTGTGTGACTAAGGGACACATTTACTAAGCAGTGATAAAAGTGGAGAAGTGAGCCAATGGAGAAGTTGTCCGTGGCCACCAATCAGCTGCTCTGTATACTTTTATAGTATGCAAATTATAAATGTTACATCAATGCTGATTGGTTGCCATGGGCAGCCTCTCCACTGGCTCACATCTCCACTGCTTAGTAAATGTCCCCCTAAGTCTGTATACGAAGCACAATGGAACTTGTTGCAACTGAGATGTATTTTCAGCAAAAAGACGCCCAATGCTAGCAGAGTCTCACCGGATGTGGCGCACTGGGAGGGGCTGTTTGGCGTGACTGCAACAATGATGTATAAGGACACAACTGTATATGTGTATTACCTCCTTCTTCGCTTATTGGACAGATACTGTAGCTCTGTGGTTTTTCAGTTTTTTCCATTTAAAAACCACGGCACACCTCTGCCGCTGTATGATACAGCCACACACCCCACTGATTGTTTACTGTACTTTTCCACTTGGATCGTCTTTAATACTTGTCACTTTTTTGTGTTGATATATTATTATTAGATGGATAAGTGAGCAGGTAAATGTGATTGCTATGCCATTAAAAGCATGGGTCTCTTAATTACTGGCACTTCTTTAGGTGGAGAGAAAGAAGATCTTTCCAGCATTTCCCAAACTTGGGGCCCGATTCTGAATAATTTGCATCTGCGGCTTTTTCCCGTACACCCATGGCATTCTGCTCTCTTACATATGAATATACAGGGCTTATATCAGGTGGCATTGCCAGGACTGGAGACCTGGGTCTAGACATAGAGGTTGCAGCTGTTGCACTGACAAGCAGCATGGAGAGACAGTGCCAGCGGCATTTTGAATTTGGTGCCTGCCAATATAATTGGAGCTCATGGAGTGGCAGCCAATTTGGAGCGGCCACAGCGGTGATGGGAGGAGGGGTTATATAGAGGGACCTGTCTGTGTGAGTACACTGGGTTTGTTATACAGAGGGCCCTGAATCTGTGTGTATTATTATATAGATGGAACTGTATATATGTGGAAGGGTTTTGTGCCATTCGCGCAATGGGATATGATGGAAAATCCCTCTCTGCTGAGGTTCTGCTTTCTGGTCTCCCTATTTGTGGCCTATATTGTGGTGAAATCTAGCGGCAGCACTTCTGTTGGTATTTGGGATAAGCATAGGGGTATTATTATTATTATCCTTTATTTATATGGCGCCACAAGGGTTCCGCAGCGCCCAATTACAGAGTACATAAATAATCAAACAGGAAAACAGCAACTTACAGTTGATGACAGTATAGAACAAGTTCAGGGTAAATAAACATAGTTACATCAGCAGATGACACTGGAATAAGTATCAGGTGGCAGAAGACTGCTGGATGTAGTACAGTTGAAGATTAATAAAGTAAGACAAAGGATAAGCACATGAGGGAAGAGGGCCCTGCTCGTGAGAGTTTACAATCTAAAGGGGAGGGGTAGACAGACAGGGGTGACACAGATGGGGTACATAGAGAACGTGGAACAGAGGGTTAGGATGAGATTTGGCTGGGTTTGGTGAAGAAGTGGGTCTTGAGAGGGTAGAGGGGCCCCTCCTGGTTTGGTGCCTTACAGTTGGTAAAAAAGCACCGTTGGCATTCCACTGGCTGCGATCCAGTCAGATCTTGCAGACTGGCAGCCAGTAAGGACCCACTGGGGGAAGGGGGGGTGGGGTTGGGATGATGATGATGCTGAGGCTGCCTATTTTGTCAGTCATGGGCCCCACAATTTCTGATGGCAGCCCGGTGCAAATGTGAGAATCCACCAAAGTGTTCTGAATGTGGGGGCCTGACATGCCCACTAGGTTTCCATCTGCAGATGCAACGGTATTTATTAGTATCTGTATTCGCACCAGCCCCATGCTAGGCACAAATGATCCATCAGAAACACATGAATGTTACAATCACGTATGGAAGTTGGATTATCTGCCAACGACACTCCCATAAATTGGGACTGTTCCTTGTAATTGCATAGTTGCCACCCAGTTACCACCCCAAAATGCCCATTTACCGGAAAGTGTGTTCTGTCAGCAGACAGATCAATCCGTTCACAGTAGAGATCTCCCTCGGTTAGTGTAAAGGTGTGTACACACGGTGAGATTCCGGCTAAACCCCGATTCTCACTATGCGATAGGGACTAGGTCGGTATCGCAAGCCTAGATGACTGTGCTTGCGATACTGACTATGTATGATTTTGGCTAAGTGTCAATTTTGACTATACTTTTATACTAGATAATCAAAATTGACTTGCCTGCACAGTCTAGCTAGGCTTGCGATACCAACCTTGCGGGACCGCGCGTCGGGATCGCAAGTTGACTTTCACCTTGCGATCTGCATTAACTTTTCTTGCGATTTTGACTATATAGTCAAAATCGAAAGAAAGAATCGTATCGTGTATACACCTTAAGTCTGATCCAGTGCAGTCACCAATTTCTAACTTTTGTGTATGCACTTTATGCAGGAATCTGCAATATCGCCCGCTTTCCCACTTCCGTCTCAGTCAGAATCAGGCACTTGGTTTTGGGGACCCCTAACATTTCATGTTTTACAGATCTCTGCATCATAAGTGAAATAATTTGCACCACCAATGGATCATTTACAATGTGTAGCCAGTAATGAATACACCTGCGCACTGACTAGGACATCTGGAAAACATGCACTCTTAGGTGTCCATGAGAATTGAGTTTGGAATACACCGCTGTATACCATTTAGTGTTAATTAGTAATACTCTATTACCTACACTATCTAGTGTATAAGGAAATCATTGTGTACTGTGATAGAAGCACTGGTAAGTGATAAATGGGAGATATGTTTGTCCCAGGTTTTTGGTCTATTAACATGGTCAAATCATATAATGATGACCACCAGCTAATAGCCAGAGTAACCGCTGTGTGCAGCACGGACAGCAGCTAGACGGGATAAGCTGTTGTTTTAGACACACATCTGGTGGACCCCAGGTTCATTTTAACGGTGAGCTGCTCCACTATAGCATGTTGGTCGGCCCGTACACACCTTAGTAGCCGACGTTCACCTCTCATATCAACGGCACATGGGTCCATGTTGGTTATTCGCAATGGTGCCATTTGTCCAATCACAATACACCTTCACCACACAGAAGCACGCAAGCAGTTCACAAATTGCGCTGTTTCAGAAATAATGCCACCCTTGGCCCAAAAGCCAATAATCATCCCTTTTTTCAACACAGATAATTTGCCCCTTTTACCTATGACAGGAACAAGTGATATGTGTGCAGACAGCCTATAGCACACCTTATATACCCACCAAGCCAGCGTACAACACGTGACGTACTTCATTGGGTACTCGTTGCCAATGTCAAATGTAGGAGGTGGTCATAATAATGTGACTTGACCGGGTATTTTTAAAACCCCAAGAAGATGTTTGTGGTTGCTCTGCTGAGAGCTTTAGAGCTTTTAGTAAAAAGCCTGATAAGGGTCCCTGGGCTGTGGATGTGAGAGAGAAGGGAGGGCTCCATCCACAAGGCCCATTTTAGGTCTTTAGGCCTTCGACCTGAGAGCAGGCTAATTAGTGCCTGCACCTGTAAGAGGCTGATAAAAGCTGTGTCAGGGCTTTGCTCAGGGCTCACCTCTAGGGAAACAAGCAGCAGGCTTGTTATGAGACACTGTGATTTACTGATTGTAAGTACTGTGCATATGCCTGTGTTTGTGGTAGGGGCATTAGGTCCTACCACCCTGAGAGAATCTATTATGTTTAGTTAGTTCCCAGACTGGCTAGTATTTATTTTTGTTTTGTTTTATGTACTGCACAATAAAACTAGCTACGGCTAGATTGCACAAAAACCCTGGACTTGTGTGCTATTTTCCTGGCTGCCGTGTGTTTGGAGGTACCCATCTACCCCAGAAGAGTGCACCCCTACCCTGATCTCCTCACAGTACATATATGTCCAGGACCGAACAGTTTTCACAAAACATCACACTTGACTTCACACAGTACCGGCCCTAACCAATATGATGCCCTAGGCAAGATTTTGGCTGGTTCGGCCTCTGACCCTACACCCCTTTCCCATCACTCCTCACCCATAGCAGTCCTCATTTTGGTGCTCCTACCCCCTATATTATAAATAGGAACAGTGCCCACATTTGGCACACAGCCCAAAAAGAGGCATGTTCTTGCAGGGAAGGGGCATGGCCACACAATAGTTCCCCCACTTCAAATTACGCCACACAGTAGTGCAACTTTATTTACAGTTTATCATGTGATAGTGTCCCTTATTCACATTACATCACACAGTAGTACCACTTTACCTTATATACGTTACTTCTCACAGTAGAGCCCCTTATTCACATTACATCACACTGAATTGTTCCTTATTCACATTACACCATACTATATTGCTCTTTATTCACATTAGACCACACAGTTAGGCCCTTTCTATACATTACGCCACACAGTTGAGCACCTTTATACACCTAATGCCACACATCAGTAATGCATTTATACACCTAATACCACACAGTAATGCCCTTACACATGACACATTATTAGTGCCCTTATACACATAATGACACACACAGGTCCCCTTACACATATGCCGCACATTATTAATGCATTTATATACATGACACATAATGCCCCTTACACATATGCCTAACACTATTGCATAACCAACCCACTCACATGGCCACTAACACTGTGACCTCTGCCTCTGCTTGGATACAGATATGTCCTCATACATCATACATCTTGCCTCAATATGCCATGCAGCAGCAGATGCCTGGCGTGAGTCAGCTGGCAGCTCTGCTAACGTCGGGCACCTTTTTTTTGCTGAAAATGCTTCATATTTGAATCGCTATTGGCTAGGATGCACAAGCAGCTTCTGCTGATTAAAATTATATGCAGCATGCCTATATTCTGTGTGTGACTGTGGCTGTAACTGCATATGAAATGCTATGTTTCAGTGATATCCAGTAATACACTGTAATGTAGCATTTCGTATCATTTAAATCAGCAGAAGCTGTTTGTGGCCCTCTGCATTTGCCTAGGGCCGGCTCCACAAGATGGCTTTTTTACTTCTTAAATTCTCCCTAAACCTAATGGGATCTGATGAATGCAAGTCTGTCAGGTTTTTCAGTCCACACTTAGGTCGACACTGTCTAGGTCGACCACTATAGGTCAACAGTAAGTAGGTTGACATGGTTTCTACGTTGACAGGGACTCTAGGTCAACTTGACAAAAGGTCGACATGAGTTTTTCACCTTTAAAAAAAAAAAAATTTCATTCTTTTTCATACTTTACGATCCACGTGGACTACAATTGGGACCGGTAAACGAAGCATGGCGAGCGGACACGGTGCACTAATTGGGGTTCCTGGTCACTGTACGGAGAAAACGACACCAAAAAAAGTGAAAAAAACTAATGTCGACCTTTTGTCATGTCGATTTAAAGTCCCTGTCAACCTAGAAACCATGTCAACATACTTACTGTCGACCAATAGTGGTCGACCTAGACACTGTCGACCTAAGTGTTGTCGACCTTGCATACCACACCTGGCGTCGACGTGGCATTGCGGGTAAAACGGGGGGGGGTCAGGAGTGTTTTAGGGGTGGCTGCGTGACGTTACATGCAGCTAATCCGTTACAAAAAAAAAAGATGTGCCTGCCAGCACAGTCAGCAGGGGTTGGCCTTAAATCAATGCATCTGCAATTAAATTGCGTACTCATCGTGGGGTGGCGCCACACACATGCTGGGCGCCCTTGCACTGTGCTGACCGGCCCCCAGCATGTGAGTAGATGGACGCAGATCTTGCTGCATGAAGTGAAGGGCCCAGCAATAACCTGAGGCAAAAGTTCAGTGTAAAAGGGGTCTAGGTGACACATTGGAAGACATTTACAAAAATGGGTGAACGGCTGCTAAAAACAGTTTAGCAGAAACTGAATGGACAATAAAATTGCCTTACATTCATGAAAACCAAATTATTATTATTATGTTTTTATTATTTTAGAACCCCCTGTTTATAACCAGGTAGTGCCTTAGTAACGGATGTTTGTTTTGTTATGCAGTGCTACTGATCTTCTATAAATGTATTCATTTTTTCAGATAAAATTTATTTGCGCTTTACCCTAATGTCTAACTATTGAATGGTAATGTTCTCCATTTCTTTTAATCATGTTATAATAGTCATATATTTTACAGTACTCTTCAGTATTTTTACTCACACAATAATCCACCTATAATAATCTTTATTGTTAATTGATCAATTAATCTTTTTTCAGCATTTACCATACTTACAGGCTTGTATTTGCCTTTCCTCGAGTAACGAGTTGACGGCTATTAGGGGAATGTTGTAATTTCAAAGCTGAATATTCCATTCCAGATTCAAATATTACTTTTATTAATGTTTTATATAATGTTATTTTTTCTTCATAATATAACAAAGCATACAAATTTTGTGTTAAAACACAGGCTACATAAACAAGGAGACTTTTAATAATCCATTTAGACAGTAGAGGGCACTAGAGTACTTCTCACACCAATTACATTTTACGGAGGGCAGGGGTCCCCAGACCAAATCCTCAAGTACCACCAACAGGTCATGTTTTGAATATTTTTTATATGCACAGGTGAATGAATCTATTTTGTTGGGAAAACTGGGTTAATAATTATCTCTCCTGTTTCCATAGACCGAAATCCACAAGACATGACCTGTTGATGGTACAGTACTTGACAATAGTGTTTAAGACCCCTGTTGTAGATGGGTTAGGTTACGTGGCCAGCATACCGATGCAGAATGCCCTGTTAGCTGGTATTATGGGTGGCGGCATTGCCAGTTTTTGGGCGTCGGTATGATTACCACAGGAATCCTATGCGCCACCACGTAACCGCATCCCTTACTAGGAAGGCATTTGCATTCCTTTGTTATAGTACTGTATTTTAGGAATGTATTCAAGCTCAACAACTACGTGTAGCACCTCAGATTCTCTGCCTGAGTCACGACTACGTACTGTATTAGTGTATTTATTGCCGATTGTCCTTTTTTTTTTTTTTTTTTTTGAAACGTAATACGTTTCAATTTTCAAAAGTACATGAATATACTAGTGGTTTTCATCTCCAACTCTAACGTACCCCAGTCGGCCATGTTGTCAGGAGTTCTGTCTGTAGATGGGTGTGGTATTGAAAGTCGACAGTGACTAGGTCGACAATGTCTAGGTCGACCACTATTGGTCGACAGTAACTAGGTCAACAGGGTGTCTAGGTCGACAGAGTCTTTAGGTCGACATGTTCTAGGTCGACAGGTCAAAAGGTCGACATGCGTTTTTAATGTTATTTTGGTGTCGTTTTCTTCATAGAGTGACCGGGGACCCCAATTAGTGCACCGCGTCCCCTCGCATGGCTCGCTTCGCTCGCCATGCTTCGGCATGGTGCCTTCGCTTCGCTCGGCACAGATTACCGTTCCAATCGTAGTCCACGTGGATCGTTAAGTATGAAAAGGTTCAAAAAAAGAAAAAAATTGTGAAAAACTCACGTCGACCTTTTGACCTGTCGACCTAGAACATGTCGACCTAGTTACTGTCGACCAATAGTGGTCGACCTAGACATTGTCGACCTAGTTACTGTCGACTTTCAATCCGGATCCCCTGTAGATACAGGTATGATAATTACTGACTGAGAAAAATAGATTGATACTCTTTCACACAGAATGTGAAATTACCGGGTGAAGAAGCTCCACCCGGTAATTTGACGATTAACACAGGTCCTTTTTTTGTGTGAGAGGGTCAACCCGGGTGGACTTCAACCCTGGAATTTACCGTGGTCAGAGACCCGGGAATTGTAGCCAGGTAGACCCTTTCACACAGACCAAATGCATTGAAATGCCGGGACTTTCAGACATTTCAGTCTGAAAGTGGTATAACCACTTGTGTGTGTGATAAAATAAATGCTGAAAACATGACCTGTTCGTGGTACTAGATTATTGTATTAGAAGCCCACTACATTATGAGATTTGTATCACTACTGTAAGTTTGCTTTTATTTTTAGTTTATATTGTATCTGCCTCCATAGCCAACACTGTATCTGAAAGGGACATCTTAGGGAAAAGAATACAATGATGTGTTAGGCATGGAGATGTATTAAATCTGCAGGACATTCATCTGTGTGGGATAGATGATAGATGGATGCATGTGACACGTACAGTATACCAGTGCCGTAACTAGGTATTTTAGCGCTGTGTGCAAGAGACGACATTGGCGCCCCCCCCCCCCCCCCCCATGCAAGATAGGGGCAGTGCGCGTCGTAGGTGAGCAAAAAATTCATAGGGGCGTGGCTTCATCGGGAAGGGGCATGGCCACAAAATAATACCAATACATAATACTACATTATATATTACGGCATAATACATTACGGCAGACCGCATCCCCTTTTTACACATTACGGCAGACAGTCCCCCTTTTTACACATTACGGCAGACAGCGTCCCCCTTTTTACACATTACGGCCGACAGTCCCCCTTTTTACACATTACGGCAGACAGCGTCCCCCTTTTTACACATTACGGCCGACAGTCCCCCTTTTTACACATTACGGCAGACAGCGTCCCCCTTTTTACACATTACGGCCGACAGCATCCCCCTTTTTACACACACAACCTGTCAACACCCCCCCCCCACACACACACACACACACCGTTCCCCATCCAGTCCTTATACACACACAGCCTGCCCCCACTAGCCCCTATATACACACACACACAGCCTGTCACATCCCCCCCACCCCCAACAGTCCCTATATACACACATACTGTATCTCCCCTCCAGTCACCGCACACTTTACCTCCACGGTGAATGGCAGCAGGAATTGTCAAAAGGTGAGAGGACGTCGAGCAGGTAGGGCTGCACACAATCTGCCCAGGCCTCAGGCCAAAATCGGGGGCGTGGCCTAATCGCGGATCTCCGTGACCACGCCCCTTTTTGAAACCATTTCCAACTCATAGAGCAGGCACCTCCGGCTGACCTGGCTGCCTGGGAGAGGAGATCCGGTAACGCAGGCAAGCACCTGCAATGCCCAGCACTGCAGCACATAAGTTTAGGTCAGGTGCTCCTCTCAAGCTGGGCCGGCGTGGGGGTGTCACCAACAGGCAGGGCCGTAACTACGAGTGTGCCAGGTGTGCCTGGCACACAGCGCAGTCGCCCTGCGGGCGCAACTACCCGCATCCCCATTCAAGAGTGCGGCATTTTAATGAGTCAGACTGACTCACTACAAGCCGCCCGTGATGTGTGCTGTGGCTGCTGCCGCCGGAGTGAGGGGATGAGGAGGGGGGAAGTGAACTCTGGAGCCCCATCAACGCCCCTCACAATTGCCTGCTGCTGAAGTCCCCGAGACAACAAGGCGGAGACTCCGCCCAGCAACACCTGTTGGTGACACCCCCACGCCTGGGGCCTGGGCAGATTGTGTGCAGCCCTACCTGCTCGATGTCCTCTCACCTTTTGACAATTTCTGCTGCCATTCACCCAGGGCCGTCTTTACGTATGGGCTCAATGGGCTCTTGCCCAAGGGCCCCAGGGGTAAAAGGGCCCTAGGCTGATAGCTGAGGGTCCCCTCTTTCCAGGGGTACCAGATTTTTGAAAATCGGCCCTTGGAAACCAAAGATATCCGACTTCAAAGTAGTGGTCCCCATCCATGCCTGTTAATTTTCCTTCCCAGACAGATATCTCGGGTTCTGTTTGACATAGAGTTTTTCTGAGGACATATTTCAAAAGCTGGGACTCTCCCCTTTTGGTGGACACTGGCAGCTTGTCTCTACTATGCCCAGAACCAGAGATATCAGCCTTCCAGCAGCTGGTCCCTGCTCCAGCTCCACACGCCTAATATGCAGTTTTATATTTTCATTGGTGGATTGCTCTGGCTCCTGAAGTCTGATCCCCAAGTTCCCAGTATCTCCTGAAAGGTGGGACTGTCTAGTTTTTTTTATCCCATTAAAACTAAGAAATCTGTTTCCAGGAACTGGAGATATCTGCAGTCAAGCAAGCTGCCCTCCCACCAGAAAATGATGAATATTAAGCCCACTCCACTATCGACCCCTTCCTTGCGTATTAGACACCCCCTACCACCCTGGAAGTCATGTACCAGGGCCCCTTCATTCAGCACAATGTCCCACATTCTACAGTTTAGTGTTCTCCCTAACGCTCTATCTGTGCAGTAAAGGAATAATTAGCAGAAATTATTGCTCCAGGTCCTACATGTTGAGCAGAAGACAGAACACCCCTTCCACCCGCGGGACATCAAAGCTACCACTGATACCACCCCCGATCCCTGCTGCTGATGGGTGGTTAGGGGCCCCAGTGCATTGCTGTGCCCAGGGGCCTACACTGCTGTTAAGACGGCTCTGCATTCACCCTGGAGGTAAAGTGTGCGGTGACTGGAGGGGAGAAACAGTATGTGTGTATATAGGGACTGTGGGGGGTGAGGGGGATGTGACAGGCTGTGTGTGTGTGTATATAGGGGCTAGTGGGGGCAGGCTGTGTGTGTATAAGGACTGGATGGGGAACGGTGTGTGTGTGTGTGGGGGGGGGGTGTTGACAGGCTATGGAGGATATTCAATTATCCGCAAATTCGCGGCAATTTTGCGCCCGAAAATTTTCGCGGCAATCAGCCGAAAATTGCCGCGGAAACGCTCTGTTTTTCGACCTATTCAATTCCGACCGGGTTTCACGTGAAAATTCTTGCAGTGAAAAGTGCAGGTGAAAATGGGGAAATCAGCCTGTACCCCAAAAAATGCTAAACTAACATAGGAAAACAGAAGAGAAGTGTGTTAGAGATCACATTAGAGCGTTTTTGGGGACTTAAATTGTGTGAAATAGCTGTTATATGCATTTTTTTTAAAAATGCAAAAAAATGATAGAAAGCAAGTTTTTTTGAGCAAAATAAATGCTCTCATTAAATTTGGGGTATATGAAAATGGGTATAAGTATATATTTGGGTCATTTTAGGGTACTTTAAAAAAAAGTGGAAACAGACCGATTACTCACATCTGCAAACCTAAAAAACACCTGTCCCACTCATAAAGCACCCCAATATACCTGTCCCATACCTTGAACCCCAATTTCCATGACTTTTTACTTTTTCACCCCAAAAATGACATGTCATTATTGGCCAATTAAATAATATTAAAAACTTCAACGTGCCTAATTATACCCCTTTTCCACTAGCTGTTTTTACCCGTGTTTTTGCACGGGGGCGCGCATCGACACGGATTTTTAGTAGGTGGAAACGGGTCAACACGGGTTGAGTGACCCGGGAATCCAACCCGGCTATTTACCTGGGTAGAACACGGTAATGACACGGATAGCGGTGCAGTGGAAACGGTCATTACACGTGTTTTCAGACCCAAGTAACGCTCTGAGACGCTGATTGGCTGCTTCTGGGGCACTGGAAGATGATGTCATCCCTGGGAGACACGCTGGGCACATGCAGGCACCGCAGCAGCAAACAACACTACGCTGGGCACATGCAGGCATTGAGGCAGCTTGCAAACAAAACACTCTGAAGTCGCGCTGGGTACATACAGTACAGTAGTTCCAAAACATACTCGAATGTAGCGCGAGACATCCTGAAGTTTGCCATCCACTGCTCCTCCTGATATGCTAGAATAGTCTGCATGAATGCTTCCCCATGTCTGCGATCTCTCATCCACATTCTTCGGCTTGGTGTACAGTTCATTGTTATGAGAGAAATAACAATGAAATGCTGTGAGCAGGCCCCACCCCTCTGTTTTGGTCCTTTTGATGACATCATCTTGATGAGACAGTAAAAAGTCCATTTGTAATGACAGCAATAGGCTTTTACAGAGCTTACCCGGGTTAGGTGGAAACAGATCAGACACGGGAATAACCCATGTCGAAGTGTAGTGGAAACGGGGGAGCCGACACGGGTTGTAGCCGTGTTAAACATCCCGGATCGGACACGGTACGTAGGTGGAAAAGGGGTATTAGTCATTAAGGGGGGTGTCCCAGGAGTTCTGTACCATATCCAAAGATTTTTACCTTAAAATAGTGACTTTTCCCAACTTTTCACCTGCTTCAGAGAAGGTGAAGTGAAATTAGTGAAAAAATGATCACCGATAAATTTTCCAGGATAATTTGAATAGCCTGTAATTGCGTTTCACGTGAAAAGTCAGTTTTTTCACCCGAAAACCGGACTTTTCACGTGAAAAGTCCGTTATCACTGCTAATTGAATATACCCCTATGTGTGTAAAAAGGGGGACGCTGTCGGCCGTAATGTGTAAAAAGGGGGACGCTGTCTGCCGTAATGTGTAAAAAGGGGGACTGTCTGCCGTAATGTGTAAAAAGTGGGACGCTGTCTGCCGTAATGTGTAAAAAGGGGATGCGTTCTGCCGTAATGTATTATACCGTAATATATAATGTATTATTATGTATTGGTACTATTTTGTGGCCACGCCCCTTCCCTATGAAGCCACGCCCCTATTAATTTTTTTGCTCCCCAACGACGCGCACTGCCCCTATCTTGCATGGGGGGGGGGGCGCCAATGTCGTCTCTTGCACACAGCGCTAAAATGCCTAGTTACGGCACTGCCAACAGGTGTTGCTGGGCGGAGTCTCCGCCTTGTTGTCTCGGGGACTTCAGCAGCAGGCAATTGTGAGGGGCGTTGATGGGGCTCCAGAGTTAACTTCCCCCCTCCTCATCCCCTCACTCCGGCGGCAGCAGCCACAGCACACATCACGGGCGGCTTGTAGTGAGTCAGTCTGACTCATTACAATGCCGCACTCTTGAATGGGGATGCGGGTAGTTGCGCCCGCAGGGCGACGGCCCTGCAGTATACGTATGTATTTGCCTTTCTACACATCCTAAGCATTTTTAGTACTCTCAGCACATTACAGCCTTATTGCTGTAGTTAGCAAATTAAATAATCCGTTATAGGCACTAGAACCAATGTTTGTTTTCCATGTAACATAACATGCATTATTACTATCATAACCCCCCCCCCCCCCCCCCATAGCTCACTGTTATGTTAAGTCACACTAGTTATATCTGCATTACCCCTGCTACATTACTTAAATAAACCCCCTCACTATCCTTTATAGTGGTTAGTGTCACAGTTCATACCAGTGGCAGAACAGTACTCTGGGGGGCCCCCTAAGTGCACAACGCCAGGACACCGCACAGAGGGGGTGGGGCTGCAGGCACTGCCCAGTGCATGCTGGGGAGCCGAGCAGCTGTACGGACTGCAGGGTGCCTGTCTGGTGTGGCTCTGGGAGGAACTGCAGCAGTGATACTGGGTGCAGTGTGCCATATTCAAGCACCCTGCTAGCCAAAATACACACTTAAATCTCCCCCCGACCTGCAGTGCAGCACCTTGGACAAAGGTGCAAAGTTACTTGCTCCCAAAACCTGCCAATAAGCCTCTCCTTGGCAGGATGAGCTGCCTTCTTACTGCTGCTAAGCCTTTAAAATGGGCACAAGTATGGTAACATCTGCTGTCAAAGTGGCAGTTCTGCTATCATATCACTTAGGGCAGCACGGATGGTGTAATGGTTAGCATTACTGCCTCACATGGGTTCAATTCCCACCATGGCCCTAACTGTGTGGAGCTTGGAATGTGTGTGCGACTGTGCGTGTACATGTGATAGGGAATAGAACTGTAAGCTTCACTGGGGCAGGGACTAATGACTGGTGAATGGCCAAATGTTCTCTGTAAAGCGCTGCGGAACATGTATACACTATATAAATAATAATAATAGTGCCAGTGATATACTAGTATCATTGGAAATTTGTAATCCGTTCTCCCCATATGCCACTAGAGGGCCTATAACTCCACAGTAAATGATGTTTTTCATTTTATGCTATTTCATAATGATGACATTTCAAAATAGATGTCTGTTAATTTAATTGAATATTGCTCTTACAGATATATCAAAATCTTTTATGTAAGTAAGGTTTTAATATTAATATATTCACGTTACCAGTTTTTTATTATTATTTGACCATTTGCAGAAAATACTAAATGTTTCTTTTATTTTCAGAAAAATGTTCAAACGGAAAAGTAAACACAACAGTAAGTTAAACTTAATTTGTATTATTGTGTAAAAGGAACCTTCATATGTCCGTGCGGATGTTGGATCGTTATTAATGAACAACGTGTAAGGAGTGTTGTTACCTTTCTGAAAACATGGATAGACTGTGCAGAGACTGTTGTTTAATGCATGCTTGCCTACTCTTCAGATCTCTCCTGGAGAAGCCCAGAGAGGAGAATAGGAATGGACATCGCATCACGATGGTTTGCAACCATCGATGTTTTCATTGTTATGGAAGTGGTTTTACCATTCAGTGGTAGCATTCCGATGTTTGCCGCCATCTAATGGTAAATATTTGATGGTGTAGCGATGGTCTCACCCCAAGTCCCCTCCCTGGCCACCATACTGCAGAGGGTAGCGCATGCGCAAACAGGACTTTTTTTTTTGCTCATGCGCTAATCATAAGGTTTTTTTCTTCTATCAAATTCTCTTGATGCGATGGTCAGTTACCATCATTTGATGGTGAGTTTCCGATGTCCATCCCTAGAAGAGAGCTGCTTGGCACTTCATGGCTGTGGCCCGGATGTCACAACACTAGGCCCCTCCTTTAATGCAATATGATTTGTGGGTCTGTGGGAGGGGTGTGGCTAAATTATGTGAATTCCTATCATCAGCCCTGCCCCTCATTTCCCCTGTCTAATCTCCTCATCCTGCCCACTTCACTAGGAAACGGGCGGGAGAGTTGGCCACTCTTCCGTGGGTGATGGGGAAGATCAGAATTTCCCACAATTTGTGTGAGAGTTGTCAAGTATGATTTACTTGTCATGGGTTGCTACCGTGTAGCATTGTTATGTTGTTGTGTGCAGGTGGTGATCGAGGTGACAGAAGCATAATGTACTCATAGCGTCCTATTTATAAAATAATATTTGTGGGATATCCCCTGAGAACATGGGTGTTTTTGGGTGGTACCTGCAAATACTAAGGATCCCTTGAATATATCTACATGGGACAGCAGCAGTTGTTGGATATATCTGCTGTGTTCACCATTTTCAATTGAAAAAGCAGGTTTCTATGGGGGTTGCTTAAATGCCATATTTACCAAGCTCATCCCAGGCAGCTAACTCTATAAAGCTGGGTACACACTGGCAGATATATCTGCAGTTCAATCGATCTGCAGATATATCTGCAGATGGTGGTTGTTCATACACACAGAAAGATGCACCAATATATCTTAAAGATATATCTGCTGTTCAACCTATCTGCAGCTATATATGCAGATGGGGATTGTTCATACACACTGAAAGATGCACTAATATATCTGCAGATATATTGGTCATCTGCTGTGTTGCACAGCAGATGCAATATATCTGTGAAAGACGTCTTTCACAGACATATTGCTTGTACACACCTGCAGATCAGCAAAAGATATATTGGACAACCAACCGATTGGCCAATATATCTGCCAGTGTGTACCCAGCATAACTTCAGCCGTTTTAGCTTATGGGCTACAGATTGCAAAAGTTACACATGCCGGCTGGCCAGCCCCTGACACTGCAAGTTCTAATGATCACTTTACTGTTAAGGTGGGTACACACTATTAGATATATCTGCAGATCAATTGATCTGTGCATACACACAGCCCGATCCGTCGGGGGACTGACGTCATGAACTGGGCGGGCGCGAGCGCCCGCCCAGTTCACCTGTCAATCACCGCCGGCCGCCGCAGCATGTGTACGGGCGGTCGGACGACCGCCCCGTACACACACAGCGACGCGCCAATATATCGTTAGATATATTGGCTGTCGGCTGTGCGGCGCGGCCGACGCGATACGTCTGTGAACGACGGAGTTCACAGACGTATCGCCCGTACACACTGGCCGACGGTCCCGCGATGCATCGGCCGTTCAAGAGAACGGCCGATACATCGACCAGTGTGTACGGGCCTTTACACAATGCAGTGATGGGCTCATATCACTGGCCATGAGTTTGTTCATACATCCCGGCAATAAATTCTAATTATCGGTTCTAACATCCAATAATTGATAAACAGGCCCCTTGATGTGTTCACTGCCTTGATCCTGGTCTGTCTTCATGATATCTTTGTGTAAGATTCCGTCATTAGTTCTCCTGTCAGTGTTTCAGCTGGTAGAAACCGCGCCACTCTCCGCTAACAAAGACAGCATTTTGTATACACAGACAATATGTGTGAATGATCAGTTTCCCATAAGAATGCTCTAGAATTTAAATTAGTAGTCATTTTTTTTTTTTTTTTATTATTTTGTAGGTTCAGAGAAGAGATCATCAAAACATGTAAGTGTTCATGAGGACGGTAAATCCCGGTAAATTGTATCCATTTTGAATTGTTTAATGATAACTACAAGAATAGCAATATATGCCCCCAGGACACCATGAAGGGGGGGGGGGGGGGCTAGTAATGAGGTAAGTGGGGCAGTTGTCTCGGGTAGTTGACTTTACATTCGATATGCACAAACCCTAAAAGAAATGCTTATACAAAATGTAAGTAATAGATACATAATCACCTGAGCCCTTTCTCTGCTGCTCACGCCATCATGGCTTCCCTTCACTGCAGCCTTGGTGGTCTCTGCCTGGTGCGCATAAGCTCCTACTCACAGCACCCTCTTCAGCTGCATCAGCTCCTGAGAGATGCCCACATAGCCAGATTACGGAAGGGGTGCAGGGCATTCTGTACCTTGCCCCCCGTCATGTAAGGGGCCCCCTGGCCAGTGATGTCACTAGCTCTACCTCTTATGTAGCAGCAGAACCAGGCACCCAGAATGCAAGCAGGACAGTATGTGGTGCAGGCAGAGACACAGGAGCAGGGCCGGAGCTTTCACTAGGCAGCTGCCTAGGGGCACCAGGACCTGAGGGGGCGGCCAGCTACAGCTACCTGAAAAAGGTAGTGTGGTCCTACCTTTCACAGCTGCCGCAATCCCCCGACACTCGTATCTTACACTAGCTGCGACTGCCAAGCTCCCGTATTGCAGCCTCCAGCTCTGCCTCCACCCGGCACAGGCAGTAACTTTGACAGCTCCTGGTGTCCTGACTGGGGGTGACATGCGGTGCTGCTCTTCATTTCAGGCTTTTTCACAGACTACTCAGTCCCAACTCTGCATCGCAGCACGCAGGTAAGGTGGCTGCACAGTGCATTTTCTGCATTTGATAAGGAAAGTGGGGGAGAGCAGCAGTGTGGGGGGAGATGAGCAGCAGGCATGCACACAGATGGTGGGGGGAATAGAACAGCAGACATCTAACAGAGATGGGGGGGAGGGTGTGAGTAGCAGGCACTCACACAGACTGGAAAGATGGGGAGAAGAGAGCAGCCATGCAACAAACTGGGGGAGACCAGCATCATGCCATTCATCTGAACGGCGGGTAGGGGTAAGGGGCAGTAGGCAGAAGTTTTGCCTAGGGTGCCGAGAAACCTTGCACCGGCCCTGCACAGGAGTATCAGGTTTTATCAGCTACCGACTGAACTTTCCGACCAGAGGAGAGATAGGAGGGTGAAGAGAGCTGTATGTGACACAGAGATCTTAGCTTCTCCTCCTCTCCCCACCTGGGTGTCTGGGTCATGTGTAACCTGTTATCTTTTGAGGGTCTAGAGCAGTGGTCTCCAACCTTAATTGGGGTGTGAGCTGCTTTCGGAAAATAAAACCTCTGAAGGAGCTACCCCCTCCCCCCAATGCGCGTGCGTTCCTGTGAAAGTGGGTGTGGCCTCACAACTACAAATAATGCCCCCCACGTAGTGCCAGATACACAAATAATGCCCCCCAGCAGTGCCAGATATACAAATAATGCCTCCCAGCAGTGCAAGATACAATTCCCCCCGCAGTGCCATTTAAAATGCCCCCCCGCAGTGCCAGATAAAATGTTCCCCCGCAGTGTCCGATACAGTGTCCCACACAGTGCTAACCCTTGCTGGCTTCTTCTACTGCCACCGGTGCTGCTCCTCCTGTATGAGGGACGGAAGGGGAGGAGAGCGCAGCGCGCGCCTCTCCTGTGAAGTCCGGAGAGCGGCTACGGTGAGGGTGACAGAGTCTCCGGCGGCGGCGGGCATTTAAAATATGGTGCCGGTAAGTGAGCCAATCAAAACTTGTGGTCCGGCAGCCAATCAGGTGCTGCCACTGCCGGTCCACGAGCTCTGATTGGCTGACAGCCAGCACCATATTAAAATTGAAGGGAGGAGTCCCAGTGACCGCCCAAGCCCGTGCACTCTGTGAGCAACCGAAAATACTACTGCAAGCTACCGGTAGCTCGTGAGCTACGGGTTGGAGATCACTGGTCTAGAGAGATACACAGAGAGTCCTTCTGAGTCCTGTCCCAGTGTGTAAATAATACAGAGGCTGCTGCTATTCTTGCATGTGACCAAATAAATTATAGATTTTATATTTCTATGTGTATTATAAGGTTGTATAAGTTGCCTTTGTTCCACTACAAGAAAATTTTATAAAATAGTTATCTCTCAACTAGGTGGCACTATAAACAGTGCCCAGGCAATAGTAAATTATTAGTTTAAATCTAATATAAACCAAATTTAAATTTAATATACAGAATCCATACATCCCAACATCACCATTTCCAGGAGGGACAAATGCTCTGTACCTAGACTTCTCAAGGTATGATTGCAATCACCTGTGTTGATACACCTTTCTTATCAATTAAATAATTCAGCACGGGTTACATCAATCATACATTAATAGGGAAGTCCAGGTAGAGAGCATTTTGTCCCTCCTGGAATAGTTCATGGTGGGAAGTATGCACAATCCAGTATACACCCCCCTCCTTCCACCGTGGCCCCCCTGTTTTAAGTGCCCCGGGCACCCTTAAGGCTTAATCCAGCCTTGGATGCCCATGCTACAGGGAATCGCCATTTGCACCCCTAATTGCATGATGCAGTCCAGCATCTCTTTTATTATAGTAGTAACAGGAAAAATGGGAATGTTAGAGATCAGGTCCTTATTTGTAAATGTCAGTGAATCTACACAGGTTAAACAAGTGCAGGGACTCACGCATACAAGCGAATTTCCCCCACTGCAAAACATTGAAGAAACTAAGCTCTTTGAACACTGTGCTATATACTTATTTTCCTCATCAGTGCAGCAAGAAAGGGAATTACAGTAATTTGCAAATCATCTATAAATTACTGCTTATAATACAGTTTAATTACTTAATTTGCACATACTGCAGTAACAATCCACCTAACTACCTATGTTCTTATCCTTTAGAATGCTCCTCCAGTTGCCCCAATGTACGACACAGTAGCAGATTTCCCAGTTTATTCCGTTCCAGACAAAAGCCGAAAACACCATATCAAAGAAGACGACGTGCAGTATGCGGAGGTAGAGGTGGTGCGTCCGTCACCGAATAAATCCCAGAAGAAGCCAGCAATCTTGCCAAAGCCAGAGACTGAGTATGCAAGCCTAAAATTTCCTGCAGAACGCGACTCCGTCAGGGAACACAACGCTGTCCCTCACAAAAGGTCTGTCCATCAAAGCAATACTGCTGGTCAACCCAGATCACAACAGAAATATAATTCTGCCAATGGCACCTTGGTTTAGAAGACTCACATTGCTGTTAAGGATATTATTGGCTTCAAAATAACAGAGTTGCTTCACACCGTCCGCTGATGTAATGGTTGGACTGTCTACCAGCATCTGTATTGCCAAATTGAGTCTTGCTCCTTGTAATTGATAATAGAAGTCTATTGTCATCCATGTTTTCTACTGCACGTCCTAATAAGAAACTGAATCTCCTTTCATCTCCAGGTGGGAATTTGACACACAGCTGAATTACATCTTTTTTTAATATAACAATTTTTTACGTTAAGAATATATCAGTGTATGTAAAACACAGGGACGTGTGGTGAGGTAAATGGATGGGTAGGCACTGGCTAGTACCAGAGCCCAGATTTACACACGATATATGAGCACAAGGGTTTATTTGGGCATTATACACAGGTGCAGCAGTATATACATTTGGGCATTATACACAGGTGCAGCAGTATATACTGATGGAAATTTGGTGAGTTTGATCAGAGATGTGCGGAAAATATAGGTAGGTGAGGTGCTGCCTCACATGCCATATACTTTTTACTCCAGAGTTTTGACTATAAAAATATAAACAAAATATAAAAAAATGACAAAAGATATTTATAATATATTCTTTGTATTTTTCATATACCTTATATAGTCAAAACGTGTATACTGCAGCATGACCGGAAAGGCTCTGCCTGACCTCACCGCACATCACTGGTAAAACGTGAACTTCATTTGGTTTAGGTGTGATGAATTTCAGCTCACTAATGTCCTGTTGAGGAAATGGTTACCCATCTCAACTTGATTCAGTGTTGGTAGTTACATATATTTGGCTCCTTTGATTATACAATGCAACATTTTAAAATATTGACTGCAAAAAATTTTTATTCTCTCAGTTTTTTTTGTTTTTTTATTGTCACGTCACTTGATATTATGATCAAATATTATACACACCATGCGAAATTGAAGCACTTAGGTTTCAGCAATCTAATGAAGCATCTTATCCTACAAATATGTAGACAGATTTGAGTTACAGATTCATAAAAATCTCCGCTCACAGGCCAGTGGCAGTGACCTTCAGGGTCCATATCTTCCTAGCCACTAGCATCAACTATTTTAACATCGGGGAAAACCTGTCGCCTTCTAGGCTTAGTGGCAGAAGGTCTGGTATGCATAGGAAAATGATCTACACCCATACGCACAGTGCCACAGATATCTTTACATCTATACAAGTATAGTTGTAAATGTTCTAAGTATAATTTACAATGTGTTCCTTTAGGAATTACGCCCATTTGATCATGAAATAATCTAATGACATATCTATGTATATTTAATATGACACTTGCCTCCGATTTCAAAAGTGTTTGTGTTTTAGTAAAGGAAATTAAAGCAGAGAATATGTGTGTGCATGTGTCTTCCATTTCATCTTGAATATTCATAGAAGTGCACCAACATTTCAGTTTTAGGTAGTCTGTGCCTAATGTAGAATTGGAATTGAAAAGGGTGGAAGGGATCATTTAATAGTCCTGCCTATTGCCTCTCCAGTATCAGCTTCTTCATTATTTCTTCTACAAAAATTGCTGGGTATCGCTAAGACTCAGTTTGTTCTTTTTTTTTTTTTCTATTCCGTCCTAGAGGATGCTGGGGACTCCAAAAGGACCATGGGGTATAGACGGATCCGCAGGAGACATGGGCACACTAAAAAGACTTTTACTGGGTGTGAACTGGCTCCTCCCTCTATGCCCTCCCTCAGACCCCAGTTAGACTTTGTGCCCAGGAGTGACTGGACACACACTAGGGGAGCTCTCCGGAGTTTCTCTAGAAAAGACTTATGTTAGGCTTTTTTATTTTCGGGAAGACCTGCTGGCTACAGGCTCCCTGCATCGTGGGAGTGAGGGGAGAGAAGTCAGACCTACTTCTGCTTAGTTCAAGGGCTCTGCTTCTTAGGCTACTGGACACCATTAGCTCCAGAGGGTTCGATCACTTGGTTCGCCTAGCTGCTTGTTCCCGGAGCCGCGCCGTCACCCCCCTCACAGAAGCCAGAAGAAAGAAGCCGGGTGAGTGAGTATTAGAAGAACAGAAGACATCAGACGGCAGAAGACTTCAGTAACGGAGGTACAGCGCAGCGGTCGCGCTGCGCTCCATGCTCCCACACACATCACCAACGGCACTTACAGGGTGCAGGGCGCTGGGGGGGGAGCGCCCTGGGCAGCAGTTACTGGGGTCAATTCTGACTGGCAAAGAGTATATTCGGTGCCGGGCACCGAATACCGTACCCCGCCAGTATAACTATTTCAAATTTTAGCGGGACTATAGCGCGCCGGGAAGGGGCAGGGCCTAGCCGCACAGCTCACCAGCGCCATTTTCTCTCTCTTCACAGCCGCTGCAGAGACGCTGGCCCGGTCCTCCAAGCTCTTGCAAGTAACTAGGGAGCAAAACGGGGGGAGGGCACATACAATTTGGTGCTTTTTTTGTTGTTAAATACAGCGCTATCCACATATATTATTGCTGATAGTATATGGGTGCTGGGGTGTGAGCTGGCATATTCCCTCTGTGTTTCTCCCTGTGGGTCTGTCCCCTTGTTTGAGAGTGTGGGTGTGTCGGTACTACGTGTCGACATGTCTGAGGCTGAGTGTTCCTCCCCGGAGGAAGTTATTGGGGGCGCAGAAAAGGATTTGGGAATGACTGTCGGCACAGCCGACTGCTAATTGGGTAAATATGCTGAGTACACTGAATGCAAATGTGGCTTTATTGTCTAAGAGGCTGGATAAATCGGATTCTCAGACACGAACATGGAGGAAATCCATGGAGGACGCTTTGTCTCAGGTACAGACCCCCTCGGGGTCACAGAAACGTTCATTTACCCAGATGGTAGATACAGATGCCGACATGGACTCTGATTCCGATGTCTATTTCAATGAGGCTACTTTACACTAGAGATGAGCGGGTTCGGTTTCTCTGAATCCGAACCCACCAGAACTTCATGTTTTTTTTCACGGGTCCGAGCGACTCGGATCTTCCCGCCTTGCTCGGTTAACCCGAGCGCGCCCGAACGTCATCATGACGCTGTCGGATTCTCGCGAGGCTCGGATTCTATCGCGAGACTCGGATTCTATATAAGGAGCCGCGCGTCGCCGCCATTTTCACACGTGCATTGAGATTGATAGGGAGAGGACGTGGCTGGCGTCCTCTCCGTTTAGACACTTGATTTACTAATTTTGGGGAGCATTAGGAGTACTCAGTAGTGTACAGTGCAGAGTTTTGCTGATAGTGACCAGTGACTGACCACCACTTTTATTTATAATCCGTTCTCTGCCTGAAAAAAGCGATACACAGCACACAGTGACTCAGTCACATACCATATCTGTGTGCACTGCTCAGGCTCAGGCCAGTGTGCTGCATCATCTATTATCTATATATAATATTATATATATCTGTCTGACTGCTCAGCTCACACAGCTTATAATTGTGGGGGAGACTGGGGAGCACTACTGCAGTGCCAGTTATAGGTTATAGCAGGAGCCAGGAGTACATAATATTATATTAAAATTAAACAGTGCACACTTTTGCTGCAGGAGTGCCACTGCCAGTGTGACTAGTGACCAGTGACCTGACCACCAGTATATAATATTAGTAGTATACTATCTCTTTATCAACCAGTCTATATTAGCAGCAGACACAGTACAGTGCGGTAGTTCACGGCTGTGGCTACCTCTGTGTCGGCACTCGGCAGCCCGTCCATAATTGTATATACCACCTAACCGTGGTTTTTTTTTCTTTCTTTATACATACATACTAGTTACGAGTATACTATCTCTTTATCAACCAGTCTATATATTAGCAGCAGACACAGTACAGTGCGGTAGTTCACGGCTGTGGCTACCTCTGTGTCGGCACTCGGCAGCCCGTCCATTATTGTATATACCAGTGACCTAACCGTGGTTTTTTTTTCTTTCTTTATACATACATACTAGTTACGAGTATACTATCTCTTTATCAACCAGTCTATATATTAGCAGCAGACACAGTACAGTGCGGTAGTTCACGGCTGTGGCTACCTCTGTGTCGGCACTCGGCAGCCCGTCCATAATTGTATATACCACCTAACCGTGGTTTTTTTTTCTTTCTTTATACATACATACTAGTTACGAGTATACTATCTCTTTATCAACCAGTCTATATATTAGCAGCAGACACAGTACAGTGCGGTAGTTCACGGCTGTGGCTACCTCTGTGTCGGCACTCGGCAGCCCGTCCATAATTGTATATACCACCTAACCGTGGTTTTTTTTTCTTTCTTTATACATACATACTAGTTACGAGTATACTATCTCTTTATCAACCAGTCTATATATTAGCAGCAGACACAGTACAGTGCGGTAGTTCACGGCTGTGGCTACCTCTGTGTCGGCACTCGGCAGCCCGTCCATAATTGTATATACCACCTAACCGTGGTTTTTTTTTCTTTCTTTATACATACATACTAGTTACGAGTATACTATCTCTTTATCAACCAGTCTATATATTAGCAGCAGACACAGTACAGTGCGGTAGTTCACGGCTGTGGCTACCTCTGTGTCGGCACTCGGCAGCCCGTCCATAATTGTATACTAGTATCCAATCCATCCATCTCCATTGTTTACCTGAGGTGCCTTTTAGTTGTGCCTATTAAAATATGGAGAACAAAAATGTTGAGGTTCCAAAATTAGGGAAAGATCAAGATCCACTTCCACCTCGTGCTGAAGCTGCTGCCACTAGTCATGGCCGAGACGATGAAATGCCAGCAACGTCGTCTGCCAAGGCCGATGCCCAATGGCATAGTACAGAGCATGTCAAAACCAAAACACCAAATATCAGTAAAAAAAGGACTCCAAAACCTAAAATAAAATTGTCGGAGGAGAAGCGTAAACTTGCCAATATGCCATTTACCACACGGAGTGGCAAGGAACGGCTGAGGCCCTGGCCTATGTTCATGGCTAGTGGTTCAGCTTCACATGAGGATGGAAGCACTCAGCCTCTCGCTAGAAAACTGAAAAGACTCAAGCTGGCAAAAGCACCGCAAAGAACTGTGCGTTCTTTGAAATCCCAAATCCACAAGGAGAGTCCAATTGTGTCGGTTGCGATGCCTGACCTTCCCAACACTGGACGTGAAGAGCATGCGCCTTCCACCATTTGCACGCCCCCTGCAAGTGCTGGAAGGAGCACCCGCAGTCCAGTTCCTGATAGTCAGATTGAAGATGTCAGTGTTGAAGTACACCAGGATGAGGAGGATATGGGTGTTGCTGGCGCTGGGGAGGAAATTGACCAGGAGGATTCTGATGGTGAGGTGGTTTGTTTAAGTCAGGCACCCGGGGAGACACCTGTTGTCCGTGGGAGGAATATGGCCGTTGACATGCCAGGTGAAAATACCAAAAAAATCAGCTCTTCGGTGTGGAGGTATTTCACCAGAAATGCGGACAACAGGTGTCAAGCCGTGTGTTCCCTTTGTCAAGCTGTAATAAGTAGGGGTAAGGACGTTAACCACCTCGGAACATCCTCCCTTATACGTCACCTGCAGCGCATTCATAATAAGTCAGTGACAAGTTCAAAAACTTTGGGTGACAGCGGAAGCAGTCCACTGACCAGTAAATCCCTTCCTCTTGTAACCAAGCTCACGCAAACCACCCCACCAACTCCCTCAGTGTCAATTTCCTCCTTCCCCAGGAATGCCAATAGTCCTGCAGGCCATGTCACTGGCAATTCTGACGAGTCCTCTCCTGCCTGGGATTCCTCCGATGCATCCTTGCGTGTAACGCCTACTGCTGCTGGCGCTGCTGTTGTTGCCGCTGGGAGTCGATGGTCATCCCAGAGGGGAAGTCGTAAGCCCACTTGTACTACTTCCAGTAAGCAATTGACTGTTCAACAGTCCTTTGCGAGGAAGATGAAATATCACAGCAGTCATCCTACTGCAAAGCGGATAACTGAGTCCTTGACAACTATGTTGGTGTTAGACGTGCGTCCGGTATCCGCCGTTAGTTCACAGGGAACTAGACAATTTATTGAGGCAGTGTGCCCCCGTTACCAAATACCATCTAGGTTCCACTTCTCTAGGCAGGCGATACCGAGAATGTACACGGACGTCAGAAAAAGACTCACCAGTGTCCTAAAAAATGCAGTTGTACCCAATGTCCACTTAACCACGGACATGTGGACAAGTGGAGCAGGGCAGGGTCAGGACTATATGACTGTGACAGCCCACTGGGTAGATGTATGGACTCCCGCCGCAAGAACAGCAGCGGCGGCACCAGTAGCAGCATCTCGCAAACGCCAACTCTTTCCTAGGCAGGCTACGCTTTGTATCACCGCTTTCCAGAATACGCACACAGCTGAAAACCTCTTACGGCAACTGAGGAAGATCATCGCGGAATGGCTTACCCCAATTGGACTCTCCTGTGGATTTGTGGCATCGGACAACGCCAGCAATATTGTGTGTGCATTAAATATGGGCAAATTCCAGCACGTCCCATGTTTTGCACATACCTTGAATTTGGTGGTGCAGAATTTTTTAAAAAACGACAGGGGCGTGCAAGAGATGCTGTCGGTGGCCAGAAAAATTGCGGGACACTTTCGGCGTACAGGCACCACGTACAGAAGACTGGAGCACCACCAAAAACTACTGAACCTGCCCTGCCATCATCTGAAGCAAGAAGTGGTAACGAGGTGGAATTCAACCCTCTATATGCTTCAGAGGTTGGAGGAGCAGCAAAAGGCCATTCAAGCCTATACAATTGAGCACGATATAGTAGGTGGAATGCACCTGTCTCAAGTGCAGTGGAGAATGATTTCAACGTTGTGCAAGGTTCTGATGCCCTTTGAACTTGCCACACGTGAAGTCAGTTCAGACACTGCCAGCCTGAGTCAGGTCATTCCCCTCATCAGGCTTTTGCAGAAGAAGCTGGAGGCATTGAAGGAGGAGCTAACACGGAGCGATTCCGCTAGGCATGTGGGACTTGTGGATGCAGCCCTTAATTCGCTTAACAAGGATTCACGGGTGGTCAATCTGTTGAAATCAGAGCACTACATTTTGGCCACCGTGCTCGATCCTAGATTTAAAGCCTACCTTGGATCTCTCTTTCCGGCAGACACAGGTCTGCTGGGGTTGAAAGACCTGCTGGTGACAAAATTGTCAAGTCAAGCGGAACGCGACCTGTCAACATCTCCTCCTTCACATTCTCCCGCAACTGGGGGTGCGAGGAAAAGGCTCAGAATTCCGAGCCCACCCGCTGGCGGTGATGCAGGGCAGTCTGGAGCGACTGCTGATGCTGACATCTGGTCCGGACTGAAGGACCTGACAACGATTACGGACATGTCGTCTACTGTCACTGCATATGATTCTCTCAACATTGATAGAATGGTGGAGGATTATATGAGTGACCGCATCCAAGTAGGCTCGTCACACAGTCCGTACTTATACTGGCAGGAAAAAGAGGCAATTTGGAGGCCCTTGCACAAACTGGCTTTATTCTACCTAAGTTGCCCTCCCACAAGTGTGTACTCCGAAAGAGTGTTTAGTGCCGCCGCTCACCTTGTCAGCAATCGGCGTACGAGGTTACATCCAGAAAATGTGGAGAAGATGATGTTCATTAAAATGAATTATAATCAATTCCTCCGCGGAGACATTGACCAGCAGCAATTGCCTCCACAAAGTACACAGGGAGCTGAGATGGTGGATTCCAGTGGGGACGAATTGATAATCTGTGAGGAGGGGGATGTACACGGTGATATATCGGAGGGTGAAGATGAGGTGGACATCTTGCCTCTGTAGAGCCAGTTTGTGCAAGGAGAGATTAATTGCTTCTTTTTTGGGGGGGGTCCAAACCAACCCGTCATATCAGTCACAGTCGTGTGGCAGACCCTGTCACTGAAATGATGGGTTGGTTAAAGTGTGCATGTCCTGTTTTGTTTATACAACATAAGGGTGGGTGGGAGGGCCCAAGGACAATTCCATCTTGCACCTCTTTTTTCTTTTCTTTTTCTTTGCATCATGTGCTGATTGGGGAGGGTTTTTTGGAAGGGACATCCTGCGTGACACTGCAGTGCCACTCCTAGATGGGCCCGGTGTTTGTGTCGGCCACTAGGGTCGCTAATCTTACTCACACAGCTACCTCATTGCGCCTCTTTTTTTCTTTGCGTCATGTGCTGTTTGGGGAGGGTTTTTTGGAAGGGCCATCCTGCGTGACACTGCAGTGCCACTCCTAGATGGGCCCGGTGTTTGTGTCGGCCACTAGGGTCGCTAATCTTACTCACACAGCTACCTCATTGCGCCTCTTTTTTTCTTTGCGTCATGTGCTGTTTGGGGAGGGTTTTTTGGAAGGGCCATCCTGCGTGACACTGCAGTGCCACTCCTAGATGGGCCCGGTGTTTGTGTCGGCCACTAGGGTCGCTAATCTTACTCACACAGCTACCTCATTGCGCCTATTTTTTTCTTTGCGTCATGTGCTGTTTGGGGAGGGTTTTTTGGAAGGGACATCCTGCGTGACACTGCAGTGCCACTCCTAGATGGGCCCGGTGTTTGTGTCGGCCACTAGGGTCGCTTATCTTACTCACACAGCGACCTCGGTGCAAATTTTAGGACTAAAAATAATATTGTGAGGTGTGAGGTATTCAGAATAGACTGAAAATGAGTGTAAATTATGGTTTTTGAGGTTAATAATACTTTGGGATCAAAATGACCCCCAAATTCTATGATTTAAGCTGTTTTTTAGTGTTTTTGGAAAAAAACACCCGAATCCAAAACACACCCGAATCCGACAAAAAAAATTCGGTGAGGTTTTGCCAAAACGCGTTCGAACCCAAAACACGGCCGCGGAACCGAACCCAAAACCAAAACACAAAACCCGAAAAATTTCAGGCGCTCATCTCTACTTTACACCCAAGGGTAGTTAGGAGTATTCAGTACATGATTGTGGCTATTAAAGATGTTTTACATATCTCTGAGGAACCTGCTGTTCCAGACACGAGGGTTTGCTTATTTAAAGGGAAAAAACCTGAGGTGAAGTTTCCCCCCTCTCATGAAATGAACACTCTTTGTAAAAAGGCTTGGGAGTCGCCGGATAAGAGGTGGCAGATTCCCAAGAGAATATTTATGGCGTATCCTTTTCCCTCTGATGACAGGGGGAAATGGGAGTTGTCTCCCAATGTCGACAAGGCTCTATCCCGATTGTCCAAGAAGGTGGCGCTGCCGTCTCCTGACACGGCTGCGCTCAAGGATCCGGTGGATCGTAAGCTGGAGACGACATTGAAGGCCATTTTCGTTAATACTGGTGCATTGCTCAGACCTGCTGTGGCGTCGGTATGGGTGAGTAGTGCTATTGCTAAGTGGGCTGATAATTTGGATTCCGATATGGATACCCTTGATAAGGATAACATTCTTTTGACTCTTGGTTATATCAAGGACGCTGCTGATTACCTAAAGGATGCGGCGAGGGATGTTGGCCTCTTGGGATCAAGAGCTAATGCCATGGCGGTCTCGGCCAGGAGGACGCTGTGGACTCATCAATGGAATGCTGATGCCGACTCCAAGAAAAATATGGAAGCTCTCCCCTTTAAAGGTAGTGTCTTGTTTGGTGACGCCTTGCTGACCTGGTGTCTACCGCTACTGCGGGTAAGTCATCTTTTCTTCCTTATGTTCCCACACAACAGAAAAAGGTGCCCCATCAGCAGATGCAGTCCTTTCGACCTAATAAATACAAAAGAGGTAGGGGTTCGTCCTTCCTCTCTTCAAAGGGTAGAGGAAGGGGAAAGAGATCCCCTGCAGTGTCAGGCGCCCAGGACCAAAAGTCCTCCCCTGCCTCTACCAAGTCCACTGCATGACGCTGGGGCTCCCCTGCGGGAGTCCGTGCCGGTGGGGGGCCGTCTCCGAGTCTTCAGTCAGGCCTGGTCTCAATCGGGCCTGGATCCTTGGGTTTTAGACGTAGTGTCCCAAGGGTACAAACTGGAGTTTCAGGAGATGCCTCCCCCGCCGCTTTTTCAAGTCGGCCCTTCCAGTTTCTCTTCCAGAAAGAGCAGTAGTAAATGCTGCGATACAAAAGCTGTGTCAACAGAGGGTCATGATGCCGGTTCCCCCGTCCCAACGGGGGGAAGGGTTCTATTCAAGCCTCTTTGTCGTGCCGAAGCCGGACAGCTCGGTCAGACCGATTCTGAACCTAACATCCCTCAATCCATACTTGAAAACTTTCAAGTTCAAGATGGAATCTCTTCGAGCTGTAATCTCCAGTTTAGAAGGGAGGAGATTTTATGGCGTCAGTCGACATAAAGGATGCCTACTTACACATCCCGATCTATCCTCCTCATCAGGCCTTCCTGAGATTTGCGGTACAGGATTGTCATTACCAATTTCAGACGTTGCCGTTTGGGCTTTCCACGGCCCCGAGGGTTTTCACCAAGGTTATGGCGGAAATGATGGTACTCCTTCGCAAGCAAGGGGTCACAAGTATCCCGTACTTGGACGATCTCCTGATAAAGGCGAGATCAAAGGAAAAGTTGCTAAGAAATGTGGAACTCTCCCTGTCGGTTCTGCAATATCATGGTTGGATTCTAAATTTGCCGAAGTCTCAGTTGATCCCGACAAATCGGCTGCCCTTCTTGGGCATGATCCTAGACACGGAACTACAGAGAGTGTTTCTTCCGGCGGACAAAGCTCTGGAAATCCAGACCATGGTCAAGGAACTTCTGAGACCGGCAAGAGTGTCGATTCATCAATGCACTCGAGTGCTAGGGAAGATGGTTGCGGCTTACGAAGCCATTCCGTTTGGCAGGATTCATGCTCGGGTGTTTCAGTGGGATTTGCTGAACAAATGGTCCGAGTCTCACCTGCATATGCACCGGAAAATAAGTCTATCTTCCAGGGCCAGGATCTCTCTCCTGTGGTGGCTGCAAGGCTCTCACCTTCAAGAGGGATGCCGATTCGGAATCCAGGACTGGGTTCTGCTGACCACAGATGCAAGTCTCCAAGGCTGGGGGGCAGTCACGCAAGGAAGAAGTTTCCAGGGAAAATGGTCAAGCCAGGAGTCTTGTCTCCACATAAATGTTCTCGAGTTAAGAGCCATTTACAACTGCCTCCTGCAAGCGAGGAACCTTCTTCAGGGTCTCCCTGTCCTGATCCAGTCGGACAACATAATAGCGGTGGCGTACGTAAACCGCCAAGGCAGAACAAGGAGCAGGGCGGCGATGGCGGAAGCCACAAGAATTCTCCGCTGGGCGGAACAGCACGTGAGCGCTCTGTCAGCAGTCTTCCTCCCGGGCGTGGACAACTGGGAAGCAGTCTTCCTCAGCAGACACGATCTCCATCCAGGAGAGTGGGCTCTTCATCAAGAGGTATTTGCAGAAGTGACAAGCCGTTAGGGCATTCCTCTGATAGACATGATGGCGTCTCGCCTCAACAAGAAGCTTCCGAATTATTGTTCCAGGTCGAGGGATCCCCAAGCCTGTGCAGTGGACGCCCTGGTAACTCCGTGGGTGTTTCGGTCGGTGTATGTGTTCCCTCCGCTTCCTCTCATCCCCAAGGTGTTGAGGATCATAAGACGAACAAGGGTTTAGGCTATACTCGTCGCTCCAGATTGGCCTCGGAGGGCCTGGTATCCGGATCTTCAGGAATTACTAGTGGAAGATCCCTGGCCGCTTCCTCTAAGAGAGGACCTGTTACTGCAGGGGCCATGCGTGTTCCTGGACTTACTGCGGCTGCATTTGACGGCGTGGAAGTTGAACGCCAGATCCTAGCCCGGAAGGGTATTCCCGGGGAGGTCATCCCCACTCTCCTTAAGGCTAGGAAGGAGGTCACGGCGAAGCATTATCACCGTATTTGGAGAAGGTATGTGTCGTGATGTGAAACCAAAGCAGCTCCTGCGGAGGAGTTTCACTTGGGTCGTTTCCTCCATTTTTTACAGGCGGGCGTGGACGCAGGCCTGAATGTGGGTTCCATCAAAGTGCAGATTTCGGCTTTATCTAGCTTTTTTCAAAAGGAATTGGTCGTCCTTCCTGAGGTTCAGACTTTCATGAAGGGAGTGCTGCATATCCATCCTCCGTTTGTGCCACCCGTGGCACCGTGGGATCTTGAAGTGGTGTTGCAGTTTCTTATGTCTCACTGGTTTGAACCTTTGCGTAAGGTTGAGTTGAAGTTTCTCACTTGGAAAGTGGTCATGCTTTTGGCTTTGGCGTCTGCCAGACGAGTGTCCGAGTTGGCGGCTTTGTCTCACAAGAGCCCATATTTGATTTTTCATGTGGATAGAGCAGAATTGCGGACTCGTCAGCAATTTCTGCCGAAGGTGGCATCTTCGTTTCACATAAATCAACCTATTGTGGTACCTGTGGCTATGGATGCTGTGGCAGTCCCAAAATCTCTTGATGTTGTATGAGCTTTGAAAATTTATGTCGCCAGAACGGCTCTTACTAGAAAAACAGAGGCTTTGTTTGTTCTGTATGCTTCCAATAAGATTGGAAATCCTGCTTCTAAGCAGACTATTGCACGCTGGATTTGTAATACGATTCAGCACGCTCATTCTTCGGCTGGGCTACCGTTGCTGAAGTCAGTAAAGGCCCATTCTACCAGGAAGGTGGGCTCATCTTGGGCGGCTGCCCGAGGGGTCTCGGCGCTTCAACTTTGCCGAGCAGCTACATGGTCGGGTTCAAACACTTTTGCTAGAGTCTACAAGTTTGATACCCTGGCTGATGAGGTCCTTATGTTTGCTCAATCGGTGCTGCAGAGTCGTCCGCACTCTCCCACCCAGTCTGGAGCTTTGGTATAGACCCCATGGTCCTTGCGGAGTCCCCAGCATCCTCTAGGACGTAAGAGAAAATAGGATTTTAATACGTAATGGTAAATCCTTTTCTCCTAGTCCATAGAGGATGCTGGGCGCCCATCCCAGTGCGGACTGTTCCTTGCAGTTGTTTGATACTGGTTACTTTCGGTTACACGAGGTTTGTGTATCGGTGTATTCAGCTTGTTGCTGTTGTTGGTTCATACTGTTATCTGGTTTACTGTTGATCCAGTTGTACGGTATGTTTGTGGTGTGGGCTGGTAGTTTCTCGCCCTTAGTTAACAAAAATCCTTTCCTCGAAATGTCCATCTCTCCTGGGCACAGTTCCTATAACTGGGGTCTGGGGGAGGGGCATAAAGGGAGGAGCCAGTTCACACCCAGTAAAAGTCTTTTTAGTGTGCCCATGTCTCCTGCAGATCCGTATATACCCCATGGTCCTTTTGGAGTCCCCAGCATCCTCTACGGACTAGGAGAAAAGGATTTTCCGGTAGGTATTAAAATCCTATTTTTTCTTTTCCCACTATGCTCGCATAACGTGATGAAAAGGCCATGGAGCCTTGAAACGTTGTTACCATGTTGAGTTTGTTTTATCTTTTCACAATACACTTGATTTAAACCAGCCCCTGGAGTGCCGCCTATATTTGTTCTTGAGTGGACCCTGACAAAGGTCCCAGGAAGATTACAGCACAATCATTATACTGGAGGTCACCGCGACACCGCTACAGTTACTCATCCAGAGTGCCAGACTACCAGACATATATATTTAAATATATAAATCTCACACACCCACCTCTCTGCTTTCCAGCACTCTACCACAACCTTGAAGCAGTTCCAGGTACCCGCCCATGTAAGGCTTGTCTGGGAGACCACTGATATGGCTAGCTCCTCCTTTCAGGAGATACAAGTTTTCCACTCCATCTTGTATTGATATTGTGTGCATAAACATGAATACAGGTACGAATGGCATTTTAATGCAGGAGACCTATGTTTTCTCCACTACTGAAGTGAAATGGGTGGTGGAGTTCAAGGGAACTCGTTAACGACATTGTGTGGTTTGCTGGTCGTTTAATGTGTACCCAGTTTTATAGAGGCAATGTCTGATGCGCGTAGAACATAGGTCTGCAAACTCGGTCCTAATTACCCCACACAGTGCATGTTTTGCAGGTAACCCAGCAGGTGCACAGGTATATTAATTACTCACAGGCACATTTTAAAAGGTCCGCAGGTGGAGGTAATTATTTCACTTGCGATTCTGTGAGGAGACCTGAAAAACATGCACTGTGTGGGGTAATGAGGACCGAGTATGCAGACCTATGGCGTAGACTAACACAGGTTTCCCCCCAATCTCCACCACAGTAAATACTTGAATAAATATTTTTTTTAAAAAAGCTTATATGTTTCTTAGCCTTTTGTTAATGAATACATATTTTATTCTCAGCTCTTCCCTTTTTTTTGTAAGAAGAATATGACAATGGGCTAAACATAAAAATTGCCGCAAGTTACACACTTTAAAATTTTGATCAGTGATCAAAAGCATAAAAGCAATTTATAATTTACAGTTCCTTATGTATAAATATCATCGAAATCTCTGTCAGTGTTGCCGAAGACTGAAGCATGCAAATTAGACATGTAAGCTGTCATGTATCTAGGTTGATTGATTAATGATACATCACTGTTTAAAATGTGGAACTGGAAAGATTGAGAATCAATAGCCTAAAAAGCCAATGTGGCAAATTACATGTCCTGTTGTGTAATTCATATGTATTAGTTATAGAACATTGATTCTCTCCTGAAATGTTGGTGTCAGTGGAAGTGGTACTTTATCAAAGACTGACTATGATTAGGCTAGGGGTCAAAGACTGACTATGATTAGGCTAGGGGTCAAAGACTGACTATGATTAGGCTAGGGGTCAAATGTTACAATGATAAAAATATATAAAATAATTAGTTGGTGTAAAGAAATATTTGCAGATCTTTCTTTGAGTGCAACGTACCATAGACAGGTACATGGAAAAACACTGAAATGTTGCATTAAAAAGGTGAGTTTGTAATTACTTCTCAGCATAACTGACCTCTGATCTCTTAACTACTGCACATAAGAGCAACTACAATGATCCATATACACTTACAGCTATAATACTGTTTTATTTTATCTCCGTTATTTATGCAGAAAAAAAAGCTCCATTTCATTGCATAGTAAATAAAGTTACCATAAAGTAATCATGTTGTATAATTTTCTAATCTATACTATATATATTAAAATGGACGTATGTGTGTATGTTCCAGCATAACTCTAGAATGCCTGGAGCAATTTACACCAAACTTGGTACACATATGACTTACAATCTGGAAAAAAATACTGTCAGGGTAAGACACCCCTACCACCCCTAGGGAAGGAGGTGACCTGTCAAAATCCATAGTTATCGGCATAACTCTGGAATGCCTGGAGCAATTTATACAGAAGCACACATGGGTAGGGTTAGAGGCACCCACGGCTAGGGGTAGAGGCACCCACAGGTAAGGATAGAGGCACACACGGGTAGGGGCATAGCCATACTGGTAGGAGCAGAGGCACCTACGAGAAAGGACAGATGCACACATGGGTAGGGGCATAGCTATACGGGTAGGAGCAGAACCACTTACGGGTAAGGGGAGATGCACACACGGGTAGGGGCACAGGCACACACGGGTGGGGGCAGAGGCATACATTAGTGTTGAAGCTAAGCAAGGAGAACTAGGGCCCTTTGACATAGTCAGCCTGCAAACCTAACATATTTAACATAGAGTGGGCGGAGCTTGGCCTGTCGTCCCAGCATTTACAGCACTGAGCAGGGCAGCATCAGAGGCGGGACGGGGCAGAGAAGAAGGCGGATTATTCTCCTCAGCACCAGCATTTTGACAGCATCAATCTGGGGAAGCCCAGAGGTGCGGCCTGACAAAGATTGCCATTATTTTTTAAATTCCGTAGCGAAGCATGGGTGTTCAGCTAGTGTAAAATATATTTTTTTTATAAACTAAACCAAAACATTACGGCATTACGTTGCATTAAGTATTATTGCTGCAATTGAATATGTAGATTGTGTTTAATTCCAATGCTACAGGACTTTATGCTGCTATCTGTAGAAGGCATCTAGCTTCAAATGGGCACAAATGGCAGAAACCGCAAACTGGTCCTTTGTCCTTATCACCGAATGACCAGCTCTCTGGACAAATTTGGTAATAAGCCGAAAGCCAGACTGCAAACTCTGATTCCCTAGAATGGCCAAATGAGATCGTAAAGGAAAGGTTATAAACTCCATGACCAAAAGCATATGGGAGCCCCTTGTAATGAATGTGGCTAGTTCACTCACACCCATTGCTCACAGTTGCATGGAATCAAGCATCCAGCCATACAATCCCCATAATCAAACACTAGCAGTAGAATGGGCCATACTGAAGATCTCTGTGACTTTCAACATGGCACTGTTATAGGCAGAAATTTCCTTTGTTAACCCATGTGAATTTGGTATCCGGACTCTGGGTCGACACGAACAAGGTCAACATGCAAGAAGGTCAACATGAGTTTTTCACATTTTTTCTTTTATTGAACTTTTTCATACTTTACGATCCACGTGCACTACAATTGGGAATGGTAACCTGTGCCGAGCGCAGCGAGGCACCTTACCCGAAGCATGGCAAGCGAACACGGTGCACTAACTGGGGTTCCCGGCCACTTTACAAAGAAAACAGCAACAAAAACACAAAAAAACTCATGTCGACCTCTATTCATGTCGACCTAATGGCAGTGTCGACCTATTTCCAGTGTTGACCTAGCCACTGTCGACATGTCGACCTAATGGGCGTCGACCCTGAGTCCCATACCCGTGAATTTAAAGGTATTTACTCTTACCATTTCCTGCGGTGTGAGACATTCTGGTTGCACCTGGCTCAAAAGGGATCTCCTCATCAATCTCTGGGTGCCATGGTTATTGCATTATTATGTACATATTGTTTTACTTAGAGGAATATATTTAATCACATATTGAAAATTTTACACAACATTGAAAAAGTAAATATAAATCTTCTAATAAACAAATGGGAACACCTGGGTAAATGAGGGACACCAAGCATTTTGAAAGGGCTTTATCACAGGTGTAGCCCATGTGCTAATTCAGCTCAGCTGTGCTCGGGGGGCCTGTTTCTGAGGTAAATGCAAAGTCGACTTTTATGCAGTTTATGGTTTACCGGCTGACTGTGCATGTGTCTAAGCCATTGTGCCACAATTCACAGCTGCGTCGGCTTTAGCGTCCATCTCTGAATCTGGCAGTATCTGTGATGTTAGCATGAAAGGCTTGGCATGGTTCAGAAGTGGTTGCTAATCCCATCACAACTGCATCTTTGTACACACGGTGATGCCAATTGCATACAAAGACGCACCGTTGAACTTTTGAGCACCCCTATGGATGCTCAGAATGTCCATTGGAACGAACCTGCCCGAGGCTGATGAAACACAGTACAAAGACACTGGCTGTGACACGCCCACAAAATGCTTATGACATACCCACATTTGAGTAGCTACCTCCCAGTACGTCCCATAACCGCTCACTGACTGTTAATCACTGTGTTCATGTTTTCACTACAACTGCCATCGGTAACTCATTGCGACACAGGCACGGTAGAAAAATCATTGTCCAAATGAGTAAACATCAGTATGTCGTCCAGCTCTGATCAGGCCCAGTGAGAGAATAACATCTGGATAGGGCAGCATGGAACAGAGGGTCAGATGTATTAAACCTGGAGAAGGGATAAAGCAGTGATAAGCACGGGGGTGATAACGCACTGATAAAGCTGATTGTCTTTACAGGAATGAAAGCTATACCTTAAAAACACCTTAAATACACTTTAAACCTTTAGCCGCTGTGGCCGCTATACTTAATTCACACTCCGCACCTTTTACGCTATTAGCGTAAAAGGGTTCCGTAGTGTACGGACTTTGCGTACACACGCCGCGCTGACGGTACAAAGTACTCGCAGCGCATACACACCCAGAGATACACTTTAAACCTTCTACAGCAATGCTATGCAATAATAGTACACTTTAAACCTTAGCAGGGCAATGAGCACACGACACCAATTGTGAGATTACCGCTGGGTTCCGACACCACAGTGGATTATTTCTGAAAGGGGGTTTACAATACAAATTATACGCTACAATACAAGACAATATATATAACAGAATAATGGCTACAGTCAATGTACATACGTGAGTATATTCGCGTGCGCTTTCCCGGTCCGGTCCTCCGTCATCAAATAGATAACGTTGTGAGTCTTGTGTCAGGCCGGGCTGCAGCAGGCTTTATTTATACAAGTCTTCCAAAAGCAATACAATGGATATTGTAATCCCTTTGTCCATTGGACACAGGAATGCACTTTTACAGTACAGGAGAGGTCATAGGTTGATTTGAAAAGGTAGGCGATGTCTTTCTCAACTGCTCTTGTGGATGGTCTCCTCTGGATTCCCGCCGCATACATAATATACAGTAAATACAGTTTATATCTATATTCTGCTTCTGCACATAACTATCCGCAGGAACATGCGATCTTCCGCAGACCAACACCGGAATGTTACCCTTAAAATACCCTACAGCTGGATACCAAATACCACCTTATAACCTTAGTCTGTCCCCTCTTATCCTGTAAAGGTGAACCCCTTTGTTCTGCAACCATTTAAACAGCTATAACTTTCTGATGTGGTGCAAGGAGACTATGTGTACATTGTGCACTATTTGGATTAAATATGTAATGTGTTCTGATGGCCCTCCATGCGTACACAAACTCTGCCGCAAATACCCATACCACGCGCCGATGCGCAGAACCGACCATACGCAAATTGCGGATATGTGCACACGCGGCAGAACAAGTGCACGCGCAGTGGGCATGTGTGTGCAGTTTATACGTGCTGTGTGTTCTTCAATATTTTTCGACTTTGATAGTCCACCCTTTGGCAGTCACCAATAACTGCCACTATCTAATCACTAAACAGAAAAATATCAATACAATATCTACAGACAATTGGATGGTCGGAGGAGAGTTGTAGGCGGGAAATGTATGACCTAGTGGCATAGTAAAAAGCATGTATGTATGAATCCATGTCTGAGGGGCATGTATCATTGTGCCGTATATGTTTTAGATAAGCTTCGAGGTGTTGCGAAGTATACATTAAATCCTTCTTATCCCGTATTAAGGGTCTGTAAGTGGGCCGACAAACACTACCGAGCTCTTTTCGGCTTCTTGTTCCAACAAATGGGGTGCACATTTAGTTGATGATACATGGAGGGGGAACATATGTGAGTGCTAATATATGTGGATATCACCTGTCGACTATGTGTGTCATTAACTGAAGGTTGTAGAGATGAAGATAAGACACATATCTAAAATACATTCACATTACATTTACATAAACATTCTTGGGTAGGGCTGATGTCTTTTCTGGATGGGTGTATCTGAGCAGAGGGGGAGACAAAGGAAAAACGGGTGAAAGAAACAGGCCATGGAATTCATTTGCAATCCTTATCATAACACTGTCTCTATGGATGGGTCGTAAATTAAATCTGCTGCTATGACAATGCCCTCACTCCTTAGACTTATCAAATTTGTGCCGTGCTTGCGCCGCGTCAGAATTCGAACACACCTAAATATCAAGCCAATAATTATGACGACTCCCAGGATACAAAGGAGAAACTTCCCTACACTCATAATAACATTTTGAGCCCACTCTCCTAATCCTGAGAACCAATTTCGTGGGTTCAACCATGAGACCCAGCCGGTCAGCTCATTACCCACAGCGGTCAGGGTAAGGTTGTGTCTCCTCCGGAACTCCCACTTCAACTGCAATATATCATCCATCTTTTGATCGATAATCTCTGTGGGGTCGTCAGTGCTGTTTGTAATATACGTACAGCACTTCACACCATACTGAGTTGCCAAAGTGACACACTACCCACCCGTCACAGCTGTGATATAATTAAGGACCATCCTGTGCTGGATCAGTTCCATCTTGTAAGCTTGTAACTCCCTTCCCGTATACCTGAAGGTGTCGTCATACATCTCAGTGATATTATCTATCAAGTTCGCTAGCGCATGGATATACCTATAATTTATAATTCTTCTGGCAGTACGGGTGATGTCTAATGCGAGAAGGAATTGAATCCCGGTGGATTCGTGGATCAAATCAGAGGCTACGTGCTCTGTACTCTCTATGAGGTGTCTCTTGATGATGTGTTCATAGTGAGTATGAGTATAAGGAGCCTGAGCACTGCGGTGAACATCTTTCATCTTATCATGGGTTATGGTCATGACCTCTGGCAACACTCTTCCAACATAACACAATCCCTCTGAGTTCGGGGCAAGCCACTTATACGCCTTCCTCCCACATATGAAATAGGCATCATCGGGGAGAACATAGGGGACAGAATATGACATTACCATATTACAAACTTTCCAAGTGAAAAACCCAATCCCTAGTTCTCCCATCTGCTCAGTACAGGTATCAGGCTGGATGATATGAGCACAGTACCCTGGTGATACTTCTCCAACCCACATGGTCTTGCTTCCTCGAGTATACCTATACCGGAAATACCTTCCACTGTTGGCTATTTGGCGTACAAGTTCAGAGTCTATGGGTATCCTATCAGCTCTGTGCGAAAAGGCCATTGTCTGGTTATTCCACGTCACTTCCCAATTTCCCGGTTTTCGGTAATTGGAAATATTGAAACATAATAAGGATCTATCTACATGATACTGGTGGAGCTTCAAACTAGGGGGCCTAGAAATATTGAATTTCTTGTCCACCGGTCTCCCACCCCGTAATTCGAGTACCTCATCTATTGCTAACGGGTACAGTACTAATCCTGACTTGCTCTGACCTTGAGGTACTTGTGAGCACACCCAGCATTCTGTCTGGTTTAAGACCTTACCCACTAGTGAGTGGTAATCACTCAATGGATGACGGTCCATGTTGATATTAAGGCTGGACTGACATCTCTGGATGCACCCATCCTCGATTTATGTTCTCACAATTCCTACAAATGCAATTTTCCTCAGCCAATAATCCTTCACAGTGCCTCCGAGCTCCCTGACTACCAGATCGCTTTCTGATACTCGCCTTTGCTCGAGTGATGTGTTGCTCTTGAGATTCTACAAATCCATCCTCGCCATCAGAACCCATTCCAGATCCCTTCTCGACCCCTCTGGGACCCTCACCGAAACAGACTGTCCTGGTCAACATCAGGATTAACAGGAAAACCCGGAACGCAGTCTCTTGGGGTAAGTCCATCTTGTTAAGGGAAGAGAAGGGAAACAAGAAGGGGGAGAAAGAGAAGGCGAGAAGGAGGGTAGTGGGAGATGGAGAAAATAAAAAAATAAAAACTGGTGCGACAACCGCCTCTGGTCTTGTTGTTCTCTGCGCTCAGGTACCGTCTCAACAGTCCTGCCTCTCAGCTTTCCCGGAACAGACACTCCAGTGATACGATGTTCTCTACACTCTGCTCTTTGTCACGAGTTCTCTCCGGGTCAGCGACCTTTCTGTAGGGAACATAAATCTTGCATTTCAATGTGTTTAACTGTTGTGTATTATCAGTTGTGTGAAGTAAACCATCTGTGGGAAGTGAAAAGAGAGGGGAAATAATAAAAAGAAAATTTGTCAGATTTCCGTTCACCATCAGGCTGTCACACCATCATGTATATCGGTATCTATGCACAGTCTCCCTTCACCAGTATTCCCATTCTCCACCCTTTGTGCATGACTAGGCACACTGATAGTGGTGTCCCTATGCTGGTGAGATATACTGGGTTTGGGCAGAACTCTGAAAAGACCGAGTAGGCATGTGACGTTTGAACTGTAATCCTGTCGGTGAACTTAGAGAGGTGAAGAGGAAACTTTGAAGACAAATCACAGAGTTTAGTAACAGATAAGTTTGTAGAGGCAAAGAAGATTTTACAAAGTTTGACATCTGGATTGGGCACTACGGGGAATGATTCCCTAATCGGTCTGTTCCCCTAAAAAAAATTCTATGTGTGTTATATCTCTACTGGGACTATCCCAGCCATCAATCCAGTGTCCTGTCCATTCTAAATTCATAGGGAACCTGGTATCTTTGAGATAATTTCCTCTACCTGTGATGGACATGCATCTAAAACAGTGAAATGCAACATTAGTCTTCGTGGGTATCTAACGTATTTTGTGCTTCCTGGGTGGGAGCACTCAATATGTTTACCATCTCTAACAAATACCCTGTCAAGTTACTTAGAGGTCACTTCTGCTAGAGAGAGAAGCAGAAGTTTAGAGGCCTCCTCCTAACCCCAGTAAGTTCTGTCAAAAGGGTAAAGTTGCATTTATTCTGTTTTTACCATTAACCGAATCTGTGTTTTTCTATACTGTATCGTGATTCCTTACTATATGTCCCTTGATCCCGTCTGTGTTTAATAACGTGGCTTGTTTTCTCTGTCTAGGGGTCTATATTGGCTATGTGTTCTACTATACCTACAATCTCTGGCAAAATGCCCTTCCTTCCTACAAATGTAGCATGTTCTCGGTCTTTTCCAAACAGCAGGGGTCTGGGGTTTAGGCTGATGAGACTTTGGTGTAAGAGCCTGTATACTTTCAATCCTCAGCCTCTCCTCCTGTTGTTTTCTACGCCTAACAATATTCTTGTGGTATACAATTGCGCACTCTCTAAGGCAAGCTACTGTGACTCCTCTCCAATTAGGCAAAGATGTTTGTACTCTGTCCCTTACTGTCTTATCGAGTCCGTCCATTAGCACAGAGACAGCCACCTCCCTGTAATACGTATCGTTCCCTGTATCCGATACCCCCATGTATCTATCCATTATTTGCAGGGCCCGATGGAAATATTCAGATGTCATTTCATTTTCCCTCTGCTTTATGGAGAAAATTCTTCTCCACTTAACAGTTGTGGGGAAATACAACTCTAGTTGCCTGTTAATTTGCTCTAAGTTCTCCTGATTGTGTTTGTCAGTCATAAGACTATCCGACTCTAATCTACAATCAGTGATACATTTTTGGGTGTCAATATTAGGGGATAGGCACGCTTTCAAAAGTATCCGCCAGTGTTTGTTTGTCGGTTCATACGCATTACCCAGATCTCTGATAAATTTCTGACATCTAGCTAAATCCTTCCGAGGGTTGGGGAATTCTGAAATGATTGATCGCAGCTCATCTCTGGGCCATGGGCAATACATTGCATTATTCCTGGTGAGGACTACTCCCTGACTATCGGTTCCCCCATTGGGAGTTACTGTTCCCAAGACAGGATGTAATTCTACCATTCCGTTCCTGATTTGTTTACTGTGAGGTGTTGTTGTCTCTGTGCATTGAGCTGTCTCACACTTACCGGTAGCTGTGACCTCACCAGTTCTTTTATTGGGGAATATTGTTACTGCACTACCTGGTTGGACAGACCCCACCTGATTGTCCTGCAAAGTGACTGCTTGGAGAAGAGCTGCGATTTGGCTGAATCCTTCATCTTCCTGTGACCTATAACCTGGAAAAGACTTCAAAACAGGATACATCTTGCAAAAATTAGGGTTAATACATTATTTTTGCATACTACTATCGTTTACGGATATATCATTGACTGTAGCCATCTCTTCCCCTTCGACCTGTGTCGACACTGGTGTGTTTGTGTTCTCATTCCCGCTAGGTTTTGAACCTGTTTTGCGAATTTGTTCTCTTTGCATATCCCCCTCCTGTTGCCATAATTTTAAACAATCATTATGTCTAATCCTTTGTTTTCTGGATTTTTGAAGACATATTTTACTGCTTACATTCTGCAGTACCTCTGGTTCAAAGCTGCCCACCTTAGGGAATGGTTCCCTATCTTTGTCAGTCACACGTTCCCATTCAGACAAAAAGTCTTCAATACTTTTTCCTTTAAACTCCGCTGACCCCATAGCCCGCAGCTCTACAACCTGAACCCTGGTTAAACGTCCCTTACTTGAGCAACTGGCTCCCATAATTGTGGGCCTTTTCCCACAAACACCAAAATACTCAGTATAAGGTAACAGTGAAAATTCTCCGAGCGCTCTTCACCCGCTCACCGCCCACGTTGGCCAGTACTACCATACACTATCGATAGCGAAGGCAATGTACCCAACTTAGGGTCCTATGTGACCTATATTTACTGGAAGTTTTTAGGAATAACTTACCCTTTCCAGTAAAGTATCGGCCGTTGGAGATTTTCCTGAGAGAGACCAGCGAAAACTCCCTATGCACTTTATTATACACAAATCACGCTTGCGTATGTTCTATACAGCGCTGATGATACCGCGATTTTATGCAAAAGCTCGTAAAAAGGATATCACGTTGCGCTATATATCGCACCCACAAACGTGCGGTCCAACCGCACAGCGTATAGGTACTTGTTACTTATCTGCCATACGACCACTGGAATCGATTTTCAGGCTGCGAAACCTCAGCCGGAGCGTATAAAAAAAAACTATATGGGTCACAACACTTCACAATTCCCTACCACGCTCCTATAAGTCTCCTCACAACTTACGTATTAAACCTTATAATAACGTGAGTCAGCCGCCTCACGCCACCAAGTCTCCACTCACGTGATGTACCACACACCGAGATTCCAAATTCCGTGGTTCAAATTTCCACTCGCTCCTGCGTTCGCTCACTCAATTACACTTTGGTTTTTCTGTACAGAAAATTATCATTCAGACAAGCAGCTTTACTCCCAGAGGCAATACAGTAAATAAGGGTTTTATACTAAACTTTGGAAGCTGGGCAATCTTGTGTTATTGTAGCGTGGCTACTGTCCCACCTTTAAACTAAACGAACTATTGTGTAATTTGTACTTAGCAACCGTATTCTTATGCAATTTGCGTAAACACGCGACCGTGCTTACGCTGCGTGTGCAGTTCCGTACTTTGTCCGAGACACGTGTACAAAACCGTACGTCCGCAATAGCACAAATCATACAATTTCTATAAATGTGAGCAATGTTAACTATAATTGCTCACTTAACACGCCACACAGTTTCTTTTCTGTATAAACCTTTATAACTAGGCCAGACTGCATTTGTGTTTTACACTTACTTCCTTTGTTTATATTATGAATCTAGTAATCTGAATGTTATGGCAACAATGTGGGAGAGTGTGCACAGGGTATGGGTGTACGCTTTTGTTGTGTACGCATTTGGCGCCAAAAATAAATTCATAGATTTTAAATAGCTTTTTTCCTGCTTACCTTACGAGTTCTTACCAGCATCCCTACAAACCATACAGAGCAGACACCATCTAATCAGCAATTAAGTAGGGTTTTCAGTGTATCCACCGACCAAGAAAAGGATACGTAGGATACCTTCTGTCCACCCTTATGCTGATAGATTCTGTCTGCATGTGACCTGTCAAACAGTAAAAATGAGGAAAATCGGACGATGCCCCCAATTGATAAAGCTGATTATCTTTACAGGAATGAAAGCTATACCTTAAAAACACCTTAAATACACTTTAAACCTTTAGCCGCTGTGGCCGCTATACTTAATTCACACTACGCACCTTTTACGCTATTAGCGTAAAAGGGTTCCGTAGTGTACGGACTTTGCGTACACACGCCGCGCTGACGGTACAAAGTACTCGCAGCGCATACACACCCAGATATACACTTTAAACCTTCTACAGCAATGCTATGCAATAATAGTACACTTTAAACCTTAGCAGGACAATGAGCACACGACACCAATTGTGAGTTTACCGCTGGGTTCCGACACCACAGTGGATTATTTCTGAAAGGGGGTTTACAATACAAATTATACACTACAATACAAAACAATATATATAACAGAATAATGGCTACAGTCAATGTACATACGTGAGTAAATTCGCGTGCGCTTCCCGATCCGGTCCTCCGTCATCAAATAGATAACGTTGTGAGTCTTGTGTCAGGCCGGGCTGCAGCAGGCTTTATTTATACAAGTCTTCCAAAAGCAATACAATGGATACTGTAATCCCTTTGTCCATTGGACACAGGAATGCACTTTTACAGTACAGGAGAGGTCATAGGTTGATTTGAAAAGGTAGGCGATGTCTTTCTCAACTGCTCTTGTGGGTGGTCTCCTCTGGATTCCCGCCGCATACATAATATACAGTAAATACAGTTTATATCTATATTCTGCTTCTGCACATAACTATCCGCAGGAACATGCGATCTTCCACAGACCAACACCGGAATGTTACCCTTAAAATACCCTACAGCTGGATACCAGACATCACCTTATAACCTTAGTCTGTCCCCTCTTATCCTGTAAAGGTGAATCCCTTTGTTCTGCAACCATTTAAACAGCTATAACTTTCTGATGTGGTGCAAGGAGACTATGTGTACATTGTGCACTATTTGGATTAAATATGTAATGTGTTCTGATGGCCCTCCATGCGTAAACAAACTCTGCTGCATATACCCATACCACACGCCGATGCGCAGGACCGCAGGAGCGACCATACGCAAATTGCGGATATGTGCATGCGCAGCAGAACAAGTGCACGCGCAGTGGGCATGTGTGTGCAGTTTATACGTGCTGTGTGTTCTTCAATATTTTTCGACTTTGACAGCACCAGCCAGTCAGCTCCTAACTGTCCTTTTTCTAATTCGTAATGATTGACTGGTATGTTATCGCCATGCGCTTATCACTGCTTTATCACTTCTCCAGGTTAATATATCTGCCCCATAATTACGTACTCCAGAATGGTGATATCCGTGCATTAATACAAAGTACAAGACAAAACGGGGAAGCAACTGCAGATTTGAACCTGAAGTGTGTACTGCCTCATATTTGCCTACTCTGCCTGAATGTCATGGAGACTCTCTGAAACAGTGATGAATTCCCTGAAGAGTTTAGCACTCGCCCTGATGCTGGGCCAGTTGGGTGCAACACATTGATGACATACTCATTCTCCTCCCACCATGGAGGAAACACGGGGGAGAAAAATAAGGAGGTTGTGTGCTACAAGAGAATAGCTGCAACTCCCCAACACACTGATGGCTACATGTCTGGGCCCACACTGCACTCCCTGCACGCATATAATTATGCTTACACTTACCTCTCCGGAGTTCTGCGTCAGCTAGCGCTGGAAAAATGGTGCCTCAGATATTTCCTGGAGGCGCAGTAGAGAAGTCACTGGGTACAAGTACATCTCTGCCAGAGAAGAGGGAGCCCCCATGGAGCCTGCACACAAGCCTCTCCTCTCTTAAACCACACCTGGCTCATTTACACTACAGTAGGTTTAGAATATACCTTCAGATGGAGCAGTACACGCTCTCTTCAGTGCTGTGTGCATTGATGCTGCTTCCAGAGTCTCACTGAAATGTTTTTTTTTCAAGTAGGTAAGTTATGAACTGCCTGCTTTATTAAAATGTTCTAACAGGAGGTCCACAGAACAGGCTACAGGAGCAAATGTAATACCTGGTTTTGGCTTTTGTGGCTGGAGACCCCCCAGCCCATGTCTACTGGTGGCTGAGCCCCTGAAGGGGTTAACCCTTAGCTGCCCAGTGACATTTTAATGGACAAATTGGCACTTGGCGCCATGTTCTATAAATGCATGTTTAATAATGTGTTCTATGACTGCGCAATGCGCAGTTGGAGAATGATGGACTGCACAGTTATAGAACTGCATGGACAAAGCCCTTATGAGAAAAATATAAGGTAATTTGTTTCTAAAAGGCCTTGACAATTGTTCTTCAGCAACTTGTACATAGAAAGTCATATGTTAATTGTTCTAGCTCCAGGAGGGGATAGGTGGCAATTAGCTGGTCTTTTGGTGGCCAGACAGTTTCTTTGAAATACAAACTATGGTCTCGAGAGCAGCCTGTGGCTGCTTCCAGCATCTCCTGTTGTGTGATAAGCCAAATCTGGAAGAGTCTTTTTTAAGACTATTTGGGCAAATAAACATCTTCTGCCTCAAGATGACCGCTTCGTCTTGTGACCTGCAGAGCTATGCCAAAGATAGCTCCATTTTACGGCTGTTTTGGGTACACCCAGCGTCTCCAAGCTTCACCTCCCACCAGCTACTGTTCAGAGGCTTAGTCAAGTGACTAGTGGGTATTCGTCAACACCACACAGGTGTGGTAAGACAGTGTGTCGACGCATAGAGAGCAGAACCGTGGTTCCAGACGAAACGGCAACAAGGAGTCTGGTGGTGGCAGCGTAGTACATGCCCATTGCGCAGTGGGTGGAGTCAGTAACAGGCGTTACTGATGGTAAGTGGGAATCCCCTAATTTGCAGGTCCATGAGGCTAAGACCCCGTGACTTGTGGCACACCCCCTATAATTTTGACCACGCCCCCTTACCGTGCACACAGTAGAGTGCCGGGGCTGTCTAAGAGCCCCAGTCCTTCCTTGTTGAGCTTATAGAACCCACTTGCTGAGTGCTTCGCCTATAACAGCCCCCTTTACCGGAATTACAGTCTTTTGCTGGTACTTCAATTCTAAGTAGTGTAAGCTCTAGATCACAGACGCATATTTAAAGGGAACACCTAAGACACTACTAAAACTATACAGAAAGCAGCTTGCCAGATCTTCAGTATAGCACAAGCAATCTTTACTGAAGAGTATATTCGTCATTTTTCCAAATAGTGGGCCTAATTCAGGTTGGATCGCTAAATTTGCAATTCGCAATCTGGGCGATTATCGAATGACCGTGCATGTACAGCAATCGCATTGCGCATGCACTAGCAAAAACAGCGACAAAATGCGTACACATTGTGATCGCAATGCAGCCGCTGTTTGAGTGACAGGAAGCCGGTGTTACTGGGCGGAAACCCTCCATTTTCTGAGTGTCTGAAAAAACGCAGCCGTGCCCAAGCGTTTTTAAGGAGGGCCTCTGACGTCAGCGATGACCACTTCCAGCCTCTTGTTTAGCAAAAATTGTGGACGACCTTGCCTGGTGCATCTTCGATGTTCCAGTAATTGTGTATGATTTTGCGATCAGGCCGCATATTGCGATGCATTCCCAATTTTTACGATAGGCATTTTTTTTCTCTGTTTCTGGGCGGCAACTATTTGAATTCAGAAACTGCAATCCTTACTAATTTAGGCCCGGTATTAAGAATAGCGAGTGGTGATTAATGGGAAGTTCTCAGAATGGGCCTCAGTACTTGTGGAATACCGCAGGGTTCAGTGCTCGAGCCATTGCTGTTTAACATATTTATTAATGCACTAGGAGTGGGCCTAGAAAGCACAGTGTCAATTTTCGCAGACGACACTAAACTGTGTCAAGTAATTATTTCAGACAAGGATGTTGAGTCTCTACGGAATGACTTATCCAGACTGGAGGTCTGGGCAGACAAATGGAGAATGAGGTTCACAATATAGAAAAATGTAAAGTTATTCACTTTGGGAATGAGAACAATCAGGCAGCATATAAACTAAATGGTGAAAATGTAGGGATAACTGCAGCTGAAAAGGATTTGGGCGTGCTCATCTATAACAGACTTAGTAGAAGGGTATCCGGTTGATAGATAGACAGTGTCTAGTTAGACAGTCAATAGATAGACACCATATGATAGACAGACATTACTTCGACAGGGTCAAAAGGCCGACAATATAAAGGTAGACAGTACAAAAGGTTGACAGGGTCAAAAGGTCGGCATGAAAATGGTCGACAAAAAGACACTTGTTTTTATTTTACATGTTTTTGGACTATTTCATACCTTCTCTATCCATGTCGGCATAGAGTTGGATATAAACCTTGTGGCGAGCCAACAAGCCCGAAGCATGGTGAGCGAAGCAAGCCCCGCGAGGGTATACCTTTCTACAATTGGGGGTCCCAGATGACAAAACTATCCACACAAACCACAAAAATGCAAAAAACATGGTGTCTACCTTTTTTATGTCGACCTTTTGACCCTGTCTACCTTTTTTCATGTCGACACTTTTGACCCTGTCAACCTAATGTCTGTCTAACATATGTGGGGGGATTCAAATGTTTGAAAAGTCGGTTGGGCGTCTGTTTTTTCCTGTCTATTAGATAGGAAAAAACAGACACCCAACTGACTTTTCAAACAATTGAATCACACCCATGGTGTCTATCTATTGACTGTCTAACTAGACACTGTCTATCTATTAACCCACACCCAGTAGCAGTACGCAATGGGGGTCATTCCGAGTTGATTGCTCGCTAGCTAGTTTTAGCAGCCGTGCAAACGCTATGCCGCCACCCACTGGGGAGTGTATTTTAGCTTAGCAGAAGTGCGAACGCATGTGCAGCCGAGATCTGCAAAAACAGTTTGTGCAGTTTCTGAGTAGCTCTAAACCTACTCAGCGCTTGCGATCACTTCAGCCTATTCGTGTCCAGATTTGACGTCATACACCCGCGCAGCGAACACCCAGCCACGCCTGCGTTTTTGCAAACACTCCGTGAAAACGGTCAGTTGACACCCAGAAGCGCCCCCTTCCTGTCAATCTTCTTGCGGCCGTCAGTGCGACTGAAAACTTCGCTAGAACCTGTGCAAAACAACAACGGGCTTTGTACCCGTAGGACATGCGTGCGCATTGCGGGGCATACGCATGTGCAGAAAAGCCATTTTTTAGCCTGATCGCTGCGCTGCGAACAACGGCAGCTAGCGATCAACTCGGAATGACCCCCAATGTCAAAATGCAGCAACAAAAGCAAATAAGGTGTTAGCATGCATAAAACAGGGAATGGAGACAAGGGATGAGAGTGTAATCCTGACACTGTATAAATCATTGGTATGGCCGCACCTGGAGTATTGTGTACAGTTCTGGGAACCGCACTATAAAAAATATATCTTGGAACTAGAAAGGGTTCAGAGGTGAGCCACCAAACTAGTTAAGGGGTTAGAGGCACTGAATTATGAGGAAAGACTTACAAGGTTAGATATGTTTACATTGGAAATGAGGCGGCTGAGAGGGGACATTATTAATATTTATAAATACATTAAGGGACAATACAAGGACTTATCAGACGATCTGTTTATAAACAAAAACGCTACACAGGACACGAGGACACCCCCTGAGGTTAGAAGAAAAAAAAAATCATACTCAACGGAGGAAAGGGTTCTTCCCAGTAAGGATTTGGAATTATCTACCAGAGGATGTAGTAATGGTGGACTCACTAAATAAGTAATAAAATGGATTAGATAAATACCTGACTGATAGAAATATCCAAGGTTACAGCATCTAAATGATATACAGTATAATTTTATAATACAGGTTGTGTCTTTTTTCAACCTCACCAACTATGTAACTATGTCAATGTTTTGGCAGATCATTTTCACAAATATTAAAAGCCATTCCATAATAGAGAATTGATGAGAAGTAACAGATTTTTGCATGCATAGGTTCAGGGCCGCAACTAGGGGGAAGGGGGGGTGGGGCCCTAGGGGGGTGCATGCCCCGGGCGCCGGACTCTAGGGGGCGACTTAAAGCTTAATTAAAACTTCTGCTCCACTTTCTGTCAGCCCGCTGGTAATCACGGACGCGAGGAGCTGCGCACATACAAGCTACAGTTGCACACTGACAGACTACGGAGTTGTCAGCATGCCACGCCTCCCTCCCTCCACCCGCCGGCCGGGACACACACGCTGGCTGGGAATCTGCACTTCAGGCTGGCTCTGCACGTCCATCATATAGGTGCAGTCAGTCAGCCCACACACTGCAGCCAGATAAGGGACTTTATTATCACCTCACTGTCCCTGAGGTCAGTCAAGGATCAAGCTGCTGCCATTAACTGTTGCATTATATTTTATGGGGACACTGTGTGACATAATGTGGGGACACTGTGTGGCATTATATGGGGATGCTGTTTGGCATTATATGTGGGGACACTGTGCGGCATTATATGGGGATGCTGTGTGGCATTATATGTGGTGACACTGTGTGGCATTATATGGGGACGCTGTGTGACATCATTTGGGGACACTGTGGCATTATGTGGGGACGCTGTGTGCCATAAGTTGGGGATGCTGTGTGGCATAATGTAGGGACACTGTGTGGCATTGTATGGGAACGTTCTGTGCCATAATGTGGGGACACTGTGTGCCATAATGTAGGGACGCTGTGTGGCATAATGTGGGGATGTTGTGTGCTATAATGTGGGGACACTGTGTGGCATTATATGGGTACGCTATGTGCAATAATATGGGGATGCTGTGTGCCATAATATGGGGATGTTGTGTGCCATAATGTGGGGACACTGTCTGCATAATGCGGGGGGACCTTGTGTGGGATATTATGTGGGAACACTGGCATAATATTGGGACACTATGGCATAATATAGGGACACTGTGATGTATTGGGTACCCTATGTGGCATAATGTAATATTTCATGAATAGTCACAGTCTGTAGTTATGCCGCGGTTGGGGTGGGGGGGGGGGGGGGGGGGGAGTTACTGCCTTGCCCCGGGTAACAAAAATCCTAGTTTCGTCCCTGCATAGGTTAATACCTTTAATATAAATTTTCCGCAGTTCGCTCCAATAGCACAATATTATTCCACAGTAGAGATATGAATTTATAAGTAATGACAGGTATTCTGCATTCAGGAAAAAAAAGCCTTGTAGAGAAATGTTACACAATGCTTCCCAATAGTGATCTGTGCAGTGCTTCTGCCATACTTGCCTACTCTCCTGGAATGGACGGGTGGCTCTCAAAAATCGGATGGTGCTCACAGCCCCCTGGAAGATTGGGGGCCCGCCGCTACATACCTGCAAACCCCCACCGCCACTCACATCCTCCCACAGCAGCACCTGTAGCCACGCCACCAGTGTGCTGCACCACGCACCCCGCCTTGCCTAGATGGCTGTCTCCTCCCAGAAGGGGCAGCCACAATATTGGCAAGTATAGCTTCAGCCAAACACGCTGTCACAGCCAATGCTTTTTTTTTTACTATTCTACTGCAATGTTTGTGCGTGTTCTCTATTGGGTTAAGAAACCTGATGGTTAGTAAATCCATGGCTTCTATTGTTGCCTATGTTTAAAAAAAAAAAAAAAAAAAAGATGTTTGGGCTGAAGGCCCATTGCCTTCTAAAGTCATTTTTTTTTTTGGGGGGGGGGGGGGGGTTGTGTGATTTACTGTCAGATTTGCCTTTAGTAAAAGCAATGGAAAATCATACAAAAATACCAGATTGATGCTTAGTAACTTTGCCCTAAAATGTTAAGAACTGTTGACACTTTTGTGGACAATAATCGTAATAATAAAATAATATAGAGATCCCTAGAATTCTACAGTTTTTGGGGAGTCACACAGAAATGATTGCTTATAAACCTAATGTGAAGGACATTCAGAGGATATTGTGGGGGTCATCTCTTTTACATATGTACATGAAAATTACAATTGTATAAAGATTAGCTATCTAGGGTATAGATCAGGGCTGGACAAACCGGTCCTCGAGATCTACCAACAGTTCATGTTTTCCAGGCCTCCTGGAGATCTGTAGAATTGTCAGTTAGGAATGAATGCAGCACATCTTAATTAGTAATGACTACACCTGTGCACCAGCTAGGTGTTCTGGAAAATGTGAACTGTTGGTAGATCTTGAGGACTGGTTTGGCCAGCTCTGGTATAGATGCATCTTGGAAAAAGTTAAGATGTCACATGACACCGATGCATACCAGCCACAGGAACTCAGTGATGATCTGCTCCCCATGGTTTCCTGCAACGTGCGATTATCTGCTTCAGTTGCTTAATTCAGCAATCTGACTGTATCGCAGGAACTTCAGGCAATTCATGTTCTTCTTAGGAGTGATGGGGTGAGGAATTAATTCCTTGTTCAGGAGATTTTAGGCGATTTTTGCAGTGACTGCTTCATGAAATACAGAAAATGCCACCCCTTCCCGCCCTATGGGCTTTTAACCCTGACGACCTTTTGACTGTCGACCCTATGGTATCGACCTATTGACTGTCAACCTTTTAACTGTCTATCTAACAACCACCTCCCAATTTTATAATACATTCCAGAGACCAACAGATATTTGAGGGAACTATTAGCTCAGGCTCACTGTAGTATTTGATAAAATCATAATGCCATCTCACCTTAGTGTTATAACAGATAGGCCTGGTGGAGGAGGAGAGCAGCAGGTCCATTCTGTCTAACAAGCCGGGCTCCGGTGTGGGGAAGATGCTGGAAGACGGTTCCTGGCAGCTGCTCCTGTGCTGGCTGATAGCAGGACTCCGGGATCAGCTGCTGTGTCACAGAGTGTAGTATACAGATGACAGACTGTTTGTAGCTGACAGACAAAGCCAAATTATTAACAGGGCAACTGGGGCACTCACCAAAGGGCCTACACACACTTGGGGGCAGCCGCAGGGCCGTAAAGAGCGGGGATGAGCCAGAGTACAGGGTGGGTGACCAAATTGTGAAGGTGTGGTCACACCCCATGCCCCCAAAAACGGGAAAGCATTATGTAAAACAGCGCTGCAGGGTCATATCTAGTGGCAGATCCATTGCAATTACTCCCCCCCAAGTGCTGGGGAGTGAGGATGCTACTACTTAAAGGTAATGAGTGTTAAAGGGGAGGGACTAGACCCAGACACTGCTGGACCCCACCAACAAGCCAGAGCCTGGGTAATTAGTGCCTGGTCCCCCCTCCTCCTCTCGGCCCTGCTTGAGGCCCCACTTCTAGTTACACCACCAACATAGGGTCACTGTGGCATATGTAAACAGAGGTTTCTGTATGGCATAACGTGCACTGGGGGCACTACAGTGTGTTTAATATACTTGTGGTGCTGGCAGTATCATACCCCCCAAGGTGACCCATTCCATTAGGTACATGGGGCTGGTGTATTAAGCCTGGAGACGTGATAAAGTGGTGATGAAGCAGTGATAACTAAGTACAAGGTGATAATGCACCAGCCATTTAGCTGCTAACTGCCAATTTACATATTGGAGCTGATTGGCTGGTGTGTTATCACCTTGCACTTAACACTGCTTTATCACTTCTCCAGGCTTAATACATCTACCCCAAAATACTCTGTTCCTGGACTTTCTTCCAGTGGCTGCTCCAGAGGTTGGTCTGCAGCACAATCCAAAATTCAAATAGGGCAGTCACACCAACTGCCACCCCAAACACTGCCAAACATCGCCAGCCGGGACTCACTGGCAGTTGGTGTGGATCCCCTATTTGAATTTTGGACTGTGCTGCAGCCTCACCTCTGTAACTGCCACTGGCAAGAAAGTCCAGGAACAGAGCATTTTGGTCACGTTGGAGGGTATGCAGTATTTACATATTATACTTTTTAATAACATCCCCAGCATGTCTTGTTAACAATATATCAATGGTAGGGCTCCCAGAAGTTAGTTGCCCTGGGGCCCCCACAACCCTTAATCTGGCCCTGGCAACAGAGTGTGTGTGCATAATGTTGCACCTTTTGTTTTGTATTGTTATTGGCCACTAAAATATTCTATCTATCTATCTATCTATCTATCTATCTATCTATCTATCTATCTATCTATCTGTCTGTCTGTCTGTCTGTCTGTCTGTCTGTCTGTCTGTCTGTCTGTCTGTCTGTCTATCCATCCATCCATATATGTGTGTATGTATGTTCCAGCATAACTCTGGAATGCCTGGAGCAATTTACACCAGTCTTGGTACACATATGATTTACAATCTGGAAAAAATACTGTGATGGGTAACACACCTATCACATGACATGTAAAAATTAGAGATGAGCGCCTGAAATTTTTCGGGTTTTGTGTTTTGGTTTTGGGTTCGGTTCCGCGGCCGTGTTTTGGGTTCGAACGCGTTTTGGCAAAACCTCACCGAATTTTTTTTGTCGGATTCGGGTGTGTTTTGGATTCGGGTGTTTTTTTCAAAAAACACTAAAAAACAGCTTAAATCATAGAATTTGGGGGTCATTTTGATCCCAAAGTATTATTAACCTCAAAAACCATAATTTACACTCATTTTCAGTCTATTCTGAATACCTCACACCTCACAATATTATTTTTAGTCCTAAAATTTGCACCGAGGTCGCTGTGTGAGTAAGATAAGCGACCCTAGTGGCCGACACAAACACCGGGCCCATCTAGGAGTGGCACTGCAGTGTCACGCAGGATGTCCCTTCCAAAAAACCCTCCCCAAACAGCACATGACGCAAAGAAAAAAAGAGGCGCAATGAGGTAGCTGTGTGAGTAAGATTAGCGACCCTAGTGGCCGACACAAACACCGGGCCCATCTAGGAGTGGCACTGCAGTGTCACGCAGGATGGCCCTTCCAAAAAACCCTCCCCAAACAGCACATGACGCAAAGAAAAAAAGAGGCGCAATGAGGTAGCTGTGTGAGTAAGATTAGCGACCCTAGTGGCCGACACAAACACCGGGCCCATCTAGGAGTGGCACTGCAGTGTCACGCAGGATGGCCCTTCCAAAAAACCCTCCCCAAACAGCACATGACGCAAAGAAAAAAAGAGGCGCAATGAGGTAGCTGTGTGAGTAAGATTAGCGACCCTAGTGGCCGACACAAACACCGGGCCCATCTAGGAGTGGCACTGCAGTGTCACGCAGGATGTCCCTTCCAAAAAACCCTCCCCAAACAGCACATGACGCAAAGAAAAAAAGAGGCGCAATGAGGTAGCTGACTGTGCGAGTAAGATTAGCGACCCTAGTGGCCGACACAAACACCGGGCCCATTTAGGAGTGGCACTGCAGTGTCACGCAGGATGTCCCTTCCAAAAAACCCTCCCCAATCAGCACATGATGCAAAGAAAAAGAAAAGAAAAAAGAGGTGCAAGATGGAATTGTCCTTGGGCCCTCCCACCCACCCTTATGTTGTATAAACAAAACAGGACATGCACACTTTAACCAACCCATCATTTCAGTGACAGGGTCTGCCACACGACTGTGACTGATATGACGGGTTGGTTTGGACCCCCCCCAAAAAAGAAGCAATTAATCTCTCCTTGCACAAACTGGCTCTACAGAGGCAAGATGTCCACCTCATCTTCACCCTCCGATATATCACCGTGTACATCCCCCTCCTCACAGATTATCAATTCGTCCCCACTGGAATCCACCATCTCAGCTCCCTGTGTACTTTGTGGAGGCAATTGCTGCTGGTCAATGTCTCCGCGGAGGAATTGATTATAATTCATTTTAATGAACATCATCTTCTCCACATTTTCTGGATGTAACCTCGTACGCCGATTGCTGACAAGGTGAGCGGCGGCACTAAACACTCTTTCGGAGTACACACTTGTGGGAGGGCAACTTAGGTAGAATAAAGCCAGTTTGTGCAAGGGCCTCCAAATTGCCTCTTTTTCCTGCCAGTATAAGTACGGACTGTGTGACGTGCCTACTTGGATGCGGTCACTCATATAATCCTCCACCATTCTATCAATGTTGAGAGAATCATATGCAGTGACAGTAGACGACATGTCCGTAATCGTTGTCAGGTCCTTCAGTCCGGACCAGATGTCAGCATCAGCAGTCGCTCCAGACTGCCCTGCATCACCGCCAGCGGGTGGGCTCGGAATTCTGAGCCTTTTCCTCGCACCCCCAGTTGCGGGAGAATGTGAAGGAGGAGATGTTGACAGGTCGCGTTCCGCTTGACTTGACAATTTTGTCACCAGCAGGTCTTTCAACCCCAGCAGACTTGTGTCTGCCGGAAAGAGAGATCCAAGGTAGGCTTTAAATCTAGGATCGAGCACGGTGGCCAAAATGTAGTGCTCTGATTTCAACAGATTGACCACCCGTGAATCCTTGTTAAGCGAATTAAGGGCTCCATCCACAAGTCCCACATGCCTAGCGGAATCGCTCCGTGTTAGCTCCTCCTTCAATGTCTCCAGCTTCTTCTGCAAAAGCCTGATGAGGGGAATGACCTGACTCAGGCTGGCAGTGTCTGAACTGACTTCACGTGTGGCAAGTTCAAAGGGCATCAGAACCTTGCACAACGTTGAAATCATTCTCCACTGCGCTTGAGACAGGTGCATTCCACCTACTATATCGTGCTCAATTGTATAGGCTTGAATGGCCTTTTGCTGCTCCTCCAACCTCTGAAGCATATAGAGGGTTGAATTCCACCTCGTTACCACTTCTTGCTTCAGATGATGGCAGGGCAGGTTCAGTAGTTTTTGGTGGTGCTCCAGTCTTCTGCACGTGGTGCCTGTACGCCGAAAGTGTCCCGCAATTCTTCTGGCCACCGACAGCATCTCTTGCACGCCCCTGTCGTTTTTTAAAAAATTCTGCACCACCAAATTCAAGGTATGTGCAAAACATGGGACGTGCTGGAATTTGCCCATATTTAATGCACACACAATATTGCTGGCGTTGTCCGATGCCACAAATCCACAGGAGAGTCCAATTGGGGTAAGCCATTCCGCGATGATCTTCCTCAGTTGCCGTAAGAGGTTTTCAGCTGTGTGCGTATTCTGGAAAGCGGTGATACAAAGCGTAGCCTGCCTAGGAAAGAGTTGGCGTTTGCGAGATGCTGCTACTGGTGCCGCCGCTGCTGTTCTTGCGGCGGGAGTCCATACATCTACCCAGTGGGCTGTCACAGTCATATAGTCCTGACCCTGCCCTGCTCCACTTGTCCACATGTCCGTGGTTAAGTGGACATTGGGTACAACTGCATTTTTTAGGACACTGGTGAGTCTTTTTCTGACGTCCGTGTACATTCTCGGTATCGCCTGCCTAGAGAAGTGGAACCTAGATGGTATTTGGTAACGGGGGCACACTGCCTCAATAAATTGTCTAGTTCCCTGTGAACTAACGGCGGATACCGGACGCACGTCTAACACCAACATAGTTGTCAAGGCCTCAGTTATCCGCTTTGCAGTAGGATGACTGCTGTGATATTTCATCTTCCTCGCAAAGGACTGTTGAACAGTCAATTGCTTACTGGAAGTAGTACAAGTGGGCTTACGACTTCCCCTCTGGGATGACCATCGACTCCCAGCGGCAACAACAGCAGCGCCAGCAGCAGTAGGCGTTACACGCAAGGATGCATCGGAGGAATCCCAGGCAGGAGAGGACTCGTCAGAATTGCCAGTGACATGGCCTGCAGGACTATTGGCATTCCTGGGGAAGGAGGAAATTGACACTGAGGGAGTTGGTGGGGTGGTTTGCGTGAGCTTGGTTACAAGAGGAAGGGATTTACTGGTCAGTGGACTGCTTCCGCTGTCACCCAAAGTTTTTGAACTTGTCACTGACTTATTATGAATGCGCTGCAGGTGACGTATAAGGGAGGATGTTCCGAGGTGGTTAACGTCCTTACCCCTACTTATTACAGCTTGACAAAGGGAACACACGGCTTGACACCTGTTGTCCGCATTTCTGGTGAAATACCTCCACACCGAAGAGCTGATTTTTTTGGTATTTTCACCTGGCATGTCAACGGCCATATTCCTCCCACGGACAACAGGTGTCTCCCCGGGTGCCTGACTTAAACAAACCACCTCACCATCAGAATCCTCCTGGTCAATTTCCTCCCCAGCGCCAGCAACACCCATATCCTCCTCATCCTGGTGTACTTCAACACTGACATCTTCAATCTGACTATCAGGAACTGGACTGCGGGTGCTCCTTCCAGCACTTGCAGGGGGCGTGCAAATGGTGGAAGGCGCATGCTCTTCACGTCCAGTGTTGGGAAGGTCAGGCATCGCAACCGACACAATTGGACTCTCCTTGTGGATTTGGGATTTCGAAGAATGCACAGTTCTTTGCTGTGCTGCTTTTGCCAGCTTGAGTCTTTTCATTTTTCTAGCGAGAGGCTGAGTGCTTCCATCCTCATGTGAAGCTGAACCACTAGCCATGAACATAGGCCAGGGCCTCAGCCGTTCCTTGCCACTCCGTGTGGTAAATGGCATATTGGCAAGTTTACGCTTCTCCTCCGACAATTTTATTTTAGGTTTTGGAGTCCTTTTTTTTCTGATATTTGGTGTTTTGGATTTGACATGCTCTGTACTATGACATTGGGCATCGGCCTTGGCAGACGACGTTGCTGGCATTTCATCGTCTCGGCCATGACTAGTGGCAGCAGCTTCAGCACGAGGTGGAAGTGGATCTTGATCTTTCCCTAATTTTGGAACCTCAACATTTTTGTTCTCCATATTTTAATAGGCACAACTAAAAGGCACCTCAGGTAAACAATGGAGATGGATACTAGTATACAATTATGGACTGCCTGCCGACTGCAGACACAGAGGTAGCCACAGCCGTGAACTACCGTACTGTACTGTGTCTGCAGCTAATATAGACTGGTTGATAAAGAGAAGATGTCTATGTAACTATGTATGTATAAAGAAGACTGAAAAAAATCCACGGTTAGGTGGTATACAATTATGGACGGACTGCCTGCCGAGTGCAGACACAGAGGTAGCCACAGCCATGAACTACCGTACTGTACTGTGTCTGCAGCTAATATAGACTGGTTGATAAAGAGAAGATGTCTATGTAACTATGTATGTATAAAGAAGAATGAAAAAAAACCACGGTTAGGTGGTATACAATTATGGACGGACTGCCTGCCGAGTGCAGACACAGAGGTAGCCACAGCCGTGAACTACCGTACTGTACTGTGTCTGCAGCTAATATAGACTGGTTGATAAAGAGAAGATGTCTATGTAACTATGTATGTATAAAGAAGAATGAAAAAAATCCACGGTTAGGTGGTATTACAATTATGGACGGACTGCCTGCCGAGTGCAGAGACACAGAGGTAGCCACAGCCGTGAACTACCGTACTGTGTCTGCTGCGACTGGATGATAAATGATATAAAAAATATATATATATCACTACTGCAGCCGGACAGGTATATATTATATATTATATAATGACGGACCTGCTGGACACTGTCTGTCAGCAGAATGAGTTTTATTTTTATAGAATAAAAAAAAAAAAACACACAAGTGAAGTCACACGACGAGTGTTTAACTTTTTCAGGCAATCACAATATAAGTATACTACTAACTATACTGGTGGTCAGTGTGGTCAGGTCACTGGTCAGTCACACTGGCAGTGGCACTCCTGCAGCAAAAGTGTGCACTGTTTAATTTTAATATAATATGTACTCCTGGCTCCTGCTATAACCTATAACTGGCACTGCAGTAGTGCTCCCCAGTCTCCCCCACAATTATAAGCTGTGTGAGCTGAGCAGTCAGACAGATATATAATATATATAGATGATGCAGCACACTGGCCTGAGCCTGAGCAGTGCACACAGATATGGTATGTGACTGACTGAGTCACTGTGTGTATCGCTTTTTTCAGGCAGAGAACGGATATATTAAATAAACTGCACTGTGTGTCTGGTGGTCACTCACTATATAATATATTATGTACTCCTGGCTCCTGCTATAACCTATAACTGGCACTGCAGTAGTGCTCCCCAGTCTCCCCCACAATTATAAGCTGTGTGAGCTGAGCAGTCAGACAGATATATAATATATATAGATGATGCAGCACACTGGCCTGAGCCTGAGCAGTGCACACAGATATGGTATGTGACTGACTGAGTCACTGTGTGTATCGCTTTTTTCAGGCAGAGAACGGATATATTAAATAAACTGCACTGTGTGTCTGGTGGTCACTCACTATATAATATATTATGTACTCCTGGCTCCTGCTATAACCTATAACTGGCACTGCAGTAGTGCTCCCCAGTCTCCCCCACAATTATAAGCTGTGTGAGCTGAGCAGTCAGACAGATATATATAATATTATATATAGATAATAGATGATGCAGCACACTGGCCTGAGCCTGAGCAGTGCACACAGATATGGTATGTGACTGACTGAGTCACTGTGTGTATCGCTTTTTTCAGGCAGAGAACGGATATATTAAATAAACTGCACTGTGTGTCTGGTGGTCACTCACTATATAATATATTATGTACTCCTGGCTCCTGCTATAACCTATAACTGGCACTGCAGTAGTGCTCCCCAGTCTCCCCCACAATTATAAGCTGTGTGAGCTGAGCAGTCAGACAGATATATAATATATATAGATGATGCAGCACACTGGCCTGAGCCTGAGCAGTGCACACAGATATGGTATGTGACTGACTGAGTCACTGTGTGTATCGCTTTTTTCAGGCAGAGAACGGATATATTAAATAAACTGCACTGTGTGTCTGGTGGTCACTCACTATATAATATATTATGTACTCCTGGCTCCTGCTATAACCTATAACTGGCACTGCAGTAGTGCTCCCCAGTCTCCCCCACAATTATAAGCTGTGTGAGCTGAGCAGTCAGACAGATATATAATATATATAGATGATGCAGCACACTGGCCTGAGCCTGAGCAGTGCACACAGATATGGTATGTGACTGACTGAGTCACTGTGTGTATCGCTTTTTTCAGGCAGAGAACGGATATATTAAATAAACTGCACTGTGTGTCTGGTGGTCACTCACTATATAATATATTATGTACTCCTGGCTCCTGCTATAACCTATAACTGGCACTGCAGTAGTGCTCCCCAGTCTCCCCCACAATTATAAGCTGTGTGAGCTGAGCAGTCAGACAGATATATATAATATTATATATAGATAATAGATGATGCAGCACACTGGCCTGAGCCTGAGCAGTGCACACAGATATGGTATGTGACTGACTGAGTCACTGTGTGTATCGCTTTTTTCAGGCAGAGAACGGATATATTAAATAAACTGCACTGTGTGTCTGGTGGTCACTCACTATATAATATATTATGTACTCCTGGCTCCTGCTATAACCTATAACTGGCACTGCAGTAGTGCTCCCCAGTCTCCCCCACAATTATAAGCTGTGTGAGCTGAGCAGTCAGACAGATATATATAATATTATATATAGATAATAGATGATGCAGCACACTGGCCTGAGCCTGAGCAGTGCACACAGATATGGTATGTGACTGAGTCACTGTGTGCTGTGTATCGCTTTTTTCAGGCAGAGAACGGATTATAAAGTAAACTGCACTGTCCTCACTAGTAAACTCTCTCCACTCAGTCTCTACACTTCTACAGTAACAGTACTCCTCCTAGTCAGCTCCAGTAAATCTCTCTCAGTCTCTTATAATCTAAATGGAGAGGACGCCAGCCACGTCCTCTCCCTATCAATCTCAATGCACATGTGAAAATGGCGGCGACGCGCGGCTCCTTATATAGAATCCGAGTCTCGCGATAGAATCCGAGCCTCGCGAGAATCCGACAGCGTCATGATGACGTTCGGGCGCGCTCGGGTTAACCGAGCAAGGCGGGAAGATCCGAGTCTGCTCGGACCCGTGAAAAAAACCATGAAGTTCTGGCGGGTTCGGATTCAGAGAAACCGAACCCGCTCATCTCTAGTAAAAATCCGGGGTCGCTGAGATGAATAGTGACACTCCCAATGCCGTTTCAGTCCAAGTTCCGCCCCCATCAGCATGGAGGGTGAGAAGGGGTAGTGAACTTAAACCATACTTGCCTACCCTCCCTTATTCTGCAGGAGACTCCCTGAAATAGCAGCAATCTCCCTGACTCCCTGAATTGTCCAGCAATCTCCCTGATTGCACCTTAACCCCATTATGCAGATGTTACATTCTTGAGTGAAAAAAATAAATCGCAGATACATGTACATACATTCAAATGGGATCATCAGTGCCATTTTCCTGCATTGTTATAAGGCACACTGATCCCTATGGCTACATGCATTTTAAATAAAGTTTATCATGGCCACTTACAGTATATGGAACCTCTTGTAAAACACAATACACAAACAAATCCTGCAAAATATCAGTGTATTTTCTTCAACAAGTAGATCTTACTAACTTTGGGACTCCTTTACATTTGGATGTAAGTCATTTTTATGACACGCCTCTCAGATGTAGCAGTACACGTCCGCACTGATAGGTGTTACTTTCACATCTCCCTGAAATGCTTTTTCAAAAGTAGGCAAGTGTGACTTAAACCTGAAGATGGGCGCAATGAAAATAGACTTATTGCGGTAAGATGTCCACGCAGCCCAAAGCCGCTGGCAAATATATAGCAAATACCACTGACTCGTCACAAAATCTCCTGAACCATAAGGACATGTGGACAGTAGCTTGCCTTTGTGACGCAGGCACCCACTAAGGGGATTTTTCAAAATTCCACATAGGGGTTAAAAGGGGTGAGATGATTATTGGAAATTCCCTCCTCACAGAGAAGAGTCATGGTGTCAGCAATACCAAGTCATTGAGAGGGGGGGGGGGGGGGGGGGGGGGCGACAATGCTCTGTTTCTGGAAAGCTTGATAGTCAGCAACTGCTCATCTGCTGTGTAAAGGGTACCGACAGCTCTCCCAGTGACCTTAAGTGTTGTGCAAATATCATTACCTTTTTACCTCAAAGGAGGAGCCCTAAGGACAGCGAGAAGCTAAGCAAGGAGACCATAGAGTCAGCCTATCCCTGCAAACCTTACATATTTAACATACAGCAGGCGGAGCTTGGCCTGTCACGGGCGGAGCTTGGCCTGTCGTCCCAGCATTTACAGCACTGAGCAGGGCAGAATCAGAGGCGGGACAGGGCAGAGAAGGAGGGGGATTATTCTCCTCAGCACCAGCATTTTGACAGCATCAATCCGGGGAAGCCCAGAGGAGCCGCCAACAAAGATTGGCATTATTCTTTAAATTCCGTAGCGAAGCACGGGTGTTCAGCTAGTATATATATATACATATATATATATATATATATATATATACATATATATCTCCCAACTGTCCCGATTTTCGCGGGACAGTCCCGTATTTTAGGGACTGTCCCGCTGTCCCACCTGCGGGCCGCATTGTCCCGCGGTGGGGGGGGGGGTCAGTTGGGAGGCTCTGTCACAGCCAGAGCCGGATTAAGGGGGGGGGCCCCGGAGGTATGTACCCCGGGCTCCCTTTTTTAAAAGGACCCCCCACGCCCCCGCCGCCTAGCACAGATCGGATCTTTGATCCGATCTGCGGTGCTGTGCTCTGGGCAGCGGCTCCCCACTGCACTGCCAGATGCTTGTGTGGCCGCGCAAAAAACAAGCAGGGCAGGCAGCTGGGGGATGGCTGTCCCGGCTCTCCTGCTCCCGGCTCCCGTCTGCACTCACAAAACACTGGCGCGGTGCCGCACGCCTGTGACGCCACGTAGAGGGAGCTGATCTACAGGGACTACAGGCAGGGCAGCTGAGCGACGGCTCAGCTGCCCAATCATCTGTGAAGCAGCAGCCTGTGGCTCAGCCATTGGCTGGGCGCGCAGGCTGCTGGGAACAAGGAGGACAGCCTCTGGAGTGAGGATTTGTAGTGTGGAGCCAGCGCCCAGCGGAGTGTGCTGCTTGGAGGAACAAAGAGAGAGGAACTATCGCTCTTCTATGTGTGACAGCAGCCTGCCAGCAAAGTAAAAAAAAGTAAGGCTGGCTGCACTTCAAGTTTAGGCTCTGGGCAGACCAATTGTGGCTGGTATTGACTCTTTGACCTCACACCTATCGGAATACGTGGATATATTCCTAAGGAAGTATGTAATGGAATTACCGGCCTTCCTGAAAGATACCACATCTGTCCTGAACCTCTTGGAAACATTACAATGGAAGGACACATATAGGTGGGCCACAATAGACGTACAATCCCTTTACACCTGTATAGAGCATGACAAGGGTATTGAGGCCTGTAACAATGTTCTTTCTTCGGATCCTGAAATTACAGAAGACCATAGACTGTTTTTATGTGAGCTCATGAATTTTATACTCAAACATAATTATTTTACCTTTTTAGACGTATTTTATCTTCAAATATGCGGAACAGCCATGGGCACGATTTTTGCACCCAGCTTTGCAAATTTGTTCATGGGGCAGTGGGAAAAGGAATTCATTTTTAACAATCACCCATACCAACGAAACATTATTTTTTACAAACGCTACATAGATGACATCATTTTAGTATGGGAAGGCGACCAGTCATGTTTTAATGAATTTTTAACGTACATTTCTAATAATACCATGAACCTTAAGTTTACTGCCAATATGGATACTGAACGGATTGAATTTTTAGACCTGATTTTAACACACTCAGGAGAAGAAATCATCACCAGCAACTTCATAAAGAAGGTAGACATGAATAGCTACGTTCACTATAAGAGCAATCACCGCAAACAATGGAAAGATAACACCCCCCTATCCCAATTCACAAGAATAACACGGAACTGTAAGAAGACCGAGGACAGAGATCAACAACTTGAAGTGTATAAAGGAAGATTCAAAGATAAGGGGTACCCGATCCGACTTTTGGAAGAAGCCACTCTTAAGGCTAAAGCTGCAAAAAGAACGGATCTTCTCAAATACAAATCCAAGAACGTCAAGGAAGACTCAGTTAAATTCATTACAACATACAGTAGACACGAGAATCTCATTAAGAATGTCCTCAAGAAACATTGGAATATACTCCTTATGGACCCTATACTGAAGAACCACCTCACCAAAGAGCCAAAAATGGTCTTCCGCAAGTCTCGGAGTCTCAAAGACACACTAGCTCCAAGCATGTTGAAGAATCCACCAGCCACAAGCGTAATGCCAAAATGCAAAGGAAGCTTCAAATGCGGGAGATGCAACATATGTAAGTACCTCCATCCAAACAGAAGGTCCTTTCAAAATACTCAAACCCAGAAAGAGTATCAGATCAAACAATTCATCAATTGTAACACCATGTCAGTAATCTACCTTCTGGAGTGTCCATGTAAACTGAAGTATATAGGAAAAACTAAAAGACCCCTTAAAATACGTATCCAGGAACATATTAGGAATATCAAGAACAAAGTCCTCACACATACAGTTTCCAAACATTTCCACCTTTTCCACAACTCGGATCCAGAGACATTAACATATAAAGGCATTGAACTAGTAGCATTGGGAGCCAGAGGTGGAGACCTTTCAAATCTCCTTTCCAGGAGAGAAATGTATTGGATATACGAACTCAACACCCTCCATCCGGATGGTTTCAACGAAGGGTACGAGATAGCACCTTTTTTATGATATAAGCTACTCTCTACCCTTATGCTCATCTTCACTTCACGTGTATATCACCTTTTTGTGGGGCACATTTTATCTAATGGATTTTAACTCGCATGGGTGTTCACCTGGTCATGAGATCGCCAGAGAACATCAGTGACGGGATAATCACAATTGGTACATACCATCATGAGTCATTTTTTAACTTTCACCCTCTATAGTGTCAGCCCTCACATCTCTCATCCCACTATGCCATTTCCTGCAGTTTACTATTTCTAATAATACTGGACAAATACTAATATCATATGAACCGAGAGGGTAATGTTTCCAACCTAGCCATAAAATTACAACCATACCTCCTTGGGGACGCCCAACAACGTCCGATCTTGGAAGCTAAGCAAGGATGGGCCCGGTCAGTACAAGGATGGGAGACCTCCTTGGGATACCGGGTGTTGTAAATATAGGCAAAACAGGGGAAACTTCTGACAAACTCTCATTAGACTACTTATGATTGTATTTGACCCTTAGCACGTATGAACCTATTATCACCCCTGCAAGACACATCACCCTTGCAAGATACCTTCTTAACGGTACTACCCATTCACTTACACCAGTATTATACCCAGTTCCCATGTAATCCATTTTCCTCCCCCCTCCCTCCCCCCCCCCCTCACCACCCCTCCCCCCCCCCCCACACGCCGTTTTTTCCACCACATCATCCCTTCCCTTCACCTTCCAGCCACATAGCTCGTAATTCCATTTATATTCCATTTATAATCATACATTTTCCATTTGCGTCTACAATAGTTATCACTACTATATTTTTATATATTTTTTTATTTTTATATATTTGTATATTTTTATACTTATATTTATATATTCTTATATATATTTTTTCATTCATCTTCCACCGTTTATATAAAAAATATTCATGTAAAAAATTGTTTTACATTTATTGTTTTTTCATCCATTCATTTGATCATTTCCACTTCTACCCCTTATCAATATGCCTCAGCCATTTCTCCCCATATATATATCTCATTTATTTCCCTTGTCCTTCGTTTTTGCCATCTGAACTAAATATTTCTTTTTCTTTTATACACTCTATGGGGAGTCACACCGCCTCTATGGACGCACTCACGCCTTTCCTTGAAGGCAATTAACAGAACTCCGTTCCACGGAAGCACTGTGACGTATTTACACAACCAACCAAAAAGATGGCCGCCGCTCCAACTAAGAAGTAAATCCAACAATTGTGTTCATCACGTCCGCGACCACCGGGCGCATGCGCAGAAGCATCTCTAGGCCGCCGGAAACGGGGCGGAAGTGGGGCAGACGGGAGGCGGATGTCATCATCCACTGACTCCGGACCGGAAGTGAACTAATACACACATTTTCGATGTTTTAAACTTTACTCAGGTCTCGTTTTAATAAGTAAATCTACTAGCAATGGTCTCCATGTTATCCTCTTCACATTTACCCGCACAGAATTGCATTTTTTACTATAAACATGTTGTTACCAATTAACTCAACAGGAAGTGATGTCAGCATCACTTCCCTCAGTCTCAAGGTATAAATAGGCTCAGTCTCTAGCTTTACATTACCCTTTGATGAAGTCCATGAGGGACGAAACGCGTTGGGTGACTTTCTGATCTCATCTCAAACTTATAAAAGATAAGCTACTTCTCCTCACCTTTTTTCTGTATTTTATCTTATGCATTTTGATTTTTAAACCATTCTTTTAGTGATATTGTATACTTTTATGAATTTTTGATATATGTACCCTGATGTATTTTTTAGTATAAACCCCCTCCCCTTTTTACTTCTTTTTTGTACCAACCCAGCTATTTTAATTATATTTTATTGCATGTTACTCCCCCCCTCTTTTTTTAGTGCTTTGTACTCTTAATATTAAATTTTACTATTTTTTAGTACCTGTTGTTCTCAATCATTGATTAGACACCTTGGTCGCTTGTAATACCTCATCCCACCCCCCGTACCATATATATATATATACTTATTATTTATAGTGTATATATATATATATATATATACATATATATATATATACACACACACACTGTGTATTTATATATATATATATATATATATATATATATGTATTGCATATAGAAGCAGCACTCCTGAAGCTCAAATACCTGTCCCAGTGCCTCTCCCTAGGAGCCCTCTGCGGAGATCCAGATATACATCAATCATGTGTAGGCGGCACCCGGTATAAACACTCTCAAAAGTGCAGGTAACTTATCAACGTTTCGAAGCTTTAATACTGCCTCTTCGTCAGTATCCTGACGAAGAGGCAGTATTAAAGCTTCGAAACGTTGATAACTTACCTGCGTTTTTGAGAGTGTTTATACCGGGTGCCGCCTACACATGATTGATGTGTATATATATATATATATATATATATATATATTGTCAAAGTCGAAAAATATTGTAATACATATCCCTTGTACTAACCCCTCATGCACATGCACGCTGCTCGTGCACCCGGTCCCCCCGTGCGTACACATATCCGCAAGTTGCGTAAGAGGCGCTCCGGCGACTCGTGCGCATGATATGTGTATTTACCGCGGAGTTTGTGAGCGTGTAGCGTGCGACTCGAACATAGCATATTTAACCCAAATAGTGCATTTTGTAGATATAGTTCCCTTAGATCATGTCAGCAAGTAATGTTAGTTTAAACAGTTCCTGAGAGATTCGTCTTTGCATGATAGGAAGGGTCAGATAAAGGTTGGTAGGTGATGTCTAGTATCCAGCTGTAGGGTATTTTAAGAGTAACATTCCGGTGTTAGTTAGGAAAAGATCGCTTGCTCCTGCGTATAGTTATGTACAGAAGTAGATTATGAACATTAACTGTATTTGCTGTAAATTACACATGCGGCGGGAATCCAGAGGATACCTCCCATCAGAGCAGTTGGGAAAGGACATCACCTACCTGTTCAAATCCACCTATGACCTTTGCTGTAATGTAGGGACACATCCCTGTGTCCAATGAACAATGAGATTACAGTGACCATTGTATTGTCAATGTATGTTGTGTATAAAAAGACCACTGTTGCCTGGCCAGGACACAAGACTCTGAAGGCTTTCACCCTGATAGCTGAGGACTGGTCCAGGACGCGCTTGCGAACGATTCCCCACGTATGTATATTCTCTGTAGCCATTATTCTCTATTATTCTGTTTAGATTTCCTTGTTAGCCTGTAGTGTATAACTTGTATCTGTTTACCCCTTTTCTCTGAATAATCCACTGCGGTGTTAGAGCCCAGTGGTTTACCACAAACCGGTGCTGTGTTTTCACTTTCCTGCAAAGGGCTTTCTTAGCGTCTTAATCGGTATAAGGTGTATAAGCATTGTTAAGGTTTTAAGGTATCACATCGTTGCAGTACTAGGCTGCTAAGGTTTAAAGTATAAGCACATCCTTACACTGTTTCATTACTTAAGATTTACTGTATATCACTCTGTGTGCGTCCGCGCTGCGTGTACGTTGTACCCACGGCACGGCGTCTGATACACTAAGAGCGTATCAATACGGTACTCAGTACGCCAATAGCGTACTTAGGCCCTCATTCCGAGTCGTTCGCTCGTTCTTTTTTTTCGCATCGCAGTGAAAATCAGCTTAGAGCGCATGCGCAATGTTCGCACTGCGACTGCGCTAAGTAATTCTGCTATGAAGAAAGGATTTTTACTCACGGTTTTTTGTTCGCACCGGCGAACGTAGTGTGATTGACAGGAAATGGGTGTTACTGGGCGGAAACACGGCGTTTTATGGGCGTGTGGCTGAAAACGCTACCGTTTCCGGAAAAAACGCAGGAGTGGCCGGAGAAACGGGGGAGTGTCTGGGCGAACGCTGGGAGTGTTTGTGACGTCAAACCAGGAACGACAAGCACTGAACTGATCGCACAGGCAGAGTAAGTCTGGAGCTACTCTAAAACTGCTAAGTTTTTTTTGTTCGCAATATTGCGTAAACTTCGTTCGCACTTTTAAGATGCTAAGATACACTCCCAGTAGGCGTAGACTAAGCGTGTGTAACTCTGCTAAATTCGCCTTGCGACCGATCAACTCGGAATGAGGGCCTTAGTACGTAGTGTGTGTAATAAGTCTAGCGGCCATAGCGGCTCCACGGTAATAGCGAGTCTAGCGGTATAGCTTTATGTTTTAAGATAATAATTGACATTATATATATATATATATATATATATATATATACATATACACATACATACACATACATGTTGACAGTCTCTAGATGAGAGTGCCGGACAACATGAAATTTTATGTATATATATATATAGATGTAGATGCAGGTGTTAGGATCTCCTGTTCTGTACTGCCACGTCGCCATGGCAACCGGGAGGCAAGTGTTAGCGAAGTAACCTGAGCGCAGCTGATACTCCGGTCCGGGTTTTTACTGTGTAGTGGTTACAGGCTCTGTGCACGGCAGGGAATCCGGCGCTGGTTTTGTGCTCACAGTCTGTGAGGTCTGAGTGGGGCGTGGACAGCACCTGCTATATAAACCATCCTCTCAGGCTAGGCAAATGCTGCTGAATCTTTGTTTGTTAGTCAGTTCCAGAGAGTTAGCTAGTACTGTGTGACTTTGTATTTACTTGTTGCTTACTGCGAATAGGCCTTGGGATTCGGTACTTCATTCTGCCAATCCGGACCTAGCAGTAAGACTGGAGTCAGTTGTTTAACCTACTGGGGTTCTTTTGCTATTCTGTGAACCCAGCAGGTTTGCGGCTGTACTCTCAGACCTGCTTGCTTAATCCTCCCTCACTGTGCAGGGTGTCCAGGTGTCAGTTTAGTGGCAGTAAGCTGAACCTGTGCCCTGCAAGTGGGGGTTAGGATTGTGGATACTCTCCTTGTGTCTATATTTCTATCTCTGACCAAGGAGTTTATTCCCACACCCGTTGGTAACCCTTTGGGGTTTTTCCTGTTGCTCTTAGCAACATCATTTTTGGGTGCTCCACATGTTAAATCACTACATCTCGCTTCATTGTCCGCTCTATTCCATCTGAGCATTCCTGACACTAGGGAGACACCCAATTCCTGAGCCTTTGGGCTTCCCCGTTCATTTTGTGTTTATTAGTTATTCCATCACCTCCTGTGTATGTTGTGTTATACTGTCTGTGAGTTCGTTTTGCCTCGCATCCCTCTCTGTTCATACACCGGTATACTCCTGTTAGCACTGGTGTGCGTAACATATTCAGCAGCCCTACTCCTGTTGAAATTTTGTGGGAATATGGAGCATACCCCTCAAAATACTTTGCAACAGGTGGTCGATCAGGTGCAGGTCCTGACTCGACAATTTAATGAGATGTCCATTAAAATGAACACCCCGCAGGCCGCTAGCGGTGCTCCCGCAGCAGCAGCGGCAAGTTTAGGGGTTAAGGAGCCGAAAGTAAATCTCCCGGATCGTTTTTCTGGAGATCGCTCGCAGTTCTTTTGTTTCAAGGAGAGCTGTAAGCTATATTTCAGGCTTAGGCCCCAGTCTTCTGGGTCGGAGATTCAGCGGGTGGGCATGGTGATTTCCTTGCTACAAGGAGACCCACAGGTCTGGGCATATGGGTTGCAGCCTGACTGTCCGTCGCTTAAAAGTGTTGATGCTTTTTTTTACGGCACTGGGCATTTTGTATGATGACCCTGACAAGATGGCTTCAGCCGAGGCTCAGATTACGGTCCTAAAGCAAGGGCGACGGCCAGCTGAGGTTTATAGTACGGAGTTTCGGAGGTTGGCTCATGATACCCAGTGGAATGACCCAGCTCTGAGAAACCAGTACCGAAGGGGCCTTTCTGACCAGATAAAGGACCAACTGGTACAATATCCCTCGCCTGATAGCTTAGATCAGCTCATGCAGTTATCCATCCGGGTGGATAGACGGCTGAGAGAGCGTAGGCTTGAAAGGGAGACCGCAGTTTCCTTTTTTCCCAAGGGAACCTCAGACTCTGAGGAATATTCCGAGGAGCCTATGCAGATTGGGGCTACCCGCCTCTCCTCGCGTGAGAAGACGCGGAGGAGACAGCAGGGTTTGTGTTTGTACTGTGGGAATAAAGGCCATGTCGTAGTATCATGCCCAGAAAAGCCGGAAAACTTCAGGGCCTGAGGGTGATGGGAAATATCCTGTCAGGCCAGAAGTCAGATTTTCCCAAAAAGACTTTTCTCATTCCGGTGACTTTGGAGATCCTCGGTCAAACTGTCAAGACTGAGGCCTTTGTTGACAGTGGGGCCGATGGGGTTTTCATGGACCGTCAATTCGCACTGGAACACTCTGTTCCCTCAGTACCTTTGGCATCAGAGATTGAGATCTGTGGGTTAAACGGGGAACCATTGTCCCAGGGTAAAATTACCTCCTGCACCAGCCAAATTCCTTTGTTTATTGGAGCCACACACTCTGAAAAATTGTCTTTCTATGTGACTGTCTGTTCTTTTGCCCCATTGGTTTTGGGGTTACCCTGGTTAAGGGCCCATAACCCTCAATTTAACTGGGTCTCTGGGGAGATTCTTAGTTGGGGTAGTGATTGTTTCAGGAGTTGCTTGAGCCTTCCAGTCAGGCTCTCGCAGCTAAGTTTGCCAGGATTGCCAGGATGTTATGCAGATTTTGCGGATGTATTCTCCAAAAAAAGTTGCAGAGGTACTACTCCCCCATCGCCCCTATGACTGTGCCATTGATTTGTTGCCAGATGCTAAGCTTCCCAAGAGCAGGTTGTACTCCCTGTCACGTCCTGAGACTCAGGCTATGGCAGAGTACATTCAGGAGAACTTGGCTAAGGGATTTATCAGACCCTCACAGTCCCCAGTTGGGTCGGGGTTCTTCTTTGTGGGTAAAAAGGACGGTTCGTTGCGACCCTGCATCGACTTCAGGGAATTGAACCGTATCACGATTAAAAACTCGTACCCACTGCTTCTCATTTCGGTTTTGTTTGACCAGCTTCGTACTGCCACCATTTTTTCTAAGATTGACCTACGCGGTGCTTACAATCTAATCCGAATAAGAGAGGGGGATGAATGGAAGACTGCCTTTAATACCCACTCAGGGCATTATGAATATTTGGTGATGCCTTTTGGGCTCTCTAATGCCCCGGCAGTCTTCCAGGAATTCATGAACGATGTGCTCAGGGAATATTTGGATAGATTTTTAGTTGTTTATCTAGATGACATCCTAATCTTCTCCCATTCCCTGGAGGAACATCGGAAGCATGTACGCTTAGTCCTCCAGAAACTCAGAGACCACCAGCTTGAGGCGAAGCTGGAGAAGTGCGAATTTGAAGTCCAGCAAATCGCATTTCTAGGGTATATTATCTCCTCAGAAGGTTTCCAAATGGAGGGTTCTAAGGTACAGGCAGTCCTGGATTGGGTGCAGCCCACTAGTTTGAAGGCGCTTCAGCGTTTTCTGGGCTTTGCAAATTTTTATAGACGGTTCATCGCTGGATTTTCGTCTATAGTGGCCCCCTTGGTGGCACTCACTAAGAAAGGGGCGGATGTTGCTCACTGGTCTTGTGAGGCCAAAGCGGCCTTTGCCCGTCTCAAAGGGCATTTGTCTCGGCCAAGGTGCTGCAACACCCAGATCCAGAGCGTCCTTTTGTGGTAGAAGTGGATGCCTCTGAGATAGGTATTGGGGCAGTGGTATCTCAGATGGGGGTGTCTGATAATCGCCTTCATCCCTGTGCTTACTTTTCCCGTAAATTTTCGTCTGCCGAGATGAATTATGATGTGGGTAACCGGGAATTGTTGGCTATAAAGGATGCACTCAGGGAGTGGAGACACTGGCTTGAGGGGGCTAAGTTTGTGGTCTCAATTCTCACCGACCATAAGAATCTGGCATATTTAGAGTCAGCGAAGCGGCTCAATGCCAGGCAAGCACGATGGGCTTTGTTTTTTGCTTGCTTTAATTTTTTGATAACATATCGCCCTGGGTCAAAAAACATCAAGGCTGATGCGCTCTCGCAGAGTTTTGCTCCAGTCCAAGAGACCACCGAGGAGCCATTGCCCATTGTGTCCCCATCATGTATTAAAGTGGGCATTACCCAGGACCTCTTGTCATTAGTCCTTAGAGCACAGGAGCAGGCTCCTCCAGACCTTCCGGTAGGTCTCTTGTTTGTGCCTCCTAGGTTAAGACAGCGAGTGTTCCTGGAATTCCATGCCAAGAGGTCGGCAGGGCATCCGGGTATTGCCAGAACTCGGGAGTTGCTGTCTAGGGCGGTGTGGTGGCCCTCGGTGGCTAGGGATGTGGATCAGTGGGTTCGGGCATGTGACGTTTGTGCCCGAAATAAAACTCCTAGAGGGGTTCCTGTCGGCCCATTACATCCACTCTCTATTCCATCTAAGCCATGGACCCACATTTCCATGGATTTTGTGGTGGACTTGCCCAAATCCTCGGGGATGACAGCCATTTGGGTTGTCGTTGACAGGTTTTCGAAGATGGCGCATTTCGTTCCACTGGTTGGGTTGCCATCGGCCAGACGCCTGTCTGAGTTATTTATGCAGCATGTTGTGCGCCTCCACGGGTTGCCACTTGATGTGGTCTCTGACCGTGGATCCCAGTTTGTGGCCAAATTCTGGAGGGCATTTTGTTCTGATCTCCAGATTTCTGTGAGCTTGTCGTCAGGCTACCATCCACAGTCTAATGGGCAGACGGAGAGGGTGAACCAGTCCTTGGAGCAGTTCCTCAGGTGTTATGTCTCCAAGTGTCATACTGACTGGGTTGCTCATCTGTCCATGGCGGAGTTTGCCTATAACAACGCGGCTCACTCTGCTACAGGGATCTCTCCCTTCCTTTGTGTGTATGGGCATCATCCTAAGGCCAATTCTTTTGACCCCCTGGATTCCACGCCTGGTCGTTCCTCTGTTGTTTTGGCCCTTAGGGGTATTTGGAGGAAAGTTAAGAAAGCCCTTGTGTCTGTGTCATTAGTGACCATAGGGGTTTTTGATAAGCGGAGAAGACCCTGCAGCTTTAAATTAGGAGACTTCGTCTGGTTGTCCACCAAAAGTTGAGACAGCCATCTCATAAGTTAGACCCCCGGTTCATCGGCCCTTATAAGATCACCAGGGTTATCAATCCGGTGGCATTTCAGTTAGATCTGCCCCGTTCATTGGGTATCAATAAAACATTTCATTGTTCCCTTTTAAAACTGGCGGTTAGTAATCCTTCTTCCAGTGGAAGACCTTCTCCTCTTCTGATACGGGGTCAGAGGGAGTTTGTGGTTGAAAGGGTTCTTGACTCCAAGATGGTTCGGGGTCGGCTGTCATTTTTGGTGCACTGGAAGGGGTATGGCCCGGAGGAGCGGTCGTGGGTGCGCAGTTGTGATCTTCATGCCCCCAGACTGATACGCTCTTTCTTCTCGCAGTTCCCCGATAAACCCGGTGGTAGGGGTTCTTTGACCCCTCGACAGAGGGGGGGTACTGTTAGGATCTCCTGTTCTGTACTGCTACGTCGCCATGGCAACCGGGAGGCAAGTGTTAGCGAAGTAACCTGAGCGCAGCTGATACTCCGGTCCGGGTTTTTACTGTGTAGTGGTTATAGGCTCTGTGCACGGCAGGGAATCCGGCGCTGGTTTTGTGCTCACAGTCTGTGAGGTCTGAGTGGGGCGTGGACAGCACCTGCTATATAAACCATCCTCTCAGGCTAGGCAAATGCTGCTGAATCTTTGTTTGTTAGTCAGTTCCAGAGAGTTAGCTAGTACTGTGTGACTTTGTATTTACTTGTTGCTTACTGCGAATAGGCCTTGGGATTCGGTACTTCATTCTGCCAATCCGGACCTAGCAGTAAGACTGGAGTCAGTTGTTTAACCTGCTGGGGTTCTTTTGCTATTCTGTGAACCCAGCAGGTTTGCGGTTGTACTCTCAGACCTGCTTGCTTAATCCTCCCTCACTGTGCAGGGCGTCCAGGTGTCAGTTTAGTGGCAGTAAGCTGAACCTGTGCCCTGCAAGTGGGGGTTAGGATTGTGGATACTCTCCTTGTGTCTATATTTCTATCTCTGACCAAGGAGTTTATTCCCACACCCGTTGGTAACCCTTTGGGGTTTTTCCTGTTGCTCTTAGCAACATCATTTTTGGGTGCTCCACATGTTAAATCACTACATCTCGCTTCATTGTCCGCTCTATTCCATCTGAGCATTCCTGACACTAGGGAGACACCCAATTCCTGAGCCTTTGGGCTTCCCCGTTCATTTTGTGTTTATTAGTTATTCCATCACCTCCTGTGTATGTTGTGTTATACTGTCTGTGAGTTCGTTTTGCCTCGCATCCCTCTCTGTTCATACACCGGTATACTCCTGTTAGCACTGGTGTGCGTAACAGCAGGTAACGGCGGCACTCTCGGATTTATAAATGCAAAAACTGAGATCACTCGGTTCTGCTTGGACTTAACGTTTCGGTTTTAATCAACCGTAATCAGAAGATACAAAATATACTATAAAACAATCTTACCTTTATACTCTAAAATCACCCCCTTGTGCACAGTCCCCGGCACCGCCGCCGGACTTACTTCCGGGTTCGTCATCACTTAGAGACAAAAATGGAGTCAATGTGATGACGTTTCCCGACCAGTGAAAAAAAAACATCACCATGGAAACAGTAATACAAAACGGACTCATTTGCAAACCTAGAAACACTGTTACTAATATATAATACATCATATGCACTTATAGATGCCTCAATATGGATCATTTCTGCCAAAAGATTATCTTAAAGCTCAAAAGATACCGTTATTAATTACAAATATATATTCTATTTTATACCTAAGACAACTTAATGCTTAACAGGAAACAGGTAAGAGACAATGTCTCATTGAGGCCGTTAGGAGCCACCGTATTAAGCCGGTGTATCCAGCGGGCCTCCTTTTGCAACAAAGTCTTCTGTCTGTCTCCTCCCCGTTTAGATAAGGGGACTTGCTCCAACATTTTATACCGTAAGGTAGCAAGACTGTGTTGGTGTGCTTTAAAATGTTTTGCTACCGGCTGGTCCACTTGTTTACCCTCAAGTATTTGTTTTATAGCACTCCTGTGCTGGCTCATACGTTCCTTAAAGAGGCAGGTCGTCTTACCTATATAGTAGAGCCCACATGGGCATTTGATGCAATATACTAAAAATTTACTTGTACAGGTAAGTACTTGTGTCATTTTGATCTTAATACCAGTGTGCGGATGTGTTATATAATCACCAGTTTCAAGATACTGGCAGGTAACGCACCCGGTACATTTATAATTACCTGGTTTTCTTGTTAGAAATGTGGCTGTCTCAGTGGCAATGGGTCGTGAGATGTCATTATGTACAACCACATCTCGTATGTTGCTACCCCTCCTATAGCACGGCATCAATTTACTAGAACTAATACTAGAGAGATCGGGATCCCTCTGTATTATAGGCCATATTCTTTTAGCTGTTTTACTGAGAATTTGACTAGATGTAGTATAGTCAGTTACACAAACAACGGTGTTGTTGTCTTGTGTTTTTTTAGGACCTGTTACAGCAACGGGAATTTTAGGTTTAGACATAGCCTTCTTTCTAGCCGATCGTAACAGTTCACTGTTGTAGCCCCTCTCCAGGAATTTTGAAGTCATTAATTCCATTTGTTTATGCTCTTCCTCCGCACTACTACGAATACGATGTACCCGAAGGTACTGTGAGTACGGGAGCCCATTCTTCAGAGGTTTCGGATGGTGGCTAGAGGCCAACAGTAGACTGTTAACATCAGTCGGCTTATGATAAATGGAGGTAATAAATGTGCCATCTTTTCTAACAATTTTTATATCCAAGAAATTGATAGTCTCTGCTTGTATATCAAAAGTGAATTTGATGGAATCATCCAACAAATTAACTTGATGCATCATGTCTACAAACGCCTCACGTGACCCTGTCCATAGCATGAACACATCGTCGATATAACGAGTGTACATGACTATATTGGACTTATACTTGGGATTAGAGAAAAATAATGCCTGTTCTACACAGAACATGAAGGCATTAGCATATGCCGGTGCGGCACAAGATCCCATTGCACAGCCTTTTATTTGTTGGAAAAATTAATTATTAAATAAAAAATAATTCCTATATAACGTAAGCTGTATCAGGCTCATAAAGAATTGATTTGCAGGACCAGTAAATTTGGAATTACCATTAATGAGGTTGCTCACTGCTTCCAGACCACGGTTATGCGGGATGCTGGTATACAGGCTGACAACGTCCGCCGTGCATAACCAGCAAGTATCTGGAATGTTATCCACCTCACGTAATTTTTGTAAAAATGTAGAGGTATCCTTTAAGTAGGTTGCCTCATTCTGTATCATGGGCTGCAGAAAATAATCAACATATTTAGATACATTAGAGTACAAAGAACCCCTAGCTGATATTATCGGCCGTCCCGGAGGCCGGACCGGATCTTTATGAAGCTTGGGGATCGTGTAAAAAACTGGCACACAGGATGCCGTAACCATGAGTGCTGAATGAGTGCTGCTGGAAATAATACCCTCTACTACAGCTTTCTCAAGTAACAAATTAAGTTCACTAGCATATTTGCTCGTGGGATCAGATTCCAGTCTAGTGTAGACAGAGGTGTCATCTAGCTGTCTATATGCTTCCAATTTATAGTCGGCAAGATCCTGTACCACTATGCCACCCCCCTTGTCGGCGGGGCGCACAGTGATATCAGGATATGCCGAAAGGTTACGTAAAGCCTCACGTTCAGCCGGTGTAATATTGGGAACATGAGTTTTACTGCTTACAACACAAGTATCAATACAATCAGACATGGTCTTAGTAAATACCTTTATAGCTGCGTTGGTAGAATATGGATCAAAGGTTGATTTGGGCCTTACAGGGCAATCCTCAATCTTTGATGCATCAGGCTTGGAATTAAAAAATTCTCTAAGACGTAATTGCCTATTGAATCTACATAAATCTACCTTACTGTCAGTTGTCCTATGCGGGTTAGTAGGTACAAAGTTCAGTCCCTTGGATAATATGCTGATTTCAGCATCCGTTAATGTCCGTGAAGACAAATTGTGCACTATTTCTTGGACTTTGTTCCTTTTCCTCCCTTCCCTTTGGCACTGCCTGCCTCGTCTGGTTCTTGCTCGGCCGGCCCTTCCCGTTGGGCCCTGGTTTTCACCCCTAAAGGGGCATGCTGCACCCGGGGACGTCGTTGTGAAGAAACTGCATCAGATTCGCTGTTGGAGGTTCCACTGGAAGTCTCCCCTTCCAACGGGAAGCTGCGAGTTCTTCTGTGCGGCCTCTGTCGGTAAGGGTGGGATTTGACAGATGGATTATTAGCCCACATGTAGACTTTATTTTCCACATAGTCCTTTGTGACCGTAGCAAGTTTCTTGGTTTTAAATTTAATTAAGTCTGATCTATACTTATCCACCTGTTGCGTTAATTTGGACAACCAGTCACCATTACTGTCAGCACTCAAGATCGGTAAGGTAGTAAGCTCCAGTTCCCTTATCTTTACGCGGGTCTGTTCCAACTCTCTTGTAGCTTTTTCCACCACTAGCAGGATGAGATCAAAAGAAGCCTTATTGAGCACTGCTGCCCATTTGCGGCAGAACTCCGGATTATATCTCCCTATTGTAGGGGTGTTGCGTATCCGGAATCCCCTAGGCAACATCCTGTCGCGGTAATAGTCTGAGAGCCAGACCCCATGTAGGTAGGTAGTAATCAGTTTCTCTATTTTTTAGTTTCAGCAATTGTGCAAACAACTGTTCCACAGAGTCCTCTGCTGTGGTTGATTTAAATTTGTCTTTAATGAGAATGCGTTCAGCATCAATGTCCGACAGTGAAAGAAATTCCCCTTGTGGCAAACGCGTTTGTCGGAATCCAGGTATATTTTCATGCAAAGTGTCCATGATGTATTACTGGCAGACAAATCAAATGATGAAGTTATCAACAGGGCCGGCTCTAGGCATGTTCAAATAGAGCGGCCGCGCAGGGCGCCACCCTTAATGGGCGCCGCGCTGGCGCCGCCATATTCGATGCTGGAGCCGGCCCTGTGTGTACAGCATAGCATTGGCCCGTCCCGCCGTGTGTGCGCTATGTACGCTGCGCGGCGCCGGTGTCTAACGTCAGACGCTGGCGCCGCGCAACGTGCATAGCGCACGCAAGTGGCCGCCCGCACGCCCGCCCGGACCCGGACCCAGACCCAGGCTCACTCGCCCGGCCGCCCGCCAGCACTCCCGCACTCGGACAGGCGGACACCAGTACTCCTCCCCATCGCCGCAGGTATTTTGGGGGGGATCCGCACTGTGGGGGCATTTCTGGCACACAGGGGGCATTTTTGGCTCTGTGGGGGGCATTTCTGGCACTGTGGGGGCATTTCTGGCACTGTGGGGGCATTTATCTGGCACTGTGGGGGCATTTCTGGCACTGTGGGGGCATTTATCTGGCACTGTGGGGGCATTTCTGGCACTGTGGGGGCATTTATCTGGCACTGTGGGGGCATTTCTGGCTCTGTGGGGGGCATATCTGGCACTGTGGGGGCATATCTGGCACTGTGGGGGCATTTATCTGGCTCTGTGGGGACATTTATCTGGCTCTGTGGGGGCATTTATCTGGCTCTGTGGGGGCATTTATCTGGCACTGTGGGGGCATATCTGGCACTGTGGGGGCATTTATCTTGCACTGTGGGGGCATTTATCTGGCACTGTGGGGGCATTTATCTGGCACTGTGGGGGGCATTTATCTGGCACTGTGGGGGCATTTATCTGTCTCTGTGGGGGCATTTATCTGGCTCTGTGGGGGCATTTATCTGGCTCTGTGGGGGCATTTATCTGGCACTGTGGGGGCATTTATCTTGCTCTGTGGGGGCATTTATCTGGCACTGTGGGGGCATTTATCTGGCTCTGTGGGGGCATATCTGGCACTGTGGGGGCATTTATGTATCAGGCACTGTGGGGGCATTTATGTATCAGGCACCGTGGGGGCATTTATGTATCAGGCACCGTGGGGGCATTTATGTATCAGGCACCGTGGGGGCATTTATGTATCTGGCACCGTGGGGGCATTTATGTATCTGGCACCGTGGGGGCATTTATGTATCTGGCACCGTGGGGGCATTTATGTATCTGGCACTGTGGGGGCATTTCTTGCACTGTGGGGGCATATCTTGCACTGTGAGGGCATTAATGTATCTGGCACTGTGGGGGCATATCTGCGCTGTGGGGGCATTTATCCATCTGGAACTGTGTGGCCATTTATGTAGCTGGCACTGCTGGGGGGCATGTCACCTGTAGCTGGCACTGCTGGGGGGCATGTCATGTGTAGCTGGCACTGCTAGGGGGCATATCATGTAGTGTTCCCGCTAGGCGTCTGTGGCTGGGCAGTGTGTCTCAGTGCTCTACCTGGCGCAATGTGTCTAACGTGCTCTTATAGGAGGTTCTACCTGGTGCAATGTGTATTAGCTGCACTACTGTGTGGTGTAATATGAATTGCCACTATAATGTGGCTACGCACCTTCCCCACGAAGTAACTCCCCTAAATTTTTGCTAACAAGCATTACAATATGTACATCATTTTGCCCACCTAACTTAAAAATGTGCCCTCCCTGTGATCAGCAACCTGCCCTAAAAAGTGAACACTATCATGTGTAGCTGGCACTGCTGGGAGTCATGTCACGTGTAGCTGGCACTGCTGGAGGGCATGTCATGTGTAGCTGGCACTGCTGGGGGGGTGAGACCACGCCCACTTTTCCAGGAGGCCACGCCCACTTTTCCAGGGGGGGGGGGGGGGCGCAGGCGCATGGGGGGGGGGGGGCACTTTTAAATTTTCTCACTCAGGGTGCTAGTAGGCCTGGAGCCGGCCCTGGTTATCAATGTAATGCTTGTGGCAAATGACCAATGGCCTTAATAGAGCTTCGTTATGGTGGAGTGCCGAATATTCTCTACACACACATATATATATATATACTGTACATGCATAGATTGCAATGGCAGTGGCACTCATGGTCATGCAAGAAACGTAATGTTAAATGCTTCCAATTTTCGTTTATTAAAATTAGCATTTTGCATTACATTTCATGCATAACCATGAATGCCCGCCGCCATTGCAATCTATTTTATTTTTATTTTAGATCTTAGGGCCCCCCTGTCTTAAGTACCCTGGGCCCCCCGAAGCCTTAATCCAGCTCTGGTCACAGCGTCTATTCAGTGGAGACAGGAGGAGAGGGGGCATGCCAGCGGCTACACAGAGCGCTGGGCATGCCCCCCTAAGTGATGGAAATGGGGGCGTGACTCGCGATCGCGGTCCTCCCGCGAAGCCACACCCCCTTTTCATTGGTCACGCTCCCTTTTCGTGTGTCCCTCTTTGAACAAGGACAAAGTTGGGAGGTATGTATATGTATATATATATGTGTGTGTATATGGCTCTCCAGCTGTTGTGCTACTACAAGTCCCAGCATGCCCTGCCAGAGTTTTAGGATTTCCTAATAGCAAAACTGTGGCAGGGCATGCTGGGACTTGTAGTTTTACAACAGCTGGAGAGCCACAGGTTGGCCAGGCCTGAGCTATACAAATGCCCACCCTCAGCTTATAGTATTTTCACACTAACTTTACAAAGAAGGACCTTTGGGCATGGGTTAATGTAGGTAATATTGATGGTATCCGGTCAGATGGTCGACAATGTTAAGGTTGACACTCATTAGGTCGACCACTATTGGTCGACATTGACAAGGTCGACATGGACAAATGGTCGACACTTGAAAATGGTCGACACATGAAATGTCGACACATGAAAAGGTCAACATGAGTTTTTCAAATTTGTTTTCTTTTGTGGAACTTTTTCATACTTTACGATCCACGTGGACTACGATTGGGAACGGTAATCTGTGCCGAGCGCGGCGAGGCACCTTACACGAAGCATGGCGTGCGAGGCGAGCCATGTGAGGGGACACGGTGCACTAATTGGGGTTCCCGGTCACTTTACGCAGAAACCGACACCAAAAAAAGTAAAAAGAAACTCATGTCGACCTTTTCATGTGTCGACCATTGTTATGTGTCGACCATTAGTCCATATCAACCATGTTAATGCCGACCAACAGTGATCGAGCTAATGAGTGTCGACCATTCATACCGGAACTAACATTGATACCAGCTATGATGCATGTGTATATAGATATGCAAAGTTATTAGTGAGTCTGTATGCCAGTCAATCAGTAGAGTGTAAAGGTGCCACCCACTGAGACACAACAACAGTACACACAGATGAGCAACTCATGTAACATGAAGTCAGCCTGTCAATCATTTCCTCTATACATGCACAAAGTCTGTCTACCAATCACACTGTAGCCCTACATCCCGCCTTTCCCCTTTCCCGACCAATCACATACACGTCTGGAGAAAGTTGAACTCTGTGTCGGAGATGACGGTCTCTGATAGGCTAGCGTGTTATGCTGGGCTCACCCCTCGCCCTGCAGAGTGTGTGTGTGTTGCTATAGTAACAGCAGCACGCTGCAACAGGGCAGCAAGATGCGATTCAACTTGCAGCACATCCCCTGATCCCTACTACTGATCCTTCTGTGCCCCGTGTGCTGCAGCCTGGTGCATGTGCATGGGGGCTCACGGCCGGAACGAGGTGAGATCCGCTTTCCGAGCATACTTGTGCGTGTGTTTTAGTCGACTTTTCTGTTTTCTTGTGTTTTTTGTTTTTCTTTTGTTGGGGGGGGGGGGGGGGGGGGGGGGGCGGGGGACATGGATGTGTAATGTGTATCCTACGTCTGTTGTGATTGTGTAACTTATATATATATATATATATATATATATATATATATATATATATATATATATATATATATATATATATATGTACAGAAAGACGAGTTTGAGAGGCACTCCTCGGATTTCGGAAATAATTTCCACAGCTACCACAGCTTGCTATCAACGTTTCAGGCAGTGGCGTAACTTCATCCCAGTTGCCCGGAGGCAAGATAAATGTTGGTGCCCCCCCTTCCCTCCACTGCCGACTCTTCGACTTTGTACATCTAAGCACGAAGTAGCAGCATGAGTCACCCAGCGCCAGGTACCAGCTCTAGCTGCCAGAAGAGAATTGCGCAATGGTGACTTCTAAATATGCTAACATGAGGCTTGCTGCCATGTTTCCTCTCACTGTACTCAAGCTGAACAATACTTATATACAGGTTGAGTATCCCTTATCCAAAATGCTTGGGACCAGAAGTATTTTGGATATCGGATTTTTCTGTATTTTGGAATAAGTGCATACCATAATGAGATATCATGGTGATGGGACCTAAATATAAGCACAGAATGCATTTATGTTACATATACACCTTATACACACAGCCTGAAGGTAATTTTAGCCAATATTTTTTATAACTGTGCATTAAACAAAGTGTGTGTACATTCACACAATTCATTTATGTTTCACATACACCTTATACACACAGCCTGAAGGTCATTTAATACAATATTTTTAATAACTTTGTGTATTAAACAAAGTTTGTGTACATTGAGCCATCAAAAAACAAAGGTTTCACTATCTCACTCTCACTCAAAAAAGTCTGTATTTCGGAATATTCCGTATTTCGGAATATTTGGATATGGGATACTCAACCTGTACAGGGTTTAGTAAAAGGAGAGTGACTGTACACTCTGGGCCTGGGATTTTCGGTATAAAAGGGGTGTAATACAGTTTTTTATCCAGCCAAATCAATTATCATCTGATTTTAACATGCACAATTTGCATTGGTCAGTCTAACAAAAAAAATAAAAATCTGCATATATCTAGATTATGAACTCTGACATAACCTCAACATGACCCCTTCCATCAGGCACAAAATGCTCTGTTCCTGGATTTCCCACTTAATTTACGAATACAGTCACCTGTGTAAAAAACATCCACCTCATCTATAATTTGTCCAACATAAGTGACTGCAATCGTAAATTAAGTCCAGGAGCAGTGCATTTTGGGTAAAAACTGGAATGGTCCAGACCGGCTCCCTGCAACAAACTCTGCAATTAAGAAGCTTGTAGTGCTTGTCCACGTCCGGTCAGTGTCCTGTCTGGGGGTGGGTGGGAGAACTGTCTGTGACTGCTGTCACCAGGGAGGTGGGGAGGAAGAGATTACAGCTTCCCCATATGGTCCGGTGATGGGTAATTACCGGAACATTGTAATCTATCCCTTCCGGCTCCCTGGTGACAACTGTCACAGGCACCTCCTGGATGGGGACGAGCACTACATGCTCCAGAATGGCAGTTTGCTGCAGAGAGCCGGCCCGTTCCGGTTTTTACCTAATCCCAGAATTTTGTAATTGATGGAAGGGGTCATGTTGAAGGTTATGCTCTGTTTACCTTCAGGCAGTCACTAATTTCCAGTCACACAGGAACTAATGCACTCCACAAGCACCCAAGTCACATTAGCTTAAAGTACAGTACATTAGCCCTAAATGCCAAAAGTGTGCATAAATGTCCAATTTAGCTACTCATGGGAGAGGTCATATTAGATAGATGGACCATATTTGTACAAATACATAGTTCACCAGCCAATTACATTTTCAGGCAAAAACGATTAGAAGCTGGGCGGGTTACAATCCTATTGGCCACCTTTAATCATCCATGTGGCAATTGTGGCTCAATTTGGTCTAGAATGCCCATTTTGGGTATACAACGTGAGAGAGTCATGTTAGGAAAGGTACATGCATAGCAATGACACTGCCATTTATCCCACAAATAACAGAGTAGTTACAAAATGTGACCCAGAAAAATGAACAATTACACCCACCTTTGATAACATACAGCAAGGTAAACTAAGGGAGATAATGCAGGTAAGCTGGATTTCCCTATGCTCAGCATGTTTGTGTGTGTGCCGGACGTGCAGCGCAGCAGTACTATGACCACTGTACACAGGCAGAGACTTACACAGTGTGTGTAGCGCCCACAGGCGCTGCTGACTGAATGATTCACACGCGCACCTTCTCTTCTGGAACAACTATCCAGGGCACTCTCCTGCAGCCTTTGTTGTTGCCGGCAGGCTGACTTTCAATGTAGCAGCCAGTGGCAGACGGAGCGCTTTCCCGGTGACCCTGCAGCGGATGTCAGGTGCTGAGCTCCGGTTTAGTGGTGCATAGTCACAGCCGCACCTCCCTCCTGCACACCCGCACTGTGTGTGGCTGCTCCTCTATCAGGCCAGGTCACGTCCACGACCAGTGCAGACCACAGCAGCAAAGGCACGGGAACGGGAGACAGTGGAGTAAGTGCCCCCTGCAGAGTTAGAGTCCGGCGGCAAAAGACTCCATTGTCTCCGGGAGTTCCGCCCCTGGTTTCAGGTGCACTTTATTAGCACCTTTCCTCAGGATATATATATATATTTGGTTTTTTTTACGGAAGATTAAGTGCACTGATGATGCAAGATGTATATTGTGATCTATCCATTGTATGTGTGTAATCTCTGGTTTTTCGAGATACCATCACTGGCTTCGGTCTCCATATAGAACTATACACTGGGTGGTGCCTGACTGCCTGGACCAAGCACATACTTTGCTCTCCCCTAGAACCTACGCCAGAGGGTCCATGACCAGTGCATACTTGGCAACTTTTTAGGACTCCTCTCAGGCAGAAGGCCGGAGAGGAGACGCAGCTGCAACATTCGGGGGGTTGGTACACAAATTTTGATTTCTTTTGGCACAATATTCTAGCGATATTGTGCAAGAATCCTGTTTGTATACATAGGTCCCGAAACACCAAGCACATGCAAAGGGGTCATAAATGCACCTTTAACTACAGAAATATTGACAAAACAGTATATAACCGCACCATTAAAGCAGGTGTATGTGTGAATTTCATTGCTCTGGTCTCCGGAAGCGAGGAATTCCTGGAACGTATGTAATTCACTAACATTCATCCACTAAACACAATGAAGATCTGCGGAATCGCGAGTAATTGGATACCCCCCCAAGTCAGAAGGATAGGTAGCTGCTCTTATAGGCATTCCACTCTATGCCAAAGGGGCATCGCAACAAGCCATTATATAACACCAAACTGTATTAGCTTTCTTACCGTGAAGATACCAGTCTCCTATACATATACACAGATGTTATCGATGTTGCAAAACTGTCTGTGTCTGTAGATTATTGTTGTGTCTCTATATGATGTTGCATAACCCCCAACCACTTAACAGTCTCACTTTTTGGAGCCTGTTCCACCGTCCCACCCACAGGCCGCAGTGTCCCGGTAATCGGGGAGGAAGGGGGGGCATTCTCTTGCCCATTAATGGTATACCAACCATTGATGGCCAGGGCCCAATGGTATAATATTGATGTATGATCCCGATGTTGAACCACAATTGTGTTTTGAACACGCGCAGAATATGCATGTTTAAAACGCAAATTATCGATGGCTTGCCATATTGTTTCTGATCGATGATTTGAAACCATCGACCATCGATAGCATTTAACTACTGGCAGGAGGCTTTTGCGAGGGGACTGGATACCGTAGGTTGCCCCAGTAGGGACATCACTTTTTTTTCTGTGGTAGAAAACATTAGTTACCACTGTGCTAACATATTTGTATGCAAATATACCCATCATTTTCTGTTCACCGTTATTTTTCCAGCAGGCTCTCTCCTGCTTGTTCCTCTACTGTCCTTATACCTACTTTCATAGAAATCGATTCTATTAATCGCGAGGTTCCATACAAACTTTGCATGATGTGTTTCCCACATGTTTAATATTTGCTAATTTGCGTCACTATAAATGCCATTGTGCCAATGCGGTTATGAGAATTGGCCCCTTAGAATGGTAGACAGGTCAGATAACCAGTCTTCTGTCTCCATGGGGGTCATTCCGACCTGATTGCACGCTGCCATTTTCTCTTACGTCCTAGAGGATGCTGGGGACTCCGTAAGGACCATGGGGTATAGACGGGCTCCGCAGGAGACATGGGCACTCTAAAGACTTTAGATGGGTGTGCACTGGCTCCTCCCTCTATGCCCCTCCTCCAGACCTCAGTTAGATCCTGTGCCCAGAGGAGACTGGATGCACTGCAGGGGAGCTCTACTGAGTTTTTCTGAAAAAGACTTTTGTTAGGTTTTTTATTTTCAGGGAGCACTGCTGGCAACAGGCTCCCTGCATCGTGGGACTGAGGGGAGAAAAGAAGACCTACTTAAATGATAGGCTCTGCTTCTTAGGCTACTGGACACCATTAGCTCCAGAGGGTCGGTCATCTGACATTGACACCCTGATAGGGATAGCATTTTATTGACCTTGGGTCACATTAAAGACGCAGCCTTATATATGAGAGACGCTGCGAGAGACGTTGGGCTGTTAGGTTCAAGAGCCAACGCCATGGCTATTTCTGCTAGGCGAGCCCTGTGGACCCGCCAATGGACGGGTGATGCCGACTCAAAGAGACATATGGAAGTTTTACCTTACAAGGGTGAGGTCTTATTTGGGGAGGGTCTCGCGGACCTGGTTTCCACGGCTACCGCGGGTAAATCTTCTTTCTCTAACGTCCTAAGTGGATGCTGGGGACTCCGTAAGGACCATGGGGAATAGCGGCTCCGCAGGAGACTGGGCACAAAAGTAAAGCTTTAGAACCACCTGGTGTGCACTGGCTCCTCCCCCTATGACCCTCCTCCAAGCCTCAGTTGGGATTTTGTGCCCGAACGAGAAGGGTGCACACTAGGTGGCTCTCCTGAGCTGCTTAGTGAAAAGTTTAGTTTTAGGTTTTTTATTTTCAGTGAGACCTGCTGGCAACAGGCTCACTGCATCGAGGGACTAAGGGGAGAAGAAGCGAACTCACCTGCGTGCAGAGTGGATTGGGCTTCTTAGGCTACTGGACATTAGCTCCAGAGGGACGATCACAGGCCCAGCCTGGATGGGTCCCAGAGCCGCGCCGCCGGCCCCCTTACAGAGCCAGAAGGCAGAAGAGGTCCGGAAAATCGGCGGCAGAAGACGTTCTGTCTTCAACAAGGTAGCGCACAGCACTGCAGCTGTGCGCCATTGCTCTCAGCACACTTCACACTCCGGTCACTGAGGGTGCAGGGCGCTGGGGGAGGGGGGGGGGGCGCCCTGAGACGCAATAAAAAACACCTTGGATGGCAAAAAATGCATCACATATAGCTCCTGGGCTATATGGATGCATTTAACCCCTGCCAGAATACATAGAAAAACGGGAGATAAGGCCGCCGATAAGGGGGCGGAGCCTATCTCCTCAGCACACTGGCGCCATTTTCCCTCACAGCTCCGTTGGAGGGAAGCTCCCTGTCTCTCCCCTGCAGTCACTACACTACAGAAAGGGTTAAAAAAGAGAGGGGGGGGCACTAATTACGCGCAGTATTAAAGATACAGCAGCTATAAGGGGAAAAACACTTATATAAGGTTATCCCTGTATATATATATATAGCGCACTGGTGTGTGCTGGCAAACTCTCCCTCTGTCTCCCCAAAGGGCTAGTGGGGTCCTGTCCTCTATCAGAGCATTCCCTGTGTGTGTGCTGTATGTCGGTACGTTTGTGTCGACATGTATGAGGAGAAAAATGATGTGGAGACGGAGCAGATTGCCTGTAATAGTGATGTCACCCCCTAGGGGGTCGACACCTGAGTGGATGAACTGTTGGAAGGAATTACGTGACAGTGTCAGCTCTGTATAAAAGACAGTGGTTGACATGAGACAGCCGGCTACTCAGCTTGGGCCTGTCCAGACGTCTCATAGGCCGTCAGGGGCTCTAAAGCGCCCGTTACCTCAGATGGCAGATATAGACGCCGACACGGATACTGACTCCAGTGTCGACGGTGAAGAGACAAATGTGACTTCCAGTAGGGCCACACGTTACATGATTGAGGCAATGAAAAATGTTTTACACATTTCTGATAATACGAGTACCACCAAAAAGGGGTATTATGTTCGGTGAGGAAAAACTACCTGTAGTTTTCCTGAATCTGAGAAATTAAATGAGGTGTGTGATGATGCGTGGTTTTCCCCCGATAACAACTGATAATTTCTAAAATGTTATTGGCATTATATCCTTTCCCGCCAGAGGTTAGGGTGCGTTGGGAAACACCCCCTAGGGTGGATAAAGCGCTCACACGCTTGTAAGGGCTCTACCCTCTCCTGAGATGGCCGCCCTTAAGGATCCTGCTGATAGAAAGCAGGAGGGTATCCTAAAATGTATTTACACACATACTGGTGTTATACTGCGACCAGCAATCGCCTCAGCCTGGATGGGCAGTGCTGGGTTGGCGTGGTCGGATTCCCTGACTAAAAATATTGATACCCTAGATAGGGACAGTATATTTTTGCCTATAGAGCATTTAAAAGATGCATTTCTATATATGCGTGATGCACAGCGGAATATTTGCCGACTGGCATCAAGTCTAAGTGCGTTGTCCATTTCTACCAGTAGAAGGTTATGGACACGTCAGTGGTCAGGTGATGCGTATTCCAAACGGCATTTGGAAGTATTGCCTTATTAAAGGGAGGAGTTATTTGGGGTCGGTCTTTCAGACCTGGTGGCCACGGCAACAGCTGGGAAATCCACGTTTGTACCCCAGGTCGCCTCTCAACATGAGAAGACGCCGTATTATCAGGCGCAGTCTTTTCGTGGACAAGCGGGCAAAAGGTTCCTCATTTCTGCCCCGTGACAGAGGGAGAGGAAAAAGGCTGCAGAAATCAGCCAGTTCCCAGGAACAGAAACCCTCTCCCGCCTCTGCCAAGCCCTCAGTATGACGCTGGGGCTTTACAAGCAGAATCAGGCACGGTGGGGGGCCCGTCTCAATGAATTTCAGCGCGCAGTGGGCTCACTCGCAAGTAGACCCCTGGATCCTTCAGGTGATATCTCAGGGGTACAAATTGGAATTCGAGACGTCTCCCCCTCGCCGTTTCCTAAAGTCGGCTTTACCGATGTCTCCTTCTGACAGGGAGACAGTTTTGGAAGCCATTCACAAGCTGTATTCCCAGCAGGTGATAATCAAGGTACCCCTCCTGCAACAGGGAACGGGGTATTATTCCACACTGTTGTGGTACCGAAGCCGGACGACTCGGTGAGACCGATTCTAAATCTAAAATCTTTGAACACTTACATACAGAGGTTCAAATTCAAGATTGAGTCACTCAGAGCAGTGATTGCGAACCTGGAAGAAGGGGACTACATGATGTCTCGGGACATCGAGGATGCTTACCTTCATGTCCAAATTTACCCTTCTCACCAAGGGTACCTCAGGTTTATGGTACAGAACTGTCACTATCAGTTCAGACGCTGCCGTATGGATGGTCCACGGCACCCCGGGTCTTTACCAAGGTAATGGCCGAAATGATGATATTCCTTCGAAGGAAGGGAATTTTAGTTATCCCTTACTTGGACGATTCCCTGATAAGGGTAAGATCCAGGGAACAGTTGGAGGTCGGTGTAGCACTATCTCAGGTAGTGTTGCGGCAGCACGATTGGATTCTCAATATTCCAAAATCGCAGCTGGTTCCGACGACTCGTCTTCTGTTCCTAGGGATGATCCTGGACACAGTCCAGAAAAAGGTGTTTCTCCCGGAGAAGAAAGCCAGGGAGTTATCCGAGCTAGTCAGGAACCTCCTAAAACCGAGCCAAGTCTCAGTGCATCAATGCACAAGGGTTCTGGGTAAAATGGTGGCTTCCTACGAAGCAATCCCATTCGGCAGATTCCACGCAAGAACTTTCCAGTGGGACCTGCTGGACAAATGGTCCGGGTCGCATCTTCAGATGCATCAGCGGATAACCCTGTCACCAAGAACAAGGGTGTCCCTCCTGTGTTGGTTGCAGAGTGCTCATCTTCTAGAGGGCCGCAGATTCGGCATTCAGGACTGGGTCCTGGTGACCACTGATGCCAGCCTGCGAGGCTGGGGAGCAGTCACACAGGGAAGGAATTTCCAGGGCTTATGGTCAAGCCTGGAGACATCACTTCACATAAATATCCTGAAGCTAAGGGCCATTTACAATGCTCTAAGCTTAGCAAGACCTCTGCTTCAAGGTCAGCCGGTGTTGATCCAGTCGGACAACATCACGGCAGTCACCCACGTAAACAGACAGGGTGGCACAAGAAGCAGGAGGGCAATGGCAGAAGCTGCAAGGATTCTTCGCTGGGCGGAAAATCATGTGATAGCACTGTCAGCAATTCCGGGAGTGGACAACTGGGAAGCAGACTTCCTCAGCAGACACGACCTCCACCCGGGAGAGTGGGGACTTCACCCAGAAGTCTTCCACATGATTATAAACCGTTGGGAAAAACTCGACAGGTATTGCGCCAGGTCAAGGGACCCTCAGGCAATAGCTGTGGACGCTCTGGTAACACCGTGGGTGTACCAGTCAGTGTATGTGTTCCCTCATCTGCCTCTCATACCCAAGGTACTGAGATTGATAAGATGGAGAGGAGTAAGCACTATATTCGTGGCTCCGGATTGGCCAAGAAGGACTTGGTAACCGGAACTTCAAGAGATGCTCACGGAGGATCCGTGGCCTCTACCTCTAAGAAGGGACCTGCTCCAGCAAGGACCCTGTCTGTTCCAAGACTTCCCGCGGCTGCGTTTGACGGCAGGGCGGTTGAACGCCGGATCCTGAAGGAAAAAAGGCATTCCGGATGAAGTCATCCCTATCCTGATCAAAGCTAGGAAGGATGTAACCCCAAAACATTATCACCGCATTTGGCGAAAATATGTTGCGTGGTGCGAGGCCAGTAAGGCCCGACGGAGGAAATTCAACTGGGTCGATTCCTACATTTCCTGCAAACAGGAGTGTCTATGGGCCTGAAATTGGGGTCCATTAAGGTTCAAATTTCGGCCCTGTCAATTTTCTTCCAAAAAGAACTAGCTTCAGTCCCTGAAGTTCAGACGTTGTAAAAGGGGTACTGCATATACAGCCTCCTTTTGTGCCTCCAGTGGCACCTTGAGATCTCAATGTAGTTTTTGGGTTCCAAAAGTCACATTGGTTTGAACCACTTAAATCTGTGGAGTTAAAATATCTCACATGGAAAGTGGTCATGCTGTTGGCCCTGGCCTGGGCCAGGCGCGTGTCAGAATTGGCGGCTTTATCCTGTAAAAGCCCTTATCTGATTTTCCATTCGGACAGGGCGGAATTGAGGACTTGTCCTCAGTTTCTCCCTAAGGTGGTTTCAGCGTTTCATCTGAACCAACCTATTGTGGTGCCTGCGGCTACTAGGGACTTGGAGGACTCCAAGTTGCTAGACGTTATCAGGGCCCTGAAAATATATGTTTCCAGGACGGCTGGAGTCAGAAAATCTGACTCGCTGTTTATCCTGTATGCATCCAACAAGCTGGGTGCTCCTGCTTCTAAGCAGACTATTGCTCGTTGGATTTGTAGTACAATTCAGCTTGCACATTCTGTGGCAGTCCTGCCACAGCCAAAAATCTGTAAATGCCCACTCCACAAGGAAGATGGGCTCATCTTGGGCGGCTGCCCGAGGGGTCTCGGCTTTACAACTTTGCCGAGCAGCTACTTGGTCAGGAGCAAATACGTTTGTAAAATTCTACAAAATTGATACCCTGGCTGAGGAGGACCTGGAGTTCTCTCATTTGGTGCTGCAGAGTCATCCGCACTCTCCCGCCCGTTTGGGAGCTTTGGTATAATCCCCATGGTCCTTACGGAGTCCCCAGCATCCACTTAGGACGTTAGAGAAAATAAGAATTTACTTACCGATAATTCTATTTCTCGTAGTCCGTAGTGGATGCTGGGCGCCCATCCCAAGTGCGGATTGTCTGCAATACTGGTACATAGTTATTGTTACCAAAAAATCGGGTTATTGCTGTAGTGAGCCATCTTTTCTAGAGGCTCCTCTGTAATCATGCTGTTAACTGGGTTTAGATCACAAGTTATATGGTGTGATTGGTGTGGCTGGTATGAGTCTTACCCGGGATTCAAAATCCTTCCTTATTGTGTACGCTCGTCCGGGCACAGTATCCTAACTGAGGCTTGGAGGAGGGTCATAGGGGGAGGAGCCAGTGCACACCAGGTGGTTCTAAAGCTTTACTTTTGTGCCCAGTCTCCTGCGGAGCCGCTATTCACCATGGTCCTTACGGAGTCCCCAGCATCCACTACGGACTACGAGAAATAGAATTATCGGTAAGTAAATTCTTATTTTTTTGCCTTATGTTCCCCCACAGCAAAAGAAAACACCACAATATCAGATGCAGTCCTTTCGGTCGCATAAGTCCAGAAGAGATCGGGGCTCTTCCTTCCTCGCCAGAGGTAAGGGTAGAGGGAAAAGAATGCCTGCTACGGCTAGTTCCCAGGAGCAGAAGTCCTCCCCGGCTTCTACTAAATCCACCGCATGACGCTGGGGCTCCACTGAGGGAGTCCGCGCTGGTTGGGGCACGTCTTCGACTCTTCAGCCAGGTCTGGGTTCTGTCAGATGTGGATCCTTGGGCGATGGAAATTATATCCCAAGGCTACAAACTGGAATTCGAAGAGGTGCCTCCTCGCCGATTTTTCAAGTCGGCTTTGCCAGCTTCTCCCACAGAGAGGGAAATAGTTTTAGCTGCAATTCAAAAGCTGTATCAACAGCAAGTGATTATCAAGGTTCCCCTAGTCCAACAGGGGAAAGGGTACTATTCAACCCTGTTTGTGGTCCCGAAACCGGATGGCTCAGTCAGACCCATTCTGAATCTAGAATCCCTAAACCTGTACTTAAAAAAGTTCAAATTCAAGATGGGATCGCTCCGGGCAGTTATCTCCAGCCTGGAAGGGGGGGATTTTATGGTGTCACTAGACATAAAGGATGCATACCTTCATGTCCCCATATATCCTCCTCATCAGGCGTACCTGAAATTCGCTGTACAGGACTGTCATTACCAGTTTCAGACGTTGCCGTTTGGGCTTTACACGGCCCCGAGGATTTTCACCAAGGTAATGGCGGAAATGATGGTGCTCCTGAGCAGGCAGGAAGTCACAATTATCCCGTACTTGGACGATCTCCTGATAAAAGCGTGTCGCTCTCCTTGAGAGTGCTGCAGCAGCACGGCTGGATTCTAAATCTACCAAAGTCACAGTTGATTGCAACGACTCGGCTATCTTTCTTAGGCATGATTCTGGACACGGAACAGAAGAGGGTTTTTCTCCCAGTGGAAAAAGCCCAGGAACTCCAGAACATGGTCAGGGACCTGCTAAAACCAAAAAGAGTGTCTGCCATCAATGCACTCGAGTACTGGGAAAAATGGTGGTGGCCTACGAGGCCATCCCCTTCGGCAGGTTCCATGCGAGGACATTTCAGTGGGACCTTCTGGACAAGTGGTCGGGTCCCATCTACAGCTCACCTTCTCGAGGGTTGCAGGTTCGTTATTCAAGAGTGGCCTCTTTTCAACGAAATATAATTGTTGTGCACATCAAATTGGGCGTATTATTAAAAAGAATACGCCAATGTTACTTTTGGATGAATTATTAAAAGCAGATATAGACCCTAGAGGTACAGTAATCTTTAGAAGGGCTGAAAACCTTAAATCCAAATTGGTTATTAGCCATTATGAAAGTAAAAAGGTTGTGAATACTGACACAGCATGGTTGCCACAAAAACCTATTGGTTTTTATAGGTGTGGTAAATTAGATTGCTTATCGTGCAAATTATCTCCCCCGTAAAACTACAGAGTTTCAGTCATTCGCGACTAAGGAAAAATTTCAAATAAAAGAATTCATTAATTGTCTTTCTACATACGTTATCTGTTTATTAACGTGTGTTTGTGGTAGACAATATGTAGGCCGTACTACACGAACAATGCATGTGCGCTTTATGGAACATAGGCGCAACGTAAGGAAAAATGCTCAGCACCCAGTGTCGAATCATATAACTCGATGCTGTAAAGGAAGATTTGAAGGTATCACCATGGTGGCTATAGAACAAATTAGGCAAACCAAACGGGGGGGAAATAGATATGGGTCATTATGTAGACGTGAAGCATACTGGATTTTCCAATTAGATACGATGCTGCCAAATGGATTAAATGACACCGTGGAACTAAATGGGGTCTAGTTGTGATTGGATTATGGGAGTACATTATTAGATATTATTCCCAATTATTGCTTAGCCGTTCCAGTATGAATAGGGGAATAGGGTATTAGGATTGCAGGATGTGTGTATATTATGTCTGCTATATACTCATTGTGATATTATTGGATTTAAATTCGCTGAATGAAAACTAGAAATAGATATAATCGGAATTATCTTTTTGAAAAAAGAGAAGGATAATATAGAGAATTAATTTTTTATGTATACTTATTGATAGTTAAAGATCATTTAAGATAATATAAAAGTATACATATGTTTGTTTATTAGATTGTTTTTTTATACACTAAAGAGAGGGTGATATATGTATACAGGTTTTCCCCTCTTTTTAGGTAGTAGGACCAACACCAGGATAAAATCTCCGGTATAAGAAAGGGAAGAGAACTTCTTATTTGTGATGTGGAAAGTACTAGGGAGAATTGAATGTATAGGGATGTGTTTAAAGTATGAGTCGGTAATATGTTTTTAAGATTTTAGGATTAACCATGTGCATATATAGACGTTATATAGACGTTATTACTATATAGGTGACTCCATTAATTGGGAACACATTTTTTATTGTTATTTTATGACGTGAGGAGAACCGAGAGTGAACTACCTCCGGTATTCATAAAGAGGCTTGATTTTAATAGAGATCGCAGGTAGTGACTTGCGGCATACAATGAGAAGTGAAAATGAGTCCTGGTACGCGACGCATCACACGTGCACAATTAAGACAGGAAGACGGAGAGACGAACCCGGCTTATAAGCTGGACAAACATGGAGAGGCTCCATACACACTGAGGAAGCCGCCGAGGGTACACTAAGGCGGAGAAACGCGTATGTGGACAAAGTGAGTTTATAGCCGGCCGGCTAAATCAATTCTCTAAGTGAGTGCATGCTGTCTCATTATCTCACCATCTTACTTAGCACCCGGACACCCGGACCCCAGTGCTAAGGGGGAATAGAGAGTACGCTCCCCTACCTGAGTTATTTTACATCATAATCAGAGGCAGATGTGACACCCTAGTGCTAAAGGGAAGAACACACGACCAGCTTGTTATAATCGCATTAACAATGCCGCTTTGCTGACCTATGGACACTCTTATACCTGAGTTCCATTATATCTCATTCAGAGGCAGCTGGGATACTCCGATGCTATAAGTTTATAAAAATTGTTCCAACAAATACTGCTCTGTTGACCTGTGATCCTTGGGACAGTTTATAATGAGTGACTGAGGTAACAGTTTACCAATTTCTTTCCGTCATAAAAGCAAACGGATAGTTTACGCGTTATCTTACACTGCAGGGACGCCTGCGAGGTCATTGGAGTCACCTAAAGGCAGTTATTTCTAATTAGTGGAGTTCCCACATGTGCACTAAGGTTTCAATATATGTTTTTAGGAGATAATTTCTCTGTGTAGAATAGGATGTGTTTTAGAGGCACTAAATGTTATATGTTCGATTTGTGCATTATATGAAATCCGGCCGGTAATTGTATAATTATATACATCTTATATATCTATATATATTTTATTGTGGGAATGAATAAAAATCTTTAATTAAATGCTAAGCGCAGTTCCAAGTTTATTTATTTATTTATTTATTTATTTTTTTTCTCGTTATTCAAGACAGGGTTCTGGTGACCACGGATGCGAGCCTCCGAGGATGGGGAGCAGTCACACAAGGAAGAAATTTTCAGGGACTATGGTCAAGCCAGGAGGCTTGTCTACACATCAACGTACTGGAATTGAGGGCCATATACAACGGCCTACGACAAGCGGAGAATCTTCTTCGCGACCTACTGGTTCTGATTCAATCAGGCAACGTCACAGCCATGGCTCATGTAAACCGCCAAGGCGGGACAAGGAGCAGAGTGGCAATGGCGGAAGCCACCAGGATTCTTCGCTGGGCGGAAAATCACATAAGCGCTCTGTCAGCTGTCTTCATTCCAGGAGTGGACAACTGGGAAGCAGACTTCCTCAGCAGACACCATCTCCATCCAGGAGAGTGGGGACTTCATCAAGAAGTTTTTGCAGAGATAATAAGTCATTGGGAACTTCCTCAAATAGACATGATAGCGTCACGCCTCAACAAAAAGCTTTGGAGGTATTGTGCCAGGTCAAGGGACTCTCAGGCCCTAGCGGTGGACGTCCTGGTGACATCATGGGTGTTTCAGTCGGTCTATGTTTTCCCTCCTCTTCCGCTCATCTCAAAAATATTGAGAATCATAAGACGAAAAAGAGTGCAGACAATTCTCATTGTTCCAGATTGGCCTCGAAGGGCCTGGTATTCAGATCTTCAGGAAATGCTCACAGAAGATCCATGGCCTCTTCCTCTCAGGGAGGACCTGTTGCAGCAGGGGCCCTGCGTGTTCCAAGACTTATCGCGGTTACGTTTGACGGCATGGCGGTTGAACACCAAATCCTAGCTGGGAAAGGTATTCCGGAGGAAGTCATCCCTACTCTGATAAAGGCTAGGAAGGAGGTGACGGCGAAACATTATCACCGTATCTGGAGGAAGTATGTATCTTGGTGTGAAGCCAAGAATGCTCCTAAGGAAGATTTCCATCTGGGCCGTTCTGATTTTTCATGTGGATAGAGCAGAGTTGAGGACTCGTCCTCAATTTTTGCCTAAGGTGGTTTCATCGTTTCATATGAACCAACCTATTGTGGTACCTGTGGCTACGGGTGACTTGGAGGATTCCAAGTTCCTTGATGTAGTCAGGGCCTTAAAAATGTATGTAGCCAGGACGGCTCGGGTTAGGAAAACAGAGGCACTGTTTGTCCTGTATGCAGCCAACAAGGTTGGCGCTCCTGCTTCTAAGCAGACTATTGCTCGCTGGATCTGTAACACGATTCAGCAGGCTCATTCTACGGCTGGATTGCCGTTACCAAATTCGGTAAAGGCCTATTCCACTAGGAAGGTAGGCTCTTCTTGGGCGGCTGCAGCTTTGCCGAGCGGCGACTTGGTCGGGTTCAAACACTTTTGCAAAATTCTACAAGTTTGATACCCTGGCTGATGAGGACCTCATGTTTGCTCAATTGGTGCTGCAGAGTCAGCCGCACTCTCCCGCCCGGTCTGGAGCTTTGGTATAATCCCCATGGTCCTTACGGAGTCCCCAGCATCCTCTAGGACGTAAGAGAAAATAAGATTTTAAACCTACTGGTAAATCTTCTTCTCCTAGTCCGTAGAGGATGCTGGGCGCCCGTCCCAGTGCGGACATATTTCTGCAAGGCTTGTATATAGTTATTGCTTACATAAGGGTTATGTTACAGTTAAGATCAGTCTTTGGCTGATGCTGTTTTGTTCATACTGTTAACTGGTTGCGTCTATTCCATGTTATACGGTGTGGATGGTGTGGACTGGTATGAATCTTTCCCTTAGATTAACAAAAATCCTTTCCTCGTACTGTCCGTCTCCTCTGGGAACAGTTCTTTAACTGAGGTCTGGAGGAGGGGCATAGAGGGAGGAGCCAGTGCACACCCATCTAAAGTCTTTAGAGTGCCCATGTCTCCTGCGGAGCCCGTCTATACCCCATGGTCCTTACGGAGTCCCCAGCATCCTCTACGGACTAGGAGAAAAAGATTTACCGGTGGGTTTAAAATCTTACTTTTTGCAGCACAGCAATCAGGTCACTATTGCGCATGTGTATGCACCGCAATGCGCAGGCGCGTCGTACGGGTACAAAGCGAATTGTTGCTGGGCGATGGATTTAACAAAGAATCCATTCGCACAGCCGATCGCAAGAAGATTGACAGGAAAAGGGCGTTTATGGATGTCAACTGACCGTTTTCAGGGAGTGGTTGGAAAAACTCATGCGTGACCAAGCGTTTGCAGGGCGGGTGTCTGACGTCAATTTCCGGGACCGGACAGGCTTAAGTGATTGCAGCAGCTGAGTAAGTTCAGACCTACTCAGAAACTGCACAAACTGTTTTTGTACCGCTCGGCTGCACAAGCGTTCGCACACTTGCAAAGCGAAAATACACTCCACTGTGGGCGGCGACTATGTGTTTGCACGGCTGCAAAAAGTAGCTAGTGTGCGATCAACTCGGGATGACCCCCCCATAGTGTCTCTTCTCTTCTCTCTCCCAACACGTCTCCCTCTGCCATTGGTTGGCATGTGAGGAGAATCCTAAGTATCTCCCTGTGATTGTACAAGGACATGCTGCAGCCCAGGTGTTCGTAGTGCAACAGGAAGGGCAAAATACAGTTAAAGGTGTTACACTACCTGACCCCATAACCCATCTAGCGCCGTGAGCGCAGGTTCCACTTGCTCTGACCATGCCATGTCCCTGGCTGTATGCATAAACCGTTCATAAAGTTGTAACACCGGCTTTTTCTATTAATGGCTTCAAAAATGTATAGTAATACCACTTAAATACCACAAAGTGAAACATATTTGGAACATACAAAATAGAAAGTAAATAACTGTCTCTTTCATTGCCGAAATATTTGTTCATAGAAGATCACAAGGGATTTTCTCTTACATTGACAGCAGAAAAGCAGTGCCCATGCTCACAGCCCACCTGTTCTAAGTAAGACTGACTACTGTGCAGTGAGCTATAATGCAATGAGTTATAGGATCGCTGCAATCTAACAACACTTCTGGGTCACTTAATTGTCTGATATCGGTCATATTGTGGCGTGCCCAGTTTATGCAGCCATATAACTTCCAGACCAAATAAGTGTCTTTTAGTGTTTCTTGCAGTAATCCTATGACTGAATCTACTGAAGTATCAGATGCTGGAAATTTGACTTGGCAGAGATCTTCATGAAGAAGCTGTTCTAGACCGAAATCCTAGGGTAGTTCATCCGCCGCCTTCCCCTTTCAGCAATGTTTTTCTGCTCGCCCGGGTCTTTTTTTGTACTCCATGACCCCTGAAATTGAACTGGGATCCATTTCACAGGATTTGTGAGGTGGGGGCTGGGCTCAGTTCATGCCCACTTAGAGACCGTAATGTCACTAAATATCCGCATATTATGATGTCACCGTGAGGAAGGGATTTTTTCCCCTATGTAATAGAATATAGTGTTCACTCTAGGATTTTTTTAGGGCAGGGTGCTGAGCATTGAAGAGGGCACGTTTTTATTTTGAAGGGCACATTTTTATTTTGAAGGGCACAAAGCGCATATGTTTATAGTTTTTGTACATACATTTTGCCCTTAGTAATTCATATACCCTTGCATACATATAAGACACCTTACATCTGTACTGAGAAACATACTGTATATGGCCAGTCTTCTTGAGATCGGCTGTAGCATATACATAAGTAGATAATTATAAATATCTTTTCCAGTGCTGAAGTACAGTAGTTATAATCCGTATGTGTTATAAAACAGAAAAGTTAAACAATGGGTTAAAATATATAGGAAAGAAATAAGTCTGTTCTACTAGGGAAATACTGTAAGCAGTACATGCTCACTGCTTCCCCTGTTCTTTCCCTCTTTATCAGAGTGCTGTGTTATTTACAGTGCCTCCTCTGCCATCCAGTTGGCTAAGGATAGAAATTGTGTTCCAATTTCAGAGGTAGGCAATGAGTAGACGACAACATTGTAACATCCACTCTGATTTGTTGCATTCTGTATACAAGGGGGCGTTTTATGGTCCTGCAGGGTGCACTGAAAAAGGGCAGGGTGCTTTTTCACATTTAAAAAATGGGCAGGGTGCAGCACCCTGCTGAAACAGCCTAGAAGGAACACTAGAATACTGTGGGTACCAGTTGTCCAGTGTGAATGCATGGAATGTGGTTGAATTCAGATTACCTTTGTAGCTAGAACCAACCATACATGCAGCCTGACAGAATCTAGATGAATTAGGTGAATATGTGCTGTAACTCTTGTGGCCATGTTACCTTGCTATTCCTAGAGTACCTGTACAGATTGCTGTTATATGGAATTCTCGGTAACACTAGCTGCTGGGCAGGAGCATCTACGCACAGCACAGAACACTATTAGACCCTCTAAGGCAGGGGTGGGGAACCTGTTTTCTACCGAGGGCCATTTGGATATTTATAAAATCCTTCGGGGGCCATACAAAAATTCTCAACTTAAAAAATTACTCTGCCCCCCAGCAGGTCTGCCCCGGAGGCGCGCACGCCAAAAAAATGGGTGTGGCCAGTTAAAATGGGACGTGATACACATATGCCCCCAATAGTGCAGTGCCAGATCCACAATTGCCCCCACAGTGCCAGGTATACAAATGCCCCTCACAGTACCAGGTATACAAATGCCCCCACAGTGCCAAGTATACAAATGCCCCTCACAGTGCCAGGTGTACAAATGCCCCTCACAGTGCCAGGTATACAGATGTCCCCACAGTGCCAGGTATACAGATGCCCCTACAGTGCCAGGTATACAGATGCCCCTCACAGTGCCAGGTATACAGATGCCCCTCACAGTGCCAGGTATACAGATGCCCCTCACAGTGCCAGGTATACAAATGCCCCCACAGTGCCAAGTATACAAATGCCCCTCACAGTGCCAGGTGTACAAATGCCCTTCACAGTGCCAGGTATACAGATGTCCCCACAGTGCCAGGTATACAGATGCCCCCCCACAGTGCCAGGTATACAGATGCCCCCACAGTGCCAGGTATACAGATGCCCCTCACAGTGCCAGGTATACAAATGCCCCTCACAGTGCCAGGTATAAAGATGTCCCCACAGTGCCAGGTATACAGATGCCCCCACAGTGCCAGGTATACAAATTCCCCCACAGTGCCAGGTATACAGATGCCCCTCACAGTGCCAGGTATACAAATGCCCCTCACAGTGCCAGGTATACAGATGTCCCCACAGTGCCAGGTATACAGATGCCCCCACAGTGCCAGATATACAAATGCCCCCACAGTGCCAGGTATACAAATGCCCCCACAGTGCCAGGTATACAGATGACCCCACAGTGCCAGGTATACAGATGCCCCCACAGTGCCAGGTATACAAATGCCCCTCACAGTGCCAGGTATACATATGCCCCCACAGTGCCAGGTATACAGATGCCCCCACAGTGCCAGGTATACAGATACCCCCCACAGTGCCAGGTATACAAATGCCCCCCCACAGTGCCAGGTATACAGATGCCCCCACAGTGCCAGGTATACATATGCCCCCACAGTGCCAGGTATACAGATGCCCCCCACAGTGCCAGGTATACAAATGCCCCCCACAGTGCCAGGTATACAGATGCCCCCACAGTGCCCCCCCCCCTTCCGTGCTACTTACCGCTCCTTTCGGCGGGACACGGAGGAGAGCGCGGCTATGTTGGGCGGCGGCGTGTAGGACTTGAAACCAGCTGCCGGTTCGAGAGCCAATCAGAACTCGCGGACCGGCAGCCGCGGCTCCTGATTGGCTGCCGGTCCGCGAGCTCTGATTGGCTCACGAACTGGCGGCTGGTTTCAAGTTCTACACGCCGCCGCCGCGCTCTCCTCCCTGTCCTGACACTGACAGCTGAGACACGCTGCCGCCGGACTGAGTGGCGGCGTGTCTCACTGGGAGAAGCGGGTGGGCCGGAGCAAACGGCTTCGCGGGCCTTATACGGCCCGCGGGCCGGAAGTTCCCCACCCCTGCTCTAAGGCATTATACCCACTGGTGTTTTATTTGCTGTTAAAGTGCAAATTCAAACACCAATGAAACCTCATGTCACATGCAAACTTATCTGACACGAGTTTTTTTGCTCACATTAAGGGGGTCATTCCGAGTTGATCGCTCGCTAGCAACTTTTTGCTGGTTTGCGATCAAATAATCACCGCCTATGGGGGAGTGTATTTTCGCTTTGCAAGTATGTGAACGCGTGTGCTGCCGAGCGGGCCAAAATATTTTTGTGCAGTTTCTAAGAAGCTCTAGACTTACTCAGCCCTTGCGATCATTTTAGCATGCCTGGTCTGGATTTTACGTCAGACACCCGCCCTGCAAACGCCTGGACACACCTGTGTTTTTCCAACCACTCCCTGAAAATAGTCAGTTGACACCCATAAACGCCTTCTTCCTGTCAATCACAGTGCGTTCGGCTGTGCGAATGGATTCTTCGTTAAATCCATCGCTCAGCAACGAACCGCTTTGTACTCGTACGACGTGCCTGCACATTGCGGTGCATACACATGCGCAGTTTAGCCGCGGTTGAGATGATCGCTGCGCTGCAAAAAGTTGCTAGCGAGCGTTCAACTCGGAATGGGGTGGTATTCATGTGACCGCCGGTCAGCTGACCGACAGGCACATGACTTCCTCCACCAGCCCGACGGGTTACTATCCCGATGGTCGGCATGCCGACCAACAGGGACTATTTACACTCGTGGGTGTCCACGACACCCATAGAGTGGGAATAGAATCCGTGGCGACCGCAGGTCGCCACCGAGCCCGCAGCGTGGCGAGCGCAGCGAGCCTGCAAGTGGCTTGCTGCACTCGCCCCTCCCCGCCTGGATCCCGGCGTCGGTATGCTGCCGGGATCCCGGCGTCGGTAAGCTGACCGGTGGTCTCCTGACCGCCGGTCAGACATACTACACCCCTCGGAATGACCCCCTAAGTGCACTGACTGGCGCAATGTGATAGATGAATTGCAACACAAACGCAGTATACTTAAAGCATATATTTTAACACCTGTGAGCATGACCTTTGAAACAGTTAAGTTGCATTTTTAAATATTCACTGTCAATAAAAATCAACAAACTTCACTGTACGTTGTGCTATACTCAGGGCCGGTTCAAGGGCGCTCTGCGCCCCGGGCAGGAAAAGGTGCGTGTCCTAATACAGGGGGCGTGGTCAGTTATGCCCCCTGTACATTGCTAGCGCCGCTTGAATGCTGAGCGGTGCGCGATGACGTCATCGCGCACCGCTCAGCAAAGTTACTCTCCACGAAGGGAAACTAGACGCATAGGGGTAAATTTACTAAGATTCGTGTTTTCCCGTTTCAGGTCAAAGTTCAATCACGAATGACATCGAAAGTGTAAAACTGCAACTTTTTGAATTTTTACGATGGATTTACTAAGCTGTCGTATTCGGGTTTTTCTTTTCTTCCGATGTCGATGTCATTCGTGTTTTTTTTGTGTTTTTTACGGCAGTGATTAGAAAAACACTGCCGACTTTTTTACAATTAATCTCGGCCGGATCTGTGTGATCCGTGCTGGGGTTCAATTTTTTTTTTTTTTTTAATTAAACACTGTAAAATTTAAAAAAAAAATTGCGTGGGGTCCCCCCTCCTAAGCATAACCAGCCTCGGGCTCTTTGAGCCGATCCTGGTTGCAAAAATATGGGTAAAAAAATGACAGGGGTTCCCCCATATTTAAGCAACCAGCATCGGGCTCTGCGCCTGGTCCTGGTTCCAAAAATACGGGGGACAAAAAGAGTAGGGGTCCCCCGTATTTTTAAAACCAGCACCGGGCTCCACTAGCTGGACAGATAATGCCACAGCCGGGGGTCACTTTTATATAGTGCCCTGCGGCCGTGGCATCAAAAATCCAACTAGTCACCCCTGGCCGGGGTACCCTGGGGGAGTGGGGACCCCTTCAATCAAGGGGTCCCCCCCCCCAGCCACCCAAGGGCCAGGGGTGAAGCCCGAGGCTGCCCCCCCCCCCATCCAATGGGCTGCGGATGGGGGGGCTGATAGCCTTTGATGTAAATGAAAAGATATTGTTTTTAGTAGCAGTACTACAAGTCCCAGCAAGCCTCCCCCGCATGCTGGTACTTGGAGAACCACAAGTACCAGCATGCGGCGGAAAAACGGGCCCGCTGGTACCTGTAGTACTACCACTAAAAAAATACCCAAAAAAACACAAGACACACACACCTTGAAAGTATAATTTTATTACATACATACACACATACATACATACTTACCTTATGTTCACACGAGGATCGGTCCTCTTCTCCAGTAGAATCCAAGGGGTACCTGTTGAAGAAATTATACTCACGAGATCCAGGGGTCCAGGGTCCTCGGGGAATCCAGGTGTAATCCACGTACTTGAAAAAAATAACAAAACGGACACCCGAGCCACGCACTAAAAGGGGACCCATGTTTGCACATGGATCCCCTTTTCCCGACTGCCAGAAACCCACTCTGACTGATGTCTAAGTGGGTTTCTTCAGCCAATCAGGGAGTGCCACGTTGTAGCACTCTCCTGATCGGCTGTGTGCTCCTGTACTGAGTGACAGGCGGCACACGGCAGTGTTACAATGTAGCGCCTATGCGCTCCATTGTAACCAATGCTGGGAACTTTCTGCTCAGCGGTGACGTCACTTTAGGTCAACCGCAGGGCAGAAAGTTCCCACCATTGGTTACAATGGAGCGCATAGGCGCTACATTGTAACACTGCCGTGTGCTGCCTGTCATTCAGTACAGGAGCACACAGCCGATCAGGAGAGTGCTACAACGTGGCACTCCCTGATTGGCTGAAGAAACCCACTTAGACATCAGTCAGAGTGGGTTTCTGGCAGTCGGGAAAAGGGGATCCATGTGCAAACATGGGTCCCCTTTTAGTGCGTGGCTCGGGTGTCCGTTTTGTTATTTTTTTCAAGTACGTGGATTACACCTGGATTCCCCGAGGACCCTGGACCCCTGGATCTCGTGAGTATAATTTCTTCAACAGGTACCCCTTGGATTCTACTGGAGAAGAGGACCGATCCTCGTGTGAACATAAGGTAAGTATGTATGTATGTGTGTATGTATGTAATAAAATTATACTTTCAAGGTGTGTGTGTCTTGTGTTTTTTTGGGTATTTTGTTAGTGGTAGTACTACAGGTACCAGCGGGCCCGTTTTTCCGCCGCATGCTGGTACTTGTGGTTCTCCAAGTACCAGCATGCGGGGGAGGCTTGCTGGGACTTGTAGTACTGCTACTAAAAACAATATATTTTCTTTTACAACAAAGGCTATCAGCCCCCCCATCCGCAGCCCATTGGATGGGGGGGGACAGCCTCGGGCTTCACCCCTGGCCCTTGGGTGGCTGGGGGGGGGGGACCCCTTGATTGAAGGGGTCCCCACTCCCCCAGGATACCCCGGCCAGGGGTGACTAGTTGGATTTTTGATGCCACGGCCGCAGGGCACTATATAAAAGTGACCCCCGGCTGTGGCATTATCTGTCCAGCTAGTGGAGCCCGGTGCTGGTTTTAAAAATACGGGGGACCCCTACTCTTTTTGTCCCCCGTATTTTTGGAACCAGGACCAGGCGCAGAGCCCGATGCTGGTTGCTTAAATATGGGGGAACCCCTGTCAATTTTTTCCCCATATTTCTGCAACCAGGATCGGCTCAAAGAGCCCGAGGCTGGTTATGCTTAGGAGGGGGGACCCCACGCAATTTTTTTTATAAATTTTACAGTGTTTAATTAAAAAAAAAAAAAAAATTGAACAATAATTGAAAAATAAGCACTTTCCCACCCCTTCCCACTGATATACATGCACGGATCTCATGGATCCGTGCATGCCTATCCAATCACGAATAAAAAAAAAAGGTCTGGTTTTTTTTAGCACTTTTTTACGAGTTGTAATTTTTCACGGCAGTGTTTGTTTTTTTTTTGCTTTGCACTTCTTAGTAAATGACCGAGATTCATACTTAAACAGCCGCGTTTTGACCGATGGTGTATTCATTCGTGATTTTTTTCCTAGGACTTCAAAATATTACGAATGCCCTCATCACTGCCGTGATTATTGCTTAGTAAATTACTGAGATGACACTTTGATGAAAAAACGGCATCTCGGTCAAAATCGGGAGCTTAGTAAATTTACCCCATAGCGTCTAGTTCCCTACACAGGAGGTGGACGGGGACGGCAGCGGGCAGCGGAGGCGGACGGGGGACACAGCGGGCAGCAGTGGCGGATCTTGCCACGGTGCGGCGCCCTCCGGAAGGCGCCAGCGCCCTCCGGAAGGCGGCGCCCCGGGCAAAAGTCCTGCTTGCCCGTGGCAAGATCCGCTACTGGCTATACTGATACCGTGAGCTAGTGAAGTGGTTTGTTGACTCTTCCTATAAGCAGATGTGACAAAAAGGGTTTGAAGTGTAATAGGATAGAGCAGTAAGAAATAGAGGGGCAGATTTATTAAGCCTGGTGAAGTGATAAAGTCGAAGGTGATAAAGTACCAGCCAATCAGCTCGTAACTTCCATGTCACAGACTGGATTTGAAAAATTGACAGTTAGGAGCTCATTGGTTGGGGCTTTATCACCTTCCACTTTATCACTTCACTAGGCTTACTAAATCTGCCCCAGAATGTGGTGGAGGAATGTGGGCAGATTCAGAGATAGATATCTTTGGGGGTGATTCAGAGGGTTTTGTGGAGTGCGCTCGCTAAAAGCATCTCACATCTCACTGGTGTGATTGCCTCTGCCTGATTGACAGGCAGAGGCGATCGTGGGGCAGGAGGGGTGTGCCAACGGCATTAGAACGCCGTTGGTGGGGCCCAGTCTGGACAATGCAGGCGTGTCAGGACTGTTGCGGGGGCGGGCCGGGTAGGGTCTGACATGCGGGGCGGACTAGCCCTGTGCTGGGCGTCCCCCCGCATGTCAGAGAAACTGATAGTAGATGTGCTAAATTTAGCACAGCTACGATCAGCTTTGAACCACCCACACTGTACGCAGCAGATGTTCTGTAACATGTAAAAGCAGCAGGAGACGTCTGACGTCACAGCATTGGTTCCCGCTGCGTGAACATCAGTCATCTGAGTATCCCTTAAGGTGGGTACACATTAATAGATATATCTGCAGATCAACTGATCTGCAGATATATCTATGGACGGATCGGGCAGTGTGCTGTGCATACACACTGCCCGATCCGTCGGGGACTGACGTCATGAACTGGGCGGGCGTGTACACACGCCCGCCCAGTTCAGCTGTCAATCACCGCCGGCCGCCGCAGCATGTGTACGGGCGGTCGGCCGACCGCCCCGTACACACACAGCGATGCGCCAATATATCGGTAGATATATTGGCTGTCGGCTGTGCTGCGCGGCCGACGCGATACGTCTGTGAACGACGGAGTTCACAGACGTATCGGGCGTACACACTGGCCGACGGTCCCGCGATATATCGGCCGTTCAAGAGATCCGCCGATATATCGACCAGTGTGTACGGGCCTTTAGAGTACGCATGATGCCCAGTGTTTTCAAGCAGCTGGGGCCACAGACACAGACACTGGCCTTGGAATGCCTTGAAAACTGGACTGACACACCCCATTTCCGAGAATGCTGGTCGTCGCTGCCTTGTCCGTGCCCCCAATGGGCCGCAGTATGTTGGTCATGCAGCTTTGGGGAAACTGGACGCAATCTCTTAGAACAAGATCTGCACATGCGTAGTGCGCCATCTGCACAGATTTCACGCCATCGGAGATGTACGTAAGCCATTAGGTTTGCGTATATCTCTGAATTAGGTGCACTGTGCATGGAAACAGAGAGGCAAAGGTAAAGCACAAGACAGAGAAGCTAACAGTTACCTGACGCGCTGCTTAGAGCAGAGAGCCGGGGGCACAACCAGAGAGGGCAGATAGCTGGGGAAACAGAAGTGCACAGAGGGAGTGGCAGACAGCAAGGTAACAGGCCGAGGATATTGATAACAGAGGTAACTACTGAGGACTACATAGAGAACAGTGCTCTGTGGACCTGAGGATAGACCTAAATCCCTTAAAATATTTTCTCTGACGTCCTAGAGGATGCTGGGGTCCAATTTAGTACCATGGGGTATAGACGGGTCCTTTGGGAGCCACTGGCACTTTAAGAGTTTAATAGTGTGGGCTGGCTCCTCCCTCTATGCCCCTCCTACCAGACCCAGTTTAGAAAATGTGCCCGGAGGAGCCGGTCACAGCTAGGGAAGCTCCTAGGAGTTTTTCTAGTTTAGTTGTTTTCTAGAGTTAGTTAGGTACAGAAAGGCTGCCGGCAACAGCCTCCCTGCTTCGTGGGACTTGGGGGGGGGGGGGGGGGGGAGCAGGAACCAACTTCCTGAAGAGTTAATGGTTCTCTACGCCGCTGACAGGACACTGAGCTCCTGAGGGTGCTGATCACAAGCCCACGAGGCGACCGCTCACTCCCGCAGCACAGCCGCCACCCCCTAACAGAGCCAGAAGAAAGAAAAGTGGTGAGTACAGCGCCGGCGTCCTGGTTAGCGGGTCGCCGGCGGGTATGGCGGCACAAGGGTGGGAGCGCAGCTCTGACAGGCTGCGCTCCGGGAAGGCTCAACAACACAGTACTTTGTAGGCGCTTTGAGGGGCGTCCTGAGCTGGCGCGGATACACCCTACACTGGTCACGCAGCTAACAGGGGCTAATCCCCTTGTTAGCACAAAGAAACCTCAGGCCAGTATAAACAATTAGTGCGGGAAGCCGCGTGCCATTACAAGGGGCGGGGCTTCCTCTCAGAGCGGATCCAGCACTCGCCAGCGCCATTTTCTCCCTGCAGATCATAGGAAGACGCTGACAGGGAGCGCTGCCCTCCACATAACTCCAGCTATAACTCTGCGGTACCAGGGTGTTATAGACAGGGGGGGACTGTGATAGTAGTACTAATTAACCTATTTAGGTTAGTTAGTCAGCGCCGGGCTTTTATCATAATAACTGCCTACAGGGGCGCTGTGTGGCTGGCTCCTTATACTCTGTGACTCTCTGAAGGTGCTCTGGGGGAAACTGTGTCTGACATTTTCCTGTGTGTGTGTGTAAGTGTATATCCACATTACCATGTCTACTCCTGTCCTGTGCTGCAGAGTGTTTATCTTCTCCTGAGGAGTCTATTCCATGTACTCAGGACTGGAATATACTATCTCAGCCGTCTGAATCGGAACCCCCATGGGTGGATTCTTTAAGGGGAATGATATCCCAGATTGCAACTAGGATGTCACATAATGAGAAAGAGATGCAGTTTTTGAGAAAATCTGTAGAGGGTTTGAGGTATTCAGCACCCACTACTTCGTCTAAACCTGCACTTACATACCCGCAAAAACGTACACTTGCCCAGATAATGCAAGCTGACACTGATACCGACTCTGATACAGGGGTCGGTGATCGGGATATGCAGGGAGGAGATGCATCCCTTGCTAAAGGGGTGCAACTGATGATTGAAGCCATTAGGGATGTTTTGCATATTTCTGAGCAGGTACCTGAGCAGGAAGAGGAATCTTATTTTACAGTAAATAAGAAATCCTCGCTTACCTTCCCTGCTTCTACAGAGTTAAACTCCTTGTTTGAAAAATCCTGGGAAAACCCAGAGAAAACATTTCAGATCCCTAAAAGAATTCTCATTGCTTTCCCTTTCCCTGAAGAGGATAGAAAGAAGTGGGAAAACCCACCTATTGTAGACGCTTCTGTATCTAGGTTGTCTAAAAAGGTGGTTTTACCTGTCTCTGGTTCAACCGCCTTAAAGGAACCGGCTGACCGCAATATTGAGACTACGCTGAAATCACTATACACTGCTACAGGCGTGGCTTTAAGGCCAACTATTGCTTGTGCGTGGATTTCTAAAGCCATAGTAAAGTGGTCAGGCACATTACTAGAGGAATTAGATACTATGGATAGGAGTGACATTGATTTGTTTTTACGTCACATACAGGATTCTGCAGGTTTCATGGTGGAGGCCATGAAGGGCATTGGCCTGCTTAATGCAAGGGCTACTTCCATGGCTGTATCGGCACGCAGAGGACTCTGGCTACGCCAATGGACTGCGGATGCAGAATCCAAGAAAAGTGTGGAGACCCTGCCCTTCACAGGTCAGGCACAATTTGGGGACGTGGATTTCCATGGTAACTGCGGGTAAGTCGACATTTCTTCCCTCCGCAGCAGCATCGGCTAGGAAATCTTATCCTACGCCTACACAGCAGTCCTTTTGGACCGCAAAATTTGTAAAAATCCAAACCCCCACCCCCACCTTCTTTAGAGGAGGTCGGGAAAAATAAAAAAAACCCTGCACCAACAGGTTCCCAGGAAGAGAAACCAGGTTCTGCTCCCTCCGCATCTTCTGCATGACAGTGAACCTCCCAGCCTGGAGATCGGGCAGGTGGGAGCGATACTGAAATATTTCAGTGACGTCTGGGCATCATCATGCCTAGACCCCTGGGTGACAGACATTGTTGCCCAGGGCTACAGACTGGAGTTTCAGGAACTCCCACCTCACAGATTCTTCAAATCAGGCTTACCAGTTTTGCTGATAGAAAGTGCTATCCTGCAGGAAGCCATTAAAAAATTGGTACGAACAAATGTCATTGTTCCAGTTCCACCTTAAAACCAAGGGTTATTACTCAAACCTGATTGTGGTACCGAAACTGGACGCTTTGGTAAGGCCTATATTGAACCTGAAGTCATTGAACCCTTACTTGGGGATTTTCCAATTCAAGATGGAGTCTCTGAGAGCGGTAATCTCAGGTCTGGAGGAGGGGGAATTCCTAGTATCCCTGGATATCAAGGATGCGTACCTTCACATTCCGATCTGGCTGCCTCACCAGGCAAGGTCATGGCGGAGAGGATGCTCCACCTCCGGAGACAGGGAGTGAACATAATTCCATATCTGGACGATCTGCTGATAAAGGCATTTTCCAAAGAGAAGTTGTTGCAGAGTATTGCACTCTCAATTCAACTGTTTTGGGTTCATGGGTGGATCCTGAACCTGCCAAAGTCACATTTGAAACCGACACGGAGTCTGTCCTTCCTGGGGATGATACTCGACACGGAAGTGCAGAGGGTGTTTCTACCACTGGAGAAAGCGTTGGTGATCCAGTCAATGGTCCGGGATGTTTTGAAGCCAGCCCGGGTATCGGTTCATCAGTGCATTCGCCTTCTGGGAAAGATGGTAGCCTTCTACGAGGCTCTACAATACGGAGGATTCCATGCAAGGTTCTTCCAGCTGGATCTCCTGGACAAGTGGTCGGGATCACATCTTCACATGCACCAGCGGATACGCCTGTTGCCGAAAGCCAGAATTTCGCTCCTCTGGTGGCTGCAAACTTCTCACCTACTTGAGGGCCGCAGGTCCGGGTTTCAGAATTGGATTCTTCTAACCACGGATGCAAGTCTCAGAGGTTGGGGAGCAGTCACCCAGAGGGTAAAATTCCAAGGAAAGTGGTCAGGTCAGGAATCTGTCCTTCCAATAAACATTCTGGAACTAAGGGCCATATGCAACGGACTTCTACAAGCGGCGCATCTTCTACAGGATCAAGCCATTCAGGTTCAGTTGGACAACGTCACATCGGTGTTCTACGTAAACAGGCAGGGCGGAATGAAGAGCAGAACTGCGATGTCAGAGGTAACAAGAATCCTCCTCTGGGCAACTGCGTAGCAGACTTCCTCAGCAGACACGATCTCCATCTAGGAGAATGGGGCCTCCGCCTGGAGGTATGCGCAGAGGTAACAAGCCGATGGGGTATACCTCAGATAGACTTGATGGCCTCTCATCTCAACAAGACGCTTCGGAGGTACTGCTCCAGGTCACGAGACCCACGAGCAGTGGCGGTGGACGCCCTGATAACTCAGTGGGTGTTCCAGTCAGTGTATGTGTTCCCTCCACTTCCACTCATCCCAAGGATTCTCAAACTACTACAAAGAACAAGTGTTCAGCTATCCTCATTGCTCCGGACTGGCCAAGAAGGGCTTAGTACGCAGATCTTCTGGCATTGCTGCTGGAGCATCTGAGGCCTTGTCCTCTTCGCAAGGACCTTCTGCAACAGGGGCCGTTCGCCTATCAAGACTTACTGCGGCTATGTTTGACGGCATGGTGGTTGAACGCTGGATTGTAGCTCTGAAGGGCATTTCGAACGAGGTCATGCCTACTCTGATCCAAGCTAGGAAGGGGGTAACGTCTCAGCATTACCATCGGATGTCTCAGCATTACCATCGGATTTGGAAAAAATATGTGTCTTGGTGTGAATCCAGGAAGTTTCCTATGGTGGAGTTTCAACTGGGACGTTTTCTTCTCTTTCTGCAAGCCGGTGTGGATGTGGGCCATGTCCATTTTCTTCCAGAAACAATTGGCTGCTCTTCCTGAGGTTCAGACATTCTTGAAAGTAGTTCTGCACATCCAACCACCTTTTGTGCCTCCTACGGCACCTTGGGATCTTAATGTGGTGCTGCAGTTCCTGCAATCGGATTGATTCAAACCTTTACGGGAGGTGGACGTAATGTTTCTTACTTGGAAGGCAGTCACACTGTTGGCATTGGTATCTGCAAGACGTGTGTCTGAATTAGGGGCATTGTCGCACAAGAGGCCCTGTTTGATTTTCCATGAAGATAGAGCTGAACTCAGAACGCGTCAGCAATTTCTTCCAAAGGTTGTGTCGGTTTTTCTTATCAACCAACCCATTGTGGTGCCAGTGGCTACTGACACCTCGATTTCCTCAAAATCCTTGGATGTCGTGCGGGCTTTGAAGATATATTTGAAATGGACTGCTCGTCATGGGAAGTCGGACACGCTATTTGTCCTTTATGATCCCAACAGGATTGACTTCTAAGCAGACAATTTCTCGCTGGATCACGCTTACTATCCAGCATGCTTATTCTACTGCAGGTTTGGCATGTCCAAGATCTGTTCAGGCCCACTCTACCCGTAAAGTGGGTTCTTCCTGGGCGGCTGCCTGGGGTGTCTCGGCTATTCAGCTTGCCGAACGGCTACTTGGTCGGGGTCGAACACGTTTGCCAAGTTCAACAAGTTCGATACTTTGGCCTCTGAGGACCTAAAGTTTGGTGATCATGTAGATCATTTATCTGTAAGGTTTTCATTTAAGCTGCTACTGTATTAGTGATTTACAGTGTAAAAGTCAAATTATTTTCTAACAAATATTTAAAATGCCAGCTCTAATATATACTGTGGATGCCTGCGCATCTTATTACCATGTGCTATGAATGTGCGCTATACATCGCAAAAACACTACATCCCATAAGAGAAAATAATACACCCACACATTATCTGAGTTCCAAAGCTCATTGATGTATATATTTGTTATTAAAAGGATATGTATTCAATATATCACAATGTACAGTATATATATATAGTTACATGGTTACAATTTATACAGTAAGCAGTTATTACAAACTAATTCAAATACAGACACGGCCAGCAATACAATTACCATATTTTGCTCAAATACATTCTCCACTCCATATCACTCTCGCTCTCATTAAAATCATGCAGCTACTGGACAGGCAGCATCTCCACCATCATCTGGGACAAAAAGGGCCATCTGTGTGTGAGTGTTCAGCAATACACTGAGAGTTGGGGGCGTGCACAGGTCTCTTGTTATTAGTCTAGGGGAGGGAACGTTCTCATTCATGATGAGTCATTGGTCAGTTCATATGCAAGCCTTGAAGACATCAAAAGGCCTGGCCTAAGTTTCCTGTCCACATGCTTGAAATGGAATGTCCATTGTTCTCTTCAGAATTGTGGCTTTATATTCATACATTCAATCATATCTACTAATGGCAATGTGCTACAACTTAATAACAGGCATTAAATTGATACACACATTATCTGGTTACTTTGACACCAAGCACGACATGTCCATCTTGCTCCGCTCCAATGATACACATACATGACGTTACTCCATTATATAATTTAAAACGTTATGATGTCTGGCGCTTGATATGTTCAATTTATGTGCTGTATGAAATATGTGTCGAATCTATCATTGTGGCATGTCTGTGTAAATGCGTATGTTACCATATATTGCTGTGCTCGCTGCACGTATTTGCAAGCATAGCGACTCATAATGTGTGGAGTCTGTATGTTCTCTCTATGTAATATTTTTGACTTCAACAACAGTTTGTCCAGTGCCATGTGATTACAGCAGTAACACATACTTGCTGACGTGTCAGCTGCCCCTCTGGGAGTGAGCCAGCCAGTTGCGAGCTGCGTGGGGCTTGGTGCTGTGCATTAGTCATCCTGGGACCCCCCCCCCCCTCCCCCTTCGTTACAAAAACTTGATTACCATCATTTTAAAACAACAGATGGTCTACAATGCTGCAGTTTAAAGCAAATCGCTTCATCAAGCCGGCCACACTGCTCTCTTTTGTCGGGAGATACTGGGAATCTCCTGTATATTTAGGGAGAGTAGGTAAGTAAGTGGTAACTACATTCACATGAGGATGTGGCCCAGGAATAACCCTAATCACATACCTCCCAACTGTCCCACCCATGGGCCACAGTGTCCTGGGGTGGGGGGGATTTGGGAGGCTCCTGTCAGTCGCTGCTCTGCCTAGCAGTGCAGCAGAGAATAGATGCAGTAGCGGATCTTGCCACGGGCAAGCAGGACTTTTGCCCGGGGCCCCGCTGCCGCTGTGAAGGGAAACTAGACACGTACGCGTCTAGTTTCCCTTCGTGGAGAGGTCCTTTACTGTGCGGTGCGCGTTGACGTCATCGCGCACCGCACATCATTTCAGTCTGTACAGGGGGCGTAAATGACCACGTCCCCTCTACGAAGCCACGCCCCCTAATGCCGCCCGGGGCGCACAGAGCCCCAGAACCGTCCCTGAATAGATGCTATGTGCACAGCGTCTATTCACGGGAGACAGAGGGACTGGGGGCATGCCAGCAGCTCACAGAGCGCTGGGCATACCCCCTGAATGACGGGAAATGGGCTCGGTTTTGCGCGAGTGCCGCAATCGCGAGCCACACCCTTTCCCATAGACCGCGCCATCGAGTCCCTCTATTCCATCTCCCAATGTTGGGAGGTATGTAATCATGACCCTGGTAGCGGACCTGGGATTGACCCAGATCGACCCTTTCACATTGTGCCTGTACTGGGCTTGAACCTTCTTGCCCTGCAATAATGCGGGTCATATGGATGAGATATAACTGGCATCTTAGTAAAACTATGCTGCACTGCAGGTTTGGCAGATGTAAAATGTGCAGAGAGAGTTAGATGTGAGTGGGACGTGTCCAAACACAAATCTAATCTGCAGTACACAAATAACACTGCCCATCATTTGTGGCTAAATGGTATTTGCCCTGTCAGGATGAGTGACAAATGTATTTGCACCCTCTACATGATTTGTTCCAGGCACAAAGTTACTTGCTATTTTTGCTTTGCTCCCAACTCAGTAACCGCCCCAAAATCCCATTCTCCTTACTCTGCCATCACATGATCACAGAGGAGCTTTGTGACTGACTGCCTGAATGAGAAACTTTTGGCCTTGGGATGACGTGACAATATTATGATGCTCATAGTGCTCAAGAAAGTTTGGGAACCACTGGCCTAACCCTTAGCTCCTGACTTTAGCCGTGTCTTTTGGTTTACTTCGCACTTGTTCCTATTTCTCTAACGTCCTAGTGGATGCTGGGGACTCCGTCAGGACCATGGGGAATAGCGGCTCCGCAGGAGACAGGGCACAAAAGCAAGCTTTTAGGATCACATGGTGTGTACTGGCTCCTCCCCCTATGACCCTCCTCCAAGCCTCAGTTAGGTTTTTGTGCCCGTCCGAGAAGGGTGCAATCTAGGTGGCTCTCTTAAAGAGTTGCTTAGAAAAAGTTTTTAGGTTCTTTATTTTCAGTGAGTCCTGCTGGCAACAGGCTCACTGCATCGAGGGACTTAGGGGAGAGAATTTCAACTCACCTGCGTGCAGGATGGATTGGATTCTTAGGCTACTGGACACCATTAGCTTCAGAAGGAGTCGGAACACAGGTCTCGCCCTGGGGTTCGTCCCGGAGCCGCGCCGCCGACCCCCTTGCAGATGCTGAAGATTGAAGAGGTCCGGAACCAGGCGGCAGAAGACTTTTCAGTCTTCCTCAGGTAGCGCACAGCACTGCAGCTGTGCGCCATTGTCTGTCAGCACACTTCCCACAGCGATCACGGAGGGTGCAGGGCGCGGGGGGGGGCGCCCTGGCAGCAATGTAGAATACCTGTATGGCGAAAAATACATCACATATAGCCCTTGAGGCTATATGGATGTATTTAACCCCTGCCAGACTTCACAATCTCCGGAGAAGAAGCCCGCCGAAAAGGGGGCGGGGCCTATTCTCCTCAGCACACAGCGCCATTTTCCCTCACAGAAAGGCTGAGGGGAAGGCTCCCAGGCTCTCCCCTGCACTGCACTACAGAAACAGGGTTAAAACAGAGAGGGGGGGCACTGATTTGGCGATATACATATATATTAAATGCTATATGGGAGGAACACTTATATAAGGGTTGTCCCTGTATAATTATAGCATTTTGGTGTGTGCTGGCAAACTCTCCCTCTGTCTCCCCAAAGGGCTAGTGGGTCCTGTCCTCTATCAGAGCATTCCCTATGTGTGTGCTGTATGTCGGTACGTGTGTGTCGACATGTATGAGGAAAATGTTGGTGAGGAGACGGAGCAAATTGCCTGTAATGGTGATGTCACTCTCTAGGGAGTCGACACCGGAATGGATGGCTTACTTATGGAATTACGTGATAATGTCAACACGCTGCAAGTGGGTTGACGACATGAGACGGCCGGCGAACAAATTAGTACCGGTCCAGGCGTCTCAGACACCGTCAGGGGCTTGTAAAAACGCCCATTTACCTCAGTCGGTCGACATAGACCCAGACACGGACACTGATTTCAGTGTCGACGGTGAAGAAACAAACGTATTTTCCGTTAGGGCCACACGTTAAGGGCAATGAAGGAGGTGTTACATATTTCTGATACTCCAAGTACCACAAAGAAGGGTATTATGTGTGAGGTGAAAAAACTACCTGTAGTTTTTCCTGAATCAGATAAATTAAATGAAGTGTGTGATGATGCGTGGGTTTCCCCCGATAGAAAATTATTGGCGGTATACCTTTTCCCGCCAGAAGTTAAGGCGCATTGGGAAACACCCCTCAGGGTGGATAAGGCGCTCACATGCTTATCAGAAAAATATCCTAAAAAGTATACACACACATGCTGGTGTTATACTGTGACCAGCGATCGCCTCAGCCTGGATGTACAGAGCTGAGGTGGCTTGGTCGGATTCCCTGACTAAAAATATTGATACCCTTGACAGGGACAGTATTTTATTGACTATAGAGCATTTAAAGGATGCATTTCTATATATACGAGATGCGCAGAGGGATATTTGCACTCTGGCATCAAGAGTAAATGCGATGTCCATATCTGCAAGAAGATGTTATGGACACGACAGTGGTCAGGGGATGCAGATTCCAAACGGCACAAAGATGTATTGCCGTATAAAAGGGGAGGAGTTATTTGGGGTCGGTCCATGGGACCTGGTGGCCACGGCAACTGCTGGAAGATCCACCGTTTTTTACCCTAAGTCAAATCTCTGCAGAAAAAGACACCGTCTTTTCAGCCTCAGTCTTTTCGTCCCTATAAGATATCTGCCCAGGGATAGAGGAAAGGGAAGAAGACTGCAGCAGGCAGTCCATTCCCAGTAACAGAAGCCCTCCACCGCTTCTACTAAGTTCTCAGCATGACGCTGGGACCGTACAGGACCCCTGGATCCTACAAGTAGTATCAAAGGGGCACAGATTGGAATGTCGAGGCGTTTCCCCCCTCGCAGGTTCCTGTAGTCTGCTGTACCAATGTCCCCCTCCGACAGGGAGGCAGTATTGAAAACAATTCACAAGCTGTATTCCCAGCAGGTGATAATAAAATTACCCCTCCTACAACAAGGAAAGGGGTATTGTTCCACACTATAGGGTGGTACTGAAGCCAGAAGGCTAGGTGAGACCGATTCTAAATCTGAAAAATTTGAACACTTACAAGGGTTCAAATCCAGATGGAGTCACTCAGAGCAGTGATAGCGAACTGGGAACAAGGGGACTATATGGTGTCCCGGGACATCAGGGATGCTTACCTCCATGTCCCAAAATTTGCTTTTCTCACCAAGGGTACCTCAGGTTCGTGGTACAGAACTGTCACTATCAGTTTCAGACGATGCCGTTGGAGTGTCCAAGGCACCCCGGGTCTTTACCAAGGTAATGACCGAAATGAGGATTCGTCTTCAAAGGGACGACCTCCTGATAAGAACAAGGTCCAGAGAACAGTTGGAGGTCGGAGTAGCACTATCTCAAGTAGTTCTACGACAGCACGGGTGGATTCTAAATATTCCAAAACCGCAGTTGTTCCGACGACACGTCTGCTGGTCCTAGGGATGATTCTGGACACTGTCCAGGAAAAGGGTGTTTCTCCCAGAGGAGAAAGCCAGGGAGTTATCCGAGCTAATCGGGATCCTCCTAAAACCAGGAAAAGTGTCAGTGCATCATTGCACAAGAGTCCTGGTAAAAAATGGTGGCTTATTACGAAGCGCTTCCATTCGGCAGATTTCACGCAAGAACTCTTCAGTGGGATCTGCTGGACAAATGGTCCGGATCGCATCTTCAGATGCATCAGCGGATAACCCTATATCCAAGGACAAGGGTGTCTCTCCTGTGGTGATTACAGAGTGCTCATCTTCTAGAGGGCCGCAGATTCGGCATTCAGGATTGGATGCTGGTAACCACGGAGGCCAGCCTGAGAGGCTGGGGAGCAGTCACACAGGGAAAAAATTTCCAGGGAGTGTGATCAAGTCTGGAGAATTCTCTCCACATAAATATACTGGAGCTAAGAGCAAATTTGTAATGCTATAAGCTTAGCAAGGCCTCTGCTTCAAGGTCAGCCGGTATTGATCCAGTGGGATAACATCACGGCAGTCGCCCACGTAAACAGATAGGGCGGCACAAGAAGCAGGAGGGCAGTGGTCAAAACTGCAAGGATTTTTCGCTAGACGGAAAATCATGTGATAGCACTGTCAGCAGTGTTCATTCCGGGAGTGGACGACTGGGAAGCAGACTTCCTCAGCAGGCACGACCTCCACCCGGGAGAGTGGGAACTTCATCGGGAAGTTTTCCGCATGATTGTGAACCGTTGGGAAAGACCAAAGGTGGAAATGATGGCGTCCCGCCCGAACAAAAAACGGGACAGGTATTGCGCCAGGTCACAAGACCTTCAGGCGATAGCTGTGGACGTCCTGGTAACACCGTGGGTGTAACAGTCGGTGTATGTGTTCCCTCTTCTGCTTCTCATAACCAAGGTATTGAGAATTATAAGACGTAGAGGAGTAAGAACTATACTCGTGGCTCCGGATTGGCCAAGAGGGACTTGGTACCCGGAACTTCAAGAGATGCTCACAGAGGACTAATGGCCTCGGGAGCTAAGATGGGATTTGCTTTCAGCAAGAACCATGTCTGTTCCAAGAGGAACCGTGGCATCTGCCTCTAAGAAAGGACCTGCTCCAGCAGGGACCTTGTCTGTTCCAAGACTTACCGCGACTGCGTTTGACGGCATGGCGGTTGAACACCGGATCCTAAGGGAAAAGGCATTCCGGAAGAGGTCATACCTACCCTGGTCAAAGCCAGGAAGGAGGTGACCGCACAACGTTATCACCACATGTGGTGAAAATATGTTGCGTGGGTGAGGCCAGGAAGGCCCCACGAAAAAATTTCAACTAGGTCGATTTCTGCACTTCCTGAAAACAGGAGTGTCTATGAGCCTCAAATTGGGGTCCATTAAGGTTCAAGTTTCGGCCCTGTAGATTTTCTTCCAGAAAAAATTGGCTTCAGTTCCTGAAGTCCAGACGTTTGTCAGGGGAGTATTGCATATACAGCCCCTTGTGTGCCTCCAGTGGCACCGTGGGATCTCAACGTAGTGTTGGGATTCCTCAAATCATATTGGTTTGAACCGATCAAATCTGTGGATTTGAAATATCTCACATGGAAAGGGACCATGTTGTGGCCCTGGCCTCGGCCAGGCGATTGTCAGAATTGGGGGCTTTGTCTTAAAAAAAGCTCATATTTGTTTTTCCATTCGGACAGGGCAGAACTGCGGACTCGTCCCCAGTTTCTTCCTAAGGTGGTGTCAGCGTTTCGCCTGAAACAACATATTGTGGTGCCTGCGGCTACTAGGGACTTGGAGGACTCCAAGTTGCTAGACGTTGTCGGGGCCCTAAAAATAGATATATATATATATATATATATATTTCCAGGACGGCTGGAGTCAGAAAGTCTGACTTGCTGTTTATATTGTATGCACCCCAAAAGATGGGTGCTCCTGCTTCTAAGCAGACTATTGCTCGTTGGATTTGTAGTACAATTCAGCTTGCACAGTCTGTGGCAGGCCTGCCACAGCCAAAATCTGTCAATGCCCATTCCACAAGGAAGGTGGGCTCATCTTGGGCGGATGCCCGAGGGGGTCTCGGCTTTAAAATTTTGCCGAGCAGCTACGTGGTCAGGGGGGAACACGTTTGTAAAATTCTACAAATTTGATACCCTGGCTGAGGAGGACCTGGAGTTCTCTCATTCGGTGCTGCAGAGTCACCCGCACTCTCCCGCCCGTTTGGGAGCTTTGGTATAATCCCCATGGTCCTGACGGAGTCCCCAGCATCCACTAGGACGTTAGAGAAAATAAGATTTTACTTACCGATAAATCTATTTCTCGTAGTCCGTAGTGGATGCTGGGCGCCCATCCCAAGTGCGGATTGTCTGCATTACTTGTACATAGTTATTGTTACAAAAATCGGGTTATTATTGTTGTGAGCCATCTTTTTTAGAGGCTACTTCATTGTTATCATACTGTTAACTGGGTTCAGATCACAAGTTGTACGGTGTGATTGGTGTGGCTGGTTTGGGTCTTACCCGGGATTCAAGATCCTTCCTTATTGTGTACGCTCGTCCGGGCACAGTACCTAACTGAGGCTTGGAGGAGGGTCATAGGGGGAGGAGCCAGTACACACCATGTGATCCTAAAAGCTTGCTTTTGTGCCCTGTCTCCTGCGGAGCCGCTATTCCCCATGGTCCTGACGGAGTCCCCAGCATCCACTACGGACTACGAGAAATAGATTTATCGGTAAGTAAAATCTTATTTTTTCTATATGTCTTTTGCCTACTGTCCTGACCATACGTTAGTTTTATACCTGTATGTTGTGTATTCTCATTTTGTAACTTTGCTGTTTCTTTGAACATTAATAGCCTATATAGAATGCTAGTAGTAATTTACAACCAAAGCATTAATAACAGGTTCCACCTGCAATAACAAGTAGTAAGCGTCACTGCTGAGTTACTGCATGTACAGTACAGTATGTGACTTATGGCTTGTGTCCTCCTCACATTTCAGAAGGAGTTGTGGACGTGTGGTCTGGTTCTCAGGTGTGACCAGTGCAGAATATAATGGGGACTCCAGCTCAGAACTTCCCTCCCCCAACATCTGTAAGTACTCCATGCTGTCATGTCCCTATAGCCATTTTGCTGTTTATACAGGATCGGTATGAAATACCTCCAATCAAAATCCCGACGTTCAAAATCCCGACACCAATTGACCGATGGTCAAAATCCCGACAAGGTCAAAATCCCGACATGGACAAAATACCGACATTTAAAATACCGACAAGGTCAAAATACCGACATCTAAAATGCCGACAGGTCAAAATACCGACATGCGTTTTTGGTTGTTTTTTTGTGTGTATGTCGACATAAGTCAACATGGACACCATATAAAGTGTACCGCGTCCCCTCGCATGGCTCGCTGCGCTCGCCATGCTTCGGGCGCGGTGCCTCGCTGCGCTCGGCACACTATTATATTCCCCCTCCAGGTCCACTGGGATGGTAAAGTATGAACAAGTTGGTTTCAATGAAAAAAATCATGAAAAACTCATGTCGGTATTTTGACCTGTCGGCATTTTACATGTCGGTATTTTGACCTTGTAGATATTTTAAATGTCGGTATTTTGTCCATGTCGGGATTTTGAACTTGTCGGGATTTTGACCATCGGTCAATTGGTGTCGGGATTTTGAACGTCGGGATTTTGATTGGAGGTAAACTGACTGCATCCCGTTTATACTAAGTCACTGTGATATACAGACAGTATCACTTGTTTTCTAGCATACTTCTGTATCACTTGTTTTCTAGCATACTTCTGTATAGAAGTATACTTGTTTTCTAGCATACTTCTAGCATACAGCCAACGTTATAGGGGTCAATCCTATTAGCCACTATGATTTCATGGGTGCGAATCCTTGCGGCAGCGGACACACTTTACGGCAGCCCAAATTCGCACAAAAGTGCTCGCTGTCCCATAGACCTGGAGCAATTGGAGCGAATTCAGCCCAAAACCAGCCCATGAAGGGTGTAAGATAGGATGCCGTTGCCGACGTTAAAATGCTGCGGCAACGGCACATCACACCCTTCACGGATAATAGGATTGACCCCATAGTTTACTAAAGGCAAGCCGAACTGACATCTTTATTCATCTTTATTCAATCTTGGCAACTAGAGGTCCTATTTCAGTGCAGTGAATTGGGGATATTGCTGTAGTTTATATTATAGAACATAGGTTCTCAAACTCGGTCCTCAGGACCCCACACAGTGCATGTTTTGCAGATAACCCAGCAGGTGCACAGGTGAATTAATTACTCACTGACACATTTTAAAAGGTCCGCAGGTGGAGCTAATTATTTCACTTGTGATTCTGTGAGGAGACCTGCAAAACATGCACTGTGTGGGGTAATGAGGACCGAGTTTGAGAACCTGTGTTATAGAATAATCACTGCTTCTACGTTTTACTGGGAAAAAACTCTTAAGCTGTGTGGTTTAGTTTACTGTCACTTATCCCCCTGTCTTCATAGGATCATTGCAATCTAACACCTCTTCTGGTCACTAAATTGTCTGATATCGGTCATATTGTGGTGTGCCCAGTTTATGCAGCCCTATAACTTCCAGACCAGGCGTATTTTAGTGTTTCTTGCAGTAATCCTATAACTGCATCTATTGAAGAAACAGATGCTTGACATTGGACTTGGCAAAGATCTTCATGAAGAAGCTGTTCTAGACTGAAATCCTAGGTTAGTTCAGCTGCCACTAACTCCCCCTTTCAGCAACGTGTCTCTGCTCGCCCGGGTCTTTTTTGTGCTGCATGACCCCTGAGCTTGAACTGGGATCCATTTCACAGGATTTGTGAGGTGGGGGCTGGGCTCAGTTCATGCCCACTTAGAGACCGTAATGTCACTAAATATCCGCATATTATGATGTCACCGTGAGGAAGGGATTTGTTTACTATTTAAAAGAATACTGTGGGTTCCAGTTGTCCAGTGTGACTGTGTGGAATCTGGTTGGTTTTAGATAATATTTATAGCTAGAACCACCAATATACTGTAAGCGGCCTGACAGAATCTAGATGAATTAGGCATAACATCTGTAAGGGCTTCATGCTGTCATGTCCCTATAGTAATTTTGCTGCTTAAACAAGGTTAATGTGAAACTCTTAAGCTGTGTTATTTAGTTTGCTGTCAGTGGGTCATGTATTCCCCTATCTTCATAGTCACTATCAGCGGCGGCTCCTACATGAATGGAGGAGGGGGCTGCCGCTGTCCGTGTTTCCGCCAGCCGGGTCCTAGCACCTGTACAAGGTAGCTGACAGGCAGTGTGGAGGCTGGACTTATTGTGGGTGATTTTGCCTGGTCAAGTACACTACCCAAAGAATGCCAAAGTGGGAGATGGTGACCCCAGAGTGGGACGTACAGGGTGGGAGACCTCAGATTGAGAGGTACAGGGTGGGAAACCCCAGATCGGGAGGTACAAGGTGTGGAAATGGTGGCTGTGTATATATGAGTTTTGCCATCACGCTCTCCGCCGCACTGCAAAATGTGGCATTTTGCAGAGTCAAGTAACATGGGGCAGGGCTTCTGCAAAAAGTGGGTATTTATGAGGTGTATCATGCCCACTATTCAAGAAGTAGAAAATACAATAAAATAAATTAAGTTAATGTTTGTGTCTACACTAAGCAAAACCATTTGGAGCGGGATCTGTGAGTCTTCTGGACCATCCGGGAGACTATGCAAACGTGATCCACCTGTCCCTGGAAGTTTAGGGCCTAATTCAGATCTGATTGCAGCAGCAAATTTGTTAGCTAATGGTCAAAACCCAGGGCCTAATTCAGACCTGATTGCTAGCAGGCGATTTTTGCCCTGCTGCCAACAGATAGTCGCCGCCTACAGGGGGAGTGTATATTAGCTGTGCAACGCATGTGTAGCCAAGCTGTACAAACAGATCTTGTGCAGTCTCTGCACAGCTCAGGACTTACTCAGCTGCTGTGATCACATCAGCCTGTCCGGGACCGGAATTGACGTCAGGAACCCTCCCTGCAAACGCTTGTACACGCCTGCATTTTTCCAGACACTCCCAGAAAACGTTCAGTTACCACCCACAAACGGCTTCTTCCTGTCAATCTCGAACGCCTCTGTGAATGGATTCTTTGCAGATACCCATCGCTGAGCGGCGATCCACTTTGTACCCGTGCACCGTGCCTGCACATTGTGGTGCATACGCATGCGCGGTTTAGACCTGATCGCCCGCTGTACAAAAATACAGCCTAGCGATCAGGTCTGAATTACCCCCCACGTGCAGTGCAGGTGGGGCAGATATAACATGTGCAGAGAGAGATAGATTTCGGTGGGGTGTGTTCAAACTGAAATCTAAATTGCAGTGTAAAAATAAAGCAGCCAGTATTTACCCTGCACAGAAATAAAATAACCCACCCAAATCTAACTCTTTCTGCACGTTATATCTCCCTCCCCTGCAGTGCACATGGTTTTGCCCAACTGCTAACAAACTTGCTGCTGTGATCAACTCAGAATTAGGCCCTTAAGGATCTCTCCGTGTGTATGCCCATAGCGATAGCGATGCGCGGGACTATCGACGGCTCTAGATTTGGCAGGCATGCATGCCAAATCTAGCGAGATCGCTCATTTCACCGCTGGGTGAAATGAGTGCCCCCTCCCCCTTCCTTTGCCCCCCCCCCCCTCCCCTTCCCCCTTTGCCCAGCACACATTGCACTGGGTGCTGAGCAGGAGAGAGACGTGTGCTGAGCGCTCTGTGCTAGATCGCTCAGCACACATCTCCCCATGTGTACGGGGCTTTAGTGAGCATAATAGTCTGTACCATACTTGCCTACCCTCCCGGAATGGCCGGGAGGCTCCCGAAAATCGGGTGACCCTCCCGGCCCCCCGGAAAGGTGGGCAAGCCTCCCGCTTTCCCCCTCGGCCGCCCGCAGCAGTGAACAAGTAGGCGGGCCGATGGGGGTCCGATGACGCGATTCGCGCTGAATCGCATCATCGTAGCTCCGCCCCCCGCTATGCAGCACCTCATTTCTCGGCACAGCACTGCGGGGAGTGGAGTCACGATTACGCGACCCTGATGCAACACCCCCGGACCGCCCATCCTGCTGCCGGCCACGCCCCCGAACCACCCGTCCTGCTGCCGGCCACGCCCCCATTCACCTACAACGCTGCCTCCTCCTGGAGGAGGAGGCAGCAAAGTAGGTAAGCCTGGTCTGTACCTTTACTGAGACGAGCAGCAGGCAGAGCAACGTGATTAGAGGATTCAGGTCTTTACTAAGTGGATATAGCTTCTCTGATCCCTTTGATCTTTACTGCTGTTTTGCCTAGTACTGTTCAGCGCTTGTAAACACAGCGTAATATGACAGCAGCATGTGTTTAGGGTCACACTGCTTTCATTTTACTGCCATGTGTGTTTTTATGACTGTAATACATGTAAATGACAATATGTATGTCATGCTATGGTGATAATAGAAGTGTGCTGTAATCCATAGCGACCAATGAATAAAATGTTAGTTAAATGATGGATCTGGTGCCAGTTAGATTAATGAGAGCTCAATTGTGATTGGATGCAGTTTTTACTACATGTTTGTACTGGCCACACCATACCAATAAATAAGCTTTATATTGCAAAAAACATCAGTAATAATAATAATTATTAAACTGTTTAAACTCACTGTTCAACTTGCATTATTATCTGTATTACTGTAGAACCCTTCCCTTTGTATGTTTCCCTAGACGCAGCTGTCATTATGGGGCAGATTTAACAATGATATTCACGCGTTAAATGGTGCTTCAGCCAATCAGCTCCTAACTGTTATGCATTTAAAAAATGACAGGAGCTAATTGGCTGGAGAACCATTTAACATTCATAACGAGTGATAACAAGAATATCGCTCATTGGGGGTCATTCCGAGTTGATCGCTCGTTGACGATTTTCGCAACGGAGCGATTAAGGCAAAAATGCGCATGCGTATGGTATGCAGTGTGCATGCGGTAAGTATTTTAGCACAAAACTTAGTAGATTTACTCACGTCCGAACGAAGAATTTTCATCATTGAAGTGATCGGAGTGTGATTGACAGGAAGTGGGTGTTTCTGGGCGGAAACTGTCCGTTTTCTGGGAGTGTGCGGAAAAACGCAGGCGTGTCAGGGATAAACGCGGGAGTGTCTGGAGAAACGGGGGAGTGGCAGGCCGAACGCAGGACGTGTTTGTGACGTCAAACCAGGAACGAAACGGCCTGAGCTGATCGTAATCTGTGAGTAGGTCTGGAGATACTCAGAAACTGGTAAGAATTTCCTATTCGCAATTCTGCTAATCTTTCGTTCGCAATTCTGCTAAACTAAGATACACTCCCAGAGGGCGGCGGCTTAGCGTGTGCAATGCTGCTAAAAGCAGCTAGCGAGCGAACAACTCGGAATGACCCCCCTTGTTAAATCTGCCGCTATCTATGCAGCAAGCAGGGCTGCCCGCTTTGCTATTTTAAAAATGTTCTTTGGTGAAATGTATGACAGAACCTGTTATAGGTGTACCCATTTCAGGCTTCTTTCATGTGCTACAGATAGCTAGTGGTCCCCCCCTCTGGATCATTATTGTTACACTAGGAATGCTTGACAAAGACAAATTTTGTGTGGTGGGTGGCGAAGGTGTCTGCTGATTGGTTAGATGCTGCAGCCATCCATTGTGTGCTTCATTACACACCTTCTCTGGGACATATTGTATATTCTCTGCTGATGTTAACCCCAACCCCAACCTTAACTCCAACCCTAACCTTAATGTTGGCAGCACGGATGGTATGTATGGTTAGCAGTACTGCCTCAACACAGACTGCAGGATATGGGCCAGAGATCGTTTTTGCAGACAAATAGGAGGGTATTGAGACACTGGTTTGGGGACTGAGTCTCTATTCATGAACTCATCCACAGTCTGTCTTAAGTATTGCGTCTCTTTCTCTTTGCGGGATAGCTTTGTAGAAATATTTGAGATCATTCCCTTAATGGAATTATCCCATTCCGGTTCACCCCCGCTATTTTGGGAAGGTGCACTGCCCTGAGTACCCAGTAAGTAGTGAGCCCCCTGGTGAAGAGGAACACTCCGCTGTACAAGAAACACACTCTTTGCCTGACATAATGTAAATGTGACAGCGCACACACACACACACACACACACACACACACACGCACGCACACTTAACCCACAAAGAGCCCTTCAGCGAGACACAGAGTAATTTGGAGCCAGCCCCCACCGCGCCCTTTTCGCTAATGCCAAGCATAGCCGTGTCGCTGACTAAGTACCCTGATAGGGGACTTAGGGGCTCATTCCGACCCGATCGCTTGCTGCAGTTTATCGCAGCGCAGCGATCGGGTCGGATCTGCACATGCGCCGGTGCCGCAGTGCGCCGGCACATGCTGGGCGGCCGAAGGTTGTTGTATTGTAGCGACCGCATCTGCCTGATTGACAGGCAGAGGCGGTCACTGGGCAGGAGGGGGCATGTAGGGGGCGCGTTCCGGCCAACACAGGCGTGGCCGGACCGTTGGGGGTGCGGGCCGCAGCGGCTGCGTGACGTCACACGCAGCCGCTGCGACCCGGGTAGTGCGGAGGTTGGCCCGGCCAGTCGCAGGAGCAGCATTGGCCGGGAGTTACTCCTGAAATGCAAAAGCATGCAAAAGCCTCGCCGCTGTGCGATGCATTTGCATTTCTGCGAGGGGGCGGCACCGACATGCGGGGCGGACTAGCCCTGTGCTGGACGTCCCCCCGCATGTCTGAGTGCCTAATTGTAGCTGCGCTAAATTTAGCACAGCTACGATCAACTCGGAATGAACCCCACAGTACACTAATAATCGCTCACTCCCCCTCTGCTTTGACCCCCTGGTGCCGCTGAGGTAATCTGGAGTCTCTCCGGAGGAGCTGCGCGTCCCTGTCAGTCAGCGTCTTTGTCTACTGCAGAGGAAAAATGGCGCTGGTGAGCTGCTGAATCCGCTCATAGTGAAGGGCCCGCCCCTTCAATGGCGCGCAGTCTTCCCACTTTTTTTTATACTGGCTGAGGTAATCGGGTTCTTAAAATGGAGAGAAAACCGTTATAAGGCTGTTTTTGCCAGTGTGGGTACTGTGTACAGTGTACTGAGACGCAGCTGTGTACTGTGACTGAAGACGCATTCCGCCCGGTTAGAAGCCGTGCGTCTTCATACCCTCATGACGCCATAATGGCCGGCGACCCGCTAGCCTGGACGCTGGCTTAGTACTCATCACTCTTCATTCTTATGGCTCTGTTAGGGGTGGCGGCGTGCTGCGGGAATGTACGCTCGCAGTGGTGGGGCTTGCGAATAGTTCCCTCAGGAGCTAGTGTCCTGTCAGCGGGGAATGAGACCACTAACCCTTCAAGAGGGTGGGCCGTTCCCCCCCCCCCCCCCCCCCCAAGTCCCACGAAGCAGGCAGGCTGATGCCAACCAGCCCTGCCTGAAAATAACAAACATATAAAATAAATGCAGAAAACTCTTCAGGAGCTTCCATAAGCGTGACCGGTTCCTCCGGGCACATTTTCTAAACTGAGTCTGGTAGTAGGGGCATAGAGGGAGGAGCCAGCGCACACTATCAAATTCTTAAAGTGCCCATGGCTCCTAGTGGACCCATCTATACCCCCATGGTACTAAATGGAACCCTAATATCCTCTAGGACGTAAGAGAAAGCTTATTACAAACAATAAATATAAAAGAATTATTAAACCCAAAAACTCATGTTGATTGATTGTTCATCTTCTCTCCTTGGCCCAGATTTATCAAGCCTTGGAGAGTGATAACTTGCACGGTGATAAAGTACCAACCACCAGCTCCTAACTGCCATGTTACAGGCTGTGGTTGAAAAATGACAGTTAGGAGCTGATTGGTTGGTACTTTATTTCTGTGCAATTTATCACTCTCCAAGGCTTGATAAATCTGGGCCTTCTATACCCTCCTTCTACAATGTGTCCCTCTGAAAGTCTAGTTATTTAATCATGCAGCTTTTGGGTTAGACCTATGCAATGTATTCATACAGCGAATATCTTCTGCAGATATGCGGCACATTTGTGTCATGCTTGTCCTCTGGGTTTTGTACTGTGAGACAAGTAATTGCATTTACTTAAAAAATGCCTATGTCCATATGTAGATGGATAAGGTTTTAGTTCTAATAACTTTTAGTACAGTACACGCTCAGATAATTGGCTTTAAATGCTGATATTTGTATTTAAGTATAATGATTACAATTGCACTTAGTAGTATAAGACTTAAATTATTGGGCAGTTTACATATCAAAGACGTTTCATACTAATGGGTTCTATGGCAAGGCAGTTGTTAGATTGACTGTGAAATGGTACACAGTGTATAACATTTTCCATCAATGGTTTCCCAAAATATCATAAATAACTGTAATTCACAGTAAGAGAAAATGTTAATTGCAGTCACTCTGTCTGCTGACAGGGGCGTAACTATAGTGGATGCTGTTGTTATAGGGCTTGGCCCACTTCTGGCACCCGTCACCCCTGTGCCTAGCTCATGCCGCCTAACATAGTTGCTGAATGAGTGTGAGACTGTGACGCTCCTCTCAGTGTTCCCTTGAGTCACGTCTGCGCCAGTCAGTGAGGACAGTGATGGACGGAGGAGCCACCAGCCAAAAAGTCACATCACTCTATGGGGGGAATTCAAATGTTTGAAAAGTCGGTTGGGTGTCTGTTTTCCCCTGTCTACTAGATAGGAAAAATCAGACACCCAACTGACTTTTCAAACAATTGAATATCCCCCTATGTATGTATTTTATTGTATTGTATTGGAGGAACACCCTGGCTGGTTCTGCCGGCTAACAGACAATGGGACGATGTGGCGCGTAACCGCCATCTGTATATGGGTGTTAGGTGGGACCTGGTGGCACTGTGGTATAATGGGAACTGGGACACTGTGGTATAATGGGAACTGGAGGCACTGTGGTATAATGGGAACTGGTGGCACTGTGGTATAATGGGAACTGGTGGCACTGTGGTATAATTGGAACTGGTGGCACTGTGGTATAATTGGAACTGGTGGCACTGTGGTATGATGGGGACTGGGGGCACCGTGGTATCATTGGATCTGGTGGCACTTTGGTATAATGGGGACTGGGGGCTCTGTTTTATAATGGGAACTGGTGCCACTGTGGTGCAATGGGAACTGGGGCACTGTGGTTTTAATGGGAACTGGTGGCACTGTGGTATAATGAGAACTGGGGACATTGTGGTATAATAGGACCTGGGTCCCTGTGGTTTTAATGGGAACTGGTGGCACTGTGGTATAATGGGAACGGGGTGCGGGGGGGGGGGAGGCACTGTGGTATTTGGGAATTGGAGCACTGTAGTATAATGGGAATTGGGGGCATTGCAAAATGGCATAATTTACACTGGTAAATGATGTTTCATATGTTATTTGGCACAATAATTTGTCAGAGATTCATACTTGCTCTTGCAACAGATGAAGCAGGAGAAGGGATTATTCAGTGTTGTTGAAAAAAACAATCAAACATAACATCGCAAGTATTTGTCTTAAATCAGGCAGAAACAGCTTTTTCCACATGAGTAAAGCAAATATTAGCGATGTGGTTATTTAAGCATAATTTTCTTTGGGCACGGCACGGCATTGTAGCCAATGGTGGGAACTTTGCGGTCAGCGGTGAGGTTACTTTCGGTCAACCGCTGACCACAAAGTTCCCACTATTGGCTACAATGGAGCGCATAGGCGCTACATTGTATCACTGCCGTGTGCTGCCTGACAGACACTACAGGAGCACACAGCCAATCAGGAGGGTGACACGACGTGGCGCTCCCTGATTGGCAGAAGGGACCCTCTTTGACAGGAGTCAGGGGGGGTCCTGGCAGTCGGGGAAAGGGGTCCCATGTGTAAACATGGGACCCCTTTCAGTGCGTGGTCGGGTTTCCGTTTTATTATTTTGCCAAGTACGTGGATTATACAAAGGTCGGATTCTACACTGGATTATGTGAGTATAATTTTTTTCACACGTACCCCGAGGATTCTACATGGAGAAGAGGACCGAGCCTCATGGGAACATAGGTAAGTATGTGTGTATGGAGGTGTGCATGTATGTAATAAACTTATACTGTCACGGTGTGTGTGTCCTGTTTTTTTGGGGGTATTTTTTTTAGTAGTAGTACTACAGATACCAGCGGGCCCGGTTTTCCACCGCATGCTGGTACACGTGGTTCTCCAAGTACCAGCTTGCGGGGGAGGCTTGCTGGGACTTGTAGTACTGCTACTAAAAACAATATTCACATTTTTTCACAAGGCTATCAGCCCCCCATCCGCCGCCCTTGGATGGGGGGGACAGCCTCGGGCTTCACCCCTGGCCCTTGAGTGGCTGGAGGGGGGGACCCCTTGATTTAAGGGGTTCCCACTCCTCCAGGGTACCCCGGCCAGGGGTGACTAGTTGGGTATGTAATGCCAGGGCCGCAGGGACCAGTATAAAAGTGTCCCCCGGCTGTGGCATTATGTACCTGGCTAGTGGAGCCCGGTGCTGGTTTCAAAAATACGGTTGACCCCTACACTTTTTGTCCGCCGTATTTTTGGAACCAGGACCAGGCGCAGAGCCCGGTGCTGGTTGATTAAATATGGGGGAACCCCTGTCATTTTTCCCCCCATATTTTTTCAACCAGGACCGGCTCAAAGAGTCCGAGGCTGGTTGTGCTTAGGAGGGGGGACCCCACGCAATTTTTTTCAGAATTTTTAAGACTTTAATCAACTTTTTAAGGTACACAATGAAGCCCTGCACGGATCTCACAGATCCGGCCGGGATTCCTTGTGTTTTGTCAGGCAGTGTTTTACTCATCACTCCCGTAAAACACTGCCTGATATTACGAATCACATCGACATCGGAAAAAACGATTGTGCAAAACTCGGCAGCTTAGTGAATGATCGTTTCAGGATTCAAAAAGTTGCAGTAAAATGCACCCGATACCATTCGAGTTCAAACACCCTTCAAAACGGCCAAAACACTAATCTTTGTAAATATACCCCAGGGTGTCTTTGCATCAGGATTTCCCTTGTATGTACTCCATCTCCTCTTATATCCGTCCGGATGTTTGTGGGGAGTTTGTACGTGCAAATATGCAAGATAGTGTGTCAATAATTTGTTCTTAAAAGTGACAAAGTGCTGATTTGTGCAATATTTGCAAAAAAGTGAGTATGTGCAAAAAAGTGCTAGAGTGGTAAATAACTACGTTGTTATTAAAAATGTATTAACCCAATTAGGTAATGTGCTTAGTTACCATTTATTGAGGGTGCACCACCAATTAGTTAGTGTTAAAAAAAGCTTTTGAATATTGCTCACATAAAGCACTCACGTTTAAAACTGCACTATGGGGGTCATTCCGAGTTGTCGCTCGTTAGCTGTTTTTAGCAGCCGTGCAAACGCTATGCCGCCTCCCACTGGGAGTGTATTTTAACTAAGCAGAAGTGCGAACGAAGTAACATAAATGCTTATCTGTAGGTTCTCACAGAAGAGTGGAGTACCGGTACTCCGCTCTTTGAGAACCTACAGATAAGCATTTATGTTATTTTAAATTGTACGAGTCCATCTATATGTTTTGTCATCTATGAATTATTTTATATTAAATATTTTTAATGGTACTACACTATCAGAGGCTTTCCTTCCCATTTGAGAGTGTTTTTCAATTTTAAGGCACTCCAAATTGATGATTGAATGACAAGAGCATCATCCAATATAGGGGGTCATTCCGAGTTGATCGCTAGCTGAAAATGTTCGCTGCGCAGCGATGATGCAAAAAAAGGCACTTCTGCGTATGCGGTGCAATGCGCGCGCGCGACATACTTTCACAACGGCCGATGTAGTTTCACACAAGGTCTAGCGAAGCTTTTCAGTCGCACTGCTGGCCGCAGAGTGATTGACAGGAAGAGGGCGTTTCTGGGTGTGAACTGACCGTTTTCAGGGAGTGTTCGGAAAAACAGAGGCATGCCAGGAAAAACGCAGGCGTAGCTGGGCGAACGCAGGGCGTGTTCGTGACGTCAAAACAGAAACTGATTAGTCTGAAGTGATCGCAAGCGCTGGATAGGTCTGAAGCTACTCTGAAACTGCACAAAATGATTTTGTAGCTGCTCTGCAATCCTTTCGTTCGCACTTCTGCTAAGCTAAAATACACTCCCAGTGGGAGGCGGCATAGCGTTTGCACGGCTGCTAAAAACAGCTAGCGAGCGAACAACTCGGAATGACCCCCATAGTGCAGTTTTAAACGTGAGTGCTTTATGTGAGTAATATTCAAAAGCTTTTTTTAACACTAACTAATTGGTGTTGCACCCTCAATAAATGGTAACTAAGCACATTACCTAATTGGGTTAATACATTTTTAATAACAACGTAGTTATTTAGCACTCTAGCACTTTTTTGCACATACTCACTTTTTTGCAAATATTGCACAAATTAGCACTTTGGCCCTCATTCCGAGTTGTTCGCTCGTTGCAGAGTTTCGCTATATTGCGATTAGTCGCTTACTGCGCATGCGCAAGGTTCGCAGAGCGCATGCGCTTAGTTATTTTACACAAAAGTTAGGTATTTTACTCACGGCATAACAAGGATTTTTCATCGTTCTGGTGATCGGAGTGTGATTGACAGGAAATGGGTGTTTCTGGGCGGAAACTGGCCGTTTTATGGGTGTGTGCGGAAAAATGCTGCAGTTTCTGGGACAAACGTTGGAGTGGCTGGAGAAGCGGGGGAGTGTCTGGGCGAACGCTGGGTGTGTTTGTGACGTCAAACCAGGAACAAAACTGACTGAACTGATCGCAGTGGCAGAGTAAGTCCCGAGCTACTCAGAAACTGCAAAGAAATTTCTATTCGCAATTATGCGAATCTTTCGTTCGCAATTCTGCAAAGCTAAGATTCACTCCCAGTAGGCGGCGGCTTAGCGTGTGCAATGCTGCTAAAAGCAGCTAGCGAGCGAACAACTCGGAATGAGGGCCTTTGTCAGTTTTAAGGGCAAATTACTGACACACTGTCTTGCATATTTGCACGTACAAACTCCCCACAAACATCCGGACGGATATAAGAGGAGAAGGAGTACATACAAGGGAAATCCTGATGCAAAGACACCCTGTATAAAGCAGCTGATCTACTTATGTCTGGTACGCATATTTGGTTGTTATCTGAGGATTTCTGAGTGAATTATCTCTAAACACTGAAGGCCCGACTGATTTACCACTAGAACACACACACACACATATATATATATATATATATATATATATATAAATACTGTTGTTCAGGAGAGCCTGTCATTATTCAAAGCCGGATCATTATAAGTGTGGTTGTAGCTGATAGGGAATACAACAGCACAACCTCTCAGTTTGCACTTATATGAGGGCGGGACCAATGGTGAACACTGGTGTACTCAGCGTGATTTTGTTTTGATTTTAATTCCTTGAATTTACTTGTGGGAACAGCATTACCGCTAAATCGGTTTCTTTCCCCCATAACTCTTCCAATATTGATTGACATGAACCCCTGATGAAGTCCTTTGGGACGAAACGCGTTGGGTATGGTTTTTCTGTGAGAACATCAGACATCCTGTATAAAATACTATTGGATGGAATACACTGATTATATCATGTCTTCAACGAAATTGGAATCTGTATTTTAAATATGTTTATCATTTGATTTTTATGTGATAATCTATGTTCATCAAAGTATTATGGGCATAGATAATATGTGAATAAACCAAGTGTTTTATATCTCTTTGTGGTCATAATCTGGAAGAGTATTTTACATAATCAACACATACAGCTCCCTTTGACAATCTGTATTTCTGTATCCTATTATCTGTACTCTAGCTAACAGAGAGTACGTCATAAGGTTTGTAGCTTAAATATAGCGCATAATTAGGTCTATACCACATCTATATATATATATATATATATATATATTTCTCTTACGTCCTAGAGGATGCTGGGGACTCCAAAAGGACCATGGGGTATAGACGGGATCCGCAGGAGCCTGGGCACACTGAAAAGACTTAAACTGGGTGTGACCTGGCTCCTCCCTCTATGCCCCTCCTCTAGACCTCAGTTAGACTTTGTGCCCAGGACTGACTGGACACTCACTAGGGGAGCTCTCCTGAGTTTCTCTTGAAAATACTGTTGTTAGGTTTTTTATTTTCAGGGAGACCTGCTGGCTACAGGCTCCCTGCAGCGTGGGAGTGAGGGGAGAGAAGCAGGACCTACTTCTTCTTAGTTTAAGGGCTCTACTTCTCGGCTACTGGATACAATTAGCTCCAGAGGGTTCGATCACTTGGTGCGCCTAGCTGATGTTCCCGGAGCCACGCCGTCACCCCCCTCACTGAAGCCAGAAGAAAGAAGTCGGGTGAGTATGAGAAGAACAGAAGACTTCAGGACGGCAGAAGACTTCAGTAACCAGGTACAGCGCAGCGGATAACGCTGCGCTCCATGCTCCCACACACTATCACTAACGGCACTCACAGGGTGCAGGGCACTGGGGGGGCGCCCTGGGCAGCATTTTACTGGGGTCCGGGAGCCGGCAGAAGCCTTTTCGGTGCCTCGGCACCGTTTCGCAGACCCCCGCCGGCATTTTTAAAATTTTTAAATCTGGCGGGCTGAGGCGCGCCGGGAAGGGGCGGAGCTTAGCCGCGCGGCTCACAGCGCCATTTTCTCCTCCACGCGCGGCTGAAGGAGACGCTGGCCCGGGACCTCCACAGCTCCTCTCAAGTAACGGGGAGCTATTCTAAGGGGAGAGGGGCGCAGTTGTGGTGCATTTTTATTATAATTTAAGCAGCGCTGGTAACATATATCCCTTGTCGGGATATTGGGGCGCTGGGGTGTGAGCTGGCATACTCCCTCTGTGTCCTCTATCTGGGCTTCATTGTGGGCCTGTCCCCTAGCTGAGACATTTTGTGTGTGTCCGTGTGTCGATAATACTTGTCGGCATGTCTGAGGCTGAATGTTATTCACCGGAGGAGGTTGTTGGGGGAGCAGATGCGGGTCTAGATTTGGGCCTGTCGGCACAGCCGACACCTGATTTACTCACATTGCTAAGTACAATCAATACGAATGTAGCTTCTTATCAAAGAGATTGGATAGGTCTGAGTCACAGACGCAGGTGTGGAAAAAGTCCATAGAGGAGGCTTTGTCTCGGGTGCAGACCCCGTCGGGGTCGCAAAAGCGGCCATTTACTCAAGTGGTAGATACTGATACCGACACGGACTCTGATTCCGAGGTCGATTTCACTGAGGCTGCTTTGCATCCACGTTTAGTGAAGAGTATTCAATACATGATTGTGGCTATAAAAGATGTTTTACGCATTTCTGATGAACCTGCGGTACAGGAAACAAGGATTTGCTTGTTTAAGGGAAAAAAACCTGAGGTGAAGTTTCCCCCCTCTCATGAAATGAATACTCTTTGTGAAAAGGCTTGGGAGTCGCCGGACAAGAGGTGGCAGATTCCCAAGAGGATTTACATGGTGTATCCTTTCCCCTCTGACAGGGAAAAATGGGAGTCGTCTCCAAATGTTGACAAAGCTCTATCTCGTTTGTCTAAGAAAGTGGCGCTTCCGTCTCCTGACACGGTAGCTCTCAAGGATCCGGCGGATCGCAAGCTGGAGACGTCTCTGAAGTCCATTTTCGCTAATTCGGGTGCATTGCTCAGACCTGCGGTGGCGTCGGTATGGGTGAGTAGTGCTATTGCTAAATGGGCTGAGAATTTAGCTAATGATATGGATACCCTTGATAAAGATAATGTTCTTTTGACTCTTGGTTATATCAAGGACGCTGCAGATTACCTGAAGGATGCGGCAAGGGATGTTTGTCTCTTGGGATCAAGAGCCAATGCCATGTCGATATCGGCCAAGAGGGCGTTGTGGATCCATCAATGGAATGCTGATGCCGACTCCAAGAGAGCGATGGAAGCTTTACCCTTCAGAGGTAATGTCTTGTTTGGGGACGGCTTGGCGGACCTAGTCTCTACCGCGACGGCGGGTATGTCCTCTTTCTTCCCTATGTTCCCACACAACACAAAAAGGCACCACATCAGCAGATGCAGTCCTTTCGTCCCAATAAATACAGGCGTGGGAAAGGTTCGTCCTTCCTCGCTTCTAAGGGTAGAGGAAGGGGAAGGAAGTCGCCTGCCCTGTCTGGCGCCCAGGACCAAAAGTCCTCCCCTGCCTCTACCAAGTCCACTGCATGACGCTGGGGCTTCCCTGGGGGAGTCCGGACCGGTGGGGGGCCGTCTGCGAGTCTTCAGTCAGGTCTGGATTCTATCAGACCTGGATCCTTGGGTCCTAGAGATTGTGTCTCAGGGATATAAGCTGGAGTTTCGGGAGGTGCCCCCTCACCGGTTTTTAATTTCGGCCTTACCAGTGTCTCCTCTGGACAGGGAGGTGGTGCTGGCAGCGATACAAAAATTGTGTCAACAGAGGGTCATTGTTCCCGTTCCCCCGTCACAACGGGGGGAGGGGTTCTACTCGAGCCTATTTGTTGTGCCGAAACCGGACGGTTCGGTCAGACCGATTCTGAATCTAAAATCCCTCAATCCATACTTGAAAGTTTTCAAGTTCAAGATGGAATCTCTTCGAGCTGTGATTTCCAGCCTAGAAGGGGGGGGTGGGTTTATGGCGTCAGTCAACATAAAGGATGCCTACTTACACGTCTCGATTTATCCTTCGCATCAGGCCTTCCTCAGGTTTGCGATACAGGATTCTCATTACCAATTTCAGACGATGCCGTTTGGGCTTTCCATGGCCCCGAGGATTTTCACCAAGGTCATGGCAGAAATGATGGTTCTCCTTCGCAAGCGAGGGGTTACAATTATCCCGTACTTGGACTATCTCCTGATAAAGGCGAGGTCCAAGGAATAGTTGCTGAGGAGTGTCAATTTGGTGCTGTCAGTGCTGCGACAGCACGGTTGAGTGCTCAATTTGCTGAAATCTCAGTTGATTCCGACCACTCGACTGTCCTTTCTGGGCATGATTCTGGACACGGAGTTACGGAGAGCATTTCTTCCAGAAGAAAAAGCTCTGGAACTGCAGTCGATGGTAAGGGAACTTCTGAGGCCGACGAGTGTGTCAATCCATCACAGTACTCAGGTTCTGGGGAAAATGGTTGCGGCGTACGAAGCCATTCCGTTTGGCAGGTTTCATGCCCGGGTGTTTCAGTGGGACTTACTGAGCAAATGGTCCGGGCCTCACCTGCACATGCACTGGAAGATAAGTCTATCTCCCAGAGCCAGAATTTCTCTCCTGTGGTGGCTACAAAGTTCTCACCTCCTAGAAGGTCGCCGGTTCGGTATCCTGGACTGGGTACTTCTGACAACATTTAAAATATAAAAAGAAGTTACAATTTTATGGAGCTGCTACACATATTCATAGCGCAGTATTGATATTACATACTTCTGACAACAGATGCAAGTCTCCGGGGCTGGGGTGCAGTCACCCAAGGAAGAAACTTCCAGGGGAGATGGTCGCTCCAGGAAGCGTGTCTCCACATTAATGTTCTCGAGTTAAGAGCCATTTACAACTGCCTGCTACAAGCAAGAAGCCTTCTTCAGGGTCGACCTGTCCTGGTACAGTCAGACAACATCACAGCGGTGGCACATATAAACCGTCAAGGCGGAACAAGGAGCAGAGCGGCAATGGCGGAGGCCACTAGAATCCTTCGCTGGGCGGAACAACACGTGAGCGCCCTGTCAGCGGTCTTCCTACCGGGAGTGGACAACTGGGAAGCAGATTTCCTCAGCAGACACGATCTCCATCCGGGAGAGTGGGCTCTTCACCAAGAGGTATTTGCAGATGTGACGAAGCGTTGGGGAATTCCGTTGATCGACATGATGGCGTCTCGTCTCAACAAGAAGCTCCCGAGGTATTGTTCCAGGTCAAGGGACCCCCAAGCCAGTGCTGTGGACGCCCTGGTGTCTCCGTGGGTGTTCAAGTCGGTGTATGTGTTCCCTCCACTTCCTCTCATTCCAAAGGTACTGGGGATCATTCGTCGAGCGAGGCTTCAGGCGATTCTCGTCGTTCCAGATTGGCCAAGAAGGGCCTGGTACCCGGATCTTCAGGAATTACTGGTGGAAGATCCTTGGCCGCTTCCTCTAAGAGAGGACCTGTTGTTGCAGGGTCCATACGTGTTTCCAGACTTACCGCGGCTGCGTTTGACGGCATGGAAGTTGAGCGCCAGATCTTAGCTCGTAAGGGTATTCCCGGGGAGGTCATTCCTACTCTCATTAAGGCTAGGAAGGAGGTTACGACGAAACATTATCACCGTATTTGGAGGAAGTATGTTTCCTGGTGTGAGACTAAAATGGCTCCTGCGGAAGATTTTCATTTGGGTCGTTTTCTCCACTTTTTGCAGGCAGGTGTAGATGCAGGCCTGAAATTGGGCTCCATCAAGGTGCAGATTTCGGCTTTGTCTATTTTCTTTCAAAAGGAATTAGCTGTCCTCCCAGAGGTTCAGACGTTTGTGAAAGGAGTATTGCATATCAATCCTCCGTTTGTGCCTCCTGTGGCTCCATGGGATCTTGACGTGGTCTTACAGTTTCTCATGTCTTCCTAGTTTGAACCTTTGCGTAAGGTTGAGTTGAAGTTTCTCACTTGGAAGGTAGTCATGCTGTTGGTGCTGGCATCTGCCAGGCGAGTGTCAGAGGTGGCGGCCTTATCTCATAAGAGCCCGTACTTGATTTTTCATTCGGATAGGGCGGAATTGAGGACTTGTCAACAATTTCTGCCGAAGGTGGTTTCTTCGTTTCACATTAACCAACCTATTGTGGTGCCGGTGGCTACGGATGCTGTGGCAGTTCCAAAGTCTCTGGATGTGGTGAGAGCTTTGAAGATCTACGTCGCCAGAACGGCTGTTGCCAGGAAGTCTGAGGCGCTGTTTGTCCTGTATGCTTCTAACAAGATTGGTCATCCTGCTTCAAAACAGACTATTGCACGCTGGATTTGTAGTACGATTCAGCAGGCTCATTCTTCGGCCGGACTACCGGTGCCGAAGTCCGTAAAAGCCCATTCTACCAGAAAAGTGGGCTCGTCTTGGGCAGCTGCCCGAGGCGTCTCGGCTTTACAGCTTTGCCGAGCGGCCACCTGGTCGGGTTCAAACACTTTTGCTAAGTTCTATAAGTTTGATACCCTGGCTGATGAGGACCTTGCGTTTGCTCAGTCGGTGCTGCAGAGTCGTCCGCACTCCCACCCGGTCTGGAGCTTTGGTATAAACCCCATGGTCCTTTTGGAGTGCCCAGCATCCTCTAGGACGTAAGAGAAAATAGGATTTTAGTACCTACCGGTAAATCCTTTTCTCCTAGTCCGTAGAGGATGCTGGGCGCCCATCCCAGTGCGGACTGTTACTTGCAGTGTATTCTTGTTGGTTAACTTAGTTTATACACGGATTGTGTATTTCTGGTTTTCAGCTTGTTGCTGTTGTTAATTCATACTGTTATCTGGTTTACTGCTACTCCGGTTGAACGGTATGTTTGTGGTGTGGGCTGGTATGTTTGTAGCCCTTAGTTTACACAAAAATCCTTTCCTCGAAATGTCCGTCTCTCCTGGGCACAATTCCTATAACTGAGGTCTAGAGGAGAGGCATAGAGGGAGGAGCCAGTTCACACCCAGTTTAAGTCTTTTCAGTGTGCCCAGGCTCCTGCGGATCCCGTCTATACCTCATGGTCCTTTTGGAGTCCCCAGCATCCTCTACGGACTAGGAGAAAAGGATTTACCGGTAGGTACTAAAATCCTATTATATATATATATATATATATATATATATATATATATATATATATATTTATTAATGCTAGTAAAATCATGTATATAGGTCTTTTAATGCACTCTGTTGAATCCAGTGACAACTTACCCTCTATATAAGTGATGGCTAACCTTGACACTCCAGCTGTTGATGAACTACACATCCCAGCATGCCCTGCATCAGTTTTAGCATGGCCAAATAGCAAAACTGATGCAGGGCATGCTGGGATGTGTAGTTCAACAACAGCTGGAGTGTCAAGGTTAGCCATCACTGCTCTATATAGTCATAGGCGAAACTAGACATTTGGCAATGGATGGTCCCAGTTCAACCTCCAGGATCACCTATACATCTTGCGAGTTCTGTTGCTATAGAGGTGTCTTGATTAAGCATACTGGTGTGGACATTCCCAACTGGAAAAAGATCCATACTGGGCTGTCACAAGGCTTTTACAGGGGTGTTTCGGGTTGCTGGTCCAGGATCAAATCAAATTATTTATTTTCAGAATGAGAGGCAGAACCAGTACTAGTGGCTGCCAGTCATAAAGCATGTGGACAATCAGAGGCACACCTGTACACCACCACGTAACTGAACCTAAGGATGACAGGCTGGCACAGTGTACTTAATTAATATTTTTGTTCAAATTTTATCAATAAAAAACGTTAATCCCAGGGGTGCCATGAAAAAAATGCTGATACTCTATGGCGCTGGGATTCAAGAAAGTTTGGGAACCACTGCACTAAGATGATTTTGTGATACAAAATACAGCAGCGTTTAGGAAAGTGTTCATCTGCCTCCATGGCTGGCATGATGGGTCCCCCCAAATAGTAGACTCACAGTTCACATTATGGCAAATAGTAGTGGTAACAGTTCACAATCTCTCTCTCTCTCTCTCTCTCTCTCTCTCTCTCTCTCTATATATATATATATATATATATATAATATGTTTCTCCTGCAGGGTCCACAGATTATCCAGAGGATAACATTGGGATATAAGGTAGCGTCAGCGGAATGGCAACAGTCGATCAAAGCTTTTGGCCTCCCAAAATGCAACGGGCCAGTCTCCTATATCCCCGCCCACTGGCTCAGGCAATTCATTGTTTGGTGCGGCAGAAGCCGAACCATGGTCAATGGGCTGCTGGTTTTTAGCAGCCCTAAGCTTTTATTATTTTAATTTTTATAGTCTTATTCTTTGTGAGCTATCTTTCTAAAAAGCGTCTTATACGTATCTTAGAAAGAGTCGCTCCAACAACTCCCCGCCGGGTCGCAACAATGCTTACCCATGTGTACAGTGCTGTTTCGGTGGGCGTCTGTGTAGGATGTACTAGCAAGTCCAGCACAGCAGACGTTACCAGGCTGTGGCCAGAGCATGGGGAGAAGGTAAGGCATCGGTTCCGCTTAGCGGTGGAGACACGAGACACAGCCGCACTATTTCGGGATGGAGACTACCGAACAGTCGCTGACGCAGCTGCAACCTCGGGTGCACCAGCGCTAGGCCTATGGTATCATAGGCTCCAGGGGTTAGTATGAGGCTGAGATCCCTAGGGTTGATGTCAGCAGTGGGGAGTAAGGCGCTCCTCTGGTCGCCCCTCTCCCCGGTTCATAACCAGTTTCCTCCGAGTCTCCTGTTATGAACTGATTTCCCGCTTCCGTCGGAGACGCTAGACACTAACTAACCCAGTGGCAGCTTCGGCGGCTGTGTCACTGGTGCGTCTGTGTTCACTTGGGCGTCTGTGTTCACTGATAACGGATGTGTTCACTTGGGCGTTTGTGTTCACTATTACCATCTGGATCCACTCAGCATTTGCTAGCGTATTCATCGATCCTTGATGGGAGGTTAAGTCTCCCTGTATCCCGCTCTCCTTAGGCAGGTGATACAGCACTGAGTCTCTATCTACCATTGGGGTACGAGTAGTTGTATAAGTGCCTATTGCATATGAGTCTTGTAAACGTTTACTGCTGTTTATTTCACCTGTGCGACGAAATACGTTAAATGTCCTACATAAGGTAATGCAGTAATATGTTTTTCCTACATACCTGAAATGTATGATGTAGTTGACTATGTGCTCATATTGCCAAAATATACTAATGTATAACAATGTGACTGATTGCTAGTGTGGCTGCTGACTTATACTGTGTTTCTGTCAGTTTAGCTTTCTCATATATCTGATCCTCAATGCTGGTGCAAAGCAGGGAGGGGCCAGATTGTATATCACTTTAGCAAGTATTAAAGTGATTTCAGTCACAAATTGTGTAGTTAACACCAGTCATGTGTGTGATTTGTTTATCATGTCTAAGAGAGGCAAGGGTGAGGAGGATACACTCTCCACAGCTGTACCTACATTGATATCATGCAAAGCTGGGTTAACCTCTCAAGATCTGGTTCATTTATGTGCAAATTGTTATAGCTTCCATCAAAGCCTCCTTAACATGCCAAGGCAGGCTCAGGTTCAGGCAGAACCTTCATGGGCATCATTTGCACAAACATTAATAGCTGAGCGATAGCTCCAGTACCAGGTATAGGTTTCCCTATTAACCCTTACGTGCAACATTCCCCCTGGATTATGACACATCCAGTTCAGGAAGCTGCAGCCTTTCAACTAAAACAGGCTGAAAGGCTTCTGGAAATTAAATCACACAGACATGAAACATCTTTACAGTCTACACATATTTTGGAAGGGGACACTTTGGAAGTGATTCCTCACATTCTGGGTCTGCATACAGAGATGAGGCCGAAGGTCCCAGCTTGGTAGGCGTACCTGAGCTAGTTAATGCTATTAAAGCCATTCTATCCTTGGAGAATGCAGCAGACCCTTTGTTAAAATTCAAGGCACCTCTGTTTATACGTCCTAAAACAGTCTAGACTGACTTCTGGAGTCAGAGCAGCTGACGGAAATCAAGCAAGAGGCTTGGGTCACACCCAGTAATGGAATCTCATTATCCACTTCAGGCGTGGGATTGCTTGAATAGGGAGGTTGCTCCCAAAGTAGATACGCTTGGGTTTCGACTACTGCATAAATCTACATTACCTCTGCCTTCAACATCTGTAAATGATGTAACGGATAGAAAAATAGATGGTTTTCTTAAAACTGTTTTCCCTGTCAGGGGCAGTTGTGAGGCCGGCCATGGCAACAGCATGGGTGGCGAAAGGTGGCGGCCTGGGCTGATGCATTGGAAGATGATCTTTTATTGGCTACTGGAGAACAAAAGTCCCATATTGCACATATTAAACAGGCAGCTATTTTTATAAGAAACAGCCTTGGATATGGGTACAGTAGCTTCTCAAGCATCAGCCTCAGCAGTAGCAGGATGCAAAGCAGCCTGGCTACGTACATGTAAGGCTGACTCCAAAAAAGTCCAAAAGGGTACTAGAGTCTTTGCCTTTACTGGAGATATTCTGGAGTCTGAGGCAGACTCTAAGAAAGTGAAGTTCCTTCAGTTTACAAGTCTAAACCTATGTTTCCAGCTTTTCTGTCCTTTCAGACGCAAGGAAAAGCGAAAGGAAAGGGTTACGGCAAACAGTCCCAATCAGATAGGTCTGGAAAGACTAAAAAGCATTGGGCTACCAGAGGGCCTGCTTCCAAACCAGAGGATAAGCCATCAGTCTGATGGCACGGACTTCCACCTGGGGGATACCAGGGTGGGAGGCCGCCTTCTTTTATTTGCACAGAACTGGCAGCAGTTCACCACAGATGCCTGGGTGCAAGAAGCGGTATCTCACGGTGATGCGTTTGCCTTCAAGAAACACCATCCGCTAGGATTTTTTGTACCAGCTCGTCTTCAATTGAAACGAAGGCCAGGGCTTTACGGGAGGCAGTTCAGAAGTTGTTACAATCAGGGGTGATAGTACCGGTTCCTCCTGCTTAGCAGGAACAAGGTTTCTATTCCAACCTGTTTTCTAGTACAGAAACCGAATGGGTCATACCGGCCCATTCTCAGTCTCAAAACTCTGAACAGATACATTTGGGTACCTCGGTATCATGTGGAAACTATACGTTCCATTAGCTGTGCCTTGGAACTGGAGGATTTTATGGTATCTCTAGATATCCAGATGCTTACCTACATGTACCAACAGCACTGTCCCATCAGTGCTATCTCAGGTTTGCTATCCTCCGGCAACATTTTCAGTTTCAGGCCCTACCATTTGGACTGGTTACAGTTCTAAGAATGTTCACCAAATTATGGTGGTGATGGCGGCCTATCTCCATCATCAGGGGATAAGGAGTTTTTCATAGCTGGACGACCTGTTAATCCCGACTCAATCTCAGGAAATGCCCCAGGGCCATCTACTAATGACAATAGCCTGTTTGCAAAGCCAAGTATGGCTCATAAATTGAGCAAAGTCTTCCCTGGTTCTGTCACAACACATGATGCATGACACATGGGGGCTGTATTGGATTCCAGGCTTCAGAGTTTTCTACCTCTGCGCAAAATATCCATAATACAGACAAGGATTCAGGAACTACTACACAGTCGAAGAGTATCCATTCATGCAGCAATGTGAGTGATGGGATCTATTGTATCAACATTCGACATGGAGGAATATGCTTAATTCCACTTGAGGCCCCTTCAATGTCTGATGCTTTTCAGATGGAATGGACTGCATCTGACGATGAAAACCCAGACTATGGTCCTTCCTCAGAAAGTACGAAGGTCGTTAGCCTGGAGGCTGCAGACGTCCCATCTGGACAAAGGGCCTTTTTGGATCTCAGAGTTGAAGATTCTGACAACGGACGCCAGTCTTCGGGGCTGGGGAGCAGTGTCAAAAAAGTGTTGCTTTCAGGGGCAGTGGACCAAGGAAGAAAGTTAGCTGGCAATAAATATATTGGAACTTCAGCCATATGTATGGCATTCACTCAGGCAAACGACATGCCATTCATGTTATCGAATGGGCCTTACACCCAGATGTCTTCCAGATTCTGGTAGACAAGTGGGGGCTGCCGTAGACCTCATGGCTTCTCTTCAGAACAACAAAGTTCCCACATACGGATCAAGGACAAAGGATCCCAAAGCAATCTTCATGGATGCTCTGTCAGTGAGATGGGTGTTTTATCTGGCTAATTGCCTGTTGCCAAGGGGTGATTTAGAAAACAAACAAGCAAAGGGTGCCGTGATCCTAATAGCTCCAGCATGGCCCAGAAGACATTGGTATACAGATCTGCAGATGCTGTCCGGGGGATATTCCGTTTCTAATGCCTCAACGTCCAGATCTATTGTCTCAGGGTCCTTGCCATTACAAACACCTGGATTGTCTGTCTTTGACGGCGTGGTTTTTGAGACATTCATCCGGAAAGCAAAAGGATTTTCACAAGAGGTAATTTAAATGCTTAGGGCAAGGAAACCATCCTCGGCTCGCATTAATTACCGGTTATGGCATGCTTATATTCAGTCGTGCACTGTCAGAAAATTATGACACGAGGTGTTTCAGAGTTTCAAGAGTTCTAGCATTCCTTCAAGCAGGAATGTATAAAGGTCTATGCTTGTCTTCCTTAAAAGTACAAGTGTCGGCTCTAACTGTATGTTTCCAAAGGTAAATTGCTAACCTAAAGGATGTTTGCACTTTTTTTCAAGAAATGCTTCACATTCATCCTTCTTATGTTCCCTCTACATCCCCTTGGGATCTAGAAATAGTCCTTAGGGCGTTTCAAGTTGCCCCATTTGAACCACTGAATAGAGTGGATTTGAAATGGTTGACAGCAAAAGTTTTCTTTCTACTGGCAATTGTCTCAGCTAGAAGAGTCTTAGATTTAGGGGCGTTATCATGTCGCCCTTATTTTCTGATATTTCATCCAGATAGAGCAGTTCTGATAACTAGATAACTAGATCTGATCTGATAACTAGATCTGGTTATCTTCCTAAGGTGATCTCTAAATTACACCTTAATGAAGAGATTGTTGTTCCGGCTTTTCAGTGACTGGACTTCTCTGTGGGAGATGCATCATTGAACGTAGTCCGTGCTTAAAGATCTACGCGGATCGTACCAGTGCCATCAGAAAGACAGACACTCTCTTCGGTGTCTACGAATTTCACAAGAAAGGATGGCCTGCTGACAAGACTATTTCAGAAGCATACTCTCAAGCTGATCTCCCTATTCCGGCTAATGTCTCTGCTCACTCTTCTCGTAAGGTAGGTCCTTCATGGGCAGCACAACGTGGTGCCTCAGCTGAAAGATATGTAAGGCAGCCACATGGGGTTTCAGTAACACATTCATTAGACATTGGCCCTCATTCCGAGTTGATCACTCGCTAGCTACTTTTAGCAGCTGTGCAAACGCATAGTCGCCGCCCACGGGGGAGTGTATTTTCGCTTTGCAGAAGTGCGAACGCCTGTGCAGGCGCGTGGCAGCAAGCACTTTTTGTGCAGAACAAGACCAGCCCTGTAGTTACTTATTCTGTGCGATGATGCTGCGGCAAGTGACACGGTAATGATGTCAGATATCCGCCCAGCAAACGCCCAGCCATGCCTGCGTTTTTCTAAACACTCCCAGAAAACGGTCAGTTGCCACCCAGAAACTCCCACTTCCTGTCAATCTCCTGTTAAGTCCGATTAACTTTCAGGAAGAAAAGCAATACCTTAAATGTACAACTGTTCAGGCCGCTACGACTGCTGAGTGTGTGTGTGTAAAACCCCTATGAAATGCGTACACGTTGCGTAAGCACGCCTTCACGCTGTAAGCACAAAGTAGCTACACGTGCGGTGGAATACACTTTATAACCCCTAACAGGAAAGGAAATGCAACACCAATTGTATATGTAATGTTGAGGTCCAACCCAGCAACAACTATTTACTAAACAGGGGGGTACAACAGAAATACAATCACATAAGAGAAGAGGCTACAATCAATGGATACATACGTTTGTTCGCCAGCGCAACCCGGTCCCGGCCCTCAGTCAATCTGGATAGATGACCTTCAGAGAATGTGTCTGACCAGCCAGCTGGCTTGGCTTTTATACATTAGTCCAAATCATGAAACAATAGAAATTGTAATCTCTTCACCCATAGGTCAAAGGGCTGGTCATTTACAGTACAGGAGGGGTCATAGGTCGGTTTGAATAGGTGGGCGATGCCTGGTCCAGATGCACTTGCAGATGTTCTCCACTGGGTTCCCACTGAATATCAAGAGTACAGTAAGTACAGTGTAATATTAATATTCTGTTCCTGTGCTATCTATGCGCAGGAGCGTGCTACCTTCTGCAAACTGCTACCGGAATATTGCTCTTGAAATACTGTACAGCTGGATACCAAACACCACCTCCTAACCTTATTCTGTCCCCTCATATCCTGTAAAGACGAATCCCTCTGTTGTTGTACCTTTGAAGCAAATGTAACTCGCTGGTGTGGTGCATGTAGGCTATGTGTAAATGATGTGCTATGTGGATTAAATATGAGATATGTCTTTGTGGCTTTTCCATGCGAATGCATATGCTACCGTAATTACTCATACCACGCGCTAATACGCAGGACCTCGTGAGCCAATATACGCAACGTGCGAGTATGCGCACGCACGGCAGAACAAGCACGCACACGGAGGCCACTCTGTGTGGTGTTTGCACGTGATGCGTGTGACTATAATATTTTCGACTTCGACACTCCTTGCGTTTGGCTGTGCGATTGGGATCGTCGCTAGAACCAGTGCAAAAGCACAAAGTACTTTGTACCTGTACGACGCGCGTGCGCATTGCGGTGCATGCGCAGATTAGCCATTTTTTTCACTGATCGCTACGCAGCGACCAACGGCAGCTAGCGATCAACTCAGAATGAGGGCCATTATGCCTTTGATACCTTTGCCTCTCAGGACAGTGCATTCGGGCGAAGGATTCTCCTGTCCAATCAGGAGCGTCTCCTCCACTAATATTGCTTTGGGACATCCCAATGTTATCCTGTGGATAATCTGTGGACCCTGCAGGAGAAATATGTAGCTATGGTAAATTCACCGTTGATAACTATTTCTCCGAAGTCCACAGTATCCACAGGGATCCCACCCTGACGTACCTGATTTGAGGATCTTTAATCTTCCCTCTTGTGTGGAAGTGTGTGTATGTGTTCTTCTCGCATGATTAGGGCTCTCTATGATGCTCCTGCTTTGAGCTTTGGAAAATAACTGAATTGCCTGAGCCAGGAGGCGGAGATATAGGAGACTGGGCCGTTGCATTCTGGAACGTCTGTGGACTTCGGAGAAATACAGTAATTGACGGTAAGTCTACCATAACTACATATATATAGATAGATAGATCGATAGATCGATAGATAGATGTAGATATATATAAAGAGATAGAGAGAGCTATATATTCCAGTTCTGTAGAATCGCACACAATTAATTAAATAAAGTGCAGGTGCAGGGTCAGTTCAATGTATATAGCAGCAACCCTCCAACAAAGGAAGGGATGCAAAGTGGGCATCTTCATCAATTTTCTCACCATTGTCTTCATTACTGTCAGCATATTAGCAAGAGAGAGCACCCACACCTCATACATTCGCCCAGTAACACCCCTGTTTGATATACAGCTGTAACCACGCTCATCTAGCATGGCTACATCACAGGCAGGAACTTTTGGCGCCCATTCGCGGCGAGGCAGCGTACAGAGGTGCTCCCATTCATGCGAATGGGGCATGTGCACGTCTATGATGCGTGCGTACCCTAGACGTGCCCGTGATCACCCCAGCACACTGGGGCGCAGATGTAGCCACGATGAGCTTGGCTACATCTGTAAGGATATAATATTGCACCAGCAGAGACATTTTATCTTTACACTGAAACTCAGCATTTAATCTTAATACATTCATTCTTGAGCTATGGTACTCATCTGCACATGCGTTGCTAATGGTGTTTGTACAGAGTTGCTGTACAGATTCATGCACCAAGAAGTGTATTAGAAATGTGTTGGTCGGTCACAAGAGGTTGGCTAATCAGACTCAGATGTAACATGGGCATTTGCTGTATAGAGACGCTGAATTGCTGACATTGGAGGCCATACTCAGATGGATGATCTGTACCTAGCATAGGGCCGATGAAAGTTTCAGTGGTGTGACTGATGGTGACATCTAAAAAGGCACAAATCTTGATCTGTAGACAGTGTCGGACTGAGGCATGAAGGGCCCACTGGGGAAATGCAGTGGTAGGGGCCATGTTTAGAGGCCTGGCCAACTTATAGCGTATGGTCTGGGCCCCTTGATAAATATATAGAGTAAATACATAGTCCTGTGCGGTATAAGGTAACCTATGTATAGTGTATAATTCAAGTGCTCAGTCTGGAATCTGATCTCTAGAGGAGGATGTGGGCCTCCAGGCAGTGGGGCCCACCGGTGGTTCCCCCGGTACCACTGTGGGCCAGTCCGCCACTGTCTGTAGATACTGAAAATGAGCGGATGTCCTCCAGGGAAGGGCATTAAAGTTGCATTAGCATAAAGTCGCAGACCCAAAAATGCAAGTAAGGCCACAACTGTGTTTAACTCAGATTCGGGCCCTATGAGGAAAAATCTCGCTCACCCTCTACAGCCCCAGCCCTAAACAGAGCCCATCCCCATTAGGGCTTCATCCATAAATTTCCCGGCCTGGTTTTCCATTCCAATCCATCCGTGTACACTAATTTCTTAACATATGCTATAAGAGTGTATAGGGCCTTATTCAGCTTCAGTTGCAAAACTGCATAATCGCAAATCGGGCAATTATTGGCATACTTCACATGCGCTGCGAACGCATTGCGCGTGTGTGGAGGCTAAATTGTGATCACAATGTAGTGAAATGCGATCGCAATTTGATTGACAGGTAGTGACCATTTGTGGGTGTTAACATGGCGTTTGTGGGGAGTGGTTAGAGAAATGCAGGCGGATCATGGCCGTTTTCGGGGCGTGTATCTGACTTCAGTTGTAATAGATTGTGACTAAAAACATGGCACCAGTGCAACTCTATTCTCATTCTTACTAGCCCTGAGTCAACCGCAGTTGTCGATGGCACTTAATTTGTGTGCATGCATCGCAATTTTGCGAATACATCGGTGGGCGACTTTTACCTTTCTGGGCAGCTATTCACACGCGATTTTTAGTAGAAACAGGATTGAGAAAATCGCAATCTGTCTCAATAGCGATCCAAGCTGAATTACTCCCTATATCGCTAGCGGCATATCACCTCAGTGTATCACAGTGGAGAATCGCCATGGCCTGATCTGAGCATGTGGGAGAACACCACTGTATGTATACAAGTGATACGCCACTTCTGGCTCATTTGTGTTAGGGCTCTGTAAGGAGTGCGTTGTGGCACTGTATAAAAAGTCTGTAGAATAAGGCAGAATACAGATGTAATTCTCTCGTAGTAATAACAGATTTCTCTAAGGGCTTATTTGATATGGTATGATTGCAGAGAGGGTAATAAGTGGTATTGATGCCAGTCAATGATCTTGTTGCCTGCTCCCCTTTCCGTGCGCTGCAAATGTGGCTGCCATTGTCTGACGCACTATGGGCCTGTGTCGCACGCTAAGCCGACACGCACATAGGTGGCCAATATGTTAAGTATTGCGCATGTGTCCGAGTCATAGTGTGCATGTGTTGTTACCATAGAGACGTAGAACTGCGTGTCAGCAGCTGCGCCTAAAGAAGCACAACCACTCACACAGGGCGCCTTACTCAGAGAACTGCACCTGCCTTATTGCTGGTGCAAGTTATAATGGTGTGTCCAATGGGTACTGCTGTAACTAGACATTTTAGCGCCTGTGTGCAAGAAACAGCATCGGCACCCCCATATTTAAAATAGGGCAAGTGCGCGCCGCAGGCGTGTGTCAAAAATATAAAGGCGTGGATTCATGGGAAGGGGCGTGACCACAAAATAATACCAATTCATATTATGCTGTACAGTAGTCTCCATTATTTAAATTACGGTAGAGCCCTCTTTTACACATTATGCCAGGTAGAGCCCCTATCACACATTATGCCAGGTAGAGCCCCCTTTTACACATTACGGCATGTAAAGCCCCCTTTCACACATTATGGCAGATAGAGCCCCCTTTTACACATTACGGTAGGTAGAGTCACCTTTTACGCAGTATGGCAGGTAGAGTCCCCTTTTACACATTAAGCCAGGTAGAGTCCCCTATCACACAATACGCCAGGTAGAGCCCCCTTTTACACATTATGCCAGGTAGAGTCCCTATCACACACTGGGGGTCATTCCGAGTTGATCGCTAGCTGCCGTTGTTCGAAGCGCAGCGATCAGTGAAAAATAGGCTAATCTGCGCATGCGTATGCACCGCAATGCACACGCGTGACGTACGGGTACAAAGTCCTTTGTGGCTTTGCACAGGTTCTAGCGAAGCTTTCAGTCGCACGGTACAACGCAAGAAGATTTACATGAAGTGGGCGTTTCTGGGTGTCAACCAACCGTTTTTAGGGAGTACTTAGAAAAACGCAGGCGAACGCTGGGCAGGTGGGTGACGTCAAAAGCCGTCCCACCATCGTTAGAATCAACGCACATGAAGAGTAACTACAGGGCTGGTCTTGTTTTGCACAAAAAGATTTTGCAGGCGCTCTGCTGCACAAGCGTTTGCACTTCTGCAAAGCGAAAATACACTCCCCAGTGGACGGCGGCAATGCGTTTGCACGGCTGCTAAAAACTGCTAGCGAGCGATCAACTTGGAATGACCCCCATTATGCCAGGTAGAGCCCCCTTTTACACATTATGGCTGGTAAAGCCCCCTTTTACACATTACGGCAGATAGAGCTCCCTTTTACACATTACGCCAGGTAGAGCCCCCTTTTACACATTACGGCAAATAGAGTCCCCATTTTGACGCATTACAGCAGCAGAGTCCCCATTTTGACACATTACAGCAGCAGAGTCCCCCTTCTGACACATTACAGCAGCAGAGTCCCCCTTCTGACACATTACAGCAGCAGAGTCCCCCTTTGACACATTACAGCAGCAGAGTCCCCTTTTACAAAGGGAGGGAGAGAGAGACAGAGACAGTGCTATAGTTATGTTTGCTCTGGGGGCAAGGGCCAGGAAGCTGCATTGTCCATCAACGGATACCCCCGGCTGCACTGCTTTGCGCATCCCCATGTTATAATGACTAGCAGCGGGAAGCGTGTCACTCACCGTAAGCATAGCCTGTCCCCCCACCAGAGATGGATTTAGAGCTCATAGGGCTCTAAGCAAGACACCAATTTAGGGCCCACCTTCCGCAAAAATCCCCCCTCCCCTGTCAGTCAGTGTGTGACAAACCCACCCCACTCCCAGTCAGTCAGTGTATGCCAAATCCCCCTAGTCAGTCAGTGTATGCCAAATAACCCCCACCCCTCCCGCCCAAGTCAGTCTGAGTAAGGGACGGACACCCCTCCATATTTGAAATAGGGAAGGTGCATGTGCCTTAAAAAAGTGGCATGGTCTTGTGGGGCGTAGCCACACAATAGTATCCCCAATTCAAGTTGCACAGTAGTACTCCTTACTCACATTACACCGTATAGCAGTGTCCCTTATTCACATCACGCCACAGAAGTGCTCCTTATTCATTTATTATGAAACACACTAGAGCCCTTTATTAACATTACGCTAACACCCCCACACAATTTAATATGTCAAGCAATATGCATACATGATACAAAACAAATGTAACATAATATGCTAAGCAATACATAAAGTGTAAAATGCCACAGTGTAATATGCCAAATGACATGCCCAGTAAGATATCCCTGCTGTACCTAGACAGCTCTTCCAGGCAGGGTCTTTTGCAAAACTCTCACCCCCCCCCCCCCCCCTTCCCACATCCGGCAACAAACACACAATCTGGCCCCTAGTGGAAAGACCCCCATCCCATATACCCAGAAAGCAGCAGAGTAAAAAAGAAAATAATAATGATATGGCAGAGGGGGAACCATACAGAGGAGGAGGGCAGACTCACCAGAGTGCAGAATTCAGTGCCCGGGTCTGAGAGGGGGGGTTTCCCTTCTGTGCATGTCTGGGTGAAACTACAAGTCTCAAAATGCATTACAGCTTGCAAGTCCCCGGCTGCCCACTGCTGAGCCCGCGTGTGCTCATCTCTCCACTCAGCCCCCCAGGTCCGGATCCGCACCAGGTAATTCTCCTTACTGTCCTGAAACTCTGCTCCACTTTTGCCTGCTTCCCAATTCCTGATCCTTACCAGCTGCAGCTGTATAAGTCCCTGATCCCATGTCTTATCGCGACTTCGGCAACGCGCTTATCGCAGACTATGCTTCATGTGCCTCAGCATAATCACGGCATTGGGAGGAGGAACCCGCCACATCAGGGACCCGGCGATACAATTACCTGAGGTCATTGATCGGTTTGACTTATCTAATAATTTTATACTATTATTTGTGGTGAGAGTATTTGTTTTCTTTACAAACATTTGTGCCACAACATCAGCGCTGAGTCAGCCGGATCTGCGTGCCATATGCTTGTGTACACATGTCATTCACCCATGTAAGAGGTTTTGTTTCCAACTCCAAATCAACAATCTGTAAAGTGTGGTTCAGATATATTCGCTTATATATATATATATATATATATATATACTGTACATCATACTTGCTTCTGTGATCAAATGCAGGGGCCTCATATCTTTGAGGTGACAGCCTAAGTTCTTTAACCACTTAACTGACAATTGTTTTTTCCAAAAACCGCTCAGAAGTTTTTTTTTTAGGAGTGAATTAGGTGAAGAACTTGTATTTAACCTTATCCAAAGAGATTTTAGTGAAAATAAATGTTGTTTATTATATTTGGAAAAAAATAGTTTTCCCCTTCTCAAACATCGGAACATCTGTCATAACCATTGGAAACATTGCGACCACTGTGGCATTCATTTTGAAGCTGGGGCAACCACTTGGGGGGAGGGTTGGGGAGATTAATTAACACTTTGGCAGCGTCTGCTTTTGTCTGCAACTGCTGGGTGGAGGGTCCTGCCATGCCGACCGATCAGCAATGATCAGCAGCACGCCATAACAGGGGGAGGGTGCAGGGAGGCAGAAGGACCTTCCGATCCCTCTGAGAGCAGCAGCTGTGGGAAGTTTCTCTTCCCTGCGGCTGCACACGCTGTTTATGGTCACATCCTGTGCGACCCGGTCAGATAGAGCACTTGCTGGTGTGGTCGCATCTTATGGGACCATGCCAGGCAAGTGGTTAAAAGCCCATACACGATGAATGATGTGCACGCCCATGCTCTTTGAAGCAGGTTGTCAGTCTTCCATGCATGCAGCTCAATCCCTTCAATCCCAGCAGAGCAGATGGTTTGTCGTTCAGATCGTTGGTAAATCGCTCAGTGTGTATATCTCTTTTGTCAGGGAGTTCAAGGAAAAATCGCTCATCTTCCAAATTGTCCATCTTTCAAGTCTTCTAGTGTGTATGGGCCTTTAGACAAATATATATTTTATTTTGCCGATCCCTAGACCCAGTCACCGTCAGAACATGGAATTGCCCCAATTAATCTCCAATGAATTACCCCAGAGTGACTGCGTGTATAACGCTGGGTGGAGTCTGGAGGCAGAGTCATACTCATCTGCAGGGAGCTCAGCTACCCCATTTCCTCGCCCAGCAGCAGAGTAAGGTACAATAGGGGGGTGAGGGACATGGGCAGCGCTAGCAGCAGTCACAGGTACACTATGGACACTGACACCATCTGCAGGTAGGGTAACACCACCGAGACTGAGCCTACTTGCCCCCACCCTGTTGCCACACACCGCTCCTCTCCTGCCGACACAACTTGCCTGCCGCTTGACCCCCACACCCCGGCCCAAACCACTTCCACAGCAACAATGACTCCAGGCAATACTCAGGGGCCTTGCAGGCAGGGAGTGGCGGACCCCGCACCTCTCCCGCATACATACCGTGGCTGCCTGTACACCACCACACCACCAGCCTACCTCCTGCCGCTGCAACACAGGGTGGTGGCTATGGTGGCCCACCAGCGGAACGGAACATGTGCGGCGGCCCGCCTCTTACAAATTACTTTCCGCACACACCTTTGCGACATCGCCGGACCTCCCAACGCCTGCCGCCTAGGTCCGCACGCTGATCCCCTCCCGGGTGTGTGCGCCCCCTGCCGTCGCACAGCCAAACCACCGGTCCACCGCCACTACACAAGCCCCGGCCACAAACAAACACATTGAGGCCATGCTTCCCATTAGGCGGAAGCTATCATATACAGCTTGGTCGGGTTCACTATGCCCCACTGACCCCGGACCATTGCTAATGCCCCGATGCTGCATCACCATGTCACAACAGCAGTGAGGGGCTTACCTCCACTACAGACATGATCATTATTACCTCATGGCAATGTCACACATTCCAACAAAGGCAATCATACTGCTACGTCACACCTTAACTCCACACCTACAGCTACTGAGTACTCCCCAACACTCCACTGTCACCCTCATCCTCCTCACTACCCGCCTGGCTGTGTACTGGTCACACAATAAGCCCTCACACACTGTCATAGCCGTGCACACGGGGGGTGCCTGGTGGGTCCCCCCCCACACGCCTGTTGCTGCGGTCCACGGGTCAGGAGAGACCCTCACTGTTTCACCCTCTCCGGCAGTCATTTCATATTTCTCCGGCTGTGCTTGCAGACCAGCTCTTGATTGGTGGCCAGCCTGTGAGCTTTGATTGCCTCACAAGCCACTGTCATATTTCTAATGGAGTGAGACACAGGAGAGACGTGCGGTGGCCTTGCCTTTGCTCAGCGTCAGAGACGGGAATCGGCGGCACTGGCAGCAGAGGAGGGTGAGCACAAATGGGGGCATATATGTTTCTGCCATCGCTGGGGGCATAAGTATATCTGCCACCACTGGGAACGTATATGTATCTGGCAGCACTGGGGGCATATGTATCTGCCACCGCTGGGGTCTATGTATCTGGTACCACTGGGGGCATTTCTGTATCTGGCAGCACTGGGGGCATATGTATCTGGCAGCACAAGTCGTGCGGGGGTTAAGGGGGCAAAGCCCCTTACGACAGTGTGAAGTGCTCCCGTAGGGTGCGATGAATCACCTGGTATCTCATGTATGTGCTCCTTTACAGTTTAGTTTGGGGTAGGAAGGCTTTAGTTTGGGAGAGGGAGCACGCCCTCCTGTGAGTAATTTTTGCTATCCCCCTCCTCACTCACAGTATACACACAGGGTAGATGCTAGGAGTCACAACACAAGGGGGAGGAGCTAGGCCAGCGGGATAGTTCCTCTACTATCCACGCCACCAACTATTACCTTTAGTAATTAGGTGGCGAGCCACCGAGCCCGAAGCGTGGCGAGCGAAGCGAGCCCGCGAGGGTACTTTTCGGGTACCCTGTTCGCCCGTAGCTCCTCCCCCTGGTGACGTGTCTCCTCCCCTAGATACGTCAGAAGGTCCCTTCTCCCACTCCGAAATAGAATCAACCATACACACATAGGGGGTCATTCCGAGTTGATCGCTAGCTGCCGTTGTTCGCAGCGCAGCGAGCAGGCTAAAAATCGGCACTTCTGCGCATGCGTATGACGCGCAGTGCGCACGCGTGACGTACTTTCACAAAAGCCGATGTAGTTTTACACAAGCTCTAGCGACGCTTTTTAGTCGCACTGCTGATCGGTGAGTGATTGACAGGAAGTGGGTGTTTCTGGGTGGTAACTGACCGTTTTCGGGGAGTGTGTGTAAAAACACAGGCGTGCCAGATAAAAACGCAGGAGTGGCTGGGGAAACGCAGGCGTGGCTGTACGAACGCAGGGCGTGTTTGTGACGTCAAAACAGGAACTAAACAGACTGAAGTGATCGCTAGCTAGGAGTAAGTCTCGAGCTACTCTGAAACTGCACAATCTTTTTTGTAGCAATGTTGCGATCCTTTCGTTCGCACTTCTGCTAAGCTAAGATTCACTCCCAGAGGGCGGCGGCTTAGCGTTTGCACTGCTGCTAAAAGCAGCTAGCGAGCGAACAACTCGGAATGAGGACCATAAGGGGGTAAACCAGAGTTGATCATTGCAGCAGTAAATTTGTTAGCAGTTGGGCAAAACCATGGCCCTCATTCCGAGTTGTTCGCTCGCAAGCGGATTTTAGCAGATTTGCTCATGCTAAGCCGCCGCCTACTGGGAGTGAATCTTAGCATCTTAAAATTGCGAACGATGTATTCGCAATATTGCGATTACACACCTCGTAGCAGTTTCTGAGTAGCTCCAGACTTACTCGGCATCTGCGATCAGTTCAGTGCTTGTCGTTCCTGGTTTGACGTCACAAACACACCCAGCGTTCGCCCAGACACTCCCCCGTTTCTCCAGCCACTCCTGCGTTTTTTCCGGAAACGGTAGCGTTTTTTCCCACACGCCCATAAAACGGCCTGTTTCCGCCCAGTAACACCCATTTCCTGTCAATCACATTACGATCGCCAGAACGATGAAAAAGCCGTGAGTAAAATTCCTAACTGCATAGCAAATTTACTTGGCGCAGTCGCAGTGCGGACATTGCGCATGCGCATTAAGCGGAAAATCGCTGCAATGCGAAGATTTTTACCGAGCGAACAACTCGGAATGAGGGCCCTTGTGCACTGCATGGGGGGCAGATATAACATGTGCAGAGAGTTAGATTTGGGTGGGTCATATTGTTTCTGTGCAGGGTAAATACTGGCTGCTTTATTTTTTTACTGCAATTTAGATTTCAGTCTGAACACACCCCACCCAAATCTAACTCTCTCTGCACATGTTATATCTGCCACACCCCTTGCAGTGCACATTGGGGGTCATTCAGACCCGATAGCATGCTGCAGTTTTTTGCAGCCGTGCGTTCGGGTCTGAACAGCACATGCGTGCGGGCCGCGATGCGCAGACTCGTCGGGCAACGATGAAAAGAACGAAGAAAGCGTTCGCAGCGGCGAACGCAAGAAGATTGACAGGAAGAGGCCGCCCGGGGGTGTCAACTCACCGTTTTCTGGAAGTGTTGAGGAAAACGCAGGCGTGCCCGGCCTTTTCCAGGGAGGGATTCTGACGTCCGCTCCAGCAAGGATCATCGCAGCGGCTGAGTAAGTCTTGAGCTGTGCAGAGATTGCACAAACCTTTTGTTTGTACAGCTCTCTGCATAAGCGAACGCACCACTGCAGAGGCATTACCCCCTCCCCTGTAGGCGGCCATTACCTGGTCGCAGCAGTGCAAAAAATAGCCTGCGTGCGACCAGGTCTGAATTAGGCCCATGTAGGGCTGTATGTTAGTGCACATCTCCGATGGTGTGACACTTGTGCATGCACAGGTGCCGCGCTGTACATGTGCAGATCTTGTTCTGTAACTACTCACAGTGCCCTGGACAGTTCACCTGGATTAACAATTCGGTAATTGGGGATGGGGAGGGGGCGGCAACTGGGGTCCCATTTGTAGGCATCTCTAAACCAGATTTACTGGCCTCTGCAACGAGATTACTCTGGCCATCCTGAGTGACCTGATGTTTGCTCAGATGTCCGATGGTCATGCAGCCGATCCCATGCAGGATCCTGGACACAGCAGCGGATCACAGAAGTCGGCAGTGGGCGTCTTTTAACTCAAGACACCTTCTACTACTTTTGCTTAATTTCACACCACTATTGCACTCAAATAAGCAGCGTGTACCTCCTCTGAATTAGAAAGATAGATAGGTAGATAGATCTGTGACTCTGTGACTCATTTCCTAACGCTGGGCGGAGTCACAACGCTGGGCGGAGTCAGAGTCATAGAGTCACAGATCTGCCCAAATATATAGGAGATATATGGCTGGTGACAGGTGCACCGACCAGAGCCGGCCCCTCCCGCAGGACGTCCCTGGGCACAGGGCTCAGGAGCGTGGGCTGCCCGGGGCGGCAGTGCAGGAACCGGCCAGGTGAGTGCCGTACTTCGGCTGCATTCCCGCAGGCCCGCACTGGTCTCTCCTCCCCATGGCGGCCCAGGCGTCAGCGGCTAGATAGCTGCTTCTCAGCAGCCTAGGGGCAGGGCAGCAGCTCCAGCCATGGGTGGGGGAGCAGACCAGCAGCAGCGCCAGTAGCACCGACATAGCAGCGATCACTGGGATCCAGAGGCCGGGGCTCCCCGTACTCCCGCTCACATTGCTTTCTTCACTGCGATACTTCAATGGCTACTGCCTTACAGGACCACATTAACCTGCACATGCCTGCCCTGCCCTGTCTGTCATCACCAGGTGCATATATATAATTAATGTGTGTGTGTGTGTTTGTATATCCGCACCTTTCCCACCCACACCACTCCTGTACCCGCCCCTCCCCCACCTGCGGCACCCCTGCACCTCCCCAACCCGCAATGCCCCAGCACCCAGCCCTCCCCCACCCGCAGCACCACCGGACCCCCTTCCCCCATCTGCGGCACTCGTGGCGCCTCCAGACCTGCCTCCCCCCTCCTCCATCACCTGCAGCGCCTATGGACCCCATCCCCGGCAGCCCCCGCACCTGCCACTTCTCCACCCGCGACATCCCCACCCCACCCCCACCGCCTCCCGACCCCCTACCCCACTCTCGACACCCCCGCAACCGCCCCTTCAACACCCAAAGCCCCTCCGGAACCCCTCCCCCATCTGCAACAGCCACCGCACTCCCGCCACTCCCCCACCTGCAGCGCCTCCTGAAACTCCTCCCCCGTCCACGGCCCCCGCCCCACCAGCAACACCTCCCGACCCCATCCGCAGCACCCCCTCTGCACCCACCCCTCCCCCACCCACACCACTTCCGGACCCCTCCCCATCCGCGCCCCCCCCGCATCCAACCCTCCCCCAACCACAGCATCTACAGACCCCATCCGCGGTATAGGTACTACAACATCGCACGCCCTTTGTCCGTGTAATATTTCACCACTCACAAAATTATGATTGGAGGTAATACTCCATATAATAACATTTTTGCATGCCCCAAGGGCGTGCAAGGGTTAAGGGGGCGTAGCCCCTTGCGACGGTGTGAAGAGCACCCGTAGGGCGCGATGAATCACCTAGTTATATTATCTTGAAGATAATCATTGATTTGTAATCATTTAGCTTTTATTTCAGCATTGGTGAGTAGAGACTCCTGGCATGGCTATGCAGTAATGCTTTGCAGAACTATGTAAGGGGAAGATAGGGGAGATGTATCAAATCTTTAGGTGGTATTCAAATTATCATGCCCAATCTCCTTTCTAAAGTGATCTCCGTTATCGCGTATAGCATGCCCATAGTAATCAGGTTTAGCTGCGGACAGGATTAGGGCGCCTCGCTACCCTGAGTGTAGTGAGCTGAAATGATTATACCACTCCCGTCAGCAGAAACAGAACGGGTGTGGAAGGGGGTGAAAAGAATTGAATACCGCCATATTGAGAGAGTTATGGTGGTGAAGTTGTCCATACCAACCTATCAGCTTCTAGCTATCATTTATCTAGCACAGTCTGTAAACTGACATAAGCTGATTGTTTGCCATAGACAACTTCTTCACTTTATCTCCTTTAAAGCTTTGCTACGTCTCCCTCATAGTGACTTAGAGAATATCCTGTGAGGGAGTGAAGTCCAGACATTTGCATGTGTTTTGTGTTAGCCCGTGCTTCCTGTGCTGCCTCCATCCTGTAACTGCTGTTGGTTGCCGCAGTGATCACTGTGATGTTACACTGACACTGCTGCTGGTAGGGGAGATCCCATTACAGAGTATGCGCAGTGTTGCTCCCTCTCTCACCCCCAGCTCTGCTCCAGTCACACCGTATTCTCTGGCAGGGAGGACCAGGGTTATCCCAGATGGCTGCTAATGCTTTGTGCATGGAGATAGCCCGGGCACAGCACAAACTCTTCTGGGATTGATACAGAGTTATTACATTACTGCTATACATGATGATCGCCTGTTTGGCCAGGGGCAATCTGCAGGATATCCTAAATGAAGGCTTTCCCGAGGTATGTGTGTGTATTATTACTGATTCATGTGTATAGAGGCCAGTTGCTGTGACTTTGGGGTGAGTTGCAGTACTGACCTCACTTGTGTGGGTGATTTCCAGAGCTCTGTCTAAGTTTGGGGTATGTATGATTGCAGTGGGGCAGTGACTATCACATGCTGGCTGTACAGTGTAGCAGAAGGAGCTGGATAATACAGGCAATTAGTCACGTCTGCGTTCTGGTACATATTGATGAGTAGTGTGGAAATCCATGGCTAGATTTTGCATTATTAATATATGTATTTGTTTCTGTAATACTTTGTATTAGACTTTGAATAGTGTGTGTGTGTGTGTGTGTGTGTGTGTGTGTGTGTGTGTGTGTGTGTGTGTGTGTGTGTGTGTGTGTGTGTGTGTGCTGCACAGGAAGCATTGTGTTGATGTTCTATGTGTATTACCTTTATATAGGCACATCGTATGTCACTTGTGCACATGACACTGCTGGGGATCCGGTCTCTAGGTCGACACTATCTAGGTCAACCACTATTGGTCGACAGTAACTAGGTCGACAGGGTTTCTAGGTCGATAGGGTCTCCAGGTAGACATGTTCTAGATCGACAGGTCAAAAGGTCGAGATGAGTCTTTCACGATTTTTTTCCGTTTTTTTAACCTTTTCATACTTAACGATCCATGTGGACTACAGTTGGGAACGGTTACCTGTGTCGAGCGCAGCGGTAGCGGAGCGAGGCACCTTGCCCGAAGCTTCGAGGGGACATGGTGCACTAATTGGGGTTCCCGGTCACGCTATGAAGAAAACAACACCCAAAAACCCATAAAAAACTCATGTCGACCTTTTGACCTGTCGACCTAAAGACCCTGTTGACCTAGAGACCCTGTCGACCTAGAGACCCTGTCAACCAATAATGGTCGACCTAGTTACTGTCTACCTTCCATACCACACCCACACTGCTGTCACTGCATTAATGTGTGTACGATACTCCCTTTGTGTTCCAGTCCATCTAGGAGAGTGCATGTAGTGCAAGCTTATATAGGATGGAAAGCCAGCTCCAACACTTTAGCCGAGTTGCACTGTTACCTAGTAAATGGGGCGCATACTTGCCTACCTGACCCTCTCCATGAGGGAGAAAATGCTCTATTCCTGGACTTTCCTGGTAATGTATGATTGCCATCACCTGTGGTGAGCTAGTTAATTGATAAGAAAGGTGTTTCACCACAGGTGATGGCAATCATACATTACCAGGAAAGTCCAGGAACAGAGCATTTTCTCCCTCATGGAGAGGGTCAGGTAGGCAAGTATGAAATGGGGATAGTTTAGGTCCCTGCCCCAGCCAGGGCTGTTTCTGTGTTACAGTGACAGCAGTGACACAGGCTAATGCATAGCTTCAGCTGGGAGATGTGTCCCTGCACTGCCGCCTATTACTAGGTGATAATGCAGCTTTACCAATTCCCCAGAGCTGGTTCTGAGCTGCGTTACTGGAACTGAGCTAGGATCATGTTGGAGCTGAGCTCAGCATCTTGGAGCTAATAGGTTAAAATTGGAATATTGCTGAAGAATTAGACCAGTATTTACAGTATATCCAATTAACATTGGTGAGACTGTTCCATAACATAAACTTCATTTACTAAATACGGAAACAGGCAAAGTCAGATTCATTCCATTAATAGCTCTGGAGCTGGAGCGTGTGAAGAGCAGCTGGGGCACCAGTGTGGAGTGTGTAAGATTCGCCCTTTGCTCTGGAGCTGGTTTAGAGAAGCCAGTCCAGACCTGGTAAACCTGTAGCACTGCCAACACCAGCTACCCTGTGTAATCAATAGGGTCCGACTCTGAAATGTGTCTGTATTCTGTATTTGGTTTAATATTATTGGTGTGAAACAGCAGCAGCATGCAGACATTCCTAATCTGTTTAATAGGTGTGGAAAAAGTACGGTAGAATGAAGGAGTCAGTCAGTCTATAGACGTCCCCCTATTACAGGGATGGGGAACCTTCGGCCCTCCAGCTGTTGTTGAACTACATATCCCAGTATGCCCTGCAACAGTTTTTGCATGGCCAAATAGCAAAACTGTAGTAAGGCATGCTAGTATGTGTAGTTCAACAACAGCTGAGGGCCAAAGGTTTCCAACCCCTGCCCTATTAGGGTCAAGCCATCATTTATCGGGTGCATAAGCTCTAGAGTAATCATTTGTAGCGTCTAGTTTCCTTTCATGGAGAGGACCTTTCCCATAATTCCCTGGGTCCATGTCACAAACTATTTGGAATAGTAACCTGTGGCGAGCGAAGCGGAGCGAGACACCGAGCCCGAAGTGTGGCGATCGAAGCGAACCCGCGAGGGTCCAATGGTGCATAGAAGAAAACAAAAAACTTCACATGAAGGGAGAACGGAGAAAACATTTACGTTCTGTAAGGGTGGAAGTTCTCTCCTGTCCGCTCGTTATTTCACTTCCAGGTCCTGATCACGAAGGTAACATAGACACAACCCTATAAGTATAGCATAGCAGCACAGACCTGTGCGATGTTCCGCTTTCTAGAGCTGCCCTGTCAGACATCCAGAAGGAAGGCCTACACAGTGAGGGCGGGAGACGGAGTCATGCAATTAGTAGGATGGCTAAAAAAGAACACTATTCTTATGCACTAAACTAAAATGTCATTTATTCATATTCTTGTTCTCCTCAGAGCAGGTGCTTGAAAATTCTGTAGGTGGAACAAACTAAACTAAACATAAATGCAAAACAGGACTTATCTGTGTATCTAAGGGCCACCTTAAAAGTAATATCCCACAGGGGGCGGGATTTACTAGAGAAAAAATGCGTTAAAATCACAATTTTCGGGGTTTTTACAGCATTTTTAAATGTACTAAGACCTGTCCAACCGCTTATCGACGCAGAGGGTATCGCCAGTTTTTTGTGGCGATACCGTATAGAAGCCTATGGGTTTCTTACAGCATCCCGCCGCCTCCACTGCCTAGCGCTGCTCACGCCGTCCCCGCCTACCTGACTGCAGGCAGCCTTCCCGTTGCTGTCCCGGATCCCAGCCTCCTCCTGCCCCAGGAACACAGCCGGCTGTACTTCTGGCTGCAGGGAGGAGGAGGAGCCCGGGACTGACTACAGACGTCACCTCCCGTGGCTGGGAGTTAGCAGAGACCCCAGCAGACCCTCTCACTTGGCGGCGCAGGTAACGCAGGGGGCAGCTCTTACTGAATTGCAATACTAATCGCATATGTTAGTACATACTGAATGCGATAAGTATAAATGCGGAATGTTACTGCTGTCTTAGTACATCCCGCGCACAGTGTCTACTGTGGTGGTGGAAAACACTCTGTATGATAAAGCCTTGCTTTGAATTACTGGGGCATCTTCAGACTCTAGCAGACATTAGGGGGCTGAATCACAATTGCACGCTGCTGTGACTGCTTAGTGTGTTTTGCTGTAGACGCATCTGCGACTAGTATCAGCCCATCTCCTGTGTACAGCTGGGCTTCAGAATGTGCATGGACTGAGACACCCACTTAGAGACATTGTAATGCTGCTTATTCCGTCTGTAGACGCAGCCATCGGACGCAGCACTGAAACTTGCCTCAGCCCTGTGCAAGATTTAGCAGTGATAAGAGCGGAGACGTGAGCCAGTGGAGAAGTTGCCCATGGCAACCAATCAGCACTGAAGTAACATCTATAATTTGCATACTATAAAATTATACAGAGCTGCTGATTGGCTGATGAGGCAACTTCTCCACTGGCTCAATTCTCCGCTCTTATCACTACTTAGTAAATGTCCCCCCTTAGTGTACGGCCTCTATTGTGAGCAGTAAAGCTTCTGAGTTCACAAACAGTTATGCGGCACACCGGCAGTAGTCCAATAACCCGCCCGTAGGACGGATCATCTTTGTGCGTATGAATAGCCACCTCCCAATCTCCGCACGGGATCACTCGGCACATTTCCAACATATCTGATTCCTTGTGTCTCAGTTGCAACTGTGCCTCTGCGACACACGATGGGACACATGCACTGTACAAGCTTTTAGGGATAAATGTGCAGTAGCGAGAAATCGCTAAACTCTATGAAAGCACCTGTACTGTCCATTTAACTGATTTATGTGGCTTATACCCCTTCTGGCTGTGATGAAACGGCAAGTCTAACAATGTAGGGTGTGCTGGGACTTCTAGTGTCTCATAGGGGGTCATTCCGACCCGATCGCACGCTGCAGTTTGTCGCGGCGATCGGGTCAGGATTGTGCATGCTTTCGTTGCCTAGCGATTGCCTCTGACACAGAGGCGGTCGCTGGGCGGGAGGGGGCAGGACAGCGGCGTTAAGCCACCGTTTAGGGGGAGCGGTCCGGCCAACGCAGGCGTGGCCGGACCGTTAGGGTGCGGGCCGCGGCGGCTGCGTGATGTCTCACGCAGCGGCTGCGGCCAGCGGCAGCGACAATTAACTCCCGGCCAGCCGCAGAAGCTGCGCTGGCCGGGAGTTACTCCTCAAATACAAAGGCATCGCCGGTGTGCTGGAGGGGCCGGACTGACATGTGGGGCGGGCTAGCCCTGTGCTGGGCATCCCCCCGCATGTCAGGGAAGATGATTGTAGCTGTGCTAAATTTAGCACAGCTGCGATCAACTCGGAATGACCCCCATGAGCCGCCTCTTTACTGTACGTGTTTGTGCGACTAGAGTATAGACATTGTATACCATAAACTGGATGTGTTGCATTCTGTGCTGGCGTCTTGTCACATGTGGTTAGATTTCAGATTGCAGAGACTGTAAGGTTAGTACAGTAAGCCTGGCATTGGATAGCACTGAGCACACGTGCCAGTGAGGATAGAGAAAGCCACTGGCTGACCCTGCTTTGCTTAGGAATGTGATGTGACAGGCAGGGTTTTATTGGGTTACGTGACATCAATACTGTACAGCATAACAGATGTAGACAAGGCATTGCTCTCACTGTTGCTGTACTATAGCTTAGAATGCTGGGCCTGGTGGCTGTTTACTGATCACCTTTATAACCTATCTTTATTAGAAAGTGTCATTTGAGGGCCCATTTATCACTGATCGCATTTGCAATGCGATCTGGGTGCGATATTAGCACCCAAGGCCGATCACATTGGGTGAATGTATCACGCGGCACAGGCAGGGACAGGGGCTCTGAAAGGAGACCGTACCTGCGTTGTGCCGAGTGTGGTGCCATGGCTGCTGCGCATGCACAGGGGCCACTTTCGAGGGAGGGTTCTTGGGGAACCTTGCCGGAACTACAGCCCCAAGCTACCGCTATCTGAAGATGGCGGAAGCTGCAGGGGCCAGCATTGGGATTGCTTTGCATTCCAGATAATGGTAAATTTGGCAGCATCACACCTCATATAGAAACCCATGGGGGATGCAGCTGCCGGTAGGAATAGAGGATGTCCCTACTTGATACATCAAGTGATAACTAATATTTGCAGCTAACCTGCCTGTTTTCAGGGACATAGCTTCAAATAGTGCTTCATAAATGGGCACCATAGTGTTATAAATAGAAATAACAAGGTAGCCAGGTGAACGCCACCCAAACATAAACGTAAGGGGGGAGGGGGGGGGGGATACAGATACAACTTTATTTTGGGTAGTCTATTAACTTTAGCATGGGGTTATTCAACATGCGGCCCACCAGCTGCTGTGGAACTACGCATTCCAGCATACCCTGCCACATGATGCTGACAATGTTCCGGTGCAACGGCGTGGGATCGCTCATAACCGCGCAAGATCACAGACACAACGACGCTCATTATACTGTATCTTGCGCCCCTGTACGGGTGCGCGGTACAGTGGTTGCGCAGCTGATGATGGAATTGCCCCATTTTATTTTTCACATAATAAGCCAGCAGTGGCCTTAAGGCATAGGAGACACAGTACAGCCTTTAATACTCTTATGTATTGCAGCAACTTGGAGTGATGTCATTGTCATGAGATTAATTAGGAGTACAGCAGTTCAGTTCTCAGCCGTCAAATGAGTAATACTTATTGAATAATAGCGCTAATATAATTTACCTACTATGTAATGTATATAAGCCTTCTCCCTAAGAACAATACACTTGATGAATGGTCACTGTTTTTTAGAAATGTACTGAATCATAGAGAATTATTCTGTACTAGTGTATGTGCGTTTGGTATCCTATCAAATAAAAGGCTAACTCTGCCCCCTCACCTCTGTGGGGAGAATTCAAGTGTTTTGCGTGCCGGCGGCCACAAGATGGCTCCCGACAGAGCAATTCAAGCGTTGTTCCATTCCGGTGCACACATCCCCCGGCACTGGCATTACTGTTATGTTGTTCCATCATTTTGATTGGCTGATAACTAGTCTGCTTATATTTCCATTCAGTATTTAGAGTAAAATGTGATGATATGGCTACTGCAGTTGTATTTAAGTAAGAGAAATCTTTAGTGCAGAATTGCCATATAGCATTTGCCTTGTTTATGTCAGGGCTGTAGAGTGGGTGTACTAAACATGGGTCCTGTGGTGGTGGTGGTTAGTGGGGTTGGGAGGCCGCCTCTATCCCACTGCTCTGCTTAGCAGAGCAAGCGGTGAATAAACACCTTGTGCATGCATGCAGCGTCTCGTCATTCGAGAGATGGACTGGGGGCATGTCCAGCGGCTCTCAGAGCGTGGCTTGCAGGAGAGGAATTTCCCATGAGGCTAGTTTGTTTGTTTTTTTAGTTGTTTGGGTGTCATTTTGTATGTTTCATCCTATTTGACCACAATCAGTGAAACGTGTGCCCTCATGGGCTTGCGTCCCTCGCCACACTTCGGGAAGGTTACTATTCACAATCGTCCACGTGAATAGTAAATCAAGCAAAAGTTGAGAAAACATGTAACCCCCCCCCCCCCCCCAAAAAAAATGACGTCGACAATTGTCATGTCGACCTTTAATACCTGTCAACCTTTATGCATGCCAACATTTCATCTGTTGACCTTTTGTACCTGTCGACCTTTTTGTCCTTTTGCCTAATGCATGTCGACCTTTTGGTGTCGACCTATCATCCGGAAACCATGTTTTACTACTGCCTGGCTCCGTCATGAATGTCAGATACAACTTTATTGTTCCCAAGCGGAGAACAGCCCCACCTTGTTGACTGTGCATCAGCTTCTGTAGTACTCATGATTTCACTCATATTTTCCAGTAAATAATGCACAATGCTGCTAAATCCTCATCTGTAACAACACTGGAGCTAATTTAACGTTGAGGGAAATTGGGTTCAATGTGTAACTGTGTTACCCCAAATGGAAAATACACAAATAATGTAAAGTTGTTATGTAGCCACATACCAGACCTAACTCTAAAATGCTGTGCTTTTATTGTGATGATACTCAGCTGTACATAGGACCGTCACCTTTTCTTTTTTTCTGGAAACAGGAAGTTCTTGTACCATTATTACGGTTATATTTTAACACTCCATCCTGGAATGTATCATCAGATTAGTCCAGTACATCTAATTAATAGACCAGAGAGACCCATACATGGCTGCACAGTAGTAGTAGTAGTAGTAGCCAGTAATGTGACTGTACAGTAGTACTAGTCGCCATTAATGTGGCTGTGCAGTAGTACTAGTGGCAAGTAATGTGGCTGTGCAGTAGTAGTAATAGTGGCCATGTGAGTGTGGGATCCGGTCTGAAGATCGACAGTGTCTAGGTCGACAATGTTTAGGTCGACCACTATAGGTCGACATGGATGGAAGGTCGACAGGGTTTCTAGGTCGACATGTGCTAGGTCGACAGGTCTTAAGGTCGACATGAGTTTTTCACATTTTTTGGGGGGGGGGATTTTTTCATACTTAACGATCCACGTGGACTACGATTGGAACGGTAAAGTGTGCCGAGCGAAGCGAAGGCACCATGCCCGAAGCATGGCGAGCGAAGCGAGCCATGCGAGGGGACGCGGTGCACTAATTTGGGATCCCGGTCACTCTACGAAGAAAACGACACCAAAAAATAAATAAATCCTCATGTCGACCTTTAGACCTGTCGACCTAGCACATGTCGACCTAGAAACCCTGTCGACCTTCCATCCATGTCGACCTAGTGACTGTCGACCTAGAGTGGTCGACCTAAACATTGTCGACCTAGACACTGTCGATTTGATGAACCACACCCGTGAGTGTGTGGTATTAGTAGTGGCCAATAAAGTGATTGCACGGTAGAAGTTGTTCTTGGTAATAAGACTGCACAGTAGTAGTAGTAGTAGTAGTAGTAGTAGTAGTTGTTGTTGCCAGTAATATAACAGCACAGTAGTAGTAGTAGTTGTTCCCAGTAATATAACAGCACAGTAGTAGTAGTAGTAGTAGTATTATTAGTAGTTGTTGTTGCCAGTAATATAACAGCACAGTAGTAGTAGTAGTTGTTCCCAGTAATATAACAGCACAGTAGTAGTAGTAGTAGTAGTTGTTCTCAGTAATATAACAGCACAGTAGTAGTAGTAGTTGTTCCCAGTAATATAACAGCACAGTAGTAGTAGTAGTAGTAGTTGTTCTCAGTAATATAACAGCACAGTAGTAGTAGTAGTAGTTGTTCTCAGTAATATAACAGCACAGTAGTAGTAGTAGTAGTAGTAGTAGTAGTAGTAGTAGTAGTAGTTCTCAGTAATATAACAGCACAGTAGTAGCAGTAGTTGTTCCCAGTAATATAACAGCACAGTAGTAGTAGTAGTAGTTGTTGCCAGTAATGTGACTGCACAGTGTTAGTTGTTCCCAGTAATATAACAGCACGGTAGTAGTAGTAGTAGTAGTAGTAGTTGTTCCCAGTAATATAACAGCACAGTAGTAGTAGTAGTAGTAGTAGTAGTAGTAGTAGTAGTAGTAGTAGTTCTCAGTAATATAACAGCACAGTAGTAGCAGTAGTTGTTCCCAGTAATATAACAGCACAGTAGTAGTAGTAGTAGTTGTTGCCAGTAATGTGACTGCACAGTGTTAGTTGTTCCCAGTAATATAACAGCACGGTAGTAGTAGTAGTAGTAGTAGTAGTTGTTCCCAGTAATATAACAGCACAGTAGTAGTAGTAGTAGTAGTAGTAGTAGTAGTAGTAGTAGTAGTAGTTCTCAGTAATATAACAGCACAGTAGTAGCAGTAGTTGTTCCCAGTAATATAACAGCACAGTAGTAGTAGTAGTAGTTGTTGCCAGTAATGTGACTGCACAGTGTTAGTTGTTCCCAGTAATATAACAGCACAGTAGTAGTAGTAGTAGTAGTAGTAGTAGTAGTAGTAGTAGTAGTAGTTCTCAGTAATATAACAGCACAGTAGTAGCAGTAGTTGTTCCCAGTAATATAACAGCACAGTAGTAGTAGTAGTAGTTGTTGCCAGTAATGTGACTGCACAGTGTTAGTTGTTCCCAGTAATATAACAGCACGGTAGTAGTAGTAGTTGTTGTTCCCAGTTATATGACTGCACAGGTGTTGAGTATGCGTGACTGGTCAGTATACCTCCACCGGGATCCTGTTAGCAGAATGCCGGAGGTTGAGTGCGAGCGCAACAAGCCCCTTGCAGGCTCACTGCACTCGCCACGCTGCAGGGTCGGTGGAGACCTGTGGTCGCCACAGGTTCTGTTCCCATACGAGTGGGAATATTCCCTCTTGGTTGGCCTGCTGACCGTCGGGATTCTCAGGGGGCAGGATGTAGGGGAGGTGTTGTCGCATATCTACATCCCCTGCACAGTAGTAGTTGTTCCCAGTAATATGACTGCACAGTAGTAGTAATAGTAGTAGTAGTAGTAGTAGTAGTAGTAGTTGTTCCCAGTAATATAACAGCACAGTAGTAGTAGTAGTAGTAGTAGTTGTTGTTGCCAGTAATATAACAGCACAGTAGTAGTAATAGTAGTAGTTGTTGCCAGTAATATGACTGCACAGTGGTAGTCGTTGTTCCCGGTAAGTAGTAGCAGTAGTAGCAGCAGTAGTAGTAGTTGTTACCAGTAATATAACATCACAGTAGTAGTAGTAGTAGTAGTAGTTGTTGCCAGTAATATAACATCACAGTAGTAGTAGTAGTAGTAGTTGTTGCCAGTAATGTGATTGCACAGTGGTAGTCGTTGTTCCCGGTAAGTAGTAGCAGTAGTAGCAGCAGTAGTAGTAGTTGTTACCAGTAATATAACATCACAGTAGTAGTAGTAGTAGTAGTAGTTGTTGCCAGTAATATAACATCACAGTAGTAGTAGTAGTAGTAGTTGTTGCCAGTAATGTGATTGCACAGTGGTAGTCGTTCCCGGTAAGTAGTAGCAGTAGTAGCAGCAGTAGTAGTAGTTGTTACCAGTAATATAACATCACAGTAGTAGTAGTAGTAGTAGTAGTTGTTGCCAGTAATATAACATCACAGTAGTAGTAGTAGTAGTAGTTGTTGCCAGTAATGTGATTGCACAGTGGTAGTCGTTCCCGGTAAGTAGTAGCAGTAGTAGCAGCAGTAGTAGTAGTTGTTACCAGTAATATAACATCACAGTAGTAGTAGTAGTAGTAGTAGTAGTAGTAGTAGTTGTTGCCAGTAATGTGATTGCACAGTGGTAGTAGTTGTTCCCAGTAATATAACAGCACGGTAGTAGTAGTAGTAGTTGTTCCCAGTAATATGACTGCACAGTGTTAGTTGTTCCCAGTTATATGACTGCACAGGTGTTGAGTATGCGTGACTGGTCAGTATACCTACACCGGGATCCCGGCAGCAGAATGCCGGAGTTTGAGGGCGAGCGCTACAAGCCCCTTGCAGGCTCACTGCGCTCACCACGCTGCAGGGTCGGTGGCGACCTGTGGTCGCCACAGGTTCTGTTCCCACACGAGTGGGAATATTCCCTCTTGGTTGGCCTGCCGACCGTCGGGATTCTCAGGGGGCAGGATGTAGGGGAGGTGTTGTCACATATCTACATCCCCTGCACAGTAGTAGTTGTTCCCAGTAATATGACTGCACAGTAGTAGTTGTTCCCAGTAATATGACTGCACAGTAGTAGTTGTTCCCAGTAATATGACTGCACAGTAGTAGTTGTTCCCAGTAATATGACTGCACAGTAGTAGTTGTTCCCAGTAATATGACTGCACAGTAGTAGTTGTTCCCAGTAATATGACTGCACAGTAGTAGTTGTTCCCAGTAATATGACTGCACAGTAGTAGTTGTTCCCAGTAATATGACTGCACAGTAGTACTAGTTCTCAGTAGTTTTACACCAGTGCTAAAGTTCTTCTAAGCTCTTGGTCTTTAGTCTGTAGGGGACATCCTACTACAAATGCAGGACGTCCATTAAAAAGACATTTCCTGAAGTTGTAGTGCAGCTGTCGACAGTCTTTAATCTCAGTGTAAAGCACAGCTAAAATTGCAGCTGTAGTTTATTTTTACATAACAAACAATAGCTTGTTTGCCAAGTAATCATTTGGCCGTGTAATCATGTGTATATGTGTTTACTGAAATCAGTTTTGTTTATCAATGAATACATGCTAGCAGTGCTCTAAATATTGTACTTATTGACCCTATTTACTGTGATTGGTTGCTCAATGCACCCTGAGCCTGCCTTCGGTATATCCTATAGGGCTTTTTTTTATACAGTCTCCCAGTACAGTCTATTTCCCTATCATTCAGTGACCCCTTACATGTGTAAGGTTCCAACAAGTACCTCAATTTTATCTAAATGTTAACTTCAGGTGTGACATAAGATCAAGGTGCAATCAGCTGTATATGAATATATCGTTATATATATATATATATATATATATATATATATATATATATACATATATATATATATATATATATATATATATACATACACTGCTCAAAAAAATTAAGGGAACACTTAAACAACACAATGTAACTCCAACTCAATCAAACTTCTGTGAAATCAAACTTTCCACTTAGGAAGCAACACTGATTGACAATCAATTTCACATGCTGTTGTGCAAATGGAATAGACAACAGGTGGAAATTATAGGCAATTAGCAAGACACCCCCAATAAAGGAGTTGTTTTGCAGGTGGTGACCACAGACCACTTCTCAGCTCTATGCTTTCTGGCTGATGTTTTGGTCACTTTTGAAACCTGGCGGTGCTTTCACTCTAGTGGTAGCATGAGACGGAGTCTACAACCCACACAAGTGGCTCAGGTAGTGCAGCTCATCCAGGATGGCACATCAATGCGAGCTGTGGCAAGAAGGTTTGCTGTGTCTGTCAGCGTAGTGTCCAGAGCATGGAGGCGCTACCAGGAGACATGCCAGTACCTCAGGAGACGTGGAGGAGGCCGTAGGAGGGCAACAACCCAGCAGCAGGACCGCTACCTCCGCCTTTGTGCAAGGAGGAACAAGAGGAGCACTGCCAGAGCCCTGCAAAATGACCTCCAGCAAGCCACAAATGTGCATGTGTCTACTCAAACGATCAGAAACAGACTCCATGAGGGTGGTATGAGGGCCCGACGTCCACAGGTGGGGGTTATGCTTACAGCTGAACACCTTGCAGGACGTTTGGCATTTGCCAGAGAACACCAAGATTGGCAAATTCGCCACTGGCGCCCTGTACTCTTCACAGATGAAAGCAGGTTCTCACTGAGCACATGTGACAGACGTGACAGAGTCTGGAGACGCCAAGGAGAACATTCTGCTGCCTGCAACATCCTCCAGCATGACTGGTTTGGCAGTGGGTCAGTAATGGTGTGGGGTGGCATTTCTTTGGGGGGTCGCACAGCCCTCCATGTGTCCGCCAGAGGTAGCCTGACTGCTATTAGGTACCAAGATGAGATCCTCAGACCCCTTGTGAGACCATATGCTGGTGCGGTTGGCCCTGGGTTCCTCCTAATGCAAGACAGTGCTAGACCTCATGTGGCTGGAGTGTGTCAGTAATTCCTGCAAGACGAAGGCATTGATGCTATGGACTGGCCCGCCCGTTCCCCAGACCTGAATCCAATTGAGCACATCTGGGACATCATGTCTCGCTCCATCCACCAACGCCACGTTGCACCACAGACTGTCCAGGAGTTGGCGGATGCTTTAGTCCAGGTCTGAGAGGAGAGCCCTCAGGAGACCATCCGCCACCTCATCAGGAGCATGCCCAGGCATTGTAGGGAGGTCATACAGGCACGTGGAGGCCACACACACTACTGAGCCTCATTTTGACTTGTTTTAAGGACATTACATCAAAGTTGGATCAGCCTGTAGTGTGTTTTTCCACTTTAATTTTGAGTGTGACTCCAAATCCAGACCCCATGGGTTAATAAATTTGATTTCCATTGATAATTTCTCTGACGTCCTAGTGGATGCTGGGAACTCCGTAAGGACCATGGGGAATAGCGGCTCCGCAGGAGACTGGGCACAAAAAGTAAAAGCTTTAGACTAGCTGGTGTGCACTGGCTCCTCCCCCTATGACCCTCCTCCAAGCCTCAGTTAGATTTTTGTGCCCGAACGAGAAGGGTGCAAGCTAGGTGGCTCTCCTGAGCTGCTTAGAAGTAAAAGTTTAAATAGGTTTTTTATTTTCAGTGAGTCCTGCTGGCAACAGGCTCACTGCATCGTGGGACTAAGGGGAGAAGAAGCGAACTCACCTGACTGCAGAGTGGATTGGGCTTCTTGGCTACTGGACATTAGCTCCAGAGGGACGATCACAGGTTCAGCCTGGATGGGTCCCGGAGCCGCGCCGCCGGCCCCCTTACAGAGCCAGAAGAGCGAAGAGGTCCGGAGAAAGCGGCGGCAGAAGACGTTCCTGTCTTCAAATAAGGTAGCGCACAGCACTGCAGCTGTGCGCCATTGCTCTCAGCACACTTCACACTCCGGTCACTGAGGGTGCAGGGCGCTGGGGGGGAGCGCCCTGAGACGCAATATAAACAATATAAAAACCTTATATGGCTAAAAAAAATGCATCACATATAGCTCCTGGGCTATATGGATGCATTTATCCCCTGCCAGTTTCCTGAAAAAAGCGGGAGAAAAGGCCGCCGTGAAGGGGGCGGAGCCTTTCTCCTCAGCACACAAGCGCCATTTTCTTTCACAGCTCCGCTGGAAGGACGGCTCCCTGACTCTCCCCTGCAGTCCTGCACTACAGAAACAGGGTAAAACAGAGAGGGGGGCACTATTGGCAGCTAATATATAAATACAGCAGCTATAACAGGGAGTAACACTTATATAAGGTTATCCCTGTATATATATAGCGCTCTGGTGTGTGCTGGCAAACTCTCCCTCTGTCTCCCCAAAGGGCTAGTGGGGTCCTGTCCTCTATCAGAGCATTCCCTGTGTGTGTGCTGGGTGTCGGTACGATTGTGTCGACATGTATGAGGAGGAAAATGATGTGGAAGCAGAGCAATTGCCTGTGTTAGTGATGTCACCCCCTAGGGAGTCGACACCTGACTGGATGGTAGTAATTAAAGAATTACGTGACAATGTCAGCACTTTGCAAAAAACTGTTGACGACATGAGACAGCCGACAAATCAATTAGTGCCTGTTCAGGCGTCTCAGACACCGTCAGGGGCGCTAAAACGCCCGTTACCTCAGATGGTCGACACAGACCCTGACACGGATACTGAATCCAGTGTCGACGGTGACGAGACAAACGTAATGTCCAGTAGGGCCACACGTTACATGATCACGGCAATGAAGGAGGCATTGAACATTTCTGACACTACAAGTACCACAAAAAAGGGTATTATGTGGGGTGTGAAAAACTACCAGTGGTTTTTCCTGAGTCAGATGAATTAAATGAGGTGTGTGATAAAGCGTGGGTTTCCCCTGATAAAAAACTGCTGATTTCTAATAAATTATTGGCACTATACCCTTTCCCGCCAGAGGTTAGGGCACGTTGGGAAACACCCCCTAGGGTAGATAAGGCGCTCACACGCTTATCAAAACAAGTGGCGTTACCGTCTCCTGATACGGCCGCGCTCAAGGAACCAGCTGATTGAAGGCTGGAAAATATCTTAAAGGGTATATACACACATACCGGTATTATACTGCGACCAGCGATCGCCTCAGCCTGGATGTGCAGCGCTGGAGTGGCTTGGTCGGATTCCCTGACTGAAAATATTGATACCCTGGATAGGGACAGTATATTATTAACTATAGAGCATTTAAAGGATGCATTACTATATATGCGAGATGCACAGAGGGATATTTGCACCCTGGCATCTAGAGTAAGTGCGATGTCCATTTCTGCCAGAAGAACGTTATGGACGCGACAGTGGTCAGGTGATGCGGATTCCAAACGACATATGGAAGTATTGCCGTATAAAGGGGAGGAGTTATTTGGGGTCGGTCTATCGGACCTGGTGGCCACAGCAACGGCTGGAAAATCCACCTTTTTACCCCAGGTCACCTCTCAGCAGAAAAAGACACCGTCTTTTCAAACCCAGTCCTTTCGTCCCTATAAGGGCAAGAGGGAAAAAGGCAGCTCGTTCCTGCCCCGGGGCAGAGGAAGGGGAAAAAGACTGCACCATGCAGCCTCTTCCCAGGAGCAGAAGCCCTCCCCCGCTTCTGCCAAGTCCTCAGCATGACGCTGGGGCTCTGCAAGCAGACTCGGGCACGGTGGGGGGCCGTCTCAAGAATTTCAGCGCGCAGTGGGCTCACTCGCAAGTGGACCCCTGGATCCTGCAGGTAGTATCACAGGGGTACAAATTGGAATTCGAGACGTCTCCCCCTCGCCGGTTCCTGAAGTCTGCTCTACCAACGTCTCCCTCCGACAGGGAGGCAGTATTGGAAGCTATTCACAAGCTGTATTCCCAGCAGGTGATAATCAAGGTACCCCTCCTACAACAGGGAAAGGGGTATTATTCCACGCTGTTTGTGGTACCGAAGCCGGACGGCTCGGTGAGACCAATTTTAAATCTAAAATCTTTGAACACTTACATTAAAAGGTTCAAATTCAAGATGGAGTCACTCAGAGCAGTGATAGCGAACCTGGAAGAAGGGGACTATATGGTATCTCTAGACATCAAGGATGCTTATCTCCATGTCCCAATCTACCCTTCTCACCAAGGGTACCTCCGGCTTGTGATACAAAACTGTCATTATCAGTTTCAGACGCTGCCGTTTGGATTGTCCACGGCACCACGGGTCTTTACCAAGGTAATGGCCGAAATGATGATTCTTCTTCGAAGAAAAGGCGTATTAATTATCCCTTACTTGGACGATCTCCTGATAAGGGCAAGGTCCAGGGAACAGTTAGAGGTCGGAGTAGCACTATCTCAGGTAGTGCTACGTCAGCACGGGTGGATTCTAAATATCCCAAAATCACAGCTGATTCCGACAACACGTCTACTGTTCCTAGGGATGATTCTGGACACAGTCCAGAAAAAGGTGTTTCTCCCGGAGGAGAAGGCCAGGGAGTTATCCGAGCTAGTCAGGAACCTCCTAAAACCAGGACAAGTGTCAGTGCATCAGTGCACGAGAGTCCTGGGAAAAATGGTGGCTTCTTACGAAGCGATTCCATTCGGAAGATTCCATGCAAGAACTTTTCAGTGGGATCTGCTGGACAAATGGTCCGGATCGCATCTTCAGATGCATCAGCGGATAACCCTATCTCCAAGGACAAGGGTATCTCTCCTGTGGTGGTTACAGAAGGCTCATCTTCTAGAGGGCCGCAGATTCGGCATTCAGGATTGGATGCTGGTAACCACGGATGCCAGCCTGAGAGGCTGGGGAGCAGTCGCACAGGGAAGAAATTTCCAGGGCTTGTGGTCAAGCATGGAAACGTCTCTTCACATAAATATCCTAGAGCTAAGGGCCATTTACAATGCCCTAAGTCAAGCAAGGCCTCTGCTTCAGGGTCAACCGGTATTGATCCAGTCGGACAACATCACGGCTGTCGCCCACGTAAACAGACAGGGCGGCACAAGAAGCAGGAGGGCAATGGCAGAAGCTGCAAGGATTCTCCGCTGGGCGGAAAATCATGTGATAGCACTGTCAGCAGTGTTCATTCCGGGAGTGGACAACTGGGAAGCAGACTTCCTCAGCAGACACGATCTCCACTCGGGGGAGTGGGGACTTCATCCAGAAGTCTTCCAAGTGATTGTAAACCGTTGGGAAAAACCAAAGGTGGACATGATGGCGTCCCGTCTCAACAAGAAACTGGACAGATATTGCGCCAGGTCAAGGGACCCTCAGGCAATAGCGGTGGACGCTCTGGTAACTCCGTGGGTGTTCCAGTCGGTATATGTGTTCCCTCCTCTTCCTCTCATACCAAAAGTACTGAGAATCATAAGAAGGAGAGGAGTAAGAACGATACTCGTGGCTCCGGATTGGCCAAGAAGAACTTGGTACCCGGAGCTGCAAGAGATGCTCACGGAGGACCCGTGGCCTCTACCTCTAAGGAAGGACCTGCTCCAGCAGGGACCTTGTCTGTTCCAAGACTTACCGCGGCTGCGTTTGACGGCATGGCGGTTGAACGCCGGATCCTGAAGGAAAAAGGCATTCCAGATGAAGTCATCCCTACCCTGATCAAGGCCAGGAAGGATGTAACTGCAAAACATTATCATCGCATTTGGCGAAAATATGTTGCGTGGTGTGAGGCCAAGAAGGCCCCTACGGAGGAATTCCAACTGGGTCGTTTCCTACATTTCCTGCAAGCAGGATTGTCTATGGGCCTAAAATTAGGATCCATTAAGGTTCAAATTTCGGCCCTGTCGATCTTCTTCCAGAAAGAACTGGCTTCAGTGCCTGAAGTTCAGACGTTTGTCAAAGGGGTACTGCATATACAGCCTCCTTTTGTGCCTCCAGTGGCACCTTGGGATCTCAATGTAGTTTTAGGGTTCCTAAAATCACATTGGTTTGAACCACTTGCCACAGTGGATTTGAAATATCTCACATGGAAAGTGGTAATGGCGGCTTTATCCTATAAAAGCCTTTACCTGATATTTCATTCGGATAGGGCGGAATTGAGGACTCGTCCTCAATTTCTCCCTAAGGTGGTTTCAGCGTTTCACATGAATCAACCTATTGTGGTACCTGTGGCTACTAGGGACTTGGAGGACTCCAAGTTGCTGGACGTAGTCAGGGCCCTGAAAATATATGTTTCCAGGACGGCTGGAGTCAGAAAATCTGACTCGCTGTTTATACTGTATGCACCCAACAAGCTGGGTGCTCCTGCTTCTAAGCAGACGATTGCTCGTTGGATTTGTAGTACAATTCAACTTGCACATTCTGTGGCAGGCCTGCCACAGCCAAAATCTGTAAAAGCCCATTCCACAAGGAAGGTGGGCTCATCTTGGGCGGCTGCCCGAGGGGTCTCGGCTTTACAACTTTGCCGAGCAGCTACTTGGTCAGGGGCAAACACGTTTGCTAAATTCTACAAATTTGATACCCTGGCTGAGGAGGACCTGGAGTTCTCTCATTCGGTGCTGCAGAGTCATCCGCACTCTCCCGCCCGTTTGGGAGCTTTGGTATAATCCCCATGGTCCTTACGGAGTTCCCAGCATCCACTAGGACGTCAGAGAAAATAAGAATTTACTTACCGATAATTCTATTTCTCGTAGTCCGTAGTGGATGCTGGGCGCCCATCCCAAGTGCGGATTGTCTGCAATACTTATATATAGTTATTGTTACAAACAAATCGGGTTGTTTATTGTTGGAAGCCATCTTGTCAGAGGCTCCTACGGTTATCATACTGTTAACTGGGTTCAGATCACGAGTTGTACGGTGTGATTGGTGTGGCTGGTATGAGTCTTACCCGGGATTCAAGATCCTTCCTTATTATGTACGCTCGTCCGGGCACAGTATCTTAACTGAGGCTTGGAGGAGGGTCATAGGGGGAGGAGCCAGTGCACACCAGCTAGTCTAAAGCTTTTACTTTTTGTGCCCAGTCTCCTGCGGAGCCGCTATTCCCCATGGTCCTTACGGAGTTCCCAGCATCCACTACGGACTACGAGAAATAAAATTATCGGTAAGTAAATTCTTATTTTTTGTGTGATTTTGTTGTCAGCACATTCAACTATGTAAAGTACAAAGTATTTAATAAGAATATTTAATTCATTCAGATCTAGGATGTGTTATTTTAGCGTTCCCTTTATTTTTTTGAGCAGTGTGTATATATATATATATATATATATATATATATATATATATAATATATACAGGTTGAGTATCCCATATCCACATATTCCGAAATACGGAATATTCCGAAATACAGAATTTTTTGAGTGAGACTGAGATAGTGAAACCTTCGTTTTCTGATGGCTCAGTGTACACAAACTTTGTTTAATACACAAAGTTATTAAAAATATTGTATTAAATTACCTTCAGGCTGTGTATATAAGGTGTATATGAAACATAAATGCATTCTGTGCTTAGACTTAGGTCCCATCACCATGATATCTCATTATGGTATGCAATTATTCCAAAATACGGAAAAATCTGATATCCAATATATATATATATATATATATATATATATAGTGTTCACGCTAGGCTGCTTTGGCAGGGAGACGCGTCCTGACTATTTTTAAGGGGCAAAATGTGCCCTGGCCCTTTTGCGGCATGCCCCCTTGATGAGAGACTCACGCACACGAAGTGCAGCCGCAGCACTGGCGCCCTGCCCTCATAAGATTTGGGGGGGATACTTGGGGGAACTCATATATGGAACTGCTCTGTAGTGGAATTGCTGTAGCCATATGAATATTTACATGGGAGCGATTCAATTGTTTTTGCACACCCAATCTCCCGTCTAAAGTGATGGCAGATCGGCGGACGTAATTTAATTGTTTAGTTTTTGCTCTAAATACGCCCAGACAGACCACGTTTAGCCACAGACAACGGCTAAACCCAACCAAAGTGTTGTGCGCAAAGCGAAAAGTGCCATTGGGCGCCCAAAGGTGTCACTTTTTGCACATTTTTTTTTCTCACCAGTACAGGGGGCTGCGAGAAGAAATGTTAGCCCAGAATGGAGTGCCATCTAGTGTCAGCCTGCGCAAAAAATAATTGAAATCCTCCAAACACTCATGCTTTCAAGCCCTATTAGAAAATGCACATGAATTTATTTTCTCTATAAGCTTATTACTTAAGTTTGAGTAATTTATGCTATTATTACAGATGTGATTTTTTCCTCCTCAATTTTGCATCTCAGTTTGCAGGCAGTATATTTTTTCACAGATGTGTCCAGTTACATCCAGCCTCCCAGCACGTTAAACAGCCCTTCTAGTCACGCCATGCCGTGGTGTTGGACTGCTGGTTTTTCTGAATAATTTCATACATCATTAACATGCAACAGGGTTGGTTAGTTAGCAACTTGGCTGCTACATTTTGTGTCCAGCGTGAGGACACAAATGCAGGTAGAGGAGGAAGATTTTTGCTTGATAAACTCTGAAGTTTATCACTTTCATAGGATAACATGTAAAGATTTAATAATATCATACCTGCCAACTGTCCCGATTTTCGTGGGACAGTCCCGCTTTCCTACCCAGGGCCCGCAGTGTCCCGTGGTGGGGGGGGGGGGTAGTTGGGAGGTTCCTGTCACTCTCCATTCTGCCGACACGTTATGCCAAACACATGAATGCCCCTGACACATTATGTCACACACCACAATGCCCGACACATTATGCCACACCCCGCAATGCCCGTGAAACATTATGCCACAGACCACAATGCCCGTGAAACATGCCACACACCATAATGACCCTTACACATTGTGCCACAAACCGCAATGCCTGACACATTATGTCACACACCGCAATGCCTGTGACACATTATGCCACACACCGCAATTCCTGTGACACATTATGCCACACCTCAATGCCCCTGACACATTATGCCACACATTACAATGCCCGACACATTATGCCACACAATGCCCATGAAACATTATGCCGCACACCGTAATGACCCTGACACATTATGCTACAAACCGCAAAGCCCGACACATCATGCCACACATCGCAATGCCGGTGACACATTACACACCGCAATGCCCCGGACACATTATGCCACACACGACAATGTCCCTGACACATGCCACACACCACAATGTCTGACACATTATGCCACACACCACAATGCCCATAACACATTAAGCCACACACCACAATGCCCTTGACACATTATGCCACACATCGGAATACCCCTGACACATTATCCCACACACCACAATGCCCGACACATTATGCCACACACCAAAATGCCGGTGAAAAAGTATGCCACACACCGTAATGACCCTTGTCACATTATGCCCCACACACTCAATACCTGTGACACATTATGCCACAAACTACAATGCCTGTGACACATTGTGCCACACACCACAATGTCTGTGACACATTATGCCACACAAGACAATACCTGTGACACATTATGCCACAAACTACAATGCCTGTGACACATTATGCCACACACCACAATGCCACTGAAACATTATGCCAGACACGAACGGGGGTTTAATGCTTGTTGCCAGAGGTTTCATGCTCTGGGTGTCATGCTCGTTGCCAGGGGTTTCATGCGTTGGGTGTCAGGCTCGTTGCCAGGGGTGTAGTGCTCATTGCCAGGGGAGTAATGCTCATTGCCAGGAATGAATGCCCATTGCCAGGGATGAATGCCCATTGCCAGGGGTGTAATGCTCATTGCCAGGGGTGTAATGCTCATTGCCAGGGGTGTAATGCTCATTGCCAGGGGTGAATGCTCATTGCCAGGGGTGAATGTCCATTGCCAGGGGAGTAATGCTCATTGCCAGGGATGAATGCCCATTGCCAGGGATGAATGCCCATTGTCAGGGGTGTAATGCTCATTGCCAGGGGTGTAATGCTCATTGTCAGGGGTGAATGCTCATTGTCAGGGGTGAATGCTCATTGCCAGGGGTGAATGTTCATTGCCAGGGGTGAATGTCCATTGCCAGGGGTATTACGGGGGCGGGTAGTGGTTAGCACTGCAGCCAGCGCTGATCGCTCCCAGCACTTCCTGGTAATGCTGCAGCGCTGCGCAGGAACAGGCGAGTCAGACACGAGAGGTCAAGTATGACCTCTTGAATCTGTCTCCTCCAAGGTGGTGGCCATTTTTGAAGGGACGTTAGCAGATTTACATGCGGGTGGCTTATCCGCATGGGAATTTGCTGCACCCCGCCAGTGCAATATTGGGGAAAAGAGAAAAAACAATACCACAGAGCCAGTAATGGAACTTGTAAGTGGTGAGCCCAGGTGCAAATATATAATGCAGGGGGAGGCAGTGGGTGACAGGGAGAGACAGTTGGTAACAGAGGTACAAGTACAATGTCCTGAGCATTTCAGAGAACAGGGAGCATGTACCTTAGTTTGGGCAGGAACACATCGGCATTTGCTCTGCCTGTAAAAGGGCCCCCTGCCCCTTGTGATTTTCTCAGCTTGGCAGACTCTGACAGTGCCAGTTACATCGGTTATGGGCTGCCTTTAATTCACAGACAGCAGAGAATCAGAAAAATTGTACAGCTGTCTGTTAATTAGAGGCAGTAAGTGGCTGTGATCATCAGCGCTTACAGGTGGCAGGACTCCTCTATTAGTCCAGCACACACAAGGTCAGCTCTGCCACCCTAAGGTAAGAGGCAGGTCCCTCAGGCAGTGGGACCCACCCTGCTCTCTGCACTGGGCCATTCATCCAACATTGCTCAAAATGGTCTGCAGGTGGGCCAGGGAATAACTCATTGGCTGCCAATCCGCGAGCTCTGATTGGCTCACGAACCGGTCGGCGCCTGATTGTGATACACGCCGACGCCGTTTCCACCTGGGGGAGACCGGACTGACAGGGCAGGAGAGGCGCATGCTGTGCTCTCCCCCCCTCGGGCACAGTGGCTGCAGGGTGGCAGTGCTGCCCCGTACCGCCATACTTGCAGCATTGAACCAGAGCTATGAATACCTGGTGCTCCCACAGCTTATAGTAGTGCTGGCCCCCACTGCTGCTCTTCTGGACCCCATATATAGTCTAGCTCTCCTTCTACCTCGTCTCTCTCTCTCTCTCTCTCTCTCATATATCTACTCCTGCATCTCTCACTCCTCCCCCCTTCTTATTACAATTGGACCCCCACCCCCTTATCTGTCTCTGTGCTAATTGACAGGTATCCTTGGCAATGATAACATTAATTCTCTGCCCAATTAAAAAAAAAAAAAAAATAGTGATTCAATGTAGCTGTCTGTTTTATTTAATGGATACTTTATTGTGCACCCTTCATGGTTTTCTAATAATTTAATTCAAAGAAAAACAAATAAGCTTATTATTAGTTATATATATAGCGCACACATACTCCACATCGCTTTACAGAGAATATGTGGCCATTCACATCAGTCCCTGCCCCAGTGGAGCTTACACTCTATATTCCCTACCACATGTACACCACACACAGTCACACTAGGGTTAATTTTTGTTGGAAGCCAATTAACCTACCAGTATATTTCTCTAACGTCCTAGAGGATGCTGGGGACTCCGTAAGGACCATGGGGAATAGACGGGCTCCGCAGGAGACATGGGCACTTCAAGAAAGAACTTGACTCTGGGTGTGCACTGGCTCCTCCCTCTATGTCCCTCCTCCAGACCTCAGTTTGAGACTGTGCCCAGAGGCAGATGGGTGCACTGCAGGGAGCTCTCCTGAGTTTCCTGCTAAGAAAGTATATTTGTTAGGTTTTTTATTTTCAGGGAGCACTTCTGGCAACAGACTCCCTGCATCGAGGGACTGAGGAGAGGGGAGCAGACCTACTTAAATGATAGGCTCTGCTTCTTAGGCTACTGGACACCATTAGCTCCAGAGGGAGTCGGAACACAGGTTCGCCCTGGACGTTCGTCTCAGAGCCGCGCCGCCGTCCTCCTCCTCACAGAGCCAGAAGAAAGAAGCCGGGTGAGTATGAGAAGAAAGAAGGCTTCAAAAGGCGGCAGAAGACTTTGTGAGCTTCACTGAGGTAACGCACAGCACGGCAGCTGTGCGCCATTGCTCCCATACACCTCACATACTCCGGTCACTGTAAGGGTGCAGGGCGCAGGGGGGGCGCCCTGGGCAGCAATATAAACCTCTTATTTGGCAAAAGAGAGCATATATACAGCTGAACACTGTATATATGCATGAGCCCCCGCCAATTTTACACTTTTAGCGGGACTGAAGCCCGCCGCCGAGGGGGCGGGGCTTCTCCCTCAGCACTCACCAACGCCATGTTTTTCTCCACAACACCGCTGAGAGGAAGCTCCCCGGACTCTCCCCTGCTTATACCACGGTAGAAGAGAGGGTTTTAAAGGAGAGGGGGGCACATAATTCGGCGCAGATAGTAATAACAGCGCTACGGGGTAAACATTAAATTGCTGTGTTTTTCCTGGGTCATATTGCACTGGGGTGTGTGCTGGCATACTCTCTCTCTCTCTGTCTCTCCAAAGGGCCTTGTGGGGGAACGGTCTTCAGAAGAGTATTCCCTGAGTGTGTGGTGTGTCGGTACGTGTGTGTCGACATGTCTGAGGTAAAAGACTCTCCTATGGAGGAGATGGAGCAAATGTGTGTGGTGTCTCCGTCGACAACGCCGACGCCTGATTGGATATGTGAAATTAAGGGCTAAGATGAATTTATTACACAAAAGATTAAAGAACAGACAGGGAATCTACCCATGTCTGTCCCTATGTCACAGAGATTTTCAGAGTCTCACAACGCTCACTATCCAAAATAATAAAATCGACACGGAGTCTGACTCCAGTGTCGACTATGATAATGCAAAGTACAGCCAAAACTGGCAGAAAAGTATTAAATATATGATTATTGTAATAAAATATGATTTGCATATCACTGATGACTCATCTGTCCCTGACATTAGGGTACACATGTTTAAGGGGAAGAAAGCTGAGGTAAATTTCCCTCCTCTCATGAAGAAAAAGAGCGTGAATCTCCAGACAAGAAGCTGCAGCTTCCCAAAAAGAATTCTCAGGGAGTATCCTTTACCTAATGGGGCCAGGATAAGATGGGAATCTTCCCCTAGGGTGTACAAGGCATTGACATGTTTACCCAAAAAGGTAGCGCTGACTTAACAGCTATCCTCAGGGATCCTGCAGATAGCATGCAGTAAAAGTACTTTGAAGTCCATTTACACACATTCTGGTACACTACTCAAACCGGCGATTGTGTCGGCATGGGTTTATAGCGCTGTAGCAGCGTAGACAGATATCTTATCAGCGGAGATTGAAACCCTAGATAAGGATACCATGTTATTGTCCCTAATATATATATATATATATATACACACACACACACACACACACACACACACACACACACACAGAGAAAACCACAGCACTCGCCACCCCAGAAGCGGGGTACAGCTATGCACTTACCACTCACAGGGTGGGGTGCACGTAACACAGCACTCTCCACCACAAAAGCGGGGTACACAGCTGTACTTACCACTCACAGGGCGGGGTGCATGTAGCCCATGACCACAGCTCAAATAAATACAAACATATATATATATATATATATTTATATGTAAAAGATGTTGTCTTTTATTTATATATATATACATATATATATATATATATATATATATATATATATAAGACATGCCCAAAGAGACGTTAGTCTACTGGGTTCTAGAGTCAACGCTATGTCGATTTCTGCTAGACGTGTCTTGTGGCACATGCAGTGGACAGGTGATGCCGACTAAAAGAGGCATATGGAGTTGTTGCCTTACAAGGGTGAGGAATTGTTCGGAGAGGGCCTCTCGGATCTCGTCTCCACGGCTACGGCAGGTAAATCAATTTTTTTGCCATATATTCCCTCACAATATAAGAAAGTGCCTCATTATCAAATGCAGTCCTTTCGTTCCAATAAAAACAAGAGAGCACGTGGTTCGTCCTTTCTAGCCAGAGGTAAGGACAGAGGGAAAAAGCTGCACAACACAGCTAGTTCCCAGGAACAGAAGTCCTCCCCGGCCTCTGCTAAATCCACCGCATGACGCTGGGGCTTCCCTGAGGGAGTCAGCTTCTGTGGGGGCACGTCTTCGACTGTTCAGCCACGCTTGGTTCCACTCACAGGTGGATCCATGGGCAATAGAAATTGTTTCCCAGGGTTACAAGCTGGAATTCGAAGAAGTGCCTCCTCGCCGTTTTTTTCAAATCGGCCCTACCGAAACAACCCCTGGAAAGGGAGATAGTGTTACATACGATTCACAGATTGTGTCTGCAACAAGTGGTGGTAGAGGTTTCCCTGCTTCAAAGAGGGCAGGGGTACTACTCAACTCTGTTTGTGGTTCCGAAACCGGGCGGTTCGGTCAGAACCATTTTAAATTTAAAACCCCTGAACCTTTACTTAAAACGGTTCAAGTTCAAGATGGAATCACTCAGGGCGGTCATCGCCAGCCTAGAAGGGGGAGATTTTTTGGTATCTCTGGACATAAAGGATGCATACCTACATGTCCCCATATATCCTCATCAGGCGTACCTGAGATTTGGGGTACAGGATTGTCATTACCAATTTTAGACGTTGCCGTTTGGGCTTTCCACGGCCCTGAGAATTTTCACCAAGGTAATGGCGGAAATGATGGTGCTCCGGCGCAAGCAGGGTGTCACAATTATCCCGTACTTGGACGATCTCCTCATAAAAGTGAGATCACAGGAGAAGTTGCTGAGCAGCGTATCACTTTCACTGAATGTGTTACAGCGACACGGCTGGATTCTCAATATTCCAAAGTCACAGCTGAATCCTACAACTCGTCTGCCCTTCTTGGGCATGATTCTGGACACAGACCAGAAAAGGTTTTTTCTTTTTTCTTCCGAAGGGAAAAGCGCAGGAACTCATGACTCTAGTCATGAACTTGTTGAAACCACAACAAGTGTCAGTACATCATTGCACTCAAGTTCTGGAAAAGATGGTGGCAACATACGAAGCCATTCTATAAGGAAAATTCCATGCAGGGGCCTTCCAATGGGACCTATTGGACAAATGGTCCGGGTCGTATCTGCAATTGCGTCAGCGGATCGCCCTGTCCCCCAGGGCCAGAGTATCTCTCCTGTGGTGGCTAAACAGTGCTCACCTTCTAGAGGGTCGCAGGTTCGGCATTCAGGACTGGATCCTGGTGACCACGGACGCGAGCCTCCGAGGTTGGGGAGCGGTCGCACAGGGAAGAAATTTCCAAGGCCTTTGGTCAAGTCAAGAGACTTGTCTTCTCATCAACATCCTGGAACTAAGGGCCATATACAACGCCCTACGTCAAGCGGAGATCTTACTTCGCAATCGACCAGTTCTGATCCAGTCAGACATCACCGCAGTAGCTCATGTAAACCGCCAGGGCGGCACAAGGAGCAGAGTGGCAATGGCGGAAGCCACCAGAGTTCTTCGCTGGGCGTGGAATCATGTAAGCGCTCTGTCAGCAGTGTTCATTCCGGGAATGGACGACTGGGAAGCAGACTTCCTCAGCAGACACGCTCTGCATCCGGGAGAGTGGGGACTTCATCAGGAAGTCTTCGCGCAGATTGCAAGTCGGTGAGGACTACCCCAAATAGACATGATGGCATCCCGTCTCAACAAAAAGCTACGAAGGTATTGCGCCAGGTCAAGAGACCCTCAGGCGGTAGCTGTAGACGCCCTAGTGACACCGTGGGTGTTCCAGTCGGTGTATGTGTTTCCTTCTCTTCCTCTCATACCCAAGGTGTTGAGGATAATAAGAAAAAGAGGAGTGAGAGCAATTCTCATTGTTCCAAATTGGCCACGGAGGACCTGGTATCCGGATCTGCAAGAAATGCTCACAGAAGATCCGTGGCCTCTTCCTCTAAGGCAGGACTTGTTACAACAAGGTCCCTGTCTGTTCCAAGACTTACCGCGGCTGCATTTGACGGCATGGCGGTTGAACGCCGGATCCTAGCGGAAAAAGGTATTCCGGATGAGGTAATTCCTACGCAAATAAAGGCTAGGAAGGACGTGACATCTAAACATTATCACCGAATATGGAGAAAATATGTTTCTTGGTGTGAGGCCAGGAATGCTCCTACGGAAGAATTCCACCTGGGCCGTTTTCTTCGTTTCCTACAAACTGGAGTGAATTTGGGCCTAAAATTAGGCTCCAGTAAAAGTTCAGATTTCGGCCTTATCCATTTTCTTGTACCTCCGGTGGCGCCTTGGGACCTTTAACGTGGTGTTAAGTTTCCTTAAGTCACATTGGTTTGAACCACTTAAGACAGTGGAGTTGAAATATCTCACCTGGATGGTGGTCATGTTGTTAGCCTTGGTTTCGGCTAGGCGAGTTTCGGAATTGGCGGCTTTATCACATAAAAGCCCCTATCTGGTTTTCCATATGGATAGAGCGGAATTGCGGACCCGTCCTCAATTCCTACCTAAGGTGGTCTCATCCTTTCATATGAACCAAGCTATTGTCGTGCCTGTGGCTATACGTGACTTGGAGGATTCCGAGTCCCTTGATGTGGTCGGGGCTTTGAAAATTTACGTGGCCAGAACGGCTGGGATCAGAAAAACAGAAGCACTGTTTGTCCTGTATGCAGCCATCAAAGTTGGCGGCCCTGCTTCAAAGCAGACTATTGCGCGCTGTATCTGTAACACGATTCAGCAGGCGCATTCTACGGCAGGATTGCCGTTACCAAAATCGGTTAAGGCCCATTCCACTAGGAAGGTGAGCTCTTCTTGGGCGGCTGCCCGAGGGTCTCGGCACTACAGTTGTGCCGGGCTGCTACTTGGTCGGGGTCAAACACCTTTGCAAAGTTCTATAAGTTTGATACCCTGGCTGAGGAGGACCTCCTGTTTGCTCAATCGGTGCTGCAGAGTCATCCGCACTCTCCCGCCCGTTTGGGAGCTTTGGTATAATCCCAATGGTCCTTACGGAGTCCCCAGCATCCTCTAGGACGTTAGAGAAAATAAGATTTTAAACCTACCGGTAAATCTATTTCTCGTAGTCCGTAGAGGATGCTGGGCGCCCGTCCCAAGTGCTTGACTACTTCTGCAAGACTTGTATATAGTTATTGCTTACATAAGGGTTATGTTATAGTTTCATCGGTCTTGGACTGATGCTATGTTGTTGTTTTCATACTGTTAACTGGGTAGTTTATCACAAATTATACGGTGTGATTGGTGTGGCTGGTATGAATCTTGCCCTTGGATTAACAAACATCCTTTCCTCGTACTGTCCATCTCCTCTGGGCACAGTTTCTCTAACTGAGGTCTGGAGGAGGGGCATAGAGGGAGGAGTCAGTGCACACCCAGAGTCAAGTTCTTTCTTGAAGTGCCCATGTCTCCTGCGGAGCCCGTCTATTCCCCATGGTCCTTACGGAGTCCCCAGCATCCTCTACGGACTACGAGAAATAGATTTACCGGTAGGTTTAAAATCTTATTTTTTGTATAGTGGAAGGAAACCGGAGTACCTGGAGGAAACCCACACAAGTATGGGGAGAATATACAAACTCCACACAGTCAGGGCCAAGGTGGAAATCAAACCCATGACCTCAGGGGAATGGGTCGTTGGGTCGACCCAACTTAGGTCGACACTCATTAGGTCGATCACTGAAGGTCGACATTGCCATTAGGTCGACATGGGCGTTAGTTCTACATGGGCGTTAAGTCGACATGTACTAGGTCGACAGGTAAAAAAGTCGACATGGGGGTTTTGACTGTTTTTGGTGTTGTTTTCTCCGTAAAGTGACGGGGAACCCAAATTAGTGCACAGTGTCCCCTCTCATGGCTCACGCTTCGGTCAAGATTACCGTTCCAATCGTAGTCCATGTGGATCGTTAAGTAGGGGAAAAAAATTTGAAAAACTAATGTCGACCTATTGACCTGTCGACCTAGTACATGTCGATCTAATGGCATCTTCAGTGGTCGACCTAATGAGTGTCGACCTAAGTTTGGTCGACCTAACGACCGTATCCCGACCTCAGTACTGTGAGACAGTAGTGCTAACCATTACACCGTCTGTACTGCCCCTTTGTCTGGCAGTAAACTCAGGTATACAGTAGAGAAGAGCGGGTTCGGTTCTACTCGGATTTACTCGGATTTACCCAAATCTCCTTATTGGCTCACGGACGTCACGTGTTTTGGTTAGCCAATAAGAAAAATCCAGAAAAAAAGAACTTGCGATAATTCTGGCGTTAAGAACCAAGTAAATCCGAACCCGCTTATCTCTAGTATACAGTATACTTAGTACGGTTTATCTGTCCATACCGCTCTGCTGTAAGAAGTCATGCAGTGCATTTAACAATTCTTACTTTGTTCTAAGCACTCAGAAGACGAGCATTCTTTATGTTCCGTCCACAAGTTTTATATAATCCTTTATTCTACAGTTTGTTTTTGTTTCTTTTACGTCCTAGAGGATGCTGGGGTCCACATTAGTACCATGGGGTATAGACAGGTCCACCAGGAGCCATTGGCACTTTAAGAGTTTAAGAGTGTGGGCTGGCTCCGCCCTCTATGCCCCTCCTACCAGACTCAGTTTAGAAAATGTGCCCGGACACTGAGCTCCAGAGGGGTTGATCGGTCTCCGCCGCAGGGGAACCGCTCACCCCAGCAGCATGCCACTGACCCCTTACAGAGCTGAAGCAAGTGGTGAGTTAGTCACCGACCCCCCTAGCAAGCGGGGTCCGGTGTGAAGATGGCGGCAACACAGGGATGGAGCGCGGTATTAACCGCGCTCCTGAACGGCACCAGAGGCACACTGTGCAGCGCTGTGAGGGGCGCCCTGGGCCAGCGCTTACCCCTCACACTGGTCAGCAAGCCTGTTGGGGGCCAGGGATCCCAGCCAGCACAACTCCTCAGGCCAGTATCAAATTCAGAAGAGCGGGAAGACAGCGCCATGAAGGGGGCGGAGCTTCTCCTCAGAGAGGACACTGCAGCATTCCAGCGCCATTTTCCTGCATGCTGTAGCTGAAGGAAGATCCCGGTCCCTCCACAGCAGCTCCAGATTACTGTAATACGGTACCAGGGGGTTGTAGAAGGGAGGGGAGGCTGATTGTTTGACTGTGTGTCCTATTAAGGAGCACAAGTCAGCGCAGATAAGGGGTTTTCTCCTTGTGATAAGCGCTGGTGTGGGTTGGCTCTCTTGCCATTCTTGGGGGGGAAACTCTGTCTTACCCCAACCTGTGTGTGTGTTTGGTGATCACCAGCAGCAATGTCCAGGGATACAGTGTCATATGCTGCAGAGGATTTATCATCACAGGATGATCCCATTCCATGTAATCAGGATAGCACTGATTTAGCACAGATTCCAGCAAGGGAACCAGAGTGGTTTTCCTCTTTCAAGACTTGGATTTCTCAGATTTCTGACAGGGTTGCCAGTAATGAGTCTGGAACCCAGGTATTGCAGTCCTCTATGGCTGTATGGCCCTGGACACTACAGATGGTGATGGGGATGTATTGTGGGGGTCCGTATCTCTTGCAAGGGGGGGTGCAGTTGTTGATAGAGGCTATCAGGGATGTGTTAAATATTAATGATACCACACCTGAGCAGGTTGAGGAGGCTTTCTTCACTGAAAACAAGAAAGCCCCGCTAACCTTCCCTGCGTCAAAAGAGCTGAATGCTATATTTGAAAAGGCCTGGGTGAATCCTGAAAAGAAGTTTCAGATTCCTAAAAGGATTCTGGTAGCTTTTCCTTTCCCTGAGGAGGATAGAAAAAAGTGGGAAAACCCGCCAATTGTTGACGCATCTGTATCCAGACTCTCCAAGAAGGGGGTTTCACCGGTGCCGGGTTCTACCGCCTTAAAGGAGCCGGCAGATAGGAAAATTAATAATACTCTTAAATCAGTGTACACTGCTTCAGGGGCCATATTGCGTCCCACTATTGCTAGTGCATGGATTGCAAAGGCAATAGTGAAGTGGTCGGCTACCTTAATTGAGGATTTGGATACAATGGATAGGGATGACGTTGCATTGTATTTACGCAACATTCATGATTCTGCAGGTTTTATGGTGGAATCCATGAAAGACCTAGGTTCCATGGCTGCGGGAATTTCTTCCATGTCTGTTTCAGCTCGTCGGGGACTGTGGCTCCGCCAGTGGTCGGCCGACGCAGAATCCAGAAGGAGCGTGGAGTCGCTGCCCTATACAGGCTAGGCTCTCTTTGGGAAAGCCCTAGATGCGTGAATATCTACCGCTACAGCGGGTAAGTCTCCGTATCTTCCCTCAGCAGCACCTGCTCCGAAGCGATCCTTCTCCTCAGCTACGCAGCAATCCTTTCGGCCCAACAAGACCAGAAAGGCCAAGTCATCCAATACCTTCTTAAGGGGAGGTAAGGTTAAATCCAAGAAGCCTGCCGCTGCAGGTTCCCAGGAACAAAAACCTGATTCAGGTACTTCAAAGTCCTCTGCATGACGGTGGACGGGAAGGCCCGGAAGGTGGGGCCTGTGGGAGCGAGACTCATGTTCGGTCAGGCCCATTCTGAACCTAAAATCATTGAACCCCTTTCTAAAGGAGTTCAAGTTCAAGATGGAGTCTCTCAGGGCGGGGATATCAGGTCGGGAAGAGGGGGAATTCCTGGTGTCATTGGATATCAAGGATGCGTACCTTCACATTCCAATCTGGCTGCCGCATTAGGCTTATCTCCGCTTCGCATTGCTGGACTGTCATTTTCAGTTCCAGGCCCTGCCATTCGGCCTCTCGACAGCACCGAGAGTCTTTACCAAGGTGATGGCGGAAATGATGATGCTACTCCGCAAGCAGGGTGTGATCATCATTCCTTATCTGGACGATCTCCTGATAAAGGCATCGTCCAGGGAGAAGCTGCTGCAGTCCATTGTTCTCACAACGCGACTGCTCCAGAGTCACGAGTGGATTCTGAATTTTCCAAAGTCACATTTGGAACCAACGCAGAGATTGTCTTTTCTGTGAATAATCCTGGATACGGAAGTTCAGCGGGTGTTTCTTCCACGGGACAAGGCGTTGGTGATCCAATCCATGGTCCGGGATGTCTTGAAGCCACTCCGGGTGTCGGTGCATCAATGCATTCGCCTATTGGGAAAGATGGTGGCCTCCTACGAAGCTCTCCAGTACGGGAGGTTTCATGCTCGGACCTTCCAACTGGACCTCCTGGACAAGTGGTCGGGATCTCACCTCCACATGCATCAGAGAATTCATCTATCGCCAAGGGCAAGGATTTGAATCCTCTGGTTGCTCCAATTGCCTCACCTCCTGGAAGGCCGCAGGTTCGGGATTCAGGACTGGGTCCTGCTAACAACGGATGCAAGCCTCCGGGGCTGGGGAGCAGTCACTCGTGGGGTGACCTTCCAAGGACGGTGGTCAAGCCTGGAAGCCGGCCTGCCCATCAACATTCTGGAACTAAGAGCCATCTACAACGGTCTTCTTCAGGCGGCCCCTCTTCTTAGAAGCCGGGCCATTCAAGTGCTGTCGGACAACGTAACAACAGTGGCTTACAGAAGCCAACAGGGCGGAACGAAGAGCAGAGCGGCAATGTCAGAGGTCACAAGAATACTCCTCTGGACGGAAAAGCACGCGCTGGCGCTGTCAGCCATCTTCATTCCGGGAGTAGACAACTGGGAAGCAGACTTCCTCAGCAGACACGATCTCCATCCGAGAGATGGGGTCTCCATCCGGAGGTGTTCAAGGAGGTAACAGATCTTTGGGGCCTACCCCAAATAGACATGATGGCCTCTTCTCTCAACAAGAAGCTTTGGCGTTATTATTCCAGGTCGAGGGACCCACAGGCAGTGGCAGTGGACGCCCTGGTGTCTCCGTGGGTGTTCCAGTCAGTGTACGTGTTTACACCTCTCCCACTGATCCCAAGAATCCTAAAGCTCATAAGGAGAACAAGGGTTCAAGCGATTCTCATTGCCCAGACTGGCCAAGAAGGGCTTGGTACGCGGACCTTCTGAATCTACTGCAAGAAGAGCCGAGGCCTCTTCCTCTTCGAGAGGACCTGTTGCAGCAGGGGCCGTTCGCCTAACAGGACTTACCGCGGCTACGTTTGACGGCATGGAAGTTGAGTGCCTGATTCTTGCTCGGAAAGGTATTCCGAAGAAAGTTATTCCTACCCTCATACAGGCTAGGAAAGGGGTAACGTCTAAACATTACCATCGTATTTGGAAGAAATATGTTTCTTGGTGTGAGTCCAAGAAATTTCCTACGGTGGAATTTCAACTGGGTCATTTCCTCCTCTTCCTGCAGGCAGGAGTGGATATGGGGCTGAGATTGGGATCTATAAAGGTCCAGATTTCAGCCCTATTTTCTTTCAGAAACAATTGGCTACCCTCCCTGAGGTTCAGACCTTTTTGAAGGGAGTTCTGCATATCCAACCTCCCTTTGTACCGCCTGCGGTGCCTTGGGACCTTAACGTGGTTGTGCAGTTTATCCAGTCGGATTGGTTTGAGCCTCTACAGGAGGTGGAGCTCAAATTTCTTACATGGAAGGCGGTCACCTTGTTGGCCTTAGCTTCTGCTAGGCGTGTCTCTGAGCTGGGGGCTTTATCATGCAAAAGCCCTTACTTGATCTTCCATGAGGATAGAGCGGAGCTCAGGACTCGTCAGCAGTTCCTTCCAAAGGTTGTGTTGGCATTTCATATCAACCAACCTTTTGTGGTGCCAGTGGCTACTGACTCCTTAATTACTTCAAAGTCCTTGGATGTCTTGAGGGCTCTGAAGATTTATGTGAAGAGAACTTCTCGTCACAGGAAGTCGGACTCTCTGTTTGTCCTATATGATCCCAAGAAAATTGGGTGTCCTGCTACTAAGCAGACTATTTCTCGCTGGATTAGGTTCACTATCCAGCACACTTATTCTACGGCAGGACTGCCGTGTCCAAAATCTGTTAAGGTCCACTCTACTCATAAGGTGGGGTCTTCCTGAGCGGCTGCCCGGGGTGTCTCGGCATTGCAACTTTGCCGAACTGCAACTTGGTCTGGATCGAACACGTTTGCAAAGTTCTACAAGTTCGATACTTTGGCCTCCGATGATTTGAAGTTCAGTCAATCAGTTCTGCAGGAGCCTCCGTGCTCTCCCTCCCGTTCTAGGAGCTTTGGTACATCCCCATGGTACTAATATGGACTCCCGCATCCTCTAGGACGTAAGAGAAAATAAGATTTTGGTACCTACCGGTAAATCCTTTTCTCGTAGTCTGTAGAGGATGCTGGGCACCCGCCCAGCGCTTCGTTTCCTGCTGTTGTTATTGGGTTCAGTACAACTTCGTTTTAGTTGAGTACTGCATTGTTACTTGGTAAGTAATGTAAAGAATAGTTACCACCCTGATTCTCAGGCACTTTCAAAGTCTCTAAATCTTTAAATATGTTTCAACCTTTTAAGACACAAAGAGATACTAACATAGCATAATACTTTTGTAACAATGAATTTGTTTAATATGGGAAGAGAGATCCAGACTCGTACCAGAAATGGTGGTCTACCCTGGTAGACAAATGCGCATTGGGTCAGAAGCGGATCACCATCCGTGCTTGCTGGAGTTCTTATATATATATCTCTATCTTCCTTATTTCATCAACCGTAATGACATGTAAATGAAATGGATCTCAAATAGTGTTATACCATTTAAAATGTATTGCCACATAAAAACATAAAAAAAACCTTTGACAGATGGGTTCTCACCAGACAAGATGGTCTACCGGAATAAGTAGACAAAAGCGTTTGTTATATGAGAAAACAGCCAGGCGTCCCCAGGAGTTGTCATACACAGCCAAGTGAGAGCTCCACTTGTCCCCGGCTACCTCCACCAACGCGTTTCGATAACTGGACGTTATCTTTTTCAAGGTGTAGGTTGTAGCCAGAAGACTGGGGTATTTATCCCCATCTCAATTACATTTATCTCATTCCTAATGCCAGACATGGAATTTCTAATTGCTATTAGTCCTATTAACATTGATACCAACATCATGAAAAAAGAATCCGTTTCACATATTCCTTATTGTCCTAAACAGAACGTTTCCCGCCTTAACAACAATGCCCCGCTCCCCGGAAATGACATAGCGGAAGTTCTCCGCGATAGTCCGTGCCGTAAATGTTCCTCCTTCATTCGGGCGGAAGTTCCGTATCCGGTGGTGCCGGAGCTTTGAGTTCCTACTTAGTCTTGTAACAGGAAGTGACGGCTGTTTGTGATTCCTGTCGATCTCGCGATATGACGCTTCCGCGATTCAAGAGAGAAATGGTTATGCACTGTATCCATAGCAACCATTACTAATTTACAGCCGCCAGCTCCAGAGACTCGTCGTATGTGGCCACTGATTTACATTCAGTGTCATTTTGTTGTCGCCCACAGAATATCATGAAATAAAATGAAATCACAGATTAGAATCAAATTGTACTAATAATGTAACTTAACAATATTGATTTTGTAAAATTTAAATAAACCACTTTGTTTCGAAATCCTTATTTAATCCCCCTGGTTCTAAGGTTTTAAATCTAAAAATGGTTTGCATTTCCATCCTTGCCAGTTGTTTTTGAGGGTCACCTCCTCTGACATTTGGTTTAACACGCTTCAATGCATACATTTTTTTAAGTTCTTTGATGTTACAACTATGTGTCTTTTTGAAGTGTGCAGACAGAGCATGAGTCTCCAATCCCTTTTTAATGTTTCGGAGATGCTCTCCTAATCGTACTTTTAAAGCCCTACTTGTGCGTCCTATATAGAATTTGTTACAACTGCACTCCACGCAATAAATAACATTCGTGGAGTGACAGGTGACAAAATCTTTTATGGTGCACTTCCTTCCATTAATAATCACCTCTGTCTTTTTATTTCCAAAAGTATTTATAATACTCTTACATGCTATACAGGAGCCACATCTATAAAAGCCCTCAGATGTTACTGTTGGTCCTATCGGGTTTACTGGATGGAAACTGTGGACCAATTTGGACTTTAAATTGGGGGCCTTCCTGTATATACACACAGGTTTTTCTGGTAGATCAGCTCCAATGATGGGGTCTTTCTTTATTATCGACCAGTGTTTTTTTATGATATTTTGAATTTTCCTATGTTGTGAGGAGTAGTCGGAGATAAAAGCCCACTTGTATCTATCATCTGTATCACTCATTTTCTCTTTTTTAGATGTTAGCAAGTCAGTTCTATCCAATTCAGAAACCTCCTTTAATGATTTTTTTATGAAATTCTCATCATATCCACTATTAACAAAGCATTCCTCCATCGAGGCAGCCTGTACGTTAAAGACTGACTGATCTGAGCAATTCCTCTTCAGTCTTTTAAACTGTCCTACCGGAACACTATTTAGCCAGTTTTCATGATGGCAACTAAGTTTGTCAATGTAGGATCTGGAGTCAGTCGGTTTAATGTAAGTTTTGGTTTTAATAAATTCTTCATCCACATAGATTGTGAGATCTAAAAAATTCACTTCTTTTTGGCTAACTTCAAATGTAAGTTTAACATGATTTTCATTATCATTAAGATATGAACAAAAAATATTAAGGGACTCTATGTCTCCCTCCCATATAAACAAAATATCGTTTATAAACCTATGCCAGGACACTAGGTTCGCCCCATGTGCATTGTCAGACCAAATATACTGGTCTTCCCATGCACCCATAAAAATATTAGCGTAGCTGGGGGCGAACATAGTGCCCATGGCAGTACCACATTTTTGCAGAAAAAACTCGTTTTTAAACAAGAAATAATTGTTATATAGGATGAAACTGATGCCCTTGAGGATGAAATCCTGCAAATTCACCGAGTAGGGAGAATCTATTACAACAGAAGGATTTATTAAAACCAAAACTTACATTAAACCGACTGACTCCAGATCCTACATTGACAAACTTAGTTGCCATCATGAAAACTGGCTAAATAGTGTTCCGGTAGGACAGTTTAAAAGACTGAAGAGGAATTGCTCAGATCAGTCAGTCTTTAACGTACAGGCTGCCTCGATGGAGGAATGCTTTGTTAATAGTGGATATGATGAGAATTTCATAAAAAAATCATTAAAGGAGGTTTCTGAATTGGATAGAACTGACTTGCTAACATCTAAAAAAGAGAAAATGAGTGATACAGATGATAGATACAAGTGGGCTTTTATCTCCGACTACTCCTCGCAACATAGGAAAATTCAAAATATCATAAAAAAACACTGGTCGATAATAAAGAAAGACCCCATCATTGGAGCTGATCTACCAGAAAAACCTGTGTGTATATACAGGAAGGCCCCCAATTTAAAGTCCAAATTGGTCCACAGTTTCCATCCAGTAAACCCGATAGGACCAACAGTAACATCTGAGGGCTTTTATAGATGTGGCTCCTGTATAGCATGTAAGAGTATTATAAATACTTTTGGAAATAAAGACAGGTGATTATTAATGGAAGGAAGTGCACCATAAAAGATTTTGTCACCTGTCACTCCACGAATGTTATTTATTGCGTGGAGTGCAGTTGTAACAAATTCTATATAGGACGCACAAGTAGGGCTTTAAAAGTACGATTAGGAGAGCATCTCCGAAACATTAAAAAGGGATTGGAGACTCATGCTCTGTCTCCACACTTCAAAAAGACACATAGTTGTAACATCAAAGAACTTAAAAAAATTTATGCATTGAAGCGTGTTAAACCAAATGTCAGAGGAGGTGATCCTCAAAAACAACTGGCAAGGATGGAAATGCAAACCATTTTTAGATTTAAAACCTTAGAACCTGGGGGATTAAATAAGGATTTCGAAACAAAGTGGTTTATTTAAATTTTACAAAATCAATATTGTTAAGTTACATTATTAGTACAATTTGATTCTAATCTGTGATTTCATTTTATTTCATGATATTCTGTGGGCGACAACAAAATGACACTGAATGTAAATCAGTGGCCACATACGACGAGTCTCTGGAGCTGGCGGCTGTAAATTAGTAATGGTTGCTATGGATACAGTGCATAACCATTTCTCTCTTGAATCGCGGAAGCGTCATATCGCGAGATCGACAGGAATCACAAACAGCCGTCACTTCCTGTTACAAGACTAAGTAGGAACTCAAAGCTCCGGCACCACCGGATACGGAACTTCCGCCCGAATGAAGGAGGAACATTTACGGCACGGACTATCGCGGAGAACTTCCGCTATGTCATTTCCGGGGAGCGGGGCATTGTTGTTAAGGCGGGAAACGTTCTGTTTAGGACAATAAGGAATATGTGAAACGGATTCTTTTTTCATGATGTTGGTATCAATGTTAATAGGACTAATAGCAATTAGAAATTCCATGTCTGGCATTAGGAATGAGATAAATGTAATTGAGATGGGGATAAATACCCCAGTCTTCTGGCTACAACCTACACCTTGAAAAAGAGAACGTCCAGTTATCGAAACGCGTTGGTGGAGGTAGCAGGGGACAAGTGGAGCTCTCACTTGGCTGTGTATGACAACTCCTGGGGACGCCTGGCTGTTTTCTCATATAACAAACGCTTTTGTCTACTTATTCCGGTAGACCATCTTGTCTGGTGAGAACCCATCTGTCAAAGGGTTTTTTTATGTTTTTATGTGGCAATAAATTTTAAATGGTATAACACTATTTGAGATCCATTTCATTTACATGTCATTACGGTTGATGAAATAAGGAAGATAGAGATATATATATAAGAACTCCAGCAAGCACGGATGGTGATCCGCTTCTGACCCAATGCGCATTTGTCTACCACGGTAGACCACCATTTCTGGTACGAGTCTGGATCTCTCTTCCCATATTAAACAAATTCATTGTTACAAAAGTATTATGCTATGTTAGTATCTCTTTGTGTCTTAAAAGGTTGAAACATATTTAAAGATTTAGAGACTTTGAAAGCGCCTGAGAATCAGGGTGGTAACTATTCTTTACATTGTTCATTTTAAAGTGGAGGTGACACTTTCTCTACCACCCATTTTCCTGGGCTGCTTTGTTGTGGCGCACAGTTTGTGATCTATTTCTTTTACTTCAGACTTGGTAAGTAATGTTTCAGCCGTTGCTGAATAGTTCAAGCTAGTTGTCTTGACGTGCCTTGTATGTGTGAGCTGGTATGAATTTCACCACTATCTGTGTTAAGTCCTTCTCTCGAAATATGTCATCTCCTCGGGCACAGTTTCTAGACGGAGTCTGGTAGGAGGGGCATAGAGGGAGGAGCCAGCCCACACTCTTAAACTCTTAAATTGCCAACTGCTCATGGTGGACCCGTCTATACCCCATGATACTAATGTGGACCCCAGCATCCTCTACGGACCACGAGAAAAGGATTTACCGGTAGGTACCAAAATCCTATTTTTTCATGCTATATGACACAAATGGAACATGACACAAAACTCCTAGGATTTGGATTAATCAGAGGACAGTATATGAACAAATTACAGAGTATTTTTTTTTCTAAAAATCAGTAAGCAAAGGTGTGCGCAGTATGTGTTAGATGGTTCGAGTCGAAGGCACGAGCCCTCCAAGTTAGCGAAGGCCAACCACCCCTTTCCCCCTATATTTGTAATTGTGCCATAACGGCTGTTCTAGGTATAGTTGCATAAAAGTGTGCTCTCAGCTATCCTTAGATACATTGCATTGCCATTTTAAAATGTCCACTGAAATAGTTTGTTAATCCATATGACTAATAAGAAATTGCATGCTCCGTGCTTGCAGACAGGGGCGTAGCCAGTGCTTTGTGGGCCCCATAGCAACATTTCTCTATCGTCCTAAGTGGATGCTGGGGTTCCTGAAAGGACCATGGGGAATAGCGGCTCCGCAGGAGACAGGGCACAAAAAAGTAAAGCTTTTACCAGATCAGGTGGTGTGCACTGGCTCCTCCCCCTATGACCCTCCTCCAGACTCCAGTTAGATTTTGTGCCCGAACGAGAAGGGTGCAATCTAGGTGGCTCTCCTAAAGAGCTGCTTAGAGAAAGTTTAGCTTAGGTTTTTTACTTTACAGTGAGTCCTGCTGGCAACAGGATCACTGCAACGAGGGACTTAGGGGAGAAGTAGTGAACTCACCTGCGTGCAGAGTGGATTTGCTGCTTGGCTACTGGACACTAGCTCCAGAGGGACGATCACAGGTACAGCCTGGATGGTCACCGGAGCCGCGCCGCCGGCCCCCTTGCAGACGCTGAAGAGAGAAGAGGTCCAAAATCGGCGGCTGAAGACTCCTGAGTCTTCATAAAGGTAGCGCACAGCACTGCAGCTGTGCGCCATTTTCCTCTCAGCACACTTCACACAACAGTCACTGAGGGTGCAGAGCGCTGGGGGGGGCGCTCTGAGAGGCAAATAAAAACCTTATTAGAGGCAAAAAATACCTCACATATAGCCCACAGAGGCTATATGGAGATATTTAACCCCTGCCTAACTTCAAAAATAGCGGGAGACGAGCCCGCCGGAAAAGGGGCGGGGCCTATCTCCTCAGCACACAGCGCCATTTTCTCTCACAGAAAAGCTGGAGAGAAGGCTCCCAGGCTCTCCCCTGCACTGCACTACAGAAACAGGGTTAAAACAGAGAGGGGGGGCACTGATTTTGGCGATATTGTATATATATAAAAGATGCTATAAGGGAGAAACACTTATATAAGGTTGTCCCTATATAATTATAGCGTTTTTGGTGTGTGCTGGCAGACTCTCCCTCTGTCTCCCCAAAGGGCTAGTGGGTCCTGTCCTCTGTCAGAGCATTCCCGGTGTGTGTGCTGTGTGTCGGTACGTGTGTGTCGACATGTATGAGGACGATGTTGGTGAGGAGGCGGAGAAATTGCCTGTAATGGTGATGTCACTCTCTAGGGAGTCGACACCGGAATGGATGGCTTATTTAGAGAATTACGTGAGAATGTCAACACGCTGCAAGGTCGGTTGACGACATGAGACGGCCGACAATCTATTAGGACCGGTCCAGGCGTCTCAGAAACACCGTCAGGGGTTTTAAAAACGCCCATTTACCTCAGTCGGTCGACACAGACACAGACACGGACACTGAATACAGTGTCGACGGTGAATAAACAAACGTATTTCTCATTAGGGCCACACGTTAAGGGCAATGAAGGAGGTGTTACGTGTTTCTGATACTACAAGTACCACAAGAAAGGGTATTATGTGGGAGTGAAAAAACTACCTGTAGTTTTTCCTGAATCAGATAAAATAAAATGAAGTGTGTGATGATGCGTAGGGTTACCCCGATAGCAAATATTGGCGTTATACCCTTTCCCGCCAGAAATTAGGGTACGTTGGGAAACACCCCTTAGGGTGATAAGGCGCTCACACGCTTATCAAGTGGCGTTACCGTCTCCAGATACGGCCGCCCTCAAGGAGCCAGCTGATAGGAAGCTGGAAAAATATCCTAAAAAGTATATACACACATACGGTGGTTATACTGCGACCAGCGATCGCCATCAGCCTGGAGATGCAGTGCTGGGTTGGCTTGGTCGGATTCCCTGACTGAAAATATTTTATTCATGTAGAGCATTTAATAGGATGCATTCTATATATATGTATGTGAGATGCACAGAGGGATATTTGCTCTCTGGCATCAAGATAAGTGCGTTGTCCATATCTCCCAGAAGATGTCAGGGACACGACAGTGGTCAGGTGATACAGATCCCATACGGCAGATGGAAGTATTGCTGTATAAAGGGAAGGAGTTATTTGGGGGTCGGTCCATCGGACCTGGGGACCACAGCAACAGCTGGGAAATCCAACCTTTTTTACCCCAAGTTACATCTCAGCTAAAAAAGACACCGTCTTTTCAGCCTCAATCTTTCCTTTCCCATGAGGGCATGCAGGCAAAAGGCCAGTCATATCTGCCCAGACATAGAGGTAAGGGAAGTAGACTGCAGCAGGCAGCCCTTTCCCAGGAAAAGAAGCCCTCCACCGCGTCTGCCAAGTCCTCAGCATGACGCTGGGGCCGTGCAAGCGGACTCAAGGTGGGGGGGTAGTCTCAAGAGTCTCAGGGCGCAGTGGGATCACTCGCAAGTTGACCCCTAGATCGTACGAGTATTATCCCAGGGGTAAAGATTGGAGAGTCGAGACATCTTCTCCTCGCAGGTTCCTGAAGTCTGCTTTACCAACGGCTCCCTCCGACAGGGAGGCAGCATTGGAAACAATTCACAAGCTGTATATCCAGCAGGTGATAATCAAAGTACCCCTCCTACGACAAGGAAAAGGGTATTATTTTTCCACACTATATTGTGGTACTGAAGCCAGACGGCTTGGTGACACATAGTCTAAATCTAAAATGGTTTGAACACTTACATAAAAGGTTCAAATCGAGATAAAGTCACTCAGAGCAGTGATAGCGAACCGGAAAAAAGGGGACTATATGGTGTCCCTGGACATCAAGGATTACCTCCATGTCCAAATTTTGTCCTTCTCATCAAGGGTACCTCTGGTTCGTGGTACAGAACTGTCAATATCAGTTTCAGACGATGCCGTTTGAATTATCCACGGCACCCCGGGCCTTTTTTACAAGGTAATGGCCGAAAAGATGTTTCTTCAAAGAAAAAAGGCATCTAAATTATCCCTTACTTGCACGACCTAAAAAGGGCAAGTTCCAGAGAACAGTTGGAGGTCGGAAGAGCACTATCTAAAGTAGTTCTTCGACGGCACGACTGGATTCTAAATATTCCAAGAATCGCAGCTGTTTTCCGACGTCTGCTGTTCCTAGGGATGATTCTGGACACGGTTCAGAAAAAGGTTTTTCTTCCCGAGGAAAAAGCCAAGGAGTTATCCGACCTGTCAGGAACCTCCTAAAACCAGGAAAGGTGTCTGTACATCAATGCACAAGAGTCCTGGGAAAAATGGTGGCTTTTTACGAAGCAATTCCATTCGGCAGATTCCATGCAAGAATTTTCCAAAGGGATCTGTTGGACAAATGGTCAGGGTCGCATCCTCAGATGCACCTGCGAATAACCCTGTCGCCAAGGACAAGGGTATATCTTCTGTGGTGGTTGCAAAAGGCTCATCTATTGGAGGGCCGCAGATTCGGCATACAGGATTTGATCCTGGTGACCACGGACGCCAGCCTGAGAGGTTGGGGAGCAGTCACACAAGGAAGAAACTTCCAGGGGGTATGGACGAACCTGGAAAAGTCTCTTCACATAAACATTCTGGTACTAAGAGCAATCTAAAATGCTCTAAGCCAGGCGGAACCACTCCTGCAAGGAAAACCGGTGTTGATTCAGTCGGACAACATCACGGCGGTCGCCCATGTAAACAGACAGGGCAGCACAAGAAGCAGGAGTGCAATGGCAGAAGCTGCCAAGATTCTTCGCTGGGCGGAGAATCACGTAATAGCACTGTCAGCAGTGTTCTTCCCGGGCGTGGACAACTGGGAAGCAGACTTCCTCAGCAGACACGATATTCACCCGGGAGAGGGGGGTCTTCATCCAGAAGTCTTCCACATGCTAATAAACTGTTGGGAAAGACCAATGGTAGACATGATGGCGTCTCGCCTCAACAAGAAACTGGACAAGTATTGCGCCAGGTCAAGAGATCCACAGGCAATAGCTGTGGACGCACTGGTAACACCTTGGGTGTACAAATCAGTATATGTGTTTCCTCCTCTGCCTCTCATACCAAAGGTATTGAAGATTATACGGTGAAGAGGAGTAAGAACAATACTAGTGGCTCCGGATTGGCCAAGAAGGACTTGGTACCCGGAACTTCAAGAGTTGGTCACGGACGACCCGTGCCCTCTACTTCTGAGAAGGGACCTGCTACAACAGGGTCCCTGTCTCTTTCAAGACTTACCGCGGCTGCGTTTGACGGCATGGCGGTTGAACGCCAGATCCTAAAAGGGAAAGGCATTCCAGAAGAAGTCATTCCTACCTTGATTAAGGCAAGGAAGGAAGTCACCGCGAAACATTATCACCGCATTTGGCGAAAATATGTCGCGTGGTGCGAGGATCGGAGTGTTCCGACGGAGGAATTTCAACTGGGTCGTTTCCTACATTTCCTACAATCAGGATTGTCTATGGGTCTCAAATTGAGATCTATTAAGGTTCAAATTTCGGCCCTGTCAATATTCTTCCAAAAAGAATTGGCCTCAGTTCCTGAGGTACAGACTTTTGTTAAAGGAGTACTGCATATACAGCCTCCTGTGGTGCCTCCGGTGGCACCGTGGGATCTAAATGTAGTTTTAGATTTCCTCAAATCCCATTGGTTTGAACCATTGAAAAAGGTGGATTTTAAATATCTCACATGGAAAGTGACTATGTTACTGACCCTGGCTTCCGCCAGGAAAGTATCTGAATTGGCGGCTTTATCTTATAAAAGCCCTTATCTAATTTTCCATTCGGATAGGGCAGAACTGAGGACTCGTCCGCATTTTCTCCCTAAGGTGGTATCAGCGTTTCACCTGAACCAACCTATTGTGGTGCCTGCGGCCACTGGCGACTTGGAGGACTCCAAGTTGTTGGACGTTGTCAGAGCCTTAAAAATATACATTTCAAGGACGGCTGAAGTCAGAAAATCTGACTCGCTGTTGATACTATATGCACCCAACAAGTTGGGTGCCCCTGCTTCTAAGCAGACGATTGCTCGTTGGATTTGTAACACAATTCAACTTGCTCATTCTGTGGCAGGCCTGCCACAGCCTAAATCTGTTAAGGCCCATTCCACAAGGAAGGTGGGCTCATCTTGGGCGGCTGCCCGAGGGGTCTCGGCATTACAATTCTGCCGAGCAGCTACGTGGTCGGGGGAAAACACGTTTGTAAAATTCTACAAATTTGATACCCTGGCAAAAGAGGACTTGGAATTCTCTCATTCGGTGCTGCAGAGTCATCCGCACTCTCCCGCCCGTTTGGGAGCTTTGGTATAATCCCCATGGTCCTTTCAGGAACCCCAGCATCCACTTAGGACGATAGAGAAAATAAGAATTTACTTACCGATAATTCTATTTCTCGGAGTCCGTAGTGGATGCTGGGCGCCCATCCCAAGTGCGGATTATCTGCAATACTGTACATAGTTATTGTTAACAAATTCGGGTTATATTGTTAAGGAGCCATCTTTAAGAGGCTCTTTCTGTTATCATACTGTTAACTGGGTTTAGATCACAAGTTGTACGGTGTGATTGGTGTGGCTGGTATGAGTCTTACCCGGGATTCAAATTGCCTCCCTTATTGTGTACGCTCGTCCGGGCACAGTACCTAACTGGAGTCTGGAGGAGGGTCATAGGGGGAGGAGCCAGTGCACACCACCTGATCTGGTAAAAGCTTTACTTTTTTGTGCCCTGTCTCCTGCGGAGCCGCTATTCCCCATGGTCCTTTCAGGAACCCCAGCATCCACTACGGACTCCGAGAAATAGAATTATCGGTAAGTAAATTCTTATTTTTGAAGCTGGGCCTCTGTCCCAATGCTTCCAGAGAGACACCTCTGCACAGCAGTTGGTAATGTTATGCCCCACAATTGTGTCCTAGTTTATTTTACGATTCATAGTAGTGCCCTGGTTCACATGATGTCACATTGTATGGCTGCCAGTACACATTATGCAACACAGTACCCTCAATTCACATTATGGCATAAAGTATCCCCAGTTTATATTATGCCACATTAGTGCCGCCTGTACATATCATGCCACATTGCAGTACCCCCAGTTCATATTGTGCCACATTGCAGTGCCACCAGTTCATATTGTGCCACATTACAGTTTCCCCAGTTAATATTGTGCCACATCACAGTGTCCCAGGTCATATTGTGTCACATTATACTGTAGTTCCTCAGCTTCATATTGTGCCACATTACAGTGCCTCCACTTCATATATTGCCACATTACAGCGCCCCATTTCATATTATGTAATAGTATTGTTCCATCCTGTTCATTTTATACCACATTACAATGAGCAGGGCCAAGGACATAACTAGATATATTGTAGGCACCAAGGCAAAATTTTCTAGGTGCCTTTATGTATCACTCAAAAGGGATAACGTATATAACACTTGTAAAATGGCTTTGAAGTGATTTTTGCACATCTGCACATGCTCGTACGCCGGTACGCGCATGTGCAAGGTCCTAAACTGCGTTCTCTTCAGAACGCAGTTTAAGATCTGATGGGGGGCGGGGACGGGGCGTTGACGCCGCATTTTGTGGGTGTTAACGCTCCATTTAAGGGGCGCAGTCTGGACAATGGAGGCGTGTCCGGAACATTGTTGGGGCGGGTCGTGCCGGCTGCATGACATTACACGCATCCGCTGTGACCCAAAACATGGTCGGTAGCCGTCTGCCTTTGCAGCTAGGCTGCGTAGGCAGACGGCTACTCGAAACATGCAAAAGCATCGCCTCGTGCAGTGCTTTCGTTTGTGTAAGGGGTGGGGGCAGGACCCGGCTTGCGGGGGTGGACTTGACCTGTGCTGAGCGTCCCTCCGCATGTCAAATAATTTGATCGTAGATGTGCGTTTTTTCACTCTTCTACGATCAGGCCTGAATTACTCCCTTAGTAATAAGTTTATCTCCCAAAAAGATTCCGTTATGTGGAGTGTATAGCTGATCTGCTGTTCCATGTGAAACAGTGGGATAGTAATATCCCTTTTTAAATACATTATGTCAGTATTTCTGTTTTCACGTTGATGTGCTTGCTGATGTCACCTAAGTTATGCCATAGTGACATTGCGTTGAGTCTCAAACCATTGTGCATGTTATGCATACTGTCCTTACATCATGTTCCTTTCCGTGTGTGTTAAGAAGTCTCCGATTACAATAGTCAGAATTTTTTTTTAATGTAACCGTAACAGTGTTCAAATTGACAAGAAATGGAAGATGAAACAATTTAACAAGGCGTGTGAATTTGTGTGGATAGTGTTCTGTATAGGCCCAAGGGTTGTTCCAAATGTGTTTTTCCATGTGTTTTTCTTTTTAGCAATGATTACCATGGTTGTAGCAGTAACGCAATGCATGCACAGATGAGTCTTTCTGAGGGGTTTCTGGGGGTGCGCAGTAAGACTGGCCTTTTTGCTTACTACAGAGAGAACCTTCACCCTGATAGATGTCCATGCCACTGCTGTCAGCAGCAAAAGTATGTACAGGGTGCTAGGGAAGCATGATATTGCTGAGGAAAAAAATTGCAAGTTGACGTCTGGGGGTATATTTAATAAAAACTGATTTGGGTCGATTTTGATCGATTGTTGGTTGATTTTTGTACGATTTTGTGTTTTAGGGTCTAAATCACACATTTACTAACAGATGATTTCTTACATCCTTTTTAAAAAATATGTAAAAAAACAAACCATCTATTGGTAAATGTGGGATTTAGGGGTATATTTACTAAAAGTCAATCTGGGTCATTTTTTTAATCGATGTTTGGTCGATTTTTAATTTCAGGGTCTAAAGGGGAGAGTACTAGGCAGTGAAAAGAGTTGCATTGAAGTAACATTTCTAATTTACATAGTATAATATTATACAGAGCAGCTGATTGGTCACCATGGACAACTTCTCCACTGGCTCACTTCTCCACTCTTTTCACTGCTTAGTACATCTTAGTACATCTCCCCGTTTACTAACAGTTGATTTTTTAATTTTTTTTTAAACAATGTCAAAACTCATCTGTTAGTAAATGTGTGCTTTAGACTCTGAAACACACAATCGATCAAACATAGACCAAAAATCTATCAAAACTGACCCAAATTCACTTTTAATAAATATACCCCCTGGAATAGGATGACAGCTTACTCCAAAGGAGGTACATTCAGCTGCAATTTACATTTCTATATTATTACTGGAACGTTCTTTTTTTCAATTGAATTTGGATGGTTATGACACAATGACATTTATACCGGTAACTCACCTGAGGTATTTGGCAGAGCTGATCTGCATCTTGTATCATGGTACTAGCTGCGTGGCAGTATTAATGTGTATACAAAACAAAGACGTTTCCTATCTACACTAACAATAATATACTGTAAATCTGTATGTAACAAATAAAACATTGGGGATTTGGTCATATTTTGATCAAAATATTTAAGCTTGCAGCCGGGTCCCATTGAAGTCAAGGGGTGTATGCATGCTGGCTCCTATTCAAGTCTGTTGCATAGCGGAAGCATGTGATCACACGCACCCCACTATGCTGTGCTGTCTCAAGTATATGAGGACACGTCTGTATACAAAATATGCTTTTGCTGTTGGTGCTAACAATAATATACAGCAAATCTGTGTGCATGTAGCACATAAATCAGAGGGTATTTGGTCATATTTTGATCAAAACATTTAAGCTTGCAGCCCATCGTCAAGGGACCCCAATTTTCTGCAAGGCCCTACCCTAGCGTATATGTCCAGCACACCATTACACTGTAGGTGGCAGACAGTGCACCTCCTGAGATGTAACTGAGGTAGGGGCAGACAATGCATCCCTAGGGATGCAGCTGAGGTGTGAGCAGGCAGCTGATGCAGCAGAATCCAGATGTTTTAAGGATTGTAGATGTTTCTGTTTCACACTAGTGCGGGTCTATGGTGTTATATCTGATTGCATTGGCACATTGTGGTACATTTCACTCCACACAGGGCATACGAATTGTATGTTCTCAAATAGCCTCTGGTGCGTGTCAGGAATTGGCTGTTTCAGAGCTTCACTATGGGGTACAGGAATTTTCTGTGTATCTAAATCCATAGAGTTCTTGAGCAGTGTGAGAGGGGATGCTGTTTTACCAGTCTCTATCTTTGCCCAGTTAATAGATGAGAAGAAGGGGTGTTCTCGGACATTGCCATTTACCCCGAGCCGGAGGGACTGGTCCTTGCACAGGAGTTTGGATAAAATGTCCCTTGTTTCACCATCAGTAAGGCCTTCGTACGCTGGTTCCTCTGCAAGGATCTTTGCTTTTATCTCTGCCGCTGACTCTCCAGGGAAAGGGAACGATCCTGCAGTGAGTCGATATAATATAGAACCAAATGCGAACCAGTCCACGCCTGCAGTGTATGGATGGCGGTTTATCATTTCTGGCGCATTATAGCCAGGTGTCCCGCCAAAGTCTTTGATGTCAGTTTCTCCAAACACATTCAGTAGGGATAGACCAAAGTCTGTGATCTTCACATGTCCTTCTGTGGTCAGTAGAATATTATCCAGTTTGATGTCTCTGTGGATCATTCCTTTAGAATGCATGAACTGCAGTCCGCATACCAGTTCCGCTGCAATAAATTTTATCGCGGTAAGGTCCAGCTCTGATGTCTGATTCAAAAAATTAAACAGATCCCCTCCGCCAGCCAGTTCCATTACACAGTATAGATAATGATGTGTTTGGAAGGCTGCATATCCATGAATAAGAAAATTGCTCTGATGTGCCATTTGAAGGACCTGACACTCAACCAAATCTTCCTCTATCAGGGCTCTCTTCTTTAAGATCTTAATGGCCACTTTTTCCCTGCGAAGAGCATCTATTGCCAGCACCACTTTTCCGTAGCCTCCCTCTCCAAGTACTGAGTGGAATGTAAATTTGTCCACTGTTAAGGGGGCGGTGACTGTGCTTTGGTGGCTAGTTGGCCTAGCGCTTGGTTGGCCTCTTCTAAATGCTGTTATGAATTGTTTTTTTTTCTTATTTAGAAATGCAGCAAATCTGTCCCAGTTAGTGATCTTTTTCTCTGAAAGGGTAGTCGGGGCTGCCCAATGGCTGCACCCTTCCCCTGGATCTTCGGCAATGTCAGCGTTTCTCCTTTGTCTGGTACACGTTCTTATAAACTGGTCTCGTTTCTTTTCCAGAAATGCTGCCAATCTATTCCAGGCTCTCTGTACTCTTGCAACAAATCTTCTTACCCTTCTGTTGGCTGCTGAGTTTGTCTGGCCTGCCTGCTTTCCTCTGCCGTTCTGCTTTTTTAGGTGCTTCTTTCTTTTCTGTCTCTTCTCTCTGTATCTCCATGCATTTTTTGGTGCTTTCTTCCTCTTTATAGCTCCCATGTTTTGTCAGAAGACATGAACAGGGCTCTTAGAGAAAATAACACAAGATGTGTCTTCAAACTAGAGCGTCTGAAGACTGATATTCAGGGGCTTCAGCAGCTGTGTAAGTAGCTGTGTGATGTCAGCAGTAACTGTGATGTCACAATTGTAACTGTGATGTCACAATTGTGCAGCTGAGCTTAGTCCTAAAGGTCATCTACATTATGGCAGTTGATGTATATGAACGTTTCATCCTGTTCGAATTGTAAGCTATGTAAGATATGTAGAAAGTGTCCTAATTCTACCTATGTAGAATGTATTTCTGCCCATAGTAAACATCAAAATTAATATTTTAGAAAAAAGGTGACATTTGGGAGGAGGGATTAGACTGTTTTGCCATCATATCAGACTAGAGAAGCATGTAAAACAGTCTGTAATTATTGTAGAATCTGTAAGGTTTAGACAGTGGGTTACAAGCAGAAATATCACAAGCTGATGCGATATGTTCTGCTATGTATTATAGAAGAAAATGCCCAGTAACCTATCGGGCCTCATTTTATCTTTGACATTGGAGCTTATTATCATAAACTGCCCTTTTGTGTTTATATGTAAGTCTTTTATATCAGTCGAAGATGTCTGCCAGAGACGTAACTCCACAGACCAATAGGAAGCTGCGAGTTCAATCACTTGAACCTTACGGGACTACCCTATAATGGGTTTATATGTTTTCACTCTGTCATTTATCTCCAGTTTGAATATTTTTAAATATTTATATGTAATAAATTATTGTTATACCACAAACAGATTGACGGATTGCACAGTCTAGTATATGCGCTACCGATAGACACGCTATAGAGAGTACCCTTGTGTGTTTTATATATATATATATATATATATATATATATATATTTATTAGCAGAATACATGTGCTTCACTGTGGAATTTCAAGTAGTACCGTGCGTATAAATTTAATTTTGAAGGACTTCCTGGTAAACTAATTAGACTTACAACAGGAGATGCTCCGCCCACCAATGCCAATCTTAGTCAGGCCGCAAATCCGGGCCGGCCTTCTCCGGATTGATGCTGTCAAAAGTCTGGCGCTGAGGAGAATTATCCCCCTCCTTCTCTGCCCTGTCCCGCCTCTGATGCTGCCCTGCTCAGTGCTGTAAATGCTGGGATGACAGGCCAAGCTCCGCCCACTCTATGTTAAATATGTAAGGTTTGCAGGGATAGGCTAACTCTATTCCAAAGTGCCCTAGGTCTCCTTGGATAGCTTCTCGCTCTCCTTAGGACTCTTCCTTTGAGGTAAAAAGGTAAATAATTTTGCACAACACTTACAGATTCAGTATGATATCCCTGTAGTCCGGATCCTTGCGATCAGGAGACTGACGGCAGGATCCCGACAGACAGACAGCTGCAAGGGGATTCGTTGCGCTTGTCCCCTCCCCCGTAACCCATACCCAACCCTTATAGACAGCATAATGTATGAATGTGCACACATGGAGTCAGTGGCGTAACTAGAAATTTATCTCCCCCAAGCTAAAAAATTATTCGGTGCCCCCCCCCCCATCCCCCATAATTGGGAGCAAGAAAGGGCAAAAAGGGGGCGTGGATTCGTTGGGATGGGCGTGGCTTCGTTGGGATGGGCGTGGCAGTGCAGGAAAAGACTACCTTATACCCCAGTTTTGCAACCTGCACGACCAGACGTTGGCCACCACAGGAAAGAAAAATAATCCTGATTCATGCCCCTTACATTATTTGTCATTTTTCCTCCTTATAGTAATGCCCAGTATACATTATGCCACATACTGCAATGGCCCTTAGACATTATGCCACACACAATAATGCACATGACACAGTATGCACACACCATAATGCCCCCGACACATTATGCTACACACTATAATGCCTGTGACACATTATGACAGGAATCGCAATGCTCGTTATACATTATGCTACACACTGCAATGCCCCTGATACATTATAGCACATACAATGTCTGTGACACATTATGACACACACTGCAATGTCCGTGATACATTATACCACACACTGCAATGCCCGATACATTATAGCACATGCAATGCCTGTGACACATTATGCCACACACTGCAATGACCTTGAGACATTATACCACAATGCCCGTGATATAGTATACCATACACCGTAATACCTGTGACACATATCGCAATGCCCGTTATACCCTATGCCACACACCGCAATGCCCGTTATATATTATGCCACACTGCAATGACCCTGAGACATTATACCGCATACCACAATGCCCGTGATATAGTATACCACACACCGTAATGCCTGACACATTATGACACACACCGCAATGTCCGTGATACATTATGCCACACACTGCAATGACCCTGAGACATTATACCACATATCACAATGCCCGCGATATAGTATACCATACACCGTAATGCCTGTGACACATTATGACACACACCGCAATGTCCGTGATACATTATGCCACACACCGTAATGCCCATTACACATTAAGTCCTACAGTAAGGCTTCTAATTACTTTTCAATTACCTGCTCGTTGTCAGGGGTTTCATGCACTGGGTGTCATGCCCGTTGCCAGGGGTTTCATGCTCTTGGTTCCATGCACGGTGCCAGGGGTTTTCATGCTCAGGGTGTCATGCTCGTTGCCAGGGGTTTCATGCACTGGGTGTCGTGCTCGTTGCCAGATGTTTCATGCACTGGGTGTCATGCTCGTTGCCAGGGGTTTCATGCACTGGGTGTCATGCTCGTTGCTAGGAGGTAGTCCTTGTTGCTAGGGCTGTGCTCCCAGTGCCACATATGTCCCCAGTGCCAGATATTCCCCCACGGTGCCAGGTACTCACATGCTCCTAGTGCCAAATATAGCCCCCCCCCCATGTGCCAGGTACACATATACCCCCCCAGTGCCACATATGCCCCCAGTGCCAGATATTCCCCCACAGTGCCACATATGCCCCCAGTGCCAGATATTCCCCCCCAGTGCCATATATGCCCCCAGTGCCAGATATCCCCCCCAGTGCCACATATGCCCCAGTGCCAGATATTCCCCCCCGTGCCAGATATTCCCCCCAGTGCCATATATGCCCCCCCAGTGCCATATATGCCCCCAGTGCCAGATATTCCCCCCAGTGCCACATATGCCCCAGTGCCAGATATTCCCCCCCGTGTCAGATATTCCCCCCAGTGCCATATATGCCCCCCCAGTGCCAGATATTCCCCCAGTGCCACATATGCCCCAGTGCCAGATATTCCCCCCCGTGCCAGATATTCCCCCCAGTGCCATATATGCCCCCCCAGTGCCATATATGTCCCCAGTGCCAGATATTCTCCCCCCCTGTGCCAAATATGCCCCCAGTGCCAGATATTCCCCCCCAGTGCCATATATGCCCCCAGTGCCAGATATTCCCACCCAGTGCCATATATGCCCCCAGTGCCAGATATTCCCACCCAGTGCCATATATGCCCCCAGTGCCAGATATTCCCCCCCAGTGCCAGATATTCCCCCCCAGTGCCATATATGCCCCCAGTGCCAGATATTCCCCCCCAGTGCCACATATGCCCCAGTGCCAGATATTCCCCCCCGTGCCAGATATTCCCCCCAGTGCCATATATGCCCCCCCAGTGCCATATATGTCCCCAGTGCCAGATATTCTCCCCCCCTGTGCCAAATATGCCCCCAGTGCCAGATATTCCCCCCCAGTGCCATATATGCCCCCAGTGCCATATATGCCCCCAGTGCCAGATATTCCCACCCAGTGCCATATATGCCCCCAGTGCCAGATATTCCCACCCAGTGCCATATATGCCCCCCCCCCGTGCCATATATGCCCCCCCCAGTGCCATATATGCCCCCAGTGCCAGATATTCCCCCCTGTGCCAGATATTACCCCCCAGTGCCATATATGCCCCCAGTGCCAGATATTCCCCCCCAGTGCCATATATGCCCCAGTGCCAGATATTCCCCCCAGTGCCATATATGCCCCCAGTGCCAGATATTCCCACCCAGTGCCATATATGCCCCCAGTGCCAGATATTCCCCCCCAGTGCCACATATGCCCCAGTGCCAGATATTCCCCCCCGTGCCAGATATTCCCCCCAGTGCCATATATGCCCCCCCAGTGCCATATATGTCCCCAGTGCCAGATATTCTCCCCCCCTGTGCCAAATATGCCCCCAGTGCCAGATATTCCCCCCCAGTGCCATATATGCCCCCAGTGCCATATATGCCCCCAGTGCCAGATATTCCCACCCAGTGCCATATATGCCCCCAGTGCCAGATATTCCCACCCAGTGCCATATATGCCCCCCCCCGTGCCATATATGCCCCCCCCAGTGCCATATATGCCCCCAGTGCCAGATATTCCCCCCTGTGCCAGATATTACCCCCCAGTGCCATATATGCCCCCCCATGCCAAATATGCCCCCAGTGCCAGATATGCCCCCAGTGCCAGATATGCCCCCTCAGTGCGTGCCCCCCCCCCATTCCTCCGCCGCCGCTCCCCCGCTCCCCTGCTGTAAGGAGGGACACGGAGGGCACAGCGCGCGCCTCTCCTGTGTCCCTCCTGGCCTGGGTCTCCAGCGGCCGCGGGTCTAATAAAGGAAGTGCTCACGAACGGCACTTCCTTTATTAGACCCGGGGCCGCCGGAGACCCAGGCCAGGAGGGACACAGGAGAGGCGCGCGCTGTGCCCTCCGTGTCCCTCCTAACAGCAGCGGAGGGAACGGGACCGCAAACTGACATGCGGACGCTCGTCCGCATGTCAGTCTGCACTAAATCAGTGGCGCCCCCGCAGCCCCTCGCCCACAAGCCACCGCGAGGGCTGCGGGGGCAGTAGTTACGCCACTGCACGGAGTGATATATACCAATATGAAATACACATGAAGGGAGGAAGGGGGGAGGGGGGTGCTTTGGACTGTACTCCCTAATTCCAAACATAAAAAGAGGTGCTATCATGCTGTGCCTTGTAGATCCAGACACAATAAAATGCAGGTGTACACTCTATAGTACCAAGCACTACTGGGCCCACCAACCGTGACCAGGTCTCTAACACTAAGGTTCGAGTCGAGGGCACGAGCCCCCCAAATTAGCGAAGGCCAACCACACCTTTCCCCCTATATTTGTAATTGTGCCATAACGGCTGTTCTAGGTACAGTTGCATAAAAGTGTGCTCTATGTCCCTGGTCACATTGTGTCACATTATAGTTCCTCAGCTTCATATTGTGCCACATTACAGTGCCTCCACTTCATATTTCTCTGACATCCTAATGGATGCTGGGGACTCCGTAAGGACCATGGGGAATAGACGGCTCCGCAGGAGACTGGGCACATCTAAAGAAAGATTTAGGACTATCTGGTGTGCACTGGCTCCTCCCCCTATGACCCTCCTCCAAGCCTCAGTTAGATTTCTGTGCCCGGCCGAGCTGGATGCACACTAGGGGCTCTCCTGAGCTCCTAGAAAGAAAGTATAGTTTAAGTTTTTTATTTTACAGTGAGACCTGCTGGCAACAGGCTCACTGCATCGAGGGACTAAGGGGAGAAGAAGCGAACCTACCTAAGTGGTGGTAGCTTGGGCTTCTTAGGCTACTGGACACCATTAGCTCCAGAGGGATCGCACACAGGACCCGACCTCGTCGTCCGTTCCCGGAGCCGCGCCGCCGTCCCCCTTACAGAGCCAGAAGCAAGAGGGTCCGGATAATCGGCGGCTGAAGACTTCTGTCTTCTCCAAGGTAGCGCACAGCACTGCAGCTGTGCGCCATTGCTCCTCATGCACACCACACACTGCGGTCACTGATGGGTGCAGGGCGCTGGGGGGGGCGCCCTGAGCAGCAATAAAAAACAACTTGGCTGGCAAACTGACACCATATATAGCCCCAGGGGCTATATAGGTGTAAATTAACCCCTGACAGAATTATTAAAAAAAGCGGGAGAAAGCCCGCCAAAAAAGGGGCATAGCCATCTCCCTCAGCACACTGGCGCCATTTTCCCTCACAGCTCCGCTGGAAGGATCGCTCCCTGGCTCTCCCCTGCAGTCCTGCACTACAGAAAGGGTAAAAAAGAGAGGGGGGGCACAAATTTAGGCGCAGTATAGAATATATATGCAGCTATAAGGGAAAACACTCTTTATAGGAGATATCCCTGTGGTATATAGCGCTCTGGTGTGTGCTGGCATACTCTCCCTCTGTCTCCCCAAAGGGCTTTGTGGGGTCCTGTCCTCTGTCAGTGCATTCCCTGTGTGTGTGCCGTGTGTCGGTACTGCTGTGTCGACATGTATGATGAGGAAATTGATGTGGAGGCGGAGCAAATGCCTGTGAATGTGATGTCACCTCCTGCGGGGTCGACACCTGTGTGGATGGACTTATGGAAGGAATTACGTGAAAGTGTCAACTCCTTACACAAAAGGTTTGACGACATAGGACAGTCGGCTACTCAGCTTGTGCCTGTTCCAGCGTCTCAAATGTCATCGGGGGCTCTAAAACGCCCGCTACCTCAGGTGACAGACACAGATGTCGACACGGATACCGACTCCAGTGTCGACGACGTTGAGACTAGTATACCCTCCAATAGGTCCACCCGTTACGTGATTGAGGCAATGAAAAATGTATTACACATTTCTGATAATACCCCAGGTACCACAAAAAAGGGTATTATGTTTGGTGAGAAAAAACTACCAGTAGTTTTTCCTGCATCTGAGGAATTAAATGAGGTGTGTGAGGAAGCGTGGACTTCCCCCGATAAGAAATTGATAATTTCTAAACGGTTATTGGCAGCGTACCCTTTCCCGCCAGAGGATAGGTCACGTTGGGAAACACCCCCTAGGGTAGATAAAGCGCTGACACGCTTATCAAAAAAGGTGGCACTACCGTCTCCGGATACGGCCGCCCTGAAGGAACCTGCTGATAGAAAGCAGGAAACTACCCTTAAAGCTATATACACACACACGGGCATTATATTGAGACCAGCTATTGCATCGGCATGGATGTGCAGTGCTGCAGCTGCTGTTATGATTCCCGTACTCCAGACCAGAGGAGATCGTATGGCTGAGGTCAGAGTACTGGGAAGATATGCTGGTTGTGGGAGCAGGAAAGCCTAGTAACCCCTGGCGCCCTAACTCCGTTGTCTCGCCCGTGTTATCAGAAATCCCCTGCGAGACTATGGTTGCTTGAGCCCATGGCAGCCGCGTTCGAAGGGCGGATTATGTCTGCCCAACCCCGATGCCCCCTCAGGTCTTAATGGGAGACAAAGGGAAATCCGAGACAGGGTGATAACAAGGGGCCCTCTGACTAAGCAACCAGGCCAGGGGTTACAAGCTAACTAACTAAATCAAAAGGTATGTGCGGACTAGCCGCCAGGGAAAAGGACAACCAAAGATCCACTGATCCGTTACTCCTATCCAGCACCGCTGGATACCAGAGTGGATCAGGGAGAGCGGAATCCTCCGCAAAAGCTCCAGGACACAAATATACAAAATAATAAACAGTAAGCGGACAAGCCGCAACACACGGCTGCGCCGTGACTCACGAACACCACAGGATGTTAAAAGGTGCTCAGTCAGACTCCAGGAAAAGATGACAAATCTCTGAGTACAGGACCACTGAGGACAGGAACAACCGGCCTGAGCAGGACTGGATACTTTCTGCAACTGACATAGGCAAACAGGAAGCTGCCGACACCGACTTTCAGAACTGGAGGACAGGCAGAATCCACTGGAACTCAGGGTAGGACACGGGATCAGACACAGGGACTGACACAGGAATCAACACAGGGACTGACACAGGAATCCACACAGGGACTGACAGGAACCAGCTCAAACTTAAAGCAGACTGCAAACCAAGGAATATCATCAGCATCTGCTAACTGCAGTGAGCCAGCATATATCAGAGAGGCCTAATTAATTATCTCTTGCAGCTGGCCTGCTGCACGACTAAGCTGACAAGATGCAATCAGCAGCCAGATGAGGCTGAACACATGGGAACAAGCTGCAATTGCACAGACTCACCAGCGGCAGCAGACAAGAGTAATCCAAAACAGAGCAATGGGAAATCCTGGCATGCAAGACAACTAAATAAACATAAAATAGGAATGAACCACTACCTGTGGTTCATAACAGTATCCCCTCCTTAAGGGTGAGCTCCGAGCACCCCATGACACCCACGGGGAACATAAACAGAAGTATAACATGAAATACAGAACAAAACTGCAAAACAGGAATGAGCCACAGCCGTGGCTCATAACAGTACCCCCCCCTTGAGGAGGGGTCAAAAGACCCCAAAATTCAGACTATCCAGAACAAGGGATACAAAAAAAAAACCCTGACACATTGGTCTAACAGACACGAAAACAGAAACAAGCTGCAACCACAGCTTGTAACAGTGCCCTCCCCTTGATGGTGGCCACTGGACACAAGACAAGGGAAAAAAAATCTTTTTTTTTTTTTTTTATCAAGGCAAGAGTCAAAAAATTATTTCTTTTTCTTCTTCTTCTTTTTACAAAGCTCTTTAGGTCTGACCAAGGTAATTCCCCAAACATTGTCTGAACTGATGGTACCACCCAGCAAGGCTGCGTTCAAATCAGAGACAGGTCTCTTACCCTTGGGAGCTGAACTTTCTGGTAAAGTACTATTATTAGAAGAAGTAGTCAGAAAAGCACATCCTGCAGTCACAACAACGGGCTGAGACTCCTGTGCCGAGTTTACAGTATTTTGTGGACTCTCAGCAGACAAGACGGGTGACTTAGAGGAACCTGTACCAATTTCTTTGGAACCATATCTTTTAATAATTGCATCACTGAATGCTGGGGGATCCTGAAGAATGGGATCTTCAGCTTTCATTAGGCTGGTCGCCCACTCAAAAGGCTCTCCTCTAAAAGAATAAATAAGATAGAGCACAAGGTTCTCTGGAGTGATGCCCAGAAATGGTCTAGACAACATAATAATGTAATAGTGTTTGTAAAGCGCCAGAAATTGGGCTAAGTCCCCATCAAAGATTATGGATGTTGAGATATCAGAGTCAGGATCTGTTTCCTTCTCATCTGACTGACTGGAGTGCTTTGCTAGGACCTGGTCACTATTGACCTTACTCGAGGCTGAGACTCTCTGAACCCCACCCGGGGCTGAGACTCTCTGAACCCCACCCGGGGCTGAGACTTTCTGAACCCCACCCGGGGCAGTGACTTTCTGAACCCCACCCGGGGCAGTGACTTTCTGAACCCCACCCGGGGCAGTGACTTTCTGAACCCCACCCGGGGCAGTGACTTTCTGAACCCCACCCGGGGCAGTGACTTTCTGAACCCCACCCGGGGCAGTGACTTTCTGAACCCCACCCGGCGCAGTGGCCTCCGGGAACCCCGCTGGGGCAGTGGCCTCCGGGAACCCCGCTGGGGCAGTGGCCTCCGGGAACCCCGCTGGGGCAGTGGCCTCCGGGAACCCCGCTGGGGCCAGCACCTCGGATTCTTTTACTGGGACCGGGTCGTTGGCCTCCCTGACTGGGATCGGGCCATCGGCCTCCCTCTCTGAGTCGATAATAATCGAAAGTTCTCCCGGGACTATGACTTCCGGGACTTTTGCTGAAGCAATAACGTTCAGATCCTCCACTAATGCTATGCTTCTTAAATTCTTTCCTGGGGAAGCGACTTCTAGACCCTTCTTTGGGGCTGCGTCTCTCGAGACCCCACTTGGGGATATTACTTCAAAGATCCCTTCTGGGGTTTTGCTTCTCGAGTTCCCTTCAAGAACTATGGTTTTAGATACCCTTTCTGAGGTTGCGCTCCTCAAGTCCCTACCTGGGGTAACAGCTTCTGAGACCCCTTCTGGTATGGAAACCTGAGCTACAATATTTGATGTCCCTCTATAAGCTTGGGCATCGGGTACCGCTCCAGCACTCTGGGCATCGGGTACCGCTCCAGCACTCTGGGCATCGGGTACCGCTCCAGCACTCTGGGCATCGGGTACCGCTCCAGCACTCTGGGCATCGGGTACCGCTCCAGCACTCTGGGCATCGGGTACCGCTCCAGCACTCTGGGCATCGGGCACCACTCCAGGACCCTGGGCATCGGGCACCACTCCAGGACCCTGGGCTACGGGCACCACTCCAGGACCCTGGGCTACGGGCACCACTCCAGGACCCTGGGCTACGGGCACCACTCCAGGACCCTGGGCTACGGGCACCACTCCAGGACCCTGGGCTACGGGCACCACTCCAGGACCCTGGGCTACGGGCACCACTCCAGGGACTTGCAACTCCGCTTCCACAGGAACCTCAAGAGAGGAGAGAAACATTCTGTTTTGATTCCTGAATCTATAATGGGGCTCCCTTGCCCAAGGACCCCAATTATAGGACAGAGAGCTTTTTTTGTGTGGGTTGTGTGACAAGTACCTCTGCCACAGTAGAGACAGGAGTAGGTCTTGTATCATGACTCAACTTGGCCAGAGGGCAAGACTCGTCACCACACTTTGGCTTGCGCAACTCACAGGTCTGCAGATAATGGCCTAAACCCCCACAATATAGGCATAAGTTTAAGTTTCTGCGACGCAGACGCTCCTCTTCTGAGAGCCTGGGCCGCAGAAAACTTTTAAACTTTTTCTCTTCAATTAAACCAGAGGATTCTCTTGTCACCATACTGTGAACAAGAGTCTCTTTAGAGATAGATGTACTCTCAACGACTTCTGGCAAAATAAGCAAGATTTTAGTCAGAAGGTTTTGCAGTTGCTTTAGGGATTGCTGCAAAACTTCTAGTCGCTCTGGTCTCAAAGCACTGAATACAGAGTTCAGGGCTGCGAGAGATGCCTGCAGGGCTTGCATAGTAGACATAGGAGGATTTAAAACTAGACAAGACAAGACAAGGCAAGACAAGGCAAGACAAGGCAAGACAAGGCAAGGCAAGACAAGGCAAGGCAAGGCAAGGCAAGGCAAGACAAGGCAAGGCAAGGCAAGACAAAATTTTGCTAAACAAAACAAGACTTTTTTTTTTTTTTTTTTTTAAACACCGGACTGGATTCTAAACACCGGACTGGATTCTAAACACTGGATTGGATTCTAAACACCGGACTGGATTGGATTCTAAACACCGGACTGGATTGGATTCTAAACACCGGACTGGATACTAAACACCGGACTGGATTCTAAACTAGACACTGGACTGGGCCAAAAAGGAAAAAAAAAAAGTTTTATTTCTTTTTTGTGGTATGGCTGATGATAATGTTATGATTCCCGTACTCCAGACCAGAGGAGATCGTATGGCTGAGGTCAGAGTACTGGGAAGATATGCTGGTTGTGGGAGCAGGAAAGCCTAGTAACCCCTGGCGCCCTAACTCCGTTGTCTCGCCCGTGTTATCAGAAATCCCCTGCGAGACTATGGTTGCTTGAGCCCATGGCAGCCGCGTTCGAAGGGCGGATTATGTCTGCCCAACCCCGATGCCCCCTCAGGTCTTAATGGGAGACAAAGGGAAATCCGAGACAGGGTGATAACAAGGGGCCCTCTGACTAAGCAACCAGGCCAGGGGTTACAAGCTAACTAACTAAATCAAAAGGTATGTGCGGACTAGCCGCCAGGGAAAAGGACAACCAAAGATCCACTGATCCGTTACTCCTATCCAGCACCGCTGGATACCAGAGTGGATCAGGGAGAGCGGAATCCTCCGCAAAAGCTCCAGGACACAAATATACAAAATAATAAACAGTAAGCGGACAAGCCGCAACACACGGCTGCGCCGTGACTCACGAACACCACAGGATGTTAAAAGGTGCTCAGTCAGACTCCAGGAAAAGATGACAAATCTCTGAGTACAGGACCACTGAGGACAGGAACAACCGGCCTGAGCAGGACTGGATACTTTCTGCAACTGACATAGGCAAACAGGAAGCTGCCGACACCGACTTTCAGAACTGGAGGACAGGCAGAATCCACTGGAACTCAGGGTAGGACACGGGATCAGACACAGGGACTGACACAGGAATCAACACAGGGACTGACACAGGAATCCACACAGGGACTGACGGGAACCAGCTCAAACTTAAAGCAGACTGCAAACCAAGGAATATCATCAGCATCTGCTAACTGCAGTGAGCCAGCATATATCAGAGAGGCCTAATTAATTATCTCTTGCAGCTGGCCTGCTGCACGACTAAGCTGACAAGATGCAATCAGCAGCCAGATGAGGCTGAACACATGGGAACAAGCTGCAATTGCACAGACTCACCAGCGGCAGCAGACAAGAGTAATCCAAAACAGAGCAATGGGAAATCCTGGCATGCAAGACAACTAAATAAACATAAAATAGGAATGAACCACTACCTGTGGTTCATAACAGTATCCCCTCCTTAAGGGTGAGCTCCGAGCACCCCATGACACCCACGGGGAACATAAACAGAAGTATAACATGAAATACAGAACAAAACTGCAAAACAGGAATGAGCCACAGCCGTGGCTCATAACAGCTGCGTGGTCAGATTCCCTGTCGGATAATATTGATACTATGGATAGGGACAATATTTTGCTGACGATAGAGCATATAAAAGACGCCGTCTTATACATGCGTGATGCACAGAGGGATATTTGCCGGCTGGCATCAAAAATAAGCGCTATATCCATTGCCGCCAGAAGGGGGTTATGGACTCGGCAATGGTCAGGCGATGCCGACTCGAAACGGCACATGGAAGTTTTGCCCTATAAGGGGGTGGAACTGTTTGGGGAGGGTCTTTCAGACCTCGTTTCCACAGCTACTGCTGGGAAATCGACTTTTTTGCCACAGGCTACCCCACAGCAAAAGAAAGCACCGTATTATCAGGTACAGTCCTTTCGGCCCCAGAAAAGCAAGAGGGCTAGAGGCTCATCCTTTCTGCCGAGAGGGAAAAAGCTGCAGCACACAGCTAGTTCCCAAGAGCAGAAGTCCTCCCCTGCGTCCGGTAAGTCCACAGCATGACGCTGGGGCTGCTCAGGCGGACCCGGGTACGGTGGGGGCCCGTCTCAGAAATTTCAGCGCACAGTGGGCTCTCTCACAGGTGGATCCCTGGGTCCTTCAAGTAGTTTCTCAGGGGTACAGGCTGGAATTCGAGACGTCTCCCCCCCCGCCGTTTCCTAAAATCTGCCTTACCGGCAACTCCCTCTGCCAGGGAGGCAGTGTTGGTGGCTATTCAAAAACTGTATTCACAGCAAGTGATTGTCAAGGTACCCCTCCTTCAGCAAGGAAAGGGTTACTATTCCACAATGTTTGTGGTACCGAAACCGGACGGTTCGGTGAGACCCATCTTAAATTTAAAATCCTTGAACACTTATATCAAAAGATTCAAGTTCAAGATGGAATCGCTCAGGGCGGTTATTGCGAGCCTGGACGAGGGGGATTACATGGTCTCGCTGGACATCAAGGATGCATACCTGCATGTCCCCATTTACCTTCCTCACCAGGAGTACCTCAGGTTTGTGGTACAGGACTGTCACTATCAGTTCCAGACGCTGCCGTTTGGGTTGTCCACGGCACCGAGGGTCTTTACCAAGGTAATGGCCGAAATGATGATACTCCTTCGCAAGAAGGGAGTTTTAATTATCCCGTACTTGGACGATCTCCTGATAAAGGCGAGGTCCAAGGAACAGTTGGTAGTGGGGGTAGCACTTTCTCGGGAAGTGCTGCAACAGCACGGCTGGATTCTCAATATTCCAAAGTCACAGCTGGTCCCGACGACACGTCTTCTGTTCCTGGGAATGATTCTGGACACAGACCAGAAAAAAAGTGTCCCGACGACACGTCTTCTGTTCCTGGGAATGATTCTGGACACAGACCAGAAAAAAAGTGTTTCTTCCAGTGGAAAAAGCCGAGGAGTTGTCATCTCTAGTCAGAAACCTCCTAAAACCAGGACAGGTGTCGGTACATCAATGCACACGAGTCCTGGGAAAAATGGTAGCTTCATACGAAGCAATTCCATTCGGAAGGTTCCACGCAAGGATCTTCCAGTGGGACCTGTTGGACAAATGGTCGGGGTCCCATCTCCAGATGCAGCAGCGGATAACCCTGTCGGCAAGGACCAGGGTGTCGCTGCTGTGGTGGCTGCAGAGGCCTCATCTTCTAGAGGACCGTAGATTCGGAATACAGTACTGGGTCCTGGTGACCACGGATGCCAGCCTTCGGGGCTGGGGTGCAGTCACACAGGGAAGAAATTTCCAAGGACTGTGGTCAACTCAGGAGAGTTCACTTCACATAAATATTCTGGAGCTAAAGGCCATTTACAATGCCCTAAGCCAAGCAAGGCCCCTTCTTCAGAACCAGTCGGTACTGATCCAATCAGACAACATCACGGCGGTCGCCCATGTAAACAGACAGGGCGGCACAAGAAGCAGGAGGGCAATGGCAGAAGCCACAAGGATTCTCCGATGGGCGGAAAATCACGTGTTAGCACTGACAGCAGTGTTCATTCCGGGAGTGGACAACTGGGAAGCAGACTTCCTCAGCAGGCACGACCTCCTCCCGGGAGAATGGGGACTTCATCCAGAAGTCTTCCAAATGCTGGTAAACCGTTGGGAAAGACCACAGGTGGACATGATGGCGTCCCGCCTCAACAAAAAGCTAAAAAGATATTGTGCCAGGTCAAGGGACCCTCAGGCGATCGCTGTGGACGCTCTAGTAACACCGTGGGTGTACCAGTCGGTTTATGTGTTTCCTCCTCTGCCTCTCATTCCCAAGGTACTGAGAATAATACGAAGGCGAGGAGTAAAAACTATACTCGTGGTTCCGGATGGGCCAAGAAGAGCTTGGTACCCGGAACTTCAAGAGATGCTTTCAGAGGACCCTTGGCCTCTGCCGCTCAGACAAGACCTGCTGCAGCAGGGGCCCTGTCTGTTCCAAGACTTACGGCGGCTGCGTTTGACGGCATGGCGGTTGAACACCGGATCCTGAAGGAAAAAGGCATTCCGGAGGAAGTCATCCCTACCCTGATCAAAGCCAGGAAGGATGTCACTGCAAAACATTATCACCGCATTTGGCGGAAATATGTTGCTTGGTGTGAGGCCAGGAAGGCCCCTACGGAGGAATTTCAACTGGGTCGATTCCTGCATTTCCTGCAAGCAGGGGTGACGTTGTGCCTCAAATTGGGGTCCATTAAGGTCCAGATTTCGGCTCTGTCGATTTTCTTCCAGAAAGAACTGGCTTCACTGCCTGAAGTTCAGACTTTTGTCAAAGGAGTTCTGCATATTCAGCCTCCTTTTGTGCCCCCAGTGGCACCTTGGGATCTCAATGTGGTTTTGGAGTTCCTGAAATAACATTGGTTTGAGCCACTTAAGACTGTGGATTTGAAATATCTCACGTGGAAAGTGGTCATGCTGTTGGCCCTGGCTTCCGCCAGGCGTGTGTCAGAATTGGCGGCTTTGTCCTGTAAAAGCCCTTATCTGATTTTCCATATGGATAGGGCAGAGTTGAGGACTCGTCCTCAGTTTCTCCCGAAGGTGGTATCAGCTTTTCACTTGAACCAGCCTATTGTGGTGCCTGCGGCTACTAGGGACTTGGAGGATTCCAAGTTACTGGACGTAGTCAGGGCCCTGAAACTTTATGTTTCCAGAACGGCTGGAGTCAGGAAGACTGACTCGCTGTTTATCCTGTATGCACCCAACAAGCTGGGTGCTCCTGCTTCTAAGCAGACTATCGCGCGCTGGATTTGTAGCACTATTCAGCTGGCGCATTCTGCGGTGGGACTTCCGCAGCCTAAATCTGTAAAAGCCCATTCCACAAGGAAGGTGGGCTCATCTTGGGCGGCTGCCCGAGGGGTCTCGGCTTTACAACTTTGCCGAGCTGCTACTTGGTCAGGGGCAAACACGTTTGCAAAATTCTATAAATTTGATACCCTGGCTGAGGAGGACCTGGAGTTCTCTCATTCGGTGCTGCAGAGTCATCCGCACTCTCCCGCCCGTTTGGGAGCTTTGGTATAATCCCCTTGGTCCTTACGGAGTCCCCAGCATCCACTAGGACGTCAGAGAAAATAAGAATTTACTCACCGGTAATTCTATTTCTCGTAGTCCGCAGTGGATGCTGGGCGCCCATCCCAAGTGCGGATTGTCTGCAATACTTGTAAATAGTTATTGTTACACAAATCGGGTTGTTATTGCGAGCCATCTATTCAGAGGCTCCATTGTTATCATACTGTTAACCGGGGTTCCTATCACGAGTTATATGGTGTGATTGGTGTGGCTGGTATGAGTCTTACCCGGGATTCAAAATCCTTCCTTATTGTGTCAGCTCTTCCGGGCACAGTGTCCTAACTGAGGCTTGGAGGAGGGTCATAGGGGGAGGAGCCAGTGCACACCAGATAGTCCTAAATCTTTCTTTAGATGTGCCCAGTCTCCTGCGGAGCCGTCTATTCCCCATGGTCCTTACGGAGTCCCCAGCATCCACTACGGACTACGAGAAATAGAATTACCGGTGAGTAAATTCTTATTATTGCCACATTACAGCGCCCCATTTCATATTATGTAATAGTATTGTTCCCTCCTGTTCATTTTATACCACATTACAATGAGCAGGGCCAGGGACATAACTAGATATATTGTAGGTGCCTTTATGTATCACCCAAAAGGGATAACGTATATAACACTTGTAAAATGGCTTTGAAGTGATTTTTGCACATCTGCACTTGCTCGTACGCCGGTACGCGAATGTGCAAGGTCCTAAACTGCGTTTTCTTCAGAACGCAGTTTAAGATCTGATGGAGGGCGGGGATGGGGCGCTGACGCCGCATTTTGTGGGTGTTAACGCTCCGTTTAAGGGGCATGGTTCGGACAATGGAGGCGTGTCGGAACATTGTTGGGGCGGGTCTCGTCGGCTGCATGACATTACACGCATCCGCTGTGACCCAAAACATGGTCGGTAACCGTCTGCCTTTGCATCTACGCTGCGTAGGCAGACGGCTACTCGAAACATGCAAAAGCATCACCTCGTGCAGTGCTTTCGTTTGTGTAAGGGGTGGGGGCAGGACCAGGCTTGCGGGGGGGGGGGACTTGACCTGTGCTGAGCGTCCCTCCCCATGTCAAATAATTTGATCGTAGATGTGCGTTTTTTCACTCTTCTACGATCAGGTCTGAATCCCTTAGTAACAAGTTTATCTCCCAAAAAGATTCCGTTATGTGGAGTGTATAGCTGATCTGCTGTTCCATGTGAAACAGTGGGATAGTAATATCCCTTTTTACATACATTATGTCAGTATTTCTGTTTTCACGTTGATGTGCTTGCTGATGTCACCTAAGTTATGCCATAGTGACATTGCGTTGAGTCTCAAACCATTGTGCATGTTATGCATACTGTCCTTACATCATGTTCCTTTCCGTGTGTGTTAAGAAGTCTCCGATTACAATAGTAAGAATTATTTTTTTATGTAACTGTAACAGTGTTCAAATTGACAAGAAATGGAAGATGAAACAATTTAACAAGGCGTGTGAATTTGTGTGGATAGTGTTCTGTATAGGCCCAAGGGTTGTTCCAAATGTGTTTTTCCATGTGTTTTTCTTTTTAGCAATGATTACCATGGTTGTAGCAGTAACGCAATGCATGCACAGATGAGTCTTTCTGAGGGGTTTCTGGGGGTGCGCAGTAAGACTGGCCTTTTTGCTTACTACAGAGAGAACCTTCACCCGGTGACTGTGCTTTGGTGGCTAGTTGGCCTAGCGCCTGGTTGGCCTCTTCTAAATAATATTATACAGAGCAGCTGATTGGTCACCATGGACAACTTCTCCACTGGCTCACTTCTCCACTCTTTTCACTGCTTAGTACATCTTAGTACATCTCCCCGTTTACTAACAGTTGATTTTTTTTTTTTTTTTAAACAATGTCAAAACTCATCTGTTAGTAAATGTGTGCTTTAGACTCTGAAACACACAATCGATCAAACATAGACCAAAAATCTATCAAAATTGACCCAAATTCACTTTTAATAAATATACCCCCTGGAATAGGATGACAGCTTACTCCAAAGGAGGTACATTCAGCTGCAATTTACATTTCTATATTATTACTGGAACGTTCTTTTTTTCAATTGAATTTGGATGGTTATGACACAATGACATATTTATACCGGTAACTCACCTGAGGTATTTGGCAGAGCTGATCTGCATCTTGTATCATGGTACTAGCTGCGTGGCAGTATTAATGTGTATACAAAACAAAGACGTTTCCTATCTACACTAACAATAATATACTGTAAATCTGTATGTAACAAATAAAACATTGGGGATTTGGTCATATTTTGATCAAAATATTTAAGCTTGCAGCCGGGTCCCATTGAAGTCAAGGGGTGTATGCATGCTGGCTCCTATTCAAGTCTGTTGCATAGCGGAAGCATGTGATCACACGCACCCCACTATGCTGTGCTGTCTCAAGTATATGAGAACACGTCTGTATACAAAATATGCTTTTGCTGTTGGTGCTAACAATAATATACAGCAAATCTGTGTGCATGTAGCACATAAATCAGAGGGTATTTGGTCATATTTTGATCAAAACATTTAAGCTTGCAGCCCATCGTCAAGGGACCCCAATTTTCTGCAAGGCCCTACCCTAGCGTATATGTTTAGCACACCATTACACTGTAGGTGGCAGACAGTGCACCTCCTGAGATGTAACTGAGGTAGGGGCAGACAATGCATCCCTAGGGATGCAGCTGAGGTGTGAGCAGGCAGCTGATGCAGCAGAATCCAGATGTTTTAAGGATTGTAGATGTTTCTGTTTCACACTAGTGCGGGTCTATGGTGTTATATCTGATTGCATTGGCACATTGTGGTACATTTCACTCCACACAGGGCATACGAATTGTATGTTCTCAAATAGCCTCTGGTGCGTGTCAGGAATTGGCTGTTTCAGGGCTTCACTATGGGGCACAGGAATTTTCTGTGTATCTAAATCCATAGAGTACTTGAGCAGTGTGAGAGGGGATGCTGTTTTACCAGTCTCTATCTTTGCCCAGTTAATAGACGAGAAGAAGGGGTGTTCTCGGACATTGCCATTTACCCCGAGCCGGAGGGACTGGTCCTTGCACAGGAGTTTGGATAAAATGTCCCTTGTTTCACCATCAGTAAGGCCTTCGTACGCTGGTTCCTCTGCAAGGATCTTTGCTTTTATCTCTGCCGCTGACTCTCCAGGGAAAGGGAACGATCCTGCAGTGAGTCGATATAATATAGAACCAAATGCGAACCAGTCCACGCCTGCAGTGTATGGATGGCGGTTTATCATTTCTGGCGCATTATAGCCAGGTGTCCCGCCAAAGTCTTTGATGTCAGTTTCTCCAAACACATTCAGTAGGGATAGACCAAAGTCTGTGATCTTCACATGTCCTTCTGTGGTCAGTAGAATATTATCCAGTTTGATGTCTCTGTGGATCATTCCTTTAGAATGCATGAACTGCAGTCCGCATACCAGTTCCGCTGCAATAAATTTTATCGCGGTAAGGTCCAGCTCTGATGTCTGATTCAAAAAATTAAACAGATCCCCTCCGCCAGCCAGTTCCATTACACAGTATAGATAATGATGTGTTTGGAAGGCTGCATATCCATGAATAAGAAAATTGCTCTGATGTGCCATTTGAAGGACCTGACACTCAACCAAATCTTCCTCTATCAGGGCTCTCTTCTTTAAGATCTTAATGGCCACTTTTTCCCTGCGAAGAGCATCTGTTGCCAGCACCACTTTTCCGTAGCCTCCCTCTCCAAGTACTGAGTGGAATGTAAATTTGTCCACTGTTAAGGGGGCGGTGACTGTGCTTTGGTGGCTAGTTGGCCTAGCGCCTGGTTGGCCTCTTCCAAATGCTGTTATGAATTGTTTTTCTCTATCGTCCTAGTGGATGCTGGGGTTCCTGAAAGGACCATGGGGAATAGCGGCTCCGCAGGAGACAGGGCACAAAAGTAAAGCTTTCCGATCAGGTGGTGTGCACTGGCTCCTCCCCCTATGACCCTCCTCCAGACTCCAGTTAGATTTTTGTGCCCGGCCGAGAAGGGTGCAATTCTAGGTGGCTCTCCTAAAGAGCTGCTTAGAGAAAGTTTAGCTTAGGTTTTTTATTTTACAGTGAGTCCTGCTGGCAACAGGATCACTGCAACGAGGGACAGAGGGGAGAAGAAGTGAACTCACCTGCGTGCAGGATGGATTGGCTTCTTGGCTACTGGACATCAGCTCCAGAGGGACGATCACAGGTACAGCCTGGATGGTCACCGGAGCCGCGCCGCCGGCCCCCTTGCAGATGCTGAAGTAAGAAGAGGTCCAGAATCGGCGGCTGAAGACCCTTGCAGTCTTCTAAAGGTAGCGCACAGCACTGCAGCTGTGCGCCATTTTCCTCTCAGCACACTTCACACGCAGTCACTGAGGGTGCAGGGCGCTGGGGGGGGGCGCCCTGGGAGGCAAATGTAAACCTATATACTGGCTAAAAATACCTCACATATAGCCCCCAGAGGCTATATGGAGATATTTAACCCCTGCCAAACTTCACTAAAGAGCGGGAGACGAGCCCGCCGGAAAAGGGGCGGGGCCTATCTCCTCAGCACACAGCGCCATTTTCTCTCACAGAAAGGCTGGAGAGAAGGCTCCCAGGCTCTCCCCTGCACTGCACTACAGAAACAGGGTTTAAACAGAGAGGGGGGGCACTAATTGGCGATATAAATATATATATAAAGATGCTATTAGGGAGAAACACTTATATAAGGTTGTCCCTATGTAATTATAGCGTTTTCTTGGTGTGTGCTGGCAAACTCTCCCTCTGTCTCTCCAAAGGGCTAGTGGGTCCTGTCCTCTGTCAGAGCATTCCAGGTGTGTGTGCTGTGTGTCGGTACGTGTGTGTCGACATGTATGAGGACGATGTTGGAGGAGGCGGAGAAATTGCCTGTAAGGGTGATGTCACTCTCTAGGGAGTCGACACCGGAATGGATGGCTTATTTAGGGAATTACGTGAGAATGTCAACACGCTGCAAGGTCGGTTGACGACATGAGACGGCCGACAAACAATTAGTACCGGTCCAGGCGTCTCAGAATCACCGTCAGGGGTTTTTTAAAAAAAAAAAAAACGCCCATTTACCTCAGTCGGTCGACACAGACACAGACACGGACACTGAATCCAGTGTCGACGGTGAATAAACAAACGTATTCCTCATTAGGGCCACACGTTAAGGGCAATGAAGGAGGTGTTACATATTTCTGATACTACAAGTACCACAAAAGATGGGTATTATGTGGAAGTGAAAAAACTACCTGTAGTTTTTCCTGAATCAGATAAAATAAGATGAAGTGTGTGATGATGCGTGGGTTTACCCCGATAGCAAATATTGGCGTTATACCCTTTCCCGCCAGAAGTTAGGGCGCGTTGGGAAACACCCCTTAGGGTGGATAAGGCGCTCACACGCTTATCAAGTGGCGTTACCGTCTCCAGATACGGCCGCCCTCAAGGAGCCAGCTGATAGGCAGCTGGAAAAATATCCTAAAAAGTATATACACACATACGGTGGTTATACTGCGACCAGCGATCGCCATCAGCCTGGAGATGCAGTGCTGGGTTGGCTTGGTCGAATTCCCTGACTAAAAATATTTTATTGATATAGAGCATTTAATAGGATGCATTCTATATATATATGTATGCGAGATGCACAGAGAGATATTTGCACTCTGGCATCAAGATAAGTGCGTTGTCCATATCTCCCAGAAGATGTCATGGACACGACAGTGGTCAGGTGATACAGATCCCATACGGCACATGGAAGTATTGCCGTATAAAGGGAAGGAGTTATTTGGGGTCGGTCCATCGGACCTGGGGGCCACGGCTACAGCTGGGAAATCCAACCTTTTTACCCCAAGTTACATCTCAGCAGAAAAAGACACTGTCTTTTCAGCCTCAATCCTTCCGTTCCCATGTGGGCAAGCGGGCAAAAGGCCAGTCATATCTGCCCAGACATAGAGGAAAGGGAAGTAGACTGCAGCAGGCAGCCCCTTCCCAGGAAAAGAAGCCCTCCACCAGTGGGGGGGTAGTCTCAAGAGTCTCAGCGCGCAGTGGGATCACTCGCAAGTTGACCCCTAGATCGTACAAGTATTATCCCAGGGGTACAGATTGGAGAGTCGAGACAATTTTTCCTCGCAGGTTCCTGAAGCCTGCTTTACCAACGGCTCCCTCCGACAGGGAGGCAGTATTGGAAAAAAATTCACAAGCTGTATTTCCAGCAGGTGATAATCAAAGTACCCCTCCTACAACAAGGAAAAGGGTATTAGTCTTCCACACTATATTGTGGTACTGAAGCCAGAAGGCTTGGTGAGACATAGTCTAAATCTGAAATCTTTGAACACTTACATAAAAAGGTTCAAATCAAGATGGAGTCACTCAAAGCAGTGATAGAGAACCGGAAAAAAGGGGACTATATGGTGTCCCTGGACATCAAGGATTACCTCCATGTCCAAATTTGCCCTTCTCAACAAGGGTACCTCTGGTTCGTGATACAGAACTGTCAATATCAGTTTCAGACGCTGCCGTTGAATTATCCACGGCACCCCGGGCCTTTACCAAGGTAATGGCCGAAAAGATGATTCTTAAAAGAAGAAAGGCATCTTAATTATCCCTTACTTGGACGATATCCTGAAAGGGGCAAGTTTCCAGAGAACAGTTCGAGGTCGGAAAAGAACTATCTAAAGTAGTTCTACGACAGCACGAGTGGATTCTAAATATTCCAAAAATCGCAGCTGTTTTCCGATGATACGTCTGCTGTTCCTAGGAATGATTCTGGGCATAGTCCAGAAAGAGGTATTTCTCCTGGAGGGGAAAGCCAGGGAGTTATCCGACCTAGTCAGAAACCTCCTAAAACCAGGCCAAGTATCAGTGCATCAGTGCACAGGAGTCCTGGGAAAAATGGTGGCTTCTTACGAAGCGATTCCATTCGGCAGATCTCACGCAAAAACTTTTCAGGGGGATTTGCTGGACGAATGGTCCGGATCGCATCTTCAGATGCATCAGCGGATAACCCTGTCTCCAAGGACAAGGGTGTCTCTTCTGTGGGGGCTGCAGAGTGCTCATCTTCTAGAGGGCAGCACATTCAGCATTCAGGACTGTGTTCTGGTGACCACGGATGCCAGCCTGAGAGGCTGGGGAACAGTCACACAGGGAAGAAATTTCCAAGGAAGTGTGGTCAAGTCTGGAGATTTCTCTCCACATGAATATACTGGAGCTAAGGGCAATTTACGATGCTCTGAGCCTAGGAAGAACTCTGCTTCAAAGTCAACCGGTGCTGATCCAGTAGGACATCATCATGGCAGTCGCCCACGTAAACAGACGGGGCGGCACAAGAAGCAGGAGGGCAATGACAGCAAGGATTCTTCGCTGGGCGAAAGATCATGTGATAACACTGTCAGCAGTGTTCATTCCGGGAGTGGACAACTAGGAAGATTTCCTCAGCATGAATGAATTCCACCCGGAAAAGTGGGAACTTCATCTGGAAGTTTCCACATGTTTGTAAACCGTTGGGAAAGACCAAAGGTGGTTATGATGGCGTCTCACATGAAGCGCCAGGTCTAGAGACCCTCAGGCAATAGCTGGGACGCTCTGGTAACACCGTGGGTGTACCAGTCGGTGTATGTGTTCCCTCCTCTGCCTTTCATACCCAGTGTATGGAGAATGATAGGAAGGAGAGGAGTAAGAACTATACTCGTGGCTCCGGTTTGGCCAAGAAGAACTTGGTACCCGGAACTTCAAGAGATACTAGAAAGGATCTTGATTCAGCAAGAATCATGTCTGTTCCATGACTTACCGCAGCTGCGTTGACGCCAGGGCGGGTGAACGCCGGATCCTAAGGGAAAAAGGCATTCCGGAAGAGGTCATCCCTACCCTGGTCAGAGCCAGGAAGGAGGTGACCGCACAACATTATCACCGTTTAGGTGAAAATATGTTCCATGGTGTGAGGCCAGGAAGGCTCCACGGAAGAATTTCAACTAGGTTAATTCCTACATTTCCTGCAAACAGGAGTGTATATGGGTCTCAAATTGGGGTCCATTAAGGTTCAAATTTCGACCGGTCGATTTTCTTCCAGAAAGAAATTGGCTTCAGTTCCTGAAGTCCAGAAGTTGTTAAGGGAGTACTGCATATACAACCCCCTTTTGATGTCTCCAGTGGCACTGGGCGATCTCAACGTAGTTTGGGATTCCTAAAATCACATTGGTTTAAACAACTCAAATCTGTGGATTTGATATATCTCACATGGAAAGTGACCATGCTGTTGGTCCTGGCCTCGGCCAGGCGAGTGTCAGAATTGGCGGCTTTATCTCATAAAGCCATATCTGATTGTCCATTCGGACAGAGCAAAGCTGTGGACTCGTCCCCAGTTTCTCCCTAAGGTGGTGTCAGCGTTTCACCTGAACCAGCTTATTGTGGTACCTGCGGCTACTAGGGACTTGGAGGACTCCAAGTTGCTGGATGTTGTCAGGGCCCTGAAAATATAGTTTCCAGGTCGGCTGGAGTCAGGAAATCTGACTTGCTGTTTATCCTGTGTGCACCCAACAAGCTGGGTGCTCCTGCTTCCAAGCAGACTATTGCTCGTTGGATTTGTAGTACAATTCAGCTTGCACATTCTGTGGCAGGCTTGCCACAGCAAAAAATATGTAAATGCCCATTCCACAAGGAAGGTGGGCTCATCTTGGGCGGCTGCCCGAGGGGTCTCGGCATTACAACTCTGCCGAGCAGCTACGTGGTCAGGGGAGAACACGTTTGTAAAATTCTACAAATTTGATACCCTGGCAAAAGAGGACCTGGAGTTCTCTCATTCGGTGCTGCAGAGTCATCCGCACTCTCCCGCCCGTTTGGGAGCTTTGGTATAATCCCCATGGTCCTTTCAGGAACCCCAGCATCCACTAGGACGATAGAGAAAATAAGAATTTACTTACCGATAATTCTATTTCTCGGAGTCCGTAGTGGATGCTGGGCGCCCATCCCAAGTGCGGATTATCTGCAATACTTGTACATAGTTATTGCTAACTAAATCGGGTTAGTGTTATTGTGAGCCATCTTTTCAGAGGCTCCCCTGTTATCATACTGTTAACTGGGTTCAGATCACAGGTTGTACAGTGTGATTGGTGTGGCTGGTATGAGTCTTACCCGGGATTCAAAATTCCTCCCTTATTGTGTACGCTCGTCCGGGCACAGTATCTAACTGGAGTCTGGAGGAGGGTCATAGGGGGAGGAGCCAGTGCACACCACCTGATCGGAAAGCTTTACTTTTGTGCCCTGTCTCCTGCGGAGCCGCTATTCCCCATGGTCCTTTCAGGAACCCCAGCATCCACTACGGACTCCGAGAAATAGAATTATCGGTAAGTAAATTCTTATTTTTTTTCTTATTTAGAAATGCAGCAAATCTGTCCCAGTTAGTGATCTTTTTCTCTGAAAGGGTAATCGGGGCTGCCCAATGGCTGCACCCTTCCCCTGGATCTTCGGCAATGTCAGCGTTTCTCCTTTGTCTGGTACACGTTCTTATAAACTGGTCTCGTTTCTTTTCCAGAAATGCTGCCAATCTATTCCAGGCTCTCTGTACTCTTGCAACAAATCTTCTTACCCTTCTGTTGGCTGCTGAGTTTGTCTGGCCTGCCTGCTTTCCTCTGCCGTTCTGCTTTTTTAGGTGCTTCTTTCTTTTCTGTCTCTTCTCTCTGTATCTCCATGCATTTTTTGGTGCTTTCTTCCTCTTTATAGCTCCCATGTTTTGTCAGAAGTCATGAACAGGGCTCTTAGAGAAAATAACACAAGATGTGTCTTCAAACTAGAGCGTCTGAAGACTGATGTTCAGGGGCTTCAGCAGCTGTGTAAGTAGCTGTGTGATGTCAGCAGTAACTGTGATGTCACAATTGTAACTGTGATGTCACAATTGTAACTGTGATGTCACAATTGTGCAGCTGAGCTTAGTCCTAAAGGTCATCTACATTATGGCAGTTGATGTATATGAACGTTTCATCCTGTTCGAATTGTAAGCTATGTAAGATATGTAGAAATTGTCCTAATTCTACCTATGTAGAATGTATTTCTGCCCATAGTAAACATCAAAATTAATATTTTAGAAAAAAGGTGACATTTGGGAGGAGAGATTAGACTGTTTTGCCATCATATCAGACTAGAGAAGCATGTAAAACAGTCTGTAATTATTGTAGAATCTGTAAGGTTTAGACAGTGGGGTACAAGCAGAAATATCACAAGCTGATGCGATATGTTCTGCTATGTATTATAGAATGCCCAGTAACCTATCGGGCCTCATTATGTCTTTGACATTGGAGCTTATTATCATAAACTGCCCTTTTGTGTTTATATGTAAGACTTTTATATCAGTCGAAGATGTCTGCCAGAGACGTAACTCCACAGACCAATAGGAAGCTGCGAGTTCAATCACTTGAACCTTACGGGACTACCCTATAATGGGTTTATATGTTTTCACTCTGTCATTTATCTCCAGTTTGAATATTTTTAAATATTTATATGTAATAAATTATTGTTATACCACAAACAGATTGACGGATTGCACAGTCTAGTATATGCGCTACCGATAGACACGCTATAGAGAGTACCCTTGTGTGTTTTATATATATATATATTTATTAGCAGAATACATGTGCTTCACTGTGGAATTTCAAGTAGTACCGTGCGTATAAATTTAATTTTGAAGGACTTCCTGGTAAACTAATCAGACTTACAACAGGAGATGCTCCGCCCACCAATGCCAATCTTAGTCAGGCCGCAAATCCAGGCTGGCCTTCTCCGGATTGATGCTGTCAAAAGTCTGGCGCTGAGGAGAATTATCCCCCTCCTTCTCTGCCCTGTCCCGCCTCTGATGCTGCCCTGCTCAGTGCTGTAAATGCTGGGATGACAGGCCAAGCTCCGCCCACTCTATGTTAAATATGTAAGGTTTGCAGGGATAGGCTAACTCTATTCCAAAGTGCCCTAGGTCTCCTTGGATAGCTTCTCGCTCTCCTTAGGGCTCTTCCTTTGAGGTAAAAAGGTAAATAATTTTGCACAACACCTACAGATTCAGTATGATATCCCTGTAGTCCGGATCCTGGCGAACAGGAGACTGACGCCAGGATCCCGACAGACAGACAGCTGCAAGGGGACTCGTTGCGCTTGTCCCCTCCCCCGTAACCCATACCCAACCCTTATAGACAGCATAATGTATGAATGTGCACACATGGAGTCAGTGGCGTAACTAGAAATTTATCTCCCCCTAGCCAAAAAATTATTCGGCGCCCCCCCCCCCCCCCCCCCATCCCCCATAATTGGGAGCAAGAAAGGGCAAAAGGGGGGCGTGACTTCGTTGGGATGGGCGTGGCTTCGTTGGGATGGGCGTGGCAGTGCAGGAAAAGACTACCTTATACCCCAGTTTTGCAACCTGTACGCCCAGACGTTGGCCTCCACAGGAAAGAAAAATAATCCTGATTCATGCCCCTTACATTATTTGTCATTTTTCCTCCTTATAGTAATGCCCAGTATACATTATGCCACATACTGCAATGGCCCTTAGACATTATGCCACACACAATAATGCACATGACACAGTATGCACACACCATAATGCCCCCGACACATTATGCCACACACCATAATGCCTGTGACACATTATGACAGGAATCGCAATGCCCGTTATACATTATGCTACACACTGCAATGCCCCTGATACATTATAGCACATACAATGTCTGTGACACATTATGACACACACTGCAATGTCCGTGATACATTATACCACACACTGCAATGCCCGATACATTATAACACATGCAATGCCTGTGACACTTTATGCCACACACTGCAATGACCTTGAGACATTATACCACAATGCCCGTGATATAGTATACCATACACCGTAATGCCTGTGACACATATCGCATTCGCAATGCCCGTTATACCCTATGCCACACACCGCAATGCCCGTTATATATTATGCCACACTGCAATGACCCTGAGACATTATACCACATACCACAATGCCCGTGATATAGTATACCACACACCGTAATGCCTGACACATTATGACACACACCGCAATGTCCGTGATACATTATGCCACACACTGCAATGACCCTGAGACATTATACCACATATCACAATGCCCGCGATATAGTATACCATACACCGTAATGCCTGTGACACATTATGACACACACCGCAATGTCCGTGATACATTATGCCACACACCGTAATGCCCATTACACATTAAGTCCTACAGTAAGGCTTCTAATTACTTTTCAATTACCTGCTCGTTGTCAGGGGTTTCATGCACTGGGTGTCATGCCCGTTGCCAGGGGTTTCATGCTCTTGGTTCCATGCACGGTGCCAGGGGTTTTCATGCTCAGGGTGTCATGCTCGTTGCCAGGGGTTTCATGCACTGGGTGTCGTGCTCGTTGCCAGGTGTTTCATGCACTGGGTGTCATGCTCGTTGCCAGGGGTTTCATGCACTGGGTGTCATGCTCGTTGCTAGGAGGTAGTCCTTGTTGCTAGGGCTGTGCTCCCAGTGCCACATATGTCCCCAGTGCCAGATATTCCCCCACGGTGCCAGGTACTCACATGCCCCTAATACCAAATATAGCCCCCCCCCCCATGTGCCAGGTACACATATACCCCCCCAGTGCCACATATGCCCCCAGTGCCAGATATTCCCCCACAGTGCCACATATGCCCCCAGTGCCAGATATTCCCCCCCCCCCAGTGCCATATATGCCCCCAGTGCCAGATATTCCCCCCAGTGCCACATATGCCCCAGTGCCAGATATTCCCCCCGTGCCAGATATTCCCCCCCGTGCCATATATGCCCCCCCAGTGCCATATATGCCCCCAGTGCCAGATATTCCCCCCAGTGCCACATATGCCCCAGTGCCAGATATTCCCCCCCGTGCCAGATATTCCCCCCAGTGCCATATATGCCCCCCCAGTGCCATATATGTCCCAAGTGCCAGATATTCTCCCCCCCTGTGCCAAATATGCCCCCAGTGCCATATATTCCCCCCCAGTGCCATATATGCCCCCAGTGTCAGATATTCCCACCCAGTGCCATATATGCCCCCAGTGCCAGATATTCCCACCCAGTGCCATATATGCCCCCAGTGCCAGATATTCCCCCCCAGTGCCATATATGCCCCCATTGCCAGATATTCCCCCCCCCAGTGCCAGATATTCCCCCCAGTGCCACATATGCCCCAGTGCCAGATATTCCCCCCCGTGCCAGATATTCCCCCCAGTGCCATATATGCCCCCCCAGTGCCAAATATGCTCCCAGTGCCAGATATTCCCCCCCAGTGCCATATATGCCCCCAGTGCCAGATATTCCCACCCAGTGCCATATATGCCCCCAGTGCCAGATATTCCCACCCAGTGCCATATATGCCCCCAGTGCCAGATATTCCCCCCCAGTGCCAGATATCCCCCCCCAGTGCCATATATGCCCCCCCCCAGTGCCAGATATTCCCCCCCGTGCCAGATATTACCCCCCAGTGCCATATATGCCCCCCCCGTGCCAAATATGCCCCCCAGTGCCAGATATGCCCCCTCAGTGCGTGCCCCCCCCCCCCATTCCTCCGCCGCCGCTCCCCCGCTCCCCTGCTGTAAGGAGGGACACGGAGGGCACAGCGCGCGCCTCTCCTGTGTCCCTCCTGGCCTGGGTCTCCAGCGGCCGCGGGTCTAATAAAGGAAGTGCTCACGAACGGCACTTCCTTTATTAGACCCCCGGCCGCCGGAGACCCAGGCCAGGAGGGACACAGGAGAGGAGCGCGCTGTGCCCTCCGTGTCCCTCCTAACAGCAGCGGAGGGAACGGGACCGCAAACTGACATGCGGACGCTCGTCCGCATGTCAGTCTGCACTAAATCAGTGGCGCCCCCGCAGCCCCTCGCCCACAAGCTACCGCGAGGGCTGCTGAGTGATATATACTAATATGAAATACACATGAAGGGAGGAAGGGAGGGGTGGGGGGGTGGGGGGGGTGCTTTAGACTGTACTCCCTAATTCCAAACATAAAAAGAGGTGCTATCATGCTGTGCCTTGTAGATCCAGACAAAATAAAATGCAGGTGTACACTCTATAGTACCAAGCACTACTGGGCCCACCAACCGTGACCAGGTCTCTAACACTAAGGTTCGAGTCGAGGGCACGAGCCCCCCAAATTAGCGAAGGCCAACCACACCTTTCCCCCTATATTTGTAATTGTGCCATAACGGCTGTTCTACGTACAGTTGCATAAAAGTGTGCTCTATATCCCTGGTCACATTGTGTCACATTATAGTTCCTCAGCTTCATATTGTGCCACATTACAGTGCCTCCACTTCATATATTGCCACATTACAGCGCCCCATTTCATATTATGTAATAGTATTGTTCCCTCCTGTTCATTTCTCTAACGTCCTAGTGGATGCTGGGGACTCCGTCAGGACCATGGGGATTAGCGGCTCCGCAGGAGACAGGGCACAAAAATAAAGCTTTAGGATCAGGTGGTGTGCACTGGCTCCTCCCCCTATGACCCTCCTCCAAGCCTCAGTTAGGTTTTTGTGCCCGTCCGAGCAGGGTGCAATCTAGGTGGCTCTCCTAAAGAGCTGCTTAGAAAAAGTTTTTAGGTTTTTTATTTTCAGTGAGTCCTGCTGGCAACAGGCTCACTGCATCGAGGGACTTAGGGGAGAGAAGTCAACTCACCTGCGTGCAGGATGGATTGGCTTCTTAGGCTACTGGACACCATTAGCTCCAGAGGGATCGAACACAGGCCCAGCCATGGAGTCCGGTCCCGGAGCCGCGCCGCCGACCCCCCTTGCAGATGCCGAAGATGGAAGAGGTCCAGAAGCAGGCGGCAGAAGACTTTTCAGTCTTCCTGAGGTAGCGCACAGCACTGCAGCTGTGCGCCATTGTTGTCAGCACACTTCACACAGCGGTCACGGAGGGTGCAGGGCGCTGGGGGGGCGCCCTGGGCAGCAATGTATAATACCTTTTTATGGCTAAAAAATACATCACATATAGCCCTTGAGGCTATATGGATGTATTTAACCCCTGCCAGATCTCACAAACTCCGGAGAAGAGCCCGCCGAAATAGGGGGCGGGGCTTATTCTCCTCAGCACACAGCGCCATTTTCCTGCTCAGCTCCGCTGTGAGGAAGGCTCCCAGGACTCTCCCCTGCACTGCACTACAGAAACAGGGTAAAACAGAGAGGGGGGGCACTTTTTTTGGCGATATTACTATATTTAAGCTGCTATAAGGATACAACACTTATATAGGGTTGTTCCCATATATATTATAGCGCTTGGGTGTGTGCTGGCAAACTCTCCCTCTGTCTCCCCAAAGGGCTAGTGGGGTCCTGTCTTCAATAGAGCATTCCCTGTGTGTCTGCTGTGTGTCGGTACGTGTGTGTCGACATGTATGAGGACGATGTTGGTGTGGAGGCAGAGCAATTGCCGGTAATGGTGATGTCACCCCCCAGGGAGTCGACACCGGAATGGATGGCTTTGTTTATGGAATTACGTGATAATGTCAGCACATTACAAAAATCAGTTGACGACATGAGACGGCCGGAAAACCAGTTGGTACCTGCCCAGGCGTCTCAGACACCGTCAGGGGCTGTAAAACGCCATTTACCTCAGTCGGTCGACACAGACCCAGACACGGACACTGAATCTAGTGTCGACGGTGAAGAAACAAACGTATTTTCCAGTAGGGCCACACGTTATATGATCACGGCAATGAAGGAGGCTTTGCATATCTCTGATACTACAAGTACCACAAAAAGGGGTATTATGTGGGGGGTGAAAAAACTACCTGTAGTTTTTCCTGAATCAGAGGAATTGAATGATGTATGTGATGAAGCGTGGGTTAACCCAGATAGAAAAGTGCTAATTTCAAAAAAGTTATAGGCATTATACCCTTTCCCGCCAGAGGTTAGGGCGCGCTGGGAAACACCCCCTAAGGTGGATAAGGCGCTCACACGCTTATCAAAACAAGTGGCGTTACCGTCTCCTGATACGGCCGCCCTCAAGGATCCAGCTGATAGGAGGCTGGAAACTACCCTAAAAAGTATATACACACATACTGGTGTTATACTGTGACCAGCCATCGCCTCAGCCTGGATGTGCAGTGCTGGGGTGGTCTGGTCGGATTCCCTGACTGAAAATATTGATACCCTGGATAGGGACAGTATTTTACAGACTTTAGAGCAATTAAAGGATGCTTTTCTTTATATGCGAGATGCTCAGAGGGATATTTGCACTCTGGCATCGAGAGTAAGTGCGATGTCCATATCTGCCAGAAGAAGTTTATGGACACGACAGTGGTCAGGTGATGCGGATTCCAAACGGCATATGGAAGTATTGCCGTATAAAGGGGAGGAATTATTTGGCGTCGGTCTATCGGATTTGGTGGCCACGGCAACTGCCGGGAAATCCACCTTTTTACCTCAGACCCCCTCCCAACAGAAAAAGACACCGTCTTTTCAGCCGCAGTCCTTTCGGTCCTATAAGAAGCGGGCAAAAGGACAGTCATATCTGCCCCGAGGCAGAGGAAAGGGTAAGAGAGGGCAGCAAGCAGCTCCTTCCCAGGAACAGAAGCCCTCCGCGGGTTCTGCAAAGCCCTCAGCATGACGCTGGGGCTTTACAAGCGGACTCAGGAACGGTGGGGGGTCGACTCAAGAATTTCAGCGCGCAGTGGGCTTGCTCACAGGTGGACCCTTGGATCCTGCAGGTAGTATCTCAGGGTTACAGGTTGGAATTCGAGAAGTCTCCCCCTCGCCGGTTCCTAAAGTCTGTTTTGCCAACGTCTCCCTCAGACAGGGCGACGGTATTGGAAGCCATTCACAAGCTGTTTTCTCAGCAGGTGATAGTCAAGGTACCCCTCCTACAACAGGAAAAGGGGTATTACTCCACGCTATTTGTGGTACCGAAGCCGGACGGCTCGGTAAGACCTATTCTAAATCTGAAATCTTTGAACCTGTACATACAAAAATTCAAGTTCAAGATGGAATCACTCAGAGCAGTGATAGCGAATCTGGAAGAAGGGGACTTTATGGTGTCCCTGGACATAAAAGATGCTTACCTGCATGTCCCAATTTGCCCTTCACATCAAGGGTACCTCAGGTTCGTGGTGCAAAACTGTCATTATCAGTTTCAGACGCTGCCGTTTGGATTGTCCACGGCACCTCGGGTCTTTACCAAGGTAATGGCCGAAATGATGATTCTTCTGCGAAGAAGAGGCGTATTAATTATCCCTTACTTGGACGATCTCCTGATAAGGGCAAGGTCCAGAGAACAGCTGGAGGACGGAGTAGCACTAACCCAAGTAGTGCTGCAACAACACGGGTGGATCCTGAATTTTCCAAAATCTCAGTTGACCCCGACAACACGTCTGCTGTTCCTGGGAATGATTCTGGACACGGTTCAGAAAAAGGTGTTTCTTCCGGAGGAGAAAGCCAAGGAGTTATCCGAACTTGTCAGGAACCTCCTAAAACCAGGAAAAGTGTCTGTGCATCAATGCACAAGAGTCCTGGGAAAGATGGTGGCTTCTTACGAAGCAATCCCATTCGGCAGATTCCACGCACGAACTTTTCAGTGGGATCTGCTGGACAAATGGTCCGGATCGCATCTGCAGATGCATCAGCGGATAACCTTATCGCCACGGACAAGGGTGTCTCTTCTGTGGTGGTTGCAGAGTGCTCATCTGTTAGAAGGCCGCAGATTCGGCATACAGGACTGGGTCCTGGTGACCACGGATGCCAGTCTGAGAGGCTGGGGAGCGGTCACACAGGGAAGAAACTTCCAGGGAGTATGGTCAAGCCTGGAGATGTCTCTTCACATAAATATACTGGAGCTAAGAGCGATTTACAATGCTCTAAGCCTGGCAAAACCCCTGCTTCAGGGTCAGCCGGTGTTGATCCAGTCGGACAACATCACGGCAGTCGCCCACGTAAACAGACAGGGCGGCACAAGAAGCAGGAGAGCAATGGCAAAAGCTGCAAGGATTCTTCGCTGGGCGGAAGATCATGTGATAGCACTGTCAGCAGTGTTCATTCCGGGAGTGGACAACTGGGAAGCAGACTTCCTCAGCAGACACGATCTACACCCGGGAGAGTGGGGACTTCATCCAGAAGTCTTCCACATGATTGTGAACCGTTGGGAAAAACCAAAGGTGGATATGATGGCGTCTCGCCTCAACAAAAAACTGGACAGGTATTGCGCCAGGTCAAGAGACCCTCAGGCAATAGCTGTGGATGCTCTGGTAACACCGTGGGTGTTCCAGTCAGTGTATGTGTTTCCTCCTCTGCCTCTCATACCCAAAGTACTGAGAATTATACGGCAAAGGGGAGTAAGAACGATACTCGTGGCTCCGGATTGGCCAAGAAGAACTTGGTACCCGGAACTTCAGGAGATGCTCACGGAAAATCCGTGGCCTCTACCTCTAAGACGGGACCTGATTCAGCAGGGACCGTGTCTATTCCAAGACTTACCGCGGCTGCGTTTGACGGCGTGGCGGTTGAACGCCGAATTCTAAGGTAAAAAGGCATTCCAGAAGAGGTCATTCCTACACTGGTTAAAGCCAGGAAGGAGGTGACTGCACAACATTATCACCGCATTTGGAGAAAATATGTTGCGTGGTGTGAGGCCAGGAAGGCCCCCACGGAGGAATTTCAATTGGGTCGATTCCTACATTTCCTGCAAACAGGATTGTCTATGGGCCTCAAGTTGGGGTCCATTAAGGTTCAAATTTCGGCCCTGTCGATTTTCTTCCAGAAAGAATTGGCTTCAGTTCCTGAAGTCCAGACTTTTGTAAAAGGAGTACTACATATACAGCCCCCGGTTGTGCCCCCAGTGGCTCCGTGGGACCTTAATGTAGTTTTGGATTTTCTCAAATCCCATTGGTTTGAGCCACTCAAATCGGCGGATTTGAAATATCTTACATGGAAAGTAACCATGCTACTGGCCCTGGCTTCAGCCAGGAGAGTGTCAGAATTGGCGGCTTTATCGTATAAAAGCCCATATCTGTTTTTCCATTCGGACAGGGCAGAACTGCGGACGCGTCCTCATTTTCTGCCTAAGGTGGTGTCAGCGTTTCACCTGAACCAGCCTATTGTGGTGCCTGCGGCTACTAGCGATTTGGAGGATTCCAAGTTGCTGGACGTTGTCAGGGCATTGAAAATATATATTTCAAGGACGGCTGGAGTCAGAAAATCTGACTCGCTGTTTATACTATATGCACCCAACCAGTGGCGGAACAAGCAAGCGGTGGGCCCAGGTGCGACAAAATGCTTTGGGCCCCCCCCCCCCCCCCCCATCCAAGTCCACCCCAGGGGCAGTGCGCGCCGTAGGCGCGCGCAAAAATACATAGTGGCGTGGCTTCGTGGGGAAGGGGTGTGGCCACAAAATAATACCAACACAGTAGTCTCCATTATTCAAATTACGCCGCACAGTAGCACCACTACACCAGGTACAGACCCTTTTACACCTTACAGCGAACAGATTCCTCTTTTTACACATTACAGCAGACAGCGTGCCCTTTTTACACATAACGGCAGACCGCGTGCCCTTGTTACACATTACGGCAGACAGCGTGCCCTTTTTACACATTACAGCAGACAGCGTGCCCTTGTTACACATAGCGGCAGACAGCGTGCCCTTTTTACACATTACGGCAGACAGCGTGCCCTTGTTACACATTACGGCAGACCGCGTGCCCTTGTTACACATTACGGCAGACAGCGTGCCCTTGTTACACATTACGGCAGACAGCGTGCCCTTGTTACACATTACGGCAGACAGCGTCCCCATTTTTACACATTACGGCAGACAGCGTGCCCTTGTTACACATTACGGCAGACCGCGTGCCCTTGTTACACATTACGGCAGACAGCGTGCCCTTGTTACACATTACGGCAGACAGCGTCCCCATTTTTACACATTACGGCAGGCAGATTCCCCATTTTTACACATAGCAGCAGGCAGATTCCCCATTTTTACACATAGCGTCAGGCAGTCCCCCTGTTTTACACATAGCGTCAGGCAGTCCCCCTTTTTTACACATTACGGCAGGCAGATTCCCCTTTTTACACATTGCGTCGGGCAGATTACCCCTTTTTACACATAGCGGCAGGCAGTCCCCCATTTTTACACATTGCGGCAGGCTGATTCCCCCTTTTTACACATTGCGGCAGGCAGTCCCCCCTTTTTACACATTGCGGCAGGCAGTCCCCCCTTTTTACACATTGCTGCAGGCAGTCCCCCCTTTTTACACATTGCTGCAGGCAGTCCCCCCTTTTTACACATTGCTGCAGGCAGTCCCCCCTTTTTACACATTGCTGCAGGCAGTCCCCCCTTTTTACACATTGCGGCAGGTATGCCCCCCTTTTTACACATTGCGGCAGGTAGTCCCCCCTTTTTACACAGTGCAGCAGGTAGTCCCCCATTTTTACACAGTGCGGCAGGTAGTCCCCCATTTTTACACATTGCGGCAGGCAGGCACAAGAAAGAAGGAAAGAAGGAAAGAAAGAAAGAAAGAAAGAAAGAAAGAAAGAAAGAAAGAAAGAAGAATTATACTTACCCTCTCCGCTGGCTCAGGCTCCTCGGTGCAGCGTCAGAGACGATTCCCGGGCTGGAGAGAAGGAGGAGGAGGGAGGCTGAGAAGGGAGCCGCAGCAGCGCTGTGTTACTGGTGGAGGCGCTGCTGCTGCTGCCCCTCTGCTTCCCTATAGGCTGTTCTCGGAAGACAGCCTATAGGGAAGCAGAGGGGCAGCAGCAGCAGCGCCTCCACCAGTAACAAAGCGCTGCTGCGGCTCCCTTCTCAGCCTCCCTCCTCCTCCTTCCCCCGTCTGTAGTACCGCTGCTCCTCTCCTCTCCTCTCTTCGCCGGGCGGCTGTGCGCTGCGGGCAGCGGTTGCCCGCAGCGCACAGCGGCATGTAATGAGTCAGTTTGACTCATTACATGCTTGGGCCCCTGGACAGAGGCGGGCCCCAGTGCAGTGCACTGCCTGCACTGCCGGTAGTTCCGCCTCTGCACCCAACAAGCTGGGTGCTCCTGCTTCTAAGCAGACGATTGCTCGTTGGATTTGTAGCACAATTCAACTTGCACATTCTGTGGCAGGCCTGCCACAGCCTAAATCTGTCAAGGCCCATTCCACAAGGAAGGTGGGCTCATCCTGGGCGGCTGCCCGAGGGGTCTCGGCATTACAACTCTGCCGAGCAGCTACGTGGTCGGGGGAGAACACGTTTGTAAAATTCTACAAATTTGATACCCTGGCTAAAGAGGACCTGGAGTTCTCTCATTCGGTGCTGCAGAGTCATCCGCACTCTCCCGCCCGTTTGGGAGCTTTGGTATAATCCCCATGGTCCTGACGGAGTCCCCAGCATCCACTAGGACGTTAGAGAAAATAAGATTTTACTTACCGATAAATCTATTTCTCGTAGTCCGTAGTGGATGCTGGGCGCCCATCCCAAGTGCGGATTGTCTGCAATACTTGTACATAGTTATTGTTACAAAAAAATCGGGTTGTTCTTGTTGTGAGCCGTCTGTTCAGAGGCTCCTACGTTGTCATACTGTTAACTGGGTTCAGATCACAAGTTGTCCGGTGTGATTGGTGTGGCTGGTATGAGTCTTACCCGGGATTCAAAATCCTTCCTTATTGTGTCAGCTCTTCCGGGCACAGTATCCTAACTGAGGCTTGGAGGAGGGTCATAGGGGGAGGAGCCAGTGCACACCACCTGATCCTAAAGCTTTATTTTTGTGCCCTGTCTCCTGCGGAGCCGCTAATCCCCATGGTCCTGACGGAGTCCCCAGCATCCACTACGGACTACGAGAAATAGATTTATCGGTAAGTAAAATCTTATTTTTATACCACATTACAATGAGCAGGGCCAGGGACATAACTAGATATATTGTAGGTGCCTTTATGTATCACCCAAAAGGGATAACGTATATAACACTTGTAAAATGGCTTTGAAATGATTTTTGCACATCTGCACATGCTCGTACGCCGGTATGCGCATGTGCAAGGCCCTAAACTGCGTTTTCTACAGAACGCAGTTTAAGATCTGATGGAGGGCGGGGATGGGGCGCTGACGCCGCATTTTGTGGGTGTTAACGCTCCATTTAAGGTGCATGGTTCGGACAATGGAGGCGTGTCGGACCATTGTTGGGGCGTGTCGCGCCGGCTGCGTGACATTACACGTATCCGCTGTGACCCAAAACATGGTCGGTAGCCGTCTGCCTTTGCAGCTAGGCTGCGTAGGCAGACGGCTACTCGAAACATGCAAAAGCATCGCCTCGTGCAGTGCTTTCGTTTGTGTAAGGGGTGGGGGCAGGACCAGGCTTGCGGGGGGGACGACTTGACCTGTGCTGAGCGTCCCTCCGCATGTCAAATAATTTGATCGTAGATGTGCGTTTTTTCACTCTTCTACGATCAGGCCTGAATTACTCCCTTAGTAATAAGTTTATCTCCCAAAAAGATTCCGTTATGTGGAGTGTATAGCTGATCTGCTGTTCCATGTGAAACAGTGGGATAGTAATATCCCTTTTTAAATACATTATGTCAGTATTTCTGTTTTCACGTTGATGTGCTTGCTGATGTCACCTAAGTTATGCCATAGTGACATTGCGTTGAGTCTCAAACCATTGTGCATGTTATGCATACTGTCCTTACATCATGTTCCTTTCCGTGTGTGTTAAGAAGTCTCCGATTACAATAGTCAGAATTATTTTTTTATGTAACTGTAACAGTGTTCAAATTGACAAGAAATGGAAGATGAAACAATTTAACAAGGCGTGTGAATTTGTGTGGATAGTGTTCTGTATAGGCCCAAGGGTTGTTCCAAATGTGTTTTTCCATGTGTTTTTCTTTTTAGCAATGATTACCATGGTTGTAGCAGTAACGCAATGCATGCACAGATGAGTCTTTCTGAGGGGTTTCTGGGGGTGCGCGGTAAGACTGGCCTTTTTGCTTACTACAGAGAGAACCTTCACCCTGATAGATGTCCATGCCACTGCTGTCAGCAGCAAAAGTATGTACAGGGTGCTAGGGGAGCATGATATTGCTGAGGAAAAAATTTTGCAAGTTGACGTCTGGGGGTATATTTAATAAAAACTGATTTGGGTCGATTTTGATCGATTGTTGGTTGAATTTCTCTATCGTCCTAAGTGGATGCTGGGGTTCCTGAAAGGACCATGGGGAATAGCGGCTCCGCAGGAGACAGGGCACAAAAAAGTAAAGCTTTACTAGGTCAGGTGGTGTGCACTGGCTCCTCCCCCTATGACCCTCCTCCAGACTCCAGTTAGATTTTGTGCCCGAACGAGAAGGGTGCAATCTAGGTGGCTCTCCTAAAGAGCTGCTTAGAGAAAGTTTAGTTTAGGTTTTTTTTTCTTTACAGTGAGTCCTGCTGGCAACAGGATCACTGCAACGTGGGACTTAGGGGGAAAGTAGTAAACTCACCTGCATGCAGAGTGGATTTGCTGCTTGGCTACTGGACACCATTAGCTCCAGAGGGATCGAACACAGGCCCAGCCGTGGAGTCCGGTCCCGGAGCCGCGCCGCCGACCCCCTTGCAGATGCTGAAGCGTGAAGAGGTCCGGAAACCGGCGGCTGAAGACTCCTCAGTCTTCATAAGGTAGCGCACAGCACTGCAGCTGTGCGCCATTTTCCTCTCAGCACACTTCACTGGGCAGTCACTGAGGGTGCAGAGCGCTGGGGGGGGGCGCTCTGAGAGGCAAATATAAACCTTATACAAGGCTAAAAATACCTCACATATAGCCCATAGGGGCTATATGGAGATATTTAACCCCTGCCTGACTGGAAAAATAGCGGGAGAAGAACCCGCCGAAAAAGGGGCGGGGCCTATCTCCTCAGCACACGGCGCCATTTTCTGTCACAGCTCCGCTGGTCAGAACGGCTCCCAGGTCTCTCCCCTGCACTGCACTACAGAAACAGGGTAAAACAGAGAGGGGGGGCACATTAATGGCTATATATATATATATTAAAGCAGCTATAAGGGAGCACTTAATATAAGGATATCCCTTGTATATATAGCGCTTTGTGGTGTGTGCTGGCAGACTCTCCCTCTGTCTCCCCAAAAGGGCTAGTGGGTCCTGTCTTCATTAGAGCATTCCCTGTGAGTTTGGGGTGTGTGTCGGTACGTGGTGTCGACATGTATGAGGACGATATTGGTGTGGAGGCGGAGCAATTGCCAAATATGCAGATGTCACCCCCCAGGGGGTCGACACCAGAATGGATGCCTTTATTTGTGGAATTACGTGATGGTTTATCTTCCCTTAAACAGTCAGTTGAGGACATGAGGCGGCCGGACAATCAATTAATGCCTGTCCAGGCGCCTCAAACACCGTCAGGGGCTGTAAAACGCCCTTTGCCTCAGTCGGTCGACACAGACCCAGACACGGGCACTGATTCCAGTGACGACGGTAGAAATTCAAACGTATTTTCCAGTAGGGCCACACGTTATATGATTTTGGCAATGAAGGAGACGTTACATTTAGCTGATACTACAGATACCGTAAAACAGGGTATTATGTATGGTGTGAAAAAACTACAAACAGTTTTTCCTGAATCAGAAGAATTAAATGACGTGTGTGATGAAGCGTGGGTTGCTCCTGATAAAAAGTTGATAATTTCAAAAAAGTTATTGGCATTATACCCTTTCCCGCCAGAGGTTAGGGCGCGCTGGGAAACACCCCCTAAGGTGGACAAGGCGCTCACACGCTTATCCAAACAAGTGGCGTTACCCTCTCCTGAGAAGGCCGCACTTAAGGATCCATCAGATAGAAAGATGGAAGTTATTCAAAAGAATATATACACACATGCAGGTGTTATACTACGACCAGCTATAGCAACTGCCTGGATGTGCAGTGCTGGAGTAGTTTGGTCAGAATCCCTGATTGAAAATATTGATACCCTAGATAGGGACAATGTTTTACTGTCGTTAGAACAAATAAAGGATGCATTTATCTATATGCGTGATGCACAGAGGGATATTTGCACACTGGCATCTCGGGTGAGTGCTATGTCCATTTCAGCCAGAAGAGCCTTATGGACACGACAGTGGACAGACGATGCGGATTCAAAACGTCACATGGAGGTTTTGCCGTATAAAGGGGAGGAGTTATTTGGAGTTGGTCTATCAGACTTGGTGGCCACGGCTACTGCCGGGAAATCCACTTTTTTACCTCAAGTCACTCCCCAACAGAGAAAGGCACCGACCTTTCAACCGCAGCCTTTTCGCTCCTACAAAAATAAGAGAGCAAAGGGCTTGTCGTACCTGCCACGAGGCAGAGGAAGAGGGAAGAGACACCAACAGGCAGCTCCTTCCCAGGAACAGAAGCCCTCCCCGGCTCCTGCAAAAACCTCAGCATGACGCTGGGGCCTCTCAAGCGGACTCGGGGACAGTGGGGGGCCGTCTCAAAAATTACAGCGCGCAGTGGGCTCACTCGCAGGTAGACCCCTGGATCCTGCAGATAATATCTCAGGGGTACAGGTTGGAATTAGAGACGGATCCTCCTCATCGTTTCCTGAAGTCTGCCTTACCAACCGTCTCTTCCGAAAGGGAGAGGGTGTTGGAAGCCATTCACAAGCTGTACGCTCAGCAGGTGATAGTCAAAGTACCCCTATTACAACAAGGAAAGGGGTATTATTCCACTCTATTTGTGGTACCGAAGCCGGATGGCTCGGTAAGGCCTATTCTAAATCTGAAGTCCTTGAACCTCTACATAAAAAAGTTCAAGTTCAAGATGGAGTCACTCAGAGCAGTGATAGCGAATCCTGGAAGAAGGGGACTTTATGGTATCCTTGGACATCAAGGATGCGTATCTACACGTTCCGATTTACCCCGCACACCAGGGGTACCTCAGGTTCATTGTTCAAAACTGTCACTATCAGTTTCAGACGCTGCCGTTCGGATTGTCCACGGCGCCTCGGGTCTTTACCAAGGTAATGGCCGAGATGATGATTCTTCTTCGAAGAAAAGGCGTATTAGTTATCCCATACTTGGACGATCTCCTAATAAGGGCAAGGTCCAGAGAACAGCTGGAGACAGCTTTAGCACTATCTCAAGAGGTGCTAAGACAACACGGGTGGATTCTGAATATTCCAAAATCCCATTTAATCCCGACAACTCGTCTGCTGTTCCTAGGAATGATTCTGGACACGGTTCAGAAAAAGGTTTTCCTTCCAGAGGAAAAAGCCAAGGAGTTATCCGATCTGGTCAGGAACCTCCTAAAACCAGGAAAAGTGTCAGTACATCAATGCACAAGAGTCCTGGGAAAAATGGTGGCTTCTTACGAAGCAATTCCATTCGGCAGATTCCATGCAAGAATATTCCAAAGGGATCTGTTGGACAAATGGTCAGGGTCGCATCTGCAGATGCACCTGCGAATAACCATGTCACCAAAGACAAGGGTGTCACTTCTGTGGTGGTTGCAGAAGGCTCACCTATTAGAAGGCCGCAGATTCGGCATTCAGGATTGGATCCTGGTGACCACGGACGCCAGCCTGAGAGGCTGGGGAGCAGTCACACAAGGAAGAAACTTCCAGGGAGTATGGACGAGTCTGGAAAAGTCTCTTCACATAAACATTCTGGAACTAAGAGCAATCTACAATGCTCTAAGCCAGGCGGAACTTCTCCTGCAAGGAAAGCCGGTGTTGATTCAGTCGGACAACATCACGGCGGTCGCCCATGTAAACAGGCAGGGCGGCACAAGAAGCAGGAGTGCAATGGCAGAAGCTGCCAAGATTCTTCGCTGGGCGGAGAATCACGTGATAGCACTGTCAGCAGTGTTCATCCCGGGCGTGGACAACTGGGAAGCAGACTTCCTCAGCAGACACGATCTTCATCCGGGAGAGTGGGGTCTACATCCAGAAGTCTTCAACATGTTAATAGACCGTTGGGAAAGACCAATTGTAGACATGATGGCGTCTCGCCTCAACAAGAAACTGGACAAATATTGCGCCAGGTCAAGAGATCCACAGGCAATAGCTGTGGACGCACTGGTAACTCCTTGGGTGTACCAGTCAGTGTATGTGTTTCCTCCTCTGCCGCTCATACCAAAGGTATTGAAGATCATACGGCAAAGAAGAGTAAGAACAATACTAGTGGTTCCGGATTGGCCGAGAAGGACTTGGTATCCGGAACTTCAAGAGATGCTCACGGACGAACCGTGGCCTCTACCTCTGAGAAGGGACCTGCTACAGCAGGGTCCCTGTCTTTTTCAAGACTTACCGCGGCTGCGTTTGACGGCATGGCGGTTGAACGCCAGATCCTAAAAGGGAAAGGCATTCCAGAAGAAGTCATTCCTACCTTGATTAAGGCACGGAAGGAAGTCACCGTGAAACATTATCACCGCATTTGGCGAAAATATGTAGCGTGGTGCGAGGATCGGAGGGTTCCGACGGAGGAATTCCAACTGGGTCGTTTCCTACATTTCCTGCAATCAGGATTATCTATGGGTCTCAAATTGGGATCCATTAAGGTTCAAATTTCGGCCCTGTCAATATTCTTCCAAAAAGAATTGGCCTCTGTCCCTGAGGTCCAGACTTTTGTCAAGGGAGTACTGCATATACAGCCTCCTGTGGTGCCTCCGGTGGCACCGTGGGATCTAAATGTAGTTTTAGATTTCCTCAAATCCCATTGGTTTGAACCATTGAAAAAGGTGGATTTGAAATATCTCACATTGAAAGTGACTATGTTACTAGCCCTGGCCTCTGCCAGGAGAGTATCTGAATTGGCGGCTTTATCTTATAAAAGTCCTTATCTAATCTTCCATTCGGATAGGGCAGAACTGCGGACTCGTCCGCATTTTCTCCCTAAAGTGGTATCAGCATTTCATCTGAACCAACCTATTGTGGTGCCTGCGGCCACTAGCGACTTGGAGGACTCCAAGTTGTTGGACGTTGTCAGAGCCTTAAAAATATACATTGCAAGGACGGCTGGAGTCAGAAAATCTGACTCGCTGTTTATATTGTATGCACCCAACAAGTTGGGCGCACCTGCTTCTAAGCAGTCGATTGCTCGTTGGATTTGTAACACAATTCAACTTGCACATTCTGTGGCAGGCCTGCCACAGCCTAAAACTGTAAAAGCCCACTCCACAAGGAAGGTGGGCTCATCTTGGGCGGCTGCCCGAGGGGTCTCGGCATTACAACTCTGCCGAGCAGCTACGTGGTCGGGGGAGAACACGTTTGTAAAATTTTACAAATTTGATACCCTGGCAAAGGAGGACCTGGAGTTCTCTCATTCGGTGCTGCAGAGTCATCCGCACTCTCCCGCCCGTTTGGGAGCTTTGGTATAATCCCCATGGTCCTTTCAGGAACCCCAGCATCCACTTAGGACGATAGAGAAAATAAGAATTTACTTACCGATAATTCTATTTCTCGGAGTCCGTAGTGGATGCTGGGCGCCCATCCCAAGTGCGGATTATCTGCAATACTTGTACATAGTTATTGTTAACTAATTCGGGTTATTGTTAAGGAGCCATCTTTAAGAGGCCCTTTCTGTTGTCATACTGTTAACTGGGTTTAGATCACAAGTTGTACGGTGTGATTGGTGTGGCTGGTATGAGTCTTACCCGGGATTCAAAATGCCTCCCTTATTGTGTATGCTCGTCCGGGCACAGTACCTAACTGGAGTCTGGAGGAGGGTCATAGGGGGAGGAGCCAGTGCACACCACCTGACCTAGTAAAGCTTTACTTTTTTGTGCCCTGTCTCCTGCGGAGCCGCTATTCCCCATGGTCCTTTCAGGAACCCCAGCATCCACTACGGACTCCGAGAAATAGAATTATCGGTAAGTAAATTCTTATTTTTGTACGATTTTGTGTTTTAGGGTCTAAATCACACATTTACTAACAGATGATTTCTTACATCCTTTTTAAAAAATATGTAAAAAAAACAAACCATCTATTGGTAAATGTGGGATTTAGGGGTATATTTACTAAAAGTCAATCTGGGTCATTTTTTTAATCGATGTTTGGTCGATTTTTAATTTCAGGGTCTAAAGGGGAGAGTACTAGGCAGTGAAAAGAGTTGCATTGAAGTAACATTTCTAATTTACATAGTATAATATTATACCAAGCAGCTGATTGGTCACCATGGACAACTTCTCCACTGGCTCACTTCTCCACTCTTTTCACTGCTTAGTACATCTTAGTACATCTCCCCGTTTACTAACAGTTGATTTTTTAATTTTTTTTTAAACAATGTCAAAACTCATCTGTTAGTAAATGTGTGCTTTAGACTCTGAAACACACAATCGATCAAACATAGACCAAAAATCTATCAAAATTGACCCAAATTCACTTTTAATAAATATACCCCCTGGAATAGGATGACAGCTTACTCCAAAGGAGGTACATTCAGCTGCAATTTACATTTCTATATTATTACTGGAACGTTCTTTTTTTCAATTGAATTTGGATGGTTATGACACAATGACATATTTATACCGGTAACTCACCTGAGGTATTTGGCAGAGCTGATCTGCATCTTGTATCATGGTACCAGCTGCGTGGCAGTATTAATGTGTATACAAAACAAAGACGTTTCCTATCTACACTAACAATAATATACTGTAAATCTGTATGTAGCAAATAAAACATTGGGGATTTGGTCATATTGTGAGCAAAACATTTAAGCTTGCAGCTATGGCAAAGGGGCAACTCAAACGGTATTCTTACAAGAGAGCGGCTGTCAGGATCCTGACAGTCGACATACCGGTGCCGGAATTCCGAAACCTGTCAGAACACCGGCGCCTGAATTCAGGACATGTCAGGATCCCAATGCTAGAATCTCAAGAGAAGTATAGCCGGGTAGTGTAGGGTTTGGCAGCGGGGGTTGGTGGTTGTGGTGGGGGGTTAGATTTAGGCGCCACCCCGGAGGTATTGGGGTTAGGCTGCAAGGGGGGAGGGGGGAAGTTAGGGTTACGCTGCGGGGAAGTTATGGTTAGGCTGCAGTAAAGGGGGGGGGGGGGGTTTGGCAGCGGGGGTTGGTGGTTGTGGTGGGGTGTTAGGTTTAGGCGCCACCCCGGGGGTATTGGGGTTAGGCTACAAGGGGGGAGGGGGGAAGTTAGCGTTACGCTGCGGGGAGGTTATGGTTAGGCTGCAGTAAAGGGGGGCTAGGAGGGGGGGGGGGTGTTTGAATATTTACCTTGTCCCTGTCGGGATGCCAGTGTCGGTGTTGTGACCGCCGACATCCCTTCTGCCAGGATCTTATACTGATCCCACTCAGACATACAGTATTTTAGCATTTGACTGGTAAAACCCTTTTAAGAAGTGACATGTACTACTAACTATAAAATGCTTGTGGGCTTTCCTTCAGTCATCACAGACAATGTGTCAGGCTGCTCACATGATATGTACAGCTGCTGCAAGTGTAGCGTGGATTCTTTGCAAGGTGCCAATGAAATGAGTAACGAAACACAAGGAGCACATGTGGGTGTTGCAGTCGTAGCTTCGTTTGTAGACCTATTCTCCACATTTTCACCAGTAGTGAAAGTAGTCAGTGCTTTGTTGCCAACAATATAGCAACATTTTGAAGGGTCCCCTGTCCCAGTGCTTCTAGAGAGACACTTCCCCGCAGCAGTTGTTAATGTTGTGCCCCATAATTGTGTCCTGTGCATCTACCTACCCCCCCCCCCCCTTCCTCCCCACACCCCCAAGGATGCCATGATGATGTAAAAAATTAATTCAGTGAATCATGTTACTGTTAACAATTACATTATGCAGCACAGCACTCACCCCCAGTCTGGTGCTGCATGCTGCCTGTAGACTATCAAGTCACACTCACTCACTCACTCACTCACTCACTCACTGCCTCTTCTGCTGCCCTGATGGCTTTGTGTCGCAGGGCACTGTGGAACTGTGCTGTGAAGAAACGTCATGATGTCTCTTCCAGCCCCTGAAGACACTGCAGGAGACAGGGAAAGGGGGCAGAGCAAACGAGACAGGCAGCTGCAGCGCTTTCCAGCTGCGATGTATAATAGCAGTGATGCGCATGGCAGAGAAGGTTTCGATCACACCACTACTATTATACAGTGCAGTGAGCTGTAAACAGCAGCTAATGGCAGCCCATAGATACAGATGATTGGAGATGGCGGGTAGAGGCGGCCGGTACCGCCAATAGGACATGTGCACTCTGTGCTTTTGCATCGGACACACCACCCTAGTTACAGCGCTTCTCTTCTGATGTGGAACTGGAAGGCACAAGATGCATCTTCAGAGTTTTTGCAAATATGAAGTCATTTTTTCCTGCAGTGGAATTGGGTTTATTGGTTAAAGATGTGAGTGAGGAGTTTGACCCTTTTGTGATTCCCTAGAGATGCAGGAATTGTAATCTAATCTGTCCTGACACTTAGGGATGGGAATCAAATTCTGTTTTATTGCAGCCATCCATAGATTGGTTTGTTCAGAAGGCCAGTCTTGCAATGGTGAGTTTCCAATGTTTCCTCACCATGACAAGCTTTTTTATTTTTATGTTTTACATTGGTCACATACTTATCATGGCCTGTGAGTAAACGTTTTGCTTGTTATTTTCTGAATTTACACTAATGGTTTAAAATTAACTTTGGCAAGATTTCAGGATCAGAATAATTCTATATGTTAGAAAAGGGTTCCGTTCAGAATATCGGCATTCGGGACAGATTTCGGATTGCCAACACCGTCATCCCGACATGGATCAAAATGTTGGCACCGTGATCCCGAACTCCGGAATGCGACGCAAATAGCCCAGTAACAATTAAGAAATAAACAGGCAACACCATAGTGACTGCTGCCAAAATGGCTTAAGCAGAGGAGTGACAGCGCTAAGTGAGGGCGGAACTGATTAACCGCCACAATTTTTGTAGAGAAGAGCGGAACTGATGTGCCGCCTGTAATGAAGCGATGGGATTAAGCCCCGGACTGAGAGTCAGCTCTGGTATCCTGATGCAGCCTGCTCTGCCAGACAAAACGCATCGATCCTGGAACTAATTGATTGTCTGCCAGCAACATCCCAGAACGGCACAGTAAGGCCCAGTTTTGGCGAGACCACGCTACCAGTGGTGAGTACTAAGGGCTAACACCCATATAAACCACTGCAGACTACCAAAGACACATTATCAACTGCTTAATAACCGGATCCCTGTTATGGACTGCTTCTGAGGAGACTAAACTCCATCTCACTGTGGACTGCATTTATACTTGAGCTACACCAGGTAAATTATATAGAGGATAATACACACTTGCACAAGGGAGAGTAAAACGCACAAACGTGTCCCCCTTGGAGGAAAACTTTTTCCCTACCCTCTGGATGATGTTTTTGTGTGTGGGTTTTTTTTTTTGGAGGTTTGTTTTGTGTTTCATTTTTGTTTTTGTATTTTTTTGTTTTTGTTGTCTTCCGTTTGTCCAGTTACTTTGTTAGAGTATACCGGTATTAGGAATAGTGCTGTCATATCTTTGCGCAAAGCTGCAGCTAACTATACGATCACATTATTTTTATATGTTTTTTAAATAAAATAAATCCTTCTACAGTGCTTCTGGAAAGTATTCACAGCACTTCACTTTTTCCACATTTTGTTAAGTTACAGCCTTATTCCAAAATGGAATAAATTCATTTTGTGCAGTGCATTTCTTGAGAATTTGGAATGTATACATTTTAAGTTGACTTCGATATGAGTAGATTGTATTTTTATGTACGCACAATAGTTTGATTATACTTGAAATTTCATAAATACTGTTGTGTGTACAATACACCCTTGTGATGGCTGGAAAAGTGAGCGCTGTGAGGACGCCTTTTATATCAGGAAACTAGAAAAGGTCTGTCTCATAGGAGTCCATGGACGGGAAAGGGAAGCCTGTGTCTGATGGATATTTTACACCTATGCATGGGGCTGGTGCAAGTGCCAATATTAAGGATGATGTTTGCACCTGTTGGCGTGCAATCAGTGGATAATGCAAATTCCCAATTGACCATGCGAGTATTGTTGCATTAGCATAAGGTAGTACATCACTCTTCTGGGGCCAGACACGCTGACTCAGAGTCAGTCCGTATGTGTGTGGTACATGATTGGCTACATAGACAATGGGACAAGGTGCTGATACTTGCATTTTTTTTTTTGGGGGGGGGGGGGTCTCCAGCACAGCAGTCAATTTCTATAGCTTGATCTACACTGTCTGTCTTTTCCTGAATATAATATTGGTAACCCACGGCAGCTAGTGTAAAGAGGGGTTAATTGGAAGGTCTCCATTGTGCACTCATTGATTTTTACTTTGCCTGATAAACGTTATGTTGAGTACTTGTTGCATGGCAGCTCAATATCTGACATCCAGCCAAAGCCTGGAGAGCCGGCCTGGGTAATGAGAGCCCTGTAAACAATGTGTGCAGTGTAAGAGACACAGATGGGCTATTCTTCCTCAAGAGCTGAGCCACATGTAAACAAACATTGGCTGCACCATCAGCGTAGCCTATCTGTGAGTACTAGCATATGCTTGGTGGCTGTCACTACGGCCATGGCTGTCGCCATTTGCAAGTATAATGTACAGTCCTCTTTCTGGGACAGTGGGGGTCATTCAGACTTGATCGCACGCTAGATATTTTGCGCTGCGCTGTGATCAGGTCAAAACTGTGCATGCACCACAATGCCCAGGCGCGTCGTCCGGGTGCAAAGCAAATCGTTGCTGTGCGATGGATTTAACGAAGTATCCATTTGCACAGCTGATCGCAAGGAGATTGACAGGAAGAGGGCGTTTGTGGGTGTCATCTGACCGTTTTCTGGGAGTGGTTGGAAAAACGCAGGTGTGTTAAAGCGTTTGCAGGGCGGGCGTCTGACGTCAGTTCCAGGACCTGACAGGCTGAAGTGATCGCAGCGGCTGAGTAAGTTCTGGGCAACTCAGAAACTGCACAAAACTTTTTTGTAGTGCTCGGCTGCACATACGATTGCAAGCTTGCTAAGCAAAAATACGCTCCCCTATAGGCGGCAAATATCTGATCGCAGCGCTGCAAAAAATAGCTAGCGAGCGATCAGGTCTAAATTAGTCCACACACACTCTTGTCACTGACATAATCTGAGGTGCAGGTGTAATATTTTTTATTTATTTACAAAAGAACTATTTGTGTACTTGCAGGTATTTGTTCAATGAGTATTACATGGTAAAACTACATCACAATATTTGCACTTTTGTATTACTTTGGCATATTGTTAAATCTATGTTACATTTGTTCTGAATAGTCCATTGTTTGTTTCTGTGTTTGTTTTTGCACCTTGGCGGGAATATAAATATATTGTCTCACAGAAAATAACATTGGGGGTCATTCCGAGTTGATCGTAGCTGTGCTAAATTTAGCACAGCTACGATCATGTTCCCTGACATGCGGGGGGACGCCCTGCACAGGGCTAGCCCGCCCCGCATGTCAGTGCCGGTTCCCCCGCAGAAGTGCAAAGGCATCGCACAGCGGCGATGCCTTTGCACTTCAGGAGTAGCTCCCGGCCAGCGCAGCTTTAGCAAGCTGGCCGGGAGCTACTCCTCGCTCCCCGGCCCGCAGCGGCTGCATATGACATCATGCAGCTGCTGCGGCCCGCCCCCCATTCGGTCCTGCCACGCCTGCGTTGGCTGGACCGCGCCTACGAAACGGCGGCCAAACGCTGCCGTTTCGCCCCCTCCCGCCCATTGATTGGGGGCAATCGCTGTCCTGCTACGCCGTTCAGCTGTCCGGCATGCGCAGGCAAATTACGGCGCCGACGCATACGCAGCAGGGACCCGTTCGCTCTGCTGCATTAAAACGCAGCGAGCGAACAGGTCGGAATGACCCCCATAGTTGCCAATATTTGGAAACTATTTTCAGAAATGTTTGGCAGGTGCATTGTAAGATATGTTAGTGGCTATGTAGACTTTAGGGCTCTATCAAAAAGCAATGATAGGTATCATTTGTATCCGCTCGTTATGGGCTGGTGACCAATACTCCGCTATTTCGGCGCCACCCAGAGCAGTAAGGGTTAACATTTCAATCCAGTGGGCTGCGCCAGGCGATATGTACATGCGTGTGTCGGCAAGCAGGCTCCCCCATGCACTGTGGAGGGTAAAGCACAGACTTGAGTTTTGAGTTCCACTAATGGGTAAAAAATAAATAAATTGGAAAACAAATACTGTCTTGTAAATCTTTTACATTCATAAGAGCCAGCGAGATCATTTCTATATGTGTGCTGCCACTGACCACAACTATGCAGGCAATGTTTGCAGTCATTGCCCAGGTGGTGAGTTGCAGGTATTAATATGGGTGTAGTAAGTGTCTTTCCTACAGTATATGAGAGTGTGTTTTACTTGTTGGTAAAAGGCAAACTACAGCACCCTTCCTCTTCTCCTTACTGATGCAAGGGCTGCTGTGTAACTGTGGATTAATACTTACATGTCCAAATTGCACATGGCTGCAGTGTAATTAATTTAGAGTTTGATTATTTAAATTACCATGCCACCTAACAAATAAGACAGACAGGAGAAACAGAATAACCAGCCTTATGGACCCTACACACTGGCCGGGGTGGTATTCATGTGACCGCCGGTCAGCTGACCGACAGTCACATGACCTCCTCCACATGCCGACCAACAGGGACTACTTCCACTTGTGGGTGTCCACGACACCCATAGAGTGGGAGAGTGGGAATAGAACCCATGGCGACCGCAGGTCGCCACCGAGCCCGCAGCGTGGCGACCGCAGCGAGCCCGCAAGGGGCTTGCTGCACTCGCCCCCCCCTGGATCCCGGCGTCGGTATGCTGCCGGGATCCCGGCGTCTGTAAGCTGACCGGCGGTCAGGAGACCGCTGGTCACCAGTACTACACCCATTGGCCAAGGTCCCCAACGGCCGATACGACCAACGGACGACCCGGCGGGGGTGACGGGGGAGTGAAGTTTCTTCACTCCCTTTGTCATCCGGCCCAATAGCCCTGCATGCTAATATGGTCGAGATTGTCCATATTGGCTTGCATGCATAAACGAGCCGGTACCAACGATGAACAGCGTGGGTCCGCACATCGTTCATCGATGGTGCATACACACTGAAAGATATGAACAATATCTCGTTTATTAATGAACAAGATCGTTCATATCTTTCAGTGTAATCGGCCAGTGTGTAGGGCCCTTTAGACTATGGCCCTCATTCCGAGTCGTTCGCTCGGGAATTTTCTTCGCATCGCAGCGTTTTTCTGCTTAGTACGCATGCGCAATGTTCGCACTGCGACTGCGCCAAGTAATTTTGCTATGATGATAGTTTTTTTACTCACGGCTTTTTCTTCGCTCCGGCGAACGTAATGTGATTGACAGGAAATGGGTGTTACTGGGCGGAAACACGGCATTTTATGGGCGTGTGGATGAAAACGCTACCGTTTCCGGAAAAAACGCAGGAGTGGCTGGAGAAACGGAGGAGTGTCTGGGCGAATGCTGGGTGTGTTTGTGACGTCAAACCAGGAACGACAAGCACTGAACTGATCGCAGATGCCGAGTAAGTCTGAAGCTACTCTGAAACTGCTAAAGTAGTTTGTAATCGCAATATTGCGAATACATCGTTCGCAATTTTAAGAAGCTAAGATTCACTCCCAGTAGGCGGCGGCTTAGCGTGTGTAACTCTGCTAAAATCGCCTTGCGAGCGAACAACTCAGAATGAGGGCCAATGTACGTACCCACTGGTGTAAAATGTATGCATTTTTCTCTGACGTCCTAGTGGATGCTGGGGACTCCGTAAGGACCATGGGGAATAGCGGCTCCGCAGGAGACTGGGCACAAAAGTAAAGCTTTAGAACTACCTGGTGTGCACTGGCTCCTCCCCCCATGACCCTCCTCCAAGCCTCAGTTAGATTTTTGTGCCCGAACGAGAAGGGTGCAGACTAGGTGGCTCTCCTGAGCTGCTTAGTGAAAAGTTTAGTTTTAGGTTTTTTATGTTCAGTGAGACCTGCTGGCAACAGGCTCACTGCATCGAGGGACTAAGGGGAGAAGAAGCGAACTCACCTGCGTGCAGAGTGGATTGGGCTTCTTAGGCTACTGGACATTAGCTCCAGAGGGACCGATCACAGGCCCAGCCATGGATAGGTCCCAGAGCCGCGCCGCCGGCCCCCTTACAGAGCCAGAAGACAGAAGAGGTCCGGAAAATCGGCGGCAGAAGACGTCCTGTCTTCAACAAGGTAGCGCACAGCACTGCAGCTGTGCGCCATTGCTCTCAGCACACTTCACACTCCGGTCACTGAGGGTGCAGGGCGCTGGGGGGGGGGGCGCCCTGAGACGCAATAAAAACACCTTGGATGGCAAAAAATGCATCACATATAGCTCCTGGGCTATGTGGATGAATTTAACCCCTGCCAGAATTCACAGAAAAACGGGAGATAAGGCCGCCGAGAAGGGGGCGGAGCCTATCTCCTCAGCACACTGGCGCCATTTTCCCTCACAGCTCCGTTGGAGGGAAGCTCCCTGGCTCTCCCCTGCAGTCACTACACTACAGAAAGGGTTAAAAAAGAGAGGGGGGCACTAATTAGGCGCAGTATTAAAGATACAGCAGCTATAAGGGGAAAAACACTTATATAAGGTTATCCCTGTATATATATAGCGCTCTGGTGTGTGCTGGCAAACTCTCCCTCTGTCTCCCCAAAGGGCTAGTGGGGTCCTGTCCTCTATCAGAGCATTCCCTGTGTGTGTGCTGTGTGTCGGTACGTTTGTGTCGACATGTATGAGGAGAAAAATGATGTGGAGACGGAGCAGATTGCCTGTAATAGTGATGTCACCCCCTAGGGGGTCGACACCTGAGTGGATGAACTGTTGGAAGGAATTACGTGACAGTGTCAGCTCTGTATAAAAGACAGTGGTTGACATGAGACAGCCGGCTACTCAGCTTGTGCATGTCCAGACGTCTCATAGGCCGTCAGGGGCTCTAAAGCGCCCGTTACCTCAGATGGCAGATATAGACGCCGACACGGATACTGACTCCAGTGTCGACGGTGAAGAGACAAATGTGACTTCCAGTAGGGCCACACGTTACATGATTGAGGCAATGAAAAATGTTTTACACATTTCTGATAATACGAGTACCACCAAAAAGGGGTATTATGTTCGGTGAGGAAAAACTACCTGTAGTTTTCCTGAATCTGAGAAATTAAATGTTATTGGCATTATATCCTTTCCCGCCAGAGGTTAGGGTGCGTTGGGAAACATCCCCTAGGGTGGATAAAGCGCTCACACGCTTGTAAGAAAAAGGGCTCTACCCTCTCCTGAGATGGCCGCCCTTAAGGATCCTGCTGATAGAAAGCAGGAGGGTATCCTAAAATGTATTTACACACATACTGGTGTTATACTGCGACCAGCAATCGCCTCAGCCTGGATGTGCAGTGCTGGGTTGGTGTGGTCGGATTCCCTGACTGAAAATATTGATACCCTAGATAGGGTATCAATATACCTATAGAACATTTAAAAGATGCATTTCTATATATGCGTGATGCACAGCGGAATATTTGCCGACTGGCATCAAGTCTAAGTGCGTTGTTCATTTCTGCCAGTAGAGGGTTATGGACACGACAGTGGTCAGGTGATGCGGATTCCAAACGGCATTTGGAAGTATTGCCTTATTAAAAGGAGGAGTTATTTGGGGTCGGTCTTTCAGACCTGGTGGCCACGGCAACAGCTGGGAAATCCACGTTTGTACCCCAGGTTGCCTCTCAACATAAGAAGACGCCATATTATCAGGCGCAGTCTTTTCGTGGGCAAGCGGGCAAAAGGTTCCTCATTTCTGCCCCGTGACAGAGGGAGAGGAAAAAGGCTGCAGAAATCAGCCAGTTCCCAGGAACAGAAGCCCTCTCCCGCCTCTGCCAAGCCCTCAGTATGACGCTGGGGCTTTACAAGCAGAATCAGGCACGGTGGGGGCCCGTCTCAATGAATTTCAGCGCGCAGTGGGCTCACTCGCAAGTAGACCCCTGGATCCTTCAAGGGATATCTCAGGGGTACAAATTGGAATTCGAGACGTCTCCCCCTCGCCGTTTCCTAAAGTCGGCTTTACCGATGTCTCCCTCTGACAGTGAGGCAGTTTTGGAAGCCATTCACAAGCTGTATTCCCAGCAGGTGATAATCAAGGTACCCCTCCTGCAACAGGGAACGGGGTATTATTCCACACTGTTGTGGTACCGAAGCAGGACGGCTCGGTGAGACCGATTCTAAATCTAAAATCTTGAACACTTACATACGGAGGTTCAAATTCAAGATTGAGTCACTCAGAGCAGTGATTGCGAACCTGGAAGAAGGGGACTACATGATGTCTCGGGACATCAAGGATGCTTACCTTCATGTCCCAATTTACCTTTCTCACCAAGGGTACCTCAGGTTTGTGGTACAGAACTGTCACTATCAGTTCAGACGCTGCCGTATGGATGGTCCACGGCACCCCGGGTCTTTACCAAGGTAATGGCCGAAATGATGATACTCCTTCGAAGGAAGGGAATTTTAGTTATCCCTTACTTGGACGATTCCCTGATAAGGGTAAGATCCAGGGAACAGTTGGAGGTCGGTGTAGCACTATCTCAGGTAGTGTTGCGGCAGCACGATTGGATTCTCAATATTCCAAAATCGCAGCTGATTCCGACGACTCGTCTTCTGTTCCTAGGGGATGATCCTGGACACAGTCCAGAAAAAGGTGTTTCTCCCGGAGGAGAAAGTCAGGGAGTTATCCGAGCTAGTCGGGAACCTCCTATAACCGAGCCAAGTCTCAGTACATCAATGAAAGGGTTCTGGGAAAAATGGTGGCTTCCTACGAAGCAATCCCATTCGGCAGATTCCACGCAAGAACTTTCCAGTGGGACCTGCTGGACAAATGGTCCGGGTCGCATCTTCAGATGCATCAGCGGATAACCCTGTCACCAAGGACAAGGGTGTCTCTCCTGTGGTGGTTGCAGAGTGCTCATCTTCTAGAGGGCCGCAGATTCGGCATTCAGGACTGGGTCCTGGTGACCACGGATGCCAGCCTGCGAGGCTGGGGGGCAGTCACACAGGGAAGGAATTTCCAGGGCTTATGGTCAAGCCTGGAGACATCACTTCACATAAATATCCTGAAGCTAAGGGCCATTTACAATGCTCTAAGCTTAGCAAGACCTCTGCTTCAAGGTCAGCCGGGGTTGATCCAGTCGGACAACATCACGGCAGTCACCCATGTAAACAGACAGGGTGGCACAAGAAGCAGGAGGGCAATGGCAGAAGCTGCAAGGATTCTTCGCTGGGCGGAAAATCATGTGATAGCACTGTCAGCAGTATTCATTCCGGGAGTGGACAACTGGGAAGCAGACTTCCTCAGCAGATACGACCTCCACCCGGGAGAGTGGGGACTTCACCCTGAAGTCTTCCACATTATTATAAACCGTTGGGAAAAACTCGACAGGTATTGCGCCAGGTCAAGGGACCCTCAGGCAATAGCTGTAGACGCTCTGGTAACACCATGGGTGTACCAGTCAGTGTATGTGTTCCCTCCTCTGCCTCTCATACCCAAGGTACTGAGAATTATAAGATGGAGAGGAGTAAGCACTATATTAGTGGCTCCGGATTGGCCAAGAAGGACTTGGTAACCGGAACTTCAAGAGATGCTCACGGAGGATCCGTGGCCTCTACCTCTAAGAAGGGACCTGCTCCAGCAAGGACCCTGTCTGTTCCAAGACTTACCGCGGCTGCGTTTGACGGCATGGCGGTTGAACGCCGGATCCTGAAGGAAAAAGGCATTCCGGATGAAGTCATCCCTATCCTGATCAAAGCCAGGAAGGATGTAACCGCAAAACATTATCACCGCATTTGGCGAAAATATGTTGCGTGGTGCGAGGCCAGTAAGGCCCGACGGAGGAAATTCAACTGGGTCGATTACTACATTTCCTGCAAACAGGAGTGTCTATGGGCCTGAAATTGGGGTCCATTAAGGTTCAAATTTCGGCCCTGTCAATTTTCTTCCAAAAAGAACTAGCTTCAGTCCCTGAAGTTCAGACGTTTGTAAAAGGGGTACTGCATATACAGCCTCCTTTTGTGCCTCCAGTGGCACCTTGGGATCTCAATGTAGTTTTTTGGGTTCCAAAAGTCACATTGGTTTGAACCACTTAAATCTGTGGAGTTAAAATATCTCACATGGAAAGTGGTCATGCTGTTGGCCCTGGCCTGGGCCAGGCGCGCGTCAGAATTGGCGGCTTTATCCTGTAAAAGCCCTTATCTGATTTTCCATTCGGACAGGGCGGAATTGAGGACTCGTCCTCAGTTTCTCCCTAAGGTGGTTTCAGCGTTTCACCTGAACCAACCTATGGTGGTGCCTGCGGCTACTAGGGACTTGGAGGACTCCAAGTTGCTAGACGTTGTCAGGGCCCTGAAAATATATGTTTCCAGGACGACTGGAGTCAGAAAATCTGACTCGCTGTTTATCCTGTATGCACCCAACAAGCTGGGTGCTCCTGCTTCTAAGCAGACTATTGCTCGTTGGATTTGTAGTACAATTCAGCTTGCACATTCTGTGGCAGGCCTGCCACAGCCAAAAATCTGTAAATGCCCACTCCACAAGGAAGGTGGGCTCATCTTGGGCGGCTGCCCGAGGGGTCTCGGCTTTACAACTTTGCCGAGCAGCTACTTGGTCAGGAGCAAATACGTTTGTAAAAATTCTACAAATTTGATACCCTGGCTGAAGAGGACCTGGAGTTCTCTCATTTGGTGCTGCAGAGTCATCCGCACTCTCCCGCCTGTTTGGGAGCTTTGGTATAATCCCCATGGTCCTTACGGAGTCCCCAGCATCCACTAGGACGTTAGAGAAAATAAGAATTTACTTACCGATAATTCTATTTCTCGTAGTCCGTAGTGGATGCTGGGCGCCCATCCCAAGTGCGGATTGTCTGCAATACTGGTACATAGTTATTGTTACCAAAAATCGGGTTATTGCTGTAGTGAGCCATCTTTTCTAGAGGCTCCTCTGTTATCATGCTGTTAACTGGGTTTAGATCACAAGTTATACGGTGTGATTGGTGTGGCTGGTATGAGTCTTACCCGGGATTCAAAATCCTTCCTTATTGTGTACGCTCGTCCGGGCACAGTATCCTAACTGAGGCTTGGAGGAGGGTCATGGGGGGAGGAGCCAGTGCACACCAGGTAGTTCTAAAGCTTTACTTTTGTGCCCAGTCTCCTGCGGAGCCGCTATTCCCCATGGTCCTTACGGAGTCCCCAGCATCCACTACGGACTACGAGAAATAGAATTATCGGTAAGTAAATTCTTATTTTAACACAAATTAGGTGCATCTAAGCTATCATTGTACCATATAACAGCAGACAGGTTTGCCTTTTTACATACAGAATTGAACTGAGATTAATTTTATAACTTTTAAATGTACTTTTAATACCTTTAAATGCATCTCTAATGTATACATAGATGCAGTGCAATGTGCTTTAATATAAACAATGTAAACACCAGTGTGTACGCCAAGCTATTCTCAGACATATTTGATGGGAATTCAGTTGTTTGTCACTGCTTCAACTCCTGTGTAAAATTGCTGGGAGCTATTCAATTGTTTTTGGGTGGCCATTACTTATCGTGGATTTCTGCTAGTAGCCTTCTGAAGTGCGAGCAGAAATCATCCCTAAGTAGGGCTTTTGGGAGCCTTACCTACATCAAGCCAGGCTTTTGTGAGCCTTAACTTCTTTGAGCCAGGCTTTTAGAAGCCTAAAGCCCCATACACACTAGACCAGAAAGTAAAAGATCTCGCTCAGAAGGGCCAATATGAGTGAGATCTTTTACAATCTCGTCCAGTGTGTACACTCAGTGTTGTTAACGATGCGCGCCTCCACGCATCGTTAAAGGCCCCCCTTCCTCGTCTGAACATGTACAGACGAGGGAGGTCCTCGTTAACGACATCTGCAGCATGGGCGTTGTTCCCTCGGCTAGTGTGTATGGGGTTTAAACTTATTGAGAGAGACTTTTGAGAGTGTTAGCTACATTGAGACAGGCATTTGGGAGCCTTAACTATATCAAGCCATACTTTTGGGAGCTTTAACTACATTGAGACAGACTTTTAGGAGCCTTAACTGTTACTTTAGATTAGGGGTGGGCAACATGCGGCCCGAATGCGGCCTGCGAACCGATCCGGCCTGGCCCGCTGTCCCCCACCAGTGCGCAATGACAAGCGGCCCGACTGGCAGAGCCGCTTCTCATTGCGCTACAGCAGCTCCGAGAGGCGCGGCACCGCTGAGAAAATCCCAGTCACGTCACAGGGGCTGCTGACCGGGATTTCCTTTCCGACGTCTCAGGCGCTGGTCGGTGCGGGGGGTGGAGCCACATCAAGAAGAGTGTGGATCTCTGCAGCGGGCGGCCAGCTGATCTCTCATGCGGTCAGCGTGCATCGGGAGCTGATCTCTACAGCGGGCAGCGGTCAGATCACTGGTTTTGTCTTGCAAGGTCGTATTGAAGAAGCATGCCAATTGCTGCTTCTTCCATACTACCTTGCAAGACAAAACCAGTGATCTGTAGAGGTGGTACAAAGCAGAGAGAGGTTACCAAGCTATTTCAGTACACGCATACACCTAATTTAATAGTGTGTAACACACCTTACCCTTACACCTGAACACTACAAATTAATCACTGAACTAGGGATTGGAAATTATCTGTCATTTATTATGCTGTATGTTTTATTTTTTTACTCTGCCTGCTGTAATCTGTAAAAGGGGGACTCTGCCTGCCGTAATGTGTAAAAGGGGGCTCTGTCTGCCGTAATGTGTAAAAGGGAGCTTTGTCTGCCGTAATGTGTAAAAGGGAGCTCTACCTGCCGTAATGTGTAAAAGGGATCTCTGCTTGCCGTAATGTGTAACTAGGGGCTCTGTCTGCCGTAATGTGTAAAAGGGGACTCTACCTGCCGTACTGTGTAAAAGAAGGTTCTACCTGGCGAAATGTGTGATAGGGGCTCTACCTGGAGTAATGTGTGTAAGTGGTGCTACAGTGCAGTGTAATTTGAATAATAGAGACTATTGTGCAGCCTAATATGAATCTGTATTATTTTGTGGTCATGCCCCTTCCCCATGAAGCCACACCCCTATATTTTTGGCGCGTGCCTATTGCGGCCCTCACATACTCATTGGAAAGTGTTAAGTGGCCCCTTGGCTGAAATAATTGCCCACTCCTGCTTTAGATGGAAGAAGTTTTTTTAAGTGTCTAATTCCCTGCATTGTGGGCGATAGGTGCATGATAGTGATGGTTGGCCAAAAACAATTGAATAGCTCCCAATCACTTTAGAGGGGAGCTCTGGGTGCACAAAACAATTGAATTCTCCCCAGAGAAGGTATAATGTTACTGACTGAAGTATTCTCATTCATTTCTCATTACAGCATTGCTATGGAATTAGTTCTGTTTACAACTTCACAAAGTCTAATTGATATACAGTAATATACATTATCTATGCACTTGTGGAGCCTGTTAATAAACATAGACTATTGAATTGTCTCAGTACTTGTCCTTGTCTCAGTACTCTCCAGACTATCTCCCTTCACAGGAACATTTCCAAGGACAAAACTGTCCACAAACTAATCTTCCTTAATAGAATAGTAATTCGTTTATTAGTTCCCCCTTGTACACCTAAATTCTCCTGACAGATGCAGCCGGGCATTGTAGCATACAAAGGGCTCCCATCCCCTCCGGATTCATTGGCTGGTAATTGCTGTGATAAGTATATTACCCACTTGATGGACCAATAATAAGCATAGAAGGTATACTTGGTAACATAGTACCATAACCTGGAATAAGTCTGTCTTTGATCTTTCAATAATAGAAGTATTGCCTGCACTTTTGTTACTAATATAACAAATGTAAAAGGAAGATCATGTTACAGCAATCATACAAATGTATTTATTATTATTTATTAACAGTTCCTTACACAGCACAGCAAATTCTGTTGTGCTTTACGATTGGAAAAAAACTGGGTACTAACATATAGCGATATAGGTAGGAAGGCCCTGCTCGCAAGGTTACAATCTATCAACCCACACCTTGGCATGTAAGCAGACAGTGGGCTGACAGAGGGGGTTATTCTGACCCGATCGCACGCTGCAGTTTATCGCAGCGGTGCAATCGGGTCAGTACTGCGCCGGCACCGCAGTGAGCCGGCGCATGCCAGATGGCGGAAGGCCGTCGTTGCCTAGCGATCGCCTCTGCTTGATTGACAGGCAGAGGCGGCCGCTGGGCGGGAGCGGGCTGGACGCCGGCGTTAAGCCGCCATTTAGGGGGGCTTGGTCCGGCCAACGCAGGCATGGCCAGACCGTTGGGGGGACGGGCCGCGGCAGCTGTGTGACGTCACACGCAGCTGCTGCGTCCCGGGTAGCGAAGAGGTTCTCCTGAAATGCAAAAGCATTGCCGATGTGCAATGCTTTTGCACTTCTGCGGGGGGGGGGGGTGGACTAGCCCTGTGCTGGGCTTCCCCAATATGTCTGAGTGCCTGATCGTAGCAGCTACGATCAACTCGAAATGACCCCCAGAGTCCGTATGTAGAATACAAAGACAGGTTTGTGGATTGTTTGTGGCTTCCTGTTGTTTTGTTCATCTATACTCATCCATGTAAACAAATATATAGGGAGTAGTCCAAACTGGCGCTGTGCAGCTCAGATGTAACAGCTTCTGAGATAAATGTCACCACATTTAAATAAACAAACCACACCAGAAATTTGAAATACTGTCATACACCACAAGCGCTAAAATAAATGAGATATCACCATAACATCCCTTTTGAGTTGCATGGAAGGTTCTTTTATCAGAATTGTGTCTCCGGTTCGGATCAATTATATATAGGATCTCCAAACATGGTTGACATGAAAAATAGGATAAAAAAGAACAACCAATGTGTAGTAAATGTTATCAAGGTTTAACACAGTTAGTAAATTGAATCAATTTCCTCTAAGGAACTAAGGCAAATTCAAAGCGCACCCCACTCACACTTTAGAGTGGAGACATTAATCGCATCAAGGTTTCTTTTATGTGGCTAACTTCTCATATTCTCATAACAACCAGTGTAATGAATAGGGAACTCAGCCCGACATCCAAATAATTTGTCATGAATTTCCAATGGAGGCGAATAATGCGTACCCCAACACTCACACTCAGGAAGCTGGTATGAAACACATAAAGGTATCTTTCACTCCTTAGGGAAAATAGTAGTCTGGAATGGCGTACCACAACTCACAGTTTAGGATGCTGTATAACTCCTATCAAGGTATCTTTTAGGTCCTGGGTGAGGATTTAAACTTGTGGTTTTCACTTTATTCCTAGAAGCTCCAGACGTGGATCATATAAAAAATAACCAAAAAGCAAACCAATGTGTAGTAGGTATTGCTAATCTTAGATGCCATATATGAAGATCTCTAAACCAGATGAATTCAACACATACCCCACTCACATATTAATTAGGAGCTCTAAGTGTATAAAGGTTTCTTTAAAATGGTGCAACATGCACTGAACTCAACCAACCACGTGTATACTTTTGGTGAAGAGTGATTAACGCGTACCCCAACACTCACACTCAGGGTGCAGATGGAAAACCCGTAAAGGTATCTTTAACTTCTCAAAATAGGGACAATAATTTGATATGGCGTATCCCAACTCACAATTCGATGTACTGTGTGCCTCCTATCAAGGTATCTTTAGGTTCCTGGTTGGAAATGTGGCTTTTGGTTCGGACCATATAGTATTCCACAATCCCCAAAAACATAAAAGATATTGGCACTCACAACGGAGTAAAAGCAGGGTTTACAGGTATTTATTTAACAGTACATGGGAAAATACAATATGTGTATGGGAAAAACCATACATCCTAACATGGAGCAGACCATAATCGAAAAACAAAAAAATACCACTAAAAAATATCAAAAAGAAGTATAGTCCTCTTGCAAAAAAAAAGAAAAAATTAAAAGATTTAAAAAAAAAGAAACAATAAAAATCCGGACAAAAATGCTACTCACACTTCTTTTGTCTACGCGTTGCAGCCCTGGACTGGGCCTTTATCAAGACATGTTGGAGTGTGTTAGTAGCTTGATATTTAAAGGACAAAGCGCCAATAGGAAATTGGCAGGAAATGACATCATAATTAAAAATGAGTATATATTCTCTTTGCTATTTTTATACAAAGAATATACTACACCATCCTTAAGAAAAACGTCCAATGTATAGAAGTAAAACAATACCAATAAAAATAAAGAAAAAGAAACATAATTCTATATTCCATATAGTCACTTCCCGCGGAAGTGACGACTCGCAACGGGATTTGTGGGCAATGTAGTCTTTGTTCCAGACCACATGGCCCTTAATACCCGGAAACCAGCCCGACAGGATATGGTCTGTAATGCTCATGGGAAATGTAGTTTCTTAACCATGCGGCCGAGCCGTCACAGGAAGTCGTCATTTTACAGCATCGCCACAGTGTCCATGGGAAATGGAGTCCACGTTACGCTTTTATTATAGCGTCTCACCGGAAGCTCATTATCCATCAATTCGTATTCCGTTTTTATAAATGTCCAATATTGAAGGTCCATAATGAATTTCATAATCTATCAGATGGAGTAGACTCTAAGAAACAAAATCTTAATCAGAATGACAATACATACATTTCTGGCATTATATAAAGAATTCTATCCAAATACATACTAGATAGTAATAAAGTGCATAATTTATATAAAGTGCATTGGTGTGAAGAGCGCAAAGCAACAATTAATAAAACTAAATAAATAAGTCCATTATTATGGAGATATATTTTTTACTATAAAGTGCACACAGCTTCCAAATCGATGAAATAGAAAAATTATTTCCAAGATAAGTGTAGACCAATATACAGTTACTAGGAGTGATTTACATAAACCATTTTATTTCACATAAACATAACCTGTTTAAACCTGTGTGGGGGGGTGGGGGGTGGAGGAGGGTGCGGCACTGACATGCGGGGTGGACTAGCCCTGTGCTGGGCTTCCCCAATATGTCTGAGTGCCTGATCGTAGCAGCTACGATCAACTCGGAATGACCCCCAGAGTCCGTATGTAGAATACAAAGTCAGGTTTGTGGGTTGTTTGTGGCTTCCTGTTGTTTTGTTCATCTATACTCATCCATGTGCCTGGAATTGTATTATCTCTGACTGACTCAGCATCTAAGATCATACACAGTTCATTTACCCAGCGGATCTGATCTAGCAAAAAGCAAGGATTTACCCTGTCCGAACAATCATTACAGTTCTTTGGTTGATGGAGCGAGTGATAAATTCTTACTGTACTGATTTGTGGTTTTAGGAATCTCCCACTTATTAAGCATTAAGTGGGGATATTGATTTAACATAATGTACTAACATTTCTCTTATATTTATGTCTCATCTACAGTATACATGAAACAATTGTAAATGATGGTAATGATTACTGTCACCATATAACAATGAGCATAGGTGCACAATGTCTACAAAATCCTTAAAATAGTATTCCTGACTCACAGCACTGAGGTAATGGGTTTGATTCCCACTATGGCCCTTACTGTGTGGAGTTTGTATATTCTCCCTGTGCTTGCGTGGGTTTCCTCCGGGTACTCCAGTTTCCTCCCACAATCCAAAAATATACTGGTAGGTTAATTGGCTCAAACAAAATGAACCATAATGTGAATGTGTGTGCGTACATACAGATGTGTCCTCACACATCTTTACTTTATATAGCGCGGAAACGCGCACTGCTACTTTTCCTGTGTTCTGCTATTATTCGCGAGTGTATGCAGGCACCCGCGAAAGCTGCTGTAGAAAACTGCATGAAACTACGTGCAGCAGAAGCATACCTTCCCGCTGCCCATGCTCCACAGTAAGTCGCTGGCTCCCCCTCACTATGCAGGGCAGTGGGAGCATCTTACTCCCGCTGCCTGCAAATGCAAGCTGGTTCTCTGCATTCATTCATGGGTGCATGTGGGCACGCACCTGCGAACGCCACATTGTGATTGGAATCCTTGCCTGCTATGCGTTTGCATCGCAGACAAGGCTGTATGGCAGGCCTGGCCAACCTGTGGCGCTCCAGCTGTTGTAAAACTACAAGTCCCATCATGCCTTGCCACAGTTTTGCTATTAGGGAATGCTAAAACTGTGGCAGGGCATGCTGGGATGTGTAGTTTCACAACATCTGGAGAGCCACAGGTTGGCCAGGCCTGCTGTATGGGTTCACATCTGTATGATAGGATAGGGAATATAGATTGTACACTTCACTTGGGCAGGGACTGATGTGAATGGCCACGTGGGGCGGGATGTAATACTGAGTTCGGCCGGCGTGCGCAATCACTTACAAGGCAAAACCATGCCTTGTTAGTGATTGGCCCTTTAAAAAAACCATCTGAATTCAGCCAGAATCCCGCACGTACGGCCGAACTCAGGCAGAATTATATCCTGCCCAGAGTTCCTGTAAAGCGCTTCGGAATATGTGTGCGCTATATAATCATTTACATGTTATGGTAATAGTTACTTGGCCTTTACTAGAACTATTTTAAGAAGGGAATGCAATAATTTTTAAGGACACTGGTAGATTTGTTAGATAAGTCTAATTTCTGCTAATTATAGATGATTGAACTGGCTGCATGTTGTTTCTTAAATCAGTTTGATTAATCAGTAAAATCCTGGAATTTTTTTTTTTAAGTGGCAATCATTTACACGGTTACCTGGTTGGTTTTGCCATGTAAATAATTGCAGCTTTAAAAAATGGGAGAACGCACACAAAGTCTCGCACTTCCTGCTTCTCGCAGGCTATTACATTCCCCCCATAGTGTTCAAAGCTTGAATTCAAAAGTTTTAATATTATGGTATTTAAAAAAACATTATTTAATAAGAATTTAATAATATGTAATAATAGTAAAAAGGCAATATGAAAATCAAAAGCCCTAGTGGCTGTAATTTAGTGTTAGTGTAGTTCCCATAGACTGTACATTGGGGGTCATTCAGACCCGATCGCATGCTGCATTTTTTTGCAGCCGTGCGATCAGGCCTGTACTGTGCATGCGTGTGACCCGCAATGCGCAGGCGTGGTGGCCGCCGTCGCCGGGCAGCGGCGAAATGGACGAAGAAAGCGATCGCACCAGCGATCGCAAGACTATTGACAGGCAGAAGGCGTTCGTGGGCGGCAACTCACCATTTTCTGGGAGTGTCCGGAAAAACACAGGCGTGCCCGGCTGTTTCCAGGGAGGTTACCTGACGTCAGCAACATCCCGATCATCGCAGCGGCTGAGTAAGTCCTGGGCTGTGCAGAAACTGCACAAACAGCCGATCGCACCCCTGCTCAGCGATTTCCCCCTCCCCTGCAGGCGGCGATTACCTGGTCACAGCAGTGCAAAATATAGCCTGCGTGCGACCAGGTCTGAATTAGGCCCTTTGTCGAAGTATGTAGTTGGGAATCCCATAACAATTGTTTACATCTGATTATATACACTTCGTATGTTTTACATATGTAGCATTTGTTTTTTTCTTATACACTTGTTTGTATTGCAGCAACAGCTACAGGCTTATGTGGCCTGGGTGAATTCCCAACTGAAAAAGAAGGCCGGAGTTACCCCAGTACAAGACCTGCGCCTGGACCTTCGAGATGGTGTGGTGCTGTGTCACCTGATAGAAATAGTAGGTAAGTCCACAGAAGTAGATGTGTCTTGTGTAATGCCAGTGGGTACAGGGCTGGCGATTCCATTAGGTGAACATAGGCGAACGTCTAGTGAGCCAATAATTACAGATGAAACAATAACACAATGATTCCTGCACACTTTCCGAAAAGGTAGATTGAAACAAATGGTTGTAATCATCAATCAGTCTGTATAGCACAATGATGCAATGGTGATAATAGTTTGTCTATTTAAGCAATATGCAAATACACAGTTCAAAAAAACCTGTTCGCTGTGCCCATGAACAAGTCCAGTCGGACAACAATACAAATAACTTTATCACAGTGTTTTTCCAGCTCCTTCAATCTCGGTAATACATCCACCGGGTCAAATTCCTTCACCTTTGTTATATCAGCCTCTCAGGGTGATTTACGCAAAACATAAAGGTGGAAAGACCATAGTGTATATCATAACACATTGTTTAAAAAGATAAATGAATACCAAAACGTGCGTCCCAAAAATAACCTTCTAAGGAAGGCACATAACAAAGCGTATAGTTTTTTTTTTTTTTAGAAGCTTCCCCTACCAAGCTGCACCTCCTTCCAGTCACAAGTAGCAATGGCAGTCAGAACACCAACGCATTTCAACCTCAATATGATATTTTTTAAGGTGTAATTCAGAATCTGAAGGACTGGATATTTATAGTGATTTCTAATGGACACACCTACTTCCTGTTGTTAGGGGTGTGTTTGGATTATAATGTAAAAAATAAGATTTTACTCACCAGTAAATCTATTTCTCGTAGTCTGTAGTGGATGCTGGGGACTCCGTAAGGACCATGGGGAATAGACGGGCTCCGCAGGAGACTGGGCACTCTAAGAAAGATTTAGTACTACTGGTGTGCACTGGCTCCTTCCTCTATGCCCCTCCTCCAGACCTCAGTTAAGGAAACTGTGCCCGGAAGAGCTGACATTACAAGGAAAGGATTTTGGAATCCAGGGTAAGACTCATACCAGCCACACCAATCACACCGTATAACTTGTGATAACATACCCAGTCAACAGTATGAACAACAACAGAGCATCAGACAAACCTGATGCAACTATAACATAACCCTTATTTAAGCAATAACTATATACAAGTATTGCAGAAGAAGTCCGCACTTGGGACGGGCGCCCAGCATCCACTATGGACTACGAGTAATAGATTTACCGGTGAGTAAAATCTTATTTTCTCTAACGTCCTAGTGGATGCTGGGGACTCCGTAAGGACCATGGGGATTATACCAAAGCTCCCAAACGGGCGGGAGAGTGCGGATGACTCTGCAGCACCGAATGAGCAAACACAAGGTCCTTCTCAGCCAGGGTATCAAACCTGCAGAACTCTGCAAAAGTGTTTGAACCCGACCAAGTAGCTGCTCGGCAAAGCTGTAATGCCGAGACCCCTCGGGCAGCCGCCCAAGAAGAGCCCACCTTCCTTGTGGAATGGGCTTTTACTGATTTTGGAGGCGGCAAGCCAGCCGCAGAATGAGCAAGCTGAATCGTGTTACAGATCCAGCGAGCAATAGTTTGCTTTGAAGCAGGAGCACCCAGCTTGTTGGATGCATACAGGATAAACAGCGAGTCAGTTTTCCTGACTCCAGCCGTTCTGGCTACATAAATCTTCAAAGCCCTGACTACCTCTAGTAACTTGGAATCCTCCAAGTCCCGAGTAGCCGCAGGCACCACAATAGGTTGGTTCAAATGAAAAGATGACACCACCTTTGGCAGAAATTGCGGACGAGTCCGTAATTCTGCCCTGTCCATATGGAAAACCAGATAGGGGCTTTTACATGACAAAAGCCGCCAATTCTGACACACGCCTAGCCGAAACTAAGGCCAATAGCATGACCACTTTCCACGTGAGATATTTTAACTCCACAGTCTTAAGCGGCTCAAACCAGTGAGATTTCAGGAAACTCAACACCACGTTAAGATCCCAAGGTGCCACTGGTGGCACAAAAGGGGGCTGAATATGCAGCACTCCCTTTACAAACGTCTGAACTTCAGGTAGAGAAGCTAGTTCTTTATGAAAGAAAATGGATAGGGCCGAAATCTGGACCTTAATGGACCCCAATTCTAGGCCCAAGTCACTCCCGACTGTAGGAAGTGAAGGAAACGGCCAGCTGGAATTTCTCTGTAGAGGCATTCCTGGCCTCACACCCAGCAACATTTTTTCGCCGTATAAGGTGATAATGTTTAGCCGTCACGTCCTTCCTAGCCTTTATCAGCGTAGGAATAACCTCATCCGGAATCCCTTTTTTCTACTAGGATCCGGCGTCCAACCGCCATGCCGTCAAACGCAGCTGCGGTAAGTCTTGGAACATACAAGGTCCCTGCTGCAACAGATCCTGCCCTAGAGGCAGAGGCCATGGGTCCTCTGTGAGCATTTCTTGCAGCTCTGGATACCAAGTCCTTCTTGGCCAATCCGGAACAATGAGTATTGTTCTCACTCCTCTTTTCCTTATGATTCTCAGCACCTTGGGTAAGAGAGGAAGAGGAGGAAACACATAAACCGACTGGAACAACCACGGTGTCACCAGTGCGTCTATAGCTATCGCCTGAGAGTCTCTAATACCTCTGTAGCTTTTTGTTGAGGCGGGATGCCATCATGTCCACCTGTGGCAGTTCCCACCGACCTACAATCTGCGCGAAGACTTCTTGATGAAGTCCCCACTCTCCCGGGTGGAGGTCGTGCCTGCTGAGGAAGTCTGCTTCCCAGTTGTCCACCCCCGGAATGAACACTGCTAACAGTGCGCTTACGTGATTCTCCGCCCAGCGAAGAATTCTGGTGGCTTCTACCATCGCCACCCTGCTCCTTGTGCCGCCTTGGCGGTTTACATGAGCCACTGCGGTGATATTGTCTGACTGAATCAGAACCGGTTGGTCGCGAAGCAGGGTCTCCGCTTGACTTAGGGCGTTGTATATGGCCCTTAGTTCCAGGATATTGATGTGAAGGCAAGTCTTCTGCCTTGACCACAGCCCTTGGAAATTTCTTCCCTGTGTGACTGCCCCCCACCCTCGGAGGCTTGCATCCGTGGTCACCAGGACCCAGTCCTGAATGCCGAAACTGCGACCTTCGAGAAGGTGAGCACTCTGCAGCCACCACAGGAGAGACACCCTGGCTCTGGGGGATAGGGTGATTAACCGATGCATCTGAAGATGTGATCCGGACCACTTGTCCAGTAAGTCCCATTGGAAGGTCCTCGTATGGAACCTGCCGAAGGGAATGGCCTCGTATGATGCCACCCTCCTTCCCAGGACTCGAGTGCAGTGATGCACTGACACCTGTTTTGGTTTTAATAGATTCCTGACCAGTGTCACGAGCTCCTGAGCTCTCTCTATCGGGAGATAAACCCTTTTCTGGTCTGTGTCTAGGATCATGCCTAGGAGAGGCAGATGAGCTGTAAGAACCCACTGCGACTTTGGAATATATAGAATCCAGCCGTGTTGCCGTTACACTTCCAGAGAAAGTGATACGCTGTACAGCAACTGCTCTCTTGATCTCGCTTTTATGAGGAGATTGTCCAAGTACGTGATAATAGTGACACCTTGCTTCCGCAGGAGCACCATCATTTCCGCCATTACCTTGGTGAATATTCTCAAGGCCGTGGAGAGACCAAACGGCAACGTCTGAAATTGGTAATGACAATCCCGTACCGCAATTCTGAGGTACGTCTGATGAGGTGGATAAATGGGGACATGAAGGTATGCATCCTTTATGTCCCAAGTCACCATAAAATCTCCCCCTTTCAGGCTTGCAATGACCGCTCTTAGCGATTCCATCTTGAACTTGAACCTATTCAGGTATATGTTCAGGGATTTTAAATTCAATATTGGTCTGACCGAACCGTCTGGTTTCGGGACTACAACATGGTCGAATAATAACCCCCTCCTTGTTGAAGGAGGGGAACCTTGACCACCACCTGTTGAAGATACAATTTGTGAATTGCAGTTAACACTGTTTCCCTCTCGTGGGGGGAAGCCGGCAGGGCCGTCGGTGAGGGGGCATCTTCTCAAAGTCCAGCTTGTATCCCTGAGACACAATATCTATTGCCCAGGGATCTAACAGGGAGTGAACCCACTTGCGGCTGAACTTACGAAGGCGTGCCCCCACCGGGCCTAGCCCCGCCTGTGGAGCCCCAGCGACATGCGGTGGATTTTTGTAGAGGCCGGGGAGAACTACTGTTCCTGGGAACTAGCTGTGTTGTGCAGCTTCTTTCCTCTGACCCCGCCTCTGGCAAGAAAGGACGCACCTCGGACTTTCTTGTTTCTTTATTCGAAAGGCTGCATTTGATAATGTCGTGCTTTCTTAGGCTGTGCAGGAATATAAGGCAAAATATCAGAATTACCAGCTATAGCTGTGGAGACCAGGTCCGAGAACCCTTCTCCACACAATCCTCAGCCTTCCATATGCCTCTTAAGTCGGCATCATCTGTCCATTGCATATTCTACAGGACACGTCAAGCAGAACTCGACATAGCTTTGACTCTAGGACCCAGTATACTCATGTCTCTTTGGGCATGTTTTATATATACATATCTCTTAAGACAGCATCCTTAATATATATATATATATATATATATATATATATATCTCTATATATACATATATATATCTATATGTATACTAGGGTCTCAATCTCTGCTGAAAAGGTACCTGTCCACGCTGCCACAGCGCTATAAACCCATGCCGACACAATCGCCGGTCTGAGTAGTGTACCAGAATGTGCACGCTATCTGCAGGATCCCTGAGAATAGCTGTTACGTCAGGGCTACCTTTTGGGCAAACGTGACACCCTAGGGGAAGATTCCCATCATATCCTGGCCCTATTGGGGAAAGGATACTGCCTGAGAATTCTTTGTGGGAAACTGCAGTCTCTTGTCTGGAGATTCCCGCTCTTTTTTCCTCATGAGAGGAGGGAAATTTACCTCAGCTTTCTTCTCCTTAACATGTGTACCCTTGTGTCAGGGACAAATGAGTCATCAGTGATATGCAAATCATCTTTTATTACAATAATCATATATTGAATACTTTTCTGCCATTTTGGCTGTAACTTTGGATTATCGTAGTCGACACTGGAGTCAAACTCCGTGTCGATATCAGTGTTTATTATTTTGGGTAGTGAGCATTGTGAGACTCTGAAGGTCTCTGTGCCATAGGGACAGACATGGGTAGATTTCCTATCTGTTCTCTAATCTTTTGTGCAATAAATTCACCTTAGCCCTTACACATATCCAAACAGGTGTCTGCGTTGTCGACGGAGACACCCTCTCACACACATATTTGCTCTATCTCCTCCTTAAGGGAGCCTTTTACCTCAGACATGTCGACACACACGTACCGACACACCACACACACACAGGGGATGCTCTATTTGAAGACAGTTTCCCCACAAGGCCCTTTGGAGAGACAGAGAGAGAGTATGCCAGCACACACCCCAGCGCTATATGACCCAGGAATCACACAGTAACTTAGTGTTAACCCAGTAGCTGCTGTATATATTGTTTTTACGCCAATGTTATGTGCCCCCCCCTCTCTTTTTCACCCTCTCTATCGTGCTTCTGCAGGGGAGAGCCTGGGAAGCTTCCTCTCAGCGGAGCTGTGGAGAGAAAATGGCGCTGGTGAGTGCTGAGGAAGAAGGCCCCGCCCCCTCAGCGGCGGGCTTCTGTCCTGCGATTTTGTGTAAAATTAATGGCGAGGGCTCATGCATATAACAGTGTCCAACTGTATATATGCTGCTTATGCCAGGAGGTACTTAATTGCTGCCCAGGGCGCCCCCCCCTGCGCCCTGCACCCTACAGTGACCGGAGTGTGTGGGCGCAATGGCGCACAGCTGCAGTGCTGTGCGCTACCTCATATGAAGACAGGAGTCTTCTGCCGCCGATTTTGACGTCTTCTTGCTTCAACCCGCCGGCTTCTGTCTTCTGGCTCTGCGAGGGGGACGGTGGCGCGGCTTCGGGAACGGACGACAAGGTCAGGTCCTGTGTTCGATCCCTCTGGAGCTAATAGTGTCCAGTAGCCTAAGAAGCGCAACCTAGCCGCAGTTAGTAGGTTTGCTTCTCTCCCCTCAGTCCCACGTAGCAGAGAGTCTGTTGCCAGCAGAAGCTCTCTGAAAATAAAAAACCTAACTAAAATACTTTCTTATTAGCAAGCTCAGGAGAGCTCACTAAAATGCACCCAGCTCTGTCCGGGCACAGATTCTAACTGATGTCTGGAGGAGGGGCATAGAGGGAGGAGCCAGTGCACACCAGTAGTACTAAATCTTTCTTAGAGTGCCCAGTCTCCTGCGGAGCCCGACTATTCCCCATGGTCCTTACGGAGTCCCCAGCATCCACTAGGACGTTAGAGAAATAAGGTATGTAACCACTATTTAATGTGGTCCCAAATACCTTAATTGAAAGCTTATTTGGTCCATATTAAAATGGGAGCCCTAAATAAGTGTAAACCTCCTTCTCATTATAAAAACGGACATTGTGGCCGCTATGCGTTCCACAGGTTCTTCCGGAAGTGCTGTAGCGGCGCTTAATCCTACTGTGAAGGCGACTCCCGTGCCCGCTATGCGTTCCACGCGTGGTGTCACTTCCGGTTTCCCGGAAGTGACATCGCGACCTGATCCTCATATCTCCGTTTTACCGGAAGTGGCCGCCTCCATAATAATGTTATGTGTTCCACTAACCGGAACATGGGTTAATTACCTAGAAATACATTAAATCCACAGCTTTATTAAACATGTGGATTATAGTTTTAATCCGTCCCCATCCATACAGTGGGTGAAATTAAAAAATACCAATTAAGTGTCTGTTTCTAAAAAACTTACATGGGACTAATTTAATAGTAAATATTCATACATGTAAAAAGACATAAAAAATATTCATACACATCAAACAATTGTATAAACAGGATGCAAACCCTGCAATATATATAAAATGCATACAGACTTTTACAGAAACCATTTTAACTCAAAATGGCCCATGGATCTAATGTTTTTACTTCATGAATAGATCTCATTTCTGCCTTAGCTAGAAAAGTTTCTCCTTTAGTACCCCAATTCCGTTCTATTTTTTTAAGTCCTATGATACTTTTAGTATTATTAATGGAGCATTGATGTTTCAAAAGAAAGTGATTGGACAAAGAATGGTTAGTAAATCCCTTTACTAGGGATTAATTACTAGGGATAATTAGAGATGCCTAAAACAATGAATCAGGAACATTATGGCAGTCACTTAATGTTATTAATCTTTCCATGGTGCGCCCACACAAACTGCAGGCTACTGACATGGAGGAGAAAGAGCCGGTAGCGTCAGGGAGTTGTTGGCTGCCTCCTCATTAATGTCAGTGATGTTCTGGGACTGCGGCACTGGGCTATGATGTCACTGCAAAGCGCCACACTTCCAGACAGAAGGGATCAGAAGATACCCTCCCCTACCTGCACTCCCCTTATTCCCACCTGGAAAGATCAGAAGCAGTGAGGGCGCAGGGAAGTGGCCACAGAAGAACCACCTAGTGCACCCACAGAGCTTCTGCCAGCCATGGCTTGATGATACTTTTCCTGCTTTTACATTAGAAATACCAATGCTAATACTTATGTTAGCTCAGCCTTTCATTATGAGCTGCACCACAGATAACAGACAGACAATGTTGTAAGAGCACCCTATTCACAAGCTTACACGAGTCTATAGGGAAATGTAGGTATTATACAAATTGCATATTGGTGCAGCCAGGTTGCTGTGGGAAATAGTAGTAGAGTGGAGCTGTATGATCCAGTAATACCCCTTTCACACTGACAAGAGCCAGGTCACACCTGGGAATGTGTACACGGGTGCTTCCCAGGTGCGACCCGGCTTGAGACCCCTTCAGACTTGCGGCCTGACCTGGCATATTGCCGGGTTGGTGACGTCACCGCTGACGTTACCGGAGGCTGTGCTTGGAAATAATCATATCCAAGCACCGCCTCCTCCTATGCAGAGAACGGGTGCCGGGTCGCCTTGTCCCGGCATACCCGTTCACACTGCACCGCATCCCGGGACGATCACGGATTCAACCCTGGTCGAGATCTGGGATGAAATACCGGGACGCTTGACCTGGGATATTGTTCCTGTACCCTATCACACTGAGCAAATTCCCGGGTTGATGCGCGTTCATGTGCAATAACCCGGGAAATTTTTGTCAGCCTGAAAGGGGTATAACACAGTTGGCCCTACACACTGGCGGATTTGCCGCTAAGGTGGCGGGGGGAGAGGTGACAGGGGGAGTGAAGTTTATTCACTCCCCCATCTCCCGGCCCCATAGCCCTGCATGCTAATATGGATGAGATTGTCCATATTGGCATGCATGTATAAACGACCCGGCACCAACGATGAGCGAGTGCATCTTTCATTGTTGGTGTCTACACACTGAAAGATATAAACGATATCTTGTTCATTAATGAACGAGATGGTTCATATCTTTCAGTGTAATCGCTAAGTGTGTAGGGCCCATATTGGCATAACGGGGTTGCATTCATTTAACTGTAAATGGTTTCATAAATGCATTCAGAGCAGAGATTCCTATGTGACATACTAATTCCTGAGTGTCACTATAAGCAGTCAGGCAACGCCATTACATTTCCCACACTGGTGTATATATCTATGTGCCATTATCCTGCACTTACAGTGATGGCCTCTCATATATTGTGCATGTTAATCAAACTAATCTGGCATCACTTTTCAGAAGCTATCCCTCCAGCAATTCTATTGTAAGCATGTATTGTATTTACTATGCCTCTGATATTGGGCAGTTATGCAGTTCTGTCTATTCCCATTCAGCTCTCTGACTATGCAGTCTCTCCAGAAGTCACAGAACGAAGAATTGTGAGCTCAATAATACAGATTATTGTACAGTATTATCAGTAAACACATTTCTGGAAAATAATTCTGTAGCCAAAGAATGTTCTGTTCTTCCTGCACCTCTATCAGGCTACCACCAAACCGTAGCATTTCATATTTACTCGCTTGTACTCTACTGACCACTGTGTATTTCCTCATCTCTTCTGTCTGTCTCTCACTCATTGGCATTCATCCTTGTCTTCCCAATTGATTCTATCCTCCTGTGCTTGAATTATTGCTTGCATTTTTTATGTTTTCTCTTACGCCCTAGAGGATGCTGGGGACTCCAAAAGGACCATGGGGTATAGACGGAGTCCGCAGGAGACATGGGCACACTATAAGACTTTGAATGGGTATGAAATGGCTCCTCTCTCTATGCCCCTCCCCCAGACCTCAGTTAGATTCTGTGCCCAGAGAGACTGGACACACACTAGGGGAGCTCTCCTGAGTTTCTTTGAAAAGACTTTATGTTAGGTTTTTTATTTTCAGGGAGACCTGCTGGCTACAGGCTCCCTGCTTCGTGGGACTGAGGGGAGAGAAGTCAGCCCTACTTCTGAGTTCAAAGGCTCTGCTTCTTAGGCTACTGGACACCATTAGCTCCAGAGGGTTCGATCACTTGGTGCGCCTAGCTGCTTGTTCCCGGAGCCGCGCCATCAACCTCCTCACAGAGCCAGAAGAAAGAAGCCGGGTGAGTATAAAGAAGTACAGAAGACTTCAGTAACGAGGTACCGTGCAGTGGTCGCGCTGCGCGCCATGCTCCCACACACAGACTGCATTTGCAGGGTGCAGGGCGCAGGGGGGGGGGGGGGGGGCACTCTGGGCAGCATGTTACTGGAGGATAAAACTGGCACAAGTATATAGGTTATAAGTGTCTAGGCACTAAATATAGCCCCCGCCAGTATAAATATTGAAATTTTGAACGGGACTACAGCACGCCGGTGAGGGGGCGTGTCTTAGCCCTCACAGCTTACCAGCGCCATTTTCTCTTCACAGGCTGCAGAGAACGCTGGCCCGGACCTCCACTCTCCTGAACAAGTAACAGGGAGCTATTAAGCCTTTTATGAACAGCGCAGACATCTGATATTTGTTTTCAGTACTGAAATAGGCGCTGGGGCGTGAGCTGGTAACCCTCTGTGTTTCTCTAACAGGCTTCCCTGTGGGTCTGTCCCCTATAGCCAGTTTTTTGGTGCATGTCGGTACGTGTGTGTCGACATGTCTGAGGCTGAGTGCTCCTCCCCGGAGGAAGTTGCTGGGGGCGCAGATAAGGATTTGGGAGTGACTCTGTCAGCACTGCCGACTGCTGATTGGGTGAGTGTGTTGAGTACATTGAATGCAAATGTGGCGTTGTTGACTAAAAGACTGGATAAATCCGATTCTCAGACACAAACGTGGAGAAAATCCATGGAGGACGCCTTGTCTCAGGTACAGGCCCCCTCAGGGTCACAAAAGCGTTAATTTACCCAGATGGCGGATACTGATACCGACACGGACTCTGATTCCAGTGTCGACTATAGTGAGGCCAGTTTACATCCAAAATTGGTTAAGAGTATTCAGTACATGATTGTGGCAATTAAAGATGTTTTACATATTTCTGAAGTGCCTGCTGTTCCAGATACAAGGGTTTGTTTGTATAAAGGAAAGGAGCCTGAGGTGACGTTTCCCCCCTCTCATGAACTGAACGCTCTTTGTAAAAAAGCTTGGGAATCGCCTGATAAAAGGTGGCAGATTCCCAAGAGAATTCTAATGGCTTATCCTTTCCCCTCTGACGATAGGGAAAAGTGGGAGTCATCTCCCAATGTGGACAAGGCTCTATCACGGCTGTCCAAGAAGGTGGCGCTTCCGTCTCCCGACACTGCTGTCCTTAAGGACCCTGCGGATCGTAAGCGGGAAACGACCTTAAAGTCCATTTATGTCACTACGGGTGCTCTGCTCAGACCAAAAGTGGCGTTGGCATGGGTGAGCGGTGCTATTGGTAAGTGGGCTGATAATTTGGCATCTGACATGGATACCCTGGATAGGGATAACATTCTTTTGACTCTCGGTTATATCAGGGACGCTGCAGCTTACCTAAAGGATGCGGCGAGGGATATTGGCCTCTTGGGATCAAGGGCCAATGCCATGGCATTCTCGGCCAGGAGAGCGCTGTGGATTCATCAATGGAATGCTGATGCCGACTCTAAAAAAACTATGGAAGCTCTCCCATATAAAGATAGTGTCTTGTTTGGTGACGGCCTCGCTGACCTGGGATCTATGGCTACAGCGGAAAAATCATCCCTTCTTCCTTATGTTTCGGCACAACAGAAAAAGGCACCCCATTATAAGATGCAGTCTTTTCGGCCTAATAAATACAAAAAAGAAAGAGGGTCGTCCTTCCTTGCCTCTAAAGGTAGCGGAAGGGAAAAAAAGGTCGCCTGCTGTGTCAGGCTCCCAGGACCAGAAGTCCTCCCCGGCTTCTGCCAAGTCCACCGCATGACGCTGGGGCTCCGTACCGGTGGGGGGCGCGTCTCCATCTCTTCAGTCATGTCTGGTTTCACTCGGGCCTGGATCCCTGGTTGTTGGACATAGTGTCCCAAGGGTACAAACTGGAGTTTCAGGAGGTGCCCCCCCCCCCCCCCCCTCGATTTTTCAAATCAGCCTTGCCAGTTTCTATCCCAGAAAGGGAAGTAGTGAGTGCTGCGATACAAAAGCTGTGTCAACAGCGTGTCATTGTCACGGTACCCCTGTCTCAATGGGGAGAAGGGTTTTATTGGAGCCTCTTTGTCGTACCAAAGCCGGACGGCTCAGTCAGACCGATCCTGAACCTAAAATCCCTCAATCTGTATTTGAAAACTTTCAAGTTCAAGATGGAATCTCTTTGAGCAGTGATCTCCAGTCTGGAAGGGGGGGATTTTATGGCGTCAGTCGACATAAAAGATGCCTACTTGCATGTCCCAATATGTCCTTCACATCAAGCTTTCCTGAGGTTTGCGGTGCAGGATTGTCATTACCAATTTCAGACATTGCCGTTTGGTGTTTCCATGGCCCTGAGGGTCTTCACCAAAGTAATGGCGGAAATTATGGTACTCCTACGCAAGCAGGGTGTCACAATTATCCCGTACTTGGACGATCTCCTGATAAAGGCGAGATCAAAGGAGCAGTTGCTAAGAAACGTGGCACTCTCCCTGACGATTCTGCAACAACATGGTTGGATTCTAAATTTGCCAAAATCACAGTTGATTCCGACAACTCGGCTGTCTTTCCTGGGCATGATTCTGGACACGGAACTGCAGAAAGTGTTTCTCCCAGCGGATAAAGCTCTGGAAATCCAGACCATGGTCAAGGAGATTCTGAAACCAGCAAGGGTATCGATTCATCAATGCACTCGGGTGCTGGGCAAGATGGTGGCGGCTTACGAAGCCATTCCGTTTGGCAGGTTTCATGCCCGGGTATTTCAGGGGGACCTGTTGGACAAGTGGTCTGGGTCTCACCTGCACATGCACAGGAAAATAAGTCTATCTTCCAGGACCAGAATATCTCTGCTGTGGTGGCTTCAAAGTTCTCACCTCCTACAGGGACGCAGGTTCGGGATCCAGGATTGGGTCCTGCTGACCACGGATGCAAGTCTCCGAGGCTGGGAAGCAGTCACACAAGGAAGAAATTTCCAGGGAAAATGGTCAAGCCAGGAAGCTTGTCTGCACATAAACGTTCTGGAATTGAGAGCCATTTACAACGGCCTTCTGCAAGCGGAACACTTTCTTCGAGGTCTACCTGTCCTGATTCAGTCGGACAACGTAACAGCGGTGGCGTACAGAAACCGCCAGGGCGGAACAAAGAGCAGAGCGGCGATGGCGGAGGCAACAAAGGTTCTCCATTGGGTGGAAAAGCACGTGAGCGCTCTGTCGGCGGTCTTCCTTCTGGGCGTCGACTACTGGGAAGCAGACACGATCTCCATCCAGGAGAGTGGGATCTTCATCAAGAGGTTTTTGCAGAAGTGACAAGTCGTTGGGGAATTCCTCAAATAGACATGATGGCGTCTCGCCTCGACATGAAGCTCCCGAGATATTGTTCCAGGTCGAGGGACCCTCAAGCCAGTGCAGTGGATGCCCTAGTAACTCCGTGGGTGTTTCAGTCGGTATATGTGTTCCCTTCTCTTCCACTCATTCCAAAATTGTTGAGGATCATAAGAAGAACAAGGGTTCAGCCGGTACTCATCGTCCCAGATTGGCCACGGAGGGCCTGGTATCCGGATCTTCAGGAATTGCTCATAGAAGATCCCTGGCCTCTTCCTCTCAGAGAAGATCTGTTACTGCAGGGGCCATGCGTCTTCCAGGACTTACCGCAGCTGCATTTGACGGCGTGGAGGTTGAACGCCAAATTCTAGCTCGAAAGGGTATTCCTGGGGAAGTCATCCCCACTCTCCTTAAAGCTAGGAAGGAGGTCACGGCGAAGCATTATCACCGTATTTGGAGAAAGTATGTGTCTTGGTGTGAAGCCAAGAAAGCTCCTACGGAGGAGTTTCAGCTGGGTCGTTTCCTCCATTTTTTGCAGTCAGGGGTGGATGCAGGCCTGAAATTAGGTTCCATTAAAGTGCAGATTTCAGCTTTATCTATTTTCTTTCAAAAAGAATTGGCTTCCCTTCCGGAGGTTCAGACTTTCATGAAGGGAGTGCTGCACATCCATCCTCCGTTTGTGCCACCCGTGGCACCGTGGGATCTTGACGTGGTGTTACAGTTGTCTCACTGATGTCTCACTGGTTTGAACCTTTGCGAAAGGTTGAGTTGAAATTTCTCACTTGGAAAGTGGTCATGCTTTTGGCCTTAGCGTCAGCAAGATGGGTGTCATAATTGGCGGCTTTGTCTCACAAGAGACCTATTTGATTTTCCATGTGGATAGACCGGAATTGAGGACTCGTCAACAATTTCTGCCGAAGGTGGTTTCTTCGTTTCACATAAATCAACCCATTGTGGTGCCTGTGGCTACGGATGCCGTGGCGGTACCCAAACCTCTCGATGTCGTAAGAGCTTTGAAAATTTATGTTGCCAGAACGGCTCAAATTAGGAATCAGAGGCTCTGTTTGTCCTGTATGCTCCCAACAAAAGTGGGGCTCCTACTTCCAAGCAGACTATTGCATGCTGGATCTGTAATACGGTTCAGCATGCTCATTCTACGGCTGGATTGCCGTTGCCGAAGTCAGTGAAGGCCCATTCTACCAGGAAGGTGGGCTCATCTTGGGCACCTGCTCGAGGAGTCTCGGCGCTTCAACTTTGCCGAGCGGCTACGTGGTCGGGTTCAAACACTTTTGCTAAGTTCTACAAGTTTGATAACCTGGCTGATGAGAACCTCATGTTTGCTCAGTCGGTGCTGCAGAGTCGTCCGCACTCTCCCGCCCGGTCTGGAGCTTTGGTATTGACCCCATGGTCCTTTTGGAGTCCCCAGCATCCTCTAGGACGTAAGAGAAAATAGGATTTTAATACCTACCGGTAAATCCTTTTCTCCTAGTCCATAGAAGATGCTGGGCGCCTGTCCTAGTGCGGACTGTTACTTGCAGTTGTATTGATAGTTATTGTTTCTGTTACACGAAGGTTATGTATCGGTTATATTTAGCTTGTTGCTGTTTTAGTTAATGCTGTTGACTGGTATTGCTTGTAAACCATGTTCTATGGTGTGTTTGTGGTGTGAGCTGGTATGTGTCTCACCCTTAGTATAACTAAAATCCTTTTCCTCGAAATGTCCGTCTCCCTGGGCACAGTTCCTATAACTGAGGTCTGGAGGAGGGGCATAGAGGGAGGAGCCAGTTCACACCCATTCAAAGTCTATTGTGCCCAAGTCTCCTGTGGATCCCGTCTATACCCCATGGTCCTTTTGGAGTCCCCAGCATCCTCTACGGACTAGGAGAAAAGGATTTATCGGTAGGTATTAAAGTCCTATTTTTATTGCTAGAACCCTAATATTGCTGTCTCACAGCGCTGGGGTGATGGGTTCTGTTTTTACCAGGGCTCTATCTCTGCAAAGCTTCTATGTTCTGTTTGTGTCACTTTACTCAGGTACGTAAGCTTCTTCCCACAGTCCAGAAACATACCTATAGGCCCAGAGCTGGCTCTGACTATTTTGATGCCCTAGGCAATATTCTGGCTCATGACCCCCTCGGAGATAGTGGGTGACTGGGACAGGGTGACAGGGAGATAGTGGGTGACATGGCAAGAGTGACAGGGAGATAGAACGTGTCAGGGAGACTTTGGGTGCAGAAAGAGGGTGACGGAGAAAGTGTGTGACAGGGTTAGGGTGACAGGGAGATAGTGGGTGATGGAGGTACTAGTGGGTGACTGGGTACAGCCAGGCTCCTCAAACAACCCCCCTGCCCACTGGGGGCGTCCCATCAGCACAGACAGACTCCCCCCTCCCCTTCCTCCAACTACACAGGCAGTGGACTACAAGTTACAAGGAATAACAACGACTGCTTTAGTATGGGCTGCTGATAACGCTGCTGGCTTTTAATACATTTCCCGTCTGGCTGCTACGGGATCGGTATGGTATCTCGCCGCATGGGATGCCGAAGGTCAGTATACCGACATCGGTATCCTGGGTGGTGGAATTGCTGGCAGGGGGACGAGCACAACGAAGCTAAGTCCACGACACCCACAGAGGGAGAATAGAACCTGTGGTGAGCTTAGCTTCGTTGTGCTCACCCCCTGCCGGCATTCCATCACTCAGGATACACGTACCTTGCCGGGATACCGGCGGCGGTATGGTGCCCCAGTCAGGATTCCAGCGTCGGTATTGTGACAGCCAGGATCCCGACGAGCAGTAATTCTGACTGCATACCGCTGCTACAACTGTTATTCTGCTTAAAATTATATAGGTCTTCTGAGCAGCCAATGGATGATATATCTGCAGATATATCAACACATCTGGCTGTGTTTACAGGCGCCTCGCCGACTGACCTAACACTGGCTGCAGGGACTGATGTCACAGTTGGCGCCCAGCTGGATGATAGGACTGACACATCGAGCGGCCGATCGGTATGTGTATATGCTTACCCGAATTGTCCGCTCTGTTGGCGCAACGGCGGGTCCGCCTACTTCTCGGTCTGGTGTGTGCCCAGCCTTAGATTGTAAGCTCATTTGGTCAGGGACATCGTTAGTGCTGCATTATGTGATGATGATTTATAAATAAATGATAATAATAATAATAATTCTGTGAAGCATATGAAGCTGTCCCTTCAGTCCCCAGTGAGTGTGCCATATGTATCTTACTGACTATAACACTGGGAGCACACAGCTGAAGACACAGAGCTTGCTATGGAGCTGACATTTACTGTGCTGTAGTGTTCAGGATACTTTCTGTAACATCATGTTTATATATTATTACTGCTACTGTATAAATGCTTGTAACGTGAAAGATTTCTTCCCTCCAGCAGATATGGTGTGCATGGCCAAGGTGTTACTGCTGATTGCATTACATGTAATAACTGACTTACTGCCTTTTCTCTCCGGAAGCTGGCGAGAAGCTGAGTGGAACTCACTTGCAGCCCAGCTGCCCTCAGGAAATGAAGGACAATGTGGATAAGGTTATGCAGTTTGTGGCATCCAAAAAGATCCGCATGCATCAGACGTCGGCAAAAGGTGAGTAGTAATACAATACAATTGATTTCAAGTACAGCGTGAATCTTAAATTTGGATTATATTTCTGAGAGATATTTTTGAGTTAGACCATTCATGTGCACAATAAGTAGCAATAATTGTAAGTCCCATTGATGACAATTGCATTTTGAGAAATAGAAAATGTGTCTGCATGTTACATCTAAAACTGGCCATGTTACGTCTAAAGCTGGTCACATATCTAAAGCTGACCACGTTACATCTAAAGCTGGCCCCGTTACATCTAAAGCTGACAACGTTACATCTAAAGCTGGCCACGTTACATCTAAAGCTGACCACGTTACATTTAAAGCTAGCCACGTTACATTTAAAGCTGGCCACGTTACATCTAAAGCTGGCCACATTATATGTAAAGCTAGCCTCGTTACATCTAAAGTTGACCATGTTACATCTAAAGCTGGCAACATTACATCTAAAGCTGGCCCAGTTACATCTAATGTTGCCCACATTACATCTAAAGTTGGCAACATTACATCTAAAACTGGCCCCGTTACATCTAAAGCTGGACCTGTTACATCTAAAGCTTGCGACATTACTTCTATAACTGGCCACGTTACATCTAAAGCTTGTCACGTTACATCTAAAGCTGGCCCCGTTACATCTAAAACTGTCCACGTTACATCTAAAGCCGGCCCTGTTACATCTAAAGCTAGCGACATTACTTCTAAAACTGGCCACGTTACATCTAAAGCTTGTCACGTTACATCTAAAACTGGCCATGTTACATCTAAAGCTGGCCACATTACATCTAAAGCTGGTCACGTTACATCTAAAGCTGGCCACATTACATGTAAAGCTAACCTCGTTACATCTAAAGCTTGTCACGTTACATCTAAAGTTGGCGGCATTACATCTAAAACTGGCCCCGTTGCATCTAAAGTTGGCCACATTACATCTAAAGCTGGTGACATTACTTCTAAAACTGGCCACGTTCCATCTAAAGCTGGCCCTGTTACATCTAAAGCTGGTGACATTACTTCTAAAACTGGCCACGTTACATCTAAAGCTTGTCACGTTACATCTAAAACTGGCCACGTTGCATCTAAAGCTGGCCCTGTTCCATCTAAAGCTGGCGACATTACTTCTAAAACTGGCCACGTTACATCTAAAACTGGCCACGTTACATCTAAAGCTAGTCACATTACATCTAAAACTTGCTACGTTACATCTAAAACTAGCCCTGTTGTCTCATGAGCTGGTCACGTTGCATTATGAGCTGGCCGTGTTACATCTAAAACTGGCCCCGTTGCATCTAAAGTTGGACCCGTTACGTCTAAAGCTTGTCACATTATATCTAAAGCTGGTCATGTTACATCTAAAGCTGGCCACGTTACAGCTAAAGCTTTACCCCCGAATGCCTGACCTACCGCAGGTATTCGGGGCTAAAAAAAGAAGAACATGCATGAGCAACCCAATATTGGTAGACAAATAAGATGCAAGGTCTACACACTACAGTTCACCTCCTCACAGCCTATCCCTCTCTCTCCGCAGCCTAACCCCCCCGCAGCTTAACCGTTCCCCTTCCCCCATTAACCCTAACCCTTCCAGCATACTCCTGTTCTGGATTCCGGCGCCGGTATTCTGACTGCCAGGAACCCATACGCTGGAATATCAACTACATCTCCCCCCCAAATACATGGATGCACACTTAAGTGCCCCAATGCATGGAATGCCACATCACAGTGCCCCCAATACATAGTATGCCACCACACCATGCTACTGAGTTCCCCATATGCCTCCCCACATAGCATCAGACTACCCCACATTCCCTTAAATGGCCATCTGATCCCACTACATAGTCAGTACACAGTACTGCATTGTGTGTGTTATGGGTAGTTACAGGAGACATATTGGGGTACAGTACTCACCATGCATGTGTGTGTAAGGGAGGGGGTTGGGTTTGTACTTGTGTTCCTGCACAGTGAATGTGGGGGATTGGGATGATAGAGCATATTTTGGGGAGGGGTGTCTAGTACACAACATTGCGTGGTTTGTTGGATGTGTATAGGGGGCATTCACGGAGCACATATCGGGGTGGTGTCAGTATACAGTACTGCAAAGCAAATAGGGGGGTTGGGGTGACAGAGTACATTTGGGGAGGAGGGGTGGTCACAGTATTCACCCTGCATGGTGGTCCTGGAGGTAAGTGGAGGCGCAGACATAGAGATAGGTACAGTAGGTGCAATTAGGTGTGAGGCTGCAAATTGCCATTTTCACACAAAAATTGCAGTGCAAATTAATTTTACAATCCAATTACAAACTTGCATTGAAGCAGCCGGAGTAAATTCACTACTATTGTTTGCTACATCCTGAGGATGTGAAAAAGTAGGGAAAATCTTTAGTTTAAGGTAGAAATGTCCTGACTTGGGTTAAAAAAAAGAAATGGCTGCAAATTACCCCAAAATCATCTTTTTTTTTTCTTTTTTCTTTTTTTCCCTTCTTCGTATCATTTTTTGTAATTAAACAAAATTTGTTAGCTTTTTCCATGGTTTTACTTTTTTTTTTTAGAAAAAGCACAAATCTTCTAGTATTTTCCTTTTGCCCACTAACATTCTTCTATATGATACTGCTAAGGAAATTGTTACTTTTCTGGGATCCAGGAAGGTCTCCCCATTTTTTCCATGCACTTCTCCCACATCACATATTGTAGAATATTCTCACACCCCTGCTGCGAGTACCGCAAATAGACATTTTTAATTGGATTGCATCATTCTCGGGTGAACCAATAGGGCGGTCTGCAAGTTTCATGAAACAAACTCAAACTCAGTTTTGTTAGCAAAGCAAAAAACGGGATTTTAATACCTACCGGTAAATCCCTTTCTCGTAGTCCATGAGGGATACTGGGGTTCACTTAATACGATGGGGTATAGATGGGGTCCAAAGGAGCCGTTGCACTTTAAATTTCTTCAACTGGGTGTGCTGACTCCTCCCCTCTATGCCCCCTCCCACAGGCAGTTATAGGTAAAACAGTGCCCAAAGGAGAATGGACATACTTGAGAGAAAGAACATAACAACAAGGAGTGGTGAGATTCATACACCAGCACACCATAACATAAAACAACCAGCAACGGCTAAAACAAAACAGCAACAGCTGAACAGGTAACTTTTGGAAAAGAAAAACCTGCAGACAAGTCAACGCACTGAGGTGGGTGTCCAGTATCCCTTATGGACTACGAGAAAGGGATTTACCGGTAGGTATTAAAATCCCATTTTCTCTAGCATCCATAAGGGATACTGGAGTTCACTTAGGCCCTCATTCCGAGTTGGTCGCTCGCAAGCTGTTTTTAGCAGCTTTACACACGCTAAGCCGCCGCCTACTGGGAGTGAATCTTAGCATCTTAAAATTGCGAACGAAAGATTCTCAAAATTGCGATTACACACCTCTTAGCAGTTTCTGAGTAGCTTCAACCTTACTCGGCATCTGCGATCAGTTCAGTGCTTGTCGTTCCTGGTTTGACGTCATAAACACACCCAGCGTTCGCCCAGACACTCCTCCGTTTCTCCAGCCACTCCCGCGTTTTTCCCAGAAACGGTAGCGTTTTTTCACACACTCCCATAAAACGGCCAGTTTCCGCCCAGAAACACCCACTTCCTGTCAATCACATTACGATCACCAGAACTAAGAAAAAACCGTGAGTAAAATTCCTAACTGCATAGCAAATTTACTTGGCGCAGTCGCAGTGCGAACATTGCGCATGCGCACTAAGCGGAAAATAGCTGCGATGCGAAGAAATTTACAGAGCGAACAACTCGGAATGACCTCCTTAATACGATGGGTACATCCCAAAGCTTCCAGAACGGGCGGGAATGTGCGGAGACATCTGCAGTACCGCCTGCCCAAACTGTGTATCCTCTTTGGCCAGGGTATCAAACTTGTAGAGCTTCACAAAGGTGTTCTTCCCCGACCAGCTCGGCATAGTTGCAAGGCCGAGACTCCACGGGCAGCTGCCCAGGAAGAGCCCACCGATCTTGTAGAGTGGGCTTTCAGAGACTGTGGAATGGGTAAGGCTGCCGACACATAGGCATGAAGGATAGTTAGCCTAATCCAACGAGAAATGGACTGCTCAGAAGCAGGGCAACCCTTTTCCTGCGTCTCATAGAGCACAAACAGGGAATCCGTCTTCCTGATCCGAGCCGCTCTCCTGATATAGATCTTCAAGGTTTGCACAGCATCTAACGACTCCGGAGGAGCAGATATACCAGAACTTGATGGGAGTACACTCGGTTGATTCAAGTGGAATGCAGAGACAACCTTCGGCAGGAACTGCTGTCTAGTCCTTAGCTCCGCTCTGTCTTCATAAAAGACCAAGTATGGACTTTTACACGATAAGTCCCCCAGTTCGTAGACACACCTAGCAGAAGCCTAGTAAGCAAAGGAAGGCACCAAAATGCCACTGGTCCCGCGCTGTAATTACGCCCCGGTAATGGCGACGGAGCTACATAGATTTTTTTATACTGGCAAAGTCTCCTTATACTGTGCAAACATCACAATTGCTGTTAGTTTCCAATACCGCTGCCAGTGTACCCAGGGGGCTATAGCGGGTCCCCCCCGTGGAGGGTCCCGTATGCTGCCCTGCGTTGTGCCGCACCATGAACCGGGGGACCCCCCTAGCTGGGCCCCCGGTTTGTACTCACCACTTTTCTCAACTTCAGGCATATGTTAGGGGTGTGCGGTGTGCTGCGATTGCGACCGCCAAGGCGCAGTGCCCCGCGGAACTAACAACCTCTAGCACCTTACAGAGGCCGTTTTTTTGGGACTAAGAACAATCAGGCAGCCTATAAACTAAATGGGGAAAATGTAGGGATAACGGTAGTTGAAAAAGATTTGGGAGTGCTCATCGATAATAAACTTGGTAGCAGTACGCAATGTCAAAATGCAGCAACAAAGGCTAATAAGGTGTTAGCATGCATAAAACGGGGTATGGAGACAAGGGATGAGAGTGTAATCCTGCCACTGTATAAATCATTGGTGCGGCCACACCTGGAATATTGTGTACAGTGTTGGGCACCATACTATAAAAAAGATATCTTGTAACTCGAAAGGGTTCAGAGGTGAGCCACTAAACTGATTAAGGGGTTAGAGGTACTGAATTATGAGGAAAGACTTAAAAGGTTAGATATGTTCACACTGGAAAAGAGGCGACTGAGAGGGGACATTTTTAATATTTATAAATACATTAAGGCAGTGGTTTCCAAACTTTTTGGAATCACGGCGTCCTAGAATATCAGAACTTTTTTCATGGCACCCCTAGGCCAAAAATGTCTTATTGAGAAATTTAGAAAGAAATATTACATTAAGTAGATCGCGTTTATATGTCATCCTTAGGGTCAGTTGTGTGGTGAGGGACAAGATTTGCTTCTGTTTGGCCATATATTTTATGTCTGGCAGCCACCAGCACTGGTTTTGCCTATTATATTGACCATGAATAATTTGAATTGGTCCTGGACCACCAACCCAGGGCACCCCCGCAAGTGTCCCGAGGCACCGCAGGGAGCCACGGCACACAGTTTGGGAACCTCTGCATTAAGGGACAATACAAGGATTTATCAAACTATTTGTTTAACAAAAAAAATACTACATAGGACACGAGGACACCCACTGAGGTTAGCAGAAAAAAGATTCCATACTCAACGGAGAAAAGGGTTCTTCACAGTAAGAGCAGTAAGGATTTGGAATTCTCTGCCAGAGAAGGTAGTAATGGTGGACACAATCAATAAGTTTAAAAATGGATTTGGTAAATTCCTAGCAGAAAAAAATATCCAGGGATACAGCATTAATTAACATAAAAAAATAAAATAAAAAAAATTAAAATTATAATATAGGTTGAACTCGATGGACATTTGTCTTTTTTCAACTATGTAACTATATAACTATGTAACTATGTAAATTCCATGTTTTAATGATATTCCTTGTGATGCACTTTTGTAGACATTGATTATATTTTTGTATTATTACAGATATAGTTGATGGGAACCTTAAATCCATAATGAGACTGATACTCACCCTGGCAGCTCACTTCAAACCAGTCTCCGGGCGATCTGTCAATCACAGTGCCATAGGCATGTCAGGGAAGAGCCAGTCCTTTCATTCTGACAATCACAGACCTCACTCCACCACAGCAATGGCGCAGGGTGCTGCTGCTGCTCTTGCAGACGTTCGCCAAGACATGTGTCTCTCAGGACGGGATGTTTTCCGCTATAGGCAGAGGTAAATCCATTCGCTGACAATACAAGAATGTGTCCTTCGTGTTTTGCAGTACTAAAGTTTGTATCTGTAAGTTTTAATAACAAGAGCTTTATGTGTAACACTGGTTTTATAGAATATATACGGCTATAAATAAAGATGGTGGCCGTGTCTCTTCTTCTGGAGAGCATGGGAAAGTTCAGACATCCCCAACTAGGTGAAGACCCAAAAAAGTTTTGTCAAAATAAAAAAAAATATTTTACAGTATTAATGAAATATCTGATAAATCAAGCTAAAATATGAGATTGTCTATTTATGTTAGATTATATAATAAATGTAAATAAATTAAATAAAATCTGAAATCATTTAAAAAGTTAAGTTTAATTGCAGTATGCTATATCAGTAAATTGCCCTAAAAACCTAAATAATAGGATTGTTAGTTACGTAATTAGTTCAGTTTTTCATAGACTAAAGGGGGAATTCAGTAGGCTCTGTTAAGTCAGGGGGCGTGGACTCGCGGCATGCCGCCCTTTCCATTGGAAACGCATGGATCGTCCGGGGCGCGCAATGTGGCCATTGGAAACACACAGATCAAAGAGCAGGAGCCTGCGCTGCGCGCGGCCTTCCCGGTTCCCTCTGGGACCGGATTGGCCCACCTGCCCATCGGCCTTTCTGGCATATGCCGAATTGCCAGATGGGCAGTCCGGCCCTGGACACCGGGGGATCAATTAGCCCACTGTAAATTAATTCCCCCTTTATTGTGCTACAGGTCTCTCATATCCATAATTCCAAAATATGTAATATTCCGAAATACAGAATTTATTTAGCGTGACTGAGATGGTATCCGGTCATGTGACCGCCACTCAGGAACCCAGCGGTCACCATACCGACGCCGGGATCCAGAGCGATCAAAAGCCCTACAGTTGGCATGCCGACTAACAGGGACTATTTACACTCGTGGGTGTTGATGACACCCCTAGAGTTGGAATAGAACCTGTGGCGAGCGCAGTGATCCACCGAGCCCGCAAGGGTCTTTGTTGCCCCCCCACTCCAGGCATTCTGTGGCTAAGATCCCGGGGTCGGTAAGCTGACTGCTGGTATCCCCACCCACCCAGCTCCAACCTACTGAGACAGGTGTGGATTATTACATCTACACTAAAAAGGTCTACAGTCAATAGGTCTACCACTAATGGTAGACATGCATTAGGTCGACAGGGTCCAAAGGTCAACATAGAATAGTTAGAATAGTTACCGTATTTGCTGGCGTATAAGACGACTTTTTGGCCCTGCAAAACATGCCACCAAGTGGGGGGGTCGTCTTATACGCCGGGGGTCGTCTTATACGCCGGGGGTCGTCTTATACGTCGTATACGCCGCAGTGCCTCCCGATGCACTGCGGCCGCGGCGGGTCATCAGCGTGGCTGCGGCGATACAGGGGTGCCAGCCTTTTCGGCGTGACCGGCCCGTTCTGCTCGGGAAGCAGCGTCGCTCCGGCCCGCCCCTTGCGGTCATAATATAGTAATGTCACTTGGTATTAATAGACTGCTGCTAGTGACAGGGAGACAGGGAGGGCAGACAGGGAGCAGGGACCAATCCAATCAGGCTTTGTATACAGCCAACAGCCAACCACAGTACTGCACCATTGTACAGTACAATACAGCATAGAAAAAGTCCAGCTGTCAAACGCCTATCAACCCTATCATGGCCCCAGCAAAAAGAAAGAAATATGATGCAAGTTTTAAACTTCTTTGTTCTTTTACGTTTTATTTGGTGTGTGGAAGGTGTGCGGAAGAGGGGGTAGTCTTATACGGCGAGTATATAACAAACTCTATATTTTGAGTGGAAATGTTGGGGGTCGTCTTATACGCCCAGTCGTCTTATACGCCGGCAAATACGGTAGATCGGCAGGGTCAAAAGGTCGACATAGAAATGGTCTACACAAAAAAGGTAGACATAATGTTTTTTGTTTTTATTGGGTGTTTTGTCACTTTTCTGCCACAAACAAGCCCCATTAGTGTACTGTGTCCCCTCGCATTGCGAGCGAAGGCCAGGTGTCTTGCTATGCGACCGCTGCGCTCGGCACAGGTTACTATTCCCAGTTGTTGTCCACATGGATGGTAAAGTATGAAAATGTTGAAAAAAATTAAAACATAAAAAAAACGTGTTTACCATGTGTGTCGACATTGTCATTTCAACATTTTGACCCGTCGACCTGTTAAACTGTCTACCTTTCACATGTCGACAGTTTGACTTTGTCGACCTTTTGACCCTGCCGACCTAATGCATGTCGACCATTAGTGGTAGACCTATTGACTGTAGACCTTTTTAATGTAGATCTATAGTCCGGATACCGAGATAGACACCTTTGCTTTCTGATGGCTCAATTATTTTAATGTACAAAATTATTAAAACTATTGTGTAAAATTACCTTCAGGCTGTGTGTATAAGGTGTATATGAAACATAAATGCATTCTGTTTATCTCTCATCTCTCATTATGGTATGCAAATATTCCAAAATAGGGAAAAATCCGATATCCAAAATACTTCTGGTCCCAAGCATTCTGGATATGGGAGACTCAAGTTCAATACATACGTTTAAAATGTGTTGGTTGTTTATTAGTAATGCAGTCTGGTTTATTATGAAGGACAGCCTCCTCTGCCTCTTGCTCTGGGACATAAGACTGCTCACCTGGGTAAGCAGTCTGTGTCCTGGATGGAGGGGGGCAGTAGACCATAATGTGCCGGAGGGGGTAGTACTAAGCCGCACCCCCATGTCTGCATCTGCGCATGCCTGTGGTGGGTATCTTGGGCTACTACACTGTTGCAGTTCTATATACTTGAAACAGAAACCACCCAATTAACAAGAGCATTGCTCAGCACATATATGCAGTGCTTCTTCTCTGGTGCTAACCACAATGGAACAATAAAACCTTATTCTGTCACTTGTGTGGCACCTGAATCCTAACAAATTCAAGTTTCCGAGTCTTTGCAGAGACATAACTAATATAGTATACTGCGTTTACCTGTAGGAATCAGTGGTGCTTTCACCAGCCATTAGCTCTGTGGATACTGTGTATTTGGTTATGTAACAATGGTAGTACAGTATAACATAAATCATAAACAATAATAGCAAACAGAAAAATACATTGATACAAAGCCCCCTGGAGAGCGTTTGGCTTTTGGCCTCGTCATAATTGCACTGACATGAGTGCTCTGGCAGAGCAGGTCACCTTATCCATAGCATGTGTGGGTTTCCATTAGCAACTGGCATCCAGCCTCCCCTCACATTGCTTTCCGCTATCTGACTGCAGTGACACTTTCTTCTCTGGGTGATAATAAGCATCAGTGACGTTTCTGGCATTATTCATAGGGTTTTTGCTACTGTGACGTAATCACATTTCTGATCAAGGAGAGACTGCGACATAGGGACAGTTATCTGTAAAGGTGACGTTACCTGTGGCGGGCTGGCAAGGTGGATAAGAGGGCAGTGCTCCCTGGGATCGTCTTGTTTTTAAAGATGAGGACTGACAGTAAGAGAATACTTTTCCGTCTTACAATGCTGCAAGTGTGGGTCAGCAGTACACAGCAGTACACAGACATTAAGGTTATTTACCAACATTGCTCAGAGGTGCGGATCTGTAAATAAGTGCATATCGCTTATCAAATCAGTGTGTTGCCTGGGGGTTGCTCAGTTATGTACTCATCATAACAGATGATTGTTGCTACTGATTACTTGCACCTTTGATAATTGCTTGTAAAAGTTCGTTCTGGTGTACCACAGTGGTGCTCTTCTAGTCGGCATGCTGACTGTCGGTATTTTCAGTGTTCGGGATGCAGGGGGAGGTTATGTGACCATCGGTCACATAACTACATCCCGTGCTCAGCCTTTATACCAGATGGCAGCCCAAGCCTCATTATGTCATTTTGCTGAAATCACAGAAAGGTTTTACTAGGATATCTGGCAATCAACTCACTTGGGTCCCTGCCCCGCAGGTTGTGCTTGTATAATAATTCTGTTGCCACCCTGGACCATTATACAGCATATTATTCCGTAAGGACAGAAAGCCGTTACAGCCAAGATTATCCTGTAGGATGGACACTGTGATGCCTTCTTATGAACCGTTTCTGACATATTCAACCGTGCAATTATTACAAATGTGGGAGGAGGTGCATGGTTCTAATTACCCTGCAACTAGTTGCCAGCCCGTCAAAATGACGGAACAACATAAAAGTAATGTCAGAGATGGCGGATGTGTGCGCCCAAACGGAGCAATAATTGCTCTGACGGACGCCATCTCGTGGTCACTGGCTTGCAAAACACTTGAATTCCCCCATAGAGGTGAGGAGCAGCATTAGCCTTTTATTATATAGGATATTTGCCAGCCCATCTAATACCACATACACATTGTGGAGGCAGCACTAAACAATATCCATGTGATAACAGCTTACAGTATTGGTGCAAGTAGTGACCTCTCCGCTATACAAGAGACCAGAATGCAAATGCCAAGTGTTTCTCGCTTCTACAGAAAATTATGGAAATGAAAATGAGGCCAAGAAAAATAATTGTTAAACCGACATTAGTGTTGATTAGAAGAATTTAGAGCCAACCATCTGGACTCAAGCATGGACATTCTTAAAACCTGGACTGTAATGGTGGAGTTTGGGAAACTGATTTAGAGCAAAGTTATGTATAACTTCATTGGCAGAGTGGAAGGATGGAAGGTAGTTTAGGTAGAAATGAGGTTGGAGGTGTAGGGGAGCCGGGAATGTGTGAGGCCTTTGTAGGTCAGGGTGAAGAGTTGGAACTTGATTCTGTAGGAGGCTGAGAGTTAGTGTAGAGATTGACAGAGAGGGACAGCTGAGGTAGAGCAGTGAGACAGGAAAACACTGTTAAGGCAGCAGCCATGTGTAGGATGGATTGGAAAGGGGATAACTGGGGCTTGGGAAGGTCAGATAGAAGGAGGTTAAAATAATTGAGGCAAGGGATATGAATGAGGAGTGATTGAGAGTTTTGGCTACTTACATGCAGGGCTGCCAAGAGAAATCCTGGGCCCTGGTACAACAACTTCCTGGGCCCCAGTGCCCCCCCTGGAGGGAGGGTGGCCACAGCATTCTAGGGGCATGGCCACACCTCTTTGGGGGCTTGTCTAGCACATGAGAGGCACCCACTCACAGGAGCATGGCATGCCTCCCAGCCAGGGCAGTAGCGAGCTTGGCTGGGCCCAGGTCCTTTTCAGGGGGCATGGCCTAATCACAGGAGGGACCCTTAGAAATTGTACAGAAATTGTATTTTAAGCACTTCCCTGGCAACACTACAGCACCAGCATACAGCAGTGTGTGCTGGGCTGAGAAGAAAAGCTGCAGCTACTGCTTCAAGGTAAGGGGGAGGGGGTTTGGACCTGGGCCCCTCCATCAGACCTGGGCCCAGGTAATTTGTACCCTCTCCCCCCCTCTCTCGGCGTCACTGCTTGCATGGTGTAAAAGAGACAGATCCTTGAGTTTTTGCGGAGGTGAAAGCAGCAGGAATGGGAGAGGTAATTAATAAACGGAGTGAAGGAGGGTGAGGAGTCTAGGAGGACTCCTTGGCAGTGGACTTGAGAGACCGAGGAGAGATTATTGCCTTCAGTGGATAAGAGGTGGGGAGAATGGAAGGGGACATACTGAATTTCAGAAAGGGCTGAGACATTCAGGATGACATTTCTGAAAGATAACTGGAGACATGAGACAGGAGGAAGGGGAAGAGAGGAGAGGAGAGATAAACTAGGTTGTCATCAGCATATACAGTAGGTGATATTGGTGGACAAATGAGCTTATAAGATCACCAATCGAGGAATGTGTGGCGTAGAGGGCCAAGAACAGATTCTTGGGGAGCTCTGATAGGTAAAAGAAGATGGGGAAGTAGAGTCAGCAGTAGATAAAGAAAAAGAGCAGTTGGGGATGTAGGAGGTCAGTCAGTACTGGGGCCTTTTGCCATCTCTTGTAGTTTAGAGATGATCAGAAGTCAGTTTGCTACTAAACGCTGGTTGCCTTTTATTGTTTAGAAATTCTTAGTAAAAACACAGAAAATGTTGGACTTCTAGCATAAAATGAATAGCAGCCATTGCTAGGTCAGTTTACTAGAATTTTGTTCATAAACATTTTCGCAACATTGGCATAGTGGTAGATATTTTATATATTATAGGCAAAGTGTAAACAGCACACATCCAATGCAATGCCTAGGAAATCTGTACATAATGTTCCTGGCTCAGAGACACACAGTGCAATGCCTAGGTATTCTATACATACTGGTCCTGACTCAGAGACACACAGTGCAATGCCTAGGCATTCTATACTTACTGGTCCTGACTCAGAGACACACAGTGCAATGCCTAGGTATTCTATACATACTGGTCCTGACTCAGAGATACAGTGCAATGCCTAGGCATTCTATACTTACTGGTCCTGACTCAGAGACACACAGTGCAATGCCTAGGTATTCTATACATACTGGTCCTGACTCAGAGACACACAGTGCAATGCCTAGGTATTCTATACATACTGGTCCTGACTCAGAGACACACAGTGCAATGCCTAGGTATTCTATACATACTGGTCCTGACTCGGAGATACAGTGCAATGCCTAGGCATTCTATACTTACTGGTCCTGACTCAGAGACACACAGTGCAATGCCTAGGCATTCTATACTTACTGGTCCTGACTCAGAGACACACAGTGCAATGCCTAGGCATTCTATACATACTGGTCCTGACTCAGAGACACAGTGCAATGCCTAGGCAATCTATACATAATGTTCCTGGCTCAGAGACACACAGTGCAGTGCCTAGGTATTCTATACTTATGGACGGGTGTAGTAGGGTATGCCGGCGGCCGGGCTCGCGGCGGTCAGCATACCGGCGCCGGAATCCCGACCACCGGCATACCAACAGCTTGGTGAACACAAATGAGCCCCTTGCGGGCTCACTGCGTAGCGCGCCACGCTATCTGTTCTCCCTCCAGGGGGGTCGTGGACCCCCAAGAGGGAGAAAAAGTGTTGGTATGACGGCTGTCGGGATTCTGGCGCCGGTATACTGTGCGCCGGGATCCCGACAGTCGGCAAACTGAAGACCACCCCTTATGGACCTGACTCAGAGAAACACAGTGCAATGCCTAGGCATTCTATACTAATGGTCCTGACTCAGAGACACACAGTGCAATGCCCAGGCATTCTATACTTACTGGCCCTAACTCAGAGACACACAGTGCAATACCTAGGCATTCTATACATACTGGTCCTGACTCAGAGACACACAGTGCAATACCTAGGCATTCTATACATACTGGTCCTGACTCAGAGACACACAATGCAATGCCTAGGCATTCTATACGTACTGGTCCTGACTTAGAGATACACAGTGTAATACCTAGGCATTCTATACATACTGGTCCTGACTCAGAGACACACAATGCAATGCCTAGGCATTCTATACTTACTGGCCCTGACTCAGAGATACACAGTGCAATACCTAGGCATTCTATACATAATGGTCCTGACTCAGAGACACACAGTGCAATGCCTAGGCATTCTATACTAATGGTCCTGATTCAGAGACACACAGTGCAATGCCTAGGCATTCTGTACTTACTGGTCCTGACTCAGAGACACACAGTGCAATGCCTAGGCATTCTATACATAATGGTCCTGACTCAGAGACACACAGTGCAATGCCTAGGCATTCTATATATACTGGTCCTGACTCAGAGACACACAGTGCAATGCCTAGGCATTCTATGGGGGTAATTCCAAGTTGATCGCAGCAGGATTTTTGTTAGCAGTTGGGCAAAACCATGTGCACTGCAGGGGAGGCAGATATAACATGTGCAGAGAGAGTTAGATTTGGGTGTGGTGTGTTCAATCTGCAATCTAAATTGCAGTGTAAAAATAAAGCAGCCAGTATTTACCCTGCACAGAAACAAAATAACCCACCCAAATCTAACTCTCTCTGCACATGTTATATCTGCCTCCCCTGCAGTGCACATGGTTTTGCCCAACTGCTAACAAAAATCCTGCTGCGATCAACTTGGAATTACCCCCTATATATACTGGTCCTGACTCAGAGACACACAGTGCAATACCTAGGCATTCTATACATACTGGTCCTGACTTAGAGACACACAATGCAATGCCTAGGCATTCTATACTTACTGGCCCTGACTCAGAGATACACAGTGCAATGCCTAGGCATTCTATACATAATGGTCCTGACTCAGAGACACACAGTGCAATGCCTAGGCATTCTATACATAATGGTCCTGACTCAGAGACACACAGTGCAATGCCTAGGCATTCTATATACACTGGTCCTGACTCAGAGACACACAGTGCAGTGCCTAGGCATTCTATACGTACTGGTCCTGACTCAGAGACACACAGTGCAATACCTAGGCATTCTATACATACTGGTCCTGACTCAGAGACACACAATGCAATGCCTAGGCAATGCCTAGGCATTCTGACTCAGAGATACACAGTGCAATACCTAGGCATTCTATACATAATGGTCCTGACTCAGAGACACACAGTGCAATGCCTAGGCATTCTATACTAATGGTCCTGATTCAGAGACACACAGTGCAATGCCTAGGCATTCTGTACTTACTGGTCCTGACTCAGAGACACACAGTGCAATGCCTAGGCATTCTATACATAATGGTCCTGACTCAGAGACACACAGTGCAATGCTTAGGCATTGTATACATAATGGTCCTGACTCAGAGACACACAGTGCAGTGCCTAGGCATTCTATACATAATGGTCCTGACTCAGAGACACACAGTGCAATGCCTAGGCATTCTATATATACTGGTCCTGACTCAGAGACACACAGTGCAATGCCTAGGCATTCTATGGGGGTAATTCCAAGTTGATCGCAGCTGGATTTTTGTTAGCAGTTGGGCAAAACCATGTGCACTGCAGGGGAGGCAGATATAACATGTGCAGAGAGAGTTAGATTTGGGTGTGGTGTGTTCAATCTGCAATCTAAATTGCAGTGTAAAAATAAAGCAGCCAGTATTTACCCTGCACAGAAACAAAATAACCCACCCAAATCTAACTCTCTCTGCACATGTTATATCTGCCTCCCCTGCAGTGCACATGGTTTTGCCCAACTGCTAACAAAAATCCTGCTGCGATCAACTTGGAATTACCCCCTATATATACTGGTCCTGACTCAGAGACACACAGTGCAATACCTAGGCATTCTATACATACTGGTCCTGACTCAGAGATACACAGTGCAATGCCTAGGCATTCTATACATAATGGTCCTGACTCAGAGACACACAGTGCAATGCCTAGGCATTCTATACATACTGGTCCTGACTCAGAGACACACAATGCAATGCCTAGGCATTCTATACATACTGTTCCTGACTCAGAGACACACAATGCATTGCCTAGGCATTCTATACATAATGGTCCTGACTCAGAGACACACAGTGCAATGCCTAGGCATTCTATATACACTGGTCCTGACTCAGAGACACACAGTGCAGTGCCTAGGCATTCTATACGTACTGGTCCTGACTCAGAGACACACAGTGCAATACCTAGGCATTCTATACATACTGGTCCTGACTCAGAGATACACAGTGCAATGCCTAGGCATTCTATACATAATGGTCCTGACTCAGAGACACACAGTGCAATGCCTAGGCATTCTATACATACTGGTCCTGACTCAGAGACACACAATGCATTGCGTAGGCATTCTATACATACTGGTCCTGACTCAGAGACACACAATGCAATGCCTAGGCATTCTATACATACTGTTCCTGACTCAGAGACACACAATGCATTGCCTAGGCATTCTATACATAATGGTCCTGACTCAGAGACACACAGTGCAATGCCTAGGCATTCTATATACACTGGTCCTGACTCAGAGACACACAGTGCAGTGCCTAGGCATTCTATACGTACTGGTCCTGACTCAGAGACACACAGTGCAATACCTAGGCATTCTATACATACTGGTCCTGACTCAGAGATACACAGTGCAATACCTAGGCATTCTATACATAATGGTCCTGACTCAGAGACACACAATGCAATGCCTAGGCATTCTATACATAATGGTCCTGACTCAGAGACACACAGTGCAATGCGTAGGCATTCTATATATACTGGTCCTGACCTAGAGACACACAGTGAAATGCCTAGGCATTCTATACGTACTGGTCCTGACTCAGAGACACACAGTGCAATACCTAGGCATTCTATACATACTGGTCCTGACTTAGAGACACACAATGCAATGCCTAGGCATTCTATACTTACTGGCCCTGACTCAGAGATACACAGTGCAATACCTAGGCATTCTATACATAATGGTCCTGACTCAGAGAGACACAGGGCAATGCCTAGGCATTCTATATATACTGGTCCTGACTCAGAAACACACAGTGCAATGCCTAGGCATTCTATACATAATGGTCCTGACTCAGAGACACACAGTGCAATGCCTAGGCATTCTATACTTACTGGCCCTGACTCAGAGATACACAGTGCAATGCCTAGGCATTCTATATATACTGGTCCTGACTCAGAGACACACAGTGCAATGCCTAGGCATTCTATGGGGGTAATTCCAAGTTGATCGCAGCAGGATTTTTGTTAGCAGTTGGGCAAAACCATGTGCACTGCAGGGGAGGCAGATATAACATGTGCAGAGAGAGTTAGATTTGGGTGTGGTGTGTTCAATCTGCAATCTAAATTGCAGTGTAAAAATAAAGCAGCCAGTATTTACCCTGCACAGAAACAAAATAACCCACCCAAATCTAACTCTCTCTGCACATGTTATATCTGCCTCCCCTGCAGTGCACATGGTTTTGCCCAACTGCTAACAAAAATCCTGCTGCGATCAACTTGGAATTACCCCCTATATATACTGGTCCTGACTCAGAGACACACAGTGCAATACCTAGGCATTCTATACATACTGGTCCTGACTCAGAGATACACAGTGCAATGCCTAGGCATTCTATACATAATGGTCCTGACTCAGAGACACACAGTGCAATGCCTAGGCATTCTATACATACTGGTCCTGACTCAGAGACACACAATGCATTGCGTAGGCATTCTATACATACTGGTCCTGACTCAGAGACACACAATGCAATGCCTAGGCATTCTATACATACTGTTCCTGACTCAGAGACACACAATGCATTGCCTAGGCATTCTATACATAATGGTCCTGACTCAGAGACACACAGTGCAATGCCTAGGCATTCTATATACACTGGTCCTGACTCAGAGACACACAGTGCAGTGCCTAGGCATTCTATACGTACTGGTCCTGACTCAGAGACACACAGTGCAATACCTAGGCATTCTATACATACTGGTCCTGACTCAGAGATACACAGTGCAATACCTAGGCATTCTATACATAATGGTCCTGACTCAGAGACACACAATGCAATGCCTAGGCATTCTATACATAATGGTCCTGACTCAGAGACACACAGTGCAATGCGTAGGCATTCTATATATACTGGTCCTGACCTAGAGACACACAGTGAAATGCCTAGGCATTCTATACGTACTGGTCCTGACTCAGAGACACACAGTGCAATACCTAGGCATTCTATACATACTGGTCCTGACTTAGAGACACACAATGCAATGCCTAGGCATTCTATACTTACTGGCCCTGACTCAGAGATACACAGTGCAATACCTAGGCATTCTATACATAATGGTCCTGACTCAGAGAGACACAGTGCAATGCCTAGGCATTCTATATATACTGGTCCTGACTCAGAAACACACAGTGCAATGCCTAGGCATTCTATACATAATGGTCCTGACTCAGAGACACACAGTGCAATGCCTAGGCATTCTATACTTACTGGCCCTGACTCAGAGATACACAGTGCAATACCTAGGCATTCTATACATAATGGTCCTGACTCAGAGACACACAGTGCAATGCCTAGGCATTCTATACATAATGGTCCTGACTCAGAGACACACAGTGCAATGCCTAGGCATTCTATACTTACTGGCCCTGACTCAGAGATACACAGTGCAATACCTAGGCATTCTATACATAATGGTCCTGACTCAGAGACACACAGTGCAATGCCTAGGCATTTTATATATACTGGTCCTGACTCAGAGACACACAGTGCAATGCCTAGGCCAGAGGTTCCCAAACTGTGTGCCGTGGCTCCCTGGGGTGCCTCGGGACACTTGCAGGGGTGCCCTGGGTTGGTGGTCCAGGAACAATTCAAATTATTCATGGTCAATATAATAGGCAAAACCAGTGCTGGTGGCTGCCAGTCATAAAATATGTGGCCAAACAGAAGCAAATCTTGTCCCTCACCACACAACTGACCCTAAGGATGACATATAAATGCGATCTACTTAATGTAATATTTCTTTCTTAATTTCTCAATAAGAAATTTTTGGCCTAGGGGTGCCGTGAAAAAATTCTGATATTCTAGGGTGCCGTGATTCAAAAAAGTTTGGAAACCACTGGCCTAGGCATTGTATACATAATGGTCCTGGCTCAGAGACAAACAATGCAATGCCTAGGCATTCTATACATAATGGTCCTGACATAGAGACACACAGTGCAATGCCTAGGTGTTTTATAAATACTGGTCCTGACTTAGAGACACACAATGCAATGCCTAGGCATTCTGTACTTACTGGCCCTGACTCAGAGATACACAGTGCAATACCTAGGCATTCTATACATAATGGTCCTCACTCAGAGACACACAGTGCAATGCCTAGGCATTCTATTTATACTGGTCCTGACTCAGAGACACACAGTGCAATGCCTAGGCATTCTATACATAATGGTCCTGACTCAGAGACACACAGTGCAATGCCTAGGCATTGTATACATAATGGTCCTGGCTCAGAGACAAACAATGCAATGCCTAGGCATTCTATACATAATGGTCCTGGCTCAGAGACACACAGTGCAATGCCTAGACATTCGATACTAATGGTCCTGACTCAGAGACACACAGTGCAATCCCTAGGCATTCTATACTAATGGTCCTGACTCAGGGACACACAGTGCAATGCCTAGGCATTCTATACTAATGGTCCTGACTCAGGGCCACACAGTGCAATGCCTAGGCATTCTATACTAATGGTCCTGACTCAGGGCCACACAGTGCAATGCCTAGGCATTCTATACTAATAGTCCTGACTCAGGGACACACAGTGCAATGCCTAGGCATTCTATACTAGTATGCCTGATTCAGAGACACACAGTGCCTAGGCATTCTATAATGGGCCGTGGGGCTTGCGGCATGCGGAAAATCCTGGGGTATTACTCCCAGAGCTATTCAATAAAACTGCCTCCCCCCGTGGTAAACTCTGGTTTAACACTCGCTAACCCATTGATTCCATGTAAATTGCAGAATCGTTGGATCTCCCCACTCATTAACCCCTAGAGCAGTGATGGGGAACTTTTGGCACTCCAGATGTTGTTGAACTACACATCCCAGCATGCCCAGCAACAGTTTTGCTATTTGGCCATGCTAAAACTGTAGCGGGGCATGCTGGGTTGTGTAGTTCAACAACAGCTTCCGTTCCAAAGGTTCCCCATCACTGCCCTAGAAGATGCCTGTTATTGCAGACTTTTGCTTGCAGCTCCTGAAGTTTAGAGGAAACGTTCACCTCTGGGTCTTAACGCTTGGGGTAATCCCTGCTAATTGAATCGGCAGGGTTTACCCTAACTGGATTCCCTTCTACTTATCTGTGAACAACTGTTATCTGGTTGATTGTGTTGTGTCCAACTAAAAAGGCCTCTTTCTGATGTTGTTACATGGCCTGTAAGAACTCGGATATATATTCTGACTTGATCACAACTCATTTGTTTATTTTTTTATTACATAATACGGTGTATTATTACATAAAGAAAAAAAACAGTTTTACCTAGAATTTACAGATTGAATGAGAAACTAATGAGATGTTCCAATGGGTTTCTGCTCAGGATCAGCAGTGTGGATGAAGAGATTGGAAACCCATACTGGAGTGTGCGGGCGATGGTGAAACAATATGAAGGTCATCAAGGCAGCCGCTCTCCGTCGGAGTCATCCAGGTAGGCAGCTGTTTTCCTACAATGATAGATTTCATATATGTCATACACAGAGCGTGTTTGATAGCAGAAAACAAAGTTACAAACATACTATTATCACGGGAAAAGACACACATCACATTGTGCTAGTCCTTTGCCTTGTGATACACAAACAGAACCATCACATTTGAGTTTTTCATTTATTATGTGTTCTATTGTACTCTTAGGGGTATATTCAATTAGGGTCGGATCCATTCCGACATGCATTTGTCGGAATGGATCCGACAACTTCTATTCAATCTCATCTCAATTCGACATTTAAAAAGTCAAATTGAGATGAGGGACCCAGAGGACGAGCGGGGACAGCCGCGGGCAGACGGAGGAGAGCAGCGTTACAGTAGTGCTGCAGGAGGTTGTCTCACAGCCGCCCGACCTCACGGCAGTGTCCACCTGGCTCCAGCAAGCGTGACCTCACTTGCTCTAGCCGGGTGGACGCTGCTGTGAGCGGCGCAGCTGTGAGACATCCTGCTGCAGCACTGTGCTCCCCTGTATGCCCGTGGCTACCCCCCCTCTCCTCCTCTGGGTCCCACATCTCAGTCCGACATTTTTTTATGTCGGACTGAGATGGTCGGAAACGGGGCCAAATCCTGTAGAATTTGGCCCCGTTTCACTCAAAAGTACATGAATCGGCAGCTATACCGCCGATTCACGTACTATTCTACAAGTCGAATTCCACGACATGTCGAAAAAACTGATGGGACTGTATAGGTTGAATCACCATTCAACCTTAAAAAGTCGAAAACTGCCATCTTTTCAACAGACGGCAGTTTTCGACCCTAATTGAATATACCCCTCTAGCCTCTTCAATTTCACTCCTATGGATTATACACATTCTGCATGAGTCACAGTATTAAATTATCTTTTTTTCTTATATGGCGCCACCAAGTGTCAGTAGCGCCATACAGGGAATAATACAATGGTATGAAAAAAAATACAGTGTAAAAAGGTTCGACAAAGAATATATGGCGGATAATAAAACAGTGAGATAATAATAAGAATTTACTTACCGATAATTCTATTTCTCGTAGTCCGTAGTGGATGCTGGGAACTCCGTAAGGACCAGGGGGATAGCGGCTCCGCAGGAGACTGGGCACATCTAAAGAAAGCTTTAGGATCACCTGGTGTGCACTGGCTCCTCCCCCTATGACCCTCCTCCAAGCCTCAGTTAGGATACTGTGCCCGGACGAGCGTACACAATAAGGAAGGATTTTGAATCCCGGGTAAGACTCATACCAGCCACACCAATCACACTGTACAACTTGTGATTTGAACCCAGTTAACAGCATGATAATAGAGGAGCCTCTAGAAAAGATGGCTCACTACAACAATAACCCGAATTTTTTGGTAACAATAATTATGTACCAGTATTGCAGACAATCCGCACTTGGGATGGGCGCCCAGCATCCACTACGGACTACGAGAAATAGAATTATCGGTAAGTAAATTCTTATTTTCTCTGACGTCCTAGTGGATGCTGGGAACTCCGTAAGGACCATGGGGATTATACCAAAGCTCCCAAACGGGCGGGAGAGTGCGGATGACTCTGCAGCACCGAATGAGAGAACTCCAGGTCCTCCTCAGCCAAGATATCAAATTTGTAGAATTTTACAAACGTATTTGCTCCTGACCAAGTAACTGCTCGGCAAAGTTGTAAAGCCGAGACCCCTCGGGCAGCTGCCCAAGATGAGCCCACCTTCCTTGTGGAGTGGGCATTTTAAGATTTTTGGCTGTGGCAGGCCTGCCACAGAATGTGCAAGCTGAATTGTACTACAAATCCAACGAGCAATCGTCTGCTTAGAAGCAGGAGCACCCAGTTTGTTGGGTGCATACAGGATAAACAGCGAGTCAGATTTTCTGACTCCAGCCGTCCTGGAAACATGTATTTTCAGGGTCCTGACCACGTCAAGCAACTTGGAATCCTCCAAGTCCTTAGTAGCCGCAGGTACCACAATAGGTTGGTTCATGTGAAATGCAGAAACCACCTTAGGTAGAAAATTTGAGGACGAGTCCTCAATTCTGCCCTTTCAGAATGAAATATTAAGTAAGGGCTTTTATATGATAAAGCCGCCAATTCTGACACCCGCCTGGCTGAAAACCAGGGCTAACTCGTCACTTCCATGTGAGATATTTTAAGTCCACAGTGGTGAGTGGTTCAAACCAATGTGACTTTAGGAAACTCAACACAACATTGAGATCCCCAAGGTGCCACTGGAGGCACAAAAGGAGACTGTATATGCAGTACCCCTTTTACAAATGTCTGAACTTCAGGCACTGAAGCCAGTTCTTTTTGGAAGAAAATCGACAGGGCCCAAATTTGAACCTTAATGGACCCTAATTTTAGGCCCATAGACCGTCCTGTTTGCAGGAAATGGAGGAAACGACCCAGTTGAAATTCCTCTGTAGGGGCCTTCTTGGCCTCACCCCACGCAACATATTTTCGCCAAATGCGGTGATAATGTTTTGCGGTTACGTCTTTCCTGGCCTTGACCAGGGTAGGGATCTTCAGGATCCGGCGTTCAACCGCCATGCCGTCAAACGCAGCCGCGGTAAGTCTTGGAACAGACAAGGCCCTTGCTGGAGCAGGTCCTTTCTTAGAGGTAGAGGCCACGGTTCGTCCGTGAGCATCTCTTGAAGTTCCGGATACCAAGTCCTTCTTGGCCAATCCGGAACCACGAGTATAGTTCTTACTCCTCTCCTTCTTATGATTCTCAGTACTTTTGGTATGAGGGGCAGAGGAGGGAACACATACACTGACTGGTACACCCACGGTGTTACCAGAGCGTCCACCGCTATTGCCTGAGGGTCCCTTGACCTGGCGCAATATCTGTCTAGTTTTTTGTTTAGACGGGACGCCATTATGTCCACCTTTTGTTTTTCCCAACGGTTTACAATCAGGTGGAAGACTTCTGGGTGAAGTCCCCACTCTCCCGGGTGAAGGTCGTGTCTGCTGAGGAAGTCTGCTTCCCAGTTGTCCACTCCCGGAATGAACACTGCTGACAGTGCTATCACATGATTTTCCGCCCAGCGAAAATCCTTGCAGCTTCTGCCATTGCCCTCCTGCTTCTCGTGCCTCCCTGTCTGTTTACGTGGGCGACTGACGTGATGTTGTCCGATTGGATCAATACCGCCTGACCCTGAAGCAGGGGTTTCGCTTGACTTAGGGCATTGTAAATGGCCCTTAGTTCCAGAATGTTTATATGAAGAGATGTCTCCAGGCTTGACCATAAGCCCTGGAAATTCCTTCCCTGTGTGACTGCTCCCCAGCCTCGCAGGCTGGCATCCGTGGCCACCAGGACCCAGTCCCGAATGCCGAATCTGCGGCCCTCTAAAAGATGAGCACTCTGCAACCACCACAGGAGGGATACCCTTGTCCCTGGTGACAGGGTTATCCGCTGAAGCATCTGAAGATGCGACCCGGACCATTTGTCCAGAAGGTTCCACTGTGCGTGGAATCTGCCGAATGGGATTGCTTCGTAGGAAGCCACCATTTTTTTACCCAGAACCCTTGTGCATTGATGCACTGAGACTTGGTTCGGTTTTAGGAGTTTCCTGACTAGCTCGGATAACTCCCTGGCTTTCTCCTCCGGGAGAAGCACCTTCTTTCTGGACTATGTCCAGAATCATCCCTAGGAACAGAAGACAAGTCGTCGGAACCAGCTGCGATTTTGGAATATTGAAAATCCAATCGTGCTGCCGCAACACTATGCTACACCGATCTCCAACTGTTCCCTGGATCTTACCCTTATCAGGGAATCGTCCAAGTAAAGGATAACTAAAATGCCCTTCCTTCGAAGGAATATCATCATTTCGGTCATTACTTCAGTAAAGACCCGGGGTGCCGTGGACCATCCCTACGGCAGCGTCCGAACTGATACAGTTCTGTACCATAACCTGAAATACCCTTGGTGAGAAGGGTAAATTTTGACATGAAGGTAAGCCTCCTTGATGTCCCGAGACATCATGTAGTCCCCTTCTTCCAGGTTTGCAATCACTGCTCTGAGTGACTCAATTTTGAATTTGAACCTCTGTATGCAAGTGTTCAAAGATTTTAGATTTTAGATTTTAAAATCGGTCTCACCGAGCCGTCTGGCTTCGGTACCACAATAGTGTGGAATAATACCCCGTTCCCTGTTGCAGGAGGGGTACCTTGATTATCACCTGCTGGGAATACAGCTTGTGAATGGCTTCCAAAACTGCCTCCCTGTCAGCGGGAGACGTCGGTAAAACAGACTTTTGGAAACGGCGAGGGGAATACGTCTCGAATTCCAATTTGTACCCCTGAAATATTATCTGAAGGATCCAGGGGTCTACTTGCGAGTGAGCCCACTGCGCACTGAAATTCATTGAGAACGGGACCCCACCGTGCCTGAACTTGTAAAGCCCTAGCGTCATACTGAGGGCTTGGCAGCGGCGGAAAAGGGTTTCTGTTCCTTGGAACTGGCTGATCTCTGCAGCCATTTTCCTCTCCCTCTGTCACGAGCAGAAAAGAGGAACCCTTTTGTCCGCTTGCCAACCAGGACTGCGCCTGATAATACGGCGTCTTATTTTGAGAGGCGACCTGGGGTACATCCCCACTTTTAAGGCAATACTTCCAAATGCCGTTTGGAATCCGCATCACCTGACCACTTTACTGGAATAATTGGACAACGCACTTATACTTGATGCCAGTCGGCAAATATTCCGCTGTGCATCCTGCATATATAGAAATGCATCTTTTAATTGCTCTATAGGCAATAATATACTGTCCTTATCTAGGATATCATATTTCCAGTCAGGGAATCCGACCACGCCAACCCAGCACTGCACATCCAGGCTGAGGCGATTGCTGGTCGCAGTATAACACCAGTATGTGTGTAAATACATTTTAGGATACGCTCCTGCTTTCTATCAGCAGGATCCTTAAGGGCGGCCATCTCAGGAGAGGGTAGAGCCCTTGTTTTTACAAGCGTGTGAGCGCTTTATCCACCCTAGGGGGTGTTTCCCAACGCACCCTAACCTCTGGCGGGAAAAGGTATACTGCCAATAACTTTTTAGAAAATATCAATTGTTATCGGGGGGAAACCCACGCATCATCACACACCTCATTTTATTTCTCAGATTCAGGAAAACTACAGGAAGTTTTTCCTCACCAAACATAATACCCCTTTTTTTTTTGGTGGTATTCATATTATCAGAAAAGTGTAAACTTTTTCCATTGCCTCAATCATGCAATGTGTGGCCCTATTGGAAATCACGGTTGTCTCTTCACCGTCGACACAGGAGTCAGTACCCCTGTCGGCGTCTGTATCTGAGGTAACGGGCGCTTTAGGGCCCCTGTATGAGACGTCTGGACATGCACAAGCTGAGTAGCCGGCTGTCTCATGTCAACCACTGTCTTTTATACAAAGCTGACACTGTCACGCAATTTCAACAGTACATCCACTCAGGTGTCGACCCCCTAGGGGGTGACAACACTATTTCAGACACTCTACTCCGTCTCCTCATCATTTTTCTCCTCATACATGTCGACACCAACGTACCGACACACAGCACACACACAGGGAATGCTCTGATAGAGGACAGGACCCCACTAGCCCTTTGGGGAGACAGAGGGAGAGTTTGCCAGCACACACCAGAGCGCTATATATATACAGGGATAACCTTATATAAGTGTTTTTCCCTTTATAGCTGCTGTATTGTTATATACTGCGCCTAATTTGTGCCCCCCTCTCTTTTTTAACCCCTTTCTGTAGTGTAGTGACTGCAGGGGAGAGCCAGGGAGCTTCCCTCCAACTGAGCTGTGAGGGAAAATGGCGCCAGTGTGCTGAGGAGATAGGCTCCGCCCCTTTCTCGGCGTCCTTATCATCCTTTTTCTGTATGTTTTGGCAGGGGTTAAATGCATCCATATAGCCCAGGAGTTATATGTGATGCATTTATTTTAGCCATATAAGGTTTTTTTATCGATTTATTGCGTCTCAGGGCGCTGCCCCCCCCAGCGCCCTGCACCCTCAGTGACCGGAGTGTGAAGTGTGCTGAGAGCAATGGCGCACAGCTGCGGTGCTGTGCGCTACCTTATCTGAAGACCGGATCGTCTTCTGCCGCCGATTTTTCCGGACCTCTTCGCTCTTCTGGCTCTGTAAGGGGGACGGCGGCGCGGCTCCGGTGACCCATCCAGGCTGAACCTGTGATCGTCCCTCTGGAGCTAATGTCCAGTAGCCTAAGAAGCCCAATCCACTCTGCACGCAGGTGAGTTCGCTTCTTCTCCCCTTAGTCCCTCGATGCAGTGAGCCTGTTGCCAGCAGGTCTCACTGAAAATAATAAACCTAAACTAAAACTTTCACAAAGAGCTCAGGAGAGCCCCTAGTGTGCACCCTTCTCGTCGGGCACAGAAATCTAACTGAGGCTTGGAGGAGGGTCATAGGGGGAGGAGCCAGTGCACACCAGGTGATCCTAAAGCTTTCTTTAGATGTGCCCAGTCTCCTGCGGAGCCGCTATCCCCCTGGTCCTTACGGAGTTCCCAGCATCCACTAGGACGTCAGAGAAAATACAATTTAGTTAAAGCAATGAACGGTAGTACTAATGACCCGGTGCCCTGGGAAGGTGTCCTTGACCTGCTTGTACAGGTGTTAGACTTACACAGGTCTTTAATATAATAGTTTATCATATTGCAGGTTTTTTTTTTTTACTATTAGAGATTGTCCTTAGAGTTAATGGCAGCCCCACACATTAGGCGATGTGCCGCCAAAGTGCCCGACAGCCGATTCGGCCGTTTGGTGACCCGGCGGCACGCGGGGGGGGGGGGGGGGGGGGGGGAGTGACAGGGGGAGTGAAGTTTCTTCACGTCACTCCCCCCCCCCCCCCCCCCCCGTCACCCGGCCCCATAGCAATGCATGCTAATATGGACGAGATTGTCCATATTGGCCGGCATGTATAAGCGACCCGGCACCAACGATGAACGAGTGCGGGGCCGCGCATCGTTCATGTTTGGTGCCTACACATTGAAAGATATGAACGATATCTTATTCATTAATAAACGAGATCGTTCATATCTTTTAGTGAAATCGACTAATGGGTAGGGCCTATTAGTCACATTCACTTATCAGACGCATTGTATTTAGCAAATGTAGATTTGCTTTTGATAGATATATCTTTGTAACAACACCTAAGAGCCAGTACGATTTTTACCAGAGGCCTAAACAGAACTTTGTGGGCCCCATAGCAACATATTGAAGGGGCCCCTGTCCCAGTGCTCCTAGAGAGACACCTCTCCTCATCAGTTATTATTTTTATTCCCCATAATAGTTCCCTAGTTTATTTTCTGAACCATAGTAGTGCCCTGGTTCACATTATGTGACATTGTATGGCTGCCAGTACATATTATGCAACACCGTAGCCTCACTTCACATTATGCCATACAGTGTCTCCACTGTGTATTATGCCACATTAGCGTCCCCAGTTCATATAATGCCATACTACAGTGCCTTCACATCATATTATATAACATTATAGAGCCCTTCTGTTCATTTTGTTCCACATTACAAGGAGCATACAGTGTCTTCAGTTCATATTATGTCACACTGCACTGCCCCCTGTTCATACTGCGCCACATTAGAGTGCCCTCCAGGTCATATTATGCCATGTTACAGTACCAAAGTACATGTTATGCCACACTAAGGTGGTCATTCCGAGTTGTTCGCTCGTTGCTGTTTTTCGCAGCGCAGCGATTAGGTGAAAAATGCGCATGGTATGCAGCGCGCATGCGTTCACTAATTTAACACAAAACTTTGGAGAATTGCACAAGCTCAAGTGACGTTTTTTCATCGCTCGAGTGATCGTAGTGTGATTGACAGGAAGTGGGTGTTTCTGGGCGGAAACTGTCCGTTTTCAGGGAGTGTGCTAAAAAACGCAGGCATGCCAGGTAAAGACGCAGGAGTGGCTGGAGAAACGGGGGAGTGGCTGGCCGAACGCAGGGCGTGTTTGTGACGTCAAACCAGGAACTAAACAGACCGAGGTGATCGCAATCTAGGAGTAGGTCTGGAGCTACTCAGAAACTGCTTGAAAATTTTTAGTAGCAATTCTGCTAATCTTTCGTTCGCTATTCTGCTATGCTAAGATACACTCCCAGAGGGCGGCAGCCTAGCGTGTGCAATGCTGCTAAAAGCAGCTAGCGAGCGAACAACTCGGAATGAGGGCCTAAATTGCCTCCATTTCATATTGTGCCACATTAAAGTGCCCCAGTTCTTACTATGTAACATTATAGTGCCCCTCACAGTACACTGAGCAGAGCAGATTATGACACATTACAGTGCTCTCCAATTCATATTATGCCACATTCCAGTGCCCCACTACGCACTCCGTTTAGTGAAAATGTGCTGTTACACAATTCAGGCTAGGCAATGTATCAGACCCAATAGCTTAGCAGGCAACTCTGTTATGCAACGTTATAACATGGGTCCTGGACCCCTAAACCCTTACACCAACTATAGTTACGCTCATGATAAAGAATCCACTTTGCCCCAATTTCATTCTTCGTAATGTAAATACATGGGATAAGTCTCCCTGATGCAAGTTCTAGGCACACTAGCAGTCTCTGAGTTCTGTGGCACTGTAAAAGCACCTGGCAATAGGCTGTATACAGGGGCTGGGTATGTGTGCCTGCCAGTCAGGAGACCGCTGATCACAGTACCGATGGTGGGATCCCGGCAGTAACGTAGCCGACAGGGGGGAGCCCAAAGAAGCCTCTTGCGAGCTCGGTGGCAATCTCTGCTCGCCACAGGTTCTGCTCCCACTCTATGGGTGTTGTGGACACCCACGAGTGGGAGTAATTCCTGTTGGTCGGCATGCCGACCGTCGATATAGTGAGGGGGCGGGATGTAGGTGCCAGTATTGTGACTGGCGGTCTCGTGACGTATGGTCGCATAACTACATCCCATATACAGGCTACTAGGAATATCTATAATAATTTACAGTGAGTGTACATTATCCCTTACAATAGACACATTTCTCTAATGGACATAGACATTATGGCATCAGAACTCACCAATTATAAACCGCCCATTATACATGTATTATACATGTGAATACTGTACCCGCTACTGTGATACAGTATGTAAGGATATTGCTGGGACTGACTGGAAGCATACACGTGTTAGTGGCCCAACAGCTCAACAGGCAATCACAGCATATGATGGTATGTAATTACTCTGTGCTGGTTATCCTCTTGTAAGATAAACTAATGGTATGTACAAAGCCCTAGTTATGCTAGGATATATTATGTACCCGCTACTGTGATACAGCATGTAAGAATATTGCTGGGACTGACTGGAAGCATACACGTGTTAGTGGCCCAACAGCTCAACAGGCAATCACAGCATATGATGGTATGTCCATCATAGAATGCATGTCACAAGCATAATGGGCAGACGTACTAAGCCTTGGAGAGTGAAAAACTGGAGAGACAAAGTACCAGTCAATCAGCTCCTGTCATTTTTCAAGCCCAGCCTGTAACATGGCAGATAGCTGATTCGTTGATAGTTTGTCTCTCTCCACTTTATCACTTTATGAGGCTTAGTACAACTTCCCTGAAGAGTGATAAAGTAGAAGAGAGAGATAAAGTACCAACCAACCAGCCAGCTCCTGTCATTTTTCGAGCACATTCTGTAACATGACAAGAGACGATTGGTTTGTACTTTATCTCTCTCCACTTTGTGACTCTACAAGGATTAATACATCTCCCCCTATGTAATTAATTAATTAATTTATTAATTAGCTCTATCCATATCATCCCATAGTCATAAACCAAGCCTTAGTATTTCACCAAGTGTTAGCTTAAAGTTCAGAGCTGCTTCTGTCCTATGGTACATATAAAACTAGACTTAAACTATTCCCAACAGTAGTGCTGTCCTATACCCTAGAGAAACAGCCCGTCCTATCTCTAAGCCAGTCCTGAGGCTTTACCAATCCTCGGATCTGAAAGGACTGTATTCCTGATTATCACATTGTTGCTGAAAATACAAGAATGTCTGATAGATCTCACTATATACAGATGAATGGGGACTCGCTAAAAATAAATCAACACTGAACCCACAAATTGCTTAAAGGCACCATAGACCCTTATTTAACACCCTGCGAATTGGAGACATGGGTTTTGTCTTTTAAATTATTGTCACTTTAAAAAAGAGGCTCACTAGCCGGAATTGTGCCTGTGCCTGCAACGGGTGTGGATCATTAGATCGACAGTGTCTAGGTCGACAATGTTTAGGTCGACCACTATAGGTCGACAGTCACTAGGTCGACAGGGTCAGAAGGTCGACATATTCTAGGTCGACAGGTCAAAAGGTCGACATGAGTTTTTTATGTTTTTTTGGTGTCATTTTCTTCGTAGAGTGACTGGGAACCCCAATTAGTGCACCATGTCCCCTCGCATGGCTCGCTTCACAGATTACCATTCCAGTCGTAGTCCATGTGGATCACTAAGCATGAAAAAGTAAAAAAAAAGATTTTTTTTAAAAAAACCTCATTTCGATCTCTTGACCTGTCGACCTAGAACATGTCGACCTTCTAACCCTGTCGACCTAAACATTGTCGACCTAGACACTGTCGATCTTCAGACCGGATCCCGCCTGCAACTCGCATGCTAATTAATAAGGGCCATAGTCGTATAATATATCACTCTTGTCTTTAGAATAAGTGTAGACTACATAAAAAGGCTGGATAGATGGTAGACACTGTACAACTACAAGAAATGTTCATCAGTTCATATGCTGTGTACTGAGTCTGGAATACCGGCGCTCGCCGCCGGTATTCCAGCTGTAGGCATTCCGGCGTCGGACTGCTGACCGCCGGGATCCTGACAGACGGGATATCATACTGATTCCATCTTGAGGACAATAGCAAATACATTTAAGGAACTTACATAATATATCCTAGCATAACTAGGGCTTTGTACATACCATTAGCTTATTTTACAAGAGGATAACCAGCACAGAGTAATTACTAGAGGCCCTGACTGTGGTTTAGGTGTCTGTAATAACTTTCATTCTCACACACATCAATTCAGGCAGACAGTTACATCATTTAAAGTGTTTCTTTTCCAATAAACGGGGTAAATTTACTAAGGTTGGAGGTTTATTTTAGAACTGGTGATGTTTCCCTTAGCAACCAATCATATTCTATCTATATCTTCTAGAAGCAGCTAGATAAATGTTAAGTAGAATCTGATTGGTTGCTATGAGCAACATCACTACTTCTTAAAAAACTCCCACCTCAGTAAATTTACCCCAACATCTTATTGGGCACGGTAACATGTTATTTGGGACAGGAGTAAAATACAGTCAGTGTGGAATAAGAACGTTTGTGCTGTCTACAACTTAAGAATCAAAATGCCCCGTTGCTCCATTATATAATGTGGATGGTTCATAGAGAATGTGAATATTGAATAATGTTATGTTTTGCACAAGTGTTCTGTAGCAAGTAACCCTTTCTGGGTCTTCTTCGTCAGCACATAGATATCACAGCTTCATTTAAGAACCACATGTAACCTGTTTTACAAGATCAGATAAACAAACCCTTTACTTATTTTAGGCAAATATACTTCCTAGGTAGGAAAATAATAAAAAAAAAAAAAAAAGAAACCAGCTGCGCTTTTATGAAAATTTCACAATTTTTTATTTGCTAAAACCAATATACGAACATTAATAAAGATGTAAAAATAATATAAATGACAGTAATCATACAAGAAAAAACATGCTAAAAACCGAGCCTTAATAAGCCAATCTCTGGACCGCAATTAGTCTCTCTTGGGGCAGTCTATGTGCAAATGCCGGCATAAGCAACTAATGCTGATGAGTGTAGAGATCCTGCAGGGCATACGTATGCATATGTGTTTGTAACATCCAAACTGAAGATGAATAGTTACCAAGTCCCTGGTGGTGTTTCAGCCGGGTATTCCACCTAGCGAGGTTCCAGAGTATTCTCTTTATCCAGCGCAATAACAGTGGTGGTTCTCCCTTTATTAATCTCCACAAACAAGGCACTGGAATCTCCCAATGTGCAATGAACCTGTGCACCGTCCTGCAGACTTTCTCAGCAATGCCCTGGTCAGAGATGTGGCTCTCTAATGCGTTTCGCTGTCACTTGGCAGCTTTATCACCTTTGATAAAGCTGCAAAGTGACAGCGAAATGCGTTAGGGAGCCACATCTCTGACCAGGGCATTGCTGATAAAGTCTGCAGAACGGTGCACAGCATAAAAGTGCTGTGTGACCCTGGATTGTAGAAGTGAAATAACATCGACATAAGCCAATGTGATCTACACAATACTAATATTTTCTAAATCCAGGGCCTTAGCCATAGCAAACACATATTGCGCAATACAAGAATGTGTGACACGAGAAGCCTGTGGTGTTCTGTAGAGCTGATAATTACCTTCATTATGGCCAGGAATACTCTGTGCTATTAATTAGGATTTAATCGGTGTCTCGCAGGCTGACTTCCTCCAATTAATCACATTGGACATATTATAAGGCTAGGCAAATGTACATTTACCCATAGAAAGGATAATGGATTAGATACACCACGCACATACACATCAGCTCCCTGTTTCTGGTATCAAAGTCAGTAAGCATTTACACATACTGTACATACAAAACTCTGCTTCATATTATATATTAATGTCGGGTCAGTTGACACCAATAGAAATGAATTGATTTGTTTTTAAACCAGTTGACATCTTTATTTTGTCTGGCTGAAAGTCCCATTGAAAATCCACCAATAACGTACTTATTTGCTGTGAAGCCAGGCCAGCCATAGGGAACATACACATGTATACTAAAGGGCCCTACACATTTAGCGATCCGCCACCGAGCTGCCCGGTGGCGGATACGGCCGACGAGTGACCCGGCGGCAGGTGGGAGGTGACAGGGAGAGTGAAGTTTCTTCACTCCCCCCATCCCCCGGCTCCATAGAAGTGCAGGCAAATACGGACGACATCGTCCATATTGGCCTGCATGCACAGGCGATGAACGCGGGGCCGCGCATCGTTCATCACTTGTGCCTCCACACTCAAAGATATGAACGGTATCTCGTTCATTAATGAACGAGATCGTTCATATCTTTGACTATTATCGCCAAGTATGTAGGGCCTATAAGCCTGCAGCTTATCTTCCAGCCAGTTAGTTCTGATACATGCTGCATGCAGATATGGCGGGGTCATTCCAACCCGTTCGCATGCAGTGGTATGTCGCTGCGGTGCGAACGGGTCCGGAATGCACATGCGCGGCGGCCGCACTGCGCGTGCGCAACGTTGCCCGGTGACAGGGGTCGCCGGGTTACGTCCAGGAGAACGAATAAAGCGGTCGCAGAGTCGACCGCAAGAAGATTGACAGACAGAAGGCGTATCTGGACATCACCGGACCGTTGGAGACCGTTTTCGGGGAGTGGAGAAGAAAACGCAGGTGTGTCCAGGAGAACGGAGGGCGGATGTTTGACGTCAAAGCCGGCCCCTGCATCGCTGAGATCATCGCACAGGGTAAGAATGTCCAGGGCTGGTCTTGTTTTACTTGAATTTTTTTTAGCTTAGCAGGGCAACCCTGCTAAGCTAAAATACACTCCCCCATAGGCGTGGACTAGTTGATCGCAGCAGCAGCAAAAAGTTGCTGGCTGCGATCAATTCGGAATGACCACCCTGGAACATGCATTTCAGTGGATGCTCACTGCACACAAGCACACACCTGTAAATTTCCTTGATATTGACACAGATAGTCCAAAAACATTTGTCACATCCAAAAGTAATCTGGCCATAGGGCACCTGTAAAATGACTAAACACAAAAACCCATATTGGTCATATGCTGATAGCAGTGACCCAATGTCTTGGCATTTGCACCATGCCGGTTCAGTTTAGTTATCTACCTGTTGGCTGCAGATCATGCAGGATTTGTTATAGGAGTAAAATATACAGAGACTGAACACAATGTCACTAAACCAATGTTATTTGACACTGCAGCTTTGCTCTGAGAAGTTTAGTTTAATATGCCATTAACACCTATTTAAGAGAGAGCTATTCCTGGACTTCATAGCTGTTCTTACATAAGTATTCCACGTAGTTATGCTCTCTTGTTATCACTGTGTCATGCAGCCGTGAAAATCTAATGTGATGCATACACCTTTTATTTTCTATAGCTTTGTTTGTTTGTTTAGGTTGGTGGGGGGTTACATGCCCACGTCTTTACCTTTGAAAAATCTGTTTCCTGCATTTTCCTCCTCCTGTACCTCAGAAGCTAACTGTGTTGATGGATATGTTTGGTGCCTTCTGACCAGCAGAATGGTCAGGGTCTGATGTACAGGGCCCCTGCCGTTTGATCACCCTCTACTGTCAGAGGGCCTTTGTAGCAAGATCTGTCTTTTCGTATGGGCTCAACGGGCAGTTGCCCAAGGGCCCCAAGAGTATAAGGGCCCCAGACTGATAGCTGAGGGTCCCCTTTTTCCAGGGGTACCAGATTATTGAAAATCGGTCCTGGGGGACCAAAGATGTCCGACTTAAAAGCAGAGGTCAAGAGCCTTCCTGGCGAGTGGGTGGGGGGGTGGGGGGGGGGGGGGGGGGTCAAGAGCATTCCTGGCTAGGTGCCATAAAATCCATGATGTCAGACATGTTATCTCAGCTCACTGCTAATGCTCAGAAGACACAACAACTGCAGCAAGGTGTTGCAGACCTAGCTGCAAGGGCAGATGATAAACATCTGCATTATGCTTTCTGTGTGCTTAAGGTTTTCTTTTATGTCTGTGTTGCTTGTCTATTGTTGTATTACTCAAATCCTCTGTATCATGTGCACTGTTTTTGATATCTGTAAAGCGCCTTGAGTCCTGTTGGAGAAAGAGCGCTATATAAATAAAATTATTATTATTATTGTAATAAACAGCCCCCCTTCTCTAGATCAGGACCACTAAAACGTGGGTTACCTGCTTTACTCTCAGACTCTGATGAGGAGATACAGGAGGAGGGGGAGGAATTAGATCCTGTTACTGGGGATTTCCCTTCTGCACAGGGTATTGAGCCCCTCATACTTGCTATATGGGACTGGTTAAAACTCCCTCTAGAGGACGCTGCAGCACAGCAGTCGTTTTTCTTAACACAGAACAAAATCAGTGTCACTTTCCCTGATTCTGCAGAACTAGATGACCTGTTTAAGTTAGCCTGAAAAAATCCAGATAAAAAATACCAAGTGAAATATAGATATTGTGATAAACAAAAAACCTGCGTTTGTGAGTTTAATATACAGATCATTAAAGGAAATTATTTCTTACATTGGCGTACTTGCACTATTGTTCATTTTCTTTTATAGCTATACCATTCAAGGGATCATTCCCCTTTGGTTCACTGTTCCATGCATTTGACTATATGAAAGCTTCGCATTCAAAACCTTTGCATCTTTGTACAGTGTAAGCGCAATTATACATTTTATCTACTACGTACCCCAAAAAATACCAAGTGACCAAACGATTTTTCCCATTTGCTCCTGAAGGCAGGAAAATCTGGGAAGAACCCCCGGCCGCAGACGTATCCGTCTCTCGCCTATCTAGAAAGGCGGTACTACCAGCTCCGTGCTCCTTTACCATAAAGGACCCTGGGGATAGGAAAATAGAGACTACACTGAAGTCAACACAGCGGCTGGTATATCACAAAGACCGGTCATAGCGGGTTGCTGGATGACGCATACCATTCATACGTGCGCTACTCAAATTCAGGAGAGCCTCTCGGGGGATATGTGCCTTGTCGCTACGATGACACATTCAAGACACTGCACGCATCCTGTGTGATGGGCAATATTAATGCTAGGACCACTGCTATGGCAGTGTCGGTGCGCATAGCTTTGTGGCTGCGTCAGTGGATAGCGGATGCAGAGTCCAAGCCCAGTGTAGAGTCTCTTCATTTTTCAGGGGATTGGCTTCGATCTGCCAGGTTCAGATCAAGAGCCAGAGACGCCTCCACCGCGGCAAGAGGCACCAGAGAGAAGACAAGAAAACCAGCCGCCGCAGGTTCTCGGGAACAAAGCACCAGTTCAGCTTCCACTAAGGCGTCAACATGGCGGTGCCTCCCCACCCTGAGGGGACCTCGAGGTGGAAGCTCGGATACTCCTTTGAACGGAAAGAAATGCAAGAGCCATGTCGGCCATCTTCATTCCTAGGGTGGACAACTGGGAAGCGGACTTCCTCAGTCGTCACGATCACCCGTGGAAGTGGGGCCTACACCACCATGTGTTTCAATAAATCATTAATCTGTGGGGCTGTCCACAGTTAGACATGATGGCATCTCGACTCAACAAGAAGCTTCCATGGTATTGTTCGAGAACCAGGGACCCTCAGGCGAGGGCAGTAGATGCACTGACGATGCCTTGGCCTTACCGGCTGGTCTACCTGTTTCCTCCGATTCCTCTGCTCCCGAGGGTGCTAAAGTGAATCAGGAATCAGAGTCCAGGCAATTCTGATTGCCCCAGATTGGCCTCGAAGGGCCTGGTACGCGGATCTTCTGGACAATGATAAGAGATCTTCAGCAAGGACCGTTCGTCTGCCCGGACTTATGACGACTTTGTTTGACGGCATGGAGGTTGAGCGGAACATTCTAGCTAACAAAGGCCTTTCCAGAAAGGTTATTGCAACTATGGTTCAGGTCAGAAAGCCTGTGACGTCAAAACACTATCATCATATCTGGAAATGATATGTCTCTTGGTGCAAGGACCGCAAATATCCTCCTGTGGAATTTAGCCTGGGACGTTTCTTACGTTTCCTGCATGCTGGTGTGGATATGGGCCTACGTCTGGCAGAGGTGTATGTAGGGGACCGGGGTCCCTGGCAAAGTAAGGGACTGGCGCCCCCCTCATATTTGAAATAGGGAAGGTGCATGTGCAAAAAAGGGGCATGATCTTGTGGGAAAGGGGCATGACCACACAATAGTACTCCCAATTCAAATTACGTTACACAGTAGTACCCCTTACACACAGTATGTCACACACTAGTGCCCCTTACACATCATGCCCACACAGTAATCCTTGTCACACTGTGGAGAAATCAGCAGTGCCTGGCTCGGCCAAGGGGGGGCACTGCCCAGCAATGCCACCCACAGTCAAGGGGTATAATCAAATATTAATGGCAGTGAAAAGGTATCTCTGCGCACTACCTAGTAGTGGTGATGTAGTGATATATTAAAAATAGCATTCTAGTCGTTTATTTTGAGTTTCTTCACTATGGTGCATTGTGGTGCCGAACACCGGCGCCATCTCTTGGCTGCTGTGTGATCCACCAGCCCAGGCACTGCCACTACTAAGTGATTCCACTCCCTGGCCAAGGGTGGCATCACCAGGCAGCACCCCCTCCTTGGCAGTGTACCTGGTGAATGCCATCCTGGCCAATGGGTAGATAACCTCCTGTCCCCAGCGCATAGCCGTAGTCCCCATCCCCTCCCAGCACATAGAAGTAGTCTCCATCCCGCTCCCAGCACATAGCCGTAGTCTCCATCCCGCTCCCAGCACATAGCCATGGTCTCCCCCTCCCTGCACATAGCCATGGTCTCCCCCTCCCTGCACATAGCCATGGTCTCCCCCCTCCCTGCATATAGTCCTCTCCCCTCCAAGCACAGAGTCCCCCCTGCATATAGTCCTCTCCCCTCCCAGCACAGTCTCCCCCCTCTACATATAGTCATCTCCCCTCCCAGCACAGTCTCCCCCCTCCCTGCATATAGTTCTCTCCCCTCACAGCACAGAGTCTCTCCCTTTGCATATAGTCCTCTCCCCTCCCAGCACACAGCCCCCCCCTGCATATAGTCCTCTCCCCTCCCAGTACATAGTGTCCCCTCTCCCTGCATATAGTCCTCCCCTCTTCCAGCACAGCATCTCCCCCCTCCCTGCATATAGTCCTCTCCTCTCCCAGCACAGCGTCTTCCCCCTCCCTGCATATAGTCCTCTCCCAGTACATAGTCTCCCCCCCCCCTGCATATAGTCCTCTCCCCTCCCAGTACATAGTCTCCCCCCTCCTAGTACATAGTCTCCCCCCTCCCTGCATATAGTCCTCCCCCCTCAAAGCACATATCAATTAATATGTTGCAGTACTTAGTGTGATGAGCTGGGCATCGCCTGGGCTGGAGGATTGCACACCAGGCAGGAACACCACACTTCGGCACCGCACCTCACTACATGAAGAAAGTGAAAGTAAACTACAGCTCCCAGCAACCCTTGCTGCCAGGAGCTCCCGACAGCCAGGGTTGCTGGGAACTGTAGTTTACTTTTATGTTCTTCACTAGTGCATTGCTGTGCCGAACACCGGCACCTGTTCCTGCCTACTGTGAGATCCTCCAGCCCAGACGATGCCACTACTAAGTGATTCCACCCATTGGCCGGGGGTGGCACTGCCGGGCCCCCTCCTCGGCTGGCGCCCCTGGCGAGTGCCATCCTGGCCAATGGGTAGATACACCCCTGCGGCTCCCTTAAGTTCCAGATTTCAGCCCTCTCTGTTTACTTCCAGAAGAAGTTGGCAATATTGTCAGAAGTTCAGATCTTCTTGCAAGGAGTGCTTCACATACAGCTTCCCTCCACCAACGGCACCCTTGGATTTGAAAGTGGTTTGGGATTTTCTACAATCCTCCTGGCTTCTGCTAGACATGTCTAAGAATTGGGGGCCTTATCGTGTAAAAGTCCTTACTTAGTCTTTTACGAAGACAGAGCAGAGCTCAGGACTCGGCAGCAGTTCCTGCCGAAGGTTGTCTCTGCATTCCATTTAAACCATCCTATTGTGGTTCCGTCTAGTTCTGGCTCTTCTGCTCCTCCGTAGGCTTTGGGCGCTGTTTGAGCCTTGAAGATCTATGTCAAGAAGACGTCTCGGATCAGAAAGACGAATTCCCTGTTTGTGCTATATGATGCACAGAAGAAGGGTGGCCCCTGCAGCTGTAAGCAGAGGAAGGCGCCAAAACGCACTGGTCCCGCTCTGAGGAAGCATCGCATCCTGTAATGGCGCCGGAGTTTCAGTTATCTTTATACTGGCAAAAGTCTCCCTATGAGTAGAAAACATCACACAAGTGCTAGATTTACCCACCGCTGCCAGTGTACACAGGGGGGCTATCCCGTATCCCGCCCCTGTGTTTTGCCGCACCATGAACCGGGGGAAACCCTAGTTTGTACTCACCATTGATTTCACCTTCAGGCTATTGTAAGGGGTATGTGGCATGCTGCCATTGTGACCGTCAAGGCGCAGTGCCCCGCTGAACAACAACCCCTCAGGAAGCGGCTCTGACACCTCGCAAGGCTGGTGACCGCCCCCCCCAGGTATGCTGTTGCCCAAACAGCATACCGAAAATAACAAAGATTTAAAAGAAATTGATGAAAACTCTCTGGAGCTTCCAGAGTGTGCATACTTTACCATCCACGTGGACTACAATTGTAACCTGCCATTGCGAGCGTTAGATTAATTGGGATTCCTTGTGCTCTGACGGTAAAAACTACACCCAAAAAATCTTGTTGCCCTTTTTTGTGTTGATCTTTTCCTGGGTCGACATTTTTGTCAGTGTTGACTTAATGCATGTCGACCATATGGGGTCGACCTGATGACTATCGACCTAGACATTGTAGATATTCTATACCACACCCCATTTGAATCGACACCCACAGTACACGTGTAAACAGGTATGACACAAACGACCAATGTTTATAGTGTTATCTTTGCATTGCAATAGCAGTTACAGTGGAAGGAAACTGAGTTATGTATGACCTTGATGTGACATCAGGGAGAGAAGCGATAAAGTAACAAGTAGTTGCTTGACACCTGGCGCGTGCAGGCTCCTCAAACGCAAAATGACTATGTGTGGAATTTCTGAGCTGACTTAGGGGGTCATTCAGATCTGATCGCTGCTGAGCGTATTCACACAGCGGGCAATCAGATCCTAACTGCACATGCGTATGCACCGCAATGCACATACGCATCAGACAACAGCACCAGGCATCACTGGCCAGCGACGGGATGGTACGAAAAAGCCAATCGTACGGGCTTTTGCAAGGTGATTGACAGGAAGAGGTCGTTTGTTGGTGGTAAGTGATTGTTTGCTTGGAGTGTCCGAAAAAACACAGGCGTTTCCAAGCATTTTCAGGGAGGGTGTGTGACGTCAGCTCCGGCCCCCGATCAGCAGGATTCTATCGCACTGGAAGAGTATGTCCTGGGTTGCGCAAAGACTGCACAAACTGAACGCAGGACAGCTAAAAATGCAGCCCAGCGATCATATCTGAATGACCTCCTTAATGCAGCTGGACTTCCAGCGCACAGCATTGCACTAAAAGTTGGTGTCCCGATCATTCTGCTGCGGAACTTGACTCTTTCCGAGTTATGCAACGGAACCCAATTAAGTGACTGCTGTGCAGAGAAACTTATTTGAGGCAGAGATTCTAACGGGTTGTGGCACAGGTGAGACTATGTTTATACCTATTGAACAAAACAGAGTGTATTATCTCAGAATTTTGATCAGGCGCAATAAATAAAATAACAAATAATGTAGATTAGAATTATAATTACAGTTGCTGATCAATCTTTTAATCTTGCAGCTCCTACTAGGTAATCTGGAAGGGTATGGGTCGTTGGGTCGACAGTCATTAGGTCGACCACTATTGGTCGACATGCATTAGGTCGACAGGGTCATTCGGTCGACATATGTTAGGTCGATAGGTCAAAAGGTTGACGTGAGTCTTTTTTACTTTTTTTGTGTCGTTTTCTTCGTAAAGTGATGGGTAACCCCAATTAGTGCACCGTGTCCCCTCGCATGGCTCGCTTTGCTCGCCATGCTTCGGTCAAGGTGCCTCTCTCTGCTACCGCTGCATATAGCTTAGTGATCCAGAAAGACAATGAGATATGACATCAGGGAGAGGACCAATAAAGGAAAACCCAGACGCTTGACACTCGGCACGTGCAGGGTGCAGGCTCCTCAAGTCCAAAATGACTATGGGGCTGATCCAATTGTTTTTTGCCCACGGCTAGTATCAGGGGGTGCAAAACGGAGCAATTCAATTGTTGCTCCATTTAGATGGTTAGTAGCCGCGGGTATGACATTTGTTCTCGCAGCATTCTGAGGTACGAGAAGAAATGTGCGCTAAGTCAGCACTTTCGGCGTCTGATCGGAAGTTTGGACACCCAAAGCTGGTCTTTAGATGGGTTTAGCCGTTTTACGCAGCTAAACCCTGTCTGGTTGGGCACAACATGCACGATATGCATGGGCGGCCAAACAACAATTGAATTGTGACATTCCTGTTTAGATGGGAAAATAAGATGCCCCAAAAAATTGAAGTGGCCCTTATATGTGGGGAGTTATCCCCAACAATTTTCCTTTTCAATTCAAGCGCCTGCAGTTTCCCCAAAGCGTCTGCTTCGCTATGACGATCAACAAGTCGCATGGGCAAACGTACAGGACTGCAGACGTAGATCTCAGGACTAGCTGCTTCTCCCATGGGCAGCTTTACGTGGCCTGCTCATGAGTTAGTAGCCCCAAGCATCTTTTTTTGTGTTAATCCCTGAAGGAAAAACTGCAAATATTGTTTACAAATACATTTTGTGAATAATGTGTAAAATGTAAAATATACATCACAATCGGGCAGATGTATTAACCTGGAGAAGGCATAAGGAAGTGATAAACCAGTGATAAGTGTAAGGTGATAAAGGAACCAGCCAATCAGATCCTAACTGTTAATTTACATATTGGAGCTGATTGGCTGGTGTCTTTCACCTTGCACTTATCACTGGTTCCGTATGCCTTATCCAGGTTAATACATCTGCCCCAATATTAGATGGCACTGTCGTCCACTGAAGGAAAGCTCCAGACAAATGCTAAATTAGATTATAAATGCATTAAAAATATTCAGACTGTTTCAATTAGCCACCAGCTAGCTCACCCCGTAAGTACATGCATATGCTGCACTTACGGTAACCCTAAACACAGATTTTTGACCTGTTCAGCACTAATTTATTTATTTTATTGTATTTTTTTATTTAAATGAAACTGACATAAGAAATCTGACGTGAGACCCCTCCTGTTTATACATAGCAGCCTGTGGGCCTAATTCAGATCTGACCGTATAATTTAGCATATCTACGATCATTTTCTCAGACATGTGGGGGGACATGGGCTAGGTCGCCCGGTATGTCTAGCTTTCCCTCCCACTCCCCTCTGACTGGTGCAAAAGCATTGCACGGTGGCGATGCTTTAGCACTCGGCGAGTAGCTAACTGACTGTGCAGCTCCTGCGCTATGGCAGGGAGCTACCCGCCGCATCCCGGGTCGCAGCGGCTGCGCGTGACGTCACACAGCCGCCGTGCCCCCCCCCAACGGTCCGGACTGTGCCCCGCCAATGGCGTTATAGCGCCATCATTGGCATGCCCCCTTCCGCCCCACGACCGCCTCTGCCTATCAATCAGGCAGAGGCGATCGCAGCCCTGAGAGGCATTTAGCATCTCACTGGGCTCCCGGGATGCGCGTGCGCACTTTACAAAAAAATTCAGACTGCGATCACTGCCGCTGCAGCAATGCAGTCTGAATTACCCCCTGTATCTTTATTGTTACTTATAGTCAGTTTTTACAGTATTGATGGCTACTTACATTTGTCCTTGGCTCCCATCTTTCCCTGAAATGTGTTGAGGCCTGCCACTATTATATTCAATAATACGTTGTATTATATATAAAATGATATATATTTATAATGCAACTTTGTTATTGTATTTTCTATTTGTCAGTTTTCGAGATCCATGAAATGCAACCTGCAGTGGTTACTATCCAGCTCTACAGTGGTTTCACATATGTAAATAATTGATAATGTGCTTGAGAACATGTCAGGAATAACACTAGACACTGAATACTATGCACAGTTTCCAGGCACTTAGATGAGGGGATCTCAGGGTCTAGCAGGTTCTATTGATCAATTTTGATTTAGGGCATTGTTTCATATTATTCTAAAATGCCTTCAGGATTTACTAGATATTCTGCAATACAAGGGTTCCTGAGCATAACATACATCTAACATGAGCAATGAGCACTTATGTTATCATAATGTCCCATACAATCATTCTACTTTCTAATCATTAACGTTCTGACCAATATCTATTAGTAGTAGTTTTAATGAAATTATTGTCTCTGTGTGTGTGTCTCTCTCTCTCTCTCTCTCTCTCTCTCTCTCTCTCTGTGTATATATATATATATATATATATATATATACACACACACACACTTTTTATGTTAGTATGTATATATTCATATATTATAGCATTCTTCATATCTGTATTATATTTATATGCAGTATAATTGCTCAGACTTAACATTGTTCCAGGGGGTACTGTGCGTATTAATCATTTAAACAAGAGATGGCAAAAAAAAAATCACACTTATTCCCAGGGTACCAATACATCCCTGTTTGCCCATTGGATAATGAGGACTTCCCTCCCCCCTCATCTGAAGCTTGTATTCATCTCCCCGTGATGCTGGGTGGGAAGAATATTCTGCAAGGTTCAGGGTGACAGAAGAGAAGAGCAGACAGCTCGCAAAATAAACCAGGGATGCTGTAAAAGGGGTCAGTGAATAGCTGTGATTAGTGCGAGGATGGCTGCTTTGTTATGGCTCTGCTAAGAAGATGCCGTTAATTTGCTCCACGGCTGGAATGGAGACAGTATTTGCGTGCGCCTAGAATGCTTCCTAGAGGAAGGAAAACAAGCTGGAGGGATATGGGAAACTGCAGTGTGTAATGGAGCAAGGGGCTTGCAATGAAATCAGCTCAGGAAGGTTTGATCTGCACATGCAGGAGACAGGAGCATTGGATGATAGGAGATAGAAAATCAGTCCTGTTGCTGAATAGTGCCAAAGTACAGATGATGGAGAAAGCACGGCATTGCTGGGCTTGGTAAACAGGTACAGCATCAGTTGTGGCCAATCGTCATCATCTGGAGAGGACACTGCTACCAAGCCACGCGTGGCTCACACAGCTACGTGGCCCTGACTTTTGTGATGCTAAAGACTTGAATCCCAATCATGGGAGGGAAGCTGGTGAAATGGTAAGGGATATGTGTTGCTGTTGCCATTGAAAATCAGTGTGGTTATATACTGTAGCTGTATTTAGATAGGAGGCATCTCATGGTAGAATTATGGCCTATCCTCTTCCTCATATAATAATGTTTACAATACACGTTACAAATCAGGTATGTTACTATTTGGGTGCCATTTGTTATTGTACCACTATACTGTCTTGTGCAGCTATATACAGGCTGTATTCAGGAGGATTGCCTTTATTTGTGTGATAGACACATGTAGAGTTGGGTTTTCAGGCACACCTGTTGTGTAAGCAGGTTTGATATAAAATATACCCATTCCCACTAAATTAGGCTCACTCCCAGTATTACACTGTGTTTCTACACACAGGTTGCATCGGTATACGTTTAATCTGCCGGCTGTCAGATTCCCGGCGTTCAGGATACCGACGCCGGAGTTCCGACAGCTGGCAATGCTGGCAGCCGGAATACCAGCGCAACAGGGCTATTCCCACTCGCGGGTGTCCACGGCGAGCGTGGCGGGCATCTCTGGAGGTTCATGTGTTGCATGTCATGGAGCCTTAGCTTACCAATGTTCCTGATGCAGTATGAGACTACATAGGCTATATGAAAAGGAACAGTAACTGAAATGGTACATTTGTAAAGGGGATTTTGTTGAAATTCATGGGATAAATAGTAGTTACAGTACAACTTTCAAGCAGTCATATCTGAGTGGAGTATAATATTGGTGATTGCTGGGTACAATATGGGTCACTTTGCTGTAGAAGGGGTGCAGCCATGCCAGTGTTTGCGGATAACCTTACTAAAAGCACAGATGGAGGAGATGTTTGCTGAGCTATCTCAAGTGACTCATCTGTGCCTAATTAGCCATAACCTTAAATCCTGGCCTGCCTAATGCTATTGTTTAAGCCAATTGCCAAAGCTGGTGTTTTGAATAATTACACGTGATAATTAGGACCATGCTATTATCTAAATGTAATTTACAGTCACAATTTCTATGGGTGCAGTACTTGGCTTTGGCCTCTGCTGTGTAATGTTGGAATGAGTTTTGCTTGAGTCTTGAACTGATGCTGTGTTTGTTTTACTGCGTTCTCAAAATGAAGCTTATTATTATTGAAATATATAACTGGGAACATGGGAATGTGACCAAACTAAAGGTCCATACACACTTAACGATAAAATGAGCGACGTCGCTCATTTTCCCCCTCGAGCGACGTCGCTCATTTTATCGTCAAGTGTGTATGCCGCCAGCGACGACCGATGCGCTGCCCCGCGGGTCGGCAACGATCGTCGCTGTCGGTAGGACATGCATGAAGGATGTTGACTGTCGTCCACGACCTTCAGGCAGGGCTGGCGAGAGCGTGACGTCACTGAGCGAGATGAGCGGTCATATCGCTCAGTGTGTACAGTCGGCCGCCGACCGGCCGGCCCGGGAGGGGGAAACATTAGACAATGTCGCTCACAGAGCGACATCGTTTAATGTGTATGCACCTTAAGACAACGATTACCAAGTTTATTTTTTCAATATTTATGCAAAGAATGAATGTTAAACATCATATAATAAAAACAGATTTATTAGGGAGTAGCTTGACATCCTATCATAAACAGCATGGTTCCCATAAATAAGTGTCTGGATCCATGTTTTGGGTGACAGTCCATTGATTAGGCAATATTATTAAGTATCCTCTTTCAACAGGCAATTGATCAGTCTTATTTTTTGTTTATTTTTCTTTTAATTCTACATTGATTGGCAGCTTCTGATTAGGAAACCACGGTCTTCCGACGGATCAATAAGTGGCAGATGTGGGTTACAGATCGGGACCAGAATAGCTGTCTGCAAATCCTGGCCTTTCACCTAAAACTGACCTAATTCAGGGTTGTTCTCTTTATTCTTTACTTAAAGTGCATATTTCTGCTGTGTATGAAAAAAAAAAAGCATTGGAGACAAGAATTGTATGCCCTTATTTATCAATGAGTGATAAATTTCACTGAGAGTGATACATTGCACCAGCAAATCAGCTCCTTAAGGTTATTTTTCAAACAGAGTCTGTAACATGGCAGTTAGGAGCTGATTGGCTGCTGCAATTTATTACTCACAGTGAAATTTATCACTCATTGATAAATAAGGGCATTAATGTCATAATATGTGTTGTGTGGGTTATCTCAGAACTCAAAACACTTGTATTCATTTAATATCTACAGATGTGCCCACTTACATCTAACCTCCCTGCACGTTAAACACCCCTTCTAGTTATGCCACGCCATATGTGCAGATCCATGCAGTTTGTATAGGCGTTCCTCGGCGGTGACTGGGGCTGGTGGTTGTTGTCAGCGGTCGTGTCGCGGTGTGCCAGTATCAGGTACTGCCACGATAGATGCAGATAAACTGGGAGCGACAGCCATGTTCTGTAGGACAGTCTGAGGAGCAGTCATAGGGTTGCTCTAATGTCCAATGATGCATCTGATGTCCATTCCATGGTACAGCTTTCCTCGCACCCCAGTGGATTAAAGCTGCAGCTGGTTTCCGGCCCATCGCAGAATCAGGCCCTGACATTCTAACATTCTAGGAAGCTCTGTGGATATAGTGCTGCAATAACATGTGCGGACTCTTTGCGTTGTAGCCGCTTAGTTGGCTGATACTTTAAAAAAAATAAAGTGTAAGTGAATACTCATAAATAAGTACTTGAGGGTGAGTGCCTGCCACAGTATTTCTATGAAAATCTATTGACTTGAATACACCGCCCTGCTGACAGCAGTCTACACCTCCGCAGAATTTACTCTGACCCTCTGCCACTTTAATCCATCTCAGTTAAAAAAAGGAAAAAAGAAAAATCCATATGATAATGGGGAATGTCAGGTCCAGAGACAGACGGGCACATTCTGGTGCTGACTGACAGGTGCACGGTAATGACATTTTCTCTTACGTCCTAGAGGATGCTGGGGACTCCGTAAGGACCATGGGGAAAGACAGGCTCCGCAGGAGACATGGGCACTTTAAGAAAGAACTTTAGGTATGGGTGTGCACTGGCTCCTCCCTCTATGCCCCTCCTCCAGACCTCAGTTTATTACTGTGCCCAGAGGAGACTGGGTGCATTACAGGAGCTCTCCTGAGTTTTCCTGAAAAGAAAGTATATTTGTTAGTTTTTTTATTTTCAGGGAGACCTGCTGGCAACAGTATCCCTGCATCGTGGGACTGAGGGGAGAGAAACAGACCTACTTTAACGTCAGGCTCTGTTTCTTAGGCTACTGGACACCATTAGCTCCAGAGGGAGTCGGAACACAGGTCTCCCCTGGAGGTCGTCCCAGAGCCGCGCCGCCGTCCTCCTCACAGAGCCGGAAGATAGAAGCTGGGTGAATATGAGAAGAAAGAAGACTTCAAAGGCGGCAGAAGACTTCAGATCTTCACTGAGGTAACGCACAGCGGTAGTGCTGTGCGCCATTGCTCCCACACACCTCACACACGGCAGTCACTGTAAGGGTGCAGGGCGCAGGGGGGGCGCCCTGGGCAGCAATATATCCTCATTTTCTGGCAAAAAGTAGTATATAGAGCTAGGCACTGTTTTTTCATTATTTCAGCGGGACCGAAGCCCGCCGCTGAGGGGGCGGGGCTTCTCCCTCAGCACTCACCAGCGCCATTTTTTCCACAGCACAAGCTGAGAGAAAGCTCCCCTGACTCTTCCCTGCTTACCACAGTGAAAGAGGGTTTTAAAGAAGGGGGGGGGGGGGGGGCACATAATTAAGCGCAAATAAATGATTACAGCGCTATCTGGGTAAACATATAGTGTGTTAAACTTTTTTCCTGGGTCATTAGCGCTGCGTGTTTGCTGGCATACTCTCTCTCTGTCTCTCCAAAGGGCCTTGTGGGGGAACTGTCTCCGGATAAGAGAATTCCCTGAATGTGTGGTGTGTCGGTACGCGTGTGTCGGCATGTCTGCGGTAGAAGGCTTTCCTAGTGAGAAGGTGGAGCAAATAAATATAGTGTCTCCGTCGGCAACACCGACACCTGAGTGGAATGTGTTAAGTGCTAATGTAAATTTATTGTACAAAAGGTTGGACAAAGCTGAGTCTAGAAATTATGCACAGAGTCAGGCTCTGCCTGCCCCTATGTCGCAGGGACTCTCAGGGTCTCAAAAGCGGCCACTATCCCAAATAGTAGACACTAATACCGACACGGATTCTGACTCTAGTGTCGACTACGATGATGCAAAATTATAGCCAAAATTAGCTAAAAGTATTCAATATTTGATTATTGAAATAAAGGATGTTTTGCATATCACAGAGGAACCCCCGGTCCCTGACACGTGGGTACACAGGTATAAGGAAAAGAAACCTGAGGTAACAATTACTCCTTCTAATGAGCTGAATGAGGTATTGGAAAATGGGAATCTCCAGACAAGAAACTGCAGATTCTCAAAAGGATTCTTATGACGTATCCCTTCCCGATCAAGGACAGGATACGGTGGGAATCCTCCCCAAGGGTAGACAAAGCGTTGACACGCTTATCCAAAAAAGGTAGCACTGCCACCCCAAGATACGGCTACCCTAAGGGATCCTGCTGATCGCAAGCAGGAGGCTACATTAAAGTCCATTTACACATACTCTGGTACCCTACTTAGACCGGCGTTAGCGTCGGCTTGGGTTTGTAGCGCTATAGCAGAGTGGACTGATACCTTAACGACAATATTGGATACCCTGGATAGGGATACCATTTTGTTAACCCTGGGTCATATTAAAGATGCTGTCTTATATATGAGGAATGCTCAAAGAGACATTGGCCTACCGGGTTCTAAAGTCAACGCTATGTCCATTTCTGCTAGATGAGTCCTATGGACCCGGCAATGGACAGGTGATGCCGACTCAATAAGGCATATGGAGGTTTTTACCTTATAAGGGTGAGGAATGGTTTGGGGACGGTCTCTCTGACCTGGTCTCCACATCTACGGCAGGTAAATCAAATTTTTTGCCTTATATTCCCTCACAGCCTAAGAAAGCGCCACATTATCAAATGCAGTCCTTTCGCTCAAATAAAAACAAGAGAGCACGAGGATCGTCCTGTCTTGCCAGAGGTAAGGGCAGAAGGAAAAAGCTGCCAACCACAGCTAGTTCCCAGGAGCAGAAGTCCTCCCCGGCCTCTACAAAATCCACCGCATGACACTGGGGCTCCGTTGAGGGAGTCCGCCCCAGTGGGGGCACGTCTTCGACTTTTCAGCCACATCTGGGTTCACTCACAGGTGGATCCCGGGACAATAGAAATTGTATTCCAGGGTTACAAGCTGGAATTCGAAGAGGTGCCCCCTCGCCGGTTTTTCAAATCGGCCCTACCAGCTTCTCCGCCCCCCCAGAGAGGGAGATAGTTTTAAATGCAATTCAAGAATTGTGTCTTCAACAGGTGCTGGTAAAAGTTCCCCTGCTACAACAAGGGAGGGGGTATAAACCAGACGGTTCGGTCAGACCCATTTTAAAAAATTAAAATCCTTGAACCTATACTTAAAAAGGTTCAAGTTCAAGATGGAATCGCTCAGAGCGGTCATCGCCAGCCTAGAAGGGGGGATTTTATGCTATCCCTGGACATGAAGGATGCATACCTTCATGTTCCCATATATCCACCTCATCAGGCGTACCTGAGATTTGCGGTACAGGATTGTCATTACCAATTTCATCACCAAGGTAATAGCAGAAATGATGGTGCTCCTGCGCAGGCAGGGTGCCACAATTATCCCATACTTGGACGATCTCCTTATAAAGGCGAGATCACGAGAGCAGTTGTTGAACAGCATGTCACTTCCACGGAAGGTGCTACAGCAACACGGCTGGATTCTCAATATCCCGAAGTCACAGTTAGTGCCTACGACTCCTTTGACCTTCTTAGGCATGATTCTGGATATGGACCAGAAAAGGGTTTATCTTCCGATAGAAAAGGCCCAGGAACTCATGACTCTGGTCAGGGAGAGGGTTTTCCAATGGGACCTACTGGACAAGTGGTCCGGGTCACATCTACGGATTCATCGGTTGATCACCCTGTCCCCCTAGGGCCAGTGTGTCTCTCCTGTGGTGGCTGCAGAGTGCTCACCTTCTGGAGGGTCGCAGATTTGGCATTCAGGACTGGGTCCTGGGGACCACGGACGCGAGCCTCCGAGGTTGGGAAGCAGTCACACAAGGAAGAAGCTTCCAAGGTCTTTGGTCAAGTCAAGAAACTTGTCTTCATATCAACGTCCTGGAACTGAGGGCCATATACAACGCCCTTCGTCAAGCGGAGACTTTGCTTCGCGACCTACCGGTTCTGATCCAGTCAGACAACATCACCGCATTAGCTCATGTAAACCGCCAAGGCGGCACAAGGAGCAGAATGGCAATGGCGGAAGCCACCAGGATTCTTCGCTGGGCGGAAAATCAGGTGAGGGCACTGTCAGCAGTGTTCATTCCGGGAGTGGACAACTGGGAAGCAGACTTCCTCAGCAACCACGATCTACATCCAGGAGAGTGGGGACTTCATCAGGAAGTCTTCGCACAGATTGCAAGTCAATGGGGCCTGCCCCAGATATACATGATGGCGTCCCGCCTAAAAACAAAAGACTACAGAAGTGTTGCGCCAGGTCAAGAGCCCTCAGGCGGTGGCAGTGGACGCCCTAGTGACACCGTGGGTGTTCCAGTCGGTCTATGTGTTTACTCCTCTTCCTCTCATCCCCAAGGTGTTGAGAATAATAAGGAATAGAGGAGTACAGACAATTCTCATTGTTCCAGATTGGCCGCGAAGGGCCTGGTATCCGGATCTGCAGGAAATGCGCATAGAAGATCCGTGACCTCTTCCTGTAAGACAGGACCTGTTACAACAGGGGCCCTGTCTGTTACAAGACTTACCGCTGCTGCGTTTGACGGCATGGCGGTTGAACGCTGAACCCTACCGGAAAAGGGCATTCCGGATGAGGTCATTCCTACTCTGATAAAGGCTAGGAAGGACGTGACAGCTAAACATTATCACCGTATGTGGCGGAAGTATGTTTCTTGGTGTGAGGCCAGGAATGCTTCTACGGAAGAATTCCATCTGGGCCGTTTCCTTCACTTCCTACAGACTGGAGTGAATTTGGGCCTAAAATTAGGCTACATTGAGGTTCAGATTTCGGCCCTATCCATTTTCTTTCAGAAGAAATTAGCTTCTCTTCCAAAAGTACAGATTTTTGTGAAAGGAGGGCGGCATATTCAGCCTCCTTTGTACCTTAGGTGGCGCCTGGGGACCTTAACATGGTGTTGAGTTTCCTTAAGTCGCACTGGTTTGAACCACTTGAAACAGTGGAATTGAAATATCTCACTTGGAAAGTGATCATGTGTTAGCCTTGGCCTCGGCTAGGCGAGTATCGGAATTGGCGGGTTTGTCTCATAAAAGCCCCTATCTGGTTTTCCATATGGATAGAACAGAATTGCGGAACCGGCCTCAGTTCTTGCCTAAGGTGATTTCATCTTTTCATATGAACCAACCTATTGTGATGCCTGTGACTACACGTGACTTGGAGGATTCCGAGTCCCTTGATGTGGTCAGGGTTTTGAAGATTTACGTAGCCAGAACGGCTAGAGTTAGAAAAACAGAAGCACTGTTTGTCTTGTATGCAGCCAACAAGGTTGGCGCTCCTGCTTCAAAGCAGTCTATTGCTCGCTGGATCTGTGACGCGATTCAGCAGGCTCATTCAACGGCTGGATTGCCGTTACCAAAATCGGTAAAAGCCCATTCCACTAGGAAGGTGGGCTCGTCTTGGGCGGCTGCCCGAGGGGTCTCGGCACTGCAACTATGGTCGGGGTCAAACACCTTTGCAAAGTTCTATAAGTTTGATACCCTGGCTGAGGAGAACCTCATGTTTGCTCAGTCGGTGCTGCAGAGTCGTCCGCACTCTCCCGCCCGTTTGGGAGCTTTGGTATAATCCATATGGTCCTTACGGAGTCCCCAGCATCCTCTAGGACGTAAGAGAAAATAAGATTTTAAACCTACCGGTAAATCTTTTTCTCGTAGTCCGTAGAGGAAGCTGGGCGCCCGTCCCAAGGGCGGACTACTTCTGCAAGACTTGTATATAGTTTTGCTTACATAAGGGTTATGGTACAGTTTTCATCAGTCTCGAACTGATGCTGTGTTGTTTCATACTGTTAACTGGTTTGTATATCACAAGTTATACGGTGTGAATGGTGTGGGCTGGTATGAATCTTGCCCTTGGATTAACAAAAATCCTTTCCTCGTACTGTCCGTCTCCTCTGGGCACAGTTTCTCTAACTGAGGTCTGGAGGAGGGGCATAGAGGGAGGAGCCAGTGCACACCCATACCTAAAGTTCTTTCTTAAAGTGCCCATGTCTCCTGCGGAGCCCGTCTTTCCCCATGGTCCTTACGGAGTCCCCAGCATCCTCTACGGACTACGAGAAAAAGATTTGCCGGTAGGTTTAAAATCTTATTTTTTCACAATGACCTGATATTTTTTTGTCTCTCATGTGCAGATCTGGGGCTGCGATGTGTCTTGTAGTGCCTCAAACGTTGCAGCATGAGGCTGCTGGCATTTTGGGGGTAGTGACCTGTTGGTCCCATTTTCTGCCAAAGCCAGTGGTTGCGTCCTTGGTGCAGCGTCACTGGCCCCAGCAGCGTGATTTCACTGGACGTCCTGAGTAACTCAGATGCCCGATGGTCACACATGATCTGCTGCTGGATCCTCAGATGCCTCCTTTTTACTTAAGATGCCTTCTGCGAGTTTAGCATAAATTTGTGCAACATTTGCATACAAGGACCCAGCAGCTGTGCTGTAGCGTCCACCTCTCAATTAGCCCCTCTGATCGGTAGCCCTTCCCTCTAGGCCAGGCATTCCCAACCACGGTCCTACAGGCACACCAACAGTGCAGGTTTTAGTGATATCCAGGCTGCAGCACAGATGGTTAAAACAAAATAACTGAGCTACTAATTAAGTCACGTGTGCTGAAGACTGGATATCACTAAAACCTGCACTGTTGGTGTGCCTTGAAGACCGTGGTTGGGAATGCCTGATCTAGGCACTACATACCCAGCAATGCTATGCGGCATCCAGAGCCATTTACAGTATGACGGTCTCCCTCAGCAGTGTATCCTGGACCCACACGGTGCCATCAGTCTCCTAGCAACCATCATTAGGTCACCTAGGAGACGTCATTTGTGTAACACCTAATCACAACAAAGACAGCTTTTTTTTTCTGCCATGCTATGTACGGGCAGCTTCCTAACACTAGCCCTCGGCAGCTGGAGACTAGGAATGCTGCCGATATGAGAACTGCCACTCATCATCGGCGGTGTGACTACTAAACCTCACATCACCTTGTTGAGGGTGGTTTGGAGGCGGATTCTAAATTTGCCGTCGAAGGGCAACCAAAATTGCCCCATTGGTTACAGTATGCAAAAATAAGAAAGTATTGCTGTATATATATATATATATATATATATATATATATATATATATATATAAATATATACAGATGTAACATAAAGTTTCCCCCTTTATTGTTATAAATACTGTGCTTGTTTAGTTACGCATTGGGTATGGTATGCCGGCGGACGGGATCCTGGCGGTCAGCATACTGACGCAGGGAACCCAGCCACCAGAATGCCGGCAGGGGGTCAAGCCCAACTAAGCCCCTTGTGGACTCGCTGCTCTCGCCACGCTGGAAACCATAGCCCGTTAGCTGGGATCCCGACTGCCGGCAATGTAACCGCATTCCATTGTTACAGTGTGTCCCGTTTATTGCTATAAAATATTTCCCCTTTATTATAGTAGTAATAATAATGATGATAATAATTTATTGTGAGCTTATTATACTTTTGCTTCTTCATATGCCCCCACGTCTCTGTAATATAGTGACATATTGCTACTACTTACCTTTAATTAAAAAATAAAGCTCCACAGTGACAGACAATAAAGTGCTCCTTTCAACTATCTTGACACTAATTGAGTTAATTATGGGGTACCTGTTAATTAAGGCCAGCCAATCAGGAGCACCCCCTCACCACTGCCTCCAGGTAGGTTACAGCTGGGTCATTAGTGTTAGAGGGACAGAATTCAGCATTAGACATGTTAGAGCAGTGGTTCTCAAACTGTGTGCCGTGGCACCCTGGGGTGCCACACTTGCAGTGGTGCCTTGGATTGGTGGTCCAGGGTTAATTCAAATTATTTATGGTCAGTGTGATAGGCAAAACCAGTGCTAGTGGCTGCCGATCATAACATTTGTGGCCAAACAGAAGCCAATATTCTCCCTCCCCATACAAATGAACCTAAAGGTGTGTACACACGGTGAGATATTTTCTTTCGATTTTGACTATATAGTCAAAATTGCAAGAAAAGTTAGTGCAGATCGCAAGATGAAAGTCACCTTGCAATCCCGATTAGATCCTGATGCGCGATCCCGCCAGGTCGGTATCGCAAGAAAAGATAGACTGTGCAGGCAAGTCAATCCTTGCTAGATCGGTGTACTATCTAGTTCATCTCAAATGTCAATGACATCTCACATAAGCCAAAATCTCACATAAGCCAAAATCGTAAGCACACATGGGCCCTCATTCCGAGTTGTTCGCTCGGTATTTTTCATCGCATCGCAGTGAAAATCCGCTTAGTACGCATGCGCAATGTTCGCACTGCGACTGCGCCAAGTAACTTTACTATGAAGAAAGTATTTTTACTCACGGCTTTTTCTTCGCTCCGGCGATCGTAATGTGATTGACAGGAAATGGGTGTTACTGGGCGGATACACGGCGTTTCAGGGGCGTGTGGCTGAAAACGCTACCGTTTCCGGAAAAAACGCAGGAGTGGCCGGGGAAACGGTGGGAGTGCCTGGGCGAACGCTGGGTGTGTTTGTGACGTCAACCAGGAACGACAAGCACTGAAATGATCGCACAGGCAGAGTAAGTCTGGAGCTACTCTGAAACTGCTAACTCGTTTGTAATCGCAATATTGCGCGTACGTCGGTCGCAATTTTAAGAAGCTAAGATTCACTCCCAGTAGGCGGCGGCTTAGCGTGTGTAACTCTGCTACATTCGCCTTGCGAGCGAACAACTCGGAATGAGGGCCATAGTCCATATCTCAAGAAAAGATAGTCAAAATCGGTGGTGCTGGGCTCCGGGGAGTTCAAGGGAAATAGCATAGTCAAAATCGGCCATAGCAAGGATCTCACCGTGTGTACACACCTTAAGGATGACATACAATCACAATTTTTACATTTCTTAAGAAACTTTTAATGTAGGTGTGCCATGAAAAAAATTCTGATACTCTAGGACACTGTGACTCAAAAAAGTTTGGGAACGCCTGTGTTAGAGGATAACCATCATCTGTCATTATTTCCCTACAGCATCCATGGATGAGGATGACCCCTGCATGTTAGAATCAGGTTGAACACGTAGGACAGGTTACCTGGCAAGGCAGGCACAAAAAGAAGCCTTGATAGCTGAAGGTGGGGGGAAGGGGGGCCATCTTCACCCCTAGGTCTAATATATTAAATAAAAAGAGCAAATCATTATCCCGGTAGGAACATTTTCCCTGCCCTTATGGTGCTGTCCACTTTGCGTTCGGTCATCATAGCAGACCTCGGCTACTGTGGGATGCAGTTATGGATAAGGTTTGTACCCAGCCAGTAAAAGTGGACCCTGTATGGTAGCGTCATCATTTAGATTGAAATGACAACATAAAAAAATTGTTTACCTAGGAATTTTCACTGCATGGTTCTACAAATCCCTATAGTAGGAAAACTTCCCATCACTCCTCCACAGATAAGTCAACTCTGCAATGATAGCAAATGTGAAATAATACAGCTGGAAAGCTGCATACATGCTAGACAACGCTCTATGAGCGGCGGTGTCTAGTGTTTCAACTCCCCTCCCTACACACTGGGCGATATGAACATTCTTGTTCATTAATGAATGAGAAATTGTTCATATTGCTCAGTGTGTATGCACCAACGATGAACGATGCGTGGTCTTTCATAGTTTGTTTTCAGTCATTTTGCAACGCAAGTCAATTTGGATGATATCGAGATCGATCATCGTCCAAATTGCTGCCATCGCCCAGCAGTGTGTAGGGTGCATGATAGATATAACCGTTCATATCGCTCAGTAACGTCACGCAGCGGCCGGCCGTGCATGCAGCTCCTGGACGACAGTCCAGATTGAGCATGCATGTACTGCCGACACCGAGGGCCGTTAACGACCAGTGGTGCCATGCATCGCCCGTCGTCCACCGGCATACACACTTGCCGAGAAAGTGAACGACTTCGCTCATGAAGGGAGAAAATGAGCGACGTCGTTCATTTTATTGGCAAATCTGTATGCATCTTAAGGCTGAAACCGAGTGCTACTGTATATACAATTTGTTGAAAGTAAAATAAATAAAATTAATCAAAATAAATAAATAAAATGAAAACTAAACATAAGAAAGAAAACCTAATAAAACTATTCAATCATAACGGGAGGTTAGAATCAAAGACCACATCTCTTGTAACACCGAGGAAGCATCCTATACGTAGGCCATAAAAAAAGGACTCAGAACCCACAGTCTCAGCACATTTTCTGGAGAGACATAGGGCCTAATTCAGACCTGATCGCTGCTGTGCGTTTTCGACAGCCATTTCAGCCCTGCGATCGCCTCTACAAGATTGACAGGCAGAGGCGGTCTCTAGGTCGGAGGGGGCGGGCCGGCGGCGTTGGGCGCCACTTTAGGGATGCAGGAATGCCCGGACCGCGCAGGGGGCGGGCTACGGTGGCTGCATGCCATCACACGCAGCCGCTGTGAACCGGACAGCGACGAGTGGCTCCCGGACAGCGCGCAGGAGCTGCGCTGGTAGGGAGCTACTCGTCAAGTACAAAAGCATCGCCGCTGTGCGATGCTTTTGTACTTGTGCGACGGGGTGGAGCCAGACATGCGGGGCGGACTAGCCCTGTGCTGGGTGTCCCCCTGCATGTCTGAGTAACTGATCGTAGCTGCACGGCTACAATCAAGTCTGAATTAGGCCCATAATAAGGACCCTAAAGGATTGAAATTCACTGGAATCCAAAGGGTTAATTCCCCATTGGAGAGGGGAAAACATAGTCACCTCTATGAAAGTGAATGAAACAGAATGGATATACAAACGTAAAAGACTTGAACCACATGGATTGAATACGGAATGGAAAGCTTGTCTTTGATTACATGACACTCGTATACCACAATATCCACATTCTTCTAATTCCACTTTTTCTAATTTGCATTTTTATTTATATTTATTCACATAATCAGTCCATGAGAAACCAATCCCAGCAGGAGACTCCAGACTTCTGGGATTCCCATTTAGCACAGATCCCAGCAGCCTTTGCTCCCCATGGTACTGTTGCTTGGGTAGATTATGAAACTAATGATTTAGCCTTCGCATCTCTGGCCTCATTTAGGGACTTCTCAGGCTTCACAATCGTATCGGCCTCACTTTGCTACCTACTGTTAGATTTGCTACAAGAGTGTCAGACACAAGTTTGGATCATTAGATCTACAAGCAAAAGGTCTACAGTCATTTGGTTGACCCCTAACTGTCGACAGGGTCATTAGGTCAACATGAAAAAGGTAGACAATGGGAAAGGTCGACAGGGTCAAAAGGTTGACACATGAAACGGTCGACACAAAAAAAGAATGATTCACCAGTTTTAACAAAAAATTGTGCCATTTTTGCCGTAAAAGCACGTGTAACCCCAATTAGTGTACCACGTCCCCTCGCTTCGCTCGCCATGCTTCAGGGTAAGGTGCCCTGCTCCACTACTGCTGCGATCGGCACAGGTTACTATTCCCAATCGTAGTCCACGTGGATGGTAAAGTATGAAAAAGTTGATTAAATTGCTAAAACTCCCCAAAAAGCTGTGTCAACCATATGTGTCTCACAACATAGATATGATTCCGCACTGGTTCTGAGTTTTCACGAAAAATAATAACAATAGTAGAGTACCAGAATGACGTATAATGTGTACATATAATTCGTTTTGTGATGAATGAGTCTGGTGGTGCACCCAGAGTCAGAGGCGAGCTAGGAAGAAAAGGAATTACAGAAGACTCTTGTGTGGGTGCACTCTTGTTTAGATTGTTAATATGACAATATTAAAACATAACTTTTATTATCTCATAATAGTTAGAAAAAAATCCACACTTTTATAATCCACTTGAATTAATTAGACAAACTATGGCCCTCATTCCGAGTTGTTCGCTCGTTCTTTTTCATCGCATCGCAGTGAAAATCCGCTTAGTACGCATGCGCAAAGTTCGCACTGCGACTGCGCCAAGTAACTTTACTATGAAGAAAGTATTTTTACTCACGGCTTTTTCTTCGCTCCGGCGATCGTAATGTGATTGACAGGAAATGGGTGTTACTGGGCGGAAACACGGCGTTTCAGGGGCGTGTGGCTGAAAACGCTACCGTTTCCGGAAAAAACGCAGGAGTGGCCGGAGAAACGGTGGGAGTGCCTGGGCGAACGCTGGGTGTGTTTGTGACGTCAACCAGGAACGACAAGCACTGAACTGATCGCACAGGCAGAGTAAGTCTGGAGCTACTCTGAAACTGCTAAGTAGTTAGTAATCGCAATATTGCGAATACATCGGTCGCAATTTTAAGAAGCTAAGATTCACTCCCAGTAGGCGGCGGCTTAGCGTGTGTAACTCTGCTAAATTCGCCTTGCGACCGATCAACTCGGAATGAGGGCCTATATTGTTACCCATGTAGACCACAAACATCTATGCGAGGTGTCACCCCTATTTGATGGATCTATTGGGAATTTTTATCTCACAAAAAATTGGAAATGTTCTGGTTAGTCTATGTTATTAGACTCAGGAGGGATGTAGACACTCAGGCTCTACACCCTGATCCTATCCCACCAGCACAAGCTCAGCTTGTATTAATAAGACCTCCAAGGGTCATTGATCCGAAGTATTATCAGAAGTATAGATCTTTATTCGCATTGGCAAATGTCAGATCTGTGACATATCAAGGAAAACGGTACTTGGAGAGAGTCAAAGTTTTGGTGACACAGGTCAAGTAGGTGAGCAGAAAGAGATGATTGAAGAAAATGTGGTGATCCTGCTGTTGGTTTCAAGTCGAGAGGGTCACGAGTTACAACACCGGGTATTCTCTGGGGGTCACCCTCACAGATACTAACCCAGCCCACCACCGTTTTGCTTCCAAGATCGGACGAGATCGGGCTCTGTCGGTGGGGTATGGTAGTAATTCACTGGGCCTTCTATAGCCGACTCACCAATGAGAGTGCACCTAAGGAAGATTCGGGAAAGAGAGAGAGTAGATAAGGGCGGATCTGCTGTCCATGTTAGGCAAAGGGTAACCTGTGGATCATGGATGAGAGTCCGCAGATATATGGAGAGGAATGAGGGTATAAAGGTATAGAGAAAAGAGAAAACTTGATGTCAAGACAAAATACTGTCAAAGATTGACAGTGATGAGTAGAAATACAAATAAAACCAGGTAGCTGAAGATATCAGGTTATATTAGGTAATTACTCTGTTGACGGAAAATGGAGATAACGAGTAATGGAAAACAGAAATTGATACACAGCCCCTAAGGGGTACTAGTCATCATACTTATTCACACCTATGCTATAGAGGGCAGACACGCGAATACTATGTATACCATATCACATAGATGAAAAAAATATATAATGACGGTGTGATATTCCTACCTAGATTCCTAGATAACCCTGATTGGGTCTGATTAATATCTTATATGGAGCTACAGGACTAAACCATCCAGCAACAGTATACAGGTGTTTCAAAAGATCCACAATCTCGGATGTGTATAGGGGATATCCCTGTTGGCAGTATAATCGAGAGTGGGGGTAAACAGGCCCCTAGGATGCTGACTTATAAGATGCTTAGAAAAATGTCATTATTAATTCTGTACTTATTGCTATCTAGGCAAGGTTACTGAAATAATATAGTAGTAATAAGTAGTTGGGATAATATTGCTGAAACACGTAGCAATAATAATTTAAGAGAGAGAAAGAAAAAAGAAAAAAAAAAAAAAAAAAAAGGAGGGGGGGGGGGGGGAAGGGGGAAATGGTGAGGAAAATGTATCGTAACAATCACTGCCCAGATCCCTGGGCTGCCGTGATGACAAAGGGGGGCATGTCGGATTGCTGCCTGGGTATGTGGGAAAAAGTCAATCCCAGAAAAAAACAAAAAATATATCAAATTATATATAGAAAAGTGTACCGGTCCCTGCCCAGGTCCCTGGGTCAGTCACTAAATAACAAGATGCAAAATTCCACTACTTCAGTCTTTGGTTAAAGTTGAAGTGATTCATGCTGGGATGCTGGGATAGGTAATGCTGAAATGCTGGAAAACGCGTTTCACCCGTCCTGCGGGCTTGTTCACTTCCAATGCTGCTGATATGATGTGGTGATAAGGGTTTAAATATCCATCTGGGTGGCTGTTAGCCAATAGCTGGAAAATGCTTAATTGCTGAGATCGTCCTTGGACCTCCGCTGTGCTCAGCGGAAGTGACGTATTTTTCGGGTTGCTAGGCAACCTATGCATTACGTTGTGGCGAAGTTAGAGCATAGGAAAGGGGAAAGAGTATAACTGTAATCTTTATTATACCTATTGTTGGGGTGTCCTCGTTTATGAGAAAGGGTTGGTATTCATAGATGGCACACTTAGCTGTTGAGCGATGTCGCTATTGCCTGGCCCTGTCGCGCCACGTCATATCCGATGAATACTTCCGGCGTCATGTTGCCTGGATACGGGGCGTCCTAGGTTCTTAAGGTGACGTCACTTTCATTCTGGGCTAGATTAAGGCGTCGGGGTTAGCGCGTCCCGTTGCTCGGCAACCGAGCGTATGCGGGACGTTGGGTCTGATCAGCGAGTGGGACTGTGTTAGAGCTCCCACGAGCCGATCTGTGGATTATAGTCCTGCGGGCTGTCAGGTTGATAGTTGAAACTGGGTCTACATTAATTCTAGCCAGTGTTCAAAAAATACTTTATTCTTTATTATTTATTTTTTATTTCTGCATTTTTTTGTGTATATTTGGATATTGTTTATATCCTGCCCTAAGTAGAATTAGTTCTTTTTATGCAGACTTGCCATGTCTGCTGGATGAGATAGGGCAGCTGAATTATTTATCAATAGACCCAAACCGGGTGTATGCTAATAAAAGAGAGAGAGGGAGGAAGTAACTGGGAATTTATCGATTAATACCTTGATATGTGTACCCAAATGATGAAATAAGGATGCCTATATTAGCAAAGGTTATGATGATAATACAAATGCAAAGGAAACCATAGTTAGTTATGGGTTATGTGGGACCAGAAGGCTGGGGAATTAAGATAAGAATGAGGGGTCCTGTGGGTGCTAGAGTGGGAACAGGTGTGTGTGTGTGAGAAAATGTGGTGTTGAGGGTGATATGAGGTGTGTGCCCTTTGATTAGGGCTGATTGGGCAGGTTAATAATTGGGATGGAGTGAATACGGTGATGAAGCCCACCATAAGGGTGGGAGAGGGTGTAGGCATCTTATGTGAATAACAAGTGAGGTAAGCGTGTCACAGACACATGAATGAAAGTGTGGTTGGACATCACACCCTTTAATTCATGGGTGAGGATGTGGTGAGTGGAAAGTGTGGTAATAGTGTGAACTTGTGTCACAGGGACATGGATGTGGGGTTAAAAATCACACCAGTAGTACTTGGGTGTGGAAAGGGTGAATGAACCTGCGGGGAGGGGAGGGGGGGGAAGGGGGGGGGTTTATTAGTTAGGGGAAGAGGGGATAGGATGAGTGAACCCTGTAGTGCATTAAACTACTTTAAACTGTGCCCTTTGTGTTATAACTGGTCATGGTAAAGTGAGTAAAAACATGTGTAGAACGTGATGCGGATATAAGTGGTGAGAGGAAAGGAGGGAGAGGAAAAGAGAATGTGGGGGGGGGGAGAATTATAATAATAATAAGAATTGGTATGCTATCTGGTCACCGGTGCCGGATTGTTAATTTTATCATCGGTGCCCGGTTATAAGGCGGAGGGATAAGGGGAAAAAATAACCGGTCTACTGGTGGTTCACCAGTACCTGGTTGTTGGGAATAGTCTGATGAATGCTAGTCATAAGTTAACCTATGAGAAAAGGGAGGGCAGGCGGGTAGGTTGAGAAGACGAAAACGTGGTGATTATAGGCGTTAAACAGTAGGTCTTGATTGTATAAAGTCAGGTCACAATTCAAAGAAAGGCACTGTAATTTATGCTCTCATTAAGGCCCATTGGTTTGTAAGTATTTAATTTAAATATCCACTCTGTCTCTTTCTTTAGTAGTTCTTTGGTCAAATCCCCTCCTCTGATCCCTAAATGGACTTGTTCCAGGCCGAATACTCTGAGGTCCTTTTGGAAATCTGTATGACAGGTGTGAAAATGTCTAGCAACCGATGTCAGTTTTCTCATTCGTGTGAGATCACTGGCAGCATTCCGACAAACAATCTGCGGACTCTCATCCATGATCCACAGGTTACCCTGTGCCTAACATGGACAGCAGATCCGCCCTTATCTACTCTCTCTCTTTCCCGAATCTTCCTTAGGTGCACTCTCATTGGTGAGTCGGCTATAGAAGGCCCAGTGAATTACTACCATACCCCACCGACAGAGCCCGATCTCGTCCGATCTTGGAAGCAAAACGGTGGTGGGCTGGGTTAGTATCTGTGAGGGTGACCCCCAGAGAATACCCGGTGTTGTAACTCGTGACCCTCTCGACTTGAAACCAACAGCAGGATCACCACATTTTCTTCAATCATCTCTTTCTGCTCACCTACTTGACCTGTGTCACCAAAACTTTGACTCTCTCCAAGTACCGTTTTCCTTGATATGTCACAGATCTGACATTTGCCAATGCGAATAAAGATCTATACTCCTGATAATACTTCGGATCAATGACCCTTGGAGGTCTTATTAATACAAGCTGAGCTTGTGCTGGTGGGATAGGATCAGGGTGTAGAGCCTGAGTGTCTACATCCCTCCTGAGTCTAATAACATAGACTAACCAGAACATTTCCAATTTTTTGTGAGATAAAAATTCCCAATAGATCCATCAAATAGGGGTGACACCTCGCATAGATGTTTGTGGTCTACATGGGTAACAATATAGTTTGTCTAATTAATTCAAGTGGATTATAAAAGTGTGGATTTTTTTCTAACTATTATGAGATAATAAAAGTTATGTTTTAATATTGTCATATTAACAATCTAAACAAGAGTGCACCCACACAAGAGTCTTCTGTAATTCCTTTTCTTCAACCATATGTGTGTCAACCATTTGAACCTGTCAACGTTTTGTACTTGCCGACCATTAGCACTATCAACCTTTTACATGTCAACTTTTTGACTATGTCGACCAAATGCATGTCGACCAGTAGAGGATGACCTAATGACTGTCAAACTTTTCATGGTGGACCTATAGTCCAGTAGGTGACGTGCGCTGGGGTGAGGCAGGTGAGGAAGAGCCTTTCCTGTCATACTAACTTTTGTGCCAGAGGTTTGACTGTATAAAGTATATCTTAGAAATATCTTCTTTGTCTTATTCTAATCATTTTTATAGACAAAACTCTAAAGTAAAAAGTCTATAGGCAGATGCCTATCTTTTCTGCACATCTCTGATCAAATCTCACCAAATTTCCAGCAGTATATACTGCTGCACCTGTGTATAATGCCCACATGTACCCTTTGGCTCGTATATTGTGTGTAAATCTAGCTCTGGTGCTAGCCAGTGCCTCCTGAGCCATTTACCTCACGGCATGTCCCTGTAGTCCAGATTCCATCGGACACATGCTCATCTAATTTTAATCTCTCAACTACCATATCCCCCATGTGGGATAAGCTTTTCTCCAGTGTGCTTATCTGGGTTCTCAAAGCTCTGGTCCAGCATGGGTACTAAATACATTACACATCCTACCGATGGAGCTCAATTTGTGTCAGTGGACACTGACTGGAAAAAATATTCCCTGCTGGGCCCAAGACACTTTCAGTCTTCCAGGTCAGACAATTTGACAATTTCCTCGACACCCTACATTCCCCCCACCCCCTCCACCCCAACACACACATGAACCTTACAACACTCCCCATTGGAACACTAAGAGGTATATTTACTAGTGTTCGATTTTGATCTTTTGGTGATTTTGCATCCACTTTTGCGTTCGGAGATTTACTAAAGGCAAATTTAATGTAAAATCAGAATTAAATCCAAATCCTACTCATAATCAATGTTACCGGCTTTCGGGATCCTGGTGGTCAGCATGCCGACACCGGAATCCCAAATGCTCAAAATTCCGCCAGACGAAATGCTGACCCACAGGCTCTATTCCCATGACACCCATAGAGTGGGAACAGAAACTGTGGTGAGCGCAGGGAGCCACTGAGCCTGCTGCTGGCATTCTGCTGCTGGAATCCCGGTGTCGTTATGCTGACTCCCGGGATCCCAGCAGCCGACATACCACACCCAATTACTTGATTTGAGATGGTTTTATCAGTTTTAAAAGAAATCAATTAACACTTGAGGATTTGCGCAGATCTCTAATGAAAATGGTCCCAAACATGTGGTTCACTGTGGCTGTAGGAATTATGGGCCTCATTCAGAGAAGCACACAGTGCACATCTCTCTGCGTCTGTAGATTCCCCGCCCCCAAACATATTTGGACCAATAGAAATAAATAACAAAGTGTTTTTTCGATTTAGCATTCGATTCGGTTCCGGTATGAATGGTCGACCATGTTATGGTCCACAGTCATTAGGTCGACCACTATTGGTCGACATTGACATGGTCGACATGGACACATGGTCAACACGTGAAAATGGTCGACACGTGAAAGGTCGACACATGAAAAGGTCGACATGAGTTTTTTTACTTTTTTTGGTGTCGTTTTTTGCGTAAAGTGCGCCATGCTTCGGGCATGGTGCCTTCGCTCCGCTACCGCTTCGCTCGGCACAGATTACCATTCCAATCGTAGTCCACGTGGATCGTAAAGTATGGAAAAGTTCCCCAAAAGAAAAAAAAGTAAAAAAACTCATGTCGACCTTTTCATGTGTCGACCATGTGTCCATGTCGACCATGTCAATGTCGACCAATAGTGGTCGACCTAATGACTGTCGACCATAACATGGTCGACCATGTGAACGGATACCTTCGATTCTGCATTTGATTTTATAGGTGATTTTGAAATGGATTTCCTAAACTGAACACTAAATCACTAGTTAAAACCTGACCAACATCGAATTCGATTTTAAAATCGATTTCAAAGTCGAATCTTAGTAAACGAGGAATTTAAGTAGTGAAAAAGAATGTCGATTTGATTTTATTTCAGTCATTTTAAATTGAACTTTAAATCAAATACAAAATCGAACTTTAATAAATATACCCCTTTATCTGCACTACCCCAACAGACAGAGCATGATGTCCTCGGTGCAAGAAACAGAAAAAGAAACTTCTTGCGCCAAACACTTGAATTGGACTGCCAATCCTCTAAAGATAACCAAAAGAAATTTGCAAACACAGGTAGTGCTTAATTGCTCAAAAATGATACATCAATATGATAATATAATTTGCATTTATTAAATTCAAACAAGTAATAAATCTACTAGGAGTGGTGTATAAAACAATCCAACAATCAATATATACCTTTAAAAAATATAATTAATATGCACCAACTTCATAATGGATAAAATACAGTACCAGCATATCAACTAGTAAAGCCAACCTGGATGCTGTGAAACATGGTGGAGCAGAGGCGTAACTCTGGGAGGCAACGGAGTTATCTGCCGCCGGGCTCCTGCTCTGAAAGGGGGCACCTCTCCTCCCATTCTGTGACACCATTCAATTAAGTTAATTGATAGCCACCGCTATCTCTTCAGTGGCCGACTTCCTCACTGGTCCCTGCACACCCTCTTTACTATACTGAATATACACATTTTACAAGCGTCATACCCAGGATTAGAACCCACGACCTATTACACTGGAAGCAGGCACCTTACTGATGGAACTATTTACTCCTGTATAGGAAGCATGAGAATTCTAACTATATGAAGTTACTTCTCTGACATGGCTTCTAATCCTGGGTATGACTGCTAAGATGTGTGATTTAAAATAAAAGACAATGAAATGTATATATACTGTATATACATTTTTATTTCAGAACAACCTGTGTATATATATATATATATATATATATATATATATATAATATCTAAATTTAGGGGGGCACCAATATTTATCTTGCCTCCGGGCAACTGGGATGAACTTACGCCACTATGGTGGAGGATACAGATTGATCAACCACTGCACTACTGATCCCCAGATCCCACTGCCTGCATAAGCCCGCTGCGGGACACTGCTGTGACAAGCCCCAGTACTCTGGAGCTCCAGCCACTGCAGCTACTACAGGAAATTTCCTAGGAGCGCATTCCACTACTGTCCCGCTGCTGAAAGCTGTTGCTGCATGTGTCTGCGGCCGCTCTATACATACGGCACTACGGGTCCTGGTGGGTCAATGAAATAGCAGCATTACCGAGACACCACGGACGTATACCATTCTAATTGCTGTGGGATCCTGCCTTTTTCACATTTATTGCTGATTACTACATGAATAAGTAGCTGCTAACTATACTATTCTAACCTGGTGATCCACTGATGTGGTATTAAGACACTAGTTCATTGCTGGATTGCTTTAACAATTTGGCTGCATAGAGACTGACAGCAACATCTGAGAGTCTCTGCAGCCTATAGCAGGATCAAAAACATATTGGGGGTGATTCAGACCTGATCGTAGATGTGCTAAATTTAGCACATCTACGATCACCTTCCCAGACGCCCAGCAAAGGGCTAGTCCACCCCGCATGTCAGGCCCTACCCCCCGCACAAGTACAAAAGCATCGCACAGCGGCGATGCTTTTGTACTTCCGGAGTAGCTCCCTACTAGCGCAGCTCCTGCGCACTGGCAGGGAGATACTTGCCGCTCCTCGGGTTGCAGCAGCTGCGTGTGACGTCACAAAGCGGTCGAGACCTGTCCCCCCAATGGAAAACACACAGCAGCGATCAGGTCTGGATAAACCCCCATTGAGTTGAGACTTTAGTAGTTTATATGGCTGGTATTTTATCCATTATAAGGTTGGTGCATATGAATGATTTTTAAAAGAGTGTTAACTGCTGAATTGTTTTAAAGGTGTGATACATTAACCCTAGCGGTCTGGATGCCGGCGGTTACATGACCGACACTGGCATCCCTACAATTAGAATGCCATGAGGGGAAGGGATCATTTTTTTTACACCTCCCCTGCCTCCAACCCAATTCCTCCTGGGGTGGTGACTAGGGATAAGATTCAGGGGGTGGAGGCTAGGGCTAAGACTTGAGGGCTGGCAGCTAGGGCTTTTAGTGCCTAACCCGCCCCCGCCCCCCCCCCCCCCCCCAGATCCTAACCATCACCCTGATACTTACCTTTGGGATTATGGCGGTCGGTGCTCCGGCGCCGGGATTCCGAATGGTGTCGGGATTCCGGCGTCGATCACATGACCACCGGCATCTTAACCGCATCCCGTGTCATACCCCACTCCCAGGATTTACTTGTTTGAATTTAATAAATGTGCAATATTATATTACAGGTTGAGTATCCCTTATCCAAAATGCTTGGGACCAGAAGTATTTTGGATATGGGATTTTTCCGTGTTTTGGAATAATTGCATACCATAAGGAGTTATCATGGCGATGGGACCTATGTCTAAGCACAGAATTCACTTGTGTTTCATATACACCTTATACACACAGCCTGAAGGTCATTTAATACAATATTTTTAATAATTTTTTGTATTAAACAAAGTTTGTGTACATCAGAAAACAAAGGTTTGACTATTTCAGTCGCACTCACAAAAATTCCGTATTTCGGAATATTCCGTATTTCGGAATATTTGGATATGGGATACTCAACCTGTATTACAGTATTGATTAAGTAATTTTGTGCAGTTATGCACCATATGATGTCCTCATTCTATAATATACTCTTAAGGGGGGATTCAGTTGTTTTGGGCGCCCGTAGTTCTTGTCTTAAGTGACCGGGAGCTATTCAATTGTTTTGAGTCGCCCCATTAGACTCTACATTAGAGCTTCATCACAGAAAGGAACATTAATGGGAGATGGACCACCTCTGGAGGAGTATTATTGGCAGGCAAAACATCCAGTGACTTGATCTCTACTGTAACCAAGGAGACGGCCTATATAGGTTACTAGTAATGACACACCCACCAAACTGAGCAACATATTCCCCACTTCTGATCCATCATGCTGGGACAAGATTAACAGGCTTCTCAGTTCTAGAGTATTAGGGAGAGCCCTATTCCTAACGATTTGTGGATATTTCTTGTGCCATGTCGCCCTCAACATCTATTCTAGCACTCTATAAAGCTGACTTCACACGTATAATAGCAGCAGCCATGTTATCTATTGTATTCCATTGGAAGTTCGTAGTTCCCCTCGCCTCTCCACATCTAGCACATTGCATGCATGCAACAAATCACTCTCTCCATGACAGGCCCTGTGTCTCTTCTGCGGTTGTCAGAACCACCTGTCCTCCGTCTAACAATATCCCTCTTATCTAAGATTTGCCATTCAAATTGTGGTATCTCCATGACCACCTCCCCTTTACCCCATCCCCTCTCTTCCTTTTTTCCTTCCTTAATGTGTATTTGCTTGTCTACATAGTTGATATTTTTCCAGAGAAACAGGCCCTGTGTATTCTTTGTTGAGGTTACTGTATTTGCTTGTGTCTCATTAATAGGCTTTAAAAAATAAACTGATCAGATGTTTACGTATAGCGAATGGACAGAAAACCTTTTTAAATGTAAAATTACAGTGACAAATGTTCTCTGTCTTAGGGACATGGTTAAAAAAATAAATTCTACCTTTTAAAACTATATATTGTGGATCATCTTATTGATGGATGGATGGATGGATTGATTGATTGATTGATTGATTGATTGATTGATTGATTGATTGATTGATTGATGGATTGATGGATTAATTATTAATTCCTCTTCTAAACAATGTGTTGCCTAAATGAGCGGTTCTCAACCTCTCCCCTCAAGTTCTATCAGGTTGTCGTTTGAAGATGTCTGTCTATGGGATTATTATTGACCCGGCAAAGTAGACTAAAGGGGGGGTACACACTAGGCGATTTCAGCCTAAAAAATAAACAATAACGTAATTAATGTTTATTTTTAAATTGAAATCGTCCAGTGTGTATGGGGACAATATTTGTGACTGGTGAACCCGTCAATGTCTGGCTGAGCTGCATTTTTCGGGAATGCCGGCGGTGACGTCACTGAACGCTATCGTTGAACGATAACGTTTAGTGTGTATGCACTATATTGTTGAACGCTAAGTCATTCAACGATATAGTCGTCCATCGCCGGCAATCCCAAATCACGTAGTGATTACCTGCCCTACAGCCCCCTACACACAAGAAGACTTGAAATATGTGAAAGATGAACGATGTGGAAGATGAGCAATTTCCCTTGAACTCCCTGACAAACGAGATTGAGTGTACACACTGAGCTTTGTTACAAACGATCTGAACGATGAATGATCTGCTCTGCTGGGGGGAGGCATTCGAGTTGCCGACTGCCGGAATGTCGGCAGTCAGGATACCGACGCCGGAATCCCAACACCTGGTGAAATACCGGCAGTCGCAATCCCCACTGCCGCCCGGAAAACCCACTCGGGTGGTGGTCCACGCCACCACCCAAGGGGGACTATAGCCTGCAGCGATCCCGTGAGGGGACACGCTGCGCTCGCCACTGGTATTCCGACTGTCGGGATCCCGGCGCCGGTCTCCTGACCACCGAGATCCCTATACTGAATCCCTGCTGGGATTGAGGGGATTGAGCTGCATGCATGGAAGACTGACAACCTGCTTCAAACGGCCAAGGGTGCACGCGTCGTTCATCGTTTGCTGTGTACACACTAGAATGATCTGAGCGATTTCATCCTTCACAACCGTCTATATCGCTGATATCTATGGAAAATATCTTCTAGTGTGTATGGGCCTTATCTCACCTGTGCATGATTAAAGGGATCCACAAATCATAGGGTCTGGGACTCAAGGTCGACAGCAATTAGGTTGACACCAATTTGTCGACACACCTTATGTCGACACCTGAAATAGGTCGACACGGAGAAAGGTCGACATGGGTTTTTTATGGGGGGGTTTTGTGTCGTTTTCTCCGTAATGTGACCGGGAACCCCAATTAGTGCACCGCGTCCCCTCGCATGACTTGCTTCGCTCTCAATGCTTCAGGCGAGGTTACCGTTCTCAAGTGTAGTCCACGTGAATCGTAAAGTATGAAAAGGTAAAAAGAAAAAAAGAAAAAAGTGAAATCTCATGTCGACCTTGTCCATGTTGACCTTTTGTCCACGTCGACATATTTCAGGTGTTGAACTAGGGTGTGTCGACCTAAGTAGTGTCGACCGTATTGGTGTCGACCTTTTGTCCAGATACCAAATCATAACCTGTTGGTGATACTTATCTGGTCTAATCTGTTCTAGAAAAACAACATAAAGGGGTCTATTTACTAAACCTTAGACGGAGATAATGTGGACGGAGATAAAGTACCAGCCAATCAGCCTCTACCTGCCATGTCACTTCATGTGTTTGAAAAATGACAGTTAGGAGCTTATTGGCTGGTACTTTATCTCCGTCCACTTTATCTCCATCCAAGGCTTAGTAAATCGACCCCTTAGAACCTGACTAGTTACCAGTTCGTCAAAATGATGGAAACAACATAACAGTAATGTAATTGCCAGCGGCTGTGTGCGCCTGAAAAGAGCAACAATTGAATTGCTCTGTCGGGCACCATCTAGCAGCCGTTGGCACATGAAACACTTGAATTTCCCACATAGAGGCGAGGAGCAGCGTTAGCCTTTTATTACACAGGATTGGTTACTGTAGATGGAATTAGAATAATTTATGAACTAGTGGTGCAGCTGCTTTGTGAATTTGCACAGCTGCAAGTTGCAATGAATATTTCTTTTTTTAAATCATTATTTATTTTTTTTGACAGACCATAATACAGCAATTGGAAAGATGCTGAAGTAGCCCTAATGGCTCATATACCAAACTATGGTTCACAGGCTACATGAGCTGAATTGTTAGCAAGAAAACATATAACAACAGTGAGCTTCATTACAAAACATTGTACAGCAAGGGGTACACCTTGGAGCTGGGGCATAGAGAGGACCAAGTCCCTGCACAACGATTTCTTAGGGTCCCCAGGGCTGCATATGCGGCTTTGGTATAAGGTGGACAACCATCCATTGCAGACGTCTCTTGGTGCACCTTATCTCACCCCTATTACAGATCTGTACACAGACTCTCTTATTACATTTATGTCTTAATTAGAGTGTATTTACATTCAAAACTGAAAGCTTTTTATTTTGCCATTAGCCATGCCTTTGACCTCTGAGCTGCCTCTATTTCTTGTGTCAGAATTATAAATTTTAATGTTTTATTAACATCGTTTTTTGTGCACATTAAATGCACTTAGGGGGTCATTCCGAGTTATTCGCTCGCTAGCAGTTTTTAGCAGCTGTGCAAACGCTAAGCCGCCGCCCTCTGGGAGTGTATCTTAGCTTAGCAGAAGTGCGAACAAAAGGATCGCAGAGCGGCTACAAAAAAATATTGTGCAGTTTCTGAGTAGCTCCAGACCTACTCAGCGCTTGCGATCACTTCAGACCATTCAGTTCCGGATTTGACGTCACAAACACGCCCTGCGTTCTCCCAGCCACGCCTGTGTTTTTCCTGGCACGCCCGCGTTTTTTCCAACACTCCCTGAAAGCGGTCGGTTGACACCCAGAAACGCCCACTTCATGTCAATCACTCTGCGGCAGCCAGTGCGACTGAAATGCATCTCTAGACCTTGTGTAAAACTACATTGGCCGTTGTGAAAGTACGTTGCGCGTGCGCATTGCGCCACATACGCATGAGCAGAAGTGCCAGTTTTTTGCATCATCGCTGCGCAGCAAACATTTCAGCTAGCGATCAACTCGGAATGACCCCCTTAGCTTTATAAAAAATAGGTCAAATGATGCAATAGGGTTTCCACGGAACGTAGTGGCCAGGATCTGATTGCTGTCCCTTCAGTAGACACCTGTTTAAATCAAGAATCTGGACTCCATACTCCATCTCAACCCTTTGAAGTGCATTAGAATTAGAACTCTCCTTTTTGCATTTGAGGAAAATAATTGGATGTTCTTTAGTGACCACTACACATTCTGAGTCTCCCATGGCCAGCTACCCCCTCTCGTCAGGGGCAGTAATATTATACCTCTGCTACAGATGCCCCAGCACATGTGTATGTTTTGTAATGTAATGATGTATCACACAGGAAACGGCGTTTGCTCTGGCACTCTGTATGTTTCATGATCCTAAATGATGTGTGTGAAGAAAAAGGTACACACTTTTCGATATAGCGCTTGTTCGGCCGACAAACGATATATCGCGAGAGCATCCGCACATGTGTACAGCTGATAGATCTGTGTCCCACCGATGTTTTCTCTCTCATTTTTGCCATGATCTGGTCACACGTGCAAACAGATTGCGGCAGCGACTAGTTGCAGCTGCTCGTTAATAGTTGCAGGGTGTGTACATGTAATGCATTCACAGATGTATCAGGTTGGCTCTGCAGCACAGCCAATGCCAGTATATCATGCAGATATAGAGGTACATCTGCTTGTATGTATGGGTCACTGACCGATCCGTTATGCTTCCGCAGGAACTGGCGACAATGACATCACAACTGGGCGGGCAAATTTAAACGTCAGTCCAGTTGTGATGTCTGGTCAGCCATATCGAGCGGCTGATTGGTAAGTGTGTATAGCTTGTTACGGCAGATGACCACACACTGTCCTGTTTCTGTATCATCTGCAGACATTTCTGCATTTTGTAAGCAACAGATACCAAGAACAGGTTCATTTCCTAATATTGGAGCTTGTATGGCTAGCTTTATACTGGCCAGTGCGAGCATGCAGGAATAGATGGTTCTCTGGGGGTCATTCTGACCCGTTTGCTCGCTGCTTTTTGTCGCAGCCGAGCGAACGGGTCCCTACTGCGCATGCGTCAGTGCCGTAGTGCGCCGGCGCATGCCAGACGGCCGAAGGCCGTAGCAGGGCTGCGATCGCCTCTGCCTGATTGACAGGCAGAGGCGATCGCTGGGCGGGAGGTGGCGGAACAGCGGCGTTTGGCCGCCATTTAGTGGGAGCGGTCCGGCCAACGCAGGCGTTGCCGGACCGAACGGGGGGCGGGCCGCAGCCGCTGCGGGCCGGGGAGCGATAAGTAGCTCCCGGCCAGCACGCTAAAGCTGAGCTGGCCGGGAGCTACTCTTGAAGTGCAAAGGCATCGCACAGCGGCGATGCCTTTGCACTTCTGCGCGGAAGCCGGCACTGACATGCGGGGTGGACTAGCCCTGTGCTGGGCGTCCCCCGCATGTCAGTGTGAATGATCGTAGCTGTGCTAAATTTAGCACAGCTACGATCAACTCGGAATGACCCCCTCTGTGAGAGAAAGTGAGTGGATTAGCAATCCTGTAAAGTGTATACTACAGTATTTAGTAGTCATTTTTGTGAAAGCTGTAACATAGGTTGATAAAATACAACAGCATGTCTTTTTTATGTTTAAGTCCTACTATAAGTTTAAAGAATGACTTATTTATAATGCATGTGACCTCAATTTCAGTCGTGTCTCTGGCAGTTTATTAGAGCAAATTGAAAGTCTAATTAATTGGATCAATAGTAAAGACTGGGTAGAGAGCATTGAGTGTCAAGGACACAGCTTCTGAAGCTGCCTCAAAACAGGGTATAGTGCTGCATAGTGTGTTAGCAATGCAAATAGTGTGTTAGTGCTGCATAGTGTGTTAGCACTAGTTTTATTGCTATGTAGTGTTTTAGTGCTGCATAGTGTGTTAGCGCTAGTGCTATATGGTGTGTTGGCGCTGCATAGTGTGTTAGCACTGCATAGTGTGTTAGTGCTGCATATTGTTTTAGCTCTGCACAGTGTGTTAGTGCTATATAGTGTGCTAGTGCTACATAGGGCTACATGCAATTAGCAGCAATTTTTCGCCTGTTTTTTAATTCGACACAATACGACCGTCGAATTCCGGCAAGTGGGTGCCGGAGTTCAACATAGTCAATAAAAAACGGATTCGACAGTCCCGCTGTCGAAAAACGGCCGATTTGACGGATTTTGATCCGATTTAAAAAAAAAACGGAAAAAACCAGAAAAAAAATTGCGTGGGGTCCCCCCTCCAAAGCATAACCAGCCTCGGGCTCTTCAAGCCGGTCCTGGTTCTAAAAATCCGGGGGGAAAAATGACAGGGGATCCCCTGTATTTTTAAAACCAGCACCGGGCTCTGTGCCTGGTGCTGGTGCAAAAAATACGGGGGACAAAAAGAGTAGGGGTCCCCCGTATTTTTCACACCAGCATCGGGCTCCACTAGCTGGACAGATAATGCCACAGCCGGGGGTTACTTTTATACAGCGCCCTGCGGCCGTGGCATTAAATATCCAACTAGTCACCCCTGGCCGGGGTATCCTGGGGGAGTGGGGACCCCTTCAATCAAGGGGTCCCCCCCAGCCACCCAAGGGCCAGGGGTGAAGCCCGAGGCTGTCCACCCCATCCAAGGGCTGCGGATGGGGGGCTGATAGCCTTGAGAAAATTTAAAGAATATTGTTTTTTCCAGTAGTACTACAAGTCCCAGCAAGCCTCCCCCGCAAGCTGGTACTTGGAGAACCACAAGTACCAGCATGCGGGAGAAAAACGGGCCCGCTGGTACCTGTAGTTCTACTGGAAAAAAATACCCAAATAAAAACAGGACACGCACACCGTGATAGTAAAACTTTATTTCACACATGTCGACACATACATACTTACCTATGTTCACACGCCGACCTCTGTCCACTTGTCCAAGTAGAATCCACGTGTACCTGTGAATAAAATTATACTCACCTGATCCAGTGTCCAGATTATAATCCACGTACTTGGCAAAAAAAAAAAACGAACACCCGGACCAAACGGACTGAAAGGGGTCCCATGTTTACACATGGGACCCCTTTCCCCGAATGCAGAGACCCCCCCGTGACTGCTGTCACAGAAAGGTCTCTTCAGCCAATCAGCGAGCGCAACGTCCTGGCACTCTGCTGATTGGCTATGCGCGTCTGAGCTGTCAGACAGCGCATCGCAAAGCCTCTCCATTATATTCAATGGTGGGAACTTTGCGGTCAGCAGTGAGGTCACCCGCGGTCAGCGGCTGACCGCGGGTAACCCCACCGCTGACGGCAAAGTTTCCACCATTGAAACTAATGGAGGGAGCTGTGCGATGCGCTGTCTGCCAGCAGACGCGCATACAGCCAATCAGGTGAGTGCCACAAAGTAGCGCTTCCTGATTGGCTGAAGGGACCTTTCTGTGACAGCAGTCACGTGGGGTCCCGGCATTCGTGGAAAGGGGTCCCATGTGTAAACATGGGACCCCTTTCAGTCCGTTTGGTCCGGGTGTTCGTTGTTTTTTTTTGCCAAGTACGTGGATTATAATCTGGACACTGGATCAGGTGAGTATAATTTTATTCACAGGTACACGTGGATTCTACTTGGACAAGTGGACAGAGGTCGGCGTGTGAACATAGGTAAGTAAAAAAAAAAAAAGTAAATAAATAAATAAAAAATATGTATGTGTCGACATGTGTGAAATAAAGTTTTACTATCACGGTGTGCGTGTCCTGTTTTTATTTGGGTATTTTTTTTCCAGTAGAACTACAGGTACCAGCGGGCCCGTTTTTCTCCCGCATGCTGGTACTTGTGGTTCTCCAAGTACCAGCTTGCGGGGGAGGCTTGCTGGGACTTATAGTACTACTGGAAAAAAAACAATATTCTTTCAATTTTCTCAAGGCTGTCAGCCCCTGATCCGCAGCCCTTGGATGGGGGGGACAGCCTCGGGCTTCACCCCTGGCCCTTGGGTGGCTGGGGGGGGACCCCTTGATTGAAGGGGTCCCCACTCCCCCAGGGTACCCCGGCCAGGGGTGACTAGTTGGATATTTAATGCCACGGCCGCAGGGCGCTGTATAAAAGTGACCCCCGGCTGTGGCATTATCTGTCCAGCTAGTGGAGCCCGATGCTGGTGTAAAAAATACGGGGGACCCCTACTCTTTTTGTCCCCCGTATTTTTTGCACCAGCACCAGGCGCAGAGCCCGGTGCTGGTTTTAAAAATACGGGGGATCCCCTGTCATTTCCCCCCCCCGGATTTTTAGAACCAGGACCGGCTCGAAGAGCCCGAGGCTGGTTATGCTTAGGACCCCACGCAATTTTTTTTCTGATTTTTACCATTCCATTTAAAAAAAAAATATATATATATATATTTTTTTTTTTTAAATATATAAATAATACTTGTGCCTCCAAAATAGACAAACCAAGTACCTAATCCCTTCTAATATAAATAGATATGCTATTACCAATAAAAAAAAACACAAAAAAAAAACATGTTTTTAACATTTTTTATTAGATTCCGCCACCAAAGTGTGGCGGATTGAAAATGACAGATTTACTGTCTAAAAGCACTGCTGTCGAATTTCCAAACTTCAAGTGTATATACGTTTGGCGAATTGCCGCATTTGTACCATTGCAGAAATGTCGAATTTGACAAATGTCGAATTTCAAAAAGTCGAATTTGGAAAGTCCGTTTTTTTGACGGAAAGTACTGAATTGCATTGTCTAATTTTTTTTTTGGGCGAAAATGTCCCGTTTTTCGACATTTTCGGGAATTCGACCGCAATTGCATATACCCCATAGTGTGTTAGCACTAGTTTTAGTGCTATAAAGTGTGGTAGTGCTGCATAGTGTGTTAGCACTAGTGTTAGTGCTATATAGTGTGTTAGTGTTGCATAGTGTGTTAACGCTAGTGTTAGTGCTATATAGTGTGTTAGTGCTACATAGTATGTTAGTGCTGTATAGTGTGTTAGCGCTAGTGTTAGTGCTATATAATGCTATATAGTGTGATAGTGCTACATAGTATGTTAGTGCTGTATAGTGTGTTAGTGCTATAAAGTGTGTTAGTGCTACATAGTGTGTTATCACTAGTTTTATTGCTATAAAGTGTGTTAGTGCTGCATAGTGTGTTAGCGCTAGTGTTAGTGCTATGTAGTGTGTTAGTGCTGCATAGTGTGTTAGCGCTGCATAGTATGTTAGTGCTACTGTATATAGCGTGTTAGTGCTGCATAGTGTGTTAGTGCTGAATTGTGTGTTGACGCTAGTGTTTGTGCTGTATAGTGTGTTAGTGATGCATAGTGTGTTAGTTCTGCATAGTATGTTAGTGCTGTATAGTATGTTAGTGCTGCATAGTGTGTTGGCGCTGCTGTGCATTAGTGCTATAATTAAATGTTAGTAAAATAAATTAATAATCCTTGGCCCAGAGAAATTTGTTAGTTGCTCACAGACTTCGTCTGACACCATATGAAAGCCTCTGAATAATAATAATAATAATAATAATAATAATAATAATAATATTTTAAGGTATCTGAGTAGTTGAATGAGTGATGAATGTATATGACCTTTGCAGATTCCCAGTGTCATTTTTTTAATTCTTTGTACTTTCTTTTTGGGTTTTTTCTACTTGATTTTTGTTTGCAAGTTAATAAACTGGAACTCATGGATCTGTTTAAATTATTAAAACATGATAATAGACAATAGGTTTGCAAATAGAGGGCTATGGGAATCACTCTAAATTACTTGGCTAAGAACTGCAGGTCTACAAGGTTTATAATATGACATGCATGATGTGTGTGTATATCATTTTGGTTTCTTATGTACTGTATGTAGTGGGGTGCATAAAAAGAAAAATAAATAACACTGTATTTTTCACTTTGCACATGGGCCCTCATTCCGAGTTGTTCGCTCGCTAGCTGCTTTTAGCAGCATTGCACACGCTAAGCCGCCGCCCTCTGGGAGTGTATCTTAGCATAGCAGAATTGCGAACGAAAGATTAGCAGAATTGCGAATAGAAATTTCTTAGCAGTTTCTGAGTAGCTCCAGACTTACTCCTACATTGCGATCAGTTCAGTCAGTTTCGTTCCTGGTTTGACGTCACAAACACACACAGCGTTCGCCCAGACACTCCCCCGTTTCTTCAGACACTCCCGCGTTTTTCCCAGAAACGCCAGCGATTTTTCGCACACTCCCAGAAAACGGGCAGTTTCCGCCCAGAAACACCCACTTCCTGTCAATCACACTACGATCACCAGAACGATGAAAAAGCTTTGTTATGCCATGAGTAAAATACCTAACTTTTGTGTAAAATAACTAAGCGTATGCGCTCTGCGAACCTTGCGTATGCGCAGTAAGCGACTAATCGCAGTGTAGCGAAAATCGGCAACGAGCGAACAACTCGGAATGACCCCCATGATACAACATTGCGCAACTGAAAACATCCTGGATTGTTTCTTGCACCCCATACAGGCAAGTCCGCAATGTTGGGTTGGGTTGCTGCTCCTAGTGGTGATGTCGGCAGCTGTATAACACCACTGATTGGTTACCCCCTTTAGAGTAAACTGCAGCAAATTATGAACAGTTTTCTAACATTGCCATACACCTCAACATTGAGATAAAACATTGGGCCAAAATAGGCCCTGCCTTATCCAATCATTACAGTTGTGGAGAGAATATGTCAGATGAGGCAGTACCTATTTCAGGCTACTCTTATGGGCCCTACACACTGGCCATTTTCCACCGAGGTGGCCGACCCGGCAAGGGGGGGGGGGGATATGTGGGGGTGACAGGGGGAGTGAAGTTTCTTCAGCCCCTGACGTCACCCGGCCCCATAGCCCTGCATGCTAATGTGAACGGTATTGTCCATATTGGCTTGCATGTATAAACGAGCCGGCATCAACGATGAACAACCGCGGGGCCGCACATCGTTCATCGTTGGTGCCTACACCCTGGGGGTAATTCCAAGTTGATCGCAGCAGGAAATTTTTTAGCAGTTGGGCAAAACCATGTGCACTGCAGGGGAGGCAGATATAACATTTGCAGAGAGAGTTAGATTTGGGTGGGTTATTTTATTTCTGTGCAGGGTAAATACTGGCTGCTTTATTTTTACACTGCAAATAAGATTGCAGATTGAACACACCCCACCCAAATCTAACTCTCTCTGCACATGTTATATCTGCCCCCCCTGCAGTGCACATGGTTTTGCCCAACTGCTAAAAAATTTCCTGCTGCGATCAACTTGGAATTACCCCCACTGAGCGATATATACGATATCTCGTTCATTAGTGAACGAGATTGTTCATATCGCTCAGTATAATCGGTAAGTGTGTAGGGCCTATTAGTTTCATTTCCCTTTAATCAGAATAAAATGTACTGTAATGCAGCATGGTGCAATTCTCTTATCATTCGACTCTAAGAGTTAAACAAGTTTTCTTTTTAATTAATTTTCATGGATGGCCCCAGCTGCCTGCTAGAATTAATGAATTGTGCACGCTTTTAAGCTGCTGAATGGGATGAACAGCCTTATCAAGATAAGAGCTTGTCCCTTTGTGATCAGAAATCACCACCTGGCTAGCTGTCACTTGTGCTCGATTTCCAATCTACTCCACATCTATAGTATGGTGTTAAACCTCCCATTCACAGTTTGCATTATAACAAATTTGTTGCAACACAAATGCACACAGTGGACTACAGAGGACCACATCTATGAACAGAGTTACCGGGTCATATGTGTAAATGTGGACTCACACGGAATGCGTGGCTGTACTGCAATTAGCTCATATGCATGTTATGATTTTTACAGTGCACATTTGCTGTATGCATGTGAACAAATGTGCAATAGTAACACGAGAAGTAACATACTGTAACAGGCCAGAAGGACTTAATCCTAGTGAGTTTTTCATCACAGGGTATGAGAGTCGAGGTACAGTATATTGCATTTAGTCACCGGAGGTACTCTTCCATTTTATTGGGCAACAGAATAATACGGTTTTTAAATCTGACTTGATTAGTTTGCGCATATCACAATTGTACCATGTTATTAGTTCTTTAAAGGCAGAGGCTTCCAAACTCAGTTCTTAAGGCACCCTAATGGTCCAAGCTTAATGTTAGCCATGCTTGCGCACAGGTGAATTAATTTGTGCCTCAGTCAATTTAATTTAACCATGCCATGAATATCCTTAAAACCTGCAGGGTGTGCTGATTTAAATCACATGATTTAAAACAAAAACGTTGATTTAAATATTATTATTATTATTACTACTATTATTATTATTATTATTATTATTATTATTATTAATAAATGCTGTACATGTGTGGAAAGAATTAGAGCAGAGATTTTCAACCTTTTACAACTCGCGGCACACTGAACAAGATTTAAATATTGCCAAGGCACATTCACATATAATGGTGATACATGGTGCAGTTGCGTGTCTTAGGATGTCATGTCGCAGCTTCTCCATACGTAACACCTGAGCCACATCTGAGAAAGCCAGAAAAGCCCAACACTGCCCGGGCCCAAAATTAGCACTGGCTCTGCAGCCACTAAACCTCACCAGTATTGATCGTTGCAGGGCCTCAGTAGCGACAAACACTGACGGGCCTGGCTCTGCTTCTATGGCGGCACACCTGGAGACTGCTCAGGGCACACTAGTGTTCCACGGCACAGTGGTTGAAAAACACTGAATTAGAGGATAGTTTGAAAGAATGTAATCTGGACAAACCAAACATGAATATATTTTAGGACAGGCTAGAATCAAGCATTGGGCCCTGCACATTTTCTCTATTACTTGATGGATCCAAGTGACTGTGGTAACTGCAGAAGAGAAGTTAGAAGCTCTGAAGTTTGCCAAAGAAAAATATTCACATTCAACTACCCTTCTCCCAACACTAGTCAAGTTCCAAGCAAAAGCAACCCCCGTTTAATGACCTCGTTTGACCACGATGTTGTGTCACAGTGGCACCAATAGATTGATTGGTGGAATTGGTGGAAAATGCACATTGGTACGGAAACTGTAGCTGGTAATAAAAATATCACGGTAGCAGTAGAGCAATTGCTAACAGCTGCAGCGTCATAAGCTTCAGTAGAAAGAATATTTTCCACATTTGGGCCTTTATCCAGGTTTGTTAGCAAACCAAATAAAGTTAGCAGTTGGGCAAAACCATGTGCACTGCAGGTGGGTGGGGCAGATATAACATGTGCAGAGAGAGTTACATTTGGTTGGGGTGTGTTAATCTAAATTGTAGGGTAGAAATTAAGCAGTCAGTATTTACCATGCACAGAAACAATATAACCCACCCAAATGTAAATCTCTCTGCACATGTTACATCTGCCCCACCTGCAGTGCAACATGGTTTTGCCCAATTGCTAAAATTTTTTGGTTTGCTAACATACCTAAATAACTCCCTTGGTTTGGTGCAAACTGAGAGACCGCTTGGGTACTGATAAAGCTGCAAAACTTGTGTTTCTTTTTAAGGTGTTCAAAAAACCTAATGTGTAGGCTTATACCGCTTTTACACCAACTATAGCGGGTCGCAGCCGGGAGCCCTGACACGGGACCCGCCTCAGCCCCCATTTACACCGGAGTCAGTATTTTTTAAATGTTTTAGAATTTTGCAGTGAGATTAGGGTATAGCTTAATTTTAGTAACAACTTGGCATCATTTTCTTTATTTATAGAAGGATGTAATGGACCAAATTGGGAAGAAATAGCGAGTTCATGATTTAGCTTTCTATTACACTAGCGCAGACCAAGGAATGAGCCCCTAGAGCTGCTAATTTAAATGTCAGTGATACAGAGTATTACCGGTATTCGGTCAGTATACCGCTCATTGGGATCCCGGCTGTCACAATGCCGACGCCGGGATCCCAACGGGGGAGAATAGAACCTGTGGCGAGCCTAGCTTAGCTTAGCTCGCCACTGAGCCCGCAGGGGGCTTCTTTGCTCCCCCCCCCCCTCCCCGCGCCGGCATTCTAGCACTCAGGTTGCTAGTGTCGGTATACTGACAGTCGGCATCGCGTGCTACGGTAATACATACTGCTCCTGTATTACCGGTATGTGGAGGTGTGTTTCTGGCTGTACAGCATGTTTTCATATAGCTAGCAGTAGATTTCCTGTGCACTTACGGCGGCTGGGTTCAGTGTTACTTTATGTGGCTGTTAAAAGAAAAGGCGAATAAATGTAAAATGCTGTAATCACCAGTAGTCTTCTCTAGCTGCGCTGTATTGCTTTATATAGGTTGAGATCTCTCCTATAGTTTGTGTTCTCTTGGCTTACACTCATGTCTTTGCAGGTCAAGGATGTTTTTCAGTCCACCAGATGATCAGACTCTGTATATGAAGGATCAAATGCCCCTAAACCCACTACCCCATGGAGAGTAATACGACTTCACTTTCTGATCATTATGGATGAACTGGAACTGATTTGACAGCTGCAATTTTCCATAAATCAATAGAGCCCCATAAATTAACATTTTTGTTACATAGTCTTAAATGTAAAATTACTGCTGCACAAAACGGTGGCTATATATATATATATATATATATATATATATATATATATATATATATATATATATATATATAAAACGACATGACGATCATCATAATCTAAGTGCCGCCATATAATTAATCAGTAGTTACAGTTCCATAAATCCTTCTTTGCAAACACAATATTTATTTTTGTTTGTAAAAAATGTGAGCTGCCGGGCTGCTTGGTCTCTAGGATCGACATGAAATATTTAAGTAGCAATCCCCTTAGAACATGGCTGGCTGATAATGCCCTGGCTGCAGGAGGTGAGGGCCTGGGGTGTCAGCGCACACATTCATACACTGCTCATACACTGCTCTAAGTGCTTCCGTTGGATGGAAGGTCACACAGTATTCTGTCATCCACTCACATATTGGTAATTGTTGCCAGGGTGTGTATGCTGGGCTACGTACATGGATTTCATTATCATTTCTGCACAACATTATGTGTTACTCTGGTTACACATGCCAGTAAACTGCGCTGATACCTGTGCAATTTCAGGGGTGTATAACGAACACCCTGCACCTGCAGCTATGTAAAATAAACACAAGTTAGTGACCCGGTGATGTATGTAACAAAAGGGGGTTAGTAGCGCATCTAGGTGCAAGATTGAGACCCAGGTGACATTATGCATAAATGGCAATAGCTAAAATGAATTGAAAAACATATACATGTATGTATGTGCATGTGTGTATATATATATATATATATATATATATATACACACACACACACACAGGAGTATCCTTGTGTGTATACATACACACACACATACACACAAGGATACTCCTCTATAGTGTGTGTACCAATAGTGCATATAGGGGGTCATTCAGACCCGATCGCACGCTAGTGTTTTTTGCAGCGGTGCAATCAGGTCTGGACTGCGCATGCGTATGCTCCGCAGTGCGCAGGCGCTTCGGCCGCCGGGGATCGCCAAACAGCAACGGATCTAAGGAAGAAAGCGATCGCACCGTTGATCGCAAGAAGATTGACAGGAAGAGACTATTTGTGGGTGTCAACTTACCATTTTTAAGGAGTGTCCAGGCAAACGCAAGCGTGTCCAGCCGTTTCAAGGGAGGGTTCCTGACGTCAGCTCCAGGCCGGATCGTCACAGCGGCTGAGTAAGTCCTGAGTTGTGCAGAGACTGTGCAGCTCTCTGCACAAGCTATCGCACCTCTGCACATCAACTACCCCCTCCCCCTGTAGGCGGCGACTACCTGATCGCAGCACTGCAAAAAACGCCTGCGTGCGATCAGGTCTGAATCACCCCTATAGTGCCTAATTCAAAGGTTGATTGCAAGAGCAAAATCTTCCTCTAATGGGCAGAACCATGTGCACTGCAGGGGAGGGGGGGGGGGGGGCAAATTGTTTCTGTGCAGGGTAAATACTGGCTGCTTTATTTTTACACTGCAACTTAGATTTCAGTTTGAATATACCCCACCCAAATCTAACTCTCTATGCACTTGTTATATTGGGATGTAATTCTGTGACCCCATTTGTCACTATACCGACACCGGGTTCCCGCCCCCTCACAATCCCAACAGTCAGCATGCCGACTAACACGGACTATTCCCACTCGTAGGAATAGAACCTGCGCTCGTCACCGAGCCCGCAGCAAGCCCACCAGGGGCATCCTTGCGCTCTCCCACACCCACTGACATTCTGCTGCCGGGATCCCGCGGTTGGTATACTGACCGCTGGGATCCCCAACGCCGGTAAAACATACCCAACCTGTCATAAAATATGTATTAACAATAAAGTTAGAAGGGTACGTTAAATAATGTAAAATAATAGCAGTCATGCACCAAAGGATTACTGCTGTGTTCTCAGAATTAAAAACTGGTTGAAATAAGGTAAAACCATCAACAGTATTTTTTGTATTATTGAATGTCAGTATTGTTACTATATCCGGTGGCGAATTTCCCACCAGGCATTTGAGGCACGTGCCTAGGGGTGGTACTTGTTTGGGGGCGGCACTTGGATGCTTGTGTTGGTACTGTCAGCTCAAATAGTACCAGTAACTGCAAAATATTTCCACAGTACTTTACCATATGCCATCTTTAATGGAGTGTAAATGGGTAGGACATGCACATACTGCCCCTGTAAGCTGTCTTACTTAGTAATTATTTATAAAAAATAATAAAAAACAAACAAATGTCATCGTGGCTTTATTTTATTATTCTATTAAATTGGCTATCATCAAATGAAAGCTTATAACCAATCAATAAAAATAATAAAATTAGGCAGAGGGCAGGGAAGCCGTTTTTGTTCTGCCTAGGGGTGCCCTCTCCCCTAAATACGCCCCTGAATATATTTGTGTTGTGTGAATGGGTGTAGTATGTTATGCCGGCGGTCGGGTTCCCGGCGCCCAGCATAAAGGCGCCGGGATCCCAACTGCCGGCATGCCGGCAGCTGGGTGAGCGCAAATGAGCCCCTTGCGGGCTCGCCACGCTGTGGGCACAGTGGCGTGCGACGCTATTTAGTCTCCCAACAGGGGTGTCGTGGACCCCCAAGAGGAAGAATAGTTGTCGGTATGCCGGGTGTCGGGATTCCGGCGCTGGTATACTGAGTGCCAGGATCCCAACAGCCGGCATACTGAATACCACCCGTATGAATATATTGTTTTGCACAAGTGTACCTTGCTGGACTGTTGGAATACTTCCAAAAACCTTTCATGGCAAGTGGAACATAATATCTTTTTGTGTGTTATTGTATGTTTAGTGTTTTGTGGTAAAATTTGATTATATTACCTACTTGTTTTGTTCATGTATGTAATGTGTATCATACCAGCATATTACGGTTGTCAAGGGCTCAGGAAAAATTGGTGCAAAAATCCAGGAAAGTGTAATAACTGTAATAATAAATCTTCAGATTTTGTGTAAAATAAAGGAAAAACACATTGTATTATTGCTAAATACAGATGTGTCCTCACACTACAGCTGCAGTCGCTGCAAACAGCACATCTCGGTGTGCCTGGTCCTGAGTGGCTCAGCTTGCACCCAGCATCTTATTCATGTCTTTTTTGCTCCAATGTGCATTTTAGCCACAATGCGACAAAACGGCTTAACAAGACGGCACTGACTAATTTGTGATGCGACACCTTAATATGTGAGTCTGAATCTGCATACGAAGCGCTACAATGCATCTGCCGCGACTTTATCTCACACCAAGTTCCATTGTACTTCCATCTGTAACTTTGTACATATTTCAAACAGGATGTAGTTGCTTTACCGGCAATCGGGATCCCGGCAATCAGGATCCTATGGTCGGGATGCTGACCTCTGTGATCCTGACCGCCATTACAGCCCCAACCTATTTCAATCAAATTAATGTGCGGTTAAAATCACAGTCTGGTGTCTCTTTTATAGATTGAGCATTGGGGGTCATTCCGAGTTGTTCGCTCGCAAGCGGATTTTAGCAGATTTGCTCATGCTAAGCCGCCGCCTACTGGGAGTGAATCTTAGCATCTTAAAATAGCGAACGATGTAATCGCAATATTGCGATTACACACCTCTTAGCAGTTTCTGAGTAGCTCCAGACTTACTCGGCATCTGCGATCAGTTCAGTGCTTGTCGTTCCTGGTTTGACGTCACAAACACACCCAGCGTTCGCCCAGACACTCCCCCGTTTCTCCAGCCACTCCCGCGTTTTTTCCGGAAACGGTAGCGTTTTTTCCCACACGCCCATAAAACGGCCTGTTTCCGCCCAGTAACACCCATTTCCTGTCAATCACATTACGATCGCCAGAACGATGAAAAAGCCGTGAGTAAAATTCCTAACTGCATAGCAAATTTACTTGGCGCAGTCGCAGTGCGGACATTGCGCATGCGCATTAAGCGGAAAATCGCTGAAATGCGAAGATTTTTAACGAGCAAACAACTAGGAATGACCCCCATGTTTTACTGCATCTGCTGATGTTTTACTGCATCTGCTGTGCAAATTTAAGGAAAGAGTTGCTTCCGCACTCGTCGCAAATGACTCGCGCTGCATGGCGTATTGCTTCTAAATGTATGAGGTCACACACACAAATAAAAACCCAGCTGCACAGTACAAGGAATTTTAGCTACAGAAAAATAATATTTCACTGGACTTACTCCAGAAAATATATTTAGTCTTGTTACTAAAATATAGTGGTGTTCAAAACAAACCTACTGAACAAAGGACCTTATACAGTAAAGATTGTACATTGTGCTAAACAGTAGAATTTACAATCCTTTTGCTCGCATGCTGGGGGCCGCCCATCGTAGTGCAAGGCCGCCCAGTATGCAAATTCCCGCCCAGCGACCATGCTGAAATTGCGATTGACTTGCAATTTTAACGTGATCACTAAAATTGTGGATGGCTCCTACCAGCGCAGCCTGGAGTAATCGGTTGGTTTTGCAAGGTTTTTAAAAGTGCCTTTAATTGACCCAAATATATACTTACTGTATACACATTTTCATGTACCCCAAAGTTAATGAGAGCCGTAAATCTACACAAAAGCTTGCGTTTAACAATTTTTTAAGTGTTTTTATAAAATACATATTGCAGCCATTTAACCAGGGCCACTAGGTATGTGCCAGTGGTGCCTGGCACACAGCGCAGATGCGCTGGAGGTGCAGGACCACCAGCAACACCCACCCGGCCACGCCACCGACGCACTTTGGGGTCCGGCTCGCGCCCCCCCCCCCCCACGTCAACGCCCGGCGCCCAGCTGCTTTGCCCAGCTACCTCTCACATAGGTAGCCAGGGAGCACTGTAGCTCCCGCCCCTCCCTCCCAGTGTGCTGGGAGAGATGCTGTCTCTTCCGGCCCACCCACAATGCCTTTCGCTGTGAAGAGCGTAGCGTAGGTCGGGTAGAGGAGAGGCATGCCGGCTCGTCACAGGTGGTGAGTATAACACACACACACATACACTCACTCTTTCTCTCTCTCTTTCTCTCTCTCTTGTGTAGAAAAGGGGGACTGCCTGCCATAATGTGTCAAAAAGGGGGACTGCCTGCTGTAACGTGTAAAAAATGGGCTCTACCTGCCGTAATGTGTAAAAGGGAGCGCTGCTTGACGTAATGTGCAAAAAGGAGCTCTGTGGCCACGCCCATGCCCCTATATTTTTGGTTCGTGCCTATGACCAGCACTTGCCCTGTTTTGTATATGGGGGTCGCCAATGTTGTTTCTTGCATACATCGCTAAACTGTCTAGTAACGGCACTGCATTTAATACATTTTATGTCACTTTGGTATTTTTAGGGGTACAGGCCAGTAACGTGTGGTGGGGTGAGGCATGTGAGTCAGAGCCTTTTCTGTCATATTAATGTCAGAGTTTTGACTATATAAAATGTATGAAAAATACAAAGATTATATAAGAAATTCCCATTCCCATTCCTTTTTTTTTTTCTTAAAATAAACTATTTTCGAAAGATCCACTTTCAAAACAGATAATCAGTGTACAAATCATATGGCAGCAGTGAAACACCGTAATACATACAAGCATAACATTTAGTCACAACTAACTAAAACAATTAAAAAATTGTTATCAAAGCACAATTACAAAAAAAACAACAGAGAAATATCTAGAAAGAAAGCTAATTGTGAAAGAAGAATGGAAAGAGGGGGAAAAGAAGAAGAGGAAATACTTCCACCTGCAGGGGGCCCCATGCACTGGTATTTTCCAAATCTAAAAGACTGATCAAATCTAAAATAAGAGCTAAGACTAAAAATAATATCATCAGCAATTTCCGAATCCATGTTCTACAGTATCTGTGGGTACCAAGGCCTTATATGAAAATGACGATATGAATTCCAGCCATCCGAGCTAGATAGCAACATAGCCTATTTCCATTTTATCATTGGCTGACGTGCAGTCCTCTTCATTATCAGTGACTTTGGATTTTACCCATGTTGAATATAACATTTGTCGTCCTACTGAGAGGTGCTCACATGCTCACTGGCCTCTCTCTGCTGCTTATTTACTCAGCTTTGCACTTGTACATACCATTCAGTGTGTGCAGCCGGATCTGATTATCATTTTTCTTCTTACAGCCTGACATCGCCAAGCCCTGTGCACAGCTCAAAATCCGAATTCAATGGAACTCAGTGTGAGGAGAAAGCTGACATTACAGTCATACAGTCTGAGGAGAGCATTGCTAAGAAAGGTGGGTTCTAAGCTTCAGTAATTCCTTTATCTGTCTCACCACCGTGGAAGAATGTTCTGCTGAATACGTGAACAGAAATAACATCTAATAACAATGACATAGTTAAACTTACCACCCACAATTAAATACATATGTATTCCCTGCGGACTAGATGCCGGCTGTCAGTATCCCAACAGCGGCATCCCACCGCCAGAATGCCGGTAGCGTGTGAGCGCTACAAGTCCCCTTGCAGGCTCGCTGCGCTTGCCGCGCTGTGGGCACGATAGCTCGCATCGCTCGCCACAGGATCTATTCCCGCTCTATGGGTCTCGTGGACACCCACAAGTGGGAATAGCCCCTGTGTGCCGGTATTCTGGCTTTTGACATTGTCGGCTGTCTGGATTCCGGTGTCTGCATCCTGACCATCGGGATCCCGATAGCCGTCAAATTGATTGCCTCCCCCCACAATGATATCTAATAACCAGTCATTAGGTTGCACCAGATCTTCACAATATGGCTGCCAAATGTGGTCATGATCGTCAGCCATGTAAATAAAAGTGAGGACAATAATTGCTATCCTATTGTGTAGGGCGTTCTATGCATTCTATGCTCTGTGTGTTTGTCTTGGCCACAGATGAACCTTCTGTACCGCTACCTGACTGCCAGCCCACCAGCCCTGCCATGTTCCCAGACACCTCCTGGGAGGACCATCTCCTGGAGCAGCAGGACCATTTAGAGAAGGAGATGGAGGAAGCCAAGAAAATGATATCTGGTTTACAAGTATGTATCTACAATTTTTATAGGGACAGATATGTTAAAAATAAATCTCCCTTTAAAAATGCTATTCAAGGGGAAATGTTTAGTATTTTATCAGTTACTGTTCTTCTGTCATTATCAGTACGATACTCTAGTTACTTCTTTTGAGTGAATAATAGGTGTTGTAAGAAGTGATAACTCGTGTAATTAGGATAAGAGTGCAAATTAGAATGTTCATTAAAACAAAGGGAAATATGTCTTAAGGCGCTGCACTGTGATCACAGTATAAGCATAATTTCCAGAAGACAAGATTGTGGGCTTGACTCAATTTAGTCTAGCTGCAGTATTCACAGTAATATTGTAGGGGCACCACGCCCTGCCTAATTTTTAAACGACAAAATGCCGGATTTGCCAGATGACGGAGCCCAGCCCACTGGCAAACCGTCCTGGTATCCCGGGGTACCAATCCGCCCCTGGCTGTACGGATACTGGCATTAGCATAAGGTAGCAATTTGGTGGGCATCTTCCCGTTTGCAGATGCCCGGACCCCCGCATTAGCTGTACGGATACTGGCATTAGCATAAGGTAGTAAATCAGTGGGTGACACGGCTTCCCGCCTGCAAATGCCTGGACCCCCACATAAGCTGTACGGATACTGGCATAAGCATAAGGTAGCAACTTGGTGGGCATCTTCCCGTTTGCAGATGCCCGGACCCCCGCATTAGCTGTATGGATACTGGCATTAGCATAAGGTAGTAAATCAGTGGGTGGCACGGCTTCCCGCCTGCAAATGCCTGGACCCCACATTAGCTGTACGGATACTGGCATTAGCATAAGGTAGCAATTTGGTGGGCATCTTCCCGTTTGCAGATGCCCGGACCCCCGCATTAGCTGTACGGATACTGGCATTAGCATAAGGTAGTAAATCAGTGGGCGGCACGGCTTCCCGCCTGCAAATGCCTGGACCCCCGCATTAGCTGTACGGATACTGGCATTAGCATAAGGTAGTAAATCAGTGGGCGGCACGGCTTCCCGCCTGCAAATGCCTGGACCCCCGCATTAGCTGTACGGATACTGGCATTAGCATAAGGTAGTAAATCAGTGGGCGGCACGGCTTCCCGCCTGCAAATGCCTGGACCCCCGCATTAGCTGTACGGATACTGGCATTAGCATAAGGTAGTAAATCAGTGGGCGGCACGGCTTCCCGCCTGCAAATGCCTGGACCCCCACATTAGCTGTACGGATACTGGCATTAGCATAAGGTAGCAATATGGTGGGCATCTTCCCGTTTGCAGATGCCCGGACCCCCGCATTAGCTGTACGGATACTGGCATTAGCATAAGGTAGTAAATCAGTGGGCGGCACGGCTTCCCGCTTGCAGATGCTCAGACCCCCGCATTAGGTGTCTAGATACTGGCATTAGCATAAGGTAGTAAATCAGTGGGTGGCACAGTTCCTGCTTGCAGATGCCTGGACCCCCCGCATTAGGTGTATGGATACTGGCATTAGCATAAGGTAGTAAATCAGTGGGTGGCACGGCTTCCCGCTTGCAGATGCCCAGAACCCCGCAATAGGTATATGGATACTGGCATTAGCATAGGGTAGTAAATCAGTGGGCGGCACGGCTTCCCGCTTGCAGATGCCCAGACCCCCGCATTAGGTGAATGGATACTGGCATTAGCATAAGGTAGTAAATCAGTGGGCGGCACGGCTTCCTGCTTGCAGATGTCCAGACCCCCGCATTAGGTGTATGGATACTGGCATTAGCATAGGGTAGTAAATCAGTGGGCGGCACGGCTTCCTGCTTGCAGATGCTCAGACCCCCGCATTAGGTATATAGATACTGGCATTAGCATAAGGTAGTAAATCAGTGGGTGGCACGGCTTACTGCTTGCAGATGTCCAGACCCCCGCATTAGGTGTATGGATACTGGCATTAGCATAAGGTAGTAAATCAGTGGGTGGCACGGCTTACTGCTTGCAGATGTCCAGACCCCCGCATTAGGTGAATGGATACTGGCATTAGCATAGGGTAGTAAATCAGTGGGTGGCACGGCTTACTGCTTGCAGATGTCCAGACCCCCACATTAGGTGTATGGATACTGGCATTAGCATAGGGTAGTAAATCAGTGGGCGGCACGGGTTACTGCTTGCAGATGTCCAGACCCCCACATTAGGTGTATGGATACTGGCATTAGCATAGGGTAGTAAATCAGTGGGCGGCACGGGTTACTGCTTGCAGATGTCCAGACCCCCGCATTAGGTGTATGGATACTGGCATTAGCATAAGGTAGTAAATCAGTGGGTGGCACGGCTTCCTGCTTGCAGATGCCCAGAACCCCGCATTAGGTGAATGGATACTGGCATTAGCATAAGGTAGTAAATCAGTGGGTGGCACGGCTTACTGCTTGCAGATGTCCAGACCCCCACATTAGGTGTATGGATACTGGCATTAGCATAGGGTAGTAAATCAGTGGGCGGCACGGGTTACTGCTTGCAGATGTCCAGACCCCCACATTAGGTGTATGGATACTGGCATTAGCATAAGGTAGTAAATCAGTGGGCGGCACGGGTTACTGCTTGCAGATGCCCAGACCCCCGCATTAGGTGAATGGATACTGGCATTAGCATAAGGTAGTAAATCAGTGGGCGGCACGGCTTACTGCTTGCAGATGTCCAGACCCCCACATTAGGTGTATGGATACTGGCATTAGCATAGGGTAGTAAATCAGTGGGCGGCACGGCTTCCTGCTTGCAGATGCCCAGACCCCCGCATTAGGTGAATGGATACTGGCATTAGCATAAGGTAGTAAATCAGACTTCTGCTGCTCCCCGTTAATACACAGAATCAGCACCTGAGCATGTAATGAAGCCATCCCTATAGCCTTCTGCTTTCATAGTTTAGATATGAATAGCAATCAAAAACATTTTTGAAGGTAAACAACAAACATTACAGTAATTATGGGGGTTCCCATAACGTTATAGTAACCATTAATGTCATGTGACCATTCCACTTTAATTACCTTACTTATTTCCATCTGTGAGTACAGAGCTGCATGTGGTTGCACAAAGGCATTGCACAGAGCCACCAGCAGAATGCACAATGGCCCTCATTCCGAGTTGTTCGCTCGCAAGCTGCTTTTAGCAGCTTTGCACACGCTAAGCCGCCGCCTACTGGGAGTGAATCTTAGCATAGTAAAATTGCGAACGAAAGATTAGCAGAATTGCGAATAGACACTTCTTAGCAGTTTCTGAGTAGCTCCACACTTACTCGGCAACTGCGATCAGTTCAGTCAGTTTCGTTCCTGGTTTGACGTCACAAACACACCCAGCGTTCACCCAGACACTCCCCCGTTTCTTCAGACACTCCCGCGTTTTTCCCAGAAACGGCAGCGTTTTTTCACACACACCCATAAAATGGCCAGTTTCCCCCCAGAAACACCCACTTCCTGTCAATCACATTACAATCACCAGAACGAAGAAAAAACCTCGTAATGCTGTGAGTAAAATTCCTAACTGCATAGCAAATTTACTTGGCGTAGTCGCAGTGCGAACATTGCGCATGCGCAATTAGCGGAAAATCGCTGCGATGCGAAGAAAATTACCGAGCGAACAACTCGGAATGACCACCAATGGGTGTACAGGAAGCAGTTAGCTTCCTGACGGATACGATCCCGGCGGTCGATATACCGACACCAGGATCCTGAAGCAGGACGCAATCCCGGAGTCTGGATACCAGCGTCACAATATTGACAGCCAGCATCCCGATCGTCCTGACGCGGGGGAGGAGGTTATGTTTAGGCAGGAGAAGGGGGTTAGGGTGCAGGGCCGGGAAGGTTAGGGTTAGGGACCTGGGAGGGAGGGTTAGGGTTAGGCACATAGAAAGAGAGGTTAGGGTTAGGCATCAAGCGGGGAGGGTTAGGTTTAGGCAGCATGGAAGAGAGGGTTAGGGTTAGGCACCACCCGGGAGGGTTAAGTTTAGGTACCACTGGGGAGGGTTAGGGTTAGACAGGAGAAGGGGGGTAGGGTTAGGGTGCAGGTCCTGGAAGGTTAGGATTAGGGACCGGGGAGGGAGGGTTAGGTTTAGGCACATAGAAGGCGAGGCATCAAGCGGGGAGGGTTAGGTTTAGGCAGCGGGGAAGGGAGGGTCAGGGTTAGGCACCACCCGGAAGGGTTAAGTTTAGGCACACACAAGGGAGGGTTAGGGTAGGGGGCAGAGGAGGGTTAGGTGATTTTAGAAGGGGCTATTGGGATTCTGATGGACGGGATGCCGCTGTCTGTATTCTAACCGCCGACATCCCGTCCATCGATAAATCATACTGAACCCGGGTGTACATATATTATGTGCCCAATGAGCATAATTATATGACGGTAAATGCCCTGCATGGCCGTATAGTCTGTGTTTAGCAATGACCCTAAATAAAGCAATATGAGGGTATGAGAAAATGGAACACAGCCTAAACATTCTCCTTCTGCCTGAGACATGCACCGACACTAAATACAAACACATGACTGGGTTTTTTTTTCCAATCTTAATGGAGTTCTTTATCTACATTTATATGTTCTCCTGTAACAGGATCCAAAGCGTTATTATTTCCCTTGGTTACAGTATTGTGTTTCTCATTCAGGCATTACTGTTGAATGGATCCCTTCCCGAGGATGAACAAGAGAGCTTATTCTCCCTGCGAGAAGAAGGGGCGTGCCCAGAGGAACAATTGGTGAGGGCAAACTGTTCCTTACCAGCCTGCTCGCCGGCTTACTCTGTGCTGGACTTCACTGATTGTACCTATTACTTTTCAGGTCATCATCAAAAGTCGCCTTGATCAAAGTATGAGTGAAAACCAGTCTTTAAAGGTGAGCGGTTACTGAGGACACTGCTATTTGGCCAGCCATGTTTTCTCTTGTAAATATTAGTGATTGTGTGATAGAAATGTTTTTGCACAGTCCAACAACTTGCCATTCTGTACAAAGAGTCATGGGGATAGAGGTTTTTACAAAATGTGCTGTAAATGGAAACTTTATTTGTTGTTTGTTGAATTAATTGGTATAATTTTGTGCAGGCACGGTGCAACATATTGGGAGAGATTCAATTGTTTGAAAAGTCAGTTGAGTGTCTGTTTATTCCTATCTAATAGACAGGAAAAAACAGACACCTAACCGACTTTTCAAACATTTGAATTCCCCCCTATGTGTCTCTGTTTTGTCTAGTGCAACTGTGTTTGTGTTCTTTGCTCAGTTATGGTCACACCTACAATATGTAGTAATGAGCGCTGTTTACCTGGTATGCCATAGTCCGTTTATATAAGACTGGGTACACACTATGCGATACATAATTCATACAGTCGACGCACAATATATTACTAGTGCATGGGCGGATGTGTACAGCCGATATGACTGTGAATGACGTTGTTCACAGACATATCAGGTCAGCCCTATAGCCCGCCTCGTTGTGGTGTCTGACCAGACATATCGAATGGCCGATTGGTCAGTGTGTATGTTTACCAAATTGGTCACTAGGTCGGCAGGATGGTGGACCAGCTGTTGGGTCGGTCAGGTGTAAAACCAGCATGATCTTCTTTATAATTTCTCTTACAATGCCAGGGACATCCGTAAGTGGCCATAGGTCTCTTAGTAGAATTCCTGCCAGCATAGTAGCTTTCTATAACACCTCAGAACCGGAGCTGACCTACAGTGTCAGTCCTTGGTCAGGTACAGATGCGTCTCCATACATCTAGCCTCAATACGCCATGCAGCGCAAGATGAGCCACCAGGTCCCGTGCAACTCTGCTAACGTCTGGTATATTTTTTTTCTGAAAATGCCTCTTAGTCGCAATGCAATGCAACTAGAATGCACACGGAGATTATGCTGATCAATTTGATATATGACACTTGTATATTGTGTGTCTGAGTCTGTATACAGAGCAGAACAGAACTTGTATTGGAAAAAGCTGGGGCTGCTACATTGTAGCACTTCCTATACAGATTCAGAGACTCAGTCACACACAGATATACAAGTGTCATCAAATGAATCAGCACAGCATAGTCTACGTGTTCTAGTCGCATTGCGGGGAGAAAAAAAAGCAAAAAAGATGCCTGACACAAGAGGGGCTGTTTGGCATGACTGCAGCAAAGAGGGGATCGCTATGGGATCCCAGCGTACGGGATGCTGGCTGTCACTATACCGACAGCGGCATCCCGGAAGCCACGTTGCTGGCATGGTGGCTCGCTTCGCTCGCCACAGGTTCTGGTCTCCCTCTCCGGGTGTCGTGGGCACCCACAGAGAAAGAATCACCTACTTCTTTGGTATTCCGGTGGCGGGATTGTACCCCTGTCGGGATTACGGAGTCTGTATTGCACCTGTCGGGATCCTGACAGGTGGTATTGTAAATGCATACCGCGAAGATGAATGGGGACACATCTGTACACTGGCACAGAGCATTTTAGAAATATATACTCTCAATATATTACTGTAATAAAATAAATAAAAGGAAATTATTTCAGTATTTTTGTAGCTATTTTTATCTCCATGTTGCCAATTACGTCACATCCTATTTAGCTAATTCAATATGTACCAGCTGTTGCCTTTTGCAAACACATTTTCAGACCACACAATTTAACAAGTTCCACAGGTCACAGTTAGGTTACGTGTACACGTGTGAGACCACTAGACCAAGTGGCGGCTCATACACAGACATTTTATCTTGGTACAAGGATTTGCTCTAGTTTTATACAGTCTTCATAGGCCAATAACAAATATCTATGCAAACGGCCCTTCAAGTTGAGCCATGCCATGGCGGGACTTGGTAACACTGAGCGTCTTTTTTGGCGTTTTTGCCACAAAAAATAAGAATTTACTCACCGGTAATTCTATTTCTCGTAGTCCGTAGTGGATGCTGGGAACTCCGTAAGGACCATGGGGAATAGCGGGCTCCGAAGGAGGCTGGGCACTCTAGAAAGATTTAGGACTACCTGGTGTGCACTGGCTCCTCCCACTATGACCCTCCTCCAAGCCTCAGTTAGGACACCGTGCCCGGACGAGCAGACATAATAAGGAAGGATTTAGAATCCCGGGTAAGACTCTTACCAGCCACACCAATCCCACCGTACAACTCGTGATACTATATCCAGTTTGACAGTATGAAAACAACTGAGCCTCTCAACAGATGGCTCAACAATAACCCTTTTGTTAACAATAACTATTTACAAGTATTGCAGACAATCCGCACTTGGGATGGGCGCCCAGCATCCACTACGGACTACGAGAAATAGAATTACCGGTGAGTAAATTCTTATTTTCTCTAACGTCCTAGTGGATGCTGGGAACTCCGTAAGGACCATGGGGATTATACCAAAGCTCCCAAACGGGCGGGAGAGTGCGGATGACTCTGTAGCACCGAATGAGAGAACTCCAGGTCCTCCTCAGCCAGGGTATCAAATTTGTAGAATTTTGCAAACGTATTTGCCCCTGACCAAGTAGCTGCTCGGCAAAGTTGTAAAGCCGAGACCCCTTGGGCAGCCGCCCAAGATGAGCCCACCTTCCTTGTGGAATGGGCCTTTACAGATTTTGGCTGTGGTATGCCTGCCACAGAATGTGCAAGCTGAATTGTACTACAAATCCAGCGAGCAATAGACTGCTTAGAAGCAGGAGCACCCAGCTTGTTGGGTGCATACAGGATAAACAGCGAGTCAGATTTTCTGACTCCAGCCGTCCTGGAAACATATATTTTCAGGGCCCTGACAACGTCTAGCAACTTGGAGTCCTCCAATTCACTAGTAGCCGCCGGCACCACAATAGGCTGGTTCAAGTGAAATGCTGACACCACCTTAGGGAGAAATTGGGGACGGGTCCTCAATTCTGCCCTATCCATATGGAAAATCAGATAAGGGCTTTTACATGATAAAGCCGCCAATTCTGACACTCGCCTGGCTGAAGCCAAGGCCAATAACATGACCACTTTCCACGTGAGATATTTCAGATCCACGGTTTTTAGTGGCTCAAACCAATGTGATTTTAAGAAACTCAACATCACGTTGAGATCCCAAGGTGCCACAGGAGGCACAAACGGGGGCTGAATATGCAGCACTCCTTTCACAAATGTCTGAACTTCAGGTACTGAAGCTAGTTCTTTTTGAAAGAAAATCGACAGAGCCGAGATCTGTACTTTAATGGAGCCTAGTTTTAGGCCCATATTCACTCCTGCTTGCAGGAAATGCAGAAATCGACCTAGTTGAAATTCCTCTGTTGGGGCCTTTTTGGCCTCGCACCATGCAACATATTTCCGCCATATGCGGTGATAATGCTTAGCCGTAACATCTTTCCTGGCCTTAATAAGCGTAGGAATGACTTCTTCCGGAATACCCTTTTCCTTCAGGATCCGGTGTTCAACCGCCATGCCGTCAAACGCAGCCGCGGTAAGTCTTGGAACAGACAGGGCCCCTGCTGTATCAGGTCCTGTCTGAGCGGTAGAGGCCACGGGTCCTCTGAGAGCATCTCTTGAAGTTCCGGGTACCACGCTCGTCTTGGCCAATCCGGAACCACGAGAATTGTGTTTACTCCTCGCTTTCTTATTATTCTCAATACCTTTGGTATGAGAGGCAGAGGAGGGAACACATAAACCGACTGGTACACCCACGGTGTCACTAGAGCGTCCACAGCTATCGCCTGAGGGTCCCTTGACCTGGCGCAATATCTTTTTAACTTTTTGTTGAGGCGGGACGCCATCATGTCCACCTGTGGTTTTTCCCAACGGTTTACCAGCATCTGGAAGACTTCTGGGTGAAGTCCCCACTCCCCCGGGTGGAGGTCGTGTCTGCTGAGGAAGTCTGCTTCCCAGTTGTCCACTCCCGGAATGAACACTGCTGACAGTGCTAGTACATGATTCTCCGCCCATCGGAGAATTTTTGTGGCTTCTGCCATCGCCATCCTGCTTCTTGTGCCGCCCTGTCGATTTACATGGGCGACTGCCGTGATGTTGTCTGACTGGATCAGCACCGGCTGGTGTAGGAGCAGGGATTTTGCTTGACTTAGGGCATTGTAGATGGCCCTTAGTTCCAGAATATTTATGTGAAGGGAAGTCTCCTGACTCGACCATAGTCCTTGGAAGTTTCTTCCCTGTGTGACTGCCCCCCAGCCTCGAAGGCTGGCATCCGTGGTCACCAGGACCCAGTCCTGTATGCCGAACCTGCGGCCCTCTAGAAGATGGGCACTCTGCAGCCACCACAGTAGAGACACCCTGGTTCTTGGAGACAGGGTTATTAAGCGATGCATCTGAAGATGCGATCCGGACCACTGGTCCAACAGGTCCCACTGAAAGATTCTGGCATGGAACCTGCCGAAGGGAATTGCTTCGTAAGAAGCCACCATCTTTCCCAGGACCCGCGTGCAGTGATGCACTGATACCTGTTTTGGTTTCAGGAGGTTTCTGACTAGAGATGACAACTCCCTGGCTTTCTCCTCCGGGAGAAACACTTTTCTCTGGACTGTATCCAGAATCATACCCAGGAACAGTAGCCGTGTCGTCGGAACCAGCTGTGACTTTGGGATATTCAGAATCCAGCCGTGCTGGTGCAGCACTTCCTGGGATAGTGCTACTCCCACCAACAACTGTTCCTTGGACCTCGCTTTTATTAGGAGATCGTCCAAGTACGGGATAATTAAAACTCCCTTTCTTCGAAGGAGTATCATCATTTCCGCCATAACCTTGGTAAATACCCTCGGTGCCGTGGACAGTCCAAACGGCAGCGTCTGGAATTGGTAATGGCAATTCTGTACCACAAATCTGAGGTACTCCTGGTGAGGATGGTAAATGGGGACATGCAAGTAAGCATCCTTGATGTCCAGGGATACCATGTAATTCCCCTCGTCCAGGCTTGCAATAACTGCCCTGAGCGATTCCATCTTGAACTTGAATTTTTTTATGTATGTGTTCAAGGATTTCAAATTTAGAATGGGTCTCACCGAACCGTCCAGTTTCGGTACCACAAATAGTGTGGAATAATAACCCCGGCCTTGTTGAAGTAGGGGTACCTTGATTATCACCTGCTGGGAATACAGCTTGTGAATTGCCGTTAGCACCGCCTCCCTGTCTGAGGGAGCAATCGGCAAGGCAGATTTTAGGAACCGGTGGGGTGGGGACGCCTCGAATTCCAGCTTGTACCCCTGAGATACTATTTGCAGGATCCAGGGATCCACCTGTGAGCGAACCCACTGATCGCTGAAATTTTTGAGGCGACCCCCCACCGTACCTGGCTCCGCCTGTGGAGCCCCACCGTCATGCGGCGGACTTGGAAGAAGAAGCGGGGGAGGACTTTTGCTCCTGGGAACCTGCTGTTTGTTGCAGCCTTTTTCCCCTACCTCTGCCTCTGGACAGAAAAGACCCGCCTTTTCCACGCCTGTTTTTCTGGGTCCGAAAGGACTGAACCTGATAAAACGGCGCCTTCTTAGGCTGTGAGGGGACATGGGGTAAAAATGCTGACTTCCCAGACGTTGCTGTGGAAACTAGGTCCGAGAGACCATCCCCAAATAATTCCTCACCCTTATATGGTAACACTTCCATGTGCTTTTTTGAATCTGCATCTCCTGTCCACTGGCGAGTCCATAAGCCTCTCCTAGCAGAAATGGACAATGCACTTACTTTAGATGCCAGTCGTCAGATTTCCCTCTGTGCATCTCTCATATATAAGACTGAGTCTTTTATATGGTCTATGGTTAACAGGATCGTGTCTCTGTCTAATGTGTCAATATTTTCTGACAGTTTATCTGACCACGCAGCGGCAGCACTGCACATCCAAGCTGACGCAATAGCTGGCCCAAGTATAATGCCTGTGTGTGTATATACAGACTTCAGGATCGCCTCCTGCTTTCTATCAGCAGGTTCCTTGAGGGCGGCCGTATCCGGAGACGGTAGTGCCACCTTTTTAGACAAACGTGTGAGCGCTTTATCCACTCTAGGGGGTGTTTCCCAACGTGACCTATCCTCTGGCGGGAAAGGGAACGCCATTAGTACCTTCTTAGGAATTACCAATTTTTTATCAGGGAAAGCCCACGCTTCTTCACACACTTCATTTAATATATCTGATGGGGGAAAAACTACGGGTAGTTTTTTCTCTCCAAACATAATACCCTTTTTAGTGGTACCAGTAGTTATATCAGAAATGTTTAACACCTCTTTCATTGCCTCAATCATACAGTGAATGGCCTTAGTGGGCATCAGGTTTGACTCATCGTCGTCGACACTGGTGTCAGTATCAGTGTCGACATCTGGGTCTGCTTGGGGTAGCGGGCGTTTTAGAGCCCCTGACGACCCATGCGACGCCTGGGCAGGCACGAGCTGAGAAGTCGGCTGTCCCACATTTGGCATGTCGTCGATTTTTTTATATAAGGAGTCTATACGTGCACTCATTACTTTCCATAAGCCCATCCACTCAGGTGTCTGCCCCGCAGGGGGTGACATCCCTTCTAAAGGCATCTGCTCCGCCTCCACATCATTATCCTCATCAAACATGTCGACACAGCCGTACCGACACACCGCACACACACAAGGAATGCTCCGAATGAGGACAGGACCCACAAAAGCCCTTTGGGGGGACAGAGTGAGAGTATGCCAGCACACACCAGAGCGCTATATAATGCAGGGACTAACTGAGTTATGTCCCCTATAGCTGCTTTTTATATTATATATGTATTGCGCCCAAATTTAGTGCCCCCCCTCTCTGTTTTTACCCTGTTCTGAAGTGTAGACTGCAGGGGAGAGCCAGGGAGCTTCCTTCCAGCGGATCTGTGAAGGAGAAATGGCGCCAGTGTGTCTGAGGGAGATAGCTCCGCCCCTTTTCCGCGGCCTATTCTCCCGCTTTTTTCTGGATTCTTGCAGGGGTATTTACCACATATATAGCCTCTGGGGCTATATATTGTGGTATTTTTGCCAGCCAAGGTGTTTTTATTGCAGCTCAGGGCGCCCCCCCCCCAAGCGCCCTGCACCCTCAGTGACCGGAGTGTGAAGTGTGCTTGAGGAGCAATGGCGCACAGCTGCAGTGCTGTGCGCTATCTTGGTGAAGACTGATGTCTTCTGCCGCCGTTTTTCCGGACCTCTTCTTGCTTCTGGCTCTGTAAGGGGGACGGCGGCGCGGCTCCGGGACCGAACACCAAGGACTGGGCCTGCGGTCGATCCCTCTGGAGCTAATGGTGTCCAGTAGCCTAAGAAGCCCAATCCGGCTGCAAGCAGGCGAGTTCGCTTCTTCTCCCCTTAGTCCCTCGCTGCAGTGAGCCTGTTGCCAGCAGGTCTCACTGAAAATAAAAAACCTAAAACTATACTTTCTTTCTAAGGGCTCAGGAGAGCCCCTAGTGTGCATCCAACCTCAGCCGGGCACGAAATCTAACTGAGGCTTGGAGGAGGGTCATAGTGGGAGGAGTCAGTGCACACCAGGTAGTCCTAAATCTTTCTAGAGTGCCCAGCCTCCTTCGGAGCCCGCTATTCCCCATGGTCCTTACGGAGTTCCCAGCATCCACTAGGACGTTAGAGAAATGCATCTAAGTGGTGTATTCAATTGATGTTGGATCCTTTCCGACGGAAAGTATCCGACATTTCAGTATTCAATTAGTGGCCAAATCCAACAGGATTTGGCCATTCCCGACAATGCCAATCCGACTTTCTTTAAAGTCGGATTGACATTGTCGGAAATGGATTCAAAACCTGTCAGATTTGGCCGCGAATCCCAACAAAATAAAAATTCTGGATTCGACCTTAAATTCCGGATTCTTCTGACAAGTCTGGAAATCCGACTTGAATTTAATACGGCCCTTAGTCGCAAAGTAATGCTATAGAACACACAAGCAGCTTCTGCTGATTATAATGATATGCAGCATATACTGTATTATGTGTGTAATAGCGGCTCTATCTGCATCCAAAATGCCACGTTACAGTGTTTTCCAGGAAAACACTGTAGCATAGGATTTTGTATGCTAATACAGACGTAGTCACACACAGAATATAGGGCCTATCTCAGACCTGATCGCTAGCAGGCGATTTTTGCACTGCTGCGATCAGATAGTCGCCGCCTACAGGGGGAGTGTATTTCAGCTGTGCAAGTGTGCAAACCCATGTGTAGCAGAGCTGTACAAACAGATTTTGTGCAGTCTTTGCGCAGCCCAGGACTTACTCAGCTGCTGCGATCACATCAGCCTGTCCGGGAACGGAATTGACGTCAGACACCCTCCCTGCAAATGCATGGACACGCCTGCGTTTTTCCAACCCCTCCCTGAAAACGGTCAGCTGCTACCCACAAACGCCCTCTTCCTTTCAATCTCCTTGCGATCGCCCGTGCAAACGGATCTGTCGCACAAACCCATCGCTGAGCGGTGATCCACTTTGTACCCGTGCGACGTGCCTGCGCATTGTGGTGCATACGCCTGCGCAGTTTAGACCTGATCGCCCGCTGTGTGAAAACGCATAGCAGCGATCAGGTCTGAATTACCCCCATAGGCATGCCGCACATCATTTTAATCAGCAGAAGCTGCTTGTTCGTCATATTCCATTACTTTGCGACCAGGAAATATTTTTGCGTCAAAAAAGGTGCTTGGCACTACCATGTCACACGGCACTCACGCGGTATGTATAACGCGTCTTGTAGCATATGGAGCAAATATGTAAGAGGACACATCTGTACATAGGTAATCACCCTTATGTAATTCTTAGTTTAATCCATGAATGTCCTCCCTCGCACTGACATGCTGGCACCACTGGGTATATGCAGGAACTACGAACAGCAATGGATGGGCACAGAGTAATAAGGAGGAACAAAGCAAGCATGTAGAATTTCTTATGTCATACTAAACACTGCTGGCGTGATGCAGAGCTAATTACTGACAGGGCGTAATTCACTAATAGGGCGTAATTCACTAAAAAGGTGCAATTCACTCTAAAAGCGGCTGCAGTCTGTCAATCAGGCTGCATCTTAGGGAGCACTGCGTGCGAGGACGCGGAACCCATTTTGCACATGCTCAGAACCAGGTCCTGCACATGCGCTGTTCCACAAACATAAGAGATAAAACATCGGGTTTACGTGCATCTCTGAATCAGGCTCTAGGCTTGTAACACATTCATTAAAAGGGCACTTTTCTGTCCACTAAATGGTCTTACAGGTAGTGGTTAGAGAGAACGTTTGGTTAAAATGCAGTAATTCCAGTCAGACAGCATATGCCCTGTGTGATGTAGCATAGCTTGTGTTGGCTGGCTTAGCTCTCTCTATTCTATCATTGCAGAAGGAACTTCAGAACTGCAAGCAGGAGAATCGGAACCTACAGGCAATCAAGGTGAGGAGAACACAAAGGCTGGACTATCTTAACAGCATTGTAGGCCCTGGGCAAAGCAATGCACTGGAGCCTCTATCCATTCACAGGAACCAATAAAAAAAAATCATAACATGTCCCTCCGGCTGTCCCACGCCATCTCTCCACATGCTTCCATGCAGTGAATGCCTGGCTATCAGCACTCTGACTGGTGGAAAGCTCCAGCCATCCACCAATGAGCATGCTGACATCCATTAACTGTCTATCTGCAGGCTGGAGGCATGCAGAGAATTTTGACACTGCACTCTGATTGTGTGACCACCATCTGCCCCTGCTCGAAGGCCTATAGTACTGTGGGGCCCTGGGCAGCTGCCCGTTGTGCCTATACATTAATATGGCCCTGTTTGTTTATGGATGGATATATCTGGCTGATTCAGGCTTGGCGAGGATTCTCTGCAGCTCTGTTGTACTCATGAGCTGGTTAGGGGTTTATGATGTTGGACTAAGCTCACGGCTATTGTGTGCGGGCTAATACTTTAATGGCATTTGCAAAAGTACCACATCCGCTTACTATGGTGTATAAGTGACTGGAGGGCAGAGTGATGTGCATGTCAGACATACTGTATGTAAGCTGTCATTCTATGGGCTGGTGCTGCTCTCTGCCACATCTCCAAATTATTATGCGTTTATATATCTGCACTTACAAGTGATCTGCAGATATATCTATCAGTGTGTACCCACCTTAAAACCCTCCAATTTTTAATCACATTAATACAGTACTTTGCTGTGTTAAGTGGGGTACACCGTCGTTATCATTTATTTTTAGCCTGAAATCGTCCAGTGTGTATGGGGGCAATATTGGTGACCGATGAACGATGCGCACTCCTGCACGTCGTTCAGCGATCACCAGTATTGAGCCGACATGCAGCTCAACCCGTCAATGTCGGGCTAGGCTGCATGTTCGGGAATGCCGGCGGTGACGTCACGTTATCATTGAACGATAACGTTCAGTGTGTGTGCACTATATCGTAGAACGCTATATCGTTCAACGATATAGTCGGTCACCGCCAGCATTTAAACATTGGGTAGTGTGTACCCGCCTTTAGAATGATTTCTAGTCTTAGGGTCCCAGTCATAGCCCTGCTAGTCACCTCAAGGCCTGAGAAAAATCCACCAACCTGCATAGTTCTTAGTGTTCCTCGCTAGATGCTTCTTACACCCGCCGTGGCAAACACAGGAGTTCTGAAGGGGTGTAGTATGTCTGACCGGTGCCCATTCTGAAGGGCAGGTCCTGCATGTTGCCTTTGAAGAAAAAGATAAAGTTGTGGAAATAACAGGTACGGTTGAGTCACAAAGTGTTGCTTATTCACATACAGTGTCAGATGCTATCTGATAACACTAGCAGTATATTTATAGTATTGTTTAACACATTTTCTGGGAACTTTTAGCGAATCACTAATTTAAATTTCAGTAGAACCCAACTTCATCCATAGCAGGAGAGGGTTTTCTTATGTATGTGAAATAAACCTGAGCCACTCAGATGGTTCTGCACGGATGCTTTACAGGACAGAGCTCCCCGTGCTTCATGCGTGATCGGATAGAGGGGACTTGTCCACTTACCCCCAGGGCCAGAAGCACTAACAGTCTCTCCCTGAGGACCCGGACGTCTTGCTGCAGGACAGCACTCTTGTACAAGCAGCCGTACTCACCCCCCATGTGTTTGTTGGATTATCAGTCATCACCTGTCCTATATGCCCCATGGCAAATGTGAGGCTCTCCTGCCATGTGATCCCCTTTCTCGCCTCTGAGCCGCACTTCATTCGTATGATCGGGGCACCACTTTGTATTTACAATTGTGCTCACTGCCATCATTCATTGGTACACATAATCAATGTACCAGCCATTAGTAATGATGTTAGCAAGCAGGTGTAATCCTAAACTTATATAGGGTGAAATGATAAATGTCCCAGCCCTGACGAAAGGGCTTTTGCCCTTTGTTGTCTGCCCCCAGTCCTAAAATTTGATAAATTTCATGTGACAATTAAAACATAATGGGACAGATGTATTAACCTGGAGAAGGGATAAAGAAGTGATAAAGCAGTAATGAGCACAGGGTGATAACGCACCAGCCAATCATTACGGATTTGAAAAATGACAGGATCTGATTGGCTGGTGCGTTATCACCTTGTGCTTATCACTGATTTATCACTTCTTTATCCCCTCTCCAGAATTAATACATCTGCCCCAATAGGTTTGATTTTCCATTATTTATTGAGCACACATGAAGGCATAACTAAAAACCATGTGTTACACAGTATACAGTCCATGAATAGAGCAATAACTAATCATTTTTCCATGTAAATCTTTCAGTTATATTTGAATCCTTTTGGCTCATTTGTCCTTATAGCATTGATTCAATTCATTCAGGTTTCAGTGCATTTGTGTAACCTCCGCTCTCTTATGCGCCTTAAAGGGCCTAAGGTCTGCACTGTGACTTGGCTATTACAGGGCTTTGATGCTTTCCTTTTCCAGCCACTCAGCTGTAGTCTTGCTGGTGTGCTGTAGTCTTGCTGCATTATCTACAAGTTTCAGCCAAGGGTCAGTTGTCTGAAAAATGATCTCACGTTCATAAATATAACCGTATTGTGAGTTTAACTTAGTGTTTAGTGTAAAACACAAGATAATGAAATGTCCCCCATTTCTGTCTGTATAATGTGTGTTCCAGGATGCTTTGCAGCAGAGGATGGCTCATCATGAAAGCTCTGTACTTCAATTAAAGCAAGAGTTGTTGCGAACCAACATGGACAAAGATGAACTACACAACCAAAATGTAAGTTATGAGGGTCCAATATTCCAGCCTGGGCAGTCATGTAGTAGCCTAGGGATAACCTAATGATAAAGGAACTTTAGCATCCAGTCAGGTGTTACCTAGGCACCTATTCCCCCGTGAGCAGGGCCGGCGTCAGAAATTGTGGCGACCAGTACAAATGTAAAAGGCAAGGCCCCTGCCTCCTTTATTCCCCCTTCTCCTCTGCCCACAGGCCTGGTGGACACAGAGGTGTCTCGTTGAGCTCTGGTACCTTGAGCAAGCACAAGCAATGAAGTCCCTTCACTGTACTGATGTGCCTCACATGCTCCTCAGACCCCTCTATACTGTATGTTCTCCAGATCTCTCCACATGTCCCGTAAATGCCCCACACAGGTGTACCTCCTGTACTCCCTTGATGGCAGCACTTCCCATAACAAGTTGAACCCCTGGGACACCTGCTGGTCTGCAGATATTTACCGTCACCAGTCTCTGAACATATTAGCTGGACAATATGTGTAAGGATACAGCAGGTGGGGGTGCTGAAGAGGCTACAACCTCTGGAATGGGGGCAGTACCGGGAAAGGGGAACCCCAGGTTTTCTTTTATTTGGGGAGTGTGGGCAAAAACATTAAATACTTTTCACCATCTATTGTTTGTTGTTATAAGGTGGATTTACAGAGAAAACTGGAAGAAAGGAGCCAGTTACTTGGTGACTATAAAGTAAGTCAGCATATCAGTATTATTTTAAGATGAATAGCCTCCCAGCAGTGATAGAAGCTAAGACAATAGAGCAATTTAAACATGCATGGGATAGACATAAGAATACCCTTACACCAGAGGTTCTCAAACTTGGTCCTCGGGAGCCCACACAGTGCATGTTTTGCAGGTAACCCAGCAGGTGCACAGGTGTATTAATTACTCACTGACACATTTTAAAAGGTCCACAGGTGGAGCTAATTATTTCACTTGCGATTCTGTGAGGAGACCTGCAAAACATGCACTGTGTGGGCCCCCGAGGACCGAGTTTGAGAACCTCTGCCTTACACAGAACTAAGGCTCAAATAGGGTTGAGGTTACCAAAAGGTAACATAGGGGCAGACTAGATGGGCCAAGTTGTTCTTATCTGCCATCACATTCTGTGTTTCTTAGGGGCCCTACACATTTGACGATGCGCCGCCGAGGTGCCCGACGGCCGAAACGGCCGACGAGCGACCCGGCTGCGGGGGGGCAGTGACGGGGGGAGTGAAGTTTCTTCACTCCCCCCGTCACGCGGCTGCATTGAAGTGCAGGCAAATATGGACGAGATCGTCCATATTGGCCTGCATGCACAGCCGACGGGAGACCAGCGATGAACGAGCGCGGGGCCGCGCATCGTTCATCGCTGGAGTCTCCACACTGAAAGATATGAACGAGTTCTCGTTCATTTATGAACGAGATCGTTCATATCTTTCAGAAAATCGGCATGTGTGTAGGGCCTATAAGAGTTGTCCCAATTTAATCACATTAACCTTTTTATGTGCACTGAATTACTTGTCTAAAGTGAAATAATGTACGTAGTATATTTCTCTGACGTCCTAAGTGGATGCTGGGGACTCCGTCAGGACCATGGGGAATAGCGGCTCCGCAGGAGACAGGGCACAAAAGTAAAAGCTTTAGGATCAGGTGGTGTGCACTGGCTCCTCCCCCTATGACCCTCCTCCAAGCCTCAGTTAGATTTTTGTGCCCGGCCGAGAAGGGTGCAATCTAGGTGGCTCTCCTAAAGAGCTGCTTAGAGTAAAAGTTTTGTTAGGTTTTTTTATTTTCAGTGAGTCCTGCTGGCAACAGGCTCACTGCATCGAGGGACTTAGGGGAGAGAAGTGAACTCACCTGCGTGCAGGATGGATTGGCTTCTTAGGCTACTGGACACCATTAGCTCCAGAGGGAGTCGGAACACAGGTCTCACCCTGGGGTTCGTCCCGGAGCCGCGCCGCCGACCCCCTTGCAGATGCCGAAAAGTGAAGAGGTCCAGAAACCGGCGGCAGAAGACTTTTCAGTCTTCATAAGGTAGCGCACAGCACTGCAGCTGTGCGCCATTGTTGTCAGCACACTTCATAGCAGCGGTCACTGAGGGTGCAGGGCGCTGGGGGGGGCGCCCTGGGCAGCAATGATAGTACCTTATTCTGGCTAAAAATACATCACATATAGCCCCTGGGGGCTATATGGATGTATTTAACCCCTGCCAGGTCTCAGAAAAACGGGAGAAGAAGCCCGCCGAAAAGGGGGCGGGGCCTATTCTCCTCAGCACACAGCGCCATTTTCCCTCACAGAAATGCTGGTGGGAAGGCTCCCAGGCTCTCCCCTGCACTGCACTACAGAAACAGGGTTAAAACAGAGAGGGGGGGCACTTATTTGGCGATATGTATATATATATATATTAAAATGCTATAAGGGAAAAACACTTATATAAAGGTTGTCCCTGTATAATTATAGCGTTTTTGGTGTGTGCTGGCAAACTCTCCCTCTGTCTCCCCTAAGGGCTAGTGGGGTCCTGTCCTCTATCAGAGCATTCCCTGTGTGTGTGCTGTGTGTCGGTACGTGTGTGTCGACATGTATGAGGACGATGTTGGTGAGGAGGCGGAGCAATTGCCTGTAATGGTGATGTCACTCTCTAGGGAGTCGACACCGGAATGGATGGCTTATTTAAGGAATTACGTGATAATGTCAACACGCTGCAGGGTCGGTTGACGACATGAGACGGCCGGCAAACCAATCAGTACCTGTCCAGGCGTCTCAAACACCGTCAGGGGCGTTAAAACGTCCTTTTACCTCAGTCGGTCGACACAGACACGGACACTGACTCCAGTGTCGACGGTGAAGAAACAAACGTATTTTCCTTTAGGGCCACACGTTACTTGTTAAGGGCAATGAAGGAGATGTTACATATTTCTGATACTACAAGTACCACAAAAAAGGGTATTATGTGGAGTGTGAAAAAACTACATGTGGTTTTTCCTGAATCAGATAAATTAAATGAAGTGTGTGATGATGCGTGGGTTTCCCCCGATAGAAAATTATTGGCGGTATACCCTTTCCCGCCAGAAGTTATGGCGCGTTGGGAAACACCCCTTAGGGTGGATAAGGCGCTCACACGCTTATCAAAACAAGTGGCGTTACCGTCTCCAGATACGGCCGCCCTCAAGGAGCCAGCTGATAGGAGGCTGGAAAATATCCTAAAAAGTATATACACACATACTGGTGTTATACTGCGACCAGCGATCGCCTCAGCCTGGATGGGCAGCGCTGGGGTGGCTTGGTCGGATTCCCTGACTGGAAATATTGATACCCTTGACAGGGACAGTATTTTATTGACTATAGAGCATTTAAAGGATGCATTTCTATATATGCGAGATGCACAGAGGGATATTTGCACTCTGGCATCAAGAGTAAGTGCGATGTCCATATCTGCCAGAAGATGTTTATGGACACGACAGTGGTCAGGTGATGCAGATTCCAAACGGCACATGGAAGTATTGCCGTATAAAGGGGAGGAGTTATTTGGGGTCGGTCCATCGGATCTGGTGGCCACGGCAACAGCTGGAAAATCCACCTTTTTACCCCAAGTCACATCTCAGCAGAAAAAGACATCGTCTTTTCAGCCTCAGTCCTTTCGTCCCCATAAGGGAAGAAGACTGCAGCAGGCAGCCCATTCCCAGGAACAGAAGCCTTCCACCGCTTCTGCCAAGTCCTCAGCATGACGCTGGGGCCGTACAAACAGGTGCGGTGGGGGGTCGTCTCAAGAGTTTCAGCACGCAGTGGGCTTACTCGCAACTGGACCCCTGGATCCTACAAGTAGTATCCCAGGGGTACAGATTGGAAATTCGAGACGTCTCCCCCTCGCAGGTTCCTGAAGTTTGCTTTACCAACGTCTCCCTCCGACAGGGAGGCAGTATTGGAAACAATTCACAAGCTGTATTCCCAGCAGGTGATAATCAAAGTACCCCTCCTACAACAAGGAAAGGGGTATTATTCCACACTATATTGTGGTACTGAAGCCAGACGGCTCGGTGAGACCTATTCTAAATCTGAAATATTTGAACACTTACATACAAAGGTTCAAATCAAGATGGAGTCACTCAGAGCAGTGATAGCGAACCAGGAAGAAGGGGACTATATGGTGTCCCTGGACATCAAGGATGCTTACCTCCATGTCCCAATTTGCCCTTCTCACCAAGGGTACCTCAGGTTCGTGGTACAAAACTGTCACTATCAGTTTCAGACGCTGCCGTTTGGATTGTCCACGGCACCCCGGGTCTTTACCAAGGTAATGGCCGAATGTCACGATCCGGGTATCTGGACGCCATTTCTTACCCATCAGATGCCTCCTAAGGCTGGCTCAGCGCTCCAGGACCGGATCCCATCTGTTATCCTAATGTTCACATTCCTGCATCCTCTCCTGTCTCTCTGAGACGCTGTCACAGTAACGCCTTATTACATCTGGCATGGCGTCTCCCGCGGCCTCCGCCGCCGTCCCTGAGCTTCTGCATGCAGAGTGTCAGAGTGGCGATTACGTCAGCCGCGGCCTCCGCTGTGTCCGCGTGGTTGGATGTGCACTTGTCAGCCTGGCGTCTCCGGTCTCCAGTGGCCGGCGCCGCCATTACTGTTTTCATTACCACATGGATTACAAACCAAACTTCCCTCCAAGTGTCTGCATGGGCGCAGCCATCTTGGATTCTGTCAGCTGATCATTTCCTCCAATCTGTTGTCAGTATTGTTAATCTGCATAATTGCCTAGCCAATCCCTTCCTTGCTGCAGGTATAAATACACTGTGCCTGAGCAAGGAAGGCGTCAGTGCTTTGGTTGTCAAACCTAGTTCCTGTTTGTCTCTCTCCTGTGATTGTCTTCCAGGTTCCAGCTCCTGTCTCAAGACTTCCACCATAGAGACCCGCACCAGCATTCCACCTGCGGTGTAGCCTGACTCTCCAATCCATTGTGGATTCATCTGTTTCCAGCTACAACATTACCTGCTTCCAGCTCAGCTTCCAGCAGAGTACAGCTTCCCTTAAAGGGCCGGTGTCCTTTCTACACTTTACCACTCTCCACCGGTATTATTATTTCTCCGCTCTCAAGTTCTACATTTCAGTTCATATTTCATCGCTCCCAAGTTCATTTATTATTTAACTGGTTCCAGCCAGTATCCACTCCGTGCTAACAACAGTCTGGTTCCAGCCAGTATCCACAGCAGCTGTTTTATCTTCAGCAACCCAGCTTTTCCTGGAACACCAGCTGGCACAATCCTGGGTTATCTCCATTGCTACAGTCGGGCCTGGTAAGGACTTTCCATCTAGAAGATCATAAGAACTATCTCACACTACCAGTGCCCTGTGGCTCCTGCCATCCTGTAGTACCCAGGAACTGTATTTATTCTTTGCTGACTTTTACGTTTTCTTTTACTGCTGCTGTGTTGCAGAGTTGTCATAATAAACATCATTGACTTTTATCCAAGTTGTCGTGGTCACGCCTTCGGGCAGTTATTATTCATGTTACTTACATGTCCAGGGGTCTGATACAACCTCCCAGGTTCCGGTACATCTCAGCCCCTACAACTGAGGCTGCCTCCCGTCAGCTCAGGCCCTCAGTTGTGACAGTAAGCACTGACCTAATGAATCCAGCCGGAGACCAGGATCAAGCGGCCAGGCCGATGCAAGAACTGGCAGCCCGACTAGAACATCAGGAGGCTGCACAGGGCCACATCATCCGCTGTCTCCAGGATCTCTCTACTCGGCTGGATGGGATTCAGACAACTCTCCGTGGATCAGGCGCGTCTGGTGCGTCAACCACAGTGACTCCAGCTATAACCCCACCCACCTTACCCATTTCTGCTCCACGTCTTCATCTTCCAACGCCAGCAAAATTTGACGGATCTCCAAGATTCTGCAGGGGATTTCTCAACCAGTGTGAGATTCAGTTTGAGCTACAACCTGGCAATTTTCTCAGTGACCGTACAAAAATTGCCTACATTATTTCTCTTCTCAGTGGCTCAGCCCTTGATTGGGCATCACCGTTATGGGAGAGGTCCGACACCCTGCTATCTTCCTACACTGCCTTCGTGTCAACATTCAGGCGCATCTTCGACGAGCCAGGCCGGGTAACCTCAGCTTCATCCGAGATTCTCCGTTTACGCCAGGGGTCACGTACTGTAGGACAATATCTGATACAGTTCCAGATCCTGGCATCCGAACTGGCATGGAACGACGAGGCCCTGTATGCTGCATTCTGGCATGGCTTATCTGAGCGTATTAAAGATGAGTTAGCTACCAGAGACTTACCTTCTAAGTTAGATGAGCTAATCTCACTCTGCACGAAAGTTGATTTACGTTTCAGAGAGAGAGCAACTGAGCGTGGAAGATCATCTGCTCCAAAATCTTCTGCTCCTCCTCCTCGTCAACTGTCACCATCTAAAGATGAGTCCATGCAACTTGGTCGTTCCCGTTTAACTCCTGCTGAGCGCCGAAGACGTCTCTCCGAGTTTCTCTGTCTCTATTGTGCAGCTCCGTCTCACACCATTAATGCCTGTCCCAAACGTCCGGGAAACTCCAAATCCTAGCTCGCCAAGGAGAGGGCCGGCTAGGAGTAATGATCTCCTCTCCATCTCCTCAAGATTGTAATCTCCCAGTCTCGCTTCAAGTTGCTCAACGTTATCGGAACGTTATTGCCCTCCTTGATTCCGGAGCAGCTGGGAACTTTATTACCGAAGCCTATGTTAAACGGTGGTCCCTACCCACCGAGAGACTTCCTTCGTCCATTTCTTTAACTGCCGTGGATGGCAGCAAAATTTTTGATGCAGTCATTTCTTTAAGGACTCTACCAGTTCGTCTGAGAGTGGGAGTTCTTCATTCCGAACTTATTTCTTTTTTAGTGATTCCAAGAGCCACACATCCTGTGGTCCTGGGCCTTCCATGGCTCCGTCTTCACAATCCTACAATTGATTGGACGACTACGCAAATCCTGGCATGGGGTTCCTCCTGTGCTGAGACATGTTTGTTTAAAGTATTGCCTGTCTGTTCTTCCTCCCCCAGGTCGTCTGATGTTCCACCTCCTCCATATCAAGATTTCACGGATGTGTTCAGTAAAGCTTCTGCTGATATCCTTCCTCCTCATAGAGAATGGGACTGTCCGATTGATCTCGTTCCAGGGAAGGTTCCACCTCGAGGCCGAACTTATCCGTTGTCTCTGCCTGAGACGCATTCTATGGAGGAATATATTAAAGAGAACCTAGCAAAGGGGTTCATTCGACCTTCTTCTTCTCCAGCCGGCGCAGGCTTCTTTTTTGTAAAAAAGAAAGATGGTGGTTTGCGGCCGTGCATCGACTACAGAGGTTTGAACGACATTACCATCAAGAACCGTTACCCTTTACCCCTGATTACTGAGCTCTTTGACAGAGTTAGCGGAGCTACCATCTTTACAAAGCTGGACTTGCGAGGTGCATACAATCTCATCCGGATCCGTGAGGGTGACGAGTGGAAGACCGCCTTTAACACCCGTGACGGACATTATGAGTACCTCGTCATGCCCTTCGGATTGAGCAATGCTCCAGCTGTCTTCCAGCATTTTGTCAATGAGATCTTCAGAGACATTCTATACCGTCATGTCGTGGTCTATCTAGACGATATCCTCATTTTTGCCAACGATTTAGAGGAACATCGTTTTTGGGTTAAAGAGGTTCTGTCCCGTCTCCGTGTCAATCATCTCTATTGCAAATTAGAAAAATGCGTCTTTGAAGTCAAGTCCATTCCGTTTCTAGGGTACATTGTGTCCGGTTCCGGACTAGAGATGGATCCTGAGAAACTACAAGCAATTCAAAATTGGCCGGTACCCTTAACCCTCAAAGGGGTCCAGAGGTTCTTAGGGTTCGCCAACTATTACCGAAAGTTTATACGAGACTTTTCCACCATTGTGGCGCCTATTACTGCTTTCACTAAGAAGGGTGCTAACCCGTCCAAGTGGTCTGAAGAAGCCATGCAAGCATTTCATCTTTTAAAACAAAGGTTCATCTCTGCGCCTGTTCTGAAACAGCCTGACATCGACTCTCCTTTCATCTTAGAGGTGGATGCCTCCTCCGTTGGAGTAGGAGCGGTGTTATCTCAGAGGGCTAAAGATGGCCATTTACACCCTTGCAGTTTCTTCTCCCGGAAGTTCTCCCCAGCTGAGCGCAACTATGCCATTGGCGACCAGGAGTTGCTAGCCATCAAGCTCGCTCTAGAAGAGTGGAGGTATCTGTTGGAGGGAGCTTCTCATTCAATCACCATACTTACAGACCACAAGAACCTTTTATACCTGAAGGGCGCACAATGTCTCAACCCTCGTCAGGCCAGATGGGCACTTTTCTTTTCCAGGTTCGACTTTAAACTCCAGTTCTGTCCTGGCTCTCAGAATCGCAAGGCCGATGCCCTTTCCCGCTCATGGGAGCAAGAAAATGAGTCAGAGTCTTCAGACAAGCATCCTATTATAAATCCGTTGGCATTCTCCACGGTAGGGATGGACTCTACGCCCCCATCAGGGAAAAGTTTTGTGAAGCCGATGCTAAGGAAGAAGCTCATGCATTGGGCCCATGCTTCCCGTTTTGCCGGACATACAGGTATCCAAAAAACCCTGGAGTTTATCTCTAGGTCCTATTGGTGGCCAACTCTGAAAAAGGACGTCTTGGAGTTTATTGCATCTTGCCCAAAGTGTGCCCAACATAAAGTATCCCGCCAGTCGCCTGCGGGGCAACTGGTTCCACTATCCGTTCCCCGTCGACCATGGACCCACTTGTCGATGGATTTCATTACAGACTTACCCATGTGCAACAAGTTCAATACCATCTGGGTGGTAGTTGACCGGTTCACCAAGATGGCACACTTCATTCCTCTCACCGGTCTTCCGTCAGCTTCCAAGTTGGCTCAAGTATTCATACAAGAGATCTTCCGACTCCACGGTCTTCCTGAAGAAATTATCTCAGATCGAGGAGTTCAATTCACAGCCAAATTCTGGCGAAGTTTATGTCAAGTCCTCCAAGTCAAGCTAAAGTTTTCCACGGCTTACCATCCTCAGACCAATGGTCAAACCGAGAGGGTGAATCAGGACTTGGAGGCCTTCCTCCGCATCTATGTGTCCTCCTCTCAAGATGACTGGGTTCAATTACTTCCCTGGGCCGAGTTCTGTCATAACAACCAGTATCATTCTTCATCTGCTTCAACACCATTCTTCACTAACTTTGGATTCCACCCTAAAGTTCCTGAGTTCCAACCGCTTCCAGCAACTTCTGTTCCCGCAGTGGATATCACCTTGCATCAGTTTGCCAATATCTGGAAGAGCGTACGATCAGCTCTGCTCAAGGCATCGTTCAGGTACAAGAAGTTTGCGGATAAGAAGCGTCGAGCAGTTCCTGCTCTCAAGGTGGGTGATCGGGTATGGTTATCCACGAAGAATTTGAGGTTAAGAGTTCCCAGTATGAAGTTTGCACCTCGTTATATCGGTCCTTTCAAGATTGAACAAGTCATCAATCCTGTTGCTTACAGACTCCAGTTGCCTCCCTTCTTAAAAATACCCAGGACATTCCATGTTTCCCTGTTGAAACCGCTGATCTTGAATCGGTTTCATTCCTCACTTCCTCCAACTCCGAAAGTCCAAACTCAACGAGGCGTTGAGTATGAAGTGGCCAAGATCCTGGACTCACGTCACCGTTACGGTCAACTACAGTATCTTATTGACTGGAAGGGTTACGGCCCTGAGGAACGTTCATGGACCAATGCTTCTGATGTCCATGCTCCTGCCTTGGTCCGGAGATTCCATTCCAAGTTTCCTCAAAAGCCAAAGAAGTGTCCTGGGGCCACTCCTAAAGGGGGGGGTGCTGTCACGATCCGGGTATCTGGACGCCATTTCTTACCCATCAGATGCCTCCTAAGGCTGGCTCAGCGCTCCAGGACCGGATCCCATCTGTTATCCTAATGTTCACATTCCTGCATCCTCTCCTGTCTCTCTGAGACGCTGTCACAGTAACGCCTTATTACATCTGGCATGGCGTCTCCCGCGGCCTCCGCCGCCGTCCCTGAGCTTCTGCATGCAGAGTGTCAGAGTGGCGATTACGTCAGCCGCGGCCTCCGCTGTGTCCGCGTGGTTGGATGTGCACTTGTCAGCCTGGCGTCTCCTGTCTCCAGTGGCCGGCGCCGCCATTACTGTTTTCATTACCACATGGATTACAAACCAAACTTCCCTCCAAGTGTCTGCATGGGCGCAGCCATCTTGGATTCTGTCAGCTGATCATTTCCTCCAATCTGTTGTCAGTATTGTTAATCTGCATAATTGCCTAGCCAATCCCTTCCTTGCTGCAGGTATAAATACACTGTGCCTGAGCAAGGAAGGCGTCAGTGCTTTGGTTGTCAAACCTAGTTCCTGTTTGTCTCTCTCCTGTGATTGTCTTCCAGGTTCCAGCTCCTGTCTCAAGACTTCCACCATAGAGACCCGCACCAGCATTCCACCTGCGGTGTAGCCTGACTCTCCAATCCATTGTGGATTCATCTGTTTCCAGCTACAACATTACCTGCTTCCAGCTCAGCTTCCAGCAGAGTACAGCTTCCCTTAAAGGGCCGGTGTCCTTTCTACACTTTACCACTCTCCACCGGTATTATTATTTCTCCGCTCTCAAGTTCTACATTTCAGTTCATATTTCATCGCTCCCAAGTTCATTTATTATTTAACTGGTTCCAGCCAGTATCCACTCCGTGCTAACAACAGTCTGGTTCCAGCCAGTATCCACAGCAGCTGTTTTATCTTCAGCAACCCAGCTTTTCCTGGAACACCAGCTGGCACAATCCTGGGTTATCTCCATTGCTACAGTCGGGCCTGGTAAGGACTTTCCATCTAGAAGATCATAAGAACTATCTCACACTACCAGTGCCCTGTGGCTCCTGCCATCCTGTAGTACCCAGGAACTGTATTTATTCTTTGCTGACTTTTACGTTTTCTTTTACTGCTGCTGTGTTGCGGAGTTGTCATAATAAACATCATTGACTTTTATCCAAGTTGTCGTGGTCACGCCTTCGGGCAGTTATTATTCATGTTACTTACATGTCCAGGGGTCTGATACAACCTCCCAGGTTCCGGTACATCTCAGCCCCTACAACTGAGGCTGCCTCCCGTCAGCTCAGGCCCTCAGTTGTGACAGTAAGCACTGACCTAATGAATCCAGCCGGAGACCAGGATCAAGCGGCCATGCCGATGCAAGAACTGGCAGCCCGACTAGAACATCAGGAGGCTGCACAGGGCCACATCATCCGCTGTCTCCAGGATCTCTCTACTCGGCTGGATGGGATTCAGACAACTCTCCGTGGATCAGGCGCGTCTGGTGCGTCAACCACAGTGACTCCAGCTATAACCCCACCCACCTTACCCATTTCTGCTCCACGTCTTCATCTTCCAACGCCAGCAAAATTTGACGGATCTCCAAGATTCTGCAGGGGATTTCTCAACCAGTGTGAGATTCAGTTTGAGCTACAACCTGGCAATTTTCTCAGTGACCGTACAAAAATTGCCTACATTATTTCTCTTCTCAGTGGCTCAGCCCTTGATTGGGCATCACCGTTATGGGAGAGGTCCGACACCCTGCTATCTTCCTACACTGCCTTCGTGTCAACATTCAGGCGCATCTTCGACGAGCCAGGCCGGGTAACCTCAGCTTCATCCGAGATTCTCCGTTTACGCCAGGGGTCACGTACTGTAGGACAATATCTGATACAGTTCCAGATCCTGGCATCCGAACTGGCATGGAACGACGAGGCCCTGTATGCTGCATTCTGGCATGGCTTATCTGAGCGTATTAAAGATGAGTTAGCTACCAGAGACTTACCTTCTAAGTTAGATGAGCTAATCTCACTCTGCACGAAAGTTGATTTACGTTTCAGAGAGAGAGCAACTGAGTGTGGAAGATCATCTGCTCCAAAATCTTCTGCTCCTCCTCCTCGTCAACTGTCACCATCTAAAGATGAGTCCATGCAACTTGGTCGTTCCCGTTTAACTCCTGCTGAGCGCCGAAGACGTCTCTCCGAGTTTCTCTGTCTCTATTGTGCAGCTCCGTCTCACACCATTAATGCCTGTCCCAAACGTCCGGGAAACTCCAAATCCTAGCTCGCCAAGGAGAGGGCCGGCTAGGAGTAATGATCTCCTCTCCATCTCCTCAAGATTGTAATCTCCCAGTCTCGCTTCAAGTTGCTCAACGTTATCGGAACGTTATTGCCCTCCTTGATTCCGGAGCAGCTGGGAACTTTATTACCGAAGCCTATGTTAAACGGTGGTCCCTACCCACCGAGAGACTTCCTTCGTCCATTTCTTTAACTGCCGTGGATGGCAGCAAAATTTTTGATGCAGTCATTTCTTTAAGGACTCTACCAGTTCGTCTGAGAGTGGGAGTTCTTCATTCCGAACTTATTTCTTTTTTAGTGATTCCAAGAGCCACACATCCTGTGGTCCTGGGCCTTTCATGGCTCCGTCTTCACAATCCTACAATTGATTGGACGACTACGCAAATCCTGGCATGGGGTTCCTCCTGTGCTGAGACATGTTTGTTTAAAGTATTGCCTGTCTGTTCTTCCTCCCCCAGGTCGTCTGATGTTCCACCTCCTCCATATCAAGATTTCACGGATGTGTTCAGTAAAGCTTCTGCTGATATCCTTCCTCCTCATAGAGAATGGGACTGTCCGATTGATCTCGTTCCAGGGAAGGTTCCACCTCGAGGCCGAACTTATCCGTTGTCTCTGCCTGAGACGCATTCTATGGAGGAATATATTAAAGAGAACCTAGCAAAGGGGTTCATTCGACCTTCTTCTTCTCCAGCCGGCGCAGGCTTCTTTTTTGTAAAAAAGAAAGATGGTGGTTTGCGGCCGTGCATCGACTACAGAGGTTTGAACGACATTACCATCAAGAACCGTTACCCTTTACCCCTGATTACTGAGCTCTTTGACAGAGTTAGCGGAGCTACCATCTTTACAAAGCTGGACTTGCGAGGTGCATACAATCTCATCCGGATCCGTGAGGGTGACGAGTGGAAGACCGCCTTTAACACCCGTGACGGACATTATGAGTACCTCGTCATGCCCTTCGGATTGAGCAATGCTCCAGCTGTCTTCCAGCATTTTGTCAATGAGATCTTCAGAGACATTCTATACCGTCATGTCGTGGTCTATCTAGACGATATCCTCATTTTTGCCAACGATTTAGAGGAACATCGTTTTTGGGTTAAAGAGGTTCTGTCCCGTCTCCGTGTCAATCATCTCTATTGCAAATTAGAAAAATGCGTCTTTGAAGTCAAGTCCATTCCGTTTCTAGGGTACATTGTGTCCGGTTCCGGACTAGAGATGGATCCTGAGAAACTACAAGCAATCCAAAATTGGCCGGTACCCTTAACCCTCAAAGGGGTCCAGAGGTTCTTAGGGTTCGCCAACTATTACCGAAAGTTTATACGAGACTTTTCCACCATTGTGGCGCCTATTACTGCTTTCACTAAGAAGGGTGCTAACCCGTCCAAGTGGTCTGAAGAAGCCATGCAAGCATTTCATCTTTTAAAACAAAGGTTCATCTCTGCGCCTGTTCTGAAACAGCCTGACATCGACTCTCCTTTCATCTTAGAGGTGGATGCCTCCTCCGTTGGAGTAGGAGCGGTGTTATCTCAGAGGGCTAAAGATGGCCATTTACACCCTTGCAGTTTCTTCTCCCGGAAGTTCTCCCCAGCTGAGCGCAACTATGCCATTGGCGACCAGGAGTTGCTAGCCATCAAGCTCGCTCTAGAAGAGTGGAGGTATCTGTTGGAGGGAGCTTCTCATTCAATCACCATACTTACAGACCACAAGAACCTTTTATACCTGAAGGGCGCACAATGTCTCAACCCTCGTCAGGCCAGATGGGCACTTTTCTTTTCCAGGTTCGACTTTAAACTCCAGTTCTGTCCGGGCTCTCAGAATCGCAAGGCCGATGCCCTTTCCCGCTCATGGGAGCAAGAAAATGAGTCAGAGTCTTCAGACAAGCATCCTATTATAAATCCGTTGGCATTCTCCACGGTAGGGATGGACTCTACGCCCCCATCAGGGAAAAGTTTTGTGAAGCCGATGCTAAGGAAGAAGCTCATGCATTGGGCTTGGATACCTGTATGTCCGTTTTGCCGGACATACAGGTATCCAAAAAACCCTGGAGTTTATCTCTAGGTCCTATTGGTGGCCAACTCTGAAAAAGGACGTCTTGGAGTTTATTGCATCTTGCCCAAAGTGTGCCCAACATAAAGTATCCCGCCAGTCGCCTGCGGGGCAACTGGTTCCACTATCCGTTCCCCGTCGACCATGGACCCACTTGTCGATGGATTTCATTACAGACTTACCCATGTGCAACAAGTTCAATACCATCTGGGTGGTAGTTGACCGGTTCACCAAGATGGCACACTTCATTCCTCTCACCGGTCTTCCGTCAGCTTCCAAGTTGGCTCAAGTATTCATACAAGAGATCTTCCGACTCCACGGTCTTCCTGAAGAAATTATCTCAGATCGAGGAGTTCAATTCACAGCCAAATTCTGGCGAAGTTTATGTCAAGTCCTCCAAGTCAAGCTAAAGTTTTCCACGGCTTACCATCCTCAGACCAATGGTCAAACCGAGAGGGTGAATCAGGACTTGGAGGCCTTCCTCCGCATCTATGTGTCCTCCTCTCAAGATGACTGGGTTCAATTACTTCCCTGGGCCGAGTTCTGTCATAACAACCAGTATCATTCTTCATCTGCTTCAACACCATTCTTCACTAACTTTGGATTCCACCCTAAAGTTCCTGAGTTCCAACCGCTTCCAGCAACTTCTGTTCCCGCAGTGGATATCACCTTGCATCAGTTTGCCAATATCTGGAAGAGCGTACGATCAGCTCTGCTCAAGGCATCGTTCAGGTACAAGAAGTTTACGGATAAGAAGCGTCGAGCAGTTCCTGCTCTCAAGGTGGGTGATCGGGTATGGTTATCCACGAAGAATTTGAGGTTAAGAGTTCCCAGTATGAAGTTTGCACCTCGTTATATCGGTCCTTTCAAGATTGAACAAGTCATCAATCCTGTTGCTTACAGACTCCAGTTGCCTCCCTTCTTAAAAATACCCAGGACATTCCATGTTTCCCTGTTGAAACCGCTGATCTTGAATCGGTTTCATTCCTCACTTCCTCCAACTCCGAAAGTCCAAACTCAACGAGGCGTTGAGTATGAAGTGGCCAAGATCCTGGACTCATGTCACCGTTACGGTCAACTACAGTATCTTATTGACTGGAAGGGTTACGGCCCTGAGGAACGTTCATGGACCAATGCTTCTGATGTCCATGCTCCTGCCTTGGTCCGGAGATTCCATTCCAAGTTTCCTCAAAAGCCAAAGAAGTGTCCTGGGGCCACTCCTAAAGGGGGGGGTGCTGTCACGATCCGGGTATCTGGACGCCATTTCTTACCCATCAGATGCCTCCTAAGGCTGGCTCAGCGCTCCAGGACCGGATCCCATCTGTTATCCTAATGTTCACATTCCTGCATCCTCTCCTGTCTCTCTGAGACGCTGTCACAGTAACGCCTTATTACATCTGGCATGGCGTCTCCCGCGGCCTCCGCCGCCGTCCCTGAGCTTCTGCATGCAGAGTGTCAGAGTGGCGATTACGTCAGCCGCGGCCTCCGCTGTGTCCGCGTGGTTGGATGTGCACTTGTCAGCCTGGCGTCTCCTGTCTCCAGTGGCCGGCGCCGCCATTACTGTTTTCATTACCACATGGATTACAAACCAAACTTCCCTCCAAGTGTCTGCATGGGCGCAGCCATCTTGGATTCTGTCAGCTGATCATTTCCTCCAATCTGTTGTCAGTATTGTTAATCTGCATAATTGCCTAGCCAATCCCTTCCTTGCTGCAGGTATAAATACACTGTGCCTGAGCAAGGAAGGCGTCAGTGCTTTGGTTGTCAAACCTAGTTCCTGTTTGTCTCTCTCCTGTGATTGTCTTCCAGGTTCCAGCTCCTGTCTCAAGACTTCCACCATAGAGACCCGCACCAGCATTCCACCTGCGGTGTAGCCTGACTCTCCAATCCATTGTGGATTCATCTGTTTCCAGCTACAACATTACCTGCTTCCAGCTCAGCTTCCAGCAGAGTACAGCTTCCCTTAAAGGGCCGGTGTCCTTTCTACACTTTACCACTCTCCACCGGTATTATTATTTCTCCGCTCTCAAGTTCTACATTTCAGTTCATATTTCATCGCTCCCAAGTTCATTTATTATTTAACTGGTTCCAGCCAGTATCCACTCCGTGCTAACAACAGTCTGGTTCCAGCCAGTATCCACAGCAGCTGTTTTATCTTCAGCAACCCAGCTTTTCCTGGAACACCAGCTGGCACAATCCTGGGTTATCTCCATTGCTACAGTCGGGCCTGGTAAGGACTTTCCATCTAGAAGATCATAAGAACTATCTCACACTACCAGTGCCCTGTGGCTCCTGCCATCCTGTAGTACCCAGGAACTGTATTTATTCTTTGCTGACTTTTACGTTTTCTTTTACTGCTGCTGTGTTGCGGAGTTGTCATAATAAACATCATTGACTTTTATCCAAGTTGTCGTGGTCACGCCTTCGGGCAGTTATTATTCATGTTACTTACATGTCCAGGGGTCTGATACAACCTCCCAGGTTCCGGTACATCTCAGCCCCTACAACTGAGGCTGCCTCCCGTCAGCTCAGGCCCTCAGTTGTGACACCGAAATGATGATTCTTCTTCAAAGAAAAGGCGTCTTAATTATCCCTTACTTGGACGATCTCCTGATAAGGGCAAGGTCCAGAGAACAGTTGGAGGTCGGAGTAGCACTATCTCAAGTAGTTCTACGACAGCACGGGTGGATTCTAAATATTCCAAAATCGCAGCTGTCTCCGACGACACGTCTGCTGTTCCTAGGGATGATTCTGGACACAGTCCAGAAAAAGGTGTTTCTCCCGGGAGGAGAAAGCCAGGGAGTTATCCGAGCTAGTCAGGAACCTCCTAAAACCAGGAAAAGTGTCAGTGCATCTTTGCACAAGGGTCCTGGGAAAAATGGTGGCTTCTTACGAAGCGATTCCATTCGGCAGATTTCACGCAAGAACTTTTCAGTGGGATCTGCTGGGAAAATGGTCCGGATCGCATCTTCAGATGCATCAGCGGATAACCCTGTCTCCAAGGACAAGGGTGTCTCTTCTGTGGTGGCTGCAGAGTGCTCATCTACTAAAGGGCCACAGATTCGGCATTCAGGACTGGGTCCTGGTGACCACGGATGCCAGCCTGAAAGGCTGGGGAGCAGTCACACAAGGAAAAAATTTCCAGGGAGTGTGATCAAGTCTGGAGACTTCTCTCCACATAAATATACTGGAGCTAAGAGCAATTTACAATGCTCTAAGCTTAGCAAGACCTCTGCTTCAAGGTCAGCCGGTATTGATCCAGTGGGACAACATCACGGCAGTCGCCCACGTAAACAGACAGGGCGGCACAAGAAGCAGGAGGACAATGGCAGAAACTGCAAGGATTCTTCGCTGGGCGGAAAATCATGTGATAGCACTGTCAGCAGTGTTCATTCCGGGAGTGGACAACTGGGAAGCAGACTTCCTCAGCACGACCTCCACCCGGGAGAGTGGGGACTTCATCGGGAAGTCTTCCACATGATTGTGAACCGTTGGGAAAGACCAAAGGTGGACATGATGGCGTCCCGCCTGAACAAAAAACTGGACAGGTATTGCGCCAGGTCAAGAGACCCTCAGGCAATAGCTGTGGACGTTCTGGTAACACCGTGGGTGTACCAGTCGGTGTATGTGTTCCCTCCTCTGCTTCTCATACCTAAGGTACTGAGAATTATAAGACGTAGAGGAGTAAGAACTATACTCGTGGCTCCGGATTGGCCAAGAAGGACTTGGTACCCGGAACTTCAAGAGATGCTCACAGAGGACTCATGGCCTCTGCCGCTAAGAAGGGACTTGCTTCAGCAAGTACCATGTCTGTTCCAAGACTTACCGCGGCTGCGTTTGACGGCATGGCGGTTGAACGCCGGATCCTAAGGGAAAAAGGCATTCCGGAAGAGGTCATTCCTGCCCTGATCAAAGCCAGGAAGGAGGTGACCGCACAACATTATCACCACATGTGGCGAAAATATGTTGCGTGGTGTAAGGCCAGAAAGGCCCCACGAAGAAATTTCAACTCGGTCGATTCCTGCATTTCCTGCAAACAGGAGTGTCTATGGGCCTCAAATTGGGGTCCATTAAGGTTCAAATTTCGGCCCTGTCGATTTTCTTCCAGAAAGAATTGGCTTCAGTTCCTGAAATCCAGAAGTTTGTCAAGGGAGTACTGCATATACAACCCCCTTTTGTGCCTCCAGTGGCACTGTGGGATCTCAACGTAGTTCTGGGATTCCTCAAATCACATTGGTTTAAACCGCTCAAATCTGTGGATTTGAAATATCTCACATGGAAAGTGACCATGATGTTGGCCCTGGCCTCGGCCAGGCGAGTGTCAGAATTGGCGGCTTTGTCTCACAAAAGCCCATATCTGATTGTCCATTCGGACAGGGCAGAGCTGCGGACTCGTCCCCAGTTTCTCCCTAAGGTGGTGTCAGCGTTTCACCTGAACCAGCTTATTGTGGTACCTGCGGCTACTAGGGACTTGGAGGACTCCAAGTTGCTAGATGTTGTCAGGGCCCTGAAAATATAGGTTTCCAGGACGGCTGGAGTCAGGAAAACTGACTTGCTGTTATCCTGTATGCACCCAACAAACTGGGTGCTCTTGCTTCTAAGCAGACGATTGCTAGTTGGATGTGTAGTACAATTCAGCTTGCACATTCTGTGGCAGGCCTGCCACAGCCAAAATATGTAAATGCCCATTCCACAAGGAAGGTGGGCTCATCTTGGGCGGCTGCCCGAGGGGTCTCGGCTTTACAACTTTGCCGAGCTGCTACTTGGTCAGGGGCACACCCTGGCTGAGGAGGACCTGGAGTTCTCTCACTCGGTGCTGCAGAGTCATCCGCACTCTCCCGCCCGTTTGGGAGCTTTGGTATAATCCCCATGGTCCTGACGGAGTCCCCAGCATCCACTTAGGACGTCAGAGAAAATAAGAATTTACTTACCGATAATTCTATTTCTCGTAGTCCGTAGTGGATGCTGGGCGCCCATCCCAAGTGCGGATTGTCTGCAATACTTGTACATAGTTATTGTTACAAAAATCGGGTTATTATTGTTGTGAGCCATCTTTTCAGAGGCTCCGCTGTTATCATGCTGTTAACTGGGTTCAGATCACAGGTTGTACAGTGTGATTGGTGTGGCTGGTATGAGTCTTACCCGGGATTCAAAATCCTTCCTTATTGTGTACGCTCGTCCGGGCACAGTATCTTAACTGAGGCTTGGAGAAGGGTCATAGGGGGAGGAGCCAGTGCACACCACCTGATCCTAAAGCTTTTACTTTTGTGCCCTGTCTCCTGCGGAGCCGCTATTCCCCATGGTCCTGACGGAGTCCCCAGCATCCACTACGGACTACGAGAAATAGAATTATCGGTAAGTAAATTCTTATTTTTACCATCACTTATTATATGAGTAAATGTACATTGGCCTAACCATACTGGAAATATGTATGGGACATAGCTAATCCTCTGCTCTTCCGCAGAAAGAAATCTCACAGAAGGACTGGCTCATACAGCAGCTGCAAGGGAAACTGGATGAGGCACACCGAAAGCTCTCTGAGGCCACCTACCAAAAGGTATGGGTATCATATCGTATGATGACTTATCTCAGGTGTGATAAAACCATCATTCATTACAGTCTTTGCTTATGGGTCACAGCTTGTTCATTATACACAGCTGTTATTTTCTCTTCATGGTAACTCTGCTATGCTTACAGTATGAGATCTTTATGGTAATATAGAAACATCACTACTTTCTTGATCCTCACTCATGAACAAAATATATAAAGAATAAATGGCGCTAGTTATATATGAACAGGTATTTCCTTATTGGCTTGTATGTAGGACCACCAAGACGAAGGAATGATAAATCCCAGAATACATCATACTAATGACAAAAACTCTATTTATGGAATTAATTAAATAAATAATTTGGGGCGGCAATGCAAAGCCCTACACATCACAGCCGAATCTTCACTTGCGGCTGAGTGGGTGTGATGGGGCGGCAATGGGGCGTTTGCATGTAGGATGAGTGTTTTGTGGTTGTGTTGTAGCTGGGTGTTGCAGGCCAAAAATGATCGGAATTGGTGAGTCAGGGATTTTTAACATATAGGATTTTGCCAATCCTCCGATAAAACACTGATCATTGGAGTCCACCGATCATCGGATCAGTATCAAGGAAATGCCGGGAAGATGTATGGTCCGCATAAGAGTTTTATTTTCACTCTGATGTTTTTACTGGAGAAATCAAGCTGCAAACTGCTCAATAACCCCTCAGCCCCATGATCTGTGTATACAGATTTTAACAAGTTCAGTTTCTCTTCTCATCAATCCATGCCGGTAGTCAGCCTGAAAACCAAGCTTGTGGAGACTGTAACTATGGGGTGATATAAAAACCACAGGAGGTCCTGTAAATGCAGCCAGAAGTCATGTTAATGTGTCCTTGTTATCGCCTTGGGGCTAGCCATGAATGCTCATTTTGTAGAATCACAAGGTGGATCAGACTTTTACTACTCCCTGGTTCTCTGTTTCCTGGCTAATTGCCCATCAGATGTGCATATGGTGGGGATATATAGGCTGCTATAAATGTGTAATCAGCAGATGGTGCTTTCAAAAACAAGTGATGAATAATTCATTCTTGTTTGTATATTTCACAAAACTCATGATCAACTCGTCTCCCATCAAATGTTCCATTCTCATTAGGCTCTAGGGAAAGCTGTGCTGAAATATTTCACAACAATTACCTAGGAATCCATCTACAGATAAGAGGACACTGGACCTTATTCAGCTTCATTAGCAGTTTTGCCAAGATTGCAAAACTGCTAATGAAAAATGTGCATGCTGGGGGCCACCCAGCACAGGGCAAGGCCACCCCGCATGCAAATGCCCGGCAACGATGCGATCGTAATTCAATTTCGATCACATCGCTGAATTGTGGATGTCTCTGCAGCCTGGCTACGAAGGCAGACGCAGTGCTGCCATTTTTCAGAGCGGCCGCAGCGGCCGTGTGTGACATTGTGCAGAGGCACCAAACCCGCCTCCGTTTCCCACAGCACATTTGCACAACGCAGAGTTGATGCCCCCGCAATGCCCGCCACTGTCAATCATGTTGCAGTCGCATCCTTCCAGGATACGACCACATTATGACAGCCCACGCATGTGCATTGCCACCGATGTGAGTGCGCATTACAGCACGGGGTCGGGAGAATGCGAACGCAATGCATCTCCGACCCGAGCTGAATAAGGCCCATTATTTCTTATTGTACACCACATGATTACTGGCAATGAGCAGCCAAATGTTCATATTAATACAGAATCCATTTCTTTACTTTTTCACCATTCTAATAAATCTTATGTAAAGTTATAATAAATCTACTTTTAGTATTAAAAGGGAACTAAACCTGCTGAAAAAAACATACCCAGTATTTAGTAAGGAGTAAATAAGAATGTTCTCCCTTGGCACTCACTTGTGAGTGTATCCCAATAGTTCAGTTCATAACACGTTTCGTGAAATACAGTTCACTTTGATGGTACTAAAGAGGGGATAGATATATTGCCAGCTTAATTGTTAATAGTATTACTTGTGTAATGAATCTTCATAAGTCTCAAAGTCAGTATCGTAATAGATAGTCTTTCAGAGTGATAAATACTTTTACATGTAAAACACAATATAATATACAAATAACCAGGACCATAACTAGGTGTGGGCGGATGGTGCCTCACACACAGCGCATTTATGCTGTGGCCGCACCATCCGCATCCACCCCGATTGGCAACCGCCAGCTGCAGCGCTGCCTTCTATAACAGTATCGTGGTGCCCGGCTCTTCTGCTGGACGCAGAGCTGCTAATGTACATTATAGCCAGCATCGCTGCTCGGTCTCCCCGTGTGCTCCGCCCCGCTCCTTCCCTCTCGTGCAGCAGCGTGCCTGCACCAGCCGCGCAAGGGATGCTGGGAGCCGGGCAGGGGATGCCAGGAGATGAGCAGGGGATGTCGAGAGCCGGGAGGATGGAGTGGCGGCAGCTCCAGCAGCAGTAGCTCTGATTCCATAGTGTACCGCAGCTACAGCCATCACCAGCACAGGGACATCAACCTGCCGCCGGTATGGCTGCCTGCACTCCCTCCACCATCACATAGGTACCCGTGTGTGTGTCTCTCCTCCCCTTCTCTCCTCTCTCCCCCTCCCACCACTCACTCTCTCTCTCTCTCTCTACATGCCACCTTTCTTTCTCTCTCCCTCCCAACCCTATCTCTCTCTCCCTCCCTTCCTCTCTCTCTTGTGACTCTACCTGGCGTAATGTGTAAAAGGGAACTCTACCTGCCGTAATGTGTAAAAGGGGACTCTACCTGCCGTAATGTGTAAAAGGGGACTCTACCTGCCGTAATGTGTAAAAGGGAGCTCTACCTGTTGTAATGTGTAAAAGAGGACTCAACCTGGCGTAATGTGTAAAAGAGGACTCTACCTGGCGTAATGTGTGATAGAGGCTTTACCTGGAGTAACGTGTAAAATGGGGCTCTACCTGGAGTAATGTGTATAAGGGAGCTCTGCCTGTCGTAATGTGTGATAGGGGCTCTACCTGCCGTAATGTGTAAAAGGGGGACTCTACCTGCCGTAATGTGTAAAAGGGGGACTCTACCTGCCATAATGTGTAACATGGGTCTCTACCTGTCGTAATGTATAAAAGAGGACTCTACCTGGCGTAATGTGTGATAGAGGCTCTACCTGGAGTAACGTGTAAAATGGGGCTCTACCTGGCATAATGTGTGACAGGGGCTCTACGTGGCGTAATGTGTGACAGGGGCTCTACGTGGCGTAATGTGTGACAGGGGCTCTATCTGGCGTAATGTGCGACAGGGGCTGTACCTGGCGTAATGTGCGACAGGGGCTCTACCTGGCGTAATGTGCGACAGGGGCTCTACCTGGTGTAATGTGCGTAAGTGGCGCTACTTTGTGACGTAATTTGAATAATGGAGAATACTGTGCAGCATAATATGAATTAAAATTATTTTGTGGCCACGCCACTTTCCCATGAAGCCACACCCCGATATTTTTGACATGCGCCTACTTTAAATAAGGGAAGGGGAGTGCCGATGCTGATTCTTGCACACAGCGCTAAAATGTCTAGTTACGGTACTGCAAATAACAGACAAGAACGGACAATTACAGGTGGCGATTGACTCAAATAGGAACCGTGTCTGTGACAGCAGTCTCCAAGGAGGGAGCAATAACAGCCTCTCCGTATGGTTCGGACCATTTTGTTTTTTACCCCACCCCCCGCTTTAGATGTGGAGGCTGTAATCTGTCTCTCTCTGTTTCCCCGGTGACAGCTGTGACATCAGACCCCCTCCCCCACTCCCCCGCTGCAGTTTGCTGGTCCACTCCGGTCTGGCATTCACATGAATTCTGGAGATGACGTCATCGTAAAACGCAGACACTATGGGGGTCATTCTGAACCGTTCGCATGCAGCGGTTCTTCGCTGCGGTGCGAACGGGTCTGAACTGCGCATGCGCGGTGTTGACCGGCGACGGACGTCGCCAGGCAATGGAGCGCCCAGCGGGAAAAAAAAGACGCAGCGCTGGACGGAAGAAGATTGACAGCAGAAAGGCGTTCCGGGGCGGATACTCACCGTTGGAGGCCGTTTTTGGGGAGTGGTAAGAAGAACCAGGCGTGTCCAGGCGAATGGAGGGCGGATGTCTGACGTCAGGACCGGGACCTTCATCGCTGGATCCGTCGCACAGGGTAAGTAGCTGCAGGGCTGGTCTTGTTTTGCAGGAAACTTTTTAAGCATAGCAGGGCTGCACAAGCGATTGCAGCCCTGCTATGCTAAAATACACTCCCCCATAGGTGGGGATTAGTTGATCGCAGCAGCAGCAAAAAGTTGCTGGCTGCGATCAACTCGGAATGACCCCCCATGTGCAGTGTGAAAGGTGCCGACCCAGGTCAGCGCCGCAGTGGGAACGAGATAAATCCCGGGTCTGACCTGGCTTGGAACTTTCGTGTTCCAAATCCCAGGTCAGACCCGGTATTTTGGCAGAAAAGTGGAAAAATTAGTGTGGAATGTTGTGAATTGCAAATGTACAAAACACGCAAAAAAGACCTGCAACAGATCATTACTGTGAAGATAATGGGGCAGATGTATTAGCCTGGAGAAGGCATAAGGAAGTGATAAACCAGTGATAAGTGCAAGGTGATAAAGGCATCAGCCAATCAGCTCCAATATGTAAATTGACAGTTATGAGCTGATTGGCTGGTGCATTATCACCTTTCACTTATCACTGCTTTATCACTTCTTTATGCCTTCTCCAGGCTTAATACATCTGCCCCAATGTGACATGTTGGAGACGTTCTTTATTAAGCCACAAGTCCTATCCAATGACTTTATGAAAATCAGCAATTCCTTGCACACAGCCTAGCAAGGGACAAAGAAAGCCTATGCAACTTTACTTAAATGAATTGCACCCTAGTTAATTTCTATATGTGTTGGCTCCTTTTTTTATAGACCGATATCCAGAAAGAGTTAGACCACAGGAAGGTTCTACTACAGCAGTTCATGAGCAGAGAGGATGACAAGGTAGAAATAGTGTTTCCTGCTTGTGCCTTGCTGACCGTTATAGAAATCTGGGGTCTGATGAGACAACCTGGCAGAGCGGTCACACAGCGGCCGGTACAGTCATTAGCACACTACTCTCCGATACATACAGCTTTCATGTAACATCCAGTACATATTTTATACTGGTACTTATACTGGTACTTGTCTGTCACTCAACACAAGCTACTTGCAAATGAGAATTATATTCATGAGTTTACCCAGCATTATGCTATACATATAAATGTTGGGCACCAGGGAATACTCAAGTTGTGCATTATGTTACTGATATTACCTGCTGGGTGGCTATTTCTTACCCAGTATATAAGTGCAGCTGTCTGCCAGCATTGCACCTGTACAGCGCTCCCTTTTCCAGGGCCCTGCTGTGCTTGCACTCACCAGACCCTACAAATAGTCCATAAGTAGCCCACCTAATAACAGTGCAATCAGCAGCGGGCAGTAAAACATTTCAGTAGAATTGAATATACCTTCCCCCCGCCCTCATTCAAAAGATCATTACTAAGAAAAAAAAAAGTATTTAACCTGTTATTGCAGATCTCCAGGTTTCAATAGGCCCAACATACTGGGATTTGTAGTTCTACAGCAGCTGCACAGCTACAGGTTGGCCAAATTGATGTCTGATACTGCTGAGGAGACAAAATGTATTTTAAGACAGGTTTTTAGCCCATACTTATCTGCTTGTTTCCCACTACCAGCCCTAGCACAGCTGCAATGTAATCTTCTGCTAATTATTCTACAGCAGCCCTGTAATTAGAGATCGCCATAGATAGAGTGGGGGCGATTCAATTGTTTTAAACACTACCCCCCCCCCCCCCCCCCCCTAATCTGCCATCTAAAGTGTGTGGAGAGGCGATATTTAATTGTTCTTTTTTATCACACCGAAAAAGTGCCGTTTGGGCGCCCAAATAGGTCACTTTTACCACATTTCCACATTTCAGCTCACCAGCACAGGGGCCTGTGAGCGTGTGTTTCCCCGCAGCTCATCAGGCCTGAACGGAGCAGCAACTGAATTACTCAGTTGGGCGCCATCTAGTGCTGGATGCAGGGAAACAATTGCATCCTCCCTATAGAGAGTGAAAATGTTGCAGGAAGCACATGTAATAATCAATACTGTGAATGAATGAATCAATCAATCGATAAACAGAAATTTATATTACAACATGAAGGCTGATATGTTATACCCCTTTGACACCCCTTTCAGAGAGAAAATGAAATTACCGGGTGAAGCAGTTACACCCGGTAATTTCATGAACCACGCAGGTCCGTTTTCTGTGTGAAAGGGTCAATCCGTGTTGTAATTCCCGGGACTTCGACCCTGGAATTTACCAGGGTCGGAGACACTGGGATTATGACACAGGTTGACCCTTTCACACAGACAAAATACCCGTGTTGATCTGCAAATTACTGGGTCGAAATTCTCGACCAGGTAATTTGCATGTCTGTGTGAAAGGGGGGTCAGACAGGCCCCGGCAAAACTACCCGGCACTGAAATGTCGGGAAATTGCCGGGACTTTCAGACATTTTTGTCTGAAAGGGGTATGACACCAACCAGCATATAACACTGGTTATTGCACATGAACGAGCGTAACCCGTGTTGCTGGTTGGTGTAAAAGGGCCGAGTTGTAATAATCCAGGGCAAGTGACCTGGTATTCCAACTCGGGTATCTTGCAGGGTTGAACACAGGTTCAACCCAGCAAGCTGTGCTGTGTAAACGGAAGCCGGGTCAATGCGACCCGGCTCCCGTTCACAGTGTATGGAAGGGCGGGGCTTAAAGATCATGTGATCTCCAAGCACCGCCCCCACCGCATCACCGGCAACATCACCAACCCGCCAATTTGCCGGGTTGGTGACTGCAGTGTTAAAGGGGGCTGACGCGGGTCTCAGCCTGGTAGCACCCGTGTCAGACTCCCAGCGTATTTAGTGTAAAAGGGGTATCACATATACAAAGTGATGTTTTTCTTATATTGATATTCTTGATATTGTTCCTTTAACATATTGTAGTGATGTTTACAGGTCAGCAGTTACATCAGTCATCCTGCTCAGACTAATGGCTTCTCACTATCAACTGTTAAAGGTCCACCGCGAGAACCTGTACCACAGAGGACGGTGGGTAAAAGAGCAGCTCTAATACACTTCTATTAAGGTCTGTCTACTAGATGGATAGACAGTATCTGCATGCTGCATTACAATGCACTGGTGTGCCTAGATCAGGGGTGGGCAATTATTTGCTGGGCGGAGCTTCTGTGGGCACACACCAATATTTTGTATTTAGTTTCAACATAGATTTGTTGTTGCTTGATTTTTATATTGGAGCCACAGCTAACCAATCAGGTGCCAAGGCCTTTATACTAATAAACCAGTGACTGGTGGTTGTCCTTTTAAATAGTTTGATAACAACTACATTTATATAGATATATGGTGTGTGTGTGTGTGTGTGTGTGTGTGTGTGTGTGTGTGTGTGTGTGTGTGTGTGTGTGTGTGTGTATATGTATGTATGTATATGTGTGTGTGTGTGTGTGTGTGTGTGTGTATATATATATATATATATATATATATATATATATATATAGTTAGATATCTATATATATCTATACATATCTCTCTCTCTCTCTCTCTCTCTCTCTATATATATATATATATATATATATATATAGTTATATATATATATAGTTATAGATATCTATATATATATATATGTATATATAATAAATATATATTTTTTATTATTATTATTTTTTGTACATCATTTTAAAAAAGATCTACACTTTAATTGAGACTAACCCTTTACATATATCCTCTTTCTGTTGCTGGTCAGGCTAATGATCTGCAGTTGGTTCGTGATGCTCTGCGCAGTCTAAGAAACAGCTTTAGTGGGCATGACCCTCAACACCACACTATAGACAGCCTGGAACAGGGCATTGCCAGTTTGATGGACAGGCTGCATGCTATTGAGAACCAGAGGAGGCAAGACAGGAAGGTAAGCATCTCATGCTATTTTCTATTGGGAGCGCTCACATGCGTTCGGCAGTTAACGGTTATAAACAAAACAGTGACATTTTATATATATAAGTCCCATGACGAAACGCGTTGGGCGTGACCAGCAGGACTTGTGACGTGGATCCACTGCCTAGACGAGCGGCGTGTGAGGTCCGTGTATTGTCCGTGCGGCTGGATATCCAGAGCGGCTTGTCGGTATTCCTGAAGCAACGTTATTCATCGGTGTATGCCATCCGGAGGCTACACGAGTTGTCTACATTGCGCTGGTTACCTCCTACTTTCAATGTATGTGAGCGAATACTTTTTCAGTAAAGCACTTTTGATTATTACACTCACCATTGCGCCCTCCATTGTTTTCTCTTTTACATGTGCTGAGGAGTACAGGTTTACTCCTGGAGGAGGACTGCAGCAATAATACATTGGGACATATATATCTTACAGACTGTCTTGTTTCAATGCGCAATTATATATTTTTTCATATATATATAATATACGATTGCACTACTGTATTTGTCAAGATAGATTGGCTGTGGCATGCATGTACATGACAAAAGAGGGTATCTCTGGGCAAGATTACCAGCCCTGTTGTGGCTCTCACGTCCAGTCCTGGAATGCCCTCTTCTGCCAGGTACTACCTGATGTATGTTCAGGGGCCTGGGTGTGCGGGATGCTGTGACCATGGTAGACCATAGAAAAACACAAGATCAGGTGTAGTGAGCCCTTCGTGGTACCCGGGTCCCTCCCCTGTCATTGGCACTCTGTATATAATCTGCATATATTACTAGTAGTCCTTTCCATTCCAGACTCATCTATATTTATTAATCATTTGCACCTATTTTCTTATATAGACAAGAGGAAGGATGTCTGGAAATAAAGAATTAAATGAATACAGAGACTCCTGGCCTCCCAACTCTAGTAAGTATAATATGAGTGCATTATTGCAAAAATGGTCTTTTTACATCCAAATGATAAGTGCAAACAAAATGAAAACTGTTTAATGTTTTTTTGATAAAATGCAGACTGAAACCCTACCTATCCACTTATTTGTTATAGATCAGTATAATGTGTGTGTACCACCTAGTGGATGTTAGTTATAAGTGCAGCCTCTTCCTGCATATTTTTCATGTAATTATTTATTTATTTCCAGCTATTTTATGACACACACACATATTCCACAGCACTTTACACAGTTTATGTGGCAATTTTCCTCAGTCCCTGCCCCAGTGGAGCTTACAATCTATATTCCCTACAACATGTACATGCACACACATTCACGCTAGGGTTTATATTTGTTGGGAGTCAATTAATCTACCACTATATGTATTTTTGGAGTGTGGGAGTAAACCGAGTACCTGGAGGAGACCCATGCAAGTATGTGGAGAATATACAAACTCCACACAGTTAGGGCCAAGAGTGGGAATTTAACCCATGACCTCAATGCTATAAGGCAGTAATGCTAACCATTACACCGTCCATGCTCCATAAATTATAATTTCAAAATTATAATATGAATACATATTATATGAATATTTTCCCATCCGGTGTAACACATATCCTCACATATTTTCTCTTTCTTCACTTTCACATGCTCCTGACCCAGGCCAACATCACTGTGTGACCACAGCCCACCAGGAACCTTTGCAATCTGGTGGACCTTTATGTAGGCTGACCATACTAGCCCTTTAAACTGGGACACTCATGAATTACACAGGTTCTGTGGCTGGCTGACTTCAAGCCTGTATGTCACCTGGTTTTAATCAGCCACAGAACCTGTGTAATTCATGAGTGTCCCAGTTTAAAGGGCTAGCATGGTCAGCCTACTTTATGCAATAGGTAGCACCTGTCTTTGTGTATCAATGCCTATTTCCCTATAGATTGTAAACTTGCGAGCAGCGCCTTCCTACCTCTATGGCTGTCTGTTATTACCCAGTTTTGTGTTATCACTGTTGTAAAGTGATCAATGGAATTTGCTGTGCTATATATGAAACTGTTAATAAATAAATAAAAATGATAGTTACACACATAAATATGAAAAGTGTTTACTCACATTACTGTACTGTAATTTCTAACAGAGCTGAAACATTAGAAGGAGTTCTGGAACGGTACATTGGTATATAAGATGTCATGGTACGTATCTGTCGGTGATAGTGCTGTAATCCAGCCTGTTGTGTTTATTTGCAGAAATGCCGCACTCACAAAGTGCCCCTGTGATGGGAAACAGTAACTCCTGCACCAAAGTGCTATACTTCACTGATCGCTCGCTAACACCCTTTATGGTCAATATACCAAAGAGGTAAGACTCCTGTACTAGCCCTGACTATTGTCATGTTTACATACGGTTTCCAGACATCCATATATTCCTGGAACAGTCCCGGTGTTGGGAATTCCGTCCGCAGTAAGTTGTCCCCTGTCACAACAACAAGCCATACTGTCTGGTAGGGACTGACCTGCTCTGTAAAGGAATATGGCAGTTGTACTGTATGTATGGGTACACTATGTATACTATAATGATGATTAGTAAATACCAATGGGACAATTTCCTTAGCTGTGTCTAAGGGGTTTTAAAGAAGCAATGTTCAAAAATGAAATCCCGTGTTATGTGCAGGTGCTAATTTCTGATTGTGACGCTATGTTTCAGTATCTGCTAACCTTCTCTGTACATGGGCCCTCATTCCGAGTTGTTCGCTCGGTATTTTTCATCGCATCGCAGTGAAAATCCGCTTAGTACGCATGCGCAATGTTCGCACTGCGACTGCGCCAAGTAACTTTACTATGAAGAAAGTATTTTTACTCACGGCTTTTTCTTCGCTCCGGCGATCGTAATGTGATTGACAGGAAATGGGTGTTACTGGGCGGAAACACGGCGTTTCAGGGGCGTGTGGCTGAAAACGCTACCGTTTCCGGAAAAAACGCAGGAGTGGCCGGAGAAACGGTGGGAGTGCCTGGGCGAACGCTGGGTGTGTTTGTGACGTCAACCAGGAACGACAAGCACTGAAATGATCGCACAGGCAGAGTAAGTCTGGAGCTACTCTGAAACTGCTAAGTAGTTAGTAATCGCATTATTGCGAATACATCGGTCGCAATTTTAAGAAGCTAAGATTCACTCCCAGTAGGCGGCGGCTTAGCGTGTGTAACTCTGCTAAATTCGCCTTGCGACCGATCAACTCGGAATGAGGGCCATGGCTTTCACATCACATTGACACTACTGTAGGTACAGCATTGGTAATAGTTCTCCTTTAGTCAAGGTGTTCCTGTCTCTACAAGGTACTGGGTGCAGCACTGGCTCTAGTTCTCCTTTAGTCAAGATGTTCCTGTCTCTACAAGGCACTGGGTGCAGCACTGGCTCTAGTTCTCCTTTAGTCAAGGTGTTCTTGTCCCTACAGGGCACTGGGTGCAGCAATGGCTCTAGTTCTCCTTTAGTCAAGGTGTTCCTGTCCCTACAGGGCACTGGGTGCAGCATTGGCTCTAGTTCTCCTTTAGTCAAGGTGTTCCTGTCCCTACAGGGCACTGGGTGCAGCACTGGCTCTAATTCTCCTTTAGTCAAGGTGTTCCTGTCTCTACAAGGTACTGGGTGCAGCAATGGCCCTAGTTCTCCTTTAGTCAAGGTGTTCCTGTCTCTACAAGGCACTGGGTGCAGCACTGGCTCTAATTCTCCTTTAGTTAAGGTGTTTCTGTCTCTACAGGGCACTGAATACAGCACTGGCAATAGTTCTCCTTTAGTTAAGGTGTTTCTGTCCAACAGGGCACTGGGTGCAGCACTGGCTCTAGTTCTCCTTTAGTCAAGGTGTTCCTGTCCCTACAGGGCACTGGGTGCAGCAATGGCTCTAGTTCTCCTTTAGTCAAGGTGTTCCTGTCCCTACAGGGCACTGGGTGCAACACTGGCTCTAGTTCTCCTTTAGTCAAGGTGTTCCTGTCCATACAGGGCACTGGGTGCAACACTGGCCCTAGTTCTCCTTTAGTCAAGGTGTTCCTGTCCATACAAGGCACTGGGTGCAGCACTGGCTCTAGTTCTCCTTTAGTTAAGGTGTTTCTGTCTCTACAGGGCACTGAATACAGCACTGGCAATAGTTCTCCTTTAGTTAAGGTGTTTCTGTCCAACAGGGCACTGGGTGCAGCACTGACTCTAGTTCTCTTTAGTCATGACATTCCTGGAGCTGATTCAGACCTGGACGCTGCTGCGGCAATGTTCGCAGGCTGAAGCCCGGTGAAGTGTGCACACGCGCTACAGCCGCACTGCACGTGCGCACACAGTGACATGCGACGGCATCTCACTTGTGCGATCGCCTCTGCCTGATTGACAGGCAGAGGCGTTCGCGGGGCAGGAGGGGGCGTAACAGCGGCTTTAAAGGGGCATCAACACGGCGTTGGGGGGGGGGGGGGCGCGGTCTGGAGAACGCAGACGTGTCCAGACTGTTTGCAGGGGGGGGGGGGGCACGACCTGAAACATGCTGGGTAGCCGCCTGCCTTTGCAGCTAGGCTGCGTAGGCAGAGGACTACTCGACATGTGCAAAAGCATGTCTGCAGCTGGAAGGGCTGAATCCGGCATGCGGGGGCGGACTTGCCCTGTGCTGGGCATCCCCCCTCATGTCTAATTTTATCTTTTTTTGCACATCTATGATCAGGTCTGAATTACCCCCCCTTGTCCCTACATGCACTGGCACTAGTTCTCCTTTAGTTGTGGTGTTCCTTTCCCTAAAGGGCAGCTGCACTTCCAAAATATCTTGCCTTAAAATCATTATTCTGGTTATTACAACTTATGTAAATAACTATTGATACTGGGGGTCGATTTACTAAAGCTTCTAAAAATGAAAAGTGGTGTTGCCAATAGCAACCATTCAGAACCTATTATTTCTCTTTTGCATTCTAATAGATATAATCTAATTGGGTGCTGTGAGCAACCCCTCCACTTGTCTGTTTGGAAGATTTAGTAAATCTACCCCTGGGAATAGACCATAACATGCATACATAAAATGCTGAAGCTCATTGTTGCTGCCATTTGACAGGGTATTAAAGGCTAAAGGTGCGTACACGCGGTGAGATGCTGCCTAATGGCCGATATTGACTAGAAACTGCCCAGAGGCATGAACCTCCGATCTGGTCAGTATCGACCTACCTGCACACACTATATTTCCTTGCGATGCCGATCCCACGGGACCGCGCATCAGTATCGCAAGTGTGTACACACGGGGGGTATTTCCGAGTTGATCGCAGCAGCAAATTTGTTAGCAGTTGGGCAAAACCATGGCCCTCATTCCGAGTTGTTCACTCGCTAGCTGCTTTTAGCAGCATTGCACATGCTAGGCCGCCGCCCTCTGGGAGTGTATCTTAGCTTAGCAGAATTGCGAACGAAAGATTAGCAAAATTGCTACTAAATAATTATTTGCAGTTTCTGAGTAGCTCCGGACCTACTCACAGATTGCGATCAGCTCAGTCCGTTTAGTTCCTGGTTTGACGTCACAAACGCCCAGCGTCCGGCCAGCCACTCCTCCGTTTCTCCAGACACTCCCGCGTTTTTCCCTGACACGCCTGCGTTTTTTAGCACACTCCCGGAAAACGCTCAGTTACCACCCAGAAACGCCCCTTTTCTGTCAATCATTCACCGAACAGCAGAGCGACTGAAAATCGTCGTTCGAACACCAGCAAATCTACTAAGTTTTTAGTAAAATAACTTAGCGCATGAAGGGTACCATGCGCATTTAGCAGCAAATCGCAGCATAGCGAAAATCGGCAACGAGCAAACAACTCGGAATGACCACACTTGTGCACTGCAGGGGGGGCAGATATAACATTTGCAGAGAGAGTTAGATTTGGGTGGGTTATATTGTTTCTGTGCAGGGTAAATACTGGCTGCTTTATTTTTACACTGCAATTTAGATTTCAGTTTGAACACACCCCACCCAAATCTAACTCTCTCTGCACATGTTATATCTGCCCCCCCTGCAGTGAAAATGGTTTTGCCCAACTGCTAACAAATTTGCTGCTGCGATGAACTCGGAATTACCCCCACGGTGCGATTTGTGCTAACTTTTCTTAAGATTTTGACTATATAGTCAAAATTGTAAGCACAAATTGCACCGTGTGTACGCACCTTTAGGCTGGGTACACATTTGGTCGATGAATCGGCGCCCAGACTGTCTGCCGACCAATCTAACAATCGGTAAGGTTTATGCACAAACGATCTTGTGCATACACACTTACCAGTCATCAACCCTTTATGTCTGGCCGGCCAGTAGACCCATTTGCAGGTTCTGGGGGAGGGCTGAATTGTGGTATTGCCTAAGCCCTGGGTGTTATAGTTTAGCATTTTATTTTTCCAAAAAGAAAATATTCACTTTCAAATGGAGTTAGTCTTTAAGACTCTTATTTCGGTGTTGTCTTTCATTTAGAAGTTGTTGCCATCGCTGTATACCTGTATACAGGCCATGTCAGTTGCCGTAAGTCATGCATTGTCCAATGTCCTTATTGCAGTATTGAGTGAGACTGAAAATGGAAATGACAAAAGGATAACAATCATTTATCACAGATGTCTTATTGTTACTATGTCTGCAGGTTAGGAGAGGTTACACTGAGAGATTTCAAGATAGCCATTGACAGAGAAGGAAACCACAGATACCACTTTAAGTCCCTGGATCCAGAATTCGGAACAGTGAAAGAAGAGGTAGGTAACCCGAGAGCTTTCCTTCTGTAACTATCTGAGATCAGTGGCTAGAATTGCAGGTACACACTGAGTGATATGGACAATATATCGTTCCGATCCATCGGAACAATAAATATTGTCCAATATGTCGCTTAATATGTACCTGTACTTACACTAGTTACCAGTTCTGATACTATTGTAAGTTTATGTTCTGGTTGTAGTAACCACCTCTGTCTATTCCTGTTCTCACAGGTATTTCATGATGACGACCTAATTCCAGGCTGGGAGGGCAAAATAGTGGCATGGGTGGAAGAAGACCATGGAAGTACCTGAATAACATTCCCTTCCTTGTGAGGGAAACTCTTACCTTCTTGAAGTGAAGAAAAGACAAATGATAGACTCATCGAATGGATGTGGAAATATTTCTCATGCTGCCAAATGAGGTCCCTGTGGGCACCACAAACACTGACAACTTAGTTTTATACTGTACAAGAAAGAGCACGGGACGGATATCAGGAACTGCGCTATCACATTCCGAGAACATACGGCTCATTCAAGAGCAGCCTTCTGGGTGTTGCAGCTTACCAAGTAGCGGCTCCGTGATGTACGGAGACCAGAAGCTTCTTGGAGTGTACATATCCGATGGAGACTTTTTAGGGTTTTTAAAAGGAGTAAATTGTTGTATCTCACTCCAGTTTTGGAGTATTCCCACTTCTGTATTTTATCGGCACATATCAGGTTTGTAATATTGATGCTATTTTCAAAGAGCATGTTCCCTATGGAATACTTATTAGTAGTTCACACTAACCTGACCTACTGATGCCATAACAGGAATTATTTTGTGCAGAGTATTATTCAGTGTTCTGCTATGGATAGTGATAAAGGTTTACACAAAGAGCCCGGATAAATGTAAGTGTCTGATATATATGATATATTACCGCTTCAGTATGGAAGGAAGGTAAGCCATTGCAGATAGGAGAAAGTAGCCTATTCTCAAAAGCCTCAGTCATGTACGACAAGATAAGCAATGTGTGGTACTCCAACCTCTGTGGGACAACCATGCCAGCATGCCCTGCCACAGTTTCTGAAGGCCCTAACAGCAAAACCAAGGCAGGGTATGCTGGAATGTGTAGTTCCACAGCAGAGGGTTGCCACACGTTGCCTACCCCTGATGTAGGAGGTGATGTTATATGCAAGTATATGGATTTTTTATTTAAAAAAATAATTTTGCTAAACAAATGAAATTACTAATAATAGTATGAGTCTGAGAGATCTTCCCCTGAGATCCACTGTATTTAGCTAGATCCCAGAACTTGTATATAACCAAAAGTGCTGTCGCTCACCTCTGGCAATGGAAGTTATTTAGTATAATTGAGTTTGAAGGTGGAAATCAGCTTTAAAACTTTTACATCTAGACCCAGAAGAGCCTAAGAACCCAAGAGCCCTACTGTAAATGGAGAAGATAGACCTATTTAGTGTTATGGTGGGGTGATTCTTTTTTTTCTGTTATCATGCTAACCATTGATCTGTCATATTCTCCATAGTGGATTAAGGTATATACTAGCCAGTAGGGTATGAAATGCGTAGGATATACAGGTGACTGAACGGATGCTTCGTTTGCTCCCTCCATTACTTATACAGTAATCATTGCTGTACTCGGAGCCTGTGCACACTGAAAACATTTAGGTGCACCTTATGGGTGCTGTTATCTGAGGTATGTGTCCGTGTACTTGCACTGCCCTATAGGACTGCAATCATACATTTCATCATGTAATGGTATTTTAGCATATCTAAGTTCAAAGTTGACTGCTTGCTGAAGAGCGTATTCAGGGAGAACGTTATTTCCATGTACAGTGAAGTTGCATCACAGGTCTTGTATCTCCCCTCAGCTCAGTTGTTTAGGGTATTTCCTATTAAGCCAACAAGGGCTGTCACATAGGTCTTTGCAGCTACAGCATCCTCATTTTCTGCCTTTAGGGTCATGCAGACAAGCATCATATATAGGGATACAGGAGACGGTCTATAATGGCATAGTCCTGAATTCTGTATACTATGGAGTCCATGTATGATGAATACTCATAGCTTTCCACCACTGAGCATAGAAGGTCTGGTCTGACCAGCATCCATTCTGACCCTAAGCAGACACTTCCGCCAGCTTAGTGTACCTTGGTGCGAACCTGTACTCAAATTCCAACAGCCTGACACCTTTATAACACTCCTTTCACTCAACGGAACTTTTCATCTACTCACCTTAGAATATTGGGGGTCATTCCGAGTTGTTCGCTCGTTATTTTTTTCTCGCAACGGAGCGATTAGTCGCTAATGCGCATGCGCAATGTCCGCAGTGCGACTGCGCCAAGTAAATTTGCTATGCAGTTAGGTTTTTTTACTCACGGCATTACGAGGTTTTTTCTTCGTTCTGGTGATCGTAATGTGATTGACAGGAAGTGGGTGTTTCTGGGCGGAAACTGGCCGTTTTCTGGGAGTGTGTGAAAAAACGCTACCGTTTCTGGGAAAAACGCGGGAGTGGCTGGAGAAACGGAGGAGTGTCTGGGCGAACGCTGGGTGTGTTTGTGACGTCAAACCAGGAACGACACTGACTGAACTGATCGCAGATGCCGAGTAAGTCTGGAGCTACTCAGAAACTGCTAAGAAGTGTCTATTCGCAATTCTGCTGATCTTTCGTTCGCAATTTTGATAAGCTAAGATTCACTCCCAGTAGGCGGCGGCTTAGCGTGTGCAAAGCTGCTAAAAGCAGCTTGCGAGCGAACAACTCGGAATGACCCCCATTATGCGGTTTAGTCTAAGCTATGACTTACATAGTTCTGACAGAGGAGGACTGCCTAAATTACATGTAACATTTCCCTCTGGCAAATGGCAACTACTGTAGATATGCACCTCAGAACTAGGTTCATCACTGCGCATATTCTGTGCTCCTTCCATAGGCCGGTGCAGACTTCAGCTCCTCCTCCTATGCCGCCATCTTACTGCATAGCTCTGTGCACTTTGGTGGGAATCCTGACACGGTGGTGCAGATAGACGAGTTCTGCGCTGCGTCATAGCTGTATCACGCCTTACGTTCATTTTGTGCTTTATAGATGAGGCTGTGTGTTAATTGCATATACCACATACCATCTGAGAGATGCTTGTCTGCACTGATCAGAATGGAACCTACAACCCCAGCACTAAGAGGTAGCAATGCTAACCATTGTGCCGCCATGTCATCCTCTTCCTGACTACCTCATACGTTGTTTCTGCCTGCTGCTATAATCATTATATGGCATTTAGTGGAAGTCCTGTGAATTCAGTGTTCATCAAACCATTTCATCAAATTCCTGTTCAAACTGCTGCTATGAAATCCTGCTATACCTCGTACATACATTCTATTCCCCTTGTCCCCATGGCGGTATTATACACCGGAAACTGAAATAATGCAGCAGAAATACTGAACAATACATTCATGATAGAAATAGGTTTATTAAATGGTAATTCTTAGTAAAGAATAATTTTCTCCTCCTCTCATGAGCTGCGATTTGCTGGTCCTTTCATGATTTTGGAGAGATCGACACTCGATTTAAGCGTCAATTAGATTTAAACCAGGTAATGAATTGCTGAAATCATGCAGAGACTAGTAAATTGCAGCTTATTACATCGTGTATGGGACAAGGTCTTTACAGGTCCTTATTATAGGACTTTTCCCCATCCTTACGATATCTGTCCTATTCAGTGCTGGCCACAGTGTAATAGTGGGGGAGAGAGATGGCTTCTGACTCTGATCCACCTAACAACCATATGAGGGATCTGGACACTCATTTTGCGCTACAAACTGGGAAGGGGGTTCATTGGCGTACAAAAATATAGCTGGAGGTCTCGTGTGTGTGTGTGTGTGTGTGTGTGTGTGTGTGTGTGTGTGTGTGTTACATATCCATTCTTAGAAGATAAAATGATTGCACTCAGCTCTTTCCGACATAACTAAAGCAGCCCGTACATTAACAACCAATCAGCCCGATTCTGCATTGTGCTGTTGATTTTGTATAATAAATAGGCAAGATCCAACATGTGAATCGCTCAACAGAGGTTCGAAGATCAGGGAATCGGGCTTGTTTATATATAGTTATTGTTATAAAGAAGTCCAATATCCCGATATAAATGCTTAAGCCAAATATACCTTTCATTATTGCTAGCCTTTTGCAGTGAAGGTTATTAGGAATTAGACACTGGGATGACATATTGGCCTTTTTCATTGTGGATGGAAAATAATTTTTAACACAAGCAGTAATCCGTATCTAGGATAAGTATTTATACTACACTATTACCATGTAGTCATTCCGTGTGACTGTAAGTTTACACACATTAGTACACTCGTATGCAAGAGGCATTGGCAGCAATAGGCTTACAATGTGGTGGCCATCTGGGTGATAATGTACGACACAGCGGTCAGACCATAAGGGGATAAAGTGCCTGTACACTCTGCAATTTCTAGTTTTTGGAAAGTCTGAAGGAATAATGTTCTGTAAATATTTTTACCTTCCGTGCTCAATATGAATTTTGTATCTCATTTAGATATTGTGGTGTGTGTTTTGTTGGCTGACATGTCAGAGTTACTTAAGAATTGCGAAAGCTCCAGGATTTTGCTGTGTTTATCAGTATTGGAAAAGCCAACATTGTCATTAAATAGTAGAATTTATATATTATATATGTATGTTATTGTTTTATGGTTTGGTCTTGCTACACCTAGGGGGTCATTCCGAGTTGTTCGCTCGCTAGCAGTTTTTAGCAGCCGTGCAAACGCTATGCCGCCTCCCACTGGGAGTGTATCTTAGCTTAGTAGAAGTGCGAATGAAAGGATTGCAGAGCGGCTACAAAATAATTTTGTGCAGTTTCAGAGTAGCTTCAGACCTACTCAGCGCTTGCGATCACTTCAGACTAATCAGTTCCTGTTTTGACGTCATGAAAACGCCCTGCGTTCGCCCAGCCACGCCTGTGTTTTTCCTGGCACGCCTGCGTTTTTCTGAACACTCCCTGAAAACGGTCAGTTGACACCCAGAAACGCCATCTTCCTGTCAATCACTCTGCGGCCAGCAGTGCAACTGAAAAACTTTGCTAGACCTTGTGTGAAACTACATCGTTCGTTGTAATAGTACGCCTCACGTGCACATTGCGCCACATATGCATGCGCAGAAGTGCCGATTTTTTGCCAGATTGCTGCGCAGTGAACGAATGCAGCTAGCGATCAACTCGGAATGACCCCCCTAGTCTGTACACCAAGAATGACACCTGCAGAAATCCTATAGTACGATTAAGAGGAGGGGTATCCTAACAATGCAGCAAATACAATATACAGTACAGTATACACTACTATGTATTTAATGTTGTAAAAATCACTTTGTTTCATTAGATTTGTATAAATTTAGCATTTCATTACGTTTTCTTATATTATATGATGCAGCTTGTAGAGTATACTGTCTGGTGCTTTGTTTCCAACAAAAAAACACTAGTCAGCATGGCAAAGCCCATTATCACAGATAGAAGTACCTGTGACCCCCTTCTCTGGGTTGAGCGCTGCTCCTCACAGTAACTGTATCATTCAGGACGCACTCACCCACCTTTGTGTATACCACATTCCCCTGAAATAACAGTGATCATTTAACCACGTAACTGGCTTTTTTTTTTTTTTTTTTTTTTTTTTCAAAATAAAAAAAAAAGCTCAGAAATTTACATTTTTTGTAATTCAGTTTAAGTTTAGAAGATATATTTTTGAAACGATTGAAATATATTAGTTATAAAAAATTGCTTAGGGGGGCTCTCTCACCCCTCCCATGTCCATAGCCCCACACCCCCACAAAAGGGGGGCATTGTAAAATTCCTTCCCATACAAGCCCCTACACCACCACCGCAATATATCCCTTAGCAGGAACAGCTACCCTAGTGGTAATATCCCCTCCCTCCAATGGTGATAGATCATGCTTGCCTACCTGACCCTCTCCATGAGGGAGAAAATGCTCTGTTCCTGGACTTTCCTGGTAATGTGTGATTGCCATCACCTGTGGTGAGCTAGTTAATTGATAAGAAAGGTGTTTTATCATAGGTGATGGCAATCATACATTACCAGGAAAGTCCAGGAACAGAGCATTTTCTCCCTCATGGAGAGGGTCAGGTAGGCAAGTATGTGATAGATCCACAGGGGCTCAAACCCATAATAAACAGTGACTATAGAACCCACTGTGTTAGTACCCACCCCCTTCTGTCACTATATATGTGTGTAACCACCTCCCTCCCAGGGCCTATAAAACCTCTATGGGGTCATTAACCCGCCCTCTCCCCACTAGTGGCAAAAGATCACGTGCCCTCTATTGACCTTCACATACCTCCCACATGACCCTCTCCAGGAGGGACAAAATGCTCTGCTCCTGGACTTCCCTCTTAATGTATGATTGCCATCACCTGTGCTGAAACATCTTTCTTATCCATTAACCTGTTCAACACAGGTCCCGGCAATCATAAATTAAGAGGGAAGTCCAGGGGCAGAGCATTCTGTCCCTCCTGGAGAGGGTCATGTTGGGAGGTATGCCTTCACCTGGCATTACCCCACTCCTTGGCATAGCCCTTTCCCCACTCCTAATGCAGGTCGTGGCCGAGCATGGGTCAGGGGGAATAATAATCAGTCCACCCCTAGTGTAGCTACTGTCTACACTCTAGAAGAGATCAGCCTAACAGTGCCTGGGGTAGGGCGGGTTACTAAATTTCCCTACTTACACTTTTAGCTTTCAGGATATGTGTCCCATTGTGCTGTTCGCACAGCATTCTGGGTAGCATGACTTTGGCAGTGGTGCCGGCGGTCACAGACCGCAACATCCCTGCCAGGGGGTCGGAGTATCAGGGGGAAATCCATTCTGCACAAGTGTAGCACAGATTTCCTCATTCACAGATGCAGTGACTATGTCAGCGAAAGCCCAGCTGGCTTCCATCACATCCCATGCAACCATTGTCAGGTAAGTGGTTATTTCACTCATCCTGATTTTTGGATATTTTTCAGTAACTGGTTAGCAAGATACATCGAATTGAAGTCCTAGCATGTATCTAACTACTGCTAGAACTTATAGTTCTACATCAGAGCCTATAGATAGGCTAAATCCCCCCCAAAAAATACATCAAGTACATTACTTGTTCAACCTGAATAAACGTGTATTCACTGAAATAAGCGGTAAAACAATCCCTGGATTTATATGTGCATAGAATGGGGTTTCAGCCTGACGTGTTTTATATTCATGATTATATCTGGCTGATATTTTGGTGACTATGTCCAGAATTGTATTCTGTATATGGCTGCTATACAAATCTGTGCACAGGAAACACTGTTACCCATTCCCACCCTCTGTGAGTGTGTGTACACCCCTCGCTGGTTTCCGTATGACTGTAGGATGGTTTTGTTTTCAAGAAAAAGTCCATTATTTGTATTTTATTGTAATGTGTCCTATTTGTATAACTATGTAATTATTTAAAAAAAAAAAATATTAGTTTTTTTTTGTCAGAGTTGTGTCTATTTTTCCACTGGTAAAATCTTTCTATGGGCATACTGTACCTACCATAAAGGCAAACACTTCTGTACATGACTATGTTTATAGCTGTTATTGCCTCGCTGTCGTATTGAGCAAATTTCACTATTAGCTTTATTTTGTTATTAAAATGGGGTTTGGTTAAAATCCGAGCATTGTACAAAAATAGTATATGTTATTCCACTTGATGGCCTATTCTGTATATAAAGATTAATGCATATCACGTTATTTGTGCTGCCTCATTATTTATACAGATAACAATACAAATTCACTGTCACTATGCAAATCACACAAACATGCGAGTTACAACACGGATTATAGGGGGTAATTCAGCCCTGATCGGTAGGCTGCGTTTTCTCACAGCCAACGATCAGGTCCGAACTGCGTATGCACCGCAATGAGCAGGCGCATTGCACGGGTACAAAGCGGATCGCCGCTCAGCGATGGGTTTGTGCGAAGAATCCATTCGCACGGGCAATCACAAGGAGAGTGACAGGAAGAAGGCGTTTCTGGGTGGCAACTGACCGCTCTCAGGGAGTGTCTGGAAAAACACAGGCGTGTCCAAGCATTTGCAGGGAGGGTTCCTGACGTCAATTCCGGTCCCAGACAGGCTGAAGTGATCACAGTGGCTGAGTAAGTCCTGGGCTACTCAGAGACTGCACAAGATCTGTTTGTACAGCTCTGCTACACATGCGTTCACATACTTGCACAGCGAAAACACACTCCCCTATGGGCGGCGACTATCTGATCACAGCAGTGCAAAAATTGCCTGCTAGCGATCAGGTCTGAATTAGCCCCATAGTTTAGTACTGCACTATGAGGGGATCCGGTCTGGATCCTGGCTGTCAAAATACTGACATCGGAATCCCAACACTGCCCAGAATGCCTGCGTCAGGATCACAATTGCGGCACCAGCATAACGACAGCTGTGATCCCAAACGCCCCACTGCCGGGCCGCAAGAGAGGTAAGTCGTGGGGGGATTGTGGGGTTAGGTTTAGGCTGCGGGACGGGGGGGTGGGGGAGGGTAGGTTTAGGCACCCCCAGGAAGGGTTAGGCTGCAGGGGGTGGTGGGTTAGGATGCGGGTGTGGGGGGGGGGGGAGGATTAGGGTTTGGGAACCACTGGGGGTAGGTAAGTACCTTTTCCCTGTCGGCATTCACACTGTCTGGATGCTGCGGTTGGCCCCTTCTGAGCAGAATATAATACACTGAACTCAATAAAATTCAGCAATTAGAAGATGTGACCCCCAGATGCACGTGAACATATAATAAAAATGATCATTTTAATTATTTATTGCTTTTTTTCCAGTAGCATTTAAGGCGCTTAACAGACAGCATAAACAATACAATACAAAGGTTTAGATTTTCAAAAATACAGAACCACGAACATAATACAGACGTTTAGGTTTACATGATATACAGAGACCATGGAGATAATAAAAAGGTGTGGCAGCCATTTTGTGTCATAACTTGGACGGCTTATTCGTCCTACCCACAGAGGATCAAGGTGTGGCAGCCATTTTAGGAGCACTACATAGGATTACACTGGTCAGAATAGGCAATGTCTGGAAATTATGACTCATAATGGGGGAGATAAAAATACTAGGGGGTAAATTTGCTAAGATGGGAGTTCTATTTAAGATGGGATGTTGCCCATAGCAACCAGTCAGATTCCAGGTATTATCTTCTAGAAGGTGCTAGATACATGAGAAGTAGAATCTGATTGGTTGCTATGGGCAACATCTCATCTTAAATAGAACTCCCATCATAGTAAATTTACCCCTAGGAGAGATCCTTGCAAAATTATCAAAACCTTGCATTCTTCATTCAGTGCAATAGAGTAAGAGGTGAGGAAGCCATATTGGCTGCACTACATTGGTTACTTACAATGTGTGATAAGCAATACGTGTAAATAAGACCTACAAGTAAGGAATGCACAGTGACTAACAGCGTGCTCACTGCATAAATTGTACATACAGTATACTTGCCTACTCTCCCGGAATGGCCAGAAGGCTCCTGAAAATCAGGGGGCACTCCCGCCACACTGAAAAGTTAGCAAGTCTCCCGGAGCCAGCCTCTAGTGCCCGCTTCCAAGCTGCCCATATTTCTAGCATAGCAAATTGTTTTCTAAAATATACTGGGCAGGAGGCATCCCACCAAAGATTGTATGCGTAGAGGTATTTGTTAACGCCATTTACATGTAGATTTAAGCAAAGGACAGTTCTCCCTATGGGCGGGATGTACTAGAGCAAAAATGCGGTAAAACCCCCGAAAACGGGGGTTTTACCGCATTTTCATATTTACTAACACCCTACCGCCGCGTTTTCGGCGTCCAGGGTATCGCCATCTCTGGATGGCGATACCCTATAGAAGCCTATGGGCTTCTTTTCGCCGACCGCCGCAACCCGCCGACACCGCCGCAGACGCCGACCCCCCTCCCCCCCAGCTTACCTTCCTCCATGATGCCCCGGACCCGGAAGGTAATCTCCTCCTCCCCCTAGCAACGCAGCCGGACGTCCTTCCGGCTGCAGGGGGGAGAGGAGGCGCCGGGGGCAGCCTGCTGCTGCTACCCGGCATCAAGGCAGTGTGGGGACCCCATGGAGGTGACGGAGACCCCCCGCAGACCACCTAACAGGTATCGCGGGGGGCCTCCGTCACCGCATCGCGATGTTGATCGCATATGTTAGTACATACGCGATCAACATCGCTGCGGTAACCGGCGAGGTGCGGCGATGTATGTTAATACATCCCGCCCTATAAGAGCTATCCTTTGCGGTGTGGAGACTTACCGATTTATGGCCAGGGAGTCCTGCAGCTGTTGGAGAGCACATGCGCTAGCCATAGGGGACACAGGGAGGGATCCAATAGGATCCCTTCCAGTATTGTGGATAGAAGACCATAGGCTTCTATTAGGACACAACATCTAAATTTCCAGAGCTTGCTGCATATGGGGAATGCGGTCAAACCTCAGAAAATGAAATTTTCTGATGTTTGACTGCATTTTTGCCATCGATGCCCACTGTGTGTTCTATGAGAGAAATGTGTTAATGTATCAAGCAGTGAAGAAGTGTGCCAGTGTTGAAGTTGCCCACAGCAACCAATCCACTTTTAGGAAGCATTTATCAAGTACATTCTGTAAAATGATAGGTAGATGCTGATTGGATGGGCAACCTCCCCAGTAGTCCACTTCACCACTTTTTCTCTGACGTCCTAAGTGGATGCTGGGACTCCGTAAGGACCATGGGGAATAGCGGCAACGCAGGAGACTGGGCACAACTAAAGAAAGCTTTAGGACTACCTGGTGTGCACTGGCTCCTCCCTCTATGACCCTCCTCCAGACCTCAGTTAGAATTTTGTGCCCGGCTGAGCTGGATGCACACTAGGGGCTCTCCTGAGCTCCTAGAAAAAGAAAGTTTATTTTAGGTTTTTTATTTTCAGTGAGATCTGCTGGCAACAGACTCACTGCTACGAGGGACTAAGGGGAGAGAAGCGAACCTACCTGCTTGCAGCTAGCTTGGGCTTCTAAGGCTACTGGACACCATTAGCTCCAGAGGGATCGAACACAGGGCCCGACCTCGATCGTCCGTTCCCGGAGCCGCGCCGCCGTCCCCCTTACAGAGCCAGAAGCAAGAAGAGTCCTGGAAATCGGCGGCAGAAGACTTCGGTCTTCAAACAAGGTAGCGCACAGCACTGCAGCTGTGCGCCATTGCTTCCCATGCACACCTCACACTCCGGTCACTGATGGGTGCAGGGCGCTGGGGGGGGGCGCCCTGGGCTGCAATATTAAGTACCTTGGCTGGCAAAAAAACACATAATATAGTCATAGAGACTATATATGTGTAAAATACCCCTGCCAGATATACATAGAAAAAAGCGGGAGAAGTCAGCCGAAAAAGGGGCGGGGCTATCTCCCTCAGCACACTGGCGCCATTTTCCCTCACAGCTCCGCTGGAAGGATCGCTCCCAGGCTCTCCCCTGCAGTTTCCAGACTACATAGGGTAAAAAAGAGAGGGGGGGCACTACATTTAGGCGCAATATTGTGTATACAAGCAGCTATTGGGAAAAATCACTCAGTTATAGTGTTAATCCCTGTGTTATATAGCGCCGTTGGTGTGTGCTGGCATACTCTCTCTCTGTCTCCCCAAAGGGCTTTGTGGGGTCCTGTCCTCAGTCAGAGCATTCCCTGTGTGTGTGCGGTGTGTCGGTACGGCTGTGTCGACATGTTTGATGAGGAGGCTTATGTGGAGGCGGAGCAAGTGCCAATAAATGTGATGTCATCCCCTGCGGGGCCGACACCTGAGTGGATGGACTTGTGGAAGGAATTACGTGAAAGTGTCAGCTCCATACATAAAAGGTTTGACGACATATCAGATGTGGGACAGCCGGCTTCTCAGCTTGTGCCTGCCCAGCTGTCTCAAAAGCCATCAGGGGCTCTTAAACGCCCGCTACCTCAGATGGCAGACACAGATGTCGACACGGATACTGAATCCAGTGTCGACGACGATGAGACAAATGTACATTCCAATAGGGCCACACGTTACATGATTGAGGCAATGAAAAATGTGTTGCACATTTCTGATATTACCCCAGGAACCACAAAAAAGGGTATTATGTTTGGGGAGAAAAAACTACCAGTGGTTTTTCCCCCATCTGAGGAATTAAATGAGGTGTGTGAAGAAGCGTGGGCTTCCCCCGATAAGAAACTGGTAATTTCTAAAAAGTTACTGATGGCGTACCCTTTCCCGCCAGAGGATAGGTCACGTTGGGAAACATCCCCTAGGGTGGATAAAGCGCTCACACGTCTGTCAAAAAAGGTGGCACTACCGTCTCCGGACACGGCCGCCCTAAAGGAGCCTGCTGATAGGAAGCAGGAGGCTATCCTGAAGTCTGTATATACACACGCAGGTATTATACTGAGACCAGCTATTGCTTCAGCATGGATGTGCAGTGCTGCAGCTGCGTGGTCAGATTCCCTGTCGGAAAATATTGATACCCTAGACAGGGACACTATATTGCTATCCATAGAGCATATAAAAGACGCAGTCTTATACATGAGAGATGCACAGAGGGATATTTGCCGGCTGGCATCTAAAATAAGTGCAATGTCCATTTCTGCCAGGAGAGGATTATGGACTCTGCAGTGGACGGGTGATGCAGATTCTAAAAGGCACATGGAAGTTTTGCCTTATAAGTGTGAGGAGTTGTTCGGGGATGGTCTCTCGGACCTCGTTTCCACAGCAACAGCTGGGAAGTCAGCATTTTTACCCCATGTTCCCTCACAGCCAAAGAAAGCACCGTATTATCAGGTACAGTCCTTTCGGCCCCATAACGGCAAGCGGGTTAAAGGCGCTTCCTTTCTGCCCAGAGGCAGAGGTAGAGGGAAAAAGCTGCAGCATACAGCCAGTTCCCAGGAGCAAAAGTCCTCCCCCGCTTCCTCCAAGTCCACCGCATGACGCTGGGGCTCCACAGGCGGAGCCAGGTACGGTGGGGGCCCGTCTCAAAAACTTCAGCAATCAGTGGGCTCGCTCACGGGTGGATCCCTGGATCCTTCAAGTAGTATCTCAGGGGTACAAGCTGGAATTCGAGACGTCTCCCCCCCGCCGTTTCCTCAAATCTGCCTTGCCAACAACTCCCTCAGGCAGGGAGGCAGTGCTGGAGGCAATTCACAAGCTGTATTCCCAGCAGGTGATAGTCAAGGTGCCCCTCCTTCAACAAGGACGGGGTTACTATTCCACAATGTTTGTGGTACCGAAACCGGACGGTTCGGTGAGACCCATTTGAAATTTGAAATCCTTGAACACATATATAAAAAAATTCAAGTTCAAGATGGAATCGCTCAGGGCGGTTATTTCAAGCCTGGACGAGGGGGATTACATGGTATCACTGGACATCAAGGATGCTTACCTGCATGTCCCCATTTACCATCATCACCAGGAGTACCTCAGATTTGTGGTACAGGATTGTCATTACCAATTCCAGACGTTGCCGTTTGGTCTATCCACGGCACCGAGGGTATTTACCAAGGTAATGGCCGAAATGATGATACTCCTTCGAAAAAAGGGAGTTTTAATTATCCCGTACTTGGACGATCTCCTGATAAAGGCGAGGTCCAGGGAGCAGTTGTTGGTCGGGGTAGCACTATCTCGGGAGGTGCTACAACAGCACGGTTGGATTCTAAATATTCCAAAGTCACAGCTGGTCCCTACGACACGTCTACTGTTCCTGGGGATGGTTCTGGACACAGAACAGAAAAAAGTGTTTCTCCCGGAGGAGAAAGCCAAGGAGCTGTCATCTCTAGTCAGAGGCCTCCTGAAACCAAAACAGGTGTCGGTGCATCACTGCACGCGAGTCCTGGGAAAAATGGTAGCTTCCTACGAAGCAATTCCATTCGGCAGGTTCCATGCAAGGACTTTTCAGTGGGACCTGTTGGACAAGTGGTCCGGATCGCATCTTCAGATGCATCGGCTGATAACCCTGTCTCCAAGGACCAGGGTGTCTCTGCTGTGGTGGCTGCAAAGTGCTCATCTTCAAGAGGGCCGCAGATTTGGCATACAGGACTGGGTCCTGGTGACCACGGATGCCAGCCTTCGAGGTTGGGGGGCAGTCACACAGGGAAGAAACTTCCAAGGACTATGGTCAAGTCAGGAGACTTCCCTATACATAAATATTCTGGAACTGAGGGCCATTTACAATGCCCTAAGTCAGGCAAAACCCCTGCTTCAAAACCTGCCGGTACTGATCCAGTCAGACAACATCACGGCAGTCACCCATGTAAACCGACAGGGCGGCACAAGAAGCAGGACAGCGATGGCAGAAGCCACAAGGATTCTCCGATGGGCAGAAAATCACGTATTAGCACTGTCAGCAGTGTTCATTCCGGGAGTGGACAACTGGGAAGCAGACTTCCTCAGCAGGCATGACCTCCACCCGGGAGAGTGGGGACTTCATCCAGAAGTCTTCCAACTGATTGTAAACCGTTGGGAAAGACCTCAGGTGGACATGATGGCGTCCCGCCTAAACAAAAAGCTAGAAAGATATTGCGCCAGGTCAAGAGACCCTCAGGCGATAGCTGTGGACGCTCTAGTGACACCGTGGGTGTACCGTTCGGTTTATGTGTTCCCTCCTCTTCCTCTCATACCCAAGGTACTGAGGATAATAAGGAGAAGAGGAGTAAGAACTATACTCATTGTTCCGGATTGGCCAAGAAGAGCTTGGTACCCGGAACTTCAAGAAATGATCTCAGAGGACCCATGGCCTCTGCCGCTCAGACAGGACCTGCTGCAGCAGGGGCCCTGTCTGTTCCAAGACTTACCGCGGCTGCGTTTGACGGCATGGCGGTTGAACACCGGATCCTGAAGGAAAAGGGCATTCCGGAGGAAGTCATTCCTACGCTGATTAAAGCTAGGAAAGAAGTGACCGCAAACCATTATCACCGCATTTGGCGAAAATATGTTGCGTGGTGTGAGGCCAGGAAGGCCCAATGGAGGAATTTCAGCTGGGCCGTTTTCTGCACTTCCTACAGTCAGGGGTGACTATGGGCCTAAAATTGGGTTCCATTAAGGTCCAGATTTCGGCTCTATCGATTTTCTTCCAGAGAGAACTGGCTTCACTACCTGAAGTTCAGACTTTTGTTAAGGGAGTGCTGCATATTCAGCCCCCTTTTGTGCCTCCAGTGGCACCTTGGGATCTCAACGTGGTGTTGGATTTCCTAAAGTCACATTGGTTTGAGCCACTTAAAACCGTGGAATTAAAATATCTCACGTGGAAAGTGGTCATGCTGTTGGCCTTGGCTTCGGCCAGGCGTGTGTCAGAAATGGCGGCTTTGTCATGTAAAAGCCCTTATCTGATTTTCCATATGGATAGGGCAGAATTGAGGACTCGTCCCCAGTTTCTCCCTAAGGTGGTATCAGCCTTTCATTTGAACCAACCTATCGTGGTGCCTGCGGCTACTAAAGACTTGGAGGCTTCCAAGTTGTTGGATGTAGTCAGGGCCCTGAGAATTTATGTTTCCAGGACAGCTAGTGTCAGGAAAACTGACTCGTTGTTTATCCTGTATGCACCCAACAAGCTGGGTGCTCCTGCTTCAAAGCAGACTATTGCTCGCTGGATCTGTAGTACGATTCAGCTTGCACATTCTGCGGCTGGACTGCCGCATCCTAAATCAGTGAAAGCCCATTCCACGAGGAAGGTGGGCTCTTATTGGGCGGCTGCCCGAGGGGTCTCGGCTCTACAACTTTGCCGAGCAGCTACTTGGTCGGGGTCAAACACATTTGCTAAATTCTACAAGTTTGATACCCTGGCTGAGGAGGACCTAGAGTTTGCCCATTCGGTGCTGCAGAGTCATCCGCACTCTCCCGCCCGTTTGGGAGCTTTGGTATAATCCCCATGGTCCTTACGGAGTCCCAGCATCCACTTAGGACGTCAGAGAAAATAAGATTTTACTCACCGGTAAATCTATTTCTCGTAGTCCGTAGTGGATGCTGGGCGCCCGTCCCAAGTGCGGATTGTCTGCAATACTTGTATATAGTTATTGTTTAACTAAAGGGTTATTGTTGAGCCATCTGTTGAGAGGCTCAGTTATTGTTCATACTGTTAACTGGGTATAGTATCACGAGTTATACGGTGTGATTGGTGTGGCTGGTATGAGTCTTACCCGGGATTCAAAATCCTTCCTTATTGTGTCAGCTCTTCCGGGCACAGTATCCTAACTGAGGTCTGGAGGAGGGTCATAGAGGGAGGAGCCAGTGCACACCAGGTAGTCCTAAAGCTTTCTTTAGTTGTGCCCAGTCTCCTGCGGAGCCGCTATTCCCCATGGTCCTTACGGAGTCCCAGCATCCACTACGGACTACGAGAAATAGATTTACCGGTGAGTAAAATCTTATTTTTTCACTGCATAATACATCACGCTCATAGTAACATTTCAGTCCTAGTGGAGCACAAAAGTGCCTGGTGTATGGGGCCTGATTTAGATGGGGTTGGTGGTTCTGCACATAGGGGGTCATTCAGACCCATTCGTACGCTGCTGTTTTTGGCAGCGGTGCGAACGAGTTGGTTCTGCGTATGCGCGGCGGCCGCTATGCGCAGGCGTGTGGCGTTGCCCAGCGATGGCCATCGCTAGGCAAAGACAAGAAGAACGAAGAAAGCGATCGTAGATTGACAGCAGGAAGGCGTTCCGGGGCGGCAACTCACTGTTTTCACCGTTTTCTGGGAGTGGTGAGTCCAACGCAGGCGTGTCCAGGCGTTTGCAGGGCGTGTGTCTGACGTCAATTCCGGGACCGGACAGGCTGAAAACATCGCAGCGGGTGAGTAAGTTGAAAGCTACTCAGAAACTGCACAAAATGTTTTTGCATAGCACGACTGCACAAGCGTTCGCAGCCTTGCTATGCAAAAAAGCCCTCCCCTATAGGCGGCGTCTAGTTGATCGCACGGGCAGCAAAAAGTTGCTACATGCGATTAACTCGGAATGACCCCCATAGGTACTGGTGTTCGTACTATGGCCCTCATTCTAAGTTGATCGCACCAAGCAACTTTTTGCTGCTGGTGCGATCAACTAATCTCCGCCTATGGGGGGTAATTCAGAGTTGATCGCAGCAGCAAATTTGTTAGCAGTTGGGCAAAACCATGGGGGTCATTCCAAGTTGACCGTAGCTCTGCTACTCCACTCCCCACATGGACCGCGCCCACGAAACGGTGGCCAAACGCCGCCGTTTCGCCCCCTTCCACCCATCGACCGCCTCTGCCTGTCAATCAGGCAGAGGCGATCGTAGCACAGCAACGGGCGGCCATGCGCCGGTCACTGCGGCGCTGGTGCATGCGTGGTTCTGACCCGATCGCTACGCTGCGATAAACTGCAGCCTGCGATCGGGTCAGAATGACCTCCCATGTGCACTGCAGGTGTGGCAGATATAACATTTGCAGAGACAGTTAGATTTGGGGGAGTTATTTTGTTTCTGTGCAGGGTAAATACTGGCTGCTTTATTTTTACACTGCAATTTAGATTTCAGTTTGAACACACCCCACCTAAATCTAACTCTCTCTGCACATGTTACATCTGCCCCCCCTGCAGTGCACATAGGGGGTCATTCCGAGTTGTTCGCTAGCATATTTCGGTCGCTGCGCAGCAATCAGGCAAAAAACTGGCATTTCTGCGTATGCGGCGCAATGGGCACGCACGTCGTACTATTACAACGAACAATGTAGTTTCACACAGGGTCTAGCGAAGCTTTTCAGTTGCACTGCTGGCTGCAGAGTGATTGACATGAAGTGGGTGTTTCTGGGTGGCAACTGACCGTTTTCAGGGAGTGTTCAAAAAAACGCAGGCGTGCCAGGAAAAACGCAGGCGTGGCTGGGCGAACGCAGGGCATGTTTGTGACGTCAAAACAGGAACTGAATAGTCTGAAGTGATCGCAAGCGCTGAATAGGTCTGGAGCTACTCAAACTGCATAAAACATTTTTGTAGCCGCTCTGCAATCCTTTCGTTCGCACTTCTACTAAGCTAAAATACACTCCCAGTGGGAGGCGGCATACCGTTTGCACGGCTGCTAAAAACTGCTAGCGAGCGAACAACTCGGAATGACCCCCATAGTTTTGCCCAACTGCTAACAAAGTTGCTGCTGCAATCAACTCTGAATTACCCCCATGGGGGAGTGCATTTTAGCATAGCAGGGCTGCGAGCGCTTTGCTATGCTAAAAAAGTTTCACTCAAAACAAGACTAGCCCTGCAGTTACTCACCCAGTGCGATGGATCCGCCCTCCATTCGCCTGGACACGCCTGCATTCTTCTTACCACTCCCCGAAAACAGCTGAAAACGGTGAGTATCCGCCCCGGAACGCCTCCCGCCTGTCCATCTTCTTGCAATCGCCGCTGCGATCACATTTGTCGCTGGCGGCGTCGTTGCCCGGCGACTATCGTCGCCAGGCAACGACGCGCGTGTGCAATGCGTCTGCCGCGCATGCGCATTTCCGACCCATTCGCACCGCTGCAAAGAACCGCTGCGTGCGAACGGGTCGGAATTACCCCCTATGCATATGTGCTGGACGCGTACTGTGTTGCATGGATGAGTGCTGAGACCAGGATCTCTGTCAGAAGAAGATATTTCCTGCCCTATTTGTAGGAACTGCAGCGGCCAGCCCGCGCGCCATCATGAGTCACACAGCCAGCTGATGGTGTGTCCTAGGACGCAGCACAGATCACTAATACAAGCAGGAGGCGTCTACTTATACCAGATGCCTCCTGCTGCATTACCTTATCTGTGCATCGCTGCTGCTTCCATGTAAGGGGCGATTGCACCTCCCACCACATCTGACTCAGGCCCATGTTCCCTTGTCAATATGCTTTGGGGCCCGCCAGTGCCGCCGCTAGCCGCTCAGCAAAGGGATGCAGTGCAGGGAGGCGCCAAACTGAAGAGGCACTCAGCCTCTCCCTGTTCTGCATCCCTGCGGCTGCCAGATGCCGCTGCGCCTGTCACACTAGATGACAGGTAGCGGCGCTGGCAGCGGCTCCCTCCCCCTCCTCCCCAGAGAGTGTATACAGTGTGCGGCCTCAGCCCTCACACAGCGCCGCTAACATTCCCGATCTGCTTAGAAAGATGGGTGTGTGGCCTAATCGCGGGAGCCGTGACCACGCCCCTTTAGGGGTTTTATTTTTTATTTTTATGTCTTTGCAGCACAGAGCAGGGTGGGTGCAGTGCCTGATCCCTGAGCCCTCAGCCCCACAGCCAGGGTAAATTCGAGGGGGGAGTGTGATCACACTCCCCCCACCCACCCATACAGGAACAAACAGTGGATCAGCATTAGCAGTAGCAGCAGCCTCTGCCCCACTGCAGCACAGCACACTGCAGCATGTGCTGTACTGCCAAGATGAGAGCTGTTGCTGCTGCTGCCCAGTAAGGTGGGAGTGTAGCGGAGCAGGGCCCCCTCCATCAGTCACAGGCCCAAGTAATTAGTACCGCTCCCTCCCCCTCGCCACTGACATCATAAAGAGCCACTGGAGTAACAGAGCCTGCGAGAAACCGGAGGAGAAGGGAGAGGAGGAGCAGCGCCCGAGCCGGGACCTCCTGCAGGTAACGGGGCCGCACTGTGGAGGGAATGAAGGCTGTACCTGGCATAGGGGGTCATTCAGAGATGAACGCAGATCGCTGTATACGCAGCCAGATCTGCGTTCATCTCTGCACATGCTCAGGGCTGCCCAGCACAAAGCAAGGCTGCCCAGCATGTGTAGCGCCGCCTCCCGATGCATCCGCAATTACATTGCCGACGCATCTGATGTAAGGTTGACCCCTGGATGCACTGTCAGCAGCCTTTTTTTCCCCCAGACACTACTGTGCAGTGTAATGTGACTGACGGACACTACTGTGCAGTGTAATGTGACTGACGGACACTACTGTGCGGTGTAATGTGACTGACGGACACTACTGTGCGGTGTAATGTGACTGACGGACACTACTGTGCGGTGTAATGTGACTGACGGACACTACTGTGCGGTGTAATGTGACTAGTGAACACTACTGTGCAGTGTAATGTGTCGAAAGGACATACTATGTGATGTAATGTGACTAGCGAACACTACTGTGCAGTGTAATGTGACTGACGGACACTACTGTGCAGTGTAATGTGACTGACGGACACTACTGTGCAGTGTAATGTGACTGACGGACACTACTGTGCAGTGTAATGTGACTGACGGACACTACTGTGCGGTGTAATGTGACTAGTGAACACTACTGTGCAGTGTAATGTGTCTAAAGGACATACTATGTGATGTAATGTGACTAGCGAACACTACTGTGCGGTGTAATGTGACTAGAGAACACTACTGTGCAGTGTAATGTGACTAGCGAACACTATACGCGGGGTTATGTGACTAACGGACACTACTGTGCAGTGTAATGTGACTAAGGGACACTACTGTGCGGTGTAATCTGACTAGTGAACACTACTGTGCGGTGTAATGTGACTGACGGACACTACTGTGCAGTGTAATGTGACTGACGGACACTACTGTGCGGTTTAATGTGACTGACGGACACTACTGTTCAGTGTAATGTGACTGACGGACACTACTATGCAGTGTAATGTGACTGACGGACACTACTGTGCGGTGTAATATGACTGACGGACACTACTGTGCGGTGTAATGTGACTGACGGACACTACTGTGCGGTGTAATGTGACTAGTGAACACTACTGTGCAGTGTAATGTGTCGAAAGGACATACAATGTGATGTAATGTGACTAGCGAACACTACTGTGCAGTGTAATGTGACTGACGGACACTACTGTGCAGTGTAATGTGACTGACGGACACTACTGTGCAGTGTAATGTGACTGACGGACACTACTGTGCAGTGTAATGTGACTGACGGACACTACTGTGCGGTGTAATGTGACTAGTGAACACTACTGTGCAGTGTAATGTGTCTAAAGGACATACTATGTGATGTAATGTGACTAGCGAACACTACTGTGCGGTGTAATGTGACTAGAGAACACTACTGTGCAGTGTAATGTGACTAGCGAACACTATACGCGGGGTTATGTGACTAACGGACACTACTGTGCAGTGTAATGTGACTAAGGGACACTACTGTGCGGTGTAATCTGACTAGTGAACACTACTGTGCAGTGTAATGTGACTAATGGACACTTATATGAGGTGTAATGTGACTAGCGAACACTACTGTGCAGTGTAATGTGAATTGGTACTATTCTGTGGCCCCTATATTTTTGGCGCTTCCCCCTGCTGGGGGAAGTGGCATGTGTAAAAGGGTGCTCTGCCTGGCGCAAAATGTAAAAGGGTGCTCTACCTGGAACAATGTGTGACTGGCTCTACCTGGTGCAATATGTAAAAGGGGGCTGTATCTGGCGTAATGTATAAAAGGGGCACTACCTGGCGTAATGTATATAAGTGGTACTACTGTGTGGTGTAATTTTGAATAATGTTGACCACTGTGCGTAATAATTATTTTACGCCCCTATATTTTATGTAATTTTTTTATGACCCTATATTTATGGATCTTGAGGGGGGGCACCAAAATGTCTAGTTACAGCTCTGAGGATGAGATCGGTCACATTTGTATTTGTAGAAAGGCGCAAAATTGATAGTTTGCAGGAGGGCGCCGAACACCCTAGCACCGGCCCTGGGGCCCGCTACAGTTTAATGGATGTCCTGCTGAATATCTGTTGTATGCTTGAGTCTGGCAGGGTGGGTCGTGCCTCTGCTGTTGGGGGTGAATTCTTGAGGGTGGACCTCTATGATGTCTGTGCACGCACCATTTATCTCACTTTTAAGAACTATGGAGGTCATTCCGAGTTGTTCGCTCGCAAGGCGATTTTAGCAGAGTTGCTCACGCTAAGCCGCCGCCTACTGGGAGTGAATCTTAGCATCTTAAAATTGCGAACGAAGTAATCGCAATATTGCGATTACACACCTCGTAGCAGTTTCTGAGTAGCTTCAGACTTACTCGGCATCTGCGATCAGTTCAGTGCTTGTCGTTCCTGGTTTGACGTCACAAACACACCCAGCGTTCGCCCAGACACTCCTCCGTTTCTCCGGCCACTCCTGCGTTTTTTCCGGAAACGGTAGCGTTTTTTCCCACACGCCCATAAAACGGCCTGTTTCCGCCCAGTAACACCCATTTCCTGTCAATCACATTACAATCGCCAGAACGATGAAAAAGCCGTGAGTAAAATTACTAAGTGCATAGCAAATTTACTTGGCGCAGTCGCAGTGCGGACATTGCGCATGCGCATTAAGCGGAAAATCGCTGCGATGCGAAGATTTTTACCGAGCGAACAACTCGGAATGAGGGCCTATGTTCTGAGATTGTGATTAATGTTTTCTTGCATGCTTTGTTTGTAGTCTGCATTTCAAGCCCGTCCTATGCGTTGTGGGAACCGCACATACAAGGTGGTAATGTTTTTATGAGAGTCCACACTTTTAAAATGCACAATGAAGCTCAGGAGAAATCACCAATTTTTACTATTCTTTGTTTATGACACTGATGCTTCACACAGGATAAAAAAAAAAAAAACAACAACATACACAGGCAGCCCCTGCAGCAATTGTACGACTGCAAGTACACACAGCACGGTGTGCAGATATACAGTATTAGCCATCGGCTGTACTGCAGTGCTGATGCGATAAGAGGATTTTAATTACCTACCGGTAAATCCTTTTTTTTTTTATAGTCCATAAGGGATACTGGGGACAACTTAGTACGATGGGATATAGATGGGGTCCAAAGGAGCCGGTGCACTTTAAATTTCTTCAACAGGGTGTGCTGACTCCTCCCCTCTATGCCCTCCCTCACAGCTCAGTCTAGGAAAACTGTGCCCGAAGGAGAAGACATACTTGAGAGGAGGAAACATAACAAGACACTAGTGGTGAGAGCAACGAACCAGCACACAGCAACAACAAAACTAGCTACCGCTAGTGAACTAGAAAACAGCAACAGATGTAAAGTAACAACTTCACACAAGAATCATAACTTGCAGGAAGGTGAAGCACAGAGGCGGGCGCCCAGTATCCCTTATGGACTACGAGAGAAGGATTTACTCGTAGGTAAGTAAAATCCTATTTTCTCTATCAACCATAAGGGATACTCAGGACAACTTAGTACGATGGGGACGTCCCAAAGCTCCCAGAAAGGGCGGGAACGTGCTGAGACGCCAGCAACATCGTATGTCCAAACTGGACATTCTCTGTGGCCAGGGTATCAAACCTGTATAACTTGACAAACATGTTTGTACCTGACCAGGTAGCAGCTTGGCATAGTTGCAGAGCCGAAACACCACAGGCATACGCCCAGGAAGAACCCACAGACTTGGAACAGGTAAGGCCGCAGAAGCATAGGCCTGTTGAATAGTAAACCTAATCCAACGCGCGATGGATTGCTTGGAAGCAGGAAGACCTTTCTTGCGAGCATCATAGAGGACAAACAAGGAATACGATTTTCGGACAGTCGTAGTCCTCTTGAGGTAAATCCTCAGGGCTCGCACCACATCCAAGGACTCAGGAAGAGAGGCCGTGGCCATAGCTGCCGACACCACAATAGGCTGATTCAGGTGGAACGCAAAGACCACCTTCGGCAGGAACTGTTGATGAGTCCTGAGCTCTTCCCTGTCCAGGTAGGGACTCCTACAAGACAAATCACCCAGCTCTAAAACCCGCCTGGCTGAAGCCAAGGCTAAGAGCATCACTGTCTTCCACGTGAGGAATTTGTCTTCCACTGACATCAGAGGCTCAAACCAAGAGCATTGCAGGAATGTCAGAACCATGTTGAGATCCTAAGGAGCCGTAGGCGGCACAAAGGGAGGTTGAATATGCAGGACCCCCTGCAGGAACGTCTGTACCTCAGGCAGAGCGGCTAATTTCATCTGGAAGAAGATGGACAAGGCCGAGATCTGATCCTTGATGGAGCCCAACCGTAGGCCCATATCCACGCCAGCTTGTAGTAAACGCAAAAAGTGCCCCAGACTGAATTCCGCAGCTGGACATCCTCGGCCCTCACACCAGGAGATGTAACGTTTCCAGATACGGTAGTAATGCTTCAACGTGAGAGGCTTCCTGGCCTGAACCATGGTGGTAATGACCTTATCGAGAATACCCTTCTTGGCTAGACTGTTCCGCACAACTGCAATGTCATCAAACGAAGCCACCGTAAGTCCGGGTAGACGAACGGCCCTTGAAGAATATCCTCCCACAGTGGGAGGGCCCTTGGTTCTTCTACTGCCATGGCTAGAAGATCCGCATACCAGACCCTTCGAGGCCAGTCAGGAGCAATGAGAATTGCATGAATTCCTTCTCTTTGGATTCTTTTTAGGATCCGAGGAAGTAAGGGAATAGGAGGAAATAGGTACACCAGCTGGTAATCCTACGGTGCCATCAGTGCGTCCACCGCCGCTGCTAGTGGGTCCCTCGTCCTGGAACAATAGCATAGAAGCTTGTTGTTGAGCCGAGAGGCAATCAGATCGATCTGGGGACATCCCCATAGATCTCTTATCATCCGGAACACCTGTGGATGCAGACCCCACTCTCCTGGGTGGAGGTCATGGCGGCTTAGGAAGTCCGCCTCCCAGTTGTCCACTCCTGGAATGAAAATGGCTGACACCGCCCTTGCATTCCTTTCGGCCCAAAGGAGAATCTTGGATACTTCCCGAATGCAGGCCCTGCTCTTTGTTCCTCCCTGTCGATTGACATATGCCACCGCCGTGGCATTGTCCGACTGAACTTGAATGACGACCTCGGAGCAGATGAGCTCCGTGCAGCAGCGCATTGTATATCGCTCTGAGTTCCAGTATGTTTATCGGAAGGCAGGCCTCAAGTTCCGACCACCTGCCCTGGAACTGTGCCCCTTGGGTAACAGAGCCCCAGCGCCGAAGGCTGACATCCGTGGTCACGAGAATCCAATCCAGGATCCCGAAGCTCCTCCCTCAAGAGGTTGGTGGGCTGTAACCACCACAGAAGAGAGATCCTGGCCTGTGGGGACAGACGAATGACATGGTGCATCTGCAGATGTGAACCCGACCAGTTCTTCACGCTCCAGTTGGAAGGTCCTTGCATGAAACCGTCCAAACGTAATGGCCTCAAAGGAGGCCACCATCTTGCCCAGCAGATGGGTGCAGAGATGTACCAAGACCTTGCGTGGTTGTAGAACCACTCGAACCAACTCTTGAAGAGCTTCCTCCTTGTTTACAGGGAGGAAAACTTTTCAAGCCACCGTGCCCAGGATCATTCCGAGGAACTAGTGGTGTTGGGTTGGCTCCAGGTGGGATTTCTGAAAGTTCAGAATCTAACTGTGGCGTGACAACAGGGATATCATGCGGCAGATACTGTCCAGCAGGATTTCCCGTGATCTTGCTTTTATTAGCAGATCGTCCAGGTAGGGGACAATGTTCACCTCCTGAATCCTGAGTTGAAACATCATTTCAACCATAACCTTGGTGAAAACCCTTGGGGCTGTGGATAAGCTGAAGGGCAGCGCCTAGAACTGGTAGACTTCCTCCATCAGAGAAAACCTCAGGTACACCTGATGAGGCGACATCAAGGTAGGCATCCTTTATGTCCAGGGAGACCAAGAATTCCCCCTCTTCCAGACCTGAGATCACTGCTCTCAGAGACTCCATTTTGAACCGGTTCAAAATGGGTCTCACAGAACCGTCCGGTTTTGGTACCACAAAAAGGCTGGAGTAATATCCCTCGCCTTGTTGTTGAGGTGGCACAGGAACAATGACCTGGGTCAGGGTTAACTTTTGAATGGCCTCCTGCAACGTGGAGCGCATGGTTTCTGAAGCTAGTAAACCTGACTTGAAAAACCTGAGAGGCGAAAGACTTTCGAATTCCAGCTTGTAACCGTGGGAGATCAGATTTTTTACCCAGGCATCCTGGCAGAAGCTGTTCCAGATGGAGCTGAAGAATCTCAGATGATCTCCCACCCTGAGGTCCCACTGGAGTGGAGGGACACCATCATGCTGAGGGTTTGGAGGAGCCAGAGATGACACTCTGGTCCTAAGATCCTGTGGTAGCCGGCTTGCGAGACTTACCTCTGGAACCTTGTGCCGCATTTGAGGCACCTCTGGCTTTACCCTTAAAGCACGCTGTCCGAAAGGACTGCAGAGAAGGTCCAGTGTAAGAGCGTCTAGGTGGCGGAGCAACAGAGGGGAGGGGGATGCGGTCAAGATGCCGCCGGACGGAATCCCGGCGGTCGAAATACCGACGCCGGAATCCCGACCGCCACAATCCCGACATATTCTCCCTCCGTGGGTGTCCACGACACCCATAGAGGGAGAATATAATAGTGTGCCGAGCGTAGCGAGGCACCGTGCCCGCAAGGGGCTGCGTTCCGCTCACCACCCCTGTCGGGATTGTGTGGTCGGGATTCCGGCGTCGGTATTTCGACCGCCGGGATTCCGACCGGCGGCATTTAGTACTGATCCCAGGGGAGGAACGTGGACTTTCCAGCCGTCGCCTTAGAAAACCAGGTATCCAATTCACCACTGAACAGCCAATCACCTGTGAAGGGTAAGGTTACCACGCTCTTTTTAGACTCTACCCACTGGCGTAACCACAATGCTCTGCGTGCAGAAACTGCCATGGTAGAAGTATTAATAACACCGATCCCCTTGATGGTATCGCAAAGAAAGAGGGCAGACTCCTGAATATGCTGAACCAGCAGTACTAAGTCGGCTAGGGACTTATCCCCTGCTAAGCCCTCCTGAATGTTGCCTGCCCAAGTGTGTATGGCGTGCGTCACCCAACAACCTGCAATAACAGGCCTTTGGGATGCCCTCGCTGCAACATAAATAGATTTTAAAGTTGCTTCTAATTTCCTGTCTGCAGGTTCTCTTAAGGCCATAGCCCCTGGAACCAGTAGAACAAGCTTTTTGGACAGGCGTGACACAGATGCGTCCACCGCTGGGGGAGTTTCCCATACCTTACTCCCTTCCTGGGCAAATGGGAAGGTGGCTAACCACTTTTTTGACACTTGGAATTTTTTATCAGGAGAGGCCCATGGCTCCCTGAACAGGTCATCCAGTTCCTTTGAGTCAGGAAATGTGACCTGTGCCTTTTTCTGTGCAGAGAAATAGGATTGCTGCACCTCAGATTCAGTACTAGGTGTCACACGCCATAGGCGGCGTCCACCGCGCTTACCCCTGCGTGCCTGCTGGTCTGTGTTGCGGCCTCCGCCTTCGATGGTCCACGGGCTCCGGTGCCTGGCTGGCGCGGCTCCCGGCGGTTCCCCGGGGCAGGGGCGCCGCCATGACACCCGGCATCACGTGGGCGGGGAGCAGGTGACGTCATCAGACTGTTCCGCCAATCCAGCGGAGGCGGGAGATTCAAAGGCAGACGCCGGGCAGCACCTCGGCGCCTGAGTATCGTCTTTTCCCCTGAAGTGGATGCCAGTACTCTTGTTCCCGGCGAGTCTCTCTGCAGTCGTACCCTAGTGTCTCCGGGGCTTCCAGGTGCCAGTTGCTGCACAGTTCCAGCGTATACATCGGCTGGTGTGTTCCTCTGCAATCCGGTCACCAGTGCTCCTTGGAGTCAGCATGGGCTGCGGGCTAAACGTCGCTCTCAAGTTCTACAAGTCTTCAGTGTCTTTAAACACCGCTCTCAAGTTCTACAAGTCATCAGTGTCTTTAAACACCGCTCTCAAGTTCTACAAGTCATCTGTGTCTTTAAACACCGCTCTCAAGTTCTACAAGTCATCTGTGTCTTTAAACACCGCTCTCAAGTTCTACAAGTCATCTGCGTCTTTAAACACCGTTCTCAAATTCTACAAATCATCAGCAATCACCGCTCACAAGTGTTTCAAATCATCAGAGTCTTTAACCACCTTTCACCAGTTCTTCAAATCATCAGTATCTTTAGTCACCGCTCTCAAGTCATACAAATCATCAGCAACCACTGCTCACAAGTGTTTCCAATCATCAGAGTCTTTAACCACCGTTCACCAGTTCTTCAAATCATCAGTATCTTTAGTCACCGCTCTCAAGTCATACAAATCATCAGCAACCACCGCTCACAAGTGTTTCCAATCATCAGAGTCTTTAACCACCGTTCACCAGTTCTTCAAATCATCAGTATCTTTAAAAACATCACTCACAAGTTCTTCAGTCACCATTATCTTGTACCAACACTCACAAGTACTTCTTTTCCCGGAATCTTTAACATTGCTTACAAGTTCTCCTATAGGCCTGGACATTCCCTCCATACGTTCCTTCTCTGCTATGTGACATTGTGTTGCTCTCTTCCTGCAATAAAGTTCTTTAATATTTTCACCAAGCTTTACTGTCAGAGTCCTGTATGAGGAAGACCTATATCAAGCCATCCCTGTTCCGACCCAACTGTGGTTCCTCTCCCCTACCATCGGGAGAACCCCCGAGTTCACAACACCCCCAACCTAGGTCAGTGACAGTATACTCAGGCCTCATGGACCCGGGGGATCGGAGCCCAGAGGCAAGTACCATCCAGGACTTGATTTCTCGAGTACAAAGTCAGGAAGCAGCACAGGGCCAGGTGATGCATTATCTCCAGGAATTATCTGGCCGGCTGGATCAAATTCAGACTTCTCTGGCTTCAGTAGTACCGGCCCCAGCTCCAGTACCCGCTCCAGTGGTTGTCTCTAGTAATATTCCATCCCCCTCTGGAACCAGGTCACGCCTTCAGCTCCCTACTCCTTCTCGCTATAATGGGAATCCAAAGAATTGCCGTGGTTTTCTCAATCAGTGCGAGGTACATTTTGAACTTCTTTCACATAACTTCCCTACTGACCGGTCCAAGGTGGCATACATTATTTCTTTGCTCTAGGGTTCAGCGTTGGATTGGGTGTCTCCGTTATGGGAGTGATCTGATCCATTGGTTTCTAGTTACACCAATTTCATTACGTCATTCCGGAGGATCTTTGATGAGCCCGGCAGGACGACCGCTGCCTCTGCAGACTTGCTTCGTGTCCGACAAGGCTCTCGTTCAGTGGGACAGTATGTGATTAATTTTCAGACCATAGCCTCAGAACTGCGCTGGAATAATGATGCCCTTCGGGCTGCCTTTTGGAACGGGCTCTCCGATCGTCTAAAGGACGAGTTGGTCACTAGAGATTTGCCGGATTCTTTAGAACAGTTGATCTCGCTCTGTGTAAAGGTGGATCTTCGCATGCAGGAACGAGGTGGTGAACGTAGTCGGTCAGATCGATCAAGGGTCCGATCTCTTCCGTCTAAGCAAACGTTTATTCTAAGTCCTGATGAACCTATGCAGATTAATCGATCTCGGCTGTCCCCAGAAGAACGTCAGCGTCGTCGTGAGGGTAGACTCTGCCTCTACTGTGGAGCCGCGGATCACTTTCTCAAGTTTTGCAAGTCTCGCCCGGGAAACGGGCAGTCCTATCTTATTCCGGAGGAGTCGAGCTAGGGGTTTCTTCTAAACCTTCTCTGCCAGTGGACTGTTTACTCTCCGTGTCTCTGTTCTCCGAGTCAATAGCCAAACCCGTTAAGGCTCTGCTGGACTCAGGGGCTGCAGGGAATTTTATTTCCCTTTCCTGTGCCCAGGATCTGGGTTTTCAGTTACGGTCGGTCGAACGACCTATTACGTTGACTGCTATCAATGGTACCCAAATTTCTAACGGTCTGATTTCAAGTTGCACAGTACCAATCAAACTGCAAGTGGGAGCTCTGCATCAAGAACACCTGGAGTTCTTAGTGATTCGTGAGATGCCCCACGATCTGGTTCTTGGCCTTCCTTGGCTTAAACTTCACAACCCTCACGTCGACTGGAGTTCGACACAAATAACATCTTGGAGTTCTTTTTGTCATTCAAATTGTCTCACCCCTGTCTATCCGCTTCGTGTATCTTCCAAGTCAGATGAAGGGCTGATTCCGGAGGCCTATCGGGAGTTTTCTGACGTGTTCTCGGAGCAAGCGGCCGATCAGCTACCACCGCATAGACCCTGGGACTGCCCCATTGAGCTCATTCCGGGGAAAATGCCACCTCGGGGTCGCACTTATCCCTTATCATTGCCCGAGATCCAAGCTATGTCGGACTATATCAAGTCTAATCTGCAGAAAGGATTCATCCGCCCCTCTACCTCCCCGGCGGGGGAGGGTTTCTTTTTTGTGAAGAAGAAGGACGGAGGGCTGAGACCATGTATTGACTATCGTGGTCTAAATGATGTCACCATTAAGAATAAGTATCCTTTGCCGCTCATTACGGAGCTTTTTGATAGAGTTCGCGGAGCCTGAGTTTTCACCAAGCTTGATTTAAGGGGAGCTTATAATTTGATACGTATCCGACAGGGGGACGAATGGAAGACGGCCTTCAATACCAGGGACGGGCATTACGAGTATCTGGTAATGCCGTTTGGCCTCAGCAACGCCCCTGCTGTCTTCCAGGGATTCATTAATGAAGTCTTTCGAGATATGCTATAACTAAGTGTAGTGGTATATTTGGATGACATTCTGATATTTTCTAAAAATCTCACAGAGCACAGAATACAGGTCAAAGAGGTACTTCTTCGATTGCGAGAGAATAATCTTTATGGCAAGCTTTCCAAATGTACTGTTGAGGTTCCTTCTATTCCATTTCTTGGTTACATCATTTCGGGCACGGAGCTTCGTATGGATCCAGAGAAACTCACTGCCATCCGGGACTGGACTCAGCCTCTTTCCTTGAAAGCTGTACAACGATTTCTGGGTTTTGCAAATTATTACCGGAAATTCATAAAGGGATTCTCTACCATCGTGGCACCTATTACTGCCCTAACCAAGAAGGGTTCTGACCCAAGTCATTGGTCCTCCGAAGCTGTAGCAGCGTTCGCTCAGTTAAAGGCAGCCTTTATGTCCGCTCCAGTACTTCAACAACCAAATTTTTCAAAACCATTCTTTTTGGAGGTTGATGCTTCCATGGTAGGCATAGGTGCCGTGCTTTCGCAGTACGCTCCAGATGGGAAGTTACATCCATGTGGTTTCCATTCTCGCAAATTCTCTCCTGCGGAACAGAATTACTCCATTGGAGACAAAGAGCTTTTGGCAATAAAATCTGCCTTGGAGGAATGGAGATATCTTTTGGAAGGTGCTAAACACCTAATTACAATTTTCACTGATCATAAAAATTTGCTGTACCTCAAGACGGCCCAGTGGTTGAATCCCCGTCAAGCTAGATGGGCGCTCTTCTTTTCTCGGTTTTCGTTTGTTATTTTTTTTTTAAATATACAATTTTTATTTTGTTGTTGTACAAAGGTAAGAAAAAGTATACAAACAAACAGAGGATACATCGTCAGTTATGTACAGAACAGAAATCCAAGCGAACTTAGTCTCTTAACATGACAAACAATTCCACTTATTGTACATTGAGTTAGAAACATACAGTGATAAATATAGTGTAGAGTGGGTTGTAAAATGTGGATTCAATTAAAATTATCCACATAAAACTGAGACGATGTTAGTAACTAGGGCTTATTAAAGAAGGGAAAAAGAAAAAAGAGAAATAGGAAAAATAACAGAAATTGTTGAATAAGAGGTATGCGGATGGAGGAGGGAGGAGGGAGGAGAGGGAGGGTCCAATCATTATCTTCAGGAGAGGATCATAATGGTTTGCAATCACATAATCAGTTTCATTAGTATATTGTTGTGTAGTGGAATTAGGAGTTTGCAATGGTACGTAAATGGTGCCAGTCAGTATTTTCGTATACTTTCATAATTCTGTCTTGAGTGGGCGAGTCTAAAGAAAGTATGAATGGGGACCATTTGGAATAGAATCGGTCAACATGTTTATCTATATCGGGGAATGTGCTATTTCTATCAAAATAAAGCAGTTGTAGGAGTTTTAACTTTAATTCTTGTAGGGAGGGAGATGATGAAGAGATCCAATGGGTGAGAATGATTTTCTTTGCAAGTGTCACAATGGTGGTCAGTAGCGGAATATATGGAGAGATATCACTATTGGGGAGCCAATTTTTAAAATTTGCACACATACATGCTAATGGGTCAGGAAAAATATGTGTAGTGAATAAAGAGTTTAGGTAGACAATTATTTTATTCCAAAAGCGTTTTATTTTCCCGCATTCCTAGAAGCAGTGGAAAAAGTTAGCGTGAGAGCTATGACATTTAAAACAGGAGCCTGGGGTGTTTGGAACCATATGACTTCTTTGAGCAGGAGAAATATAGGCTCTATGTAATGTTCTCCAGTGAACTTCCTGGAGGTAAGAGGATTTCAGAAACTTCATGGTGTTAGAGCTATGTGCAAAAAGAATCGGGGGGGAGTCAATGTCTGGGATATCATTTCGCCAAGTTAGAGCCAGTGATTGCCAAGTATTAGTATTGGAAGTCGGTAATAATAGAGTATAGATATATTTTATATAGTAGGGGGAAGAGTGTAATAGGCGAAGCAGGGAGTTAATAGGATCCAGAGAGTTTTGATATCTTGTTTTGGGATCTAGGGAATAGACGTAATGTCGCGACTGTAAGTACATGTAGAAGTTAGAGGTATGTAGGGAAAACTGCGTTTGAAGAGTAGAGAAAGGTATTATCTGCCCTCCTGGGTCGAAAACCTGAGAGGTAAGGGAAAGGCCCTTATTTTTCCATGTGTGGAAAATTGGGTTGGATAATGAGGGATGGAATGAGGGATTACCCCAGAGTGTATTATAGGGAGAAGAAGTCGCATGTCTTGTTAGTTTTTTATTGATAGTAATCCAAGTTGAGTAGGTGTCGTGAAACATGACATGGTGCAAAATACTAGAAGGAATATCAGATTTATTGGAGTGAAGAAGGGCACTTGGAGAATATGGACTGAAGAGAGCATTATCTAGAGAAGGTGAAGTATAAGTGGATTTAGAAAGAAGCCAGTCTGAAATATATCTGAAATGAATCGCTAAAGTATATAATTTTAGGTTTGGAAGGGACATCCCTCCATGAGATTTGTGAGATTGTAGTTTTTGGAAAGCAATTCGAGGGCGTTTATTTTGCCATATAAATCGAGAGGTAATTTGGTCAAAGCGTTTCAAGTCAGATACAGAGAGGCTAATAGGAAGCATTTGTAGTAAGTAAAATATCTTAGGAAAGATTATACTTTTAACTACCGCTATTCTTCCAATGATAGATAGTGGGAGATTTAGCCATGAATCATATAGTGAGGAGATTTTGATGAGAGACGGAGTAAAGTTCAGTTTATATAAAGAGGAGAGATCAGAGGGGATATGTAAGCCTAAATATTTAATTTCCGTTTTGAGCATAGGAGAGAGAAGAGGGGATGTGGGATGAAGAGTAAAAGTATTGGGGCCTTCAAGTTGTAGGATTTCAGATTTAGACATATTTATTTTGAATCCTGCTTGGGCGCCAAAATTATTTATTAGTGAAAACAAATTAGGTAAAGAAGAAGAGGGATTAGATAGGAAAAGTAATAGGTCGTCCGCATATAGAGCAAGCTTTAATGGGATATTTCCGACTTGGATCCCGTGAATATTAGGGGAATTTCTAATTGAGATTGCCAATGGTTCAATAGCAATGGCGAAGAGTAGCGGAGAAAGGGGGCATCCCTGACGAGTGCCTCGAGAAATTGCGAAAGGAGTAGATAAGTGACCATTACAATAGAGCTGCGAGGATGGAGAGGAGTAAATGGATTGGATAACCGATATGAAGGATGAAGGAAAACCAAAAAGTCTCAAGGAACTGAAAAGGTGTGGCCATTCCAAGAGGTCAAACGCCTTTTCTGCGTCTAAGGCTAAAACGATATTATCTGATAAGGTAGGATGAAGTTTTAAATGTTGGATTATCGAAAGCACTTTGCGGACATTAGTCACAGAGTGACGGCCCCATATAAACCCGGTTTGGTCTGGATGGATTATGTGAGGGAGAGAGAATTTTAAACGGTCGGCTAAGATTTTTGTAAAAATTTTATAGTCGGAATTTAATAGTGAAATTGGGCGGTAGGAGCTTGGGATGGAAGGGTCTCGACCAGGCTTCAAAAGAACTTTGATTGTGGCACTATTAAAATATAGAGGGATGGATTTCAAGCTAATTATTGAGTTGAACAATGCCAGAAGGTGTTTGTCAATTTTATCAATCAAGAGTTTATAAAACTCATTAGAAAAACCGTCTGGGCCTGGAGCTTTGTTAGGTTTGAAGTGAGTAATAGCTGAGCGAACTTCTTCTAATGTGATAGGTTCATCTAGGGAATCAAAAAATGTAGACGGGACTTGGGGTAAAAGGGGGAAAGACCAAGATTGGGGGAGCTCATCAGTGGGGGGAGATGGATTGGAATATAATGTTTCATAAAATGATTTCATGAGAGATGTGATGGATTGGGGGTCGTTAGTTAAGGACCCATCAGGGAGTTTTAGTGGATGTACTAACATGGGGGGGGAGGTACCTTTCAGCATGTTTGTGAGAAGCTTTCCTGTTTTATTTCCAAATTTGTGGAACCGGTAATCGACTTTATATTTATATTTATCACCCGTCTGAGAGAGAAACTCATTAAACTGGAGTTTTAATGTTAAATATGAGGATTTATTAGACAAGGAGGGGTGGGATTTGAATACTTGGAAGGCTGTGGAAAGTGCACGTTGCATTTCTAGGTAAGATTTGGTATGATTTTTCCTTAAGGCAGAGGAGTATGAAATAATATTGCCCCGAAGGACTGATTTGGCTGTTTGCCAAAATAAAGAGGGGTCTAATTCAGAGTGTTGTTCATTTGAGAAGTAAAAGGTATCCCAAGATGCCTGCAGGAAGTCACAAAAATTTTTGGAGTTAGAAAGGTGAGAGGGGAATTTCCATTGGGGGGGTAGAGACTGGGAGGGACGTAAAGTGAGGGAAAACCAAATCAAGGCGTGGTCAGAAATAATAATGGGTTCAATGGTTGAGTCGGTGACTGAGGGAAAAAGCTTTTGGGTAATAAACACATAATCAATTCTAGAAAATGTATCATGGGCAGAGGAATGGCAGGAAAACTCTCTTTCTATGGGGTTTAGAGCACGCCATATATCGATTAGCTGCAAGGCTTCCGAGAAGGTAGGAATACCAAGTTTAGGGAGGCGTTGGGGGGTTCTAGAAGTGTTAGAGCGGTCTAAATAATTGGAAGACACTAAGTTGAAATCTCCACATACAATGAGATTATCATTAGAAAATGGGGTTAGTTTGGCTATTAACATCTGAAAAAAGGATCTTTTGTACGTAGTAGGAGCGTAAACATTGCAAAGGACTAGAATATACGACTCAATAGAGAGACTGACGATTAAATATCGGCCGTTAGGGTCAATGTCAGAGGATAGTAGTGTGATATTAAGATTACGTTTTGCTAAAAGGACAACCCCTCTAGATTTAGAGTTGTATGGGGCTGCAGCTATTAGGGACCAATGTGACATCTGCAGTTTCATGGATTCCTGGAGAGTCAAATGAGATTCTTGCAGAAATGCAACATTGATATTCATTTTGGATAGATACATGAGGATCCTGCGACGTTTAGACGGGGAGTTAATTCCACCTACATTCAGAGTGCCAATCTTTAGGTTAGACATTTAAATAACCAGGAGAGGTAAAAGAATACAAAGATCAACCGTGTATCAAATGATTGGATTCGAAGAAGGGAGTAGGGCTTGGGGATAGGGGGGGGAGGGGCATGGGGAGAAAACAAATACATACAAAAAAAAATGGTTAACGTTTGGCATGCAAACAAACTTCCGGGCCAGAAATTCAAAATAGTAACTGAAATTATTCCAAACATTACTACTATTCCGGATTAACGCTCCAGATGATATCCCGACTCTGGCATCTGGGGAAAATTACTCTATATAGTATGGTAGAGCTTATTCTAAGAAAAGAAACGGTAGGCATAGGATATATAAAGAAACATATCAATATTAAATAATGAATATCAATAAACGTAAATGTTGTGATAATCATTAGTAGATTATCAGATGGTCTGAGAGCGAGGCTCAATGTTAGTGACGGTTGCTCGTTAATATGAATTACAAGAGAATATAATGGGTCTAAAGCCAAGGAGGGCACTGACCATCAAGCTGAGAATTAACATAAGATTTAAAGCATAATAAAACAGCAATAGGTGAAGTGAATTAGATAAAAACGAACAGAGGGAGTAGCCCTCAATAAAACAACATTATGATATAAACCTTAAGATCAAGTATTAGGGGATGAGGTGGCGTCAGCGATGTCATCCTGGACTTCTGTAGATCCTTCTTGGAGGTATGAAGTTGCGTCTTCTGGAGTGGAGAAATCCAGGTGTTTGTCTCCATCGTATATCCGAAGTTTCGCTGGGTAGAGTAAGGAAAATTTACGCTTGGAGGATACCAAACTAGAACAGATTGGGTTGAAGGCTTTCCTTGCTCTTGATAATTCGGCGGAAAAGTCTTGGAATATGAGAAGGCGGTTGTTCTCCCATTGTAAGGGCCGAATTTTCCTAGACGCAGTCCAAATGGCAACCTTGTGAAGATAGTTGAGGCATCTGAAAAGGGTAACCCTGGGGCGTCCTTCAGCGGATCGAGACGGAGGGCCAACACGGTGTACGCGTTCGATCACTAGATCTTTGCACGATTCGGTAATACCAAGAAGTGAAGGGAGTGTTACCTGTACAAAGTGAGATAGTTCATCTCCTTTTACCGATTCTGGCAGTCCTACCAGCCTAATATTATTCCGTATGGATCTGTTTTCTGCGTCGTCTAGCTTCATCCATAGCTGGTAGTTCTCTTTTTCAAGACGTTTAACACAGCCCTGAACATCAGCCATATCGTGGCATAGCCCCCAATTCTATTTTCGTTAACAGAGACTTTATGCGAGAGATGTTGCAATTGGAGTGAGATATCTGAGACTGCTTTCGACAGCAATGGAGAGATAGCTTGGGTTATGGCTTCAGTTAGGTCTGCGTACGTGATAGGAGAATCAGGAGATCGGCTATTAGGAGTCTTGCGTGAAGGAGATTGAGAGGCAATTAATTTTTGGGGGGCTGGAGATGAAGGTGGGGTGGTAATGCCAGGAGCCATGGTAGAGTTAGCTCTCCTTTTTTCTTGTCTAACCGGGAGGGAGGAAGGAGTTGCTGTGGCTGCAGGGTTGGGGGAAAGGAGACGGTCCATTGACAAATGGGGGTAAGGAAGGATCAAATAATAAATCTCCCTGTCGGTGAAATAATAACAGGCTGGGTGTCGTATGAAAAAGGATTGTTCTGGTATAATAAAGTGAGGCGTCTGGGAGCTGCAAGAACTGAGCTTGTGGTTAAATCCTGAGATAGACTGTCATTTAAATTGATAGATAGTGCAAATCGTGCCTTATTTCATCCACTGATGTGAGCTGTGAAATTGTAAGAACGAGCAGCCGTGAGACTCTGGAATAGTGTGAGCAGATTAAGCTAGGAATAGCACTTGGTGTGATGCTACAGTATCTGGTTATCAGGCAGGGACAGCCCAACTGTAGCGTGGAGGGACAGTGTAACAGTAATCACCGTGCTGCGGTTGCTATGGATACCAACCCTGCTCGTGGAACGGGTAATTGTCCGTCTGTGAGGAGATCTGCTGGTGATGTTCTCCGTAGGTGCAGGAGCTGGGAGAGCTACGGATCGAGGCGTTCAGCCTGCGACTCAGCACGCTCCGGGGCGGGCTCCGCTGCCAAGCGCCGAGTGGCGGGTGTTTGTTATAGCCGGAGGGCAGCTCGTCGGAGGTATCAGAAGCCAGCGGGGACTCGCGGGATGAGGCCGCTGAAACTGTGGGGAGGCTTGAAGCCCTTGGAGACTGACTATGCAGTCGATATAACGGTGCCGGAGTCAGGATTCACCGGAACTCTGCTGTGGAGCGTCCTCACAGCATGAGACCGGAACCGGAAGTCTCTGGTTTTCGTTTGTTATTAAGTACCGGGCTGGGACTTTTAACACCAAGGCTTATGCTTTATCCCGTTCCTTAACAGCTTCGGATGAGGAGAATTCCGTTGAGAACGCTTTGATTCTCAGTCCAGTTTCTGTGTCAGCGGCTCCCACCGCTCTGGGTCCTCCTCCTGGGAGAATGTCTGTGCCAGCTAAATTTCGACCAAGTTTGTTGCAGTGGGCTCATATTTCCAAGTTTAACGGTCATCCTGGAGTTCAAAAGATGTGGGAGTTTCTACGAAGGTCTTACTGGTGGGACACTATGAAGAAGGATATTCAAGATTATGTCAACTCATGTCCTCAGTGTGCTCAGCACAAAATTCTTCGTTTGCCTCCTGCGGGGTTGTTGCGTCCACTGTCCATTCCTCAGAGGCCTTGGACCCATATCTCTATGGACTTTGTCACCGAATTGCCCCTCTCCAAGGGTCACACTCACAATACTGTCTGGGTAATTATCGACAGTTTCTCTAAGATGGCACATTTTGTACCTTTGACCGGGTTACCATCAGCTCCCAAGTTGGCTTTGTTATTTATCCGAGAACATTTCCGCCTGCACGGCTTACCTCAGGAAATCATCTCTGACCGGGGGGTACAATTCACTGCAAGATTCTGGAGAGCTCTCTGTACCGCCTTGCAAATAAAACTCAAGTTTTCATCCACTTACCATCCACAAACCAATGGGCAAACTGAACGCGTCAATCAAGATTTAGAGACTTTTCTCCGTGTTTATCTTTCTCCCTCGCAAGATAATTGGGTGGAACTGTTGCCATGGGCCGAGTTTGCCCATAATCATCTGTACCACTCTTCGACTTCTGAGTCCCCATTTTTCATTAATTATGGGTTCCATCCTCAAGTTCCTGAATTACCCATTTGTCCTCCGGAGGATGTTCCTGCTGCAGCCTCTACTCTTCAGCACTTCAGCCAAATTTGGAGTCGAGTTCATGCTAATCTCAAGAGAGTTTTTGGCCGCTATAAGTTCTTTGCGGATAGGAAGCGACGAGCAGCTCCCCAATACAAGGTTGGTGACAGGGTATGGCTTTCCACCCGCAACCTCCGGTTAAGGGTGCCCACTATGAAGTTCGCCCCAAAGTTTATTGGTCCTTACCCCGTGTTACAAGTCCTGAACCCAGTTGTCTGCAAATTGGGATTGCCTTCCCACCTCCGGATACCAAACTCCTTTCATGTCTCTCTCCTTCGCCCCCTTATTTTAAACCGGTTCCATTCAAAGTCCCCAAGGCCAACCTCTGCAGAGTCTGAAGCTGGAACGGACTTTGAAATCAAAGCTATTCTTGACTCTCGTTATCTTCACAAGAATCTACAGTATTTGGTGGAGTGGAAAGGTTTTGGGCCCGAGTAGAGGAGCTAGGTCAAGGCTACTGAAGTTATGGCTACCCGACTGGTGCGGATTTTCCATTCCAGACATCCAACAAAACCTGGAAAGTGTCCGGGGGCCACTCCTGGAGGAGGGGGTACAGTCACACGCCATAGGCGGCGTTCACCGCGCTTACCCCTGCGTGCCTGCTGGTCTGTGTTGCGGCCTCCGCCTTCGATGGTCCACGGGCTCCGGTGCCTGGCTGGCGCAGCTCCCGGTGGTTCCCCGGGGCAGGGACGCCGCCATGACACCCGGCATCACGTGGGCAGGGAGCAGGTGACGTCATCAGACTGTTCCGCCAATCCAGCGGAGGCGGGAGATTCAAAGGCAGACGCCGGGCAGCGCCTTGGCGCCTGAGTATCGTCTTTTCCCCTGAAGTGGATGCCAGTGCTCTTGTTCCCGGCGAGTCTCTCTGCAGTCGTACCCTAGTGTCTCCGGCGCTTCCAGGTGCCAGTTGCTGCACAGTTCCAGCGTATACAGCGGCTGGTGTGTTCCTCTGCAATCCGGTCACCAGTGCTTCTTGGAGTCAGCGTGGGCTGCGGGCTAAACGTCACTCTCAAGTTCTACAAGTCTTCAGTGTCTTTAAACACCGCTCTCAAGTTCTACAAGTCATCAGTGTCTTTAAACACCGCTCTCAAGTTCTACAAGTCATCTGTGTCTTTAAACACCGCTCTCAAGTTCTACAAGTCATCTGTGTCTTTAAACACCGCTCTCAAGTTCTACAAGTGATCTGCGTGTTTAAACACCGTTCTCAAATTCTATAAATCATCAGCAATCACCGCTCACAAGTGTTTCAAATCATCAGTCTTTAACCACCGTTCACCAGTTCTTCAAATCATCAGTATCTTTAGTCACCGCTCTCAAGTCATACAAATCATCAGCAACCACCGCTCACAAGTGTTTCCAATCATCAGAGTCTTTAACCACCGTTCACCAGTTCTTCAAATCATCAGTATCTTTAGTCACCGCTCTCAAGTCATACAAATCATCAGCAACCACCGCTCACAAGTGTTTCCAATCATCAGAGTCTTTAACCACCGTTTACCAGTTCTTCAAATCATCAGTATCTTTAAAAACATTACTCACAAGTTCTTTAGTCACCATTATCTGTTACGCACACCAGTGCTAACAGGAGTATACCGGTGTATGAACAGAGAGGGAAGCAAAGCAAACGAACTCACAGACAGTATAACATAACATACACAGGAGGTAATGGAATAACTAATAAACACAAAGTGAACGGGGAAGCCCAAAGGCTCAGGAATTGGGTGTCTCCCTAGTGTCAGGAATGCTCAGATGGAATAGAGCGGACAATGAAGCGATGTGTAGTGATTTCACATGTGGAGCACCTGAAATGATGTTGCTAAGAGCAACAGAAAAAACCCCAAAGGGTTACCAACGGGTGTGGGAATAAACTCCTTGGTCAGAGATAGAAATATAGACACAAGGAGAGTATCCACAATCCTAACCCCCACTTGCAGGGCACAGGTTCAGCTTACTGCCACTAAACTGACACCTGGACGGCCTGCACAGTGAGGGAGGATTAAGCAAGCAGGTCTGAGAGTACAGCTGCAAACCTGCTGGGTTCACAGAATAGCAAAAGAACCCCAGCAGGTCAAACAACTGACTCCAGTCTTACTGCTAGGTCCGGATTGGCAGAATGAAGTACCGAATCCCAAGGCCTATTCGCAGTAAGCAACAAGTAAATACAAAGTCACACAGTACTAGCTAACTCTCTGGAACTGACTAACAAACAAAGATTCAGCAGCATTTGCCTAGCCTGAGAGGATGGTTTATATAGCAGGTGCTGTCCACGCCCCACTCAGACCTCACAGACTGTGAGCACAAAACCAGCGCCGGATTCCCTGCCGTGCACAGAGCCTGTAACCACTACACAGTAAAAACCCGGACCGGAGTATCAGCTGCGCTCAGGTTACTTCGCTAACACTTGCCTCCCGGTTGCCATGGCGACGTGGCAGCACAGAGCAGGAGATCCTAACAGTACCCCCCCTCTGACGAGGGGTCAAAGAACCCCTACCACCGGGTTTATCGGGGAACTGCGAGAAGAAAGAGCGTATCAGTCTGGGGGCATGAAGATCACAACTGCGCACCCACGACCGCTCCTCCGGGCCATACCCCTTCCAGTGCACCAAAAATGACAGCCGACCCCGAACCATCTTGGAGTCAAGAACCCTTTCAACCACAAACTCCCTCTGACCCCGTATCAGAAGAGGAGAAGGTCTTCCACTGGAAGAAGGATTACTAACCGCCAGTTTTAAAAGGGAACAATGAAATGTTTTATTGATACCCAATGAACGGGGCAGATCTAACTGAAATGCCACCGGATTGATAACCCTGGTGATCTTATAAGGGCCGATGAACCAGGGGCCTAACTTATGAGATGGCTGTCTCAACTTCAAATTCTTGGTGGACAACCAGATGAAGTCTCCTAATTTTAAGCTGCAGGGTCTTCTCCGCTTATCAAAAACCCTTTTGGTCACTAATGACACAGACACAAGGGCTTTCTTCACTTTCCTCCAAATACCCCTAAGGACCGAAACAACAGAGGAACCACCAGGCGTGGAATCCAGGGGGTCAAAAGAATTGGCCTTAGGATGATGCCCATACACACAAAGGAAGGGAGAGATCCCTGTAGCAGAGTGAGCCGCGTTGTTATAGGCAAACTCCGCCATGGACAGATGAGCAACCCAGTCAGTATGACACTTGGAGACATAACACCTGAGGAACTGCTCCAAGGACTGGTTCACCCTCTCAGTCTGCCCATTAGACTGTGGATGGTAGCCTGATGACAAGCTCACAGAAATCTGGAGATCAGAACAAAATGCCCTCCAGAATTTGGCCACAAACTGGGATCCACGGTCAGAGACCACATCAAGTGGCAACCCGTGGAGGCGCACAACATGCTGCATAAATAACTCAGACAGGCGTCTGGCCGATGGCAACCCAACCAGTGGAACGAAATGCGCCATCTTCGAAAACCTGTCAACGACAACCCAAATGGCTGTCATCCCCGAGGATTTGGGCAAGTCCACCAAAAAATCCATGGAAATGTGGGTCCATGGCTTAGACGGAATAGAGAGTGGATGTAATGGGCCGACAGGAACCCCTCTAGGAGTTTTATTTCGGGCACAAACGTCACATGCCCGAACCCACTGATCCACATCCCTAGCCACCGAGGGCCACCACACCGCTCTAGACAGCAACTCCCGAGTTCTGGCAATACCCGGATGCCCTGCCGACCTCTTGGCATGGAATTCCAGGAACACTCGCTGTCTTAACCTAGGAGTCACAAACAAAAGACCTACCGGAAGGTCTGGAGGAGCCTGCTCCTGTGCTCTAAGGACTAATGACAAGAGGTCCTGGGTAATGCCCACTTTAATACATGATGGGGACACAATGGGCAATGGCTCCTCGGTGGTCTCTTGAACTGGAGCAAAACGCCGCGAGAGCGCATCAGCCTTGATGTTTTTTGACCCAGGGCGATATGTTATCAAAAAATTAAAGCGAGCAAAAAACAAAGCCCATCGTGCCTGCCTGGCATTGAGCCGCTTCGCTGACTCTAAATATGCCAGATTCTTATGGTCGGTGAGAATTGAGACCACAAACTTAGCCCCCTCAAGCCAGTGTCTCCACTCCCCGAGTGCATCCTTTATAGCCAACAATTCCCGGTTACCCACATCATAATTCATCTCGGCAGACGAAAATTTACGGGAAAAGTAAGCACAGGGATGAAGGCGATTATCAGACAGCCCCATCTGAGAGAGCACTGCCCCAATACCTATCTCAGAGGCATCCACTTCTACCACAAAAGGACGCTCTGGATCTGGGTGTCGCAGCACCTTGGCCGAGACAAATGCCCTTTTGAGACGGGCAAAGGCCGCTTTGGCCTCTCAAGACCAGTGAGCAACATCCGCCCCTTTCTTAGTGAGTGCCACCAAGGGGGCCACTATAGACGAAAATCCAGCGATAAACCGTCTATAAAAATTTGCAAAGCCCAGAAAACGCTGAAGCGCCTTCAAACTAGTGGGCTGCACCCAATCCAGGACTGCCTGTACCTTAGAACCCTCCATTTGGAAACCTTCTGAGGAGATAATATACCCTAGAAATGCGATTTGCTGGACTTCAAACTCGCACTTCTCCAGCTTCGCCCCAAGCTGGTGGTCTCTGAGTTTCTGGAGGACTAAGCGTACATGCTTCCGATGTTCCTCCAGGGAATGAGAGAAGATGAGGATGTCATCTAGATAAACAACTAAGAATCTATCCAAATATTCCCTGAGCACATCGTTCATGAATTCCTGGAAGACTGCCGGGGCATTAGAGAGCCCAAAAGGCATCACCAAATATTCATAATGCCCTGAGTGGGTATTAAAGGCAGTCTTCCATTCATCCCCCTCTCTTATTCGGATTAGATTGTAAGCACCGCGTAGGTCAATCTTAGAAAAAATGGTGGCAGTACGAAGCTGGTCAAACAAAACCGAAATGAGAGGCAGTGGGTACGAGTTTTTAATCGTGATACGGTTCAATTACCTGAAGTCGATGCAGGGTCGCAACGAACCGTCCTTTTTACCCACGAAAAAGAACCCCGACCCAACTGGGGACTGTGAGGGTCTGATAAATCCCTTAGCCAAGTTCTCCTGAATGTACTCTGCCATAGCCTGAGTCTCAGGACGTGACAGGGAGTACAACCTGCTCTTGGGAAGCTTAGCATCCGGCAACAAATCAATGGCACAGTCATAGGGGCGATGGGGAGGTAGTACCTCCGCAACTTTTTTGGAGAACACATCCGCAAAATCTGCATAACATCCTGGCAATCCTGGCAAACTTAGCTGCGAGAGCCTGACTGGAAGGCTCAAGCAACTCCTGAAACAATCACTACCCCAACTAAGAATCTCCCCAGAGACCCAGTCAAATTGAGGGTTATGGGCCCTTAACCAGGGTAACCCCAAAACCAATGGGGCAAAAGAACAGACAGTCACATAAAAAGACAATTTTTCAGAGTGTGTGGCTCCAATAAACAAAGGAATTTGGCTGGTGCAGGAGGTAATTTTACCCTGGGACAATGGTTCCCCGTTTAACCCACAGATCTCAATCTCTGATGCCAAAGGTACTGAGGGAACAGAGTGTTTCAGGGCGAATTGACGGTCCATGAAAACCCCATCGGCCCCACTGTCAACAAAGGCCTCAGTCTTGACAGTTTGACCGAGGATCTCCAAAGTCACCGGAATGAGAAAAGTCTTTTTGGGAAATTCTGATTTCTGGCCTGACAGGATATTTCCCATCACCCTCAGGCCCTGAAGTTTTCCGTTTTTTCTGGGCATGATACTACAACATGACCTTTATTCCCACAGTACAAACACAAACCCTGCTGTCTCCTCCGTGTCTTCTCACGCGAGGAGAGGCGGGTAGCCCCAATCTGCATAGGCTCCTCGGAATATTCCTCAGAGTCTGAGGTTCCCTTGGGAAAAAAGGAAACTGCGGTCTCCCTTTCAAGCCTACGCTCTCTCAGCCGTCTATCCACCCGGATGGATAACTGCATGAGCTGATCTAAGCTATCAGGCGAGGGATATTGTACCAGTTGGTCCTTTATCTGGTCAGAAAGGCCCCTTCGGTACTGGTTTCTCAGGGCTGGGTCATTCCACTGGGTATCATGAGCCAACCTCCGAAACTCCGTACTATAAACCTCAGCTGGCCGTCGCCCTTGCTTAAGAACCGTAATCTGAGCCTCGGCTGAAGCCATCTTGTCAGGGTCATCATACAAAATGCCCAGTGCCGTAAAAAAAACATCAACACTTTTAAGCGACGGACAGTCAGGCTGTAACCCATATGCCCAGACCTGTGGGTCTCCTTGTAGCAAGGAAATCACCATGCCCACCCGCTGAATCTCCGACCCAGAAGACTGGGGCCTAAGCCTGAAATATAGCTTACAGCTCTCCTTGAAACAAAAGAACTGCGAGCGATCTCCAGAAAAACGATCCGGGAGATTTACTTTCGGCTCCTTAACCCCTGAACTTGCCGCTGCTGCTGCGGGAGCTCCGCTAGCGGCCTGCGGGGTGTTCATTTTAATGGACATCTCATTAAATTGTCGAGTCAGGACCTGCACCCGATCGACCACCTGTTGCAAAGTATTTTGAGGGGTATGCTCCATATTCCCACAAAATTTCAACAGGAGTAGGGCTGCTGAATATGTTACGCACACCAGTGCTAACAGGAGTATACCGGTGTATGAACAGAGAGGGAAGCAAAGCAAACGAACTCACAGACAGTATAACATAACATACACAGGAGGTAATGGAATAACTAATAAACACAAAGTGAACGGGGAAGCCCAAAGGCTCAGGAATTGGGTGTCTCCCTAGTGTCAGGAATGCTCAGATGGAATAGAGCGGACAATGAAGCGATGTGTAGTGATTTCACATGTGGAGCACCTGAAATGATGTTGCTAAGAGCAACAGAAAAAACCCCCAAGGGTTACCAACGGGTGTGGGAATAAACTCCTTGGTCAGAGATAGAAATATAGACACAAGGAGAGTATCCACAATCCTAACCCCCACTTGCAGGGCACAGGTTCAGCTTACTGCCACTAAACTGACACCTGGACGCCCTGCACAGTGAGGGAGGATTAAGCAAGCAGGTCTGAGAGTACAGCCGCAAACCTGCTGGGTTCACAGAATAGCAAAAGAACCCCAGCAGGTCAAACAACTGACTCCAGTCTTACTGCTAGGTCCGGATTGGCAGAATGAAGTACCGAATCCCAAGGCCTATTCGCAGTAAGCAACAAGTAAATACAAAGTCACACAGTACTAGCTAACTCTCTGGAACTGACTAACAAACAAAGATTCAGCAGCATTTGCCTAGCCTGAGAGGATGGTTTATATAGCAGGTGCTGTCCACGCCCCACTCAGACCTCACAGACTGTGAGCACAAAACCAGCGCCGGATTCCCTGCCGTGCACAGAGCCTGTAACCACTACACAGTAAAAACCCGGACCGGAGTATCAGCTGCGCTCAGGTTACTTCGCTAACACTTGCCTCCCGGTTGCCATGGCGACGTGGCAGCACAGAGCAGGAGATCCTAACATTATCTTGTACCAACACTCACAAGTACTTCTTTTCCTGGAATCTTTATCATTGCTTACAAGTTCTCTTATAGGCCTGGACATACCCTCCATACGTTCCTTCTCTGCTATGTGACATTGTGTTGCTCTCTTCCTGCAATAAAGTTCTTTAATATTTTCACCAAGCTTTACTGTCAGAGTCCTGTATGAGGAAGACCTATATCAAGCCATCCCTGTTCCGACCCAACTGTGGTTCCTCTCCCCTACCATCGGGAGAACCCCCGAGTTTACAACACCCCCAACCTAGGTCAGTGACACTAGGGATATTTAAAACATCTCTTATTGCTAGAATAAGTGAGTCTACACCCTGTGCAGAAGAGGAATCATCTAACTCAGTATTTGATTCCAGCTCCTCCCCCTCTTCCACCTTTGGCACCTCCTCCTCAGATTCCGTGAGGATATTGGGTAACCCCCTTTTTGGGGGTATAGGATTAGAGAGAGGAGAAACACGTCTGCTATCTGCCCTGTCCTTTGTCAGAGCAGCCATAGACTGTTGTAACTGCTGCCTTTCTTGTCTTGCAGTAGTTAACTCATTAGACATGTCAGCCATCATAGTTTTCATTGAACTGAGCCAAGAAGGCTCTTGCAATTCACCCCCAGAAGCCCCACTAGTTTGTGAGGGCTGACTGCATTGTTAACGCATGATAGAATCTGCAGGAGAGGGGGAAAATCTGGTGTGAAATACAGCACACACAATCTTTTTCACCATGCTGACAGGGGACATTTACATACAAACACATACACAGAGACAAAGACACAGGGTACAAGCAAGCCTGCCCAGCCTAGTATGTGTGGAGATACACAGAGATGAGGAACCAGCACTCAGCCTGATACTAACAATTGCAGTGCTAGAATAAGGCAATTTGATATACAGTGTGTGAGGAGCCTAATATAAGGGTCCCACAGCTGGCTCTCCCCCTTAGCTACACCCCTGTACCAGTGTCTGGCCGTGGAGAATCCTGTGGAGGAGCTGGCAGCCTGCAGCAGCGCTGTGTGTGTAGGAAATGGCGCCAGGAAACCACCAGTCCCGCTCTGATGAAGCTCCGCCCCCTGCAATGGTGCCAGAGCTTAACTGTCATTTATACTGGCAAAAGTCCACCTATAGTGTAAAAATGAAAGTTCATATACCCCATTCCACTATCGATGGCCAGTCTGCACAGGGGGGGGGGGGTCTATGGGAACACTCCAAGGGGAGTCCGTATGCCCACCCTGCGGTCACGCCGCACAATGTATTGGGGGCCCCTGCAAGTGGGGTCCCCGGTTGTCACTCACCACTCTGACAACCTTCAGGCTCTGTACTGGGGGTGTGCGGCGTGCTGTGGGTTTGTGCGCGAGAGCGCAATGCCTGCGGTACACTGACCCTCAGGACAGTGGTCCTGCCAGCGGGATCCTACCTCCAGAAGGCCGGTGTCGGTCCCCTTCCCAGTGTCCCTCGGTGCAGGTAAGCCATACCTCCCAACATGACCCTCTCCAGGAGGGACAAAATGCTCTGCTTCTGGACTTTTCTACTCATTTATTATTGCCGGCACCTGTGTTGAACAGTTTAATGGATAAGAAAGGTGTTTCAGCACAGGTGATGGCAATCATAAATGAAGAGGGAAGTCCAGGAGCAGAGCTTTCTGTCCCTCCTGGAGAGGGTCATGTTGGGAGGTATGGGGAAGCTGTTGCCCAACAGCTTACCTGAAAATAACAAACAGACATGAAACTGAAGATAAACTCTCTCTGGAGCTCCAGAGTTTGCATCATCTCCTGAAGGCACATTGGGGGTCATTCCGAGTTGTTCGCTCGTTTTTATATTTCGGAGTGATTAGTCGCAAACTGCACATGCGCAATGTACGCAACGCGCCTGCGCCAAGTAAATTAGCACAAAAGTTTGGTATTTTACTCACGGCGTAATGAAGTTTTTTCATCGTTCTGCTGATCGGAGTGTGATTGACAGGAAGTGGGTGTTTCTGGGCGGAAACTGGCCGTTTTCTGGGAGTGTGCGGAAAAACGCTGGCGTTTCAGGGAAAAACGCGGGAGTGTCTGGAGAAACGGGGGAGTGGCTGGGCGTGTGTGTGACGTCAAACCAGGAACGAAACTGACTGAACTGATCGCTATTTGTGAGTAGGTCTGGAGCTACTCAGAAACTGCTAAGAAATTTCTATTCGCAATTCTGCTAATCTTTCGTTCCCAATTCTGCTAAGCTAAGATACACCCCCAGAGGGCGGCGGCTTAGCGTGTGCAATGCTGCTAAAAGCAGCTAGCGAGCGAACAACTCGGAATCACCCCCATTTTTCTAAACTGAGCTGTGAGGAAGGGCATAGAGGTGTGGAGACAGCACACCCTGTAGAAGAAATTTAAAGTGCACTGGCTCCTTTGGACCCCATCTATACCCATACCTCCCAACATGACCCTCTCCAGGAGGGACACAATGCTCTGCTTCTGGACTTTTCTCTTAATGTATGATTGCAGACACCTGTTTCGAACAGGTTAATGGATAAGAAAGGTGTTTCAGCACAGGTGATGGCAATCATAAATTAAGAGGGAAGTCCAGGAGCAGAGCATTCTGTCCCTCCTGGAGAGGCTCATGTTGGGAGGTATGTCTATACCCCATTGTACTAAGTTGTCCCCAGTATCCCTTATGGATGATAGGGAATGTCTGTGAACTACGTCATCCCATACTTGCCTACTCTCCCGGAATGGGCGGGAGGCTCCCGAAAATCGGGTGACCCTCCCGCCCCCCCCAGAAGAGCAGGCAAGTCTCCCGATTTTTTAGGGGCCACCCTGCCCGGCCGCCCACTTAGTGAGTAAAGTGGGCGGTCCGGGAAGTCGATGACGCGATTCTTGCTGAATCGCGTCATCATAGCAACGCCCCCTGCTGTATAATGCCGGTAATCGCGGCATTACATAGCAGGGGGCGTGGCTTAAATGAAGTGCCGCGATAACCCCTCCCATGTTCCGCCTCCGCCCGCCCCTGTTTTGCCTCCACCCCGCCCCCTATCCCTGTCATAACCCCGCCCCGCCCCCCTGCTGAGCCGACCTGGCTGCTCTCTCCCGGAGAGAGCAGCCAGGATGTCGGCATGTATGCGTCATCCTCAGACATATCGGGGTTAGACACCCACTGACGTGTCCACAATATATCGGCCATTCAATGAACAGCTGATATATCAGCCATTGTGTACCCAGCTTAAGAGTTATATGAAAAAAATAAGATTTTACTCACCGGTAAATCTATTTCTCGTAGTCCGTAGTGGATGCTGGGGACTCCGTAAGGACCATGGGGAATAGACGGGCTCCGCAGGAGACTGGGCACTCTAAGAAAGATTTAGTACTACTGGTGTGCACTGGCTCCTCCCTCTATGCCCCTCCTCCAGACCTTAGTTAAGGAAACTGTGCCCGGAAGAGCTGACATTACAAGGAAAGGATTTTGGAATCCAGGGTAAGACTCATACCAGCCACACCAATCACACCGTATAACTTGTGATAAACTTACCCAGTCAACAGTATGAACAACAACAGAGCATCAAACAATGGATGCCAACATAACATAACCCTTTATTAAGCAATAACTATATACACGTATTGCAGAAAGTCCGCACTTGGGACGGGCGCCCAGCATCCACTACGGACTACGAGAAATAGATTTACCGGTGAGTAAAATCTTATTTTCTCTAACGTCCTAGTGGATGCTGGGGACTCCGTAAGGACCATGGGGATTATACCAAAGCTCCCAAACGGGCGGGAGAGTGCGGATGACTCTGCAGCACCGAATGGGCAAACACAAGGTCCTCCTCAGCCAGGGTATCAAACTTGTAGAACTTAGCAAATGTGTTTGAACCCGACCAAGTAGCTGCTCGGCAAAGCTGTAATGACGAGACCCCTCGGGCAGCCGCCCAAGAAGAGCACACTTTCCTTGTGGAATGGGCTTTCACTGATTTTGGATGCGGCAATCCAGCCGCAGAATGAGCCTGCTGAATCGTGTTACAGATCCAGCGAGCAATGGTTTGCTTTGAAGCAGGAGCACCCAGCTTGTTGGATGCATACAGGATAAACAGCGAGTCAGTTTTCCTGACTCCAGCCGTCCTGGCTACATAGATCTTCAAAGCCCTGACTACATCAAGCAACTTGGAATCCTCCAAGTCACGAGTAGCCGCAGGCACCACAATAGGTTGGTTCAAATGAAAAGATGACACCACCTTCGGCAGAAATTGCGGACGAGTCCGTAATTCTGCCCTGTCCATATGGAAAACCAGATAGGGGCTTTTACATGACAAAGCCGCCAATTCCGACACACGCCTAGCCGAAGCTAAGGCCAATAGCATGACCACCTTCCACGTGAGATACTTTAGCTCCACGGTCTTAAGTGGCTCAAACCAGTGGGATTTCAGGAAACCCAACACCACGTTGAGATCCCAAGGTGCCACTGGTGGCACAAAAGGGGGCTGAATATGCAGCACTCCCTTAACAAACGTCTGAACTTCAGGAAGAGAAGCCAGTTCCTTTTGAAAGAAAATGGATAGGGCCGAAATCTGGACCTTTATGGACCCCAACTTCAAGCCCATAGTCACTCCAGACTGTAGGAAGTGCAGGAACCGGCCCAGCTGGAATCCCTCTGTAGGGGCCTTCCTGGCCTCACACCAGGCAACATATTTTCGCCATATACGGTGATAGTGTTTTGCTGTCACGTCCTTCCTAGCCTTTATCAGCGTAGGAATAACTTCATCCGGAATGCTTTTTTCCGCTAGGATCCTGCGTTCAACCGCCATGCCGTCAAACGCAGCCGCGGTAAGTCTTGGAACAGACAGGGCCCCTGTTGCAACAGGTCCTGTCTGAGAGGCAGAGGCCATGGGTCCTGTGTGAGCATTTCTTGCAGTTCTGGGTACCAAGTCCTTCTTGGCCAATCCGGAACAATGAGTATTGTTCTCACTCCTCTTTTTCTTACGATTCTCAGCACCTTGGGTATGAGAGGAAGAGGAGGAAACACATAGACCGACTGGAACACCCACGGTGTTACTAGTGCGTCCACAGCTATCGCCTGAGGGTCTCTTGACCTGGCGCAATACCTTTGTAGCTTTTTGTTGAGACGGGATGCCATCATGTCCACCTGTGGCAGTTCCCATCGATTTGTAATCTGAGTGAAGACTTCGTGATGAAGTCCCCACTCTCCCGGGTGGAGGTCGTGCCTGCTGAGGAAGTCTGCTTCCCAGTTGTCCACTCCCGGAATGAACACTGCTGACAGTGCTTGCACGTGATTCTCCGCCCAACGAAGAATCCTGGTGGCTTCCGCCATCGCCACTCTGCTTCTTGTGCCGCCCTGGCGGTTTACATGAGCCACTGCGGTGATGTTGTCTGACTGAATCAGCACCGGTTGGTTACGAAGCAGAGGCTCCGCTTGACTCAGGGTGTTGTATATGGCCCTTAGTTCCAGGATATTTATGTGCAGACAAGCCTCCTGACTTGACCACAACCCTTGGAAGTTTCTTCCCTGAGTGACTGCCCCCCATCCTCGGAGGCTCGCATCCGTGGTCACCAGGACCCAGTCCTGTATGCCGAACCTGCGGCCCTCGAGAAGGTGAGCACTCTGCAGCCACCACAGAAGAGACACCCTGGCCCTCGGGGACAGGGTGATCAGCCGATGCATCTGAAGATGCGATCCGGACCACTTGTCCAACAGATCCCACTGAAAGATCCTCGCATGGAACCTGCCGAAGGGAATGGCTTCGTACGATGCCACCATCTTTCCCAGGACTCGCGTGCAGTGATGCACCGACACCTGTTTCGGTTTTAAGAGGTCTCTGACTAGAGTCACGAGCTCCTGAGCCTTCTCCGCCGGGAGAAACACCTTCTTCTGGTCTGTGTCCAGAATCATGCCCAGAAAGGGCAGACGCGTCGTAGGAATCAGCTGCGACTTTGGGATATTCAGAATCCAGCCATGCTGCCGCAACACTTCCTGAGAGTGTACTACGCTGATCAGCAACTGCTCTCTGGACCTCGCCTTTATGAGGAGATCGTCCAAGTATGGGATAACTGTGACTCCTTGCTTTCTCAGGATCACCATCATTTCTGCCATTACCTTGGTAAATATTCTCGGTGTCCCGTGGAGAGCCCAAACGGCAACGTCTGGAATTGGTAATGACAGTCCTGTACCACAAATCTGAGGTACTCCTGATGAGGTGGATAAATGGGGACATACAAGTAAGCATCCTTGATGTCCAGAGACACCATAAAATCCCCCTCTTCCAGGCTTGCAATGACCGCTCTGAGCGATTCCATTTTGAACTTGAATCTTTTCAGATAAATGTTCAGGGACTTTAAATTCAATATGGGTCTGACCGAACCGTCCGGTTTCGGTACCACAAACATTGTGGAATAGTATCCCCTTCCCTGTTGAAGGAGGGGAACCTTTACCACCACCTGCTGGAGATATAACTTGTGAATTGCCGCTAACACTACTTCCCTTTCCATGGGGGAAGCTGGCAGGGCCGATTTGAGGTAACGGTGAGGGGGCATCACTTCGAATTCCAGCTTGTATCCCTGAGACACAATCTGTATAGCCCAGGGATCCACCTGTGAGCAAACCCACTGGTGGCTGAAATTTCGGAGACGCGCCCCCCACCGCTCCTGGCTCCACCTGTGGAGCCCCAGCGTCATGCGGTGGATTTAGTGGAAGCCGGGGAGGACTTCTGTTCCTGGGAACTAGCTGTATGGTGCAGCTTCTTTCCTCTACCCCTGCCTCTGGCAAGAAAGGATGCACCTCTGACTTTCTTGCTTCTTTGTGATCGAAAGGACTGCATTTGGTAATACGGTGCTTTCTTAGGCTGTGAGGGAATATATGGCAAAAAATTTGACTTCCCAGCCGTAGCTGTGGAAACTAGGTCCGAGAGACCGTCCCCAAACAATTCCTCACCCTTGTAAGGTAAAACCTCCATGTGCTTTTTGGAGTCGGCATCACCTGTCCATTGCCGAGTCCACAGGACCCTTCTGGCAGAAATTGACATTGCATTTATTCTAGAGCCCAGTAGGCAAATGTCCCTCTGGGCATCCCTCATATATAGGACAGCGTCTTTTATATGCCCCAGGGTCAGTAAAATGGTATCCTTGTCTAAGGTATCCAGTTCCTCAGACAGATTATCTGTCCATGCTGCTACAGCACTACACATCCAGGCAGACGCAATCTCCGGTCTCAGTAGAGTACCTGAATGTGTATAAACAGACTTCAGGATACTTTCCTGCTTCCTATCGGCAGGATCCTTTAGGGAGGCCGTATCCTGTGACGGCAGGGCCACCTTCTTAGATAAGCGTGTCAGAGCTTTATCTACCCTAGGGGAGGATTCCCAGCGCATCCTGTCCGTTGGCGGGAAAGAATAAGCCATAAGTAACCTTTTGGAAATCAGCACTTTCCTATCGGGGGAATCCCACGCTTTTTCACATAACTCATTTAACTCATGTGAAGGGGGAAAAGTCACCTCTTGCTTTTTCTCCCCATACATATAAACCCTCTTGTCAGGGACAGGGTTTACCTCTGATATGTGCACTGGAGTCAGAATCCGTGTCGATATCTGTGTCAACAATTTTGGATAGTGGGCGCTTCTGAGACCCTGACGGCCTCTGCGCTGTAGGATCAGGCATGGGCTGAGACCCCGACTGTCCCAAGGCATCAGCTTTATCCAACCTTCTATGCAAGGAGTTTACATTATCATTTAACACCTTCCACATATCCATCCAATCAGGTGTCGGCGCCGTCGGCGGAGACACGTCATTCATCTGCACCTGCTCTGCCTCCACATAGCCCTCCTCGTCAAACATGTCGACACACGCGTACCGACACACCACACACACAGGGGATGCTCTATATGAGGACAGGACCCCCACAAGGCCTTTTGGAGAGACAGAGAGAGAGTATGCCAGCACACACCCCAGCGCTATATGACCCAGGAATCACACAGTAACTTAGTGTTTACCCAGTAGCTGCTGTATATATGATTAATGCGCTAAATTTATGTGCCCCCCCTCTCTTTTTACCCTCTTTCTACCGTGAGTCTGCAGGGGAGAGCCTGGGGAGCTTCCTCTCAGCAGAGCTGTGGAGAGAAAATGGCGCTGGTGAGTGCTGAGGAAGAAGGCCCCGCCCCCTCAGCGGCGGGCTTCTGTCCCGCGATTTTGTGTTAATGGCGGGGGCTCATGCATAATACAGTGCCCAGCTGTATATATGCTGCTTTTTTGCCAGGAGGTAATCAATTGCTGCCCAGGGCGCCCCCCCCTGCGCCCTGCACCCTTCAGTGACCGGAGTGTGTGGGTTAGTGTGGGCGCAATGGCGCACAGCTGCAGTGCTGTGCGCTACCTCATATGAAGACAGGAGTCTTCTGCCGCCGATTTTGACGTCTTCTTGCTTCAACCCGCCGGCTTTTGTCTTCTGGCTCTGCGAGGGGGACGGCGGTGCGGCTCCGGGAACGGACGACCAAGGTTAGGATCCTGTGTTCAATCCCTCTGGAGCTAATGGTGTCCAGTAACCTAAGAAGCGCAACCTAGCCGCAGTTAGTAGGTTTGCTTCTCTCCCCTCAGTCCCACGTAGCAGAGAGTCTGTTGCCAGCAGAAGCTCTCTGAAAATAAAAAACCTAACTAAAATACTTTCTTATTAGCAAGCTCAGGAGAGCTCACTAAAATGCACCCAGCTCTGTCCGGGCACAGATTCTAACTGAGGTCTGGAGGAGGGGCATAGAGGGCGGAGCCAGTAGTACTAAATCTTACTTAGAGTGCCCAGTCTCCTGCGGAGCCGTCTATTCCCCATGGTCCTTACGGAGTCCCCAGCATCCACTAGGACGTTAGAGAAATGTGTCTATTGCATGTACACAAGAAAGCATCTGTACGCTGCACTTCCATTTCTGAGGCTGTATTCTGACTGGCATATATCACAAGCATGTGCAAAAAACGAAATACCAAGGTAATTCGCCCGGCGCTGTCAAGAGGAAATGCTAAACCTTTAAGCTGCTGTATGAAGGGATAGTTAGTCCCTGATGAAACAATAAGGATAGGGGTATGTAAACAGCGCTAGAAAACTGGATATGGAAAAATAATAATCACAATTTATTATAAAAATTGTTGCAACAACTAGACCATTCAATTCATATATATGTATAAATATAAAAAATAGTAAATATAATTTTGATAAAAACGTGTCAAGCAGGGCAAGCACAGCAAGTTTGTTTGGTGTATTACCACACGAGGAAGCCGGACATGATGCACTGATGAAGATCCTTGGAATTATGCCACAGTCCTGGGTGCACTTTGCAATGCTAGCAGTTGAAAGTCCAAAGAATTAGGCGAACCTTTAATGCTTGGTTCCAAACCAGATGCAGTCCTGTTTAAAGCTGGATCTCTGGTGCCTTTGTGGACATCTGCAAATTTCCCAATTGCTGATGGACTTCTAGGCTTGTTCCAGGTATAATTGATGATTCAGTGGTGCATGGCTCCTCCAGACCAACGCGTTTCGCTGTATCCACAGCTTTATCAAGGTATGTGTGCCCATAGTGTGAGTGCCCTTTTTAAAGGCTGTGCTAATTGCCCATTGTTGACAGCTGGAATCCATTACAAGCATCATAATAAATAACAAAGTAAGACCATATCCAGTTTAATTAATTTATATTCAAGGGAGACAAATGTATATGAGCTCCAAAAATAACTTTAAATAATATTAGAAGACTTGTATGTAAAAACCTTTAAAGCATTTCCTGTTTATATGTATGGGTCACATGACCGCATACATAGACATCCTGTCACTGGAACACATGTTTAGTAGCTATTGTTTAAAATTTTTATAATTCCCGATCACGTGACTCCCAGCCTGTTCTTGTAGGCGTCCACGTGATCGGCATATCGCCGCAGGGCTCCTGGCAGCTTATGCTGCTCTATTACCCGCACTTCCTTGAGCGCCGGGTCACGTGACAAGTACGCCCACGTGACCGGCGCTAGTGACCGGAAACGCATCATTCCCTTAGTTTGATGCCGAAAGTGGGTCACGTGATCGGATACTCAAAGTGGCATCAATGCCCTTAGTTCAATAAATGCACTTAGAAAGCATTAGGAGTTCAATATTACATGAGTATATAATTAAAAAGGAGTCACTGGTTCTTTTGTACACATTCATAGATAAATAGATATACACAGATCGTCTAGATCTATTTTATATACCAGATAGAGAGGTATGCATCTGGCTGTATAAACACTTGAGCATCTAAGGCAGATCTTTCGATAATTCGCATTGTCTTTATAGTCTGATCATATAACCAGATGCACACTAGATATAAATACAGATTATAATAAATATATATATAGATATGATGAGGGCCATCCAATGTAAACACATATAGTATACATTTTCGCATCGTTTCTCACTACTGACATCTTGTGGTGAAATACCATAGTGACCCTTGGTAATAGCTATTCAACAATTGTTATACGTATATCCAGTGGTTTTTATCTGAGTATGTGTATTAGCTCACATGAAATATAGTTCGTGATTTTTATGGTTGTTATAACACTACATTAAGTTCCAATGCTTCGTTGAGACCACTGGGATATAGCGAATTGAGCTGAAAGGTCCAAAAGATCTCTTGCCGACATAATCTGGTAAATCTGTCTCCCCCCCGATTTGTCTGCGGAATGTGTTCCAGTCCAATTAGCCTCAGTGAACCTGGATCTTTATTATGGTGATGCAAAAAATGCCTAGATACACTGTGTTTTGTCAGACCATTGGTAATATTTCTGCGATGTTCCATAAATCTGGATTTTAGGGCCCTAGTCGTTCTGCCGACATATTTGAGGTTGCACCCACATTCCAATAGGTATACAACCCAAGATGTATTGCAATTGATGAAACTTGAAATATTTATATACTTCTCTTCTGACACTAAATTTACAATTTTAGTTCTATTCCGTGTGTATAAGCAGGTGGTGCATCTATTGGCACCACATTTATAGAAGCCTTTTGGTTTTGTAGTTAGCCATGTAGTTTCAAACTTTTTGTCTTTTTCGTTTATGTCAGGTGTTTGGCTTCTTATTTGGCTAGGGGCTAATAATGTTTTTAAAGATTTATTCTTCTTAAAAATGAACTCCGGTTTTATAGGAAGGATATTATTTAAGATCGGGTCACTTTGTAACATATGGTAATTTTGTTTCACTATGTTTTTTATTTGATTCGATCTGCTATTGAACTTGGATATAAAAGCCAGTTCTTTTTTCTCCGCAGGTGTTTTTTGTTTCGGATGGAGTAGAGTACATCTTTCTATTTTATCTACTTCTGCAATAGATCTATCCAATATATGTTGCGGATAGTCTCTATCCGCAAACGATTCTAACAGGCTCGTAGCTTGTGTTTTGAAAGATTGAGTGGAAGAACAATTTCTTTTTATACGTATTAACTGGCCTATCGGGATATTATCCTTCCATGATTGGTGGTGAGCACTCCTGTAATTTAGATATGAATTGTGACCCACTTCTTTTACGTAATTAGAGGTGTGAATACAATTATCAATTATTTCGAGTGTGATATCCAAGAAATTAATCTTGGAGGAATTAAAGTTAGAAGTGAAAAATAAATTATACGTGTTGGTGTTGAGAGAAGTAACTAAATCCGAAAAAGTGTCAACATCCCCATCCCAAATAAAGAAAAGGTCATCGATGTACCGTCCATAGAGGACAAGACGATCGCCGAGTCCGCCTCCCCAAATGAGGTTTTCCTCCAATTCTCCCACATATAGGTTGGCGTAACTCGGCACAAATCTCGTCCCCATGGTGGTTCCCATCGTCTGACGATAAAATGTGTTAGAAAAAAGAAAATAATTGTGAGAAAGAATAAAGGAAATAGAGTCGACAATAAACCCTCGGTGTCTCTCGGAAAGGTCTCCATCCTCTGTTAATATTCGATTAATCGCCTGTATGCCTTGTTTGTGTGGTATATTTGTATACAAACTAGATACGTCCAGAGTGGCAAAGGCATATGACGGCTTCCAGGTGATATTTTGAATAAGTTCTAGAAAGTGCATGGTATCTCTTATATGGGACCTTAACCGAGAGACACGTGGTTGAAGGTAACTGTCGACATATGCTGTCAGAGAGGAAGTTAAGGAATTAACACCAGATATAATGGGACGTCCCGGTGGTGATGTGATGGACTTGTGAATTTTAGGTTAATGATAATAAATGGGAATAGTGGGGTGTAGAGGAAATAAAAACTTTAATTCTTCCTTGGATATAACTCTATCAGAACATGCAGATTGCAAAGGGCATGTAATTCTTTATGATACAAGGGGGTGGGATCGCCAGGCAGGACTTCATAGAAGTTGGTATCCTCTAATTGTCGAAGGGCTTCCATAACATAATCCTCTCTGTCCTGTATGACGATCCCACCCCCCTTGTCAGCTTCCTTAATGATAAGTGTGGTGTCTTTAATTAAATTCTTTATGGCTCGTTTCTCCCATTTATTAAGGTTCTGTTTAGTTTTAACATTTGACGAGCACAGCACTTTAAAGTCTTCCAAAGTGGTCCTATAAAAAGTCTCTATTTGGCTACTTTTAAAGCTGATAGGGAAAAAATCTGATTTTGATCTGCATGTTTTTTTTATCAACATCATATATCTTTTTTGTGGGGGACTGAGACTCATTCTCATCGTGAAGTTCTAATATTTTCAGGGTTGGATCGTCTGTGGAATCCAATAAGATTGGCATATCATTGGAATCAATTTTTAGGGTTGCCTTCTTTGCAAAAAATCTTTTTCTGCATAGAGTGCGGATAAACCTATTTAGTTCCACATAGAGGTCGAACATATTTGGGGGCTCTGTGGGGGAAAATTTAAGCCCTTTACACAACAGTGATATCTCACTATTCGTTAGAGGTTTTGAAGATAAGTTGTAAATACTCCTCCCATTATTCTCTAGTTTTTTGTTATTTAATCTCTTATATTTCTCTTTTTTGCCTCCCCGTCGTCCTCTATACTTTGATCTCTGCCTCTTTTTGGTGTGTATGTTTGTTGTCTCCTCCCCCTTTTCTGATCTATGTGTTGATATTCTCGCTGATCTAAAAAAGAAGACGAGGAATCATGTATATTCCTCCTTTCCTTGTATTGGACCTGTTTGGGTCGAGCCCCTCCCTGTAGATGGCCTTTATTTGAAAGATGGGTGGGTGTATTTCTGATCTGGGATTCCTCTTGATCTTGATAATCAGAGTTTCTATTAGCCTGATTACTTTCCCTATTCCTATATTCTGTATTTTACATCTTCCTATTTTCTCCATATTTAAGGCCCGCTGATTTATTCCTATATTTATCTCTGTATGTTCTAGATTCACCATTTCTATAATCATCTATATCTCTTCTAAATTTTTTACATTTCATCTCAGTAATAGACATTTCAAACTTAATTACCCTTTCTGAGAGTATACGGTCTCTTTCCAGATATTCTGCGGTAGTTTTGTAATTATCTAACTTTTTCTTTAAATAAGATTTTACTTACCGATAAATCTATTTCTCGTAGTCCGTAGTGGATGCTGGGGACTCCGTAAGGACCATGGGGATATAGCGGCTCCGCAGGAGACAGGGCACAATAATAAAAGCTTTAGGATCAGGTGGTGTGCACTGGCTCCTCCCCCTATGACCCTCCTCCAAGCCTCAGTTAGGATACTGTGCCCGGATGAGCGTGCATAATAAGGAAGGATATTGAATCCCGGGTAAGACTCATACCAGCCACACCAATTACACCGTACAACCTGTGATCTGAACCCAGTTAACAGTATGATAACAACGAAGGAGCCTCTGACAAGATGGCTCACAACAAGAATAACCCGATTTTTGTAACAATAACTATGTACAAGTATTGCAGACAATCCGCACTTGGGATGGGCGCCCAGCATCCACTACGGACTACGAGAAATAGATTTATCGGTAAGTAAAATCTTATTTTCTCTGACGTCCTAGTGGATGCTGGGGACTCCGTAAGGACCATGGGGATTATACCAAAGCTCCCAAACGGGCGGGAGAGTGCGGATGACCCTGCAGCACCGAATGAGAGACTCCATGTCCTCCTCAGCCAGGGTATCAAATTTGTAGAATTTAGCAAACGTGTTTGCCCCTGACCAAGTAACTGCTCGGCAAAGTTGTAAAGCCGAGACCCCTCGGGCAGTCGCCCAAGATGAGCCCCCTTCCTTTTGGAATGGGCTTTTACAGATTTTGGCTGTGGCAGGCCTGCCACAGAATGTGTAAACTGAATTGTATTACAAATCCAGCGAGCAATCGTCTGCTTAGAAGCAGGAGCACCCATCTTGTTGGGTGCATACAGGCTAAACAGCGAGTCAGATTTTCTGACTCCAGCCGTCCTGGAAACATATTTGTCAGGGCCCTGACAACGTCAAGTAACTTGGAGTCCTCCAAGTCCCTAGTACCCGCAGGTACCACAATAGGTTGGTTCATGTGAAAAACAGAAAACACCTTAAGGAGAAATTGAGGACGAGTCCTCAATTCTGCCCTGTCAGAATGAAAAATTAAGTAAGGGCTTTATATATGATAAAGCCGCCAATTCTGACACACGCCTGGCTGAAGCCAGGGCTAATAGCATCGTCACCTTCCATGTGAGATATTTTAAGTCCACAGTGGTGAGTGGTTCAAACCAATGTGACTTTAGGAAACTCAAAACAACATTGAGATCCCAAGGTGCCACTGGGGCACAAAATGAGGCTGTATATGCAGTACCCCTTTTACAAACATCTGAACGTCAGGCACTAAAGCCAGTTCTTTCTGGAAGAAATTCGACAGGGCCGAAATTTGAACCTTAATGGACCCTAATTTTAGGCCCATAGACAGTCCTGTTTTCAGGAAAAGTAGGAAACGACCCAGTTGGAATTCCTCTGTAGGGGCCTTCTTGGCCTCACACCACGCAACATATCTTCACCAAATGCGGTGAAAATGTTTTGCGGTTACATCCTTCCTGTCTTCGACCAGGGTAGGGATGACTTCATCTGGAATGCCCTTTCAGGATCCGGCGTTCAACCGCCATGCCGTCAAACGCGGCCGCGGTAAGTATTGGAACAGACAAGGCCCCTGCTGGAGCAGGTCCTTTCTTAAAGGTAGAGGCCACGGGTCTTCCGTGAATATCTCTTGAAGTTTCGGGTACCAAGTCCTTCTTGGCCAATCCGGAACCACGAGTATCGTTCTTACTCATCTCCCTCTTATGATTCTCAGTACTTTTGGTATGAGAGGCATAGGAGGGAACACATACTCTGACTGGTACACCCACAGTGTTACCAGAGCGTCCACCGCTATTGCCTGAGGGTCCCTTGACCTGGCGCAATATCTGTCTAGTTTTTTGTTCAGGCGGGACGCCATCATGTCCACCTTTGGTTTTTCCCAACGGTTTACAATCATGTGGAAGACTTCCCGATGAAGTCCCCACTCTCCCGGGTAGAGGTCATGCCTGCTGAGGAAGTCTGCTTCCCAGTTTTCCACTCCCGGAATGAACACTGCTGAGAGTGTTATCACATGATTTTTCGCCCAGCGAAGAATCCTTGTAGTTTCTGCCATTTCCCTCCTGCTTCTTGTGCCGCCCTGTTTACGTGGGCGACTGCCGTGATGTTGTCCCACTGGATCAATACCGGCTGACCTTGAAGCAGAGGTCTTGCTAAGCTTAGAGCATTGTAAATTGCCCTTAGCTCCAGTATATTTATGTGGAGAGAAGTCTCCAGACTTGATCACACTCTCTGGAAATTTTTTCCTTGTGTGACTGCTCCCCAGCCACTCAGGCTGGCATCCGTGGTCACCAGGACCCAGTCCTGAATGCCGAATCTGCGGCCCTTTCATAGATGAGCACTCTGCAGCCACCGCAGAAGAAACACCCTTGTCCTTGGAGACAGGGTTATCCGCTGATGCATCTGAAGATGCGATCCGGACCATTTTTCCAGCAGATCCCACGGAAAGGTTCTTGCGTGAAATCTACCGAATGGGATCGCTTTGTAAGAAACCACCATTTTTCACAGGATCCTTGTGCAATGATGCACTGATACTTTTCCTGGTTTTAGGAGGTTCCTGACTAGCTCGGATAACTCCCTGGCTTTCTTCTCCGGGAGAAAACATCCTTTTCTGGACTGTGTCCAGAATCATCCCTAGGAACAGTAGACGTGTCGTCGGAAAAAACTGCGATTTTGGAATATTTAGAATCCACTCGTGCTGTCGTAGAACTACTTAAGATAGTGCTACTCCGACCTCCAACTGTTCTCTGGACCTTGCCTTTATCAGGAAAGCGTCCATATTTCTTTTAAGAAGAATCATCATTTCGGCCATTACCTTGGTAAAGACCCGGGGTGCCGTGGACAATCCAAACGGCAGCGTCTGAACTGATAGTGACAGTTCTGTACCACGAACCTGAGGTACCCTTGGTGAGAAGGCAAATTTGGACATGTAGGTAAGCGTCCCTGATATCCAGTGACACCATATCGTCCCCTTCTTCCTGGTTCGCTATCACTACTCTGAGTGACTCCATCTTGATTTGAACGCTTGTATGTAAGTGTTCAAATATTTCAGATCTCACCGAGCCGTCTGGCTTCAGTACCACAATATAGTGTGGAATAATACCCCTTCCCTTATTGTAGAAGGGGTACTTTGATTATCACCTGCTGGGAATACAGCCTGTGAATTGTTCCCAATACTGCCTCCCTGTCGGAGGGAGACGTTGGTAAAGCAGACTTCAGGAACTTGTGAGGGGGAGACGTCTCGAATTTCCAATGTACACCTGGGATACTACGTGTAGGATCCAGGAGTCCACTTGTGAGTGAGCCCCCTGCGTGCTGAAACTCTTGAGATGACCCCCTACCGCACCTGAGTCCGCTTGTACTGCCCCAGCGTCATGCTGCGGACTTGGCAGAAGCTGTGGAGGGCTTCTGTTCCTGGGAATGGGCTGCCTGCTGCAGTCTTCTTCCCTTTCCTCTACCCCTGGGCAGATATGACTGGCCCTTTTGCCCGCCTGCCCTTATGGGGACGAAAGGACTGAGACTGAAAAGACTGTGTCCTTTTCTGCTGAGATGTGACTTGGGGTAACAAAAGGTGGATTTTTCAGCTGTTGCCATGGCCACCAGGTCCGATGGACCGCCCCTTTATACGGCAATACTTCCATGTGCCGTCTGGAATCTGCATCACCTGACCACTGTCGTGTCTTCGTCTGGCAGATATGGACATCACATTTACTCTTGATGCCAGAATGCAAATATCCCTCTGCGCATCTCGCATATATAGAAATGCATCTATAGTCAATAAAATCTTGTCCCTGTCAAGGGTATCAATATTTTCAGTCAGGAAATCCGACCAAGCCCCCTCAGCGCTGCACATCCAGGCTGAGGCGATTGCTGGTCGTAGTATAACACCAGTATGTGTGTATATACTTTTAGGATATTTTTCAGCTTCCTATCAGCTGGCTCCTTGAGGGCTGCCGTATCTGGAGACGGTAACGCCCCTTGTTTTTATAAGCGTGTGAGCGCCTTATCCACCCTAAGGTGTGTTTCCCAACTCGCCCTAACTTCTGGCGGGAAAGGGTATACCGCCAATAATTTTCTATCGGAGGAAACCCACGTATCATCACACACTTCATTTAATTTATCTGATTCAGGAAAAACTACAAGTAGTTTATTCACACCCTACATAATACCCTTATTTGTGGTACTTGTAGTATCAGAAATATGTAACACCTCCTTCATTGCCCTTAACATGAAACGTGTGGCCCTAAAGGAAAATACGTTTGTTTATTCACCGTCGACACTGGAGTCAGTGTCCGTGTCTGTGTCAACCGACTGAGGTAAATGGGCGTTTTTACAAGCCCCTGACGGTGTCTGAGACGCCTGGACAGGTACTAATTTGTTTGCCGGCCGTCTCATGTCGTCAACCGACCTTGCAGCGTGTTGACATTATCACGTAATTCCTAAATAAGCCATCCATTCCAGTGTCGACTCCCTAGAGAGTGACATCACCAATACAGGCAATTTGCTCCGCCTCCTCACCAACATCGTCCTCCTACATGTCGACACACACGTACCGACACACAGCACACACACAGGGAATGCTCTGATAGAGGACAGGACCCCACTAGCCCTTTGGGGAGACAGAGGGAGAGTTTGCCAGCACACACCAAAAACGCTATAATTATACAGGGACAACCCCTTATACAAGTGTTTTCCCTTATAGCATTTTTATATATGTAATCATATCGCCAAATAAGTGCCCCCCCTCTCTGTTTTAACCCTGTTTCTGTAGTGCAGTGCAGGGGAGAGCCTGGGAGCCTTCCTCACAGCAGAGCTGAGCAGGAAAATGGCGCCGTGTGCTGAGGAGAATAGGCCCCGCCCTTTTCGGCGGGCTCTTCTCCCGGAGTTTGTGAGATCTGGCAGGGGTTAAATACATCCATATAGCCTCAAGGGCTATATGTGATGTATTTTAGCCATAAAAAGGTGTTATACATTGCTGCCCAGGGCGCCCCCCCCAGCGCCCTGCACCCTCAGTGACAGTTGGTGACTGTTGGTGAAGTGTGCTGACAACAATGGCGCACAGCTGCAGTGCTGTGCGCTACCTTATGAAGACTGAAAGTCTTCTGCCGCCTGTTTCTGGACCTCTGGACCTCTTCAACTTCGGCATCTGCAAGGGGGGTCGGCGGCACGGCTCCGGGACGAACCCCAGGGTGAGACCTGTGTTCCGACTCCCTCTGGAGCTAATGGTGTCCAGTAGCCTAAGAAGCAAATCCATCCTGCACGCAGGTGAGTTTACTTCTCTCCCCTAAGTCCCTCGTAGCAGTGAGCCTGTTGCCAGCAGGTCTCACTGAAAGAAAAAAACCTAACTTAAACTTTTATTCTAAGCAGCTCAGGAGAGCCACCTAGATTGCACCCTTCTCGGCCGGGCACAAAAATCTAACTGAGGCTTGGAGGAGGGTCATAGGGGGAGGAGCCAGTGCACACCACCTGATCCTAAAGCTTTTATTATTGTGCCCTGTCTCCTGCGGAGCCGCTATATCCCCATGGTCCTTACGGAGTCCCCAGCATCCACTAGGACGTCAGAGAAATGTCTATTTCTGATACCAGTGACTCCACTTTTTTATCTCTAAATCTAATAACCAGTTCCATCAAATGTACCGAACATTTGTCCAAAATGTTCTCCCATTCATTCTGGAATTCAGGGACCTCTCCAAATATTGAAGGCTTGAATAAGCGTAAACCTCTTGGAATCAATTTTTGATCAATATATTTTTGGAGGTTTATGCTATCAAGCCAGTGTCTAGTCTCAGCCTTTAGGAGGTCTTCCAATTTCAGAAAATCATTTTTCAACAAATCCTCTTTATCAACATTCACAGGACTTTTATCATTATCCCATTTTGACATATACATTTGTCTCCGACTATATCTATCATTAAAGGAGGAAAAGCAACTCATCTTCGCAGCCAGACAATAACTATGTGATAGTGCAAAAAACGAAATACCAAGGTAATTCGCCCGGCGCTGTCAAGAGGAAATGCTAAACCTTTAAGCTGCTGTATGAAGGGATAGTTAGTCCCTGATGAAACAATAAGGATAGGGGTATGTAAACAGCGCTAGAAAACTGGATATGGAAAAATAATAATCACAATTTATTATAAAAATTGTTGCAACAACTAGACCATTCAATTCATATATATGTATAAATATAAAAAATAGTAAATATAATTTTGATAAAAACGTGTCAAGCAGGGCAAGCACAGCAAGTTTGTTTGGTGTATTACCACACGAGGAAGCCGGACATGATGCACTGATGAAGATCCTTGGAATTATGCCACAGTCCTGGGTGCACTTTGCAATGCTAGCAGTTGAAAGTCCAAAGAATTAGGCGAGCCTTTAATGCTTGGTTCCAACCCAGATGCAGTCCTGTTTAACTAAAGCTGGATCTCTGGTGCCTTTGTGGACATCTGCAAATTTCCCAATTGCTGATGGACTTCTAGGCTTGTTCCAGGTATAATTGATGATTCAGTGGTGCACGGCTCCTCCAGACCAACGCGTTTCGCTGTATCCACAGCTTTATCAAGGTATGTGTGCCCATAGTGTGAGTGCCCTTTTTAAAGGCTGTGCTAATTGCCCATTGTTGACAGCTGGAATCCATTACAAGCATCATAATAAATAACAAAGTAAGACCATATCCAGTTTAATTAATTTATATTCAAGGGAGACAAATGTATATGAGCTCCAAAAATAACTTTAAATAATATTAGAAGACTTATATGTAAAAACCTTTAAAGCATTTCCTGTTTATATGTATGGGTCACATGACCGCATACATAGACATCCTGTCAATGGAACGCATGTTTAGTAGCTATTGTTTAAAATTTTCATAATTCCCGATCACGTGACTCCCAGCCTGTTCTTGTAGGCGTCCACGTGCAGGCCCGGTGACAGGGGCGGTCAAAGGGGACAGCCATCCCGGGCCCCAAGGTTCGGAGGGGCCCCGAGGCTCAGAGACATACAAAACGGAGCAGCGGCACCTTTGATTTGCATGCTGGCCGGTCACTGCTACACAAACAATGAAGCCAATTGGCTAAAGTAATCCCCCGCTACGGCAACCCGCCACCGCGACCTCCTCCCCATCAACCCGCGGCAACCCCAGTTAACACATACATGCGGTGCATGCGCCATGGGAATGAATGATGGCGCTATCCTGGCATCATTACACGAGAAGCTGACTGTGCCCGTGCCGACTCTTCTGACCTACTCCCTGCCTCCAGCGGCTAGCGAAGAGCAGGAGGAGAGACCGTGCTTGCAGCGCAATCTGGCTGCAAGCAGAAGAATCTGGCTGCAGTATCAGCAGCACTGCATTTCTCACCCCTGGGAGGGGTACACTTGTGTGGTATTTAAGTGTGTATATTTAATTTTATTCTAATGTGTGCGTATGTAGATAGATAGGTAGATAGATAGATAGATAGATAGATAGATAGATAGAAAGGTGTGTGTGTGTGTGTGCGTGCGTGCGTGCGTGTGTATATATATATATATATATATATATATATATATATATACACACACACACTAGGTGATTCATCGCTACAGATATATATTACCAAATCTTTCTTGGCTTAAATTTCAGCAGAAAATGGTTGGGCGGGAGGGGCCCCCAGAGACTTAATTGTACCGGGCCCCAAGATTTCTGTTGCCGGCCCTGTCCACGTGATCGGCATATCGCCGCAGGGCTCCTGGCAGCTTATGCTGCTCTATTACCCGCACTTCCTTGAGCGCCGGGTCACATGACAAGTACGCCCACGTGACCGGCGCTAGTGACCGGAAACGCATCATTCCCTTAGTTTGATGCCGAAAGTGGGTCACGTGATCGGATACTCAAAGTGGCATCAATGCCCTTAGTTCAATAAATGCACTTAGAAAGCATTAGGAGTTCAATATTACATGAGTATATAATTAAAAAGGAGTCACTGGTTCTTTTGTACACATTCATAGCTAAATAGATATACACAGATCGTCTAGATCTATTTTATATACCAGATAGAGAGGTATGCATCTGGCTGTATAAACACTTGAGCATCTAAGGCAGATCTTTCGATAATTCGCATTGTCTTTATAGTCTGATCATATAACCAGATGCACACTAGATATAAATACAGATTATAATAAATATATATATAGATATGATGAGGGCCATCCAATGTAAACACATATAGTATACATTTTCGCATCGTTTCTCACTACTGACATCTTGTGGTGAAATACCATAGTGACCCTTGGTAATAGCTATTCAACAATTGTTATACGTATATCCAGTGGTTTTTATCTGAGTATGTGTATTAGCTCACATGAAATATAGTTCGTGATTTTTATGGTTGTTATAACACTACATTAAGTTCCAATGCTTCGTTGAGACCACTGGGATATAGCGAATTGAGCTGAAAGGTCCAAAAGATCTCTTGCCGACATAATCTGGTAAATCTGTCTCCCCCCCGATTTGTCTGCGGAATGTGTTCCAGTCCAATTAGCCTCAGTGAACCTGGATCTTTATTATGGTGATGCAAAAAATGCCTAGATACACTGTGTTTTGTCAGACCATTGGTAATATTTCTGCGATGTTCCATAAATCTGGATTTTAGGGCCCTAGTCGTTCTGCCGACATATTTGAGGTTGCACCCACATTCCAATAGGTATACAACCCAAGATGTATTGCAATTGATGAAACTTGAAATATTTATATACTTCTCTTCTGACACTAAATTTACAATTTTAGTTCTATTCCGTGTGTATAAGCAGGTGGTGCATCTATTGGCACCACATTTATAGAAGCCTTTTGGTTTTGTAGTTAGCCATGTAGTTTCAAACTTTTTGTCTTATTCATTTATGTCAGGTGTTTGGCTTCTTATTTGGCTAGGGGCTAATATCGTTTTTAAAGATTTATTCTTCTTAAAAATGAACTCCGGTTTTATAGGAAGGATATTATTTAAGATCGGGTCACTTTGTAACATATGGTAATTTTGTTTCACTATGTTTTTTATTTGATTCGATCTGCTATTGAACTTGGATATAAAAGCCAGTTCTTTTTTCTCCGCAGGTGTTTTTTGTTTCGGATGGAGTAGAGTACATCTTTCTATTTTATCTACTTCTGCAATAGATCTATCCAATATATGTTGCGGATAGTCTCTATCCGCAAACGATTCTAACAGGCTCGTAGCTTGTGTTTTGAAAGATTGAGTGGAAGAACAATTTCTTTTTATACGTATTAACTGGCCCTTCGGGATATTATCCTTCCATGATTGGTGGTGAGCACTCCTGTAATTTAGATATGAATTGTGACCCACTTCTTTTACGTAATTAGAGGTGTGAATACAATTATCAATTATTTCGAGTGTGATATCCAAGAAATTAATCTTGGAGGAATTAAAGTTAGAAGTGAAAAATAAATTATACGTGTTGGTGTTGAGAGAAGTAACTAAATCCGAAAAAGTGTCAACATCCCCATCCCAAATAAAGAAAAGGTCATCGATGTACCGTCCATAGAGGACAAGACGATCGCCGAGTCCGCCTCCCCAAATGAGGTTTTCCTCCAATTCTCCCACATATAGGTTGGCGTAACTCGGCACAAATCTCGTCCCCATGGTGGTTCCCATCGTCTGACGATAAAATGTGTTAGAAAAAAGAAAATAATTGTGAGAAAGAATAAAGGAAATAGAGTCGACAATAAACCCTCGGTGTCTCTCGGAAAGGTCTCCATCCTCTGTTAATATTCGATTAATCGCCTGTATGCCTTGTTTGTGTGGTATATTTGTATACAAACTAGATACGTCCAGAGTGGCAAAGGCATATGACGGCTTCCAGGTGATATTTTGAATAAGTTCTAGGAAGTGCATGGTATCTCTTATATGGGACCTTAACCGAGAGACACGTGGTTGAAGGTAACTGTCGACATATGCTGTCAGAGAGGAAGTTAAGGAATTAACACCAGATATAATGGGACGTCCCGGTGGTGATGTGATGGACTTGTGAATTTTAGGTAAATGATAATAAATGGGAATAGTGGGGTGTAGAGGAAATAAAAACTTTAATTCTTCCTTGGATATAACTCTATCAGAACATGCAGATTGCAAAGGGCATGTAATTCTTTATGATACAGGGGGGTGGGATCGCCAGGCAGGACTTCATAGAAGTTGGTATCCTCTAATTGTCGAAGGGCTTCCATAACATAATCCTCTCTGTCCTGTATGACGATCCCACCCCCCTTGTCAGCTTCCTTAATGATAAGTGTGGTGTCTTTAATTAAATTCTTTATGGCTCGTTTCTCCCATTTATTAAGGTTCTGTTTAGTTTTAACATTTGACGAGCACAGCACTTTAAAGTCTTCCAAAGTGGTCCTATAAAAAGTCTCTATTTGGCTACTTTTAAAGCTGATAGGGAAAAAATCTGATTTTGATCTGCATGTTTTTTTTATCAACATCATATATCTTTTTTGTGGGGGACTGAGACTCATTCTCATCGTGAAGTTCTAATATTTTCAGGGTTGGATCGTCTGTGGAATCCAATAAGATTGGCATATCATTGGAATCAATTTTTGGGGTTGCCTTCTTTGCAAAAAATCTTTTTCTGCATAGAGTGCGGATAAACCTATTTAGTTCCACATAGAGGTTGAACATATTTGGGGGCTCTGTGGGGGAAAATTTAAGCCCTTTACACAACAGTGATATCTCACTATTCGTTAGAGGTTTTGAAGATAAGTTGTAAATACTCCTCCCATTATTCTCTAGTTTTTTGTTCTTTAATCTCTTATATTTCTCTTTTTTGCCTCCCCGTCGTCCTCTATACTTTGATCTCTGCCTCTTTTTGGTGTGTATGTTTGTTGTCTCCTCCCCCTTTTCTGATCTATGTGTTGATATTCTCGCTGATCTAAAAAAGAAGACGAGGAATCATGTATATTCCTCCTTTCCTTGTATTGGACCTGTTTGGGTCGAGCCCCTCTCTGTAGATGGCCTTTATTTGAAAGATGGGTGGGTGTATTTCTGATCTGGGATTCCTCTTGATCTTGATAATCAGAGTTTCTATTAGCCTGATTACTTTCCCTATTCCTATATTCTGTATTTTACATCTTCCTATTTTCTCCATATTTAAGGCCCGCTGATTTATTCCTATATTTATCTCTGTATGTTCTAGATTCACCATTTCTATAATCATCTATATATCTCTCCTAAATTTTTTACATTTCATCTCAGTAATAGACATTTCAAACTTAATTACCCTTTCTGAGAGTATACGGTCTCTTTCCAGATATTCTGCGGTAGTTTTGTAATTATCTAACTTTTTCTTTAAATAAGATTTTACTTACCGATAAATCTATTTCTCGTAGTCCGTAGTGGATGCTGGGGACTCCGTAAGGACCATGGGGATATAGCGGCTCCGCAGGAGACAGGGCACAATAATAAAAGCTTTAGGATCAGGTGGTGTGCACTGGCTCCTCCCCCTATGACCCTCCTCCAAGCCTCAGTTAGGATACTGTGCCCGGACGAGCGTGCATAATAAGGAAGGATATTGAATCCCGGGTAAGACTCATACCAGCCACACCAATTACACCGTACAACCTGTGATCTGAACCCAGTTAACAGTATGATAACAACGAAGGAGCCTCTGACAAGATGGCTCACAACAAGAATAACCCGATTTTTGTAACAATAACTATGTACAAGTATTGCAGACAATCCGCACTTGGGATGGGCGCCCAGCATCCACTACGGACTACGAGAAATAGATTTATCGGTAAGTAAAATCTTATTTTCTCTGACGTCCTAGTGGATGCTGGGGACTCCGTAAGGACCATGGGGATTATACCAAAGCTCCCAAACGGGCGGGAGAGTGCGGATGACCCTGCAGCACCGAATGAGAGACTCCATGTCCTCCTCAGCCAGGGTATCAAATTTGTAGAATTTAGCAAACGTGTTTGCCCCTGACCAAGTAACTGCTCGGCAAAGTTGTAAAGCCGAGACCCCTCGGGCAGTCGCCCAAGATGAGCCCCCTTCCTTTTGGAATGGGCTTTTACAGATTTTGGCTGTGGCAGGCCTGCCACAGAATGTGTAAACTGAATTGTATTACAAATCCAGCGAGCAATCGTCTGCTTAGAAGCAGGAGCACCCATCTTGTTGGGTGCATACAGGCTAAACAGCGAGTCAGATTTTCTGACTCCAGCCGTCCTGGAAACATATTTGTCAGGGCCCTGACAACGTCAAGTAACTTGGAGTCCTCCAAGTCCCTAGTACCCGCAGGTACCACAATAGGTTGGTTCATGTGAAAAACAGAAAACACCTTAAGGAGAAATTGAGGACGAGTCCTCAATTCTGCCCTGTCAGAATGAAAAATTAAGTAAGGGCTTTATATATGATAAAGCCGCCAATTCTGACACACGCCTGGCTGAAGCCAGGGCTAATAGCATCGTCACCTTCCATGTGAGATATTTTAAGTCCACAGTGGTGAGTGGTTCAAACCAATGTGACTTTAGGAAACTCAAAACAACATTGAGATCCCAAGGTGCCACTGGGGCACAAAATGAGGCTGTATATGCAGTACCCCTTTTACAAACATCTGAACGTCAGGCACTAAAGCCAGTTCTTTCTGGAAGAAATTCGTCAGGGCCGAAATTTGAACCTTAATGGACCCTAATTTTAGGCCCATAGACAGTCCTGTTTTCAGGAAAAGTAGGAAACGACCCAGTTGGAATTCCTCTGTAGGGGCCTTCTTGGCCTCACAGCACGCAACATATCTTCACCAAATGCGGTGAAAATGTTTTGCGGTTACATCCTTCCTGTCTTCGACCAGGGTAGGGATGACTTCATCTGGAATGCCCTTTCAGGATCCGGCGTTCAACCGCCATGCCGTCAAACGCGGCCGCGGTAAGTCTTGGAACAGACAAGGCCCCTGCTGGAGCAGGTCCTTTCTTAAAGGTAGAGGCCACGGGTCTTCCGTGAACATCTCTTGAAGTTTCGGGTACCAAGTCCTTCTTGGCCAATCCGGAACCACGAGTATCGTTCTTACTCATCTCCCTCTTATGATTCTCAGTACTTTTGGTATGAGAGGCATAGGAGGGAACACATACTCTGACTGGTACACCCACAGTGTTACCAGAGCGTCCACCGCTATTGCCTGAGGGTCCCTTGACCTGGCGCAATATCTGTCTAGTTTTTTGTTCAGGCGGGACGCCATCATGTCCACCTTTGGTTTTTCCCAACGGTTTACAATCATGTGGAAGACTTCCCGATGAAGTCCCCACTCTCCCGGGTAGAGGTCATGCCTGCTGAGGAAGTCTGCTTCCCAGTTTTCCACTCCCGGAATGAACACTGCTGAGAGTGTTATCACATGATTTTTCGCCCAGCGAAGAATCCTTGTAGTTTCTGCCATTTCCCTCCTGCTTCTTGTGCCGCCCTGTTTAAATGGGGGCGACTGCCGTGATGTTGTCCCACTGGATCAATACCGGCTGACCTTGAAGCAGAGGTCTTGCTAAGCTTAGAGCATTGTAAATTGCCCTTAGCTCCAGTATATTTATGTGGAGAGAAGTCTCCAGACTTGATCACACTCTCTGGAAATTTTTTCCTTGTGTGACTGCTCCCCAGCCACTCAGGCTGGCATCCGTGGTCACCAGGACCCAGTCCTGAATGCCGAATCTGCGGCCCTTTCATAGATGAGCACTCTGCAGCCACCGCAGAAGAAACACCCTTGTCCTTGGAGACAGGGTTATCCGCTGATGCATCTGAAGATGCGATCCGGACCATTTTTCCAGCAGATCCCACGGAAAGGTTCTTGCGTGAAATCTACCGAATGGGATCGCTTTGTAAGAAACCACCATTTTTCACAGGATCCTTGTGCAATGATGCACTGATACTTTTCCTGGTTTTAGGAGGTTCCTGACTAGCTCGGATAACTCCCTGGCTTTCTTCTCCGGGAGAAAACATCCTTTTCTGGACTGTGTCCAGAATCATCCCTAGGAACAGTAGACGTGTCGTCGGAAAAAACTGCGATTTTGGAATATTTAGAATCCACTCGTGCTGTCGTAGAACTACTTAAGATAGTGCTACTCCGACCTCCAACTGTTCTCTGGACCTTGCCTTTATCAGGAAAGCGTCCATATTTCTTTTAAGAAGAATCATCATTTCGGCCATTACCTTGGTAAAGACCCGGGGTGCCGTGGACAATCCAAACGGCAGCGTCTGAACTGATAGTGACAGTTCTGTACCACGAACCTGAGGTACCCTTGGTGAGAAGGCAAATTTGGACATGTAGGTAAGCGTCCCTGATATCCAGTGACACCATATCGTCCCCTTCTTCCTGGTTCGCTATCACTACTCTGAGTGACTCCATCTTGATTTGAACGCTTGTATGTAAGTGTTCAAATATTTCAGATCTCACCGAGCCGTCTGGCTTCAGTACCACAATATAGTGTGGAATAATACCCCTTCCCTTATTGTAGAAGGGGTACTTTGATTATCACCTGCTGGGAATACAGCCTGTGAATTGTTCCCAATACTGCCTCCCTGTCGGAGGGAGACGTTGGTAAAGCAGACTTCAGGAACTTGTGAGGGGGAGACGTCTCGAATTTCCAATGTACACCTGGGATACTACGTGTAGGATCCAGGAGTCCACTTGTGAGTGAGCCCCCTGCGTGCTGAAACTCTTGAGATGACCCCCTACCGCACCTGAGTCCGCTTGTACTGCCCCAGCGTCATGCTGCGGACTTGGCAGAAGCTGTGGAGGGCTTCTGTTCCTGGGAATGGGCTGCCTGCTGCAGTCTTCTTCCCTTTCCTCTACCCCTGGGCAGATATGACTGGCCCTTTTGCCCGCCTGCCCTTATGGGGACGAAAGGACTGAGACTGAAAAGACTGTGTCCTTTTCTGCTGAGATGTGACTTGGGGTAACAAAAGGTGGATTTTTCAGCTGTTGCCATGGCCACCAGGTCCGATGGACCGCCCCTTTATACGGCAATACTTCCATGTGCCGTCTGGAATCTGCATCACCTGACCACTGTCGTGTCTTCGTCTGGCAGATATGGACATCACATTTACTCTTGATGCCAGAATGCAAATATCCCTCTGCGCATCTCGCATATATAGAAATGCATCTATAGTCAATAAAATCTTGTCCCTGTCAAGGGTATCAATATTTTCAGTCAGGAAATCCGACCAAGCCCCCTCAGCGCTGCACATCCAGGCTGAGGCGATTGCTGGTCGTAGTATAACACCAGTATGTGTGTATATACTTTTAGGATATTTTTCAGCTTCCTATCAGCTGGCTCCTTGAGGGCTGCCGTATCTGGAGACGGTAACGCCCCTTGTTTTTATAAGCGTGTGAGCGCCTTATCCACCCTAAGGTGTGTTTCCCAACTCGCCCTAACTTCTGGCGGGAAAGGGTATACCGCCAATAATTTTCTATCGGAGGAAACCCACGTATCATCACACACTTCATTTAATTTATCTGATTCAGGAAAAACTACAAGTAGTTTATTCACACCCTACATAATACCCTTATTTGTGGTACTTGTAGTATCAGAAATATGTAACACCTCCTTCATTGCCCTTAACATGAAACGTGTGGCCCTAAAGGAAAATACGTTTGTTTATTCACCGTCGACACTGGAGTCAGTGTCCGTGTCTGTGTCTGTGTCAACCGACTGAGGTAAATGGGCGTTTTTACAAGCCCCTGACGGTGTCTGAGACGCCTGGACAGGTACTAATTTGTTTGCCGGCCGTCTCATGTCGTCAACCGACCTTGCAGCGTGTTGACATTATCACGTAATTCCTAAATAAGCCATCCATTCCAGTGTCGACTCCCTAGAGAGTGACATCACCAATACAGGCAATTTGCTCCGCCTCCTCACCAACATCGTCCTCCTACATGTCGACACACACATACCGACACACAGCACACACACAGGGAATGCTCTGATAGAGGACAGGACCCCACTAGCCCTTTGGGGAGACAGAGGGAGAGTTTGCCAGCACACACCAAAAACGCTATAATTATACAGGGACAACCCCTTATACAAGTGTTTTCCCTTATAGCATTTTTATATATGTAATCATATCGCCAAATAAGTGCCCCCCCTCTCTGTTTTAACCCTGTTTCTGTAGTGCAGTGCAGGGGAGAGCCTGGGAGCCTTCCTCACAGCAGAGCTGAGCAGGAAAATGGCGCCATGTGCTGAGGAGAATAGGCCCCGCCCTTTTCGGCGGGCTCTTCTCCCGGAGTTTGTGAGATCTGGCAGGGGTTAAATACATCCATATAGCCTCAAGGGCTATATGTGATGTATTTTAGCCATAAAAAGGTATTATACATTGCTGCCCAGGGCGCCCCCCCCAGCGCCCTGCACCCTCAGTGACAGTTGGTGACTGTTGGTGAAGTGTGCTGACAACAATGGCGCACAGCTGCAGTGCTGTGCGCTACCCTATGAAGACTGAAAGTCTTCTGCCGCCTGTTTCTGGACCTCTGGACCTCTTCAACTTCGGCATCTGCAAGGGGGGTCGGCGGCACGGCTCCGGGACGAACCCCAGGGTGAGACCTGTGTTCCGACTCCCTCTGGAGCTAATGGTGTCCAGTAGCCTAAGAAGCAAATCCATCCTGCACGCAGGTGAGTTTACTTCTCTCCCCTAAGTCCCTCGTAGCAGTGAGCCTGTTGCCAGCAGGTCTCACTGAAAGAAAAAAACCTAACTTAAACTTTTATTCTAAGCAGCTCAGGAGAGCCACCTAGATTGCACCCTTCTCGGCCGGGCACAAAAATCTAACTGAGGCTTGGAGGAGGGTCATAGGGGGAGGAGCCAGTGCACACCACCTGATCCTAAAGCTTTTATTATTGTGCCCTGTCTCCTGCGGAGCCGCTATATCCCCATGGTCCTTACGGAGTCCCCAGCATCCACTAGGACGTCAGAGAAATGTCTATTTCTGATACCAGTGACTCCACTTTTTTATCTCTAAATCTAATAACCAGTTCCATCAAATGTACCGAACATTTGTCCAAAATGTTCTCCCATTCATTCTGGAATTCAGGGACCTCTCCAAATATTGAAGGCTTGAATAAGCGTAAACCTCTTGGAATCAATTTTTGATCAATATATTTTTGGAGGTTTATGCTATCAAGCCAGTGTCTAGTCTCAGCCTTTAGGAGGTCTTCCAATTTCAGAAAATCATTTTTCAACAAATCCTCTTTATCAACATTCACAGGACTTTTATCATTATCCCATTTTGACATATACATTTGTCTCCGACTATATCTATCATTAAAGGAGGAAAAGCAACTCATCTTCGCAGCCAGACAATAACTATGTGATAGTGCAAAAAACGAAATACCAAGGTAATTCGCCCGGCGCTGTCAAGAGGAAATGCTAAACCTTTAAGCTGCTGTATGAAGGGATAGTTAGTCCCTGATGAAACAATAAGGATAGGGGTATGTAAACAGCGCTAGAAAACTGGATATGGAAAAATAATAATCACAATTTATTATAAAAATTGTTGCAACAACTAGACCATTCAATTCATATATATGTATAAATATAAAAAATAGTAAATATAATTTTGATAAAAACGTGTCAAGCAGGGCAAGCACAGCAAGTTTGTTTGGTGTATTACCACACGAGGAAGCCGGACATGATGCACTGATGAAGATCCTTGGAATTATGCCACAGTCCTGGGTGCACTTTGCAATGCTAGCAGTTGAAAGTCCAAAGAATTAGGCGAACCTTTAATGCTTGGTTCCAAACCAGATGCAGTCCTGTTTAAAGCTGGATCTCTGGTGCCTTTGTGGACATCTGCAAATTTCCCAATTGCTGATGGACAGGTATAATTGATGATTCAGTGGTGCACGGCTCCTCCAGACCAACGCGTTTCGCTGTATCCACAGCTTTATCAAGGTATGTGTGCCCATAGTGTGAGTGCCCTTTTTAAAGGCTGTGCTAATTGCCCATTGTTGACAGCTGGAATCCATTACAAGCATCATAATAAATAACAAAGTAAGACCATATCCAGTTTAATTAATTTATATTCAAGGGAGACAAATGTATATGAGCTCCAAAAATAACTTTAAATAATATTAGAAGACTTATATGTAAAAACCTTTAAAGCATTTCCTGTTTATATGTATGGGTCACATGACCGCATACATAGACATCCTGTCAATGGAACGCATGTTTAGTAGCTATTGTTTAAAATTTTCATAATTCCCGATCACGTGACTCCCAGCCTGTTCTTGTAGGCGTCCACGTGCAGGCCCGGTGACAGGGGCGGTCAAAGGGGACAGCCATCCCGGGCCCCAAGGTTCGGAGGGGCCCCGAGGCTCAGAGACATACAAAACGGAGCAGCGGCACCTTTGATTTGCATGCTGGCCGGTCACTGCTACACAAACAATGAAGCCAATTGGCTAAAGTAATCCCCCGCTACGGCAACCCGCCACCGCGACCTCCTCCCCATCAACCCGCGGCAACCCCAGTTAACACATACATGCGGTGCATGCGCCATGGGAATGAATGATGGCGCTATCCTGGCATCATTACACGAGAAGCTGACTGTGCCCGTGCCGACTCTTCTGACCTACTCCCTGCCTCCAGCGGCTAGCGAAGAGCAGGAGGAGAGACCGTGCTTGCAGCGCAATCTGGCTGCAAGCAGAAGAATCTGGCTGCAGTATCAGCAGCACTGCATTTCTCACCCCTGGGAGGGGTACACTTGTGTGGTATTTAAGTGTGTATATTTAATTTTATTCTAATGTGTGTGTATGTAGATAGATAGGTAGATAGATAGATAGATAGATAGAAAGGTGTGTGTGTGTGTGTGTGTGCGTGCGTGCGTGCGTGTGTATATATATATATATATATATATATACACACACACACACACTAGGTGATTCATCGCTACAGATATATATTACCAAATCTTTCTTGGCTTAAATTTCAGCAGAAAATGGTTGGGCGGGAGGGGCCCCCAGAGACTTAATTGTACCGGGCCCCAAGATTTCTGTTGCCGGCCCTGTCCACGTGATCGGCATATCGCCGCAGGGCTCCTGGCAGCTTATGCTGCTCTATTACCCGCACTTCCTTGAGCGCCGGGTCACATGACAAGTACGCCCACGTGACCGGCGCTAGTGACCGGAAACGCATCATTCCCTTAGTTTGATGCCGAAAGTGGGTCACGTGATCGGATACTCAAAGTGGCATCAATGCCCTTAGTTCAATAAATGCACTTAGAAAGCATTAGGAGTTCAATATTACATGAGTATATAATTAAAAAGGAGTCACTGGTTCTTTTGTACACATTCATAGCTAAATAGATATACACAGATCGTCTAGATCTATTTTATATACCAGATAGAGAGGTATGCATCTGGCTGTATAAACACTTGAGCATCTAAGGCAGATCTTTCGATAATTCGCATTGTCTTTATAGTCTGATCATATAACCAGATGCACACTAGATATAAATACAGATTATAATAAATATATATATAGATATGATGAGGGCCATCCAATGTAAACACATATAGTATACATTTTCGCATCGTTTCTCACTACTGACATCTTGTGGTGAAATACCATAGTGACCCTTGGTAATAGCTATTCAACAATTGATATACGTATATCCAGTGGTTTTTATCTGAGTATGTGTATTAGCTCACATGAAATATAGTTCGTGATTTTTATGGTTGTTATAACACTACATTAAGTTCCAATGCTTCGTTGAGACCACTGGGATATAGCGAATTGAGCTGAAAGGTCCAAAAGATCTCTTGCCGACATAATCTGGTAAATCTGTCTCCCCCCCGATTTGTCTGCGGAATGTGTTCCAGTCCAATTAGCCTCAGTGAACCTGGATCTTTATTATGGTGATGCAAAAAATGCCTAGATACACTGTGTTTTGTCAGACCATTGGTAATATTTCTGCGATGTTCCATAAATCTGGATTTTAGGGCCCTAGTCGTTCTGCCGACATATTTGAGGTTGCACCCACATTCCAATAGGTATACAACCCAAGATGTATTGCAATTGATGAAACTTGAAATATTTATATACTTCTCTTCTGACACTAAATTTACAATTTTAGTTCTATTCCGTGTGTATAAGCAGGTGGTGCATCTATTGGCACCACATTTATAGAAGCCTTTTGGTTTTGTAGTTAGCCATGTAGTTTCAAACTTTTTGTCTTTTTCATTTATGTCAGGTGTTTGGCTTCTTATTTGGCTAGGGGCTAATATCGTTTTTAAAGATTTATTCTTCTTAAAAATGAACTCCGGTTTTATAGGAAGGATATTATTTAAGATCGGGTCACTTTGTAACATATGGTAATTTTGTTTCACTATGTTTTTTATTTGATTCGATCTGCTATTGAACTTGGATATAAAAGCCAGTTCTTTTTTCTCCGCAGGTGTTTTTTGTTTCGGATGGAGTAGAGTACATCTTTCTATTTTATCTACTTCTGCAATAGATCTATCCAATATATGTTGCGGATAGTCTCTATCCGCAAACGATTCTAACAGGCTCGTAGCTTGTGTTTTGAAAGATTGAGTGGAAGAACAATTTCTTTTTATACGTATTAACTGGCCCTTCGGGATATTATCCTTCCATGATTGGTGGTGAGCACTCCTGTAATTTAGATATGAATTGTGACCCACTTCTTTTACGTAATTAGAGGTGTGAATACAATTATCAATTATTTTGAGTGTGATATCCAAGAAATTAATCTTGGAGGAATTAAAGTTAGAAGTGAAAAATAAATTATACGTGTTGGTGTTGAGAGAAGTAACTAAATCCGAAAAAGTGTCAACATCCCCATCCCAAATAAAGAAAAGGTCATCGATGTACCGTCCATAGAGGACAAGACGATCGCCGAGTCCGCCTCCCCAAATGAGGTTTTCCTCCAATTCTCCCACATATAGGTTGGCGTAACTCGGCACAAATCTCGTCCCCATGGTGGTTCCCATCGTCTGACGATAAAATGTGTTCGAAAAAAGAAAATAATTGTGAGAAAGAATAAAGGAAATAGAGTCGACAATAAACCTGTCTCTCGGAAAGGTCTCCATCCTCTGTTAATATTCGATTAATCGCCTGTATGCCTTGTTTGTGTGGTATATTTGTATACAAACTAGATACGTCCAGAGTGGCAAAGGCATATGACGGCTTCCAGGTGATATTTTGAATAAGTTCTAGGAAGTGCATGGTATCTCTTATATGGGACCTTAACCGAGAGACACGTGGTTGAAGGTAACTGTCGACATATGCTGTCAGAGAGGAAGTTAAGGAATTAACACCAGATATAATGGGACGTCCCGGTGGTGATGTGATGGACTTGTGAATTTTAGGTAAATGATAATAAATGGGAATAGTGGGGTGTAGAGGAAATAAAAACTTTAATTCTTCCTTGGATATAACTCTATCAGAACATGCAGATTGCAAAGGGCATGTAATTCTTTATGATACAGGGGGGTGGGATCGCCAGGCAGGACTTCATAGAAGTTGGTATCCTCTAATTGTCGAAGGGCTTCCATAACATAATCCTCTCTGTCCTGTATGACGATCCCACCCCCCTTGTCAGCTTCCTTAATGATAAGTGTGGTGTCTTTAATTAAATTCTTTATGGCTCGTTTCTCCCATTTATTAAGGTTCTGTTTAGTTTTAACATTTGACGAGCACAGCACTTTAAAGTCTTCCAAAGTGGTCCTATAAAAAGTCTCTATTTGGCTACTTTTAAAGCTGATAGGGAAAAAATCTGATTTTGATCTGCATGTTTTTTTTATCAACATCATATATCTTTTTTGTGGGGGACTGAGACTCATTCTCATCGTGAAGTTCTAATATTTTCAGGGTTGGATCGTCTGTGGAATCCAATAAGATTGGCATATCATTGGAATCAATTTTTAGGGTTGCCTTCTTTGCAAAAAATCTTTTTCTGCATAGAGTGCGGATAAACCTATTTAGTTCCACATAGAGGTCGAACATATTTGGGGGCTCTGTGGGGGAAAATTTAAGCCTTTTACACAACAGTGATATCTCACTATTCGTTAGAGGTTTTGAAGATAAGTTGTAAATACTCCTCCCATTATTCTCTAGTTTTTTGTTATTTAATCTCTTATATTTCTCTTTTTTGCCTCCCCGTCGTCCTCTATACTTTGATCTCTGCCTCTTTTTGGTGTGTATGTTTGTTGTCTCCTCCCCCTTTTCTGATCTATGTGTTGATATTCTCGCTGATCTAAAAAAGAAGACGAGGAATCATGTATATTCCTCCTTTCCTTGTATTGGACCTGTTTGGGTCGAGCCCCTCTCTGTAGATGGCCTTTATTTGAAAGATGGGTGGGTGTATTTCTGATCTGGGATTCCTCTTGATCTTGATAATCAGAGTTTCTATTAGCCTGATTACTTTCCCTATTCCTATATTCTGTATTTTACATCTTCCTATTTTCTCCATATTTAAGGCCCGCTGATTTATTCCTATATTTATCTCTGTATGTTCTAGATTCACCATTTCTATAATCATCTATATCTCTCCTAAATTTTTTACATTTCATCTCAGTAATAGACATTTCAAACTTAATTACCCTTTCTGAGAGTATACGGTCTCTTTCCAGATATTCTGCGGTAGTTTTGTAATTATCTAACTTTTTCTTTAAATAAGATTTTACTTACCGATAAATCTATTTCTCGTAGTCCGTAGTGGATGCTGGGGACTCCGTAAGGACCATGGGGATATAGCGGCTCCGCAGGAGACAGGGCACAATAATAAAAGCTTTAGGATCAGGTGGTGTGCACTGGCTCCTCCCCCTATGACCCTCCTCCAAGCCTCAGTTAGGATACTGTGCCCGGACGAGCGTGCATAATAAGGAAGGATATTGAATCCCGGGTAAGACTCATACCAGCCACACCAATTACACCGTACAACCTGTGATCTGAACCCAGTTAACAGTATGATAACAACGAAGGAGCCTCTGACAAGATGGCTCACAACAAGAATAACCCGATTTTTGTAACAATAACTATGTACAAGTATTGCAGACAATCCGCACTTGGGATGGGCGCCCAGCATCCACTACGGACTACGAGAAATAGATTTATCGGTAAGTAAAATCTTATTTTCTCTGACGTCCTAGTGGATGCTGGGGACTCCGTAAGGACCATGGGGATTATACCAAAGCTCCCAAACGGGCGGGAGAGTGCGGATGACCCTGCAGCACCGAATGAGAGACTCCATGTCCTCCTCAGCCAGGGTATCAAATTTGTAGAATTTAGCAAACGTGTTTGCCCCTGACCAAGTAACTGCTCGGCAAAGTTGTAAAGCCGAGACCCCTCGGGCAGTCGCCCAAGATGAGCCCCCTTCCTTTTGGAATGGGCTTTTACAGATTTTGGCTGTGGCAGGCCTGCCACAGAATGTGTAAACTGAATTGTATTACAAATCCAGCGAGCAATCGTCTGCTTAGAAGCAGGAGCACCCATCTTGTTGGGTGCATACAGGCTAAACAGCGAGTCAGATTTTCTGACTCCAGCCGTCCTGGAAACATATTTGTCAGGGCCCTGACAACGTCAAGTAACTTGGAGTCCTCCAAGTCCCTAGTACCCGCAGGTACCACAATAGGTTGGTTCATGTGAAAAACAGAAAACACCTTAAGGAGAAATTGAGGACGAGTCCTCAATTCTGCCCTGTCAGAATGAAAAATTAAGTAAGGGCTTTATATATGATAAAGCCGCCAATTCTGACACACGCCTGGCTGAAGCCAGGGCTAATAGCATCGTCACCTTCCATGTGAGATATTTTAAGTCCACAGTGGTGAGTGGTTCAAACCAATGTGACTTTAGGAAACTCAAAACAACATTGAGATCCCAAGGTGCCACTGGGGCACAAAATGAGGCTGTATATGCAGTACCCCTTTTACAAACATCTGAACGTCAGGCACTAAAGCCAGTTCTTTCTGGAAGAAATTCGACAGGGCCGAAATTTGAACCTTAATGGACCCTAATTTTAGGCCCATAGACAGTCCTGTTTTCAGGAAAAGTAGGAAACGACCCAGTTGGAATTCCTCTGTAGGGGCCTTCTTGGCCTCACACCACGCAACATATCTTCACCAAATGCGGTGAAAATGTTTTGCGGTTACATCCTTCCTGTCTTCGACCAGGGTAGGGATGACTTCATCTGGAATGCCCTTTCAGGATCCGGCGTTCAACCGCCATGCCGTCAAACGCGGCCGCGGTAAGTCTTGGAACAGACAAGGCCCCTGCTGGAGCAGGTCCTTTCTTAAAGGTAGAGGCCACGGGTCTTCCGTGAACATCTCTTGAAGTTTCGGGTACCAAGTCCTTCTTGGCCAATCCGGAACCACGAGTATCGTTCTTACTCATCTCCCTCTTATGATTCTCAGTACTTTTGGTATGAGAGGCATAGGAGGGAACACATACTCTGACTGGTACACCCACAGTGTTACCAGAGCGTCCACCGCTATTGCCTGAGGGTCCCTTGACCTGGCGCAATATCTGTCTAGTTTTTTGTTCAGGCGGGACGCCATCATGTCCACCTTTGGTTTTTCCCAACGGTTTACAATCATGTGGAAGACTTCCCGATGAAGTCCCCACTCTCCCGGGTAGAGGTCATGCCTGCTGAGGAAGTCTGCTTCCCAGTTTTCCACTCCCGGAATGAACACTGCTGAGAGTGTTATCACATGATTTTTCGCCCAGCGAAGAATCCTTGTAGTTTCTGCCATTTCCCTCCTGCTTCTTGTGCCGCCCTGTTTACGTGGGCGACTGCCGTGATGTTGTCCCACTGGATCAATACCGGCTGACCTTGAAGCAGAGGTCTTGCTAAGCTTAGAGCATTGTAAATTGCCCTTAGCTCCAGTATATTTATGTGGAGAGAAGTCTCCAGACTTGATCACACTCTCTGGAAATTTTTTCCTTGTGTGACTGCTCCCCAGCCACTCAGGCTGGCATCCGTGGTCACCAGGACCCAGTCCTGAATGCCGAATCTGCGGCCCTTTCATAGATGAGCACTCTGCAGCCACCGCAGAAGAAACACCCTTGTCCTTGGAGACAGGGTTATCCGCTGATGCATCTGAAGATGCGATCCGGACCATTTTTCCAGCAGATCCCACGGAAAGGTTCTTGCGTGAAATCTACCGAATGGGATCGCTTTGTAAGAAACCACCATTTTTCACAGGATCCTTGTGCAATGATGCACTGATACTTTTCCTGGTTTTAGGAGGTTCCTGACTAGCTCGGATAACTCCCTGGCTTTCTTCTCCGGGAGAAAACATCCTTTTCTGGACTGTGTCCAGAATCATCCCTAGGAACAGTAGACGTGTCGTCGGAAAAAACTGCGATTTTGGAATATTTAGAATCCACTCGTGCTGTCGTAGAACTACTTAAGATAGTGCTACTCCGACCTCCAACTGTTCTCTGGACCTTGCCTTTATCAGGAAAGCGTCCATATTTCTTTTAAGAAGAATCATCATTTCGGCCATTACCTTGGTAAAGACCCGGGGTGCCGTGGACAATCCAAACGGCAGCGTCTGAACTGATAGTGACAGTTCTGTACCACGAACCTGAGGTACCCTTGGTGAGAAGGCAAATTTGGACATGTAGGTAAGCGTCCCTGATATCCAGTGACACCATATCGTCCCCTTCTTCCTGGTTCGCTATCACTACTCTGAGTGACTCCATCTTGATTTGAACGCTCGTATGTAAGTGTTCAAATATTTCAGATCTCACCGAGCCGTCTGGCTTCAGTACCACAATATAGTGTGGAATAATACCCCTTCCCTTATTGTAGAAGGGGTACTTTGATTATCACCTGCTGGGAATACAGCCTGTGAATTGTTCCCAATACTGCCTCCCTGTCGGAGGGAGACGTTGGTAAAGCAGACTTCAGGAACTTGTGAGGGGGAGACGTCTCGAATTTCCAATGTACACCTGGGATACTACGTGTAGGATCCAGGAGTCCACTTGTGAGTGAGCCCCCTGCGTGCTGAAACTCTTGAGATGACCCCCTACCGCACCTGAGTCCGCTTGTACTGCCCCAGCGTCATGCTGCGGACTTGGCAGAAGCTGTGGAGGGCTTCTGTTCCTGGGAATGGGCTGCCTGCTGCAGTCTTCTTCCCTTTCCTCTACCCCTGGGCAGATATGACTGGCCCTTTTGCCCGCCTGCCCTTATGGGGACGAAAGGACTGAGACTGAAAAGACTGTGTCCTTTTCTGCTGAGATGTGACTTGGGGTAACAAAAGGTGGATTTTTCAGCTGTTGCCATGGCCACCAGGTCCGATGGACCGCCCCTTTATACGGCAATACTTCCATGTGCCGTCTGGAATCTGCATCACCTGACCACTGTCGTGTCTTCGTCTGGCAGATATGGACATCACATTTACTCTTGATGCCAGAATGCAAATATCCCTCTGCGCATCTCGCATATATAGAAATGCATCTATAGTCAATAAAATCTTGTCCCTGTCAAGGGTATCAATATTTTCAGTCAGGAAATCCGACCAAGCCCCCTCAGCGCTGCACATCCAGGCTGAGGCGATTGCTGGTCGTAGTATAACACCAGTATGTGTGTATATACTTTTAGGATATTTTTCAGCTTCCTATCAGCTGGCTCCTTGAGGGCTGCCGTATCTGGAGACGGTAACGCCCCTTGTTTTTATAAGCGTGTGAGCGCCTTATCCACCCTAAGGTGTGTTTCCCAACTCGCCCTAACTTCTGGCGGGAAAGGGTATACCGCCAATAATTTTCTATCGGAGGAAACCCACGTATCATCACACACTTCATTTAATTTATCTGATTCAGGAAAAACTACAAGTAGTTTATTCACACCCTACATAATACCCTTATTTGTGGTACTTGTAGTATCAGAAATATGTAACACCTCCTTCATTGCCCTTAACATGAAACGTGTGGCCCTAAAGGAAAATACGTTTGTTTATTCACCGTCGACACTGGAGTCAGTGTCCGTGTCTGTGTCTGTGTCAACCGACTGAGGTAAATGGGCGTTTTTACAAGCCCCTGACGGTGTCTGAGACGCCTGGACAGGTACTAATTTGTTTGCCGGCCGTCTCATGTCGTCAACCGACCTTGCAGCGTGTTGACATTATCACGTAATTCCTAAATAAGCCATCCATTCCAGTGTCGACTCCCTAGAGAGTGACATCACCAATACAGGCAATTTGCTCCGCCTCCTCACCAACATCGTCCTCCTACATGTCGACACACACATACCGACACACAGCACACACACAGGGAATGCTCTGATAGAGGACAGGACCCCACTAGCCCTTTGGGGAGACAGAGGGAGAGTTTGCCAGCACACACCAAAAACGCTATAATTATACAGGGACAACCCCTTATACAAGTGTTTTCCCTTATAGCATTTTTATATATGTAATCATATCGCCAAATAAGTGCCCCCCCTCTCTGTTTTAACCCTGTTTCTGTAGTGCAGTGCAGGGGAGAGCCTGGGAGCCTTCCTCACAGCAGAGCTGAGCAGGAAAATGGCGCCGTGTGCTGAGGAGAATAGGCCCCGCCCTTTTCGGCGGGCTCTTCTCCCGGAGTTTGTGAGATCTGGCAGGGGTTAAATACATCCATATAGCCTCAAGGGCTATATGTGATGTATTTTAGCCATAAAAAGGTATTATACATTGCTGCCCAGGGCGCCCCCCCCAGCGCCCTGCACCCTCAGTGACAGTTGGTGACTGTTGGTGAAGTGTGCTGACAACAATGGCGCACAGCTGCAGTGCTGTGCGCTACCCTATGAAGACTGAAAGTCTTCTGCCGCCTGTTTCTGGACCTCTGGACCTCTTCAACTTCGGCATCTGCAAGGGGGGTCGGCGGCACGGCTCCGGGACGAACCCCAGGGTGAGACCTGTGTTCCGACTCCCTCTGGAGCTAATGGTGTCCAGTAGCCTAAGAAGCAAATCCATCCTGCACGCAGGTGAGTTTACTTCTCTCCCCTAAGTCCCTCGTAGCAGTGAGCCTGTTGCCAGCAGGTCTCACTGAAAGAAAAAAACCTAACTTGAACTTTTATTCTAAGCAGCTCAGGAGAGCCACCTAGATTGCACCCTTCTCGGCCGGGCACAAAAATCTAACTGAGGCTTGGAGGAGGGTCATAGGGGGAGGAGCCAGTGCACACCACCTGATCCTAAAGCTTTTATTATTGTGCCCTGTCTCCTGCGGAGCCGCTATATCCCCATGGTCCTTACGGAGTCCCCAGCATCCACTAGGACGTCAGAGAAATGTCTATTTCTGATACCAGTGACTCCACTTTTTTATCCCTAAATCTAATAACCAGTTCCATCAAATGTACCGAACATTTGTCCAAAATGTTCTCCCATTCATTCTGGAATTCAGGGACCTCTCCAAATATTGAAGGCTTGAATAAGCGTAAACCTCTTGGAATCAATTTTTGATCAATATATTTTTGGAGGTTTATGCTATCAAGCCAGTGTCTAGTCTCAGCCTTTAGGAGGTCTTCCAATTTCAGAAAATCATTTTTCAACAAATCCTCTTTATCAACATTCACAGGACTTTTATCATTATCCCATTTTGACATATACATTTGTCTCCGACTATATCTATCATTAAAGGAGGAAAAGCAACTCATCTTCGCAGCCAGACAATAACTATGTGATAGTGCAAAAAACGAAATACCAAGGTAATTCGCCCGGCGCTGTCAAGAGGAAATGCTAAACCTTTAAGCTGCTGTATGAAGGGATAGTTAGTCCCTGATGAAACAATAAGGATAGGGGTATGTAAACAGCGCTAGAAAACTGGATATGGAAAAATAATAATCACAATTTATTATAAAAATTGTTGCAACAACTAGACCATTCAATTCATATATATGTATAAATATAAAAAATAGTAAATATAATTTTGATAAAAACGTGTCAAGCAGGGCAAGCACAGCAAGTTTGTTTGGTGTATTACCACACGAGGAAGCCGGACATGATGCACTGATGAAGATCCTTGGAATTATGCCACAGTCCTGGGTGCACTTTGCAATGCTAGCAGTTGAAAGTCCAAAGAATTAGGCGAGCCTTTAATGCTTGGTTCCAACCCAGATGCAGTCCTGTTTAAAGCTGGATCTCTGGTGCCTTTGTGGACATCTGCAAATTTCCCAATTGCTGATGGACAGGTATAATTGATGATTCAGTGGTGCACGGCTCCTCCAGACCAACGCGTTTCGCTGTATCCACAGCTTTATCAAGGTATGTGTGCCCATAGTGTGAGTGCCCTTTTTAAAGGCTGTGCTAATTGCCCATTGTTGACAGCTGGAATCCATTACAAGCATCATAATAAATAACAAAGTAAGACCATATCCAGTTTAATTAATTTATATTCAAGGGAGACAAATGTATATGAGCTCCAAAAATAACTTTAAATAATATTAGAAGACTTATATGTAAAAACCTTTAAAGCATTTCCTGTTTATATGTATGGGTCACATGACCGCATACATAGACATCCTGTCAATGGAACGCATGTTTAGTAGCTATTGTTTAAAATTTTCATAATTCCCGATCACGTGACTCCCAGCCTGTTCTTGTAGGCGTCCACGTGCAGGCCCGGTGACAGGGGCGGTCAAAGGGGACAGCCATCCCGGGCCCCAAGGTTCGGAGGGGCCCCGAGGCTCAGAGACATACAAAACGGAGCAGCGGCACCTTTGATTTGCATGCTGGCCGGTCACTGCTACACAAACAATGAAGCCAATTGGCTAAAGTAATCCCCCGCTACGGCAACCCGCCACCGCGACCTCCTCCCCATCAACCCGCGGCAACCCCAGTTAACACATACATGCGGTGCATGCGCCATGGGAATGAATGATGGCGCTATCCTGGCATCATTACACGAGAAGCTGACTGTGCCCGTGCCGACTCTTCTGACCTACTCCCTGCCTCCAGCGGCTAGCGAAGAGCAGGAGGAGAGACCGTGCTTGCAGCGCAATCTGGCTGCAAGCAGAAGAATCTGGCTGCAGTATCAGCAGCACTGCATTTCTCACCCCTGGGAGGGGTACACTTGTGTGGTATTTAAGTGTGTATATTTAATTTTATTCTAATGTGTGTGTATGTAGATAGATAGGTAGATAGATAGATAGATAGATAGAAAGGTGTGTGTGTGTGTGTGTGTGTGCGTGCGTGCGTGCGTGTGTATATATATATATATATATATATATATATACACACACACACTAGGTGATTCATCGCTACAGATATATATTACCAAATCTTTCTTGGCTTAAATTTCAGCAGAAAATGGTTGGGCGGGAGGGGCCCCCAGAGACTTAATTGTACCGGGCCCCAAGATTTCTGTTGCCGGCCCTGTCCACGTGATCGGCATATCGCCGCAGGGCTCCTGGCAGCTTATGCTGCTCTATTACCCGCACTTCCTTGAGCGCCGGGTCACATGACAAGTACGCCCACGTGACCGGCGCTAGTGACCGGAAACGCATCATTCCCTTAGTTTGATGCCGAAAGTGGGTCACGTGATCGGATACTCAAAGTGGCATCAATGCCCTTAGTTCAATAAATGCACTTAGAAAGCATTAGGAGTTCAATATTACATGAGTATATAATTAAAAAGGAGTCACTGGTTCTTTTGTACACATTCATAGCTAAATAGATATACACAGATCGTCTAGATCTATTTTATATACCAGATAGAGAGGTATGCATCTGGCTGTATAAACACTTGAGCATCTAAGGCAGATCTTTCGATAATTCGCATTGTCTTTATAGTCTGATCATATAACCAGATGCACACTAGATATAAATACAGATTATAATAAATATATATATAGATATGATGAGGGCCATCCAATGTAAACACATATAGTATACATTTTCGCATCGTTTCTCACTACTGACATCTTGTGGTGAAATACCATAGTGACCCTTGGTAATAGCTATTCAACAATTGTTATACGTATATCCAGTGGTTTTTATCTGAGTATGTGTATTAGCTCACATGAAATATAGTTCGTGATTTTTATGGTTGTTATAACACTACATTAAGTTCCAATGCTTCGTTGAGACCACTGGGATATAGCGAATTGAGCTGAAAGGTCCAAAAGATCTCTTGCCGACATAATCTGGTAAATCTGTCTCCCCCCCGATTTGTCTGCGGAATGTGTTCCAGTCCAATTAGCCTCAGTGAACCTGGATCTTTATTATGGTGATGCAAAAAATGCCTAGATACACTGTGTTTTGTCAGACCATTGGTAATATTTCTGCGATGTTCCATAAATCTGGATTTTAGGGCCCTAGTCGTTCTGCCGACATATTTGAGGTTGCACCCACATTCCAATAGGTATACAACCCAAGATGTATTGCAATTGATGAAACTTGAAATATTTATATACTTCTCTTCTGACACTAAATTTACAATTTTAGTTCTATTCCGTGTGTATAAGCAGGTGGTGCATCTATTGGCACCACATTTATAGAAGCCTTTTGGTTTTGTAGTTAGCCATGTAGTTTCAAACTTTTTGTCTTTTTCATTTATGTCAGGTGTTTGGCTTCTTATTTGGCTAGGGGCTAATATCGTTTTTAAAGATTTATTCTTCTTAAAAATGAACTCCGGTTTTATAGGAAGGATATTATTTAAGATCGGGTCACTTTGTAACATATGGTAATTTTGTTTCACTATGTTTTTTATTTGATTCGATCTGCTATTGAACTTGGATATAAAAGCCAGTTCTTTTTTCTCCGCAGGTGTTTTTTGTTTCGGATGGAGTAGAGTACATCTTTCTATTTTATCTACTTCTGCAATAGATCTATCCAATATATGTTGCGGATAGTCTCTATCCGCAAACGATTCTAACAGGCTCGTAGCTTGTGTTTTGAAAGATTGAGTGGAAGAACAATTTCTTTTTATACGTATTAACTGGCCCTTCGGGATATTATCCTTCCATGATTGGTGGTGAGCACTCCTGTAATTTAGATATGAATTGTGACCCACTTCTTTTACGTAATTAGAGGTGTGAATACAATTATCAATTATTTTGAGTGTGATATCCAAGAAATTAATCTTGGAGGAATTAAAGTTAGAAGTGAAAAATAAATTATACGTGTTGGTGTTGAGAGAAGTAACTAAATCCGAAAAAGTGTCAACATCCCCATCCCAAATAAAGAAAAGGTCATCGATGTACCGTCCATAGAGGACAAGACGATCGCCGAGTCCGCCTCCCCAAATGAGGTTTTCCTCCAATTCTCCCACATATAGGTTGGCGTAACTCGGCACAAATCTCGTCCCCATGGTGGTTCCCATCGTCTGACGATAAAATGTGTTCGAAAAAAGAAAATAATTGTGAGAAAGAATAAAGGAAATAGAGTCGACAATAAACCCTCGGTGTCTCTCGGAAAGGTCTCCATCCTCTGTTAATATTCGATTAATCGCCTGTATGCCTTGTTTGTGTGGTATATTTGTATACAAACTAGATACGTCCAGAGTGGCAAAGGCATATGACGGCTTCCAGGTGATATTTTGAATAAGTTCTAGGAAGTGCATGGTATCTCTTATATGGGACCTTAACCGAGAGACACGTGGTTGAAGGTAACTGTCGACATATGCTGTCAGAGAGGAAGTTAAGGAATTAACACCAGATATAATGGGACGTCCCGGTGGTGATGTGATGGACTTGTGAATTTTAGGTAAATGATAATAAATGGGAATAGTGGGGTGTAGAGGAAATAAAAACTTTAATTCTTCCTTGGATATAACTCTATCAGAACATGCAGATTGCAAAGGGCATGTAATTCTTTATGATACAGGGGGGTGGGATCGCCAGGCAGGACTTCATAGAAGTTGGTATCCTCTAATTGTCGAAGGGCTTCCATAACATAATCCTCTCTGTCCTGTATGACGATCCCACCCCCCTTGTCAGCTTCCTTAATGATAAGTGTGGTGTCTTTAATTAAATTCTTTATGGCTCGTTTCTCCCATTTATTAAGGTTCTGTTTAGTTTTAACATTTGACGAGCACAGCACTTTAAAGTCTTCCAAAGTGGTCCTATAAAAAGTCTCTATTTGGCTACTTTTAAAGCTGATAGGGAAAAAATCTGATTTTGATCTGCATGTTTTTTTTATCAACATCATATATCTTTTTTGTGGGGGACTGAGACTCATTCTCATCGTGAAGTTCTAATATTTTCAGGGTTGGATCGTCTGTGGAATCCAATAAGATTGGCATATCATTGGAATCAATTTTTAGGGTTGCCTTCTTTGCAAAAAATCTTTTTCTGCATAGAGTGCGGATAAACCTATTTAGTTCCACATAGAGGTCGAACATATTTGGGGGCTCTGTGGGGGAAAATTTAAGCCTTTTACACAACAGTGATATCTCACTATTCGTTAGAGGTTTTGAAGATAAGTTGTAAATACTCCTCCCATTATTCTCTAGTTTTTTGTTATTTAATCTCTTATATTTCTCTTTTTTGCCTCCCCGTCGTCCTCTATACTTTGATCTCTGCCTCTTTTTGGTGTGTATGTTTGTTGTCTCCTCCCCCTTTTCTGATCTATGTGTTGATATTCTCGCTGATCTAAAAAAGAAGACGAGGAATCATGTATATTCCTCCTTTCCTTGTATTGGACCTGTTTGGGTCGAGCCCCTCTCTGTAGATGGCCTTTATTTGAAAGATGGGTGGGTGTATTTCTGATCTGGGATTCCTCTTGATCTTGATAATCAGAGTTTCTATTAGCCTGATTACTTTCCCTATTCCTATATTCTGTATTTTACATCTTCCTATTTTCTCCATATTTAAGGCCCGCTGATTTATTCCTATATTTATCTCTGTATGTTCTAGATTCACCATTTCTATAATCATCTATATCTCTCCTAAATTTTTTACATTTCATCTCAGTAATAGACATTTCAAACTTAATTACCCTTTCTGAGAGTATACGGTCTCTTTCCAGATATTCTGCGGTAGTTTTGTAATTATCTAACTTTTTCTTTAAATAAGATTTTACTTACCGATAAATCTATTTCTCGTAGTCCGTAGTGGATGCTGGGGACTCCGTAAGGACCATGGGGATATAGCGGCTCCGCAGGAGACAGGGCACAATAATAAAAGCTTTAGGATCAGGTGGTGTGCACTGGCTCCTCCCCCTATGACCCTCCTCCAAGCCTCAGTTAGGATACTGTGCCCGGACGAGCGTGCATAATAAGGAAGGATATTGAATCCCGGGTAAGACTCATACCAGCCACACCAATTACACCGTACAACCTGTGATCTGAACCCAGTTAACAGTATGATAACAACGAAGGAGCCTCTGACAAGATGGCTCACAACAAGAATAACCCGATTTTTGTAACAATAACTATGTACAAGTATTGCAGACAATCCGCACTTGGGATGGGCGCCCAGCATCCACTACGGACTACGAGAAATAGATTTATCGGTAAGTAAAATCTTATTTTCTCTGACGTCCTAGTGGATGCTGGGGACTCCGTAAGGACCATGGGGATTATACCAAAGCTCCCAAACGGGCGGGAGAGTGCGGATGACCCTGCAGCACCGAATGAGAGACTCCATGTCCTCCTCAGCCAGGGTATCAAATTTGTAGAATTTAGCAAACGTGTTTGCCCCTGACCAAGTAACTGCTCGGCAAAGTTGTAAAGCCGAGACCCCTCGGGCAGTCGCCCAAGATGAGCCCCCTTCCTTTTGGAATGGGCTTTTACAGATTTTGGCTGTGGCAGGCCTGCCACAGAATGTGTAAACTGAATTGTATTACAAATCCAGCGAGCAATCGTCTGCTTAGAAGCAGGAGCACCCATCTTGTTGGGTGCATACAGGCTAAACAGCGAGTCAGATTTTCTGACTCCAGCCGTCCTGGAAACATATTTGTCAGGGCCCTGACAACGTCAAGTAACTTGGAGTCCTCCAAGTCCCTAGTACCCGCAGGTACCACAATAGGTTGGTTCATGTGAAAAACTGAAAACACCTTAAGGAGAAATTGAGGACGAGTCCTCAATTCTGCCCTGTCAGAATGAAAAATTAAGTAAGGGCTTTATATATGATAAAGCCGCCAATTCTGACACACGCCTGGCTGAAGCCAGGGCTAATAGCATCGTCACCTTCCATGTGAGATATTTTAAGTCCACAGTGGTGAGTGGTTCAAACCAATGTGACTTTAGGAAACTCAAAACAACATTGAGATCCCAAGGTGCCACTGGGGCACAAAATGAGGCTGTATATGCAGTACCCCTTTTACAAACATCTGAACGTCAGGCACTAAAGCCAGTTCTTTCTGGAAGAAATTCGACAGGGCCGAAATTTGAACCTTAATGGACCCTAATTTTAGGCCCATAGACAGTCCTGTTTTCAGGAAAAGTAGGAAACGACCCAGTTGGAATTCCTCTGTAGGGGCCTTCTTGGCCTCACACCACGCAACATATCTTCACCAAATGCGGTGAAAATGTTTTGCGGTTACATCCTTCCTGTCTTCGACCAGGGTAGGGATGACTTCATCTGGAATGCCCTTTCAGGATCCGGCGTTCAACCGCCATGCCGTCAAACGCGGCCGCGGTAAGTCTTGGAACAGACAAGGCCCCTGCTGGAGCAGGTCCTTTCTTAAAGGTAGAGGCCACGGGTCTTCCGTGAACATCTCTTGAAGTTTCGGGTACCAAGTCCTTCTTGGCCAATCCGGAACCACGAGTATCGTTCTTACTCATCTCCCTCTTATGATTCTCAGTACTTTTGGTATGAGAGGCATAGGAGGGAACACATACTCTGACTGGTACACCCACAGTGTTACCAGAGCGTCCACCGCTATTGCCTGAGGGTCCCTTGACCTGGCGCAATATCTGTCTAGTTTTTTGTTCAGGCGGGACGCCATCATGTCCACCTTTGGTTTTTCCCAACGGTTTACAATCATGTGGAAGACTTCCCGATGAAGTCCCCACTCTCCCGGGTAGAGGTCATGCCTGCTGAGGAAGTCTGCTTCCCAGTTTTCCACTCCCGGAATGAACACTGCTGAGAGTGTTATCACATGATTTTTCGCCCAGCGAAGAATCCTTGTAGTTTCTGCCATTTCCCTCCTGCTTCTTGTGCCGCCCTGTTTACGTGGGCGACTGCCGTGATGTTGTCCCACTGGATCAATACCGGCTGACCTTGAAGCAGAGGTCTTGCTAAGCTTAGAGCATTGTAAATTGCCCTTAGCTCCAGTATATTTATGTGGAGAGAAGTCTCCAGACTTGATCACACTCTCTGGAAATTTTTTCCTTGTGTGACTGCTCCCCAGCCACTCAGGCTGGCATCCGTGGTCACCAGGACCCAGTCCTGAATGCCGAATCTGCGGCCCTTTCATAGATGAGCACTCTGCAGCCACCGCAGAAGAAACACCCTTGTCCTTGGAGACAGGGTTATCCGCTGATGCATCTGAAGATGCGATCCGGACCATTTTTCCAGCAGATCCCACGGAAAGGTTCTTGCGTGAAATCTACCGAATGGGATCGCTTTGTAAGAAACCACCATTTTTCACAGGATCCTTGTGCAATGATGCACTGATACTTTTCCTGGTTTTAGGAGGTTCCTGACTAGCTCGGATAACTCCCTGGCTTTCTTCTCCGGGAGAAAACATCCTTTTCTGGACTGTGTCCAGAATCATCCCTAGGAACAGTAGACGTGTCGTCGGAAAAAACTGCGATTTTGGAATATTTAGAATCCACTCGTGCTGTCGTAGAACTACTTAAGATAGTGCTACTCCGACCTCCAACTGTTCTCTGGACCTTGCCTTTATCAGGAAAGCGTCCATATTTCTTTTAAGAAGAATCATCATTTCGGCCATTACCTTGGTAAAGACCCGGGGTGCCGTGGACAATCCAAACGGCAGCGTCTGAACTGATAGTGACAGTTCTGTACCACGAACCTGAGGTACCCTTGGTGAGAAGGCAAATTTGGACATGTAGGTAAGCGTCCCTGATATCCAGTGACACCATATCGTCCCCTTCTTCCTGGTTCGCTATCACTACTCTGAGTGACTCCATCTTGATTTGAACGCTCGTATGTAAGTGTTCAAATATTTCAGATCTCACCGAGCCGTCTGGCTTCAGTACCACAATATAGTGTGGAATAATACCCCTTCCCTTGTTGTAGAAGGGGTACTTTGATTATCACCTGCTGGGAATACAGCCTGTGAATTGTTCCCAATACTGCCTCCCTGTCGGAGGGAGACGTTGGTAAAGCAGACTTCAGGAACTTGTGAGGGGGAGACGTCTCGAATTTCCAATGTACACCTGGGATACTACGTGTAGGATCCAGGAGTCCACTTGTGAGTGAGCCCCCTGCGTGCTGAAACTCTTGAGATGACCCCCTACCGCACCTGAGTCCGCTTGTACTGCCCCAGCGTCATGCTGCGGACTTGGCAGAAGCTGTGGAGGGCTTCTGTTCCTGGGAATGGGCTGCCTGCTGCAGTCTTCTTCCCTTTCCTCTACCCCTGGGCAGATATGACTGGCCCTTTTGCCCGCCTGCCCTTATGGGGACGAAAGGACTGAGACTGAAAAGACTGTGTCCTTTTCTGCTGAGATGTGACTTGGGGTAACAAAAGGTGGATTTTTCAGCTGTTGCCATGGCCACCAGGTCCGATGGACCGCCCCTTTATACGGCAATACTTCCATGTGCCGTCTGGAATCTGCATCACCTGACCACTGTCGTGTCTTCGTCTGGCAGATATGGACATCACATTTACTCTTGATGCCAGAATGCAAATATCCCTCTGCGCATCTCGCATATATAGAAATGCATCTATAGTCAATAAAATCTTGTCCCTGTCAAGGGTATCAATATTTTCAGTCAGGAAATCCGACCAAGCCCCCTCAGCGCTGCACATCCAGGCTGAGGCGATTGCTGGTCGTAGTATAACACCAGTATGTGTGTATATACTTTTAGGATATTTTTCAGCTTCCTATCAGCTGGCTCCTTGAGGGCTGCCGTATCTGGAGACGGTAACGCCCCTTGTTTTTATAAGCGTGTGAGCGCCTTATCCACCCTAAGGTGTGTTTCCCAACTCGCCCTAACTTCTGGCGGGAAAGGGTATACCGCCAATAATTTTCTATCGGAGGAAACCCACGTATCATCACACACTTCATTTAATTTATCTGATTCAGGAAAAACTACAAGTAGTTTATTCACACCCTACATAATACCCTTATTTGTGGTACTTGTAGTATCAGAAATATGTAACACCTCCTTCATTGCCCTTAACATGAAACGTGTGGCCCTAAAGGAAAATATGTTTGTTTATTCACCGTCGACACTGGAGTCAGTGTCCGTGTCTGTGTCTGTGTCAACCGACTGAGGTAAATGGGCGTTTTTACAAGCCCCTGACGGTGTCTGAGACGCCTGGACAGGTACTAATTTGTTTGCCGGCCGTCTCATGTCGTCAACCGACCTTGCAGCGTGTTGACATTATCACGTAATTCCTAAATAAGCCATCCATTCCAGTGTCGACTCCCTAGAGAGTGACATCACCAATACAGGCAATTTGCTCCGCCTCCTCACCAACATCGTCCTCCTACATGTCGACACACACGTACCGACACACAGCACACACACAGGGAATGCTCTGATAGAGGACAGGACCCCACTAGCCCTTTGGGGAGACAGAGGGAGAGTTTGCCAGCACACACCAAAAACGCTATAATTATACAGGGACAACCCCTTATACAAGTGTTTTCCCTTATAGCATTTTTATATATGTAATCATATCGCCAAATAAGTGCCCCCCCTCTCTGTTTTAACCCTGTTTCTGTAGTGCAGTGCAGGGGAGAGCCTGGGAGCCTTCCTCACAGCAGAGCTGAGCAGGAAAATGGCGCCGTGTGCTGAGGAGAATAGGCCCCGCCCTTTTCGGCGGGCTCTTCTCCCGGAGTTTGTGAGATCTGGCAGGGGTTAAATACATCCATATAGCCTCAAGGGCTATATGTGATGTATTTTAGCCATAAAAAGGTATTATACATTGCTGCCCAGGGCGCCCCCCCCAGCGCCCTGCACCCTCAGTGACAGTTGGTGACTGTTGGTGAAGTGTGCTGACAACAATGGCGCACAGCTGCAGTGCTGTGCGCTACCTTATGAAGACTGAAAGTCTTCTGCCGCCTGTTTCTGGACCTCTGGACCTCTTCAACTTCGGCATCTGCAAGGGGGGTCGGCGGCACGGCTCCGGGACGAACCCCAGGGTGAGACCTGTGTTCCGACTCCCTCTGGAGCTAATGGTGTCCAGTAGCCTAAGAAGCAAATCCATCCTGCACGCAGGTGAGTTTACTTCTCTCCCCTAAGTCCCTCGTAGCAGTGAGCCTGTTGCCAGCAGGTCTCACTGAAAGAAAAAAACCTAACTTAAACTTTTATTCTAAGCAGCTCAGGAGAGCCACCTAGATTGCACCCTTCTCGGCCGGGCACAAAAATCTAACTGAGGCTTGGAGGAGGGTCATAGGGGGAGGAGCCAGTGCACACCACCTGATCCTAAAGCTTTTATTATTGTGCCCTGTCTCCTGCGGAGCCGCTATATCCCCATGGTCCTTACGGAGTCCCCAGCATCCACTAGGACGTCAGAGAAATGTCTATTTCTGATACCAGTGACTCCACTTTTTTATCTCTAAATCTAATAACCAGTTCCATCAAATGTACCGAACATTTGTCCAAAATGTTCTCCCATTCATTCTGGAATTCAGGGACCTCTCCAAATATTGAAGGCTTGAATAAGCGTAAACCTCTTGGAATCAATTTTTGATCAATATATTTTTGGAGGTTTATGCTATCAAGCCAGTGTCTAGTCTCAGCCTTTAGGAGGTCTTCCAATTTCAGAAAATCATTTTTCAACAAATCCTCTTTATCAACATTCACAGGACTTTTATCATTATCCCATTTTGACATATACATTTGTCTCCGACTATATCATTAAAGGAGGAAAAGCAACTCATCTTCGCAGCCAGACAATAACTATGTGATAGTGCAAAAAACGAAATACCAAGGTAATTCGCCCGGCGCTGTCAAGAGGAAATGCTAAACCTTTAAGCTGCTGTATGAAGGGATAGTTAGTCCCTGATGAAACAATAAGGATAGGGGTATGTAAACAGCGCTAGAAAACTGGATATGGAAAAATAATAATCACAATTTATTATAAAAATTGTTGCAACAACTAGACCATTCAATTCATATATATGTATAAATATAAAAAATAGTAAATATAATTTTGATAAAAACGTGTCAAGCAGGGCAAGCACAGCAAGTTTGTTTGGTGTATTACCACACGAGGAAGCCGGACATGATGCACTGATGAAGATCCTTGGAATTATGCCACAGTCCTGGGTGCACTTTGCAATGCTAGCAGTTGAAAGTCCAAAGAATTAGGCGAGCCTTTAATGCTTGGTTCCAACCCAGATGCAGTCCTGTTTAAAGCTGGATCTCTGGTGCCTTTGTGGACATCTGCAAATTTCCCAATTGCTGATGGACAGGTATAATTGATGATTCAGTGGTGCACGGCTCCTCCAGACCAACGCGTTTCGCTGTATCCACAGCTTTATCAAGGTATGTGTGCCCATAGTGTGAGTGCCCTTTTTAAAGGCTGTGCTAATTGCCCATTGTTGACAGCTGGAATCCATTACAAGCATCATAATAAATAACAAAGTAAGACCATATCCAGTTTAATTAATTTATATTCAAGGGAGACAAATGTATATGAGCTCCAAAAATAACTTTAAATAATATTAGAAGACTTATATGTAAAAACCTTTAAAGCATTTCCTGTTTATATGTATGGGTCACATGACCGCATACATAGACATCCTGTCAATGGAACGCATGTTTAGTAGCTATTGTTTAAAATTTTCATAATTCCCGATCACGTGACTCCCAGCCTGTTCTTGTAGGCGTCCACGTGCAGGCCCGGTGACAGGGGCGGTCAAAGGGGACAGCCATCCCGGGCCCCAAGGTTCGGAGGGGCCCCGAGGCTCAGAGACATACAAAACGGAGCAGCGGCACCTTTGATTTGCATGCTGGCCGGTCACTGCTACACAAACAATGAAGCCAATTGGCTAAAGTAATCCCCCGCTACGGCAACCCGCCACCGCGACCTCCTCCCCATCAACCCGCGGCAACCCCAGTTAACACATACATGCGGTGCATGCGCCATGGGAATGAATGATGGCGCTATCCTGGCATCATTACACGAGAAGCTGACTGTGCCCGTGCCGACTCTTCTGACCTACTCCCTGCCTCCAGCGGCTAGCGAAGAGCAGGAGGAGAGACCGTGCTTGCAGCGCAATCTGGCTGCAAGCAGAAGAATCTGGCTGCAGTATCAGCAGCACTGCATTTCTCACCCCTGGGAGGGGTACACTTGTGTGGTATTTAAGTGTGTATATTTAATTTTATTCTAATGTGTGTGTATGTAGATAGATAGGTAGATAGATAGATAGATAGATAGAAAGGTGTGTGTGTGTGTGTGTGTGTGCGTGCGTGCGTGCGTGTGTATATATATATATATATATATATATATATATACACACACACACTAGGTGATTCATCGCTACAGATATATATTACCAAATCTTTCTTGGCTTAAATTTCAGCAGAAAATGGTTGGGCGGGAGGGGCCCCCAGAGACTTAATTGTACCGGGCCCCAAGATTTCTGTTGCCGGCCCTGTCCACGTGATCGGCATATCGCCGCAGGGCTCCTGGCAGCTTATGCTGCTCTATTACCCGCACTTCCTTGAGCGCCGGGTCACATGACAAGTACGCCCACGTGACCGGCGCTAGTGACCGGAAACGCATCATTCCCTTAGTTTGATGCCGAAAGTGGGTCACGTGATCGGATACTCAAAGTGGCATCAATGCCCTTAGTTCAATAAATGCACTTAGAAAGCATTAGGAGTTCAATATTACATGAGTATATAATTAAAAAGGAGTCACTGGTTCTTTTGTACACATTCATAGCTAAATAGATATACACAGATCGTCTAGATCTATTTTATATACCAGATAGAGAGGTATGCATCTGGCTGTATAAACACTTGAGCATCTAAGGCAGATCTTTCGATAATTCGCATTGTCTTTATAGTCTGATCATATAACCAGATGCACACTAGATATAAATACAGATTATAATAAATATATATATAGATATGATGAGGGCCATCCAATGTAAACACATATAGTATACATTTTCGCATCGTTTCTCACTACTGACATCTTGTGGTGAAATACCATAGTGACCCTTGGTAATAGCTATTCAACAATTGTTATACGTATATCCAGTGGTTTTTTATCTGAGTATGTGTATTAGCTCACATGAAATATAGTTCGTGATTTTTATGGTTGTTATAACACTACATTAAGTTCCAATGCTTCGTTGAGACCACTGGGATATAGCGAATTGAGCTGAAAGGTCCAAAAGATCTCTTGCCGACATAATCTGGTAAATCTGTCTCCCCCCCGATTTGTCTGCGGAATGTGTTCCAGTCCAATTAGCCTCAGTGAACCTGGATCTTTATTATGGTGATGCAAAAAAATGCCTAGATACACTGTGTTTTGTCAGACCATTGGTAATATTTCT